>NC_085951.1:0-2400000 GCF_963556715.1 Cydia fagiglandana | reverse complement strand
TACTGCATTGTATCCTGGATTAGCTAGAATTACATAGTTATAAAGGCTTCAAGATAAGATAGTTTATTATTCAAGTAGGCATATTACAATGCGCTTATGAATGTCAAATAATGCTACACCGGCTCCAACCCTATACCTCTGCCTCGAGAAGATTTAAGGTCCCCCTCAATTGGATCCCGATACGGGACCGGCAACAAGCTTTCTTACTGTATCTTTTTGTAAAATAAATCCTGTGCCATTTAGTTTTATTTTCAACAGACTTGACGTTCAGTCAATACTCAATGCATCTTCAAATTCCGTGCATTGACTATGACATTTATTTAGAAAACCTGACGCTCTCATTATCAATATTAAGACAAGGAAAACCCAGCACAATGTGACTAATTACAAGTCATATTTGAAGACGGAATCCTTCACAATGATAAGATCCGCGAAATATAACAATAGGAGGAAAGAACGACGTCTATTTTAGCATTGTCCTATAGCATAACTATTATTTTAGAACATCTATTACATCTATTTTGGCGCAACAGTCGCAGTACATAATGAAATGAATAAGTTCCAAGGTTTTGTCTGAGTCATTGTATATACTTTCAAAGTAATTTTCTTTATGCAATATGACGATGATGTGATGGCAAAACAACGCCCGGGTTGGCCTAATGGCAACGGGTAGTGAATCACTGACCCTATCCAATATGCAAATACTTTACCTACTTATAAGTTTTTTTATAATTAGGTATTAGGTAGGAAGTATAAAACTTTGCCCTTTAACATAACTTTGCCCACCGCGTCACAATTTAGTAAAAGCGGAATAACTTTACTGCTTACTTTTAAGTTATTTCGCTTTTACTGAACTGTGACGCGGTGGGCAAAGTTTTATACTTTCACGGTAATATAGGCCTTTTCATCTGTGTCAGATGTTTTAAGCAGCATCCCGGTAACGACACTTGCGTTCGTGGCTGTATGTACAACTTTAATAAACATACAATGTATATATTGTCCCCCTTTTATCGAAATTCGTTAAAATTACCTATAATATTCATAGCCCCTCATAATATCTTAAAAAACGACTCTAAAAACTATTATGGTATCCATAACCATATAGGGGTCGAAAAGTGCTCGAGTGGAGACCACGGACTAGCAAGCGCAGCGTAGGACGTCCACCCACAAGATGGACAGACGATCTTGTTAAGGTCGCCGGAAGACGCTGGATGCGGGTCGCTTCCAACCGGCACGTATGGAGGTCCAAGGGGGAGGCCTATGTTCAGCAGTGGACGTCTTATGGCTGAGATGATGATGATGAATGAACCATATAGCTCTCAATTCACCGTTAAAATCAAAACCAGGCCATCAAGTCTAACCTAGCCGGTTTGGTCTAGCAATGCCCTAATACAGTCTAAACTGAGGAAGGCAACTTCCGAACAGGTTTTTAGTCTAGATTTCTAGAACTAAGAAATTAGCTGCCTTGTAAGGGATGATGATGGTATTATGGCGAACTTGATTTAGCTGGTTAATTAGTGCTTGGCATTCTTAAAATACTATCACGACTTTTTACTTCGTAAGTAAAAGGTAAATACGGGTAAGCATGGCTCCGGGATAAGTGTGGCTGGCCTTCACATTGATGCTATTTCAAGAATAAGGCATTAATAAAATAAAGCCTTTAATAGTTCGCGTAGGTACAGTCACCAGCAATAGTATCTTACACAACTAGGGCCGCAAAAATATATGACGCAATAAGAACGTGTCACATATTTTTGCGGCCCTAGTTGTGTAAGATACTATTACTGATGACTGTACGTTATTTACAAACTATGTAACAATTTTGAAGGTTCCGTACCCCAATGGTAAAGTGTAAAACTAAGACTCCGCTGTCCGTCCCTCTGTCTGTCCGTCTGTCTGTCACCAGGCTGGATTTCATTTACCGTGATAGCTAGACTAGACTAGACTAGAAAATTTCAACTGTCTAGCTGCTAGACAGATGATGTATTCCTGTTGCCAGTGTTGCCGCTATAACAACAAAAACCGCTCAAACCCTCGGTGGGCGAGTCCGACTAGCACTTGGCCAGTTTTTAATGACTCGTTATTAAAACTGTATCAATCGTCCATTGCCAATCGGCATGTAAGAGAATGCCAATACATAATGACCCTTTAATTATAAATAAATGCCAACAAACGGACCTAGGTTGGCATTTACTTGACGCAGCAAGTGGCATTTAGGGTGACTTTTCCTTTTACGGACACAAAGGACAGTAAAGGCTGTTTTACACGATCTGACCGTTTAAACGGTCGTACTGATAATGTGGACCATCCATTATCTATCTGATATATATATATCTACATTTTTATTAATTATAATATTTAATAAATCCATATAAACAATGGCATGCAATTTTTTAATGGCTGTGAACAAAAAATTGCTCGTTTTTTTTCCTGTATCTTCCAAGTTGATCTTGTACCGTGTTATGTAAACATCCTAGAGTTTGTCAGCAATAACTTGCTATACGGAATATTAGGATCGCTTCTCTGAAAGATAATAGGAAGTGTTTTTCTTATAGTTAACATTTAACTTTGATACCCATAACATTAACTTTGTTTCGCTATGTCCCAAAATTACAACAGCACCCAACCACAACAAAACGCCAATCAAAACAAAATTTGAATTTCGAAATCGTGGCGTCTCGCTCACGCATTCCAATTTAATCCGCCCGTCAAACTTGATGCAACAAGACCTTTATTTTTTGCCGCATAAGAAACTAAATCAAATAAAGAATGGTTGGAAAAACAATAAACAATAAGACCAAAAGTAGAACAGAAGGCGAAAGTCAATTGATCCGAATTTAAGTTGGGATTATGGAAATCTATGATACCTATGCGGTTTAGTTCGTTTTTTTAAGTTATTACAAAAAATACGAGCGTATTAGGATATGTTTACCGTACGAGTAAATAGAGATATAGATAATACCAATTTCACAAATACCTAAACACTTAATCCTTTTACATACCTATAGTCCTACAAATTGTACGTAAAAAAACCAAAAAGATGATTTTGTGTGGTAATTTTTGTCTTGTGAATCGTAGATTACGCGCTATATGTAAAGGGTCAGTTAGGATAATTGGACCTAGAGGGCAATGTGTACTCGGATTATTTATTCATATCGGATTGTGTTTTGTAATTAACCCTTAACACGGCAAGACATGAAGTAATCTATCCACCTATCACGTGGGATGTTTTTGGGGATAGTAATGAGTAAAAAAGTACTATATTTAAGAAAAAAAAATTAAAAGCATTCTGAAAGTAGGGTTTTCAGGACGTCCGTTAAAACGGACGTTGTCACGAACCTTATATATTGATAGCTCCCAAGGTTGTCCTAAAAAACGGACAATGCCGTTATACAGTTTAAGAAAATAAAAATTATTAAAGAATTACAGGGCAAGAAAATTTAAAATTATTTCAATAACACACTAGTGAATGATTGGAAAAAAAATGAATTCGATTATTAAGAAGAAAAAACTTATGGGAAACATAATAATACTATATTTACTTCTAGTGTTGATGTGTAAAACGACCCACGTACAGATATATTAAACAAAAAATATACATTTTAAAGCTGCGTATACATGGAAAATAGGCTCATAAAGCTAGTTACACATTACAATTATTGTAAGTAATATTACTTTACTTAAATGACCACACCGTTTATTACTATGGTCTCACAGTTGTATGTCTTGCTTGTTTTCTTATTACCCGGACTATCTGAAACCTAAGCTGGTGGTAGAGTGTAGCTGTAGTTCCTGTAAACGTTTAGATATTTTTCAGCCACAAATGGCCTCTGGCAACATTCTGGTAATATAAGGCTCCTCCTTGGCGAGAACCAGAGTCTTATCTATGTCATGCTCCCAGACCGCAGACTTTAGTTGGCGGTGCTTGACATCATCAGGTATAATAATATGTGACGTCCCACGGGCAAAGGTACCTTATGGCGGGTATGGAGTTATGCATACCCCAGTAATCTACAATAAATAAGCTATCGATAACACAAAAGATCAACCTTCTAAGTTGCGTAGTTACAGAGATATGATTTTTTGAAAATAATGTTGTGAAATGAGCAACTTTACGATAGAGAAGTTTTAAGTTTAGCCGCCTAAAAAACTATGTTCCTGAAGTAAGTTACATAGTTGACTACAAATAATAATACCTTATATATCTGAGATTAAAAAAATGTTGCGACTTGTTCTGTAATGCAAATAGAAACCTTTGATATCGACTGATTTATGTGTATACTAACCAATCTCTTGAAAATAAAGTTTTATTTCATTTTCACGATTGATTGCAATGAGCTCTCAAGATTTAAATTGTATCTATTAGAAAACGACAGTGAGAGACAGTTTAAGCAAAAAACAATACCGATTTAGAGATGAAAATGTATTTTCTGACTTTTTCATATAAAATCAGAAAATTGAATATATTTACTTTTAATGTAACACACAATCAATTTTTCTGAGCACATATGAAAGAAATTCTGTCATTCAAATGAAATAAATCCTAAAACCCCAACTAAATACTATATTTAACCCCTTATGCCACTTTAAACTTACATAACAATTACAGTATTTGCTCCATACATTTACGAAAAGGTACCTTATGGAAATAAATCTAATAATACATCACTACAAAACATCAATCACATTGAAGTTTATCTTTTATGAATAGAAAATATTAATTTACATTAAACTGCCACAAATTTAATTAGTTCTTCGTCATAATAATCTTAAAAAAGACCAATAATTTGTATGTAATGAAAAGGTACCTTGTGGTTAAGTTACATGATGAGGCATGATGATGATGGAACAGTTAGGATAAACTAATAATATTTTGGGGTAAAGATGGTATAAATAGTCTATTTCTTATCAATAATATATATTGGTTGCCATTGAAGACAAGCGGCATTGAGGTTCAATGACCTCAGATATTCCATAAGGTAATGCGTCGTGTATTGGCATTTTTCAGCAAACCAATGGCTGATTTATTGCATGCGACCAAACCAAATGAAGATTATACTAGTTAAGAAAGACTTGACGAGAGTAACTTTGGTATAATAGCAGGCTACTTGAATTTGTAATGTCGGTCGATGTACGGTTATAATATTTGCTAGGCGCCCCAACCAGAACTGAAATTATCAAATTAGTTTTGCAGAATGCTAATACAGTCCTCTACCAAACTTCTTTTCCCGTATTGACTAGTTTTTTTGGGAATTTTCAATCTTTTTTCCATAAGGTACCTTTTCGACTAAACTCTGAGACGACATTACTAGGCTTATAACTAACTTATAACAAAAATAAAAACAGGTAAACAAACGTTACGCATTAAGGTTTCAGATCACACAATAAAAAAAAATTGAGCATTTTTTCACCTCTTTACAAAACATTTCATATCTCCGAAACTAGAAACCCTCATAAGGTACCTTTTCCCGTGGAACGTCACATATGTTCTTGTACCCTAGTAGAAATGCTTTGCTTCGTCTGCCCGACATATGAAAGTCTAGATTCGAAATTAGCTATTTACTCTCCTGAATTTTGTAGAGATTACATTTTACAGGCCTCAGGAACTGTTGCATCTTCATCATCGACTTGAAATAGGTTTGAACCGTAGGACATTTCAAGACGTGCCAATAATTTGGATACTGAAGCGAGTTATGCGTTTAATGGCGAGGAATTAAGTTTTGTAGATGGAGTACTAGAGAACAGGTCGTGTTTAGGTCATCAAGTCGAGTATTATGAACAACTTTATTCCCATAAGGACTACGTTAGACTTCGAAATTATATTTAAATACAGACAGTGCCATTCACAATGAGGCGCACTACACTTTAATAGCATGACAATAAGAATAAAAGCACGCGTGTTCGTAAATGAACATATATTTGACATCCTCTTAGAAAGTGACCTGGCTGAAAAAGAGTCAGATTGGGGCAAGGCAGATGTACAATCTGCCTCTAGTAAAATTTCGTCATTGTCGTCTTTTTTGTTATCTCACTCTTCTGAATCAGATGGTGGAATCACCTGAAACTAAAATATAAAATAAATTATACATATACTTATGTATAACATAACCCCAACGCAACAATATCCTATAAAACGACGATAAATGAAAAAAAAAGTATATACCCTATGTATGGCAATGTCCGTTTTCTGTCACAATCTTGTCTCCGCACAAGCCGGTACTGTCCGTTTTTTAGGACGTGGTAAATGGTACTTTGTTACCAGTACTATCGACAATGTCACAAAAATGGGACACGATTTATTTCGCAATTTTTGACTTAGAATTAATCTATGATTTAATGAGCTTTATATAAGATAACAATGTCTAACTCATCTAGTAATAATATCAACAGAAAGAAAACACTTTGGCTATTTACTTTATATTCTATGGCGCAAGGAACACACTCCGTCGCAAATTCATCAAATTTCAAATTTCAACTGCCGCCTGCGCATAAACCAAATTTTGTCTGATATTGTTTTAAACTAGGAAAAAATGTACAATTCTCGGACTTTCTTTAATGTACTTCCTTTTCTAGCCTGCACTTAGTGTTTAAACTTGGCGCCACATTTAGTACCTGTACTAAAAAAGTGACAGAAACGTTTTAAGGGTTAAGCATCTTTATTATGAACTATGGACGTACAAGCCTGTTCTGACGTTCCCTTTTTCACGGAACGACGCATGTGGGATGTGGGTATCGTCCATTAAGCTATACGTCCTTGTCCTACAGTCTTTTATATCTATACTTCAACAATACACGTGATGCAATCCGTTGCAAAATCGAGCCTATTGTGTGAAGCTAAGAGTGCATTTTGCAAGGGTTAATGGAGTTTATAATTGTTCCGTATATGACTCGGCCCATTTACTTTGATGTAAAATGTATGAACGAAGTACTTTGTAATTACAGTATAGTAATGGAGAATCGCTCAAGATACTGTGTTTGGTCCAAGTAATAAAATGTGAGCGAGCTTATATTTAGAGGTATGCGGGCCACCACAGTGTGTCACACTTCGCTGTTGTTTTTGCATAAATAGATCCAAAAGGAACATTTAGGCAAATAGGGAAAGTTGTGTTTCCGGAAACTCACTATGTCAGTAATATAAATAGCTTGATAATATAGAAAAACTTAATTAATTCAAAAATGAATGAAAGTAGTTAATTGCATTCGGAGATATGAAGAAGAATGGTAAAGTTTTGCACATTTTTAGATTAATTTACCTATGTAGTATAGTAAAGAATTACAAGTATTACAACCTCTTCTTCTCGGGATCTCTGCCATTGGCAACATTCGACTTCAGTCTAATGATAAATTAAACGTCAAACGTCCACATCTCCCATCAGCGTCACCTCCCTATATAAAACTTGAACGCAAATAGCGCATAAAATCGCTATTTACTTAAATCTCAGACCACACCGACAGATTACTTACAGTAGTAAATAAGCCACTGGAACCTGACATTATCACATTAACTTTACCGTATGAGTGGATGACTAACAGATGATGTAAACGTACTACATACTTACTTAGCTCGCGACATTAGCTTTTTGTCGTAAAGTATTGCGTTTTGTTTGAATTGCTTTGTAACGATTATCTTGAAAAGATGTTATGAGAACCTATTATTAACTAATCATGATGTTTTAGAGTTTATTGAATAATCACACGTGTACAAAATGTTTCGAATAATCTTCGAATGGTAGTAGAAATAGTTTTAATTTTGAAAGAGTTACTCATATTCAGGCGAAATCATCAAACGTTACTTTAAAGTTCACTATTAGTTCCATAAATTGATATAAAGTAGGTCATAAGGAATATTGTCAAAAACATAAGTGTCCCTCTTGCCCCGTAGTTCTCTTTTCCCCGACTGACCTAATTATACAAAATATTTTAAGTATGGTTGTATTGTCAGGATAGATCTCGGGGCAGAGGAAAACTAAAACGGAGATGGCGGGACGAACTTGACACATTTTGTAAAGAGTGGCGGGAGTGTGCATCGGATAGGGCCTAATGGCGGAAAAGAGGGGAGGCCTTTGCCCAGCAGTGGGAAACTCCTATAGGCTAATGCAATTGT
This sequence comes from Cydia fagiglandana, assembly GCF_963556715.1. Classification (NCBI taxonomy): domain Eukaryota; kingdom Metazoa; phylum Arthropoda; class Insecta; order Lepidoptera; family Tortricidae; genus Cydia; species Cydia fagiglandana. The sequence goes on along the minus strand of NC_085951.1, from coordinate 2,391,896 downwards.
AAGTAGCTAGACAAAACAAACTTTTCGATTAGACCTCAAGAGCTCTTTCAAAAACAAATAAACACAGTAATAGTTATTGGTTTTACAAGGGGGCAAAGTTGTTGTTTAACCCCTCGTGCCAAAATTGATACCCGAGCAAGCGAAAGATTCCAAAATTGAATAATTCGAAAAATGGAATCTTGAGCGTTGCGAGGGTTTCAAAGCACGAGGGTTAAACAAAATTTGCCCCCGAGTGAAACACAAAATTTTTCACCACACCAACCCGAAGCAAATATTAAATGTAAAATATCAAACAAAATCAAACCAAATGAATGTTATATGTATTATCCAAAATCATCATTTAAAAGTCAATTCTACCAGCAAACATAAGAAAACAACTCAAAATTTGCATTTGATTACATTGCCTCACATGTGAATAAAATGCAACTTTCCTATCAGTTTTTGAAGTGCAAAGTAAGCCTTTCCGAGCTGGTGTGGTGAAAAGTTACTTGTATATTTCTTCATGTCCTATAAAACAGTAGGTAATAAAAATCCAAAAACCAGGATTCATTCAACCCAACGGCCTCAAATGTTTGTACACGGAACCTGCGCTGCGACCGGTAAAACCACTCGGCAAGGCACTCGTGCGCCGATTCAGCGCGTTGATGTCATTATGACTCACTGGACTGAGGCTGTATGGGTCAGTTTGCAGTAAACAGTTTCAAAACAGTATATATCCATACTAATCCGTAGTAATATTATCTGTACGAAGTTGCGGGCAAAAGCTAGTAATACAAGTATTTTGCCTCGAGTTATCACTATTTTGCTTGCATTTTATACACAAACTAATTTACCAGACTACCAAGACGTCTAATACAATCTTATACAATATATACAATGGGCCTTTTAGCTCCATAACCCCTTGATCGATCCTGCTCTTCTTAGAACTTAAAAAAGATATACTCCTCAACGAGGCTTAAACGGACTTCATTTAAATTATAATTTATAACTAAGTTATCGCGGAACAAACTACTTATCGAAAATAAAAAAACTTCGAAATGCTGGGATGTGCTCCAAGCCAGCTGCGTTCCAAGTTAAATGTAATAACTTTTTTGCACTTCGCTCGCTCGTTCGATTAATAATCTTACTGTTTTTCACACATATACTGTGTTCTTAAGTTAACGGCCTAGTTTGCAAACCGGACCTGCCCGGCGGCTCAAAATCGACACTCGTGCGCATTCACCCTTCCTTGTTTACACTACGAGTGCGAAAGAGACAGAACACCGCACCAAATCGGACATTGAATTAGTATTTGAATTTAAAAGAGCTTGCCAATATGTGGGTGTAAGTTAATAGCTCTTATAGTTTATCTGCTTCAAATAGTTAAAACGATATTGTGAAGTAGATTTCCGTCACTTTTTATGGTCAAGTGTAAATAATGATTTAATGATTGTCCAAACTGATATGCAAAATAAAATAATGATGCCAGTGACCATAAGAACACGGAAGGTTATTTATTCTTGTGTCCGCTTACGAATATTATGAGGTCAATGTGAGTCATGTATATTGGTGATGTATGGTTGTCTAAAAAAGCACTCAACACACCATATGTATTTATAAAAAAGTGGAAAAGAAGACAGGGAACTTTTGTCGAGCACTATGGTGATACTAGTACGTTTACTAACTTATTCGCTAACTTATTTTATATTTTCTACCTCTACTATATCCATTTTAGACTCCTCTCCCCAACTGTACCTATAGTTACCGAAATATTCAAAGAATCGTGATTAAAATTTAAACTCTGTAAACCAAATACTGTCTGTCGACTCTGTCAGTCATGTTTCTCATATCAAATTCACGTTCATTATATAAAGGCTCAATTCCTTTGTAAATACGGAGGAACCTTGAAATCTGGGATTTAGTCAGCCGACCTTCGTTCAATCGAGATCCGGTGTCGTTGCATATTGGCGTATTCTATTTCAGTTTGATGAAGGAATTTGACACTTATTGCCAAGGTTTCAAACTATAGGTTCGAATTTAAGGACTAAACTACGTTGCGTAAAATTTTTAGTAATATTGTCTCATACGTAATCTATGTATGAGACAATATTAATCAAAATTTCAGTTCAGTATTTTTAAATTTCCGTGTCCATGTTAACCTAGGCTTCCATTTTGCTGAGTTGCATCATCAGTGGCATCAGTCGTAAAAGTGCATGGCAACTTTTTCAATGAATTCATTAAGTAAATAGATATATTAAGAACGGGTCACACCTATTTTAAGTCGAAAAACACTCAACGTGTTTCACTCCGTACCGCAAAAATGTAACCGTTAATCGTAGGGTTAATCCCAACAATTATGTCGTACTTAAGGCCGATGGTCACTTAAGGGCTTGCATTATCCAGATGATGGAACACATGTCCTGATAAAAACCTAATTGTGGCAGATGCGACACGCGCCAAGCTGCGATCCTGACATTTCATCTTAACTTATGGAAAAACGTCTTAACTGCCCATACCGCTAATCTATTTACAGCTTTTTTGCGTTACATTTTTCTTATTGAATAAGGTAGTAAGCGCCGCGATTTTTCAAGTGTATTTGTCGTTTTGGTATAATGTTTGATGCAGATGCAGACTCTCTCAGCTGTTGGTTTTTAATTATATTGTGCATGTGGACAAAGACGGCTTTTACCGTTTTTAGGGCAGACTTATTCTTATCGAATTTCCTTCCGTGGGGTGTGGGATGCATATTGAGATATCAGGTACCGTTTTTTGATAATATACGATTTGAAAAAATACAATGAGTTCTTTTGAAGAAAAGTAATTGGAATAGTTCGAAGACGAATGAAGGTTCAACAGGATAAGAAAAACTATGGGGCAAGAGAAACACTTTGTAGAGAATCCTCATACCGTTTTTAGGGTTCCGTACCCAAAGGGTAAAACGGGACCCTATTACTAAGACTTCGCTGTCCGTCCGTCCGTCTGTCTGTCACCAGGCTGTATCTCACGAACCGTGATAGCTAGACAGTTGAAATTTTTACAGATGATGTATCTCTGTTGCCGCTATAACAACAAATACTAAAAACAGAATAAAATAAAGATTTAAGTGGGGCTCCCATACAGCAAACGTGATTTTTGACCAAAGTTAAGCAACGTCGGGCGTGGTCAGTACTTGGATGGGTGACCGTTTTCTTTTTGCATTTTTTTCCGTTTTTTTCTTTGCTTTATGGTGCGGAACCCTTTGTGCGCGAGTCCGACTCGCACTTGCCCGGTTTTTCTTGCCCCGCATGACTTTACCTATACTATACATACATCTAAGTTTATCTTGTTAATTGATTGTCTTGTAAGTGTCAAGCAATTAAAGTACCCACACGGTACATTTATTTCTATAAGTTTTAATTAAATCTAAAATACTAATAAAATAAAGAAAAATAACAATATGCAAAACATATCCGACCTACATGCAAATTAAGTAGCTTTACATAGGTAGGTACTCGCAATAGACGTTATAATATGTCGCTATTATCATAGAAATGTGTTTGTTTTCCACGCATGAACCGGCATTTCAATACCTACCACGTATCTATCTAATATCTATTGACTAAAACATTATCAAAAAACTTGTCAAATTGACAAAACACTTCCTGTAGGATCAGTGTCACGTTTAGCATACGAAATAACGAATCAAATAGTGAAGGTATAGTGTGTAGCTTTCAAATAAAGCTCGACGGCTAATCCTATTGTCTATTGTTAAGTAATATGTGTGTCGTTCTGGTAAAAAGGGACCACGGAAAGTCGGCGCGCCGCTTACGCTAATATTGATTGAATGAGGCTCTAAAATAAATTACAGCTGTTGCGACTTAAAATGTTTTTAAACAAACGACATGTAACATGTAGTTTTCAAGCAAATTACCCTTTACCTATTTACAAGTTAGCATTCGTAGTCTTGTCTGACAGGCAGTTTCGCCTTATAAGATTGAATTAGAAATCATCCAGGATTCAAGAACAATCTTCTTTCTCCGTGCCTCTTCCCATTTCATTTGGGGTCGGCCCCATAGATATACTTTTGCCATTTGGCTCCGTCATAGTAGCTCAGGATCCAACGACAATGTGGAACCTTTTGTCAGAAAACGTCACATATAGATTATAAATAGCTGTACGTATTCGGTCAATGTAAACTAGAAGGCACTTAAATAAATTAAGCCCGACACTATGATATATCTAATGTATGTGTTGAGCTTGACATAGATTTGTAGCTAATTGTATGCTAATGTGTTATCTGTGGAGAATAATAATGATTTTTGTAGTCATACCTTTGTGTTCGCCGATCTTTTGATCTTAGTCAGATATTTTAGAGTGTAAAATAAACTCTAAACTCTGTTTTGGAGAAAATATGAAATATGTTATGTTAATCTTGCCCCTATGTTATTATTACCCCACCATACCTTTTAGTGTAGACCAATATAAAATAGAATTTTAATACAAACTCAACTGTTGTTTTTATGACAACTATTTGGACACATTTTCAATAATAAACGAATTGTTTCTAACGTAGAAAAAGCACTCAAACAAAATTACAAGATCTGTAATCCAGTTTAGCCCCTTATCAACATTCTTTCTTGTGAAGTATCACTCATAAGATATACAGTAGAACCCGCTTAATACGATCACGTTTAAAACGATTTCCCGCATAATACGCCATTTTACGCCGGTCCCTGCAACTTTAGGCCTGTTTTCATACATTTTTTCACGGTTAATACGTACGACTCGCGTCCCGCTTAATACGCCATTTAAAATTCCCGTTACGAACCATCTGCACGTTTGTGTTATTGCCATAACGATCGTATGGTCTTATTGTTATGCAATACGCCGTTACCCAAGATTTTTTAATGAGTTTATTACCTACCTTAGGTTTTTTGTTTTGTCTTCAATATCTTTTGTCGGGTTCTTATCGGCGTAAGAATGCTATGCCATCTGCTTGACGGTTAGGGACCACGGAGTGCAAGCTATCGCTCCCAGATTTTTATTTGCAGTTAGTTACTCCACGACTTTATAGTTCAGCCTATCGTTACAATCGTTAGTGTTCCTAGATTATTTAGCCGCGTGTGAGCTTATACCTACCTACACTTAGATACCATTCGCTCATTATCACTGTTTGTACATGACATTGTTTGTACAGTCGACGTCAAAGATATATATACACTTTTGCACCTTACTCCTTTGTAATAAGGCGAAAAATGTAAACATATTTTTGACGTCGACTGTACATGAAATAATACTAGTTTTTATTTCACGTTTAATACGATTTCCCGTTTAAGACGCTTATTTTGCTAGGTCCCCTCAGAATCGTCTTAAGCGGGTTCTACTGTATGTATCTTATGATAACACTTCGAACGTACAAGAATAACTATTACTTCCCCTCTTCCTATACCCTTCGTTTCAACATTTTCCACAACATTAGTAAGTCAATCAAAATTAACCCTTAATACCATGCCGCAAGGCCCTCAAGTAATGTGGTTGATGTAATATATCACTCACCCTCATCCTAAATAGTTCTTCAGTTCTATCTCAAGATTAGAAAATTGGAACTGTATATATTTGTATAGGTACCCATATTATTTTTGTTTGTGGTATAGGTCCGGACTAAAACCCGCAGGTAAAAAGGTCCAGAGTATTACGGTTTGGTTATTATGGTCGTAGTTGGGTATGGAAAAATAGCCTAGTTGGTATGTACAGTCATCAGCAACAGTATCTTACACAACTAGGGCCGCAAAAATATATGACGCGCTCTTATTGCGCTCCAAATAAGAACGTGTCACATATTTTTGCGGCCCTAGTTGTGTAAGATACTATTGCTGATGACTGAACTAGTTAGTTCCATGAAGCTGTAAGTTCTGGGTTTGAATCCTTGAAAATAATTAGCTAATTGAAAACAACTTTTATGTATTGTCTTAGCCACAGGTTAAATAAATCACCTCTACATTACTAGTTGACTACGCTCCACCCCAGTTTAAGTACATTAATATGCAATACTTGTCTAGTCGTCTCCATTTTTTGGCACGAGCCCCAGTCCCCTATAGTACATTGACCTCAACTTCATTAAGCTAAAAGCTCTCAAACATCTTCCGGCTTCCGTAAGCCGAAAGTTCAGCTGCTCTGACAAATAGCGGAAGCTTAAAAAGCTCAACAGCTGTGGCTTTTCATCCAAAACCGACTTAAGTCTTCGTAAACTGTAAGGCAATGAAATAAGGGCTGTTTTGTCTCCGAGTGTGTGACTGATTTTGAGCTAAGATATTAATTACTTAAGTACCTCTTGAAATTTAATGATTAAGTTTACAACTTCCGTTTTGAGGGTGGAATTAAAACGGTATGTTTGTACTAGGGCTCCCGATATCCGTGCTACACGCCACCCCGTGTATCCGTGTTCTTAGCCCCGGCGGTGCTAAGCCTCCGAATTACACGAACCCGTCAAGATCCGTTCCCGTGTAGTGCGTTCGGCTCCGGATCTACGCTCGGCTCCGGATCTACGCTCGGCTCCGGAGCCGCGGACTTCGGCTTCGTTCGGGTATTGAATACACGGCGCCGGCGGACCGACTCCCCCGGCCGGTTCGAGTTTAAACAATATTTAAGAGGTGGTATTCTACTGGTGGATAATGTCTTGATTTATTTTGTGAAATATGGAGGTGTTGCTGAAATGTAATTTAGTCGGATTATATTAAATGAGACACCAATTGTATATTAGATGTTACTGCTTGTAAAAATGATTAAATAATAACAATGAGGTTTATAATAAATATTAAGATACTAGAGTCAGACCAAGAATAGTCTGCAGCGCTGCAGACTTTTTTTATCCGACTCTAGTTTTTTCTCACATTCCCACTTATTACTTAGATAATTTTTATTTCGTGCGAAGTTCATAGAAATGTACACGTGTAGATTAAGATAATAATGGTTTGCGGGCGGCACATGCAATAAAATAGCCGTGGCAATTTTGACACAGGTATTTTACCCGGCATACCTTTTGTTTGGAAAGTTAAAGAAGTAGCCGTGCTGTTTTACAAACAAGAATTGGATTTTTTTCAGTTATGGATTTTTTAAGATTTTAGTTTGCCACTCAGTCGGTCAAAGTTTCTAATCTTAGTTCAGCTGGTTTCATATAGTCATACCTACATATACTTCGTTTTTTTTAGCATTAGAAATTAGGTAAACAATCTTGATGTGTCTTTTAATTGACAAACACATTTTTAAAATAAGTTACGGCAAATATGTAACAATTATGAATCTAATACGATCATTTATATTCTTCTGCTTTCATAAGTAATAGTTATTGATTTTTAAAAAGCGTTTTTTAATTAAAAGACATGTCAAGATCGCTTACCTTCTTGTTTTTTTTCGTTTTGTTCCCCCCCCCCCCCCCCCCCGCCCAGCAAATTTCATCGAAACCGTTAGAGCCATTTCCGAGATGCTCGAAAAATAGAAATTGAAAAAATGAAAATGAAAAGTTTATTGGTAACAATGGTTAGAAGTCTGTTTAGTTAAATAGTACATTTAGTATTTGAATATAGAGGAATTGCTCGTTTAAAGGTATAAGATTCTTTGCTTTTATAAAGAACGCAACCGGTCGTCATCGAAAACGGGCCGGACCCGTGTGTAATTAAGATCCGTGGATCCGGACACACGGGTAACACGGGTACACGGATCTTAATTACACGGATCCTAATTATCCGTTCCGAACGGGCCACAAATCCGGTTTCGTGTAGCACGAGAACGGGGCCCCGGGAACGGGTACCCGAAACCCGGACCCGACCGCGAGCCCTAGTTTGTACATCTGTCTTTTTTACGACAAAAACTACATAACAAAAATAGGACTCTGTAAGAATTTGTGCATCGGCACAGCATACAGAATATAGAGGCGGATATCAGATTTTACAAATTGATTTGAATTTGAAATCATTCGCATGCATCTCAATGTATATCACTCACGATTAAATACAGATGTGTGTGTGTGTGTCATGTTAAAATATGACCAGACTGTAAAGTTGGTCGAATAAATACTTAGTGTATGCTATTTAATGCTTAGTTTTTAGCTAAAAACACTACCTAATTTATATGAAAAAATGCAAAAATGGACACTTTGGTCGCTCCGATATATCTGATGTTGTCTTTACTTTATAAAATATCAAAACAACAAAAGGCCCTAACTATTTTCACTTTCAAATTTCACTAAAACCAAGCAATTATAGTCATCCTACGCATCAGTTGAGTCCAATTTCCCTAGAAATGTGGTCACCTTCTAAAAGGTCGAAGTTCCACCTTTGCATTGCAAGAAATCGATATAGTTCATTGACCTCTTACTTACTGTATACTGATTACCACTTTGGATACACACGAAAACAGTTCTTAAGTCCATTCACGTGATAAACCGTAAAAAAATGTTTTAGGGCTTACGGTCAAGGAATAAATTACTTCTATGTTACTTCGAACCTTGTCACTGTACTTATGTGACATCCAATTATGAAATCCAATAGGGCTTTCATAATTATTAACAATCCAAGTATACACTACATAAATGTAAAATCTTAACACCAATAAAGTAGGTATTCTCCACTATTTACAATCCTGCATCAAAGTAACTGTCTCTGTTTAGCCCAATGGTTGACCGGTAAAGCGTCCGCCAATTGTACTCTTTTTTTTGTAAACTTGTGCAATAAAGTAAATAAAATAAATAAATAAAGCTCCTTTTTTTTGTAATTCGTCCTGATTTACAAGGGGGTGCCCTAGCCTCCCGACTGCCCAATGGTCCCCTACCTACCCTATGTATACGACCTTAAGATGCTTCACATTATTATCACAGTGAAGCATCTTAATTTAATGCGTTAAAAGCCATAATCCTTTGCACGATAATGTTACTTTTAACATGGAATCTTTGGCATCTACCTCCCCTAATATGTATACGACCTTAAGATGCTTCACATTATTATCACAGTGAAGCATCTTAATTCAATGCGTTAAAAGCCATAATCCTTTGCACGATAATGTTACTTTTAACATGGAATCTTTGGCATCTACCTCCCCTAATATGTATACGACCTTAAGATGCTTCACATTATTATCACAGTGAAGCATCTTAATTCAATGCGTTAAAAGCCATAATCCTTTGCGCGATAATGTTACTTTTAACATGGAATCTTTAGCATCTAGTGAGTATGAGGGCGACGGATGCTACGGTACTTAGATCAACATAATTAAACTGAAGATTAGTAAACCTTATCACTTTGCAATATGGTTTACAATTGTACAGTTTTCTGTGTCTATACAACACTCTTAAGACGAAACAGGAGCGGAGTTTTAAATATTTTAGGTAAATATACCCGTCTTCCGCTAACGGAAGCGGCTCCTAAAACTAGTGCGATAAGGACAAAGCGAAAAATCCTGCGTAAAAATCTCAAAAATCGAGGTTTCGTACTCGGCTGTTTCCTTCTCCAAAACTTAACCAATCGTAACCAAATTTGGAAATCTGAATGATTATGAAATTATCTGTGTCAGACCGTTTTGCTTTTTTGGCTAATTGATATCAGTTTTAAATACTACGCCTCTCATTGGGGCATAGTCAATGAGGCCATTTTGGCCATTTTTGAAGGGCTTTAGCGCCTTAAAAAACAAAAATATCAAAAAAAGCAAAACGGTCCTACACAGATATTGACAATATTAATCTGTGTTGAAAAAATCATTGCTCTAGCATCAAAACCCACGGAGGAAACAGTCGAGTACGTTTGTAAGCAGAAATGACCATTGACCACTCCTGTTGGCTCTTAATTAACCATTGATAAACCTTATATCTTTGGAAGTAAGGTTTACGACAGTCAGCTAACAGTGTCGATGGTACTTACTGATGTAGTTCATACGGGTATGTGGCATATTTACCTGAAAATAAAATAAATCGTTAGTAAATGCATTTGTACTTAATTTGGGAACAGTTATGAAAGAGAATATAATTAATCATTTAATAAAAGAAACTATATTTCAGAGTCTACACCACAGACCAACCCCTAGGCGGTTTTCTGTGGTTTACATATTTTCTACTATACGAACGCACGCATTTTTGCAAATAAAAAGCCGGCTAAGAAATATTCGAGTTTTTTTGCCAAAGTTAGGTAGGTATATGTTGGCAAATCTACCAAGGTGCAATACAAAAATAATTAATTATACTTATTAATAACAAGTTATAAAATAAGACTGCTTGAGTAGGTATCTACACAATTACAGGTACACACGGCATGCATGTAAGAGATTTTAATTATCTATAGGACATAAACCTTAATCTATGTTAGTAAAAAAACTATATTCCTACTTATAAGCGGTAGCCTAGTTCACTATTGATATGACGCGAAATTAACAATGTTCTTTCTGTAATTGATACTTTATGATTACTCCGTTTGCATTGTTTTCAATTTAAAATTCACTTTTCAAGTTTTGCACGGTACTTAATCTTAAATTGTGTCGTACCCCTTTAACTTTTATTTTTGCTTTGCATTTCATTTGACGTTTAGTGGGTATTTTGACACCTATGTTCTAATCTGTCAATTCGACTTGGCATGTTCGAGTTACTGTCATTATCGCTTGATTTTGTTATGAGTTTATGCCTTTATTTTTCTTAATGGTAACGGTTTAATTTTATCTACTTTTAAGATTTGTTTGTAAATTTACTTTTATTTTCTTCCTTTTGTACTTTTTTCTCACAGAACAATCGGCAGGATTAGCAGAGTTGGGCCTATATTTTAAGTTAGCAATATTTAGTTAAGTTTTTTTTTTTCTGTACGTACACATATTTATATTATCTTATTTGTGTTTGTCTTATATTTATATATATGTCTGATGATGAAACTTTTTACTCTGCCAGTAATGATAGCTCAGCTTTTATCTCACTAAGCTCACTTGACACTTCTCACAATTTGGGTACTTTGGTGTCACGCGAATTTCTTAACTCTAAACACTTCAATGTGTGTCATATAAATGCCCAAAGTATCCCTTCTCACTTTACTGACCTTTTAGATACATTTCAGACCGATTCCGTTCACGCGATACTTGTGTCTGAGAGTTGGTTGAAGCCTACCCTTGTCTCCTCATCTTACCCCCTACCCGGTTTTGTTTTAATTAGAAACGATCGTACCGGTAAGGGCGGGGGCGGTGTTGCCATTTACCTCAGAAGTAACATTCCGTACAAAATCTTAAATTTATCTCCTTCTCTTTACTCTGGTGCTGCGGAATGGATATTTCTTGAGGTGAATGTTAAAGGAGTCAAGGCCGTACTAGGCGTAGTCTACTGTCCCCCTACAATTGATTATTTTTCCGACCTAGAGAGAGCCCTTGAATCGTTGAGCACGGATTACACACATCACCTCATTATGGGTGACCTTAACACTGATCTGTGTAAGGACACTCCACAAAGCCGTAAACTAAATTTTTTAATTCAATCTGTTAATTTGTCTCTTCTGCCCTTAGCTCCTACTCATCATACTGCTTCATCTGATACTTGGCTGGACGTAATACTTACTTCTTGCACTAGCAATATCATAAAACACGGCCAGTTTCCTGCACCCGGCTTCTCACACCATGACCTGCTTTTCGCGTCCTATAATATCAAACCGGCCAAGTGTAAACCTGCCATTATAAACATTCGTAGCTTCGCTAAAATCGACCCTGACGCGCTGCTGCGTGACGCTGCGGCAATTGACTGGTCCCCTGTACTTGCAGCTACCACTACGGAAACCAAAGTATGTCTCTTCAATGATGCAATTTTAAAGACTTTTGATAAACATGCTCCGTTGCACAGGGTTAGGGTTAAGCGGCCTCCAGCGCCGTGGATTACTGACGGTGTGCGCATGGCTATGCGTAGAAGAGACCGTGCCTTTAAACGCTTTAAACGTGACCGCACAGACGAAAACTGGGGGCTCTTTAAGACTGCACGAAACCGGTGTAACCAGATGGTGCGTTCAGCGAAGCGGCGGTATATCCATCATAATGTCACCTCCTCTTCCATGGCCGACGTTTGGAAGTTCTTAAAATCCCTCGGTCTTGGCAAGCCCGTTAACCAGTTTGACGGTATGTCTTTCTCCCTTTCTGACCTTAACAAGCATTTCTCGTCTGCCCGATCCGTTGATAGTAATGCTAAAATCAATACCATTTTCGAAATTTTGGCCCTACCTTCAATTGACACTGTCTCGTTTTCTTTCTCACCCACTACTCAATCGGAGGTTAGGACCATTATTAAGTCCATTAAGTCAAAAGCTGTTGGTTGCGACGACATCGGTCGGTATATGATAGTGTCTGTCCTTGACTGCGTGCTTCCCATGCTGACTGATATTATTAACTTCTCTCTCTCTAACGGTGAATTTCCGTCGCTTTGGCGCAAAGCATTTGTCATACCTCTGCCTAAAACAAATAATCCTTCGTTGGTTAGTCAGTTCCGACCTATTTCTATACTCCCTTTTTTGTCGAAAATCGCTGAAGCGGTGGCTCATAAACAGCTGTCAAGGTTTATTTTCTCACACAAACTTCTGAGCCCCTTTCAGTCTGGTTTTCGACCGGGACATAGCACCTGTACCGCACTGCTCAAAGTGACAGAGGACATCAGGCGGGGCATGGAGAATCAAATGGTCACAGTACTTGTCCTCGTTGACTTCTCAAATGCTTTCAACACTGTCGACCATGAGATCCTCCTTGCCCTACTTGAGCACCTCAATGTGTCGCCGTGTGCCTTAAAATGGTTCTCGGCATATCTGTGTGGACGTCAGCAAGCAGTACGTGTCGACCGCATTTTGTCGGAATGGTGTAACTTAGCCACAGGTGTACCACAAGGAGGTATTCTTTCACCCCTATTATTTTCTATATTTGTCAATTTTATCACTCCAGACCTTCGCTGCTCGTACCATCTCTACGCCGACGACCTGCAACTCTATGACCAGTGTAACATTGCCGACCTTACTGCCACCATTAATAAGCTAAATCTGGATCTCAGACACATCCAACATTGGTCTGAGAAGTTCGGTCTATTCGTTAACCCCTCCAAGTGTCAGGCCATTGTCATAGGCGGCGCCCGACAGCTCCTTAAAGTCGATATTACACCTCCTGTATACTTTAATGGCACGCCTATTCCCTACAGCCAAAGTGTAAAAGACTTGGGTGTCTTTCTGGATAGTACCCTGAGCTGGAGGACACAGGTAGCCGAAATTAGCCGTAAAGTTACTGGTTCTCTTCATGCACTCAACAGGCTTAAACACTTTTTACCAATTAAAACAAAAATATTGCTCGTACAAACTTTAATACTGCCAATAATCGATTATGGTGATGTGTGTTATCCGGACTTAAATGAAGAGCTCCTGGATAAATTAGATCGTTTAATGAATAATTGCATTCGTTTTGTTTTCTGTCTCCGTAAATACGATCATGTCTCCTCATTCCGCTCTAAACTTGGCTGGTTTCCTATTCGTATTCGTCGCAAAATTCGCATGCTCTGCACCCTTTTTTCTGTTCTTAACGACCCTCAGTCCCCCGAATATCTAAAATCTTTCTTCCACTACTATGGTGTCTCTCGTGTCCGTCAGCTTCGCTCTTCTGGCAATCTTTCTCTGTCTATACCATCTCACCGAACTGGTTATATGTCCGATTCCTTCTCAATTCAGGCAGCTCGCCTTTGGAATAGTCTCCCTGTCAAAATTAAACAGTGTCCGAACAGATTTGCTTTTAAAAAATCCTTAAGTGAGCACTTTGCTGGCAGTACTGGAAAATCTTGAATATTTCTGTTTTGTAAGTTCATCTGATTTCATATGTATGTATGTATGTATATGTATATGTAAGTAGGTATATGTATTTGTATCAATATTATTTATATTTATGTATGTTTATATTAGTGTATTTATTATGATTGTATTGTGTTCGTACAGGTACCTAATTGTATCATCTACTACCTACTTTTTGCACCGCCTACAACTTATCTGCTTTGCCTAAAGGTTGACTGGTAGAGAATGCCTTATGGCATTAAGTTCGCCTTTTGTACAGTGTATTTCCTTATGTGCAATAAAGATTAAATAAATAAATAAATAAATATAAGTAAGATAAGATAAGATAATAATTTATTTCATATAAGTAGGGACATAGTTTTTTTTGCCCGTAATAGTATTCTTATTGTCCCGATGTTCTTCTGGACATTTGGTTCTCATTACGGTTCTTTGCCCCGATGTTCTTCTTACCCCACATTGGGTTCTTATTACGGTTAGGTATTAAAATAATTTAAGTGTGAAGTTTTCACTATAACAAAATTAAATTATTACATTTACTATCGCAACTTTTCCTTTCCCACTACACAATGCACGTACTGCCATAAATTAGTTGTTATCGACTCACTTTCACTAACACGAAAGCGACGAAACAATACCAAATGTCAATCCAATTAACTAATATTCATACGTAGACACAAATATAGGTACATATACACATACACGTTTTTATATGAACATACGATTAGCTAATCTCCATACGTAGTCACAAATATATGTGATGTTCCACGGCAAAAGGTACGTTATGGCGGCTGGCGCTTACGTCGCATAGCGCCGCAATAATATTGGAGAGGCGTTAATATTAGCGTAAGCGCCAACCGCCATAAGGTACCTTTACCGTGGGACGCCACATATGAACACACACGTTTTTATATGAACATACGATTAGCTAATCTCCATACGTAGTCACAAATATATGAACATACACGTTTTTCACGTGCGCTAGTGTGGGAAACGTGATTGAAATTAGCGTTTAGTCGTGTAAAGAAAAACATCAGTCGCAAATCGCAATTCGCAATCGTTTGACGCCATTGCACCGGGTAGGTGATTCCGTTTCGTAATCCATTTGCAAAATTCATGACATATCATACGTTTTGTAACAACAAAAGAAATACATACAGACGAGCAAGTTTTGACACATTTTTAGGGTTCCGTACCCAAAAGGTAAAACGGGACCCTATTATTAGGGTTCCGTACCCAAAAGGTAAAACGGGACCCTATTACTAAGACTTCGCTGTCCGTCCGTCCGTCCGTCCGTCCGTCCGTCCGTCTGTCACCAGGCTGTATCTCACGAACCGTGATAGCTAGACAGTTGAAATTTTCACAGATGATGTATTTCTGTTGCCGCTATAACAACAAATACTAAAAACAGAATAAAATAAAGATTTAAATGGGGCTCCCATACAAGAAACGTGATTTTTGACCAAAGTTAAGCAACGTCGGGCGTGGTCAGTACTTGGATGGGTGACCGTTTTCTTTTTGCATTTTTTTCCGTTTTTTTTTGCTTTATGGTACGGAACCCTTCGTGCGCGAGTCCGACTCGCACTTGCCCGGTTTTTGTGATAAGCTTCAAGTTCGCAAATGAAAAGATTTTTTTTATTGTAACTAGACGTAAACTCATTCATCATCTAGGAACCATTTTCCTTCACTGCCGTCTGCGTACTTCGCGTGTTTAACCTCGTAATATAAATCAATTAGGTAGGCATTTAAGCTAGTTATTAATTTCGTTTAGTTGTACCACTGTATATACATTAGGTAGGCTGTATCTATTTTAGATCTACCAACACCGTAACCTAATAATACCTATCGATCTTCTTCGTTAAAAATCGATACAAATTACTCGATTACAACACATTTAGATGAATAGACCGCGAACTATTGATCTAAATCTATACAATTAACGCCTCTGATTGAATCCATCGCTTCGCAACTATTGCTCAAACCACGAAGGCAAATGAAATCTATCGAAGCTCGAAGTGAGAATGTGGGTAATGTAATACTGACATTATATCCAATCCGATAGACCACATACATACTTGTGAAATCGATACCGATTTTCACTTTCCGTCGATATTTTGTATGGCACGTACAGGTTGGTGTTTAGTGAGATTTAATGGCGAAAATTGATGATAACGGTTTCTTATTGAGTTACATTTGATGGAGTCATTATGTTAATGTCGATCGGACGTGATAATAAGTCTACGCTATAAGTAGAATAACTAGACAAGTCAAAATCTAAATAGCGAAGAGATGTGCCGTTGCCGCGTTAACTGATGGACTGGACCTACCATAAATATAAGAGGTATAAAAGAAATGGATTCATTTTCGATTTGCCAAAGATATCATATCACATATACAACCAGCATAAAGTTGAAGGGTGCTTAAAAGTTTCTAAAAGACGCCGTTCTATCATCCGATGGCAGGGTCATCTAAGCCAATGAATAATGCATCCCATATCGGGTCCAAAAGAAAGGAAGCGCCATGCATTAATCCAACTATGAAAACAATTAGGTACTCAACAAGTCAACAGCGCTGTAGTACCTGAATAGTAGTGCAAGCCCAATATTGGTTCTTTAGAGTCAGCACAAGGCGCCTCGCCTTGTAAGACTGGCATTCCAGAATTTGGGACGGGTGCCGTCGTGACCGGCTTGCTGAAAACGGGCAACACCGAATTCCGGCCTCGAGCACTGGAGGCATTCACATTTGTGTTATTGCCGCTTCCGGACATACAATGACCGAAAAGGGCAACATTCTGAATATTCTGCGTATGACAAAGCTGTCACGGTCAGCAGCGAACTGGAACGATCATAATGCACCATATTATTGGCCATTCACTGGCCTTGGGCGACACGTGCGTTCCGACCGGGTGTAAATGCTATAAATGGTTTATTATGGTCGTCATGGAACCAGAAACAAGACAACCGAATGTTGTATTCGCTAAAGATAAAGGCTTAATACAACTACATAGTTCCATAAATAGTATTCGTAGAACAGGAATCAAGTACGAATCTACGAATACTAATGTAATTGAATGGTCACGAAATGAGTCAAATCTAGGTGACTAGCAGTTTTAGTTCGGAGCTAGCAAAAACACGGTCATTGACTGCTACTGCTAAATACTGAATGGCTTCTACTATAGGTATATTTACAGTCAGTGGTAAATGTAGGTATGTACCTAAACGGGTGAGGAAATCAAAGTTATCTTTTTCAGTTTTCCACTTATTTCCCTCCACATTCATTAGTAATTACCTTTCTCGTCACATGACTTTCATCATGCCCGTAGGCCCGTACCACGCTAACTAAATGGAATAATTCGCCCTTACTTTTTCTACAGCTGCTTTTTATTTTCTGCTGAGTACAGGATAAAGAAATCAGATATGAAACTCTTATTAAACGCTCTGGAATCGAGACACAAACAGGTTTGAGTAACTAACTTGTTTGCTACGTATCTTTGATTGAGTTTCTGGATATACAAAGTGGCTAGTTGCCAGGGATATAAGTTATAATTATGAAATATCTTAGCCTCCATCTGAAGTCCTATCGACGATAAATGATATATCCTGCATGTAGGCAAAGAAAAAGTTTTATAACAACTAACCTTTTCATACAAAATTAGCTTTTAAGACCAAAAATATGTTCTTATAATGGATCTAATGCCTTACGACTTTCATCTCGCCGATAGATAATCTATTTCTGGCTAATATCCAAGAAATTGACTAAATTTAAAAATACTGCCACAAAACGTCAAGTCATGAACCGCCTAGGCCACCGCCCTCCTCAACTGAAACTAGAGCAACTACATTCATCAGCCCATTCAATTTTTTACTTTATTTTTATAACATCAAGATACACAATTCATTGATGTTTTGAGAACAGATTACCAACGCCAAAAGGTCGTATGTTAGTTGACGGTAGTATTGAAAGGTGTCGTTTTGGGTTGTCGTGGATAGATGGCGTTGACCTCGTGCGCAAGCGCGCAAATCGCACGATCAGTTGACGTGAGGACAGAGTTGAGGTTAGGTTTGGTTGCGATATACAAAAAAATTGGTCAAGAGCGATTATCAACACAATATACTGTATACCGACTAGAAGGGCCGGACATTGTATGTCGTCCAAAACAGTAAATGATGTGCTAGAATCTGCTTGTATGACATATTTAACAGTTCTTTATGGGATGATAAGTTGATAACGCCGTCCGCGCGCCTTTTTAACCTGGATGTACCTAATTCTATAGAACTGGATCGATTTACTACTAGAAGAAATGTATTTACTTGCGTGCTTATGTCTAGTTGGTTTTTTCATAGATTTCGTAGAGAATTAACCTAATTATTATCCATAAATCACCAATTATTCGAGTATACTAAGGAAGTTTACTTGATTAAACGTTTCAAAATATAGGTAAAAAAGTAAGTACTTAATATCAATCTAACATTGAATTTCCTTAAATACAGAAAAAACTGTAAACGCAATCCAATGCAAGGCTATAATTGTGATAAATATCGTTACTGCGTAGTTTACAGAAAAAAATGTCGTCAAAAACATAAAATGTTGTGTAACATGTAATTAATTACTTCCAGTGCATATAGTCTCTTGCGAAACTATTAATTTTATTTTTAATTTTCTAAAATAAAAAAATATTAGCAGTATTTAGACTTTTAGTGTTGCATAATATGAATGAAAGATGTTTAAAATGAATGTTTATAAATAAGTTTATCCCTAAGTTGTCAAGGTGAGATCGTGACTCGGATCTGACGCGGAGTCAATGATCAGCGATCATGATCGCGTCATGATCGACGTGAGATCATCTGCGGTTGCGATTATCTATAAATGCTTAGATCAATAGATTAAAATACTTGATAAACGGAAATGTTACTCAACTAAATATACAGATGAAGTTATACGTTGAAAATAACTTGAATGGATATCTTTTAATTTTATGCTTTTAGCCGGCTGCTAATATGATAATAGGGGCGATAGTTATTTTTTTTAGATTGATGGCGTTTCTTTCGCGTTTGGCTTATCTACAGCTGTAGTTATATTAAATAAAAATTCATTGCAAGTAGCTAGAGTTAGACCAAGATAAGTCGGCAATGATTTTGATAGCAGCACCTCTAGCACATCTTGCATCCGCGACTTAGACCGCGACTCGAGTCGCCATTCCCGCGGCTGTCAAATCTGTCGATTTCCGTAGCATAACTTGTACCCGCGACTGCAACAGCCGCGTAGAGAACTCAAAGTCGCGGCGCGACTCGTCAATGTTACCCGGCGAAATCAAAGTCTAAACAAATCGATATTTGCAAGTGGCAACACTGAATCGGAAACCAGGGATGCGCTAAATCATTCGTTCTTTGGTGGTAAAAAATCTAGTTTTTTGTCGATGGTTAAGTTTTTCCTGTCAAAGTCAAGGAACTTTCAAATTTTGTCAATATTTAATTACGGGAAAAAAATATGAAAAAAATGTAAGTAATAGATCCTTATGTACTTAATATTGATAATATTCCTTAAAATATATATTGTTTAAACATTTCTGTTTAATAAACCTTTTATATAAAATATTTTTGTAAGTAACTATAATTAATGGAATTGCTATTATTGGTTTTGTTCTCATATTCCAGTTGTAAATAGTTTTTTTTTTTCAGAATAAGTTCAGCATTATCCTAGACACGATTGATATCCCAGCACCCAAAGGAAAATATTGCTAACGGAACGTGCCAACGGGACCCGAAGTGGAGAGTCAGGAAAAGAAACACACTAGGCAAGCTTGTAGGTTTCAAACGAGGAGCTGTCCCCTTTTCTAAATTAACTAAGATGTGAGAAGCGCTTTAGCTTTAAGAACACCACCGAGGAAGTGAACTATTAATAATAACCCTAATGGTTATGGCGTACCTATCTAATAAGTTTCATAAAGTTTTTCTTGTGCCAATAATGGATGGCATGTGTGTGTACTGTGTAACTGTTTATGATTTGACAAATTGATATGAAAAGCTTATTTCATAGTCCTCGATGAAGTCATGACCATATTTTATTGTTTTGTTTACAAACCAATTTTCTTTCCAGGGTGATATTTAATTGTCCTACGCCGCATGTCGAAGAATAAGGAAGAGAGAAAATACTTTTCAAGGGTAATAAAGAAGATTCTTACAATTTCTCTATTGTGGTTCTAGATGTAAATATATATTAGGTTTAATAATTAGAAGTCGAATATTACAAGAATATATAAGGCAAAGCAATATACTATTAATTTAAATATTGTTTTTTTTATTCTCCTGTATTTTTACCTGAAAAGAAACAAAAATAAAGTAGGTAGGTACCTAGAACTCCTAGAAGCCATGATTAGCTCCCCAAGGCCCGCTTCATACCTAATGCTGACAGCAACGTATCATAGCATGATCGTATCAGACCCTGTCAAACATGAAGTGAAACATTTAGAACACGGGTATGATCTAGAGGAGTTTCATATGGTAGACCATATGATAACCGTACCTTCGCTACGCAGACTATGACATGAGCGTAACGACTCCTTCAAAATATTGTGGGTCGGCTCGGTCCAGTCACGTCATGGTATGGTGTTGGCAGGGGATGGAATGGTTTAGTGGGTGATGACTGATAATATTTCATACAAAGCATGATTTTGAGCCGGACATGATCCTGTTATAGCCACGTATTACATCATTCTGTTACAGTACGATGCAGCGGGCACAGGCCACATGTAGGTATGTTTTGTTGAAGTCGAGGAAGGTTCCAAACGGTACCTAAATAGTAAGAGATTGTTGAAATTAGACATCTAACCGTGATCCTAAATATTACTACTAAGACTATGGCCTACTTAATAAGTTGGATAATTTGTTTTGTACCTACCCACCTCATCGGCTTCGTTTATGTACAAGCAAGCGCGCTCCGTTGTTAGGTTGATGAAATTTTTGAGTAAGGAAGTCTTAGGATTACTTTCACAAACTTACGAACCTGAATTGAAATTTAAAAATCCTACATATGTGCCTATTTACTTAATTGAGCACCTACAAGCTAGCTGTTTGAAATTAAAGTTGTAAACATGATGGGTGTGTTGTGGTATTGTAGGTATCACCGTGCATAATCGATATACTTCCTTACTTCCATACTTCCTTATTCCTTAGGGTAATAAGTAATTATATTACAAATTATATTATTACATAATATATGAAACTTGTTATTAAGTTATAATTATCATGAGTTTAATTAAAAAAGTACAAGCAAACCACCCGCGAGAGCGAGTCGCGTTATAAAGTCGCGTAGACTTCGACTCTCGGATTGACATAAAGACGAGAGAATATTTTGTCTCAAAATAGGCAGTTGTGCTACGGATTTTAGTTCAAAGTCGCGATCGTTGTCATTTTCTGACAGTGACACCTGATCGCGAGTTTGTCGCGGCTCTCGCGCGTGAGTTGTGCTGCCAACACGCGACAAGCCACCAAGTCGCGCCGATCTGTCACTTCTCGCGCCTGTCGCGGCCAGTTGTGCTAGAGGTGCAGGCGCAGTAAAAGTGTTATAGACATCATAATTGCATAGAAGTTTGACGTTTAAAATAACTCTTGCACTGCACTGCATGAGCTATCAAAACCGTTGCAGACTTTTCTTGGTCTAACTCTAGGTATATATTAGCCTAGTTCGAGCATTTGTTTTTGTGACTACAACGAATAACTGTTTCATCGAGTACGGACCCTGTTATGTTCAAAATAAGTAAATTACCTAAAACGACTTCTTTTGTTTTAATATTTTACAAATTTATCTGTTAATCAGCTCCAAAACAATTATATTTTTTACAACATTACTTAACAGTTAAAAAGCTCTCCAATGCATTTTAACAGTGATATTTTCCACCACCATTGGCAGTTAACACCATTGACAAGGTCAGGGGCTAATGAAAATGTATTCCGAAGGCCGAGGGTGCGATAGTCATTAGTCGTGAAATATAGTGAACTACGACAAGGCAGTTAAGTGTGTCACGCTATCCCCCTGCAGCGTGACTACACCCTTACCTAAACAGTTTAATTTTCAATCACTTGTATAGGTACCTATTAGACATCTCCCATATATAGGTACCTATTAGACAAACTCGCGTAAAGCAATGCAAAATATTACAGCCTCAATTTAAGAACGAGTATGAATTGAAGCCCGAAGGCGAGGTCTTTATTAACACGAGTACACACAATAGCATCCCTTTGGCTTTGGCATCGTATTGCATATATGACTGTATGTAACATACTCAAAAATATGTCCCATAGTTCCCTAAGAGTCGCTTAACTCCAAACTCGGGTAAATCCATCTGCGATTTTGGTAAGTAGGTATTTAGAAAAGGTAGTAGGGTAAATATTTGCTGAGAGACCTATGGGTCATAGTTTTGAGTATGATCTGTGCACCCATATTTTCACACTTGACTGTACCAAGGTTACCCCTCATTTACCCTGCCTTCTAATAAAGCCTACCTGTGTCAACACTAGTAAGGTGAATTCGGGTAATTCCGAATGTCGGATAATTCCGAAATTCAGAGGAAAATCACCCAAAATTCCAACATAATAAAAGTCTCTTTTCGGAACTATCCGACAGTTTTCGACATTCGGAATTACCCGAATACACCTCATGCAGAACTTTATTAGGAGTGCTATTAAGTCGTCATCGTGTTATATACAGACCGAGACGGATCTGACAGCATGAGTCATGGTGAAATCACCTTTTCAAATGCCATACGGTGAAGTAAATAATAAATAAATATGATGTCAGTGCATAAAAACCTGTAATATTGGTCCTTGAATGTCATCATAGGTCACTTTGACTCTGAAGAGGACGCTTTCGAGCAATAAAAACAGGTCACTTTAGAGGTAATTCTATAATTACGTCTATAGAATTTCCTCTAAAAATTGAACTGTCACGATTGCTTATGTCTAGAGTGTATGATAATATATGTATGGATGGAAATGAACGTCCTCAGCCTTACTTTTTTGTACATATTCCACAATCTATTTTGAATATACAGAGTAGAGTAACTAGCAGTTCCAAGTTCAAAAAACAGCGAAATCATTAATATTAAGATTACAGTACAGGTATACTGATTCATTTGTCCTTGTCCGATTTCCAAGCATTGTTTCGACACGCAGCCCTTCCGTCCGTCGGAAATGAAAAACTCTTGAGATTAACCTCAATGCCGTCCAAATTATACGGCGTATTGTACCGTTTTTAGACGACTCATACGCATATTATGTACAACAGGTCTATCCCTTAACTCTGATAGGTCAGGATTGCCATACGTCAGACTTTTTGGTCCTTTTTAAATATGTTGGGGCACCCAATACAGCACGATAAGATTCATAAGCATTTGGTCCTGGTGCCAGGACCGACTGAAGAAGAAGATTCATAAGATAGATAAGATAAGATAGGCAGAGGAAGACCGAGGAGTTCGTATTTAGAACAAGCTAAAGAGAAAATCAACGTAGTAACGTATCCGGAGCTCAAAACAGTGGCAGAGAGAAGAATGGAATGTCTATTACTCCACCGACAAGAGCCAGTAGACTTAAAATTATGATGATACGCTAAGTCAGATTAACAAATTGCCAGCGCAAAGATTATTCTAGTCAGTATCATACCTAAAAGATCTGTGCGTGTCCAAGAAGAGATCAGACACGATACACGGAGATATATTTATTATCACATTAACAATAATGTGTTAAGCGTTTAAGAAACTAGCAATTACCTACTTTGATTGTAATGTTCGGATAGCGGTTTATTCATACCTTTTAGAATGGATGGCTAGCTTGTAATTTTTCGAGGCGATATTGTTACATGCAACTATCGGCGTATACATTTTAAACGCCTGTTTCAATTTATTCTCCGTCTCCCAAGTCAAAGTTCACTTGTATTATACCTACTTTCTAACTAGGGATTCGTGAAAAACCCGAAAACCGAGCGGATCACGCGGCGCTCAAGAGAAAATCTTGAATGATAAAATCCAATGAATAGCTTCCCATAATGTAATGATCGAATCATACGTCAAAATCCAAGAATTACGCAAAAAACGCAGTAAAACTCCGGAACATCGTGAGCTATCCGTGCCCGTGCACCAGTAGGTATGTATAGCTATTATGTATGAGCGCAAGCGCAGCAGAGCGTGCATGAACGTCCATTTTCCACGTTCTGGGGCCATTGTGCTGCTAAAACTGTGTTTTGTGAGCCCTTTCCAAAGTATTCAGATGACTTTTGATTGTTTTGCTCACTTTTTCCTTCGGGAGCCGATGTAAAACTATTGTACATTTTTGTATAAACTCATATTAGATTCAGATTTGGCTTCGTTAGCAATGTTAGTACTTATGTTTGGATAAATAAAACTTGCTAAAAGTATGATTTAGCACTGAATGCCAACTACTCAATTCCCTCAGTGTGCTAAAAATTCTACTTAACAAGCATAATATAATTATGCTTGGATAATCATTTTAGTTTATGACGTTAGCGTGGTACACATTTGCCTATTGCAAATCCAAAAGTACGCCAAAATACATGTGTTACGGCTATGAAAATAATAATACAAAATACATTTCGACGTGTAATATACTCAATCGCTCAGTTTCCCTCAATTATCATGTATAGTATGGATTTAATGGATTTTCTCAAATGATTTTTACGCCTAGTTATTTAAGACCCTAATCTGTTAAACAAAAGACATTGTTTCTTTTATGACGAGCCCAAGCTTCCAACTTTGGCGCGTGGCAAAGCAACAATGCTATTTAAAAAGCAACTGTATCGTGATATATAACATATACATATTTATTGATTTTTATGTATAGCAAATTTACATTTATTAAGTGTTCATTCAGCATCCAAACTCAAAGCGTAATGTAAAAAAAAATTTGCCACGGTAACAAAGTCCAACGCAGTGGATTTACCGTGTGTTTGCATCGCATATTTGCATTATTATACTTAGTTACCTATCAGGTCTATTCGGATTTCGAGATAATCACAAGATCTTGAGAAGATTTAGAGATCAACTAGATCTACATTAGATATTGACTAGATGTGACTTGGATATCTAAGTCATAACTTGTCGAAATCGTTCAAGAGGACCTCCAGAATCGCGGAAACGTCAAATTTGACATATCTATCTTACAAATATCTTTAAATTATCCGTATCGTAACTTGTTGAAGTCTAGTAGAAATCTAATTCATTTTCCGAATCGAGCCGTATCATCAATTTTGTGCAAGTGAGTGTGAACGTTTGCGTTTAACAAGAGCAAAAAGAAAAGTAATTTGTAAATTAACATAAAGTGTGTTAAAGATATTTATGGGATAATAAATAGCTATCGTTTAAAAATCTTGGTTTGTATACGTAAAAGAAAAAACCGTTCAAGTGCGAGTCAGACTCACCCAACGAGGGTTCCGTACAAACTTAAGTTTTTCTTTTAAGTTTTTTTTTTAACTTGCCAAATTTCATAGTTTTAGGTCAACTCTATGAATTTTGATTCCCTTCATATACGTTTTTTTGCGTCATAAACAGCCATATCTTTTTTTACGTTAAATTTGAGAGAAGATTGATTTTTGAGAACTTTGAGAGAAGTTTAAGCTTCAAGGAGCTGTAGCCCTCCAGTTTTTAATGTCAACTCGTTACCTTGATGCATCACCTTGTTCTCTGGTCACTGGATTAACAAACGTCAAACTTTGACAATTATCACACCAGCTGTCAAAAGTAACACTAATAATATATTTAAAACTTTACAACTTTTCTACAAATAATAATTCTTTGTTAGAGATAAATAGAAGTCTGTAATCCTTTACATCAAAAACATTCATGGTTATGGCAATGCGCACATTTCTCCATAAAGATCAAAGCAGATGGCGGTTCCGCGCCGGCGCGTGCGCTTGCACCGATAAAAGCAGAAGGACGTATGTACTTTGAAAGTTTAAAGGCGTATGCGCCGTTTTGGTATGATGGGCTTTAACGGTATACAATGTATACATCTGTTTCCGTCATATGCCACCCTCGCGTTTATTTAGCGACGTTTTTAACGTGACTGCAATGGTATAATAGAACACTTAGGGGTGGTAACTTTACTGGTTTTGGACTTCACTGAATTTGAGTCGAACAGTAAGTAAGTAAGGTAAACCCTTTGCTCTCCTCGAATTGATCAATAAATAGGTATTTGCTTTACAAGGTTGAAGGCAAATTAATTGTTAAATATTAATTCCCGAGTAAGCGAAATTTTTCAAAAATGAAGCACTAGGTAGTAAGAGTTGAGCACGCTTAAGCCCGTAAGAAAAACAACACACAATCAGATCCGACGAAAATGAATTATATAAATACCAAAAAACCGCATACTTTATTCACACAAAAGAATTAATAGGTACCTCTAAAGACCTTTGAAACGCCCAATTTCGTAAAACAAAGAAACCACATTGCCCACAAACCATGTAGAACAGAAATAAATCGTTTCTATAACGGAAGTGTAATGATCATTGTTGAAGGTCTTTGACATGATGACATGGGGTTTGTTAGCGCGCGACGAGAGCGTGCCAAAATGATCGTTGGCCTGATATATTGCCTGTTTCATGGGAAATGATAGATAATTGGTTATGGGGAAATGAACTTTTAGTATATATTCCTATTAACTTTTGCCCAGTAGTTTGAGAAAGTAGGATTGGATTGAAAGTATAATAGAAAAGGAATCAGTAGACTGGCTGAACGAGGATAAAAACGGGAGAAGCAAAAGCGCATGTTTTATTTATTTATTTAAACTTTATTGCACAAAAGAAAAACTTATCGTACAAAAGGCGGACTTAATGTCAAAAGCATTCTCTACCAGTCAACCTTACCTGTTTTCAGTACATTCTAATAGCAACTCCTTTCTCTCCTGACAAGAGTGTCTGGAAGTTAATTGAGTGAGTGTGAAAATGGTAATGCTATAAGTAATTTCACAAAAGTCTAGCTTAAATGAGTGTTTTACCACTTGTGCAATGGACTGTGTCTTGAAGAATTGTTTGATAACTATGATGCCCCTTTTTACGACCGCGCTGTCGTCAGCAAGGCGTTAATTCTCATACGATGGAACTTAAACGGTGGGCACTAATACATATTTCGATTTAAGGTGCTTCTTATACTAGAAAACCGGGCAAGTGCGAGTCGGACTCGCGCACGAAGGGTTCCGTACCATAATGCAAAAAAAAAAACAAAAAAAGCAAAAAGAAAACGGTCACCCATCCAAGTACTGACCCCTCCCGACGTTGCTTAACTTTGGTCAAAAATCACTTTTGTTGTATGGGAGCCTAATTTAAATCTTTATTTTATTCTGTTTTTAGTATTTGTTGTTATAGCGGCAACAGAAATACATCATCTGTGAAAATTTCTACTGTCTAGCTATCACGGTTCGTGAGATACAGCCTGGTGACAGACGGACGGACGGACAGCGAAGTCTTAGTAATAGGGTCCCGTTTTACCCTTTGGGTACGGAACCCTAAAAATGAAATATTTTTCACCACACCAGCTCGGAAAGGCTTACTTTGCACTTCAAAAACTGATAGCAAAGTTGCATTTTATTCACATGTGAGACAAAGTAATCAAATGCAAATATTGAGTTGGTTTCTTAAGCAGGCCACTGACGAGCCTTCCAAATGGATGCCGTTACAATGGATTCATCCAAATGGACGGCATCCTAATATTAAACATTGTACGTTTTTGACATTCACGGTCTTCACGGACCGACTTTGGATTGCAGCCACGCTATTTGGACTGTTGGAAGGCTCGTCAGTGGCCACCTTTATGTTTGCTGGTAGAAATGACTTTTAAATGATGGTTTTGGATGATAAATATTTAATAACATTAATTTGGATTTGATTTGGTTTGATTTTGTTGGATATTTTACATTTAATATTTGCTTCAGGTTGGTGTGGTAAAAATTTTGTGTTTCACTCGGGGGCAAATTTTGTTTAACCCTCGTGCTTTGAAACCCTCGCAACGCTCAAGATTCCATTTTTTGAACCACTCGCTACGCTTGTGGTTCAATTTTGGGATCTTTCGCTTGCTCGGGTATCAATATTAGCACGAGCGGTTAAACAACAACTTTGCCCCCTTGTAAAACAAATAACTATTGTCTTTATTATGCGGTTTCAGGGCATTTTCCTTTTCCCGTGAACGGTCCCATCCGGCTATGGCACTCCATTCTCATTAGCTCCTTGCAAAAAAATGCCATTTCATTTATCAACTGAAACCCAATGATGAAAGTCAATTGTGCAAATCGGATATATTTCATGCGCGCGAGTGCGAAACTTTTCAGTCTACTACACTGACACACAAGTTATACATGTACATTACTGGAGCGTGGCTATTGTATGATTTGGAGTAGTTCACCTAATTGGTGGCAGGCAACGGTACTGCGCATGATTCAGGCGTTGATATGAAGTTGGTAATCAATTTATTTTGGTTACAGATCCAAAGTTGCATCGTGAGTGAACTGGAGTTTTCAACAACAATGTTCATTATCAGTGCGTTAGTGTCTCGTCTCTTGTGAGTTAAGACGAATACTTCTCTACGTATGGGAGGTATGTCAGGATCGTAGCAAGTGGAAATCCGTGGTCTCTGCCTACCCCTCCGGGAAATAGGCGTGATTATATGTATGTATGTACGGGACTGATTCTCTCCTTACCTTTTTATATCCTTTAGTGCAATAAGTCAGCCATTTTATTTTAAATTTGCTATGATCTAGATGTAGCTAAACCTTTGCTTTCCCCTTCCGTACTCTGTAAGTCCTAACATGTAGGGTTGTTTTTTATTTCTATTGCACATTAATGCATAACCAAGCGTCACCCACAAGGCCAGAACACTTCCTAAAGCGTCGTGTGCACAGATTTCACGAGACGGCCTTACCCAAAGGTTGCACATTATTCCGTAATGAAGGTAAAGCTCATGGGAACTCTGACAAATGCTAATTTGTGGGCATTTGCATGCACGAAGTGCTTTAACTTACTTCACCACGACGTAATTAGACCATTAAAGGGTTATTCCAATATGTGGTTGATCTGTCAGCAGATAAACTATGTATGTCTCTTGTAACCCTAAAATGAACCTTTTGTTTAACTTGCAATGTTTGTTTGTAATTTGTTTATTCGGGTCAAATCTTGTAAGCTTAATTAAACCCAATTCCCATTATTCATTGAGCTGAAACTTCATATACACATATGTTGGGTTACAAGTTGGGTGACAATGCAATATTATTATACCTACAAGTGGAAGACAGAAGGTGGTCATGGGAACTCTGTGATAAAAGAACGTGACCTATTGTGTTTGGGTTTGTTAGAATTGTCTCGACGTGTATTAGTTGTCTGTTGAAAGAAAAGTACAGTCAGCGATAAAAACTTGTTTTAAAAATATTCTTTGACAAAATAGATACTTATTGTTTGTGACTTACACGCCTGAAACTGCTCCCAAAACGGTATATTTTATAATAACTTGTGAGCCTTTAAACGATTTTTAACAACCAGAAAAGACGAATGAAAACACTAAATTGATGTTGATGGGCTATGTTTTCCTTAGCCCCCTGAAACCCAGACATAGATGTTTAGTTGTTGAATTTGGAACCTTTTGTTGATAAAATGAAAGTTCAGAATAGATTATGGAATATGTACATAAATTGTACCGGGGGTCTCAGGAGGTTAAGGCGGTTATTACTGTCGATGCATCCAGAAATCGCATCTGTGTGATAACCATTAACCATCTAACACAATCCGTGACACTCTATACTTTCTTTCACACAGAAAACGAGCAGGCATGTGAAGAATATAACGTTCATTAAGCTGTCAACAAATCGTTATAAATATTAACACATGTGAGAATTACTGCAGTTGGAAGTTAACCACTTGTCACTAGAAAAAACATACACTCGTACAGTCAGCAGCAGAAGTCGCTATACACTCCAGGTGCTCAAAGAGAGGTAAACGTTTAAACTGTCAAAAAGTTGTTGACCGTCATGGTAGCATTTACTTGTGAGCGCTCAACATGTCACAAATATCTTAACAGTCGCTATTCATTAATTTCTACACTTACAACAAATCATTGATACCTTAGCTGTCAAAAAACCACTGGTATCTAAGCGGTCAACGTGTCAAATATATCTGAACAATATGGAAAAATAGACGTTTAAAGCATACATGTATGGTCGTATATTGAATGAATAATAGCTATGCTAATTTCAGGTAAAGCGTTTTGACAATCATCGAAAGCAGTACAGTCTTGTCATCACATACATCTATCTCACGTTTTGCCCTTCAACCATTGACAGTGGTCTGTCAGTCAACTTACTGCAAACTATTTCTTTTATTGAATAGAATCATCAAAACGAATGAATTAATTCGGCTTCAGTTAGCGAAAGCTAACTGAAGCCGAATTTAGAGCCAATTGTCAAGGCACGTTGTGGTCTTGTTACTAAGGTGTTTGCTTTTCAAAGCAGAGACCGCGGGTTAAAAATCTTAGTCGGACGCACCTAGAAATTACAGCTTTTCTTTTTGGGTTTCATTTCTATTATTAATTTGTGGTTTTATATTAATTTCGCATAAGTTTATATGTCACATGTAGCGTATGTACGACTTTCTAACAAGACGTTGTAGGTTTGAACCCGCAGTGGGCGTTCCTTAGATTACTCCTGTGCCGAATGCCATTTGATGTTTACTGCTAGGTTATACTAACAATAAGTTCAAAGATATACAGTATGTATCAGGACGAAAGGCCAAGAAAGAGACCCATTAATGTTTAGATTATACTGGACAACTTTTACTATGGGACCAACCCCGATAACGCGGAATAATAATTGGAAGTTTTATACATTTTGCTGGTCTGATGTTGAAATTTTCTATGGGAGAGTAAATTTTTTTCCGGGGTTTCGGGGTTGATCCCATAGTAAAAGTTGCTCAGTATGACCTAAACATTAATGGGTCTCTTTCTTGGCCTTTCGTTCTGATACATACTGTATATAACTCCGTATACTCTATCCTCTCTGCTAAGTTGTAAAAACAAAATTCGTCATTCCTCCAACAAAATAAAGAGAGGAGTCATAGTTGGATATGCTTAACACCTTTACTGCCCGTGCTTCTCACGTGGGGCCACGGCTAGCCTCTATTACAAAGCCATAAGGTTTACATGTCAGATTGGGACAGTGAACGTGTTACGTTTCAATTCTATTGTTTTCTCCTTCGTTCTTTGATCGATTCGGAGCATCGTATTTTAGTACTATATAGTATATTTTAGTACAATAAGCGGGCTAAATAAATATATTAACATATAATATGCTCTACGGTTTGGAAGAACGGCCGCCTATGACAGTTAAAATAAAAAACCGATCATTCTCGTAGAACCTACCAAAGAATATAATACTCAGAACCTACTTATTTATTGTCTAAGTTTGACACTTGACGATAAAATACTTCTTTAAGAAAGGAGGTGTCAATTCGTAGCTGCTACAGTATTTTTTTTAAAGTTAAACTGATAAAACGTTGATGCTTAGTTACCATTGAAATAACAACTGCTTAGCAACTGGTGGCACCCTGGCTGCTGACGTACGTGATTGGCAGTGCGTGTAGGTATTAATGACAGCAGCTTGAATTTGAGTGCTTAGATACCACTGACTTTTTAACCGTTATTGTCATTGTGATTAAATAAGGGTGTATGTGTTAAAGAAAAACTCAGAAGTTAAAATATATGTGACGAACTAAAAGCCTACGTTAAAATGACAACTTAGATGTCCTTATTTTTGTGACAATTGAAGTGTATATGTTTTCTTGGACACCTTGCCCGCTCAGGTATATCTGCTGCTGACTGTATGTATAAATTTACCATTATCGTGGTAAAAAAAAATGTAAGGTTTTTAACTTACCCCTCATGAAAAAACCCTTAAATTTTACCCCACTTTTTCTTCCTCGCATTATCCCGGCATTTTGCCACGGCTCATGAGAGCTTGGGGTCCGCTTGACAACTAATCCCGAGAATTGACGTAGGCGCTATAGTTTTTACGAAAGCGACTGCCATCTGACCTTCCAACCCAGATGGGAAACTAGGCCTTATTGGGATTAGTCCGGTTTCAATCCTTCCCCCAATCCCTTCAATCTTACCCCAACTCACTTAAGCGAATCAATATCTAAATGTAAAAAGCTCAAATACCTGAACTATACGAAACCAAAGTCAAAGAAATGGCAAACAATATTGTGTTAATGGGAAAATCAATAAAATACCCAGGTGGGTATTAAAGGATAACAAATTTAAAGCGTTGACAGGTTAGTCCACCAAACTAGTCTTTACTTGGATGTGATAAGGCTTTTACTGTTTGATTAATTGGTCACGAGGGACCAATGACGTCAGTTGTCAGTCAACAATTGGCTGATATATGTACAGTAGTCGACGTCAAAGATATGTTTACATTTTTCGCCTTATTACAAAGGGTTAAGGTGCAAAGTGTAAACATACTTTTGACGCCGACTGTACAGTCAGATGATGATTGATATACGGATTGTTTGTAAGTGAAACTGTGGTATTTATTTATATGACTTTTAAATTGTATGCATTTATTTATATGACTTTTAAATTGTAGAGATAATTTTTTTATTTAACACCACAAATGTTCAATGACTAATGTATAATTAGGGCTTGATATATTCCTATTACTATTAGTTTAACGTATGATGAAAAAACGGAACCCTTATCACTTTGTTGTCCGTCCGTTCGTCTGTCGTAATTCAAGACAAAAAAAAGTAATAAATGTTGCCACTTTTTACTAGCGATTGTTGTATTGTTGTAAATAAAAGTACTTTTTTTAATAGTAGGAGTAAAATTACTAATGAAAAAATTATCGTAGCGTGATTATTTATCAAAATGAATGTATTATTTTACAAAAAAATTATTGCAGTGGCAACATTTTCTTACTTTTTTTGGTCTTGAATTACGTTTTGCAGTATAAGTTAACGCAAAAAACTGACTAATAAACTAACGTACGAGTAATAAACTTCTCAGTTTGACAACTTTGACATTTCACACTGTAGGTGTTTCTAATAAATACATGTTTTTTTAGATACATACATGCATGCCGGCAAATATACTACTATACTGTATATACCTATACGTAACTGTTGCACTCATGTTTTATTTAATTGAATAACAGTATACCAAAACTAAAAATAAAACCAAAACATTAAAGAGCGCACTTGAGCCTCGGAGGCCGATTGTGTTTATAATTTTTTTTGATATGACTTTGAGTCGTGTTATCAGGCATCATAATTGGTGCTCACTGGTTGGTGCTGACAAGACCCAATCAGGAGTCGTCTCCTAAGGATTTCTCCCGCGCTTATTGGCTGGGGCGTATTTTGATATTTGGCGTCCCGGGCCAATAAGTTTCGCCGTCCCAAAAGTCAAGGAAGAAAAACAAAAAGCAAGCGGTAGGTAATTATTGGTGCACAGCCAACTTCCCAATCGTACGCTCCGTAGCGTAGCGTAGTCATTTCTCTCTATCACTCTTCCACAATATGATTTAGTGCGACAGTGACTGTTGCGTTTCGTTCGCTATGGAGCGTCAACGATTGGCACGTTGGCTACGCATCCAGCAGGCGTATTATGGATGTTTTATCCACGTGATAAAATAACTGTCACTTTTTAATACCGCGGGATAGAAAGTGACGGACACCGTTTTATCATTCTATCACATATAGTTCGTTTTTTTAGCATTAGCAATTAGGTAAACAATCTTGATGTGTCTTTTAATTGAAAAACACATTTTAAAAATAAGTTACGGCAAATATGTAACAATTATGAATCTAATACGATCATTCATATTCTTCTGATTTCATAAGTAATAGTTTTTGAATTTTAAATAGCGTTTTTCAATTAAAAGACATGTCAAGATCGCTTACCTTCTTGCAAGTTCTTTCTAATGCTAAAAAAAACGAACTATAGACAAGAACGACCATCATATCCGAACTGATAACATACCACGACTCAAGGTCTTATCAAAACGAGATGAAAACATCAAACTGTTGTAAGAGAAGCAGCCAAGTATAATTACTATTTAAAGAAACAAACATCGAACGGCAAAGGAAATACCAATTGAATATTTTAAGTGTGCGTGCCTGCAGTTTCCTCTCGGAGAGCCATCATTAAATCATTACATACAGCGAACTGACTATTATCGTATCAATACTTGAATGAGCATAAATTAGATCGTAGTAAGTTAAGGTTAGTATATTTTAGGAGCGCTCGTAGCTAAGCAAATCGGTCGGTCATCCATCAATATTTTTTTCACCACACCGGCTCGGAAAGGCTTGCTTTGCACTTCAAAAACTGATAGCAAAGTTGCATTTTATTCACATGTGAGGCAAAGTAATCAAATGCAAATGTTGAGTTGTTTTCTTATATTTGCTGGTAGAATTGACTTTTAAATGATGATTTTGGATGATAAATATTTAATAACATTCATTTGGATTTGATTTGGTTTGATTTTGAATGATATTTTACATTTAATATTTGCTTCGGGTTGGTATGGTGAAAAATTTTGTGTTTCACTCGGGGGCAAATTTTGTTTAACCCTCGTGCTTTGAAACCCTCGCAACGCTCAAGATTCCATTTTTCGAACCACTCGCTACGCTCGTGGTTCAATTTTGTAATCTTTCACTTGTTCGGGTATCAATATTTAGCACGAGCGGTTAAACAACAACTTTGCCCCCTTGTAAAACAAATAACTATTGCTGGGTACATGTTTTGACCTGCTTTAGACTCAAATAACAAAACCGTTACATTACATATATATCACCACATGGGTCGTTAACTTTTATAGTAATATCCACAGAAGATACTTTTTCTGCAATGTGTTTCACCTTTAACCTTTTGGATGCCAATGACCGATATATCCGCACCGTAGGTCCAACGCCAAAGACCGATTAATCCGTCACAGACCACAGAGCAACATTGATATACGTGCATATATGCATTATGCATAAAGTTCAATTTCAGTTTTGACACTTCGGTGACGGGGCGTCCGAGTGACAGCTTTAATTGTGTTTGATACGGCGTCGAAAAGGTTAACCCTTATCTTGGCAAGGCTCAAAATATGTTAAATATAAACATTTTTTTAGTTTTTCGTCACCTATTGAGCATACTGGACTGTTAAAAAATAAGGAAAAAAATCCAGGATTTTCCAGTTTCGGAAAATCATATGTATCATATTTGATACAATGCCAATCCCTCAACAAAATAGTTACCTACTTTTTAGAAGAAAAATGTGGATTTTAATAAAAATAAAACATGTAATTCAACAGAAATTATCATTTATTGCTAATTAAACGCAATCTAAAGCATCAGATGACTATTAAACCTGTAAAAATAAATTATATCTACGAATACCTGATCACATGGGCGGAAAATCTGATCCCGTAAACTTTCAAAAAAGTTGTCAGCAAAAAGTTGAGTAAAATATGAAAAGTAAACAAATAATAAAAAGTCATAAAAAAATATTTTTTTTTACTTTGGGGGCATTTTTGCCATTCATATATTTTTCCGTGCTACGGGCTACGGCGTAGCAATAATGCTACGGCGTGCGAATATACAGTTACATAACATCTAGTACTTAAAAAAAATCAAAGCTCAATAACTAAATAATACGACAACTAATACAAAATACTTGAAACATGTTTTGTAAGCCCACAAATATAAAAAAAATAAAAAAACATGTAAAACTATTTTAACGACAACTTGGCAATGTATTAAATGTAATACAATCCTTTCAATATGTACATTTCTGAGTTCTTGGCAATGTATCAAATATAATGCATAACAGTTTTCTGTAAAATTCTGTGTATTAAATGTTTTAAAATTCAAATGCATTGTAAATATTTATGCACTAACAGATAGTAAATGCATCAAAATGTAAATTATGGAAAAATATATACTAATCTAAGAAATAAATGCAAAACTTCCAGTGCGAACCGAAATCTGTTGTTTCCGTGACTCCATGTTGATTATTACTAATTAATTTAAAATGACACTTGTGTCTATTATTTTTTTATATAAAAAAGGAGGGTAGCTCGACATATTCATGGAAGAATTATTGTGTTAGGTAATAAAGTGAACCTGCTAGATTTTTTAAAGTTCCATGTATCACGGGTGTTACAATGCCAAGATAAGGGTTAAAGGAACCAGAAAGAAGCGTAAGATCAGAAGTATCAAAATATAAGTATAAAACACATACAAGTATAAGTGTAAACATTATTGTTCTCACTTCTGGTTGAGTTGAGACAATATATATTATATATACTTTGCGTATGTGGGAAGCACCGGCACCGCAAGGGTGGGAATGTATATGAAACATAATACAACGAAGGTTAATGATACATAATCCGTTTAAATCGTAATTACTATAGAATAGAGAATCAGATCGAAATAATTGTTAAGGTTAATGATCCTTCTGTATTCCATATAGTTTTGAAAAGAGATATTTATTTTGAATCTTTGTGAACCGATACATAGACATATTATACGCAAATATTATGCTTAACCTTTTCGCTGCCATTGACTTGATATAAAGTCAGGACATTTCGTGCCCCACACGCCACGACTTGATATGTTATAAGGGTTGTCTACGCAATTTTTGTTGTTGATGACTATTACTTCACTGTCGTGGCGGCGAAAAGGTTATTCATAAATTCCTGCGATTTGACTACATTATATCACAATGTCGAAATATATAGCCAAATGAAGGCGCATGCATTCATCATACGAGTATTTCATATGCAAACAAACACCGAGTGCATGACGATTGCATGTCCTCACGATATACCGTCGACATTATGAAAACGGTTACATAAGAGGGTCGTTCACATCATGGCCGCATTGCAAACTAGCCTAATATTAAACCTGCATGTCCTTCGGACTAAAATATGACTCACTTATTGCGATAATTCCACGCGCGTAAGAAAAAAAAACCGGGCAAGTGCGAGTCGGACTCGCGCACGAAGGGTTCCGTACCATAAAGCAAAAAAAAAACGGAAAAAAATGCAAAAAGAAAACGGTCACCCATCCAAGTACTGACCACGCCCGACGTTGCTTAACTTTGGTCAAAAATCACGTTTGCTGTATAGGAGCCCCACTTAAATCTTTATTTTATTCTGTTTTTAGTATTTGTTGTTATAGCGGCAACTGAAATACATCATCTGTGAAAATTTCAACTGTCTAGCTATCACGGTTCGTGAGATACAGCCTGGTGACAGACAGACGGACAGACGGACGGACAGCGAAGTCTTAGTAATAGGGTCCCGTTTTATCCTTTGGGTACGGAACCCTAAAAAGGTTTTTTATTACCCGCTGCAGCGGTGGCGGTGCGGTGTAGGATTCGGTCTATTTAATTTTACTTCCCCGAATAATATACTAGAGTCAGACCAAGAATAGTCTGCAGCGGATTTGATAGCCCATGCAGTGAAAGTGTTATTTTAAACGTCAAACTTCTTTGAAATTATGACGTATAAATGCGTGAGCTATCAAATCGGCTGCAGACTTTTTTGGTCCGACTCCACTTATATTCATTGTTAGGTTTTTCGTAGTCTACTCATTTGAAAAAAATCATTAAATCGGTTCAGTAACTTCGTCATTAAAAGGTAACAGATGAACACAGTTATTTATTTCATATTTTTATTACATTAGGTACTATATTTTAAATCTATATATATAGTAGGGATATTTTTTATATAATTTTAATTTACACTTTTGACTAAGCCAGCTTTGGATTCGACCTATATAATTTCGTTCTCGATTGTCGTTTTCAGGTAAGTATTCAAAACACCTCTGTAGGCAACGGAACGTACAAACCTTTTTGCTGGGCGCGTGCTGGCAGCCTGGCCGGTAAGAATAAGAATGCCGCGGCCAGCGCGCGTCTTTTGTTTATATCATAGTTTTTCTCTGTCAATGAGCCACAAATGTTTATATTTTCACATCTGTTGTAATTTTATGTGTAAATTTGTATATATTATTTGTCTTTTCCCGTGCGATTGTGTAAATATTGTATTATATACTGTACAGCATAAGTTTTTCGCATTTTCATTCACCTACGGCAGCCCGCAGCGTACACCTCTAATAATACCATATCAATGCATGCCGTGCCGTTGTGTCTGTGATCCCAAATAACTATACCTTACCAATACTTTGATCTCATTGACATATACATATTATCATTATTATCTAA
This sequence comes from Cydia fagiglandana, assembly GCF_963556715.1. Lineage (NCBI taxonomy): Eukaryota > Metazoa > Arthropoda > Insecta > Lepidoptera > Tortricidae > Cydia > Cydia fagiglandana. The sequence goes on along the minus strand of NC_085951.1, from coordinate 2,353,870 downwards.
GGACGGACCTTAACGATCCGATCCTTATTTTATCTACTGTGTGTGTGTGTGTCAAAAACGTCCAAATAAGGTACAGTCATTCTATCAAATTGACACGAACGTTGACTTTAGTTCAATCATGATGGTTGCGAGTGTACCTATGTAGGTTAATGGCCTCTGATGTTACATTACGGTCCGAAATACTTTACGGTGTGGCCGACTTCTCGCCTATCAAATTACCTGAATAAAGTGATTTATCAAAAAAACTACATAAGTATATCCAAATGTACTTAAATCTGTATAGCTACTTACATTATAGTATCGTAAAGTCCCTCAACATTGCCTAATAAATAAGATAAACATTGCTTGCTTTTGAAACAAATATTTTTAAGCGAAAATATCGAACTAATATCAAGTGTCGTGTAGTGTTATATTTACGTATTTGATAGTAGTGCATCAATACGAACAATTTTAGGTATTCTACAATTGTTAACGTCTCTCCTTACACATCTAAAGTACTTTGATAAGAAAATATAGTCAATATTATCGTCGCATTGCCAAAAAATGTCACCAGACTATCAAGATGTTCTGAATGTCTTCGATATCATTATCAATGTTAAAAAGAATGTACGATACATTGTGTGACAAGAGCCTTCATTTTACAAAACAAAATTATATTGCAAATGTATTGCATGCATTATTTTTACAGCCTAATTTTCTTCTTCAATATAATGAGGTCACTTGGGGAAGCCTGCGCAATGCGCATACTCGTATAACAGGGTATCCTTGGCTAGACCTCTAGCTTGCTAACTTTTCACGTAAATACGTATAAAATAGTCTGGGTGAAAACTAACTACCTTAGTTAGTCAGTTAGTAGTAGTAGTTAGTTAGTTAGTTAGTGAGGAAGTCGAAGCTCATGCACTCTATCCATTCTCTAGTCTGTTTTCCCATTAGGCCATTGGAAATAAAAATTGTGGATAAATGACAATTCGCCACGGTTAAGAATAAATAGCTTAGGCCCACTTGCACTACTCCCCTAACCCTGGGTTAAGCGGTTATACTGTTAACCCAGTGCCAAAATGTACTGGTAACCATGGTATCTCCATTTTTAACCTGTTAACCCGAGTTAGTGGAATGGTGCAAGTGGGCCTTAGTTACTATAGCGTTTAACTCTGTCCGATTTTGCTCTACCCAATGACATAACCTCTAAGGTCCACTTGCACCATTCCACTAACCCGGGGTTAACCGATTAAACCTGGATATACCGTGGTTACCAGTACAATTTGTTAACTCCGGGTTAGTGGGATTGTGCAAGAGCCGCTAAGGATAATATGGACGGTTTCCCAGAATACAAAAACGCCTGTTTCACGTGCGTTAATATTAGTATTATTGTATTGATATTAGCTACACATTTCCGAACACGGTTGCGGATTGTGTAGAAACGTGTAAGACACGTACATTGCTCATGCTTCGTTCGGTTCTCGATTGGAATTCCTAATACGCATCATGCGATTGTAATTTTTATTAGACCGACGTTTTTTGAATACGTATTGTGAAGAAATTAAACAGAAATTTTACACTTTGGTATGTACACCAAACTCAGTTTGTAGCTACTACTAGTTAGCCACTTACGAAAAGGGTTTTTTTCGGCGTGTGTTATTAATTTATTAGTAAAATTGTAATAATGACAAATGCTATTATTATTTACACAAATCGTCTGTAGGTATATCTGAAACTGTTTCGTCACAAATCTGACATTCATATTATCGCTTTTGTAAGAATTTCATATAAGTATGTCGATAATATGTAACCAGAAATGAAGCATAGAGTCAGAGCAAGCTAAGTTGGACTTTGATAGCCCAGATTGTGTAAGTGTTATTTTAAACGTCAAATATCTATGAAATTATGACGTTTACTTAACACTTGCACAGTCTTCTTATCTTAGCTTGGTCTAACTCTAACAGCTTTTAACAGCGAATGACGAATAATTGTATGATGTGTGAAAATGAATTAAAACATTAATCACATTCTTATAAATTGCGTGACAAACAATATGGACAGTTTAACTGCGTGCAAACTGCCAACCAATTCATCATAGCAACATTAGCAAAAATTAACATAGTACCTATGCATAATTTTAGTCTCTTTCAATCATTATATAAAGAAGCCCCTAACGGCATGCATATTGATTTCAGTTCCTTGTATACAATACACACATAGTCCTCATAACTGACAATTCATAAACCTTAACACCAAGACATAAGATCTATCATTGGTCAGGTGTTGCCAGTACAGTTTATGAAGTACGTGCCATCAAATATGTAGGTACGACCTTGATATGACCGCCATCTTTTATTTAATCAATGGAAATCGATTTTCTATGGTCGACGGTAATGGCGGCCTGAGACAGGTCGAAGTGATTAGAATCATAAAACTGGAGTTCATTATTTCGTATAAATATGTGTATTAACACATTCACTGCCAAGAACACGTATGTGTGTTCATGTTTTACTGGAAACTGGGCGCCCCGCACCGAAAGTGCTAATACGGAACTTCGGGCTAGTTCGGGAGACAGGGCTCGACCTTGGTGAAACTGTCACAAACCTAATTATAAGTTTTCTGTATCTAGCATAATATCGACACTCTGTACTATGTTAGGTTTTAAGTGAATGAAGATTTATTATTATAGTTTTAGAAAATACATACTTATGTATATAGCGCACATAAAAGACAAGAGATTAAACCAAGATTAAACTCAACAGCAATAAAAAAATAGGTCGCAATGTATGAATTTAAAAGGTTTTCCAAGTATTCCTTTCACTATTTAATTTGCTATATGTGCTTTGACATTATAGCTATGATGAGAGGCTAACCGAGTCGGGGTTGAAGCAATATGTCACTGTCAACACCCAGCCTTGACCAAGGGTGTGCGAGCGAGGCTGCACATAAGAAATACTATATCTACACCTACAGGACCACTGTGTGAGTACTAATTCCGACAAACCAATGTCAATCAGTGCTAGCAAATGAACGTATCGGATAGTAACCCGATTATCGCGACGACCTAGAGTTGGGTAAGCCACTAATTGGATGCGGCGGACCGGCACTTCCTTCCGATGAGGGTACAAATACTCGCATTGGAAAGATACAATGTGTAGTGCAAGTTATACGTCCTATTACACCCAGTAGGTTCAGAACGGGAGACGAAATGTCAAGAGACTTGAACCGTTTGTCAATATTCAAATAAAAGCGATAATAAACGATGATGCACTGGGTCGCATAAGGTGCGCGTAATGTCATTGTGGGTTTTGAACAATGGTACAATTCTGCTATCCCAAATCTACCCTATTTGGGTCTCTAGTTTAACGGTCAATACATTGAAAGATCTCCTAAATAAAGTGTTATTCGCTAACATTAAAAGTTTCTCCGTTTTATCACCGATAAACACGCCTATGATAAGCTTTAACAATAGTGGACCAAGGAAATGCCTTGTTCCCTATTATGCCATAGCGTTAAACCGTGAGTTGGAATATTTCGAAACCAATATCGAATCTGACCTACTTTCTTGCCATAAATTTAGGCCAACACCGCAAGTTTTCAAACATACCGGATTGAAGTTGACCATAAAACCACGGGCCAACCCAGCCAACCGACGACCGAACCAAAAATTAAACTAATTTTGGGTATGAGTACCATCGCCCACACTGTTAACTGGCCATCGGAGGACCTTTATGCCTTTTGTAATAAGACCGATGGTCCGATGTACAGTTAAGAGTGTTGCTGTTTGTAGAAGTAAGGCTGCCCCAACAGGCGTTTACAGTTTTGCATCTCACAGAACCGGATTTTATTGCTCATCGAACATGTTTTCTCATAGATAAGGAGGATACTATTTAACCGAATATAAGTATACTTACCTAACCATTGTATGTATGTAAACTTTGTAAAATTGTAAAATGTGAACATTAACATGTGACCTTCAAGTAGGTACACCAGACCAGATCAGACCTAACCTTATCTCATGACTACATTGACTACATGACAATCTCCCCTTGACTAGTCTGTGCGGAAAGAGGAGAGTCGTAGAATGTGTGGGTTCTCTTAAGGCCCCTGTACACACTGGGCCAGCGTCGGCCAGACCAAGGGACGCAGCCATGCGGTAAAATTAAATAGCAATATCACTTGCTCCCTCTACCGCATGGCTGCATCCCTTCGCTGGCCCAGTGTTACATTCCACGACTCTTCTCTTTCCGCACAGACTCTGGCTACATGTTGGTTTCTACATGGACTACTCTTTGGTCTCCAAGTGAACTACATGTTGTGGTCTCCACATGTCTACATGACTCCCCTGACTTCGCTGACCCACTGGCCCGCAAATCATCGGGTGCCCGCGCGCAAGGTCGCGGCCCCGATCGCGTTTTGGTGCGCCTACACTCTCACTTTGCTAAACGCAAGTGTGGTAAGACGGTATCTTCAAAAATTAAGTATTTAGGTACGCTCACAATAACTACTGAATTTGTTTACTCCAGCTTTATTGGACCAACCATTGGGCGTTTTACCACATTGTATTCTTTGCTATCAGTTCCTTGAGATTTCAAAAATACTTCGTTTCCATGCTTAAGTTCCCCTGGACCACTACACACCTCTAACTTTATGATATTTAAATTTATTATTCATGCATTTTCTGAACAGTACACTTTTGCACCTTACCCTTGTAATAAGGCGAAAAATTTAAACATAATCTTTAAGTCGACTGTACCATCTTTGTCCCTTGGACAACGGAACGGAATAACAACACAATCTTTTTAGTAATTCATAAACTTACGCGTAAATTTAAGGTAATCTAAGTTAATAATTATAAGTTAGTCTATTTTTATGGCAGCCTCAGATCATTCACGCAATACCTCATTGACTCATTAGCTAATGCCTGTAATGCCTATAATCAGGTGCAAACCCGTACATTTTATTCGTTCCCAACTATTGCGAAATACGTTACGCGCATGGCGTTGCCATAATTTGCTATAATTTAACAAGATCTGATCGGACCGGTGATACCAGTGAGCTCTGTTATGCCATCAGAACATTAGCAAAGATAGCACCTGTGCATTACACACGTCATTACACAAAGCATATTACATGCACGTGATACAATCTTGATATAGAAAAAGAAATGCTGTTGTTTACTAAAGTGATATAGAATTAAGTACACAGTTTCAAATATAGAACTTCAACTTGGGTATACAGACGTAGACGTTAAAAACGATTTCATTTGTTTTTGATGTAAAGATATATTAGCTCAAGGAAGACGAAGGGAGGAAGGAGGAAGATTAGTATACATTACTATAAATAGTAGACATAAACTTTACAATTCAAATAATATGGAAACCAATTAAAAATATATACAACAACAAAAATACAACGAACTATATACATTCATTTGTGTTTTTTGATGTAAAGATATAGCTCAAGGAAGACGAAGGGAGGAAGGAGGAAGATTAGTATAAATTACTATAAATAGTAGAAATAAACTTTACAATTCAAATATGGAAACCAATTTAAAATATGTACAACAACAAAAATACAACTAACTATATACAAAAAGGTTTGTTGGGTAGGGATTTTGGGAATATATCAGTAGATATAATAACTAAACATAAAAGTATTGTTCATTTATTTCATTGAGCATTTCATTTCTTCCAAAAAAGAAAACGAACAAAGTCAGAGGTTACTTAGGAAAACATCCTGACGTAATCGTTTTAAAGGTTACATGCATCTGGCAAACACTCTGGCAAACATACGGAAACCATAAACCATTGTCCATTACGCACGGCTCTATGGATGCAAGGGTTCTTTTTTAATTTAATTTAAAATACATTATATTATATTATAACTGACACACAACAATAACGATCTTTGGTAGGTAACTACCTACTTTACCAACTCACAACCCGAAGGCATATCGCTCCCTGGAAATACCCGAAATATCCGCATCCGCCTCTCAATAAAAGGGGCTTTTGTCTTTGAAACTATCTCCCCAGTAACTTATCAAGATAAATTATTTTAAAGAATACCAACGCAATTTAGTTGTAAAAGAGTACACATCTGGCACCATTCATAGTATTTCTACAAAATACGGTCATTAACAGCGATACAGCGAGCAAGACCATAGGACGCAAGGGTTGTTTGCCTGCCATTGTCTTTATCTGTAGGACGCCAGCGTGAACATAATAAAACAGATGGTCACTAAATATCGGATACGGTTAGTAAATGTCAGGAACAACGCCGTGATCCGATAAGGTATGCAATATATTGAACGGCAAAATAATAACCAAAAGGATTAAATGCACTTGGAAAAACTCACTGACACAGGACATGGAGTATTACACCAGGCATCCCTCTAAGTGGATCAACATGGCAGACGACCATTACGACCAAGACGAACTCATCAAAGCAACAAGAGAAATATATCAATTGGACGAAACCGACAGCGAATCAGACGAAGAAGAACCAACACCTCGAATCGACGAGCAAACGGCACCTCAAGACGACATCGACCCTACTTGATACAAGATATCTCGAAGACCGAAGCGGAAACGACGAGCAGCTTGTCACCAACGCTCTCCTTCGACGACATAACCTACCCCTCCTAATTTCCAATATTGGCTTGAGGCTGCATAGCCGGCTGATTCTATCCCTCTCCCATCCCAGAGCGTGTCACTCCCCACAAATTTCGTCCCCTGGTATGCCGGTTTGACCGGAGCGGGCATGTCCCCGGCTGGGTGTGGCGCATCTTGTCTTGTCTTGTATATCAGTAGATATAATAACTAGAGGATACACGTCTGGGACGAAAAGGTATATTTAAATTTTTGTGTCAGAAAAATCATGTTACAATTTCGGATATAGGTACTTAGAACAAACCAACTGTGCTCGTAAAATCAATATTCTGACTTATGTTATTTTGCCGTTTATTTAAGTGTACGAATAGTGCGAATGATTAAAGAATTTGGAACAATTGCGCTGTTAGTTTTCTATTTATGTGTTGATTGATTGGTTGATAAAGTCGACATGCGTGTAGTCAAAGTCATACACAATTTCAATTTCGATCTGCTCAGTTGATCGGTGAATGAAACGAAAAACGATGAAAATGTAGGGCATCGATTAAAAGCTTGGCTTGTTTTTATTGTAATTTAGACTAGTAGTTTCACTTTCAGATGAAACTTTTAATTTCGGTACTTTACTAATATTGAAATGAAAGTGACCATTGTTTATGGACTATTTTATTTAGTTTGCTCATAAAAGTTAATGTTCTGAGAGTAAAAGTTTAATTTTTCTTTAATTAACTACTAGCAACTGGTTAACATCAAATGATAGTTCCGAGACAGGAGACAGTCGGGGTTCGAACTCACGAATACTCGCCGCAATTCTCACTGCTCGGTTACCAGCGCATCCTTCTTTTCAGAAACCCAAACCCTTTTGTAAATTGGATCAATTCAAATTGCTAGTACCTATACTTTCACATAATCAGCTCTCAAAGATCAATCGCTCATTTAAAATAGGAATGGCATTCAAGATTGGCATAAAAGATGTGCCAGAGATGCCGATACCGATACCGCAGCCCAGTTTTATGCGCCTGCGGCGGTGACCTCCAACTGGTTTTGGTGGCTTCCGCGAATGCCGCGAATGTATTAAGAGGTAGGTATTAATGATGTAGAGTGGTTTTAAAGTGCTGATGAAACTGTTGAGTTTCAAATGATGAGTCAATAAATATCTACAATTATTCAATTACGTCCGTCATGATAAAAATGTGAGGCATTAGGAAAATGTAAGTAACATTAATTGATACTGTTCGTATGGAATATTTTGGTAAAAATCCGAATAACAATTTTGATCTTGAATTAAATAAAATGATTAGTCATATTTTTCCTATGGCTTTTGTTCAATGTGCACTAAAGTGTTGATGTTTTAATTTTAAGTTTGTTTTTTATAATATTTTCCACTTCAACTGTTTATTTTTACCACTTCTGTTTAGTTAGTTTCCATTTAAATATGCTAAAAACAAATTAACTTATCGATTGCTTGCCCTTCGATATTTTGCTATCTCACAAAAAGTCAAGTTAGTTAAGACAAGTTAAAAGTTATGATTCGGTCAAATTGTGTTTTTTGAAAAACTAATTAGCCAGCATTCTATTGAATGTAGTATGATACCTTTGGCTATGGTGCTTTACGCACACTAGCGTCCCTCCCCCTCCCCCTGACGCAACCCCCCCTTTTAGCTTGAAATATGTCCCGGTTTACGGTTTTTTTTTTATTTTTGATAAAAGTATTAGAGTTAGGAAAAAAGTGTCAAGGCAAGAAATGTTCCCTATTAAATTTTTAACAAAAAAGGTTATATAATTTTTTTTGATACGACGCACCATATTGATGTTTTAGCTAGATGAACTTCAACAAAATTTGACCGTTGAAAAACTTGTTGAAGTTCAATATAACATAGTACGTGACAGTACTGAAAGAAATCTTCACGAAAAATAAGCTTGCAAGCTTATTTTCCGTATTAGTTTTATTTCAGTACTATCACGTACTAAACTTATATTGAACTTCAACAAGTTAATACATGAATATGGTGAGTCTTACCAATAAGTTGTATATAACCTTTTTTGTTTTAAATTTATTAAGGATTATTTCTTACCTTGACACTTTTTTCCTAACCCTAATACTTTTCTCAAAAATAAAAAAAAACGTAAACCGGGACATATTTCAAGCTAAAAGGGGGGTTGCGTCAGGGGGAGGGGGAGGGACGCTAGTGTGCGTAAAGCACCATACCCAAAGGTATCATACTACATTCATTGAATGCTGGCTATAATTTGTTTTTCTTGCCCATACATTAGAACATAATTTAACCGAATCATTAGTTAAAGTAGTAGTCAAGTTAGTATTTTTCTAACTCAAACGTACATTTCGATTGCATCCTCAGCTGCTGCTTTGGAACCCAGGGTCCGTATTCCAACTTTCCGTTTTCCACTTTACCACAGCATCCTCTTTCATGAGACCAATCATTCGTCAAACTTGAAAGACCAATTCATTAAAGTATCGTCATAATATTTGAACGCTACAAGACCAGCCAAGGAAGCCAGGATAATTGCGAGAACCGGTCCGACCGGCCCCGGTCAAGTCCTTCGAGTAACGTACCCATTGTTTTGCCTGTCTTTAGTTGTACATGCTATATTCGACAGTTTGATCGAACTTTATTGCAAAGGTGTAAGGTTTATCAATGGTTAGATTTGCAATAATTCACATTATGTTTGATGCATAATGTGAATTGTATGCAAGAATCTTTGCTGGCTGTTTGGATAGTCATGGCCGTCGCAAAATGGACAGGTTTCTAATAAGCTATTGTACTTTAACTATTTCTAAATTTTAATCTGTATTTTATTTTACTTTTTTTATAATTATGGGTAGTAAAATGGAATAAACAATTTGAAATACACGTATCTAGTAAGCAACGTTTTAACAACTGAAGCAACGTTAGGTACTTATGTTACATGGTTACGCTGTAGTTAAGTTTTCAATTTATTTTTGCCATGTAATATAAATCGTAATTTCGCACTACGCTACATTTTTATAAAGTAAGACGAGTCACCGGGATTGTAAGGAATTGGATCATTTTTAATTTAGCAGTATAGACGTCCTGCTGTTTTAGAAGTTTCAAGAATGTATTGAGGTGTCGAAATTACCGTAAGTAAAGGCATGTTAGTAGGTGTTTGCAAAACGATTAGCATCGCGCTAAATCGTCTTTCGTCATTTTAAAGTTGCTAATCTACTTATTATGTAGGTAGGTGGTAGGTATGATGCCGGTTTACGGATTATTTAAATACAGATTTTCTAGTATCGAAAATCTTTTCTTATCTTCGGCAGATGCCTAAGAATTTTTTTAATTAGATTAAGTATGCAATATACCTAGTTTAGGGATACTAAAATTTACTTTAATATGTATCTTTTTTCAGAGTGGCTGATAAAGAATTAAAAAAATACATACCTACCTATGTGGTTCTTTGGCAGTTTAAATGTATTCAATATTCCGTATTTTATCAAAAGTGATTTTATTAAAAAAAAAAATACATTACGGACGTACACACTATAGACACCTAATAATCATAATCTGCTTGTGAAACACATGAGTCACACTGTCCATTTAACAACAACACCCTGAGGTAGGTAAATTGAGACACAAATGACAAAAGACCACTTATACGAACGCATATTGAATTGTACGACCATACTCAAGCAATCGAGAGCGAAACCGCCTTATACCGTTACTTAGATGAATCACATCTGCTACCTTACTCACTCAAAAACTGGCACGATGGACGTCAGAGATATGTATACAAGTTTAAGTCTTATTATAATGGGGTAAGGAGCAAGAATGTAAACATATCTTTGAAAGTGTAGCAATGCGAGTTCTGCCTCCGGACAGCTTGCCTGATGTTATTATTTCACGAACATTCTAGCTAGACGAACCAATGTAACTTTGATTTCAGGATGAGTACAACCTATGAGTAATCGAAGATCACACTAAACTGGTCTATTCTATAGTAAGTGTTCTAGCAATGGAAATTGTAGCCAGAATAAAGGTTCATGTTTCGCCTCCAGGTAGCAAGAGCAAGGGTATTGTAAACGCGTAGCGAGAGTCAAGTCGAATCTTTAGACGATCCAGTACAGTGAAACCTGGTTAATTGGCACCTGGATAAATGGAAAACCTCAATAATTGCAACCAAAAGTCCGGTCCCGGTCCCTTGAGACCAAAAGGCCTCTATAATTGAAATTTTTGAACCTCTATAATTGCAATTTAGATTTTAGGGCTTTTCGTAATTTTGCCTCTGTAATTGACCACATCGCAACTAAGACCTCTATAATTGACACAGTGCTAAAAAATCCGTTATTTTTGCTCTTCTTTTTACCTCTATTATTGAAACGAGTCTTACTTATTACGTCTGTAATTGAAATAATGTAGTTGTGGACAGCAGAAACAATATTTTAAAAACAATGATCATTTTATTTATATCTTCATCAAGAATTCAATTTATTTATTGGGTATCTATCACAGCCTGTAGTAGGTGAAATAGTTTTGATTAAATCAAAAACAAAGTATGCTTTTTACATTCCAATAAAGCTTTCTTCTACAATTCAAGGGAATTTTTTAAACCTAAATTATTAATATGAAAATAAAGTAGTAATTAATGTAGTGTAAAAGTGCAAGTATAGACAGAAGTTATATATAGACCAGAAACCCAGAACGTAAGCGTGTGAATCTACTTTCAATGGTTATTTGCACCTCCATAAAAGAAATTTGTCGGAACGCAACCTCTATTAATGAAAACCTCTATAATTGACACAACGATTTTTTGAACCTCGTTAATTGACACGACCTGCTTAAATGAAAAACCTGGTTAATTGACAAAAAATGGCCGGTCCCTTGAGATTGCAATTATCCAGGTTCCACTGTATAAGGCCAGTTCACCAACTTCAAAAAGATTGAAGAAGGCTGAAAAGAAATCTATCGTGGATATTTTAAAAGTCCTATCACTTTATCAAAAGCAACTACCGAGCAACGTCAGAATGCTCTTCTTAGCACACTTTTAACGTTAGCGAAATTCTCATATATGTATCTGATGGAAGGAAATTTTTGGAAAGAGTTAGCTTGGTCCGATTCTAGATACATTATATAAGTACAGTCACCACATGGGATTGTCATGCCATTTAGAATTCTTGCTAAATAGGATATTCTATAGCGGATTGAACAACCAATTTAGCTAAATGGTGCTACAATCGCAGAGCGTGATGGTACTGATGGTATACAAGCGGTTCGCCTCAGGGCACGACTCTTTGAGTTCGAAAGGTGAGTAGGAATGAACAGGCAGGATGGTCATTCATAATTAACACATGTTGGTTGCCCCAATTTTTTTTAGTTTTGCTAATTTTTTTGCCACCTGCAAAATGTGCTGGTGCTGTTGTAAGATTTATGAGATAGTCTGTGTGGGCATTTCTTGGAGATAATTCTTTATGTATGACGGTCGTGAAGTGAAATCAATATGTATTTTGCGAATATGTTCCTCTTTTGGTATGTTCCTCTTTTGGTAATAAAAAAAACAAGGTACATGCAGGAAATATGAGCAGTTTTCTATGATAGTGGCACTTAATGTAAAGAAATGTCATTTTTAGGGTTCCGTACCCAAAGGGTAAAACGGGACCCTATTACTAAGACTTCGCTGTCCGTCCGTCCGTCCGTCCGTCCGTCTGTCTGTCACCAGGCTGTATCTCACGAACCGTGATAGCTAGACAGTTGAAATTTTCACAGATGATGTATTTCTGTTGCCGCTATAACAACAAATACTAAAAACAGAATAAAATAAAGATTTAAGTGGGGCTCCCATACAGCAAACGTGATTTTTGACCAAAGTTAAGCAACGTCGGGCGTGGTCAGTACTTGGATGGGTGACCGTTTTCTTTTTGCATTTTTTTCCGTTTTTTTTTTTTTCTTTATGGTACGGAACCCTTCGTGCGCGAGTCCGACTCGCACTTGCCCGGTTTTTTTAAATTGTTCCCTAGATAGAAATGATCCTAAACTGAATCAAATCTTTCGTAACTCTATGGATTGGGTCCTTTATCGTGAAGTAGAGTACCTGTTTTATTATCCTAATCGATGTTTATTTAAGGTCGCTTAATTAGGATTGTTCATTTTTTTTAGACCCCCATTTTTATTTTATTTTCTGAAAATATAGGTTAATTTAAGATACCAATTTGAATGATTTAGTAATTCGTGGCTCGGTTGAATATTTATAATTTATTGAAAATATGAGATACGACTTCTCGTAAATTACATGTCGTCGGCTGATTAGGATAATGCACAAGCAACAACAAGCATTAAAAAAATAGTTGTCATTGTCAATTGATTGTAATGTCACCTGTCGACAATGTCAGTGTCACGTGTTTCTATAAATAACAATCGTCTGGAATGGAAAACTCGTTTATTTTGAATCATTAATTTCAAAATACCTACGCTATAAATTTGAGAAAGCTGATTCCAGAAATCTGCCTAAGTTATATAATATAACTTAGTTTTAGTGGAGTATGTATCCATATAGCATCCAACTCCAACCATAACTTGGCTGAAATCAAGGGAGCAAAAATACAAATGTAAGTTACCTACATCATATATATTTTAACTGTTTCGATTTGTAAGAAGATTGGATTCATAAAATCGTTACAAGCGTCCATTGCTAAAGGTAGCTTAGCACCCAGTGGGTGCTTTCTACCGGCTTGTCACCATTGTTTGGATATTGTACTACATACTTATACTACTATATTAGGAACATGCCAATTTTGCTAATTATATCCTATTATTTCAGGTCATCGTGATTCCTATTTAGATACAGCTGTGAGATATGTAACTGCACTTGGGCCCAGAACAAAGTTGAGCATTTTGTATTGAAACGAACGTCATATTAATTATTAATCGTCGTAATACTTTACGACCGTAAATAATGCCTGGGAACAGAGTAAATAACAAACCATACACTTCTCTTCTGGATGGTCAACAAGAAGCCATCATTGTCAGATGCTCGTGCAGAACATGATAAACATACATTTAATGTAAAGTTACTATTTTTTTTGGAAACATATATAACATATTTCCCAAATTAATAAAAAAGTAGGTAAACAAAAACATGTTTTATTATTCACAACTCTTTATTAAGTCTTGTCCACCATGATATCAGCAGCTTGAACTGCAACATGTACCTGGAAATTAGAAATTATATCTTTTTAAAGCAGTTTCAGGCTGAATTTTGAGTATGGCTATGTATTCTTGTATATTCCTTCTTTCTAGTAGGCACCATCTCTGTTTAACGGTTTGCCTTTAGATACTCTGGCTACATTACCACAGAAAATAAATAGATACCATGACCCTACCAATAAAGTGAGCTTTTAAATACTTAATTGTAGTAAATTAATATTAATGTTATACTTACATCGACGTGATTCTCACAGCAATACTGTGTGTAACACGTGAAGTAGGTAGGTATTCCAAGTTTAATTCACGGCACCATCTTTCACGTCGTAGGTCTTCGTGGATTCGAACTATTATTTTTGTGAATCATTCCCACACATAGGAACAAGGTTTTTGATATATTATTAAGCAATGAAATCTACTGTTTAGGTATTAATTATAAATCAAATTGTAACAAACAAGCGCAGCGGTTTAACTGAAAATTTTTGTTATGACAATCGATGACAATGATAACTTTGACAATACGTGAGTGACGGATTTATTTACTATGGTTCGATAACTTTTATTATGCAATGACTTTACATTCAGCCCAGGAGAAGGTCAAACTAAGGTCATAAGGATATTTGTTGAAATATCTTCAATCCTCAATTATTATATCGCAGCAAATGTCGGAAACTGTTTAAAAACCTTATATCTCGAAATGGTTTTCGAAATAGAACATTTGAAAAAAAATGAACAATCCTAATTGGTGTTTGTTTTTCGGCTTCACTCATGAATGGATATTTACTTTAAATATTATTGTAAACTTTGTACACACTACTCCTAACAGTGTCGCTTTCTCAACAGAACAATGATCTCTTTAGTAATCAGCAAAGAAATCATTACTATTCGAGTACAGATTTGAACCGAACTTAGTATGCGCCTGGGCAAGCATGACACGTCTCTAAGGCAACGCGAAGGCCTCTGCGTACGAATTAGTCACTCAGTGTAACTACAATACATAATAATAAGGTATCCATCCTGTTCTGATCAATAACATATCATCTTTATCTGAAAGTCCTAACTCTGAAACAGCCAATAATTCTACAAGAAGGTTCATCATCATCATCATCATTTCAGCCTATATACGTCCCACTGCTGAGCACAGGCCTCCTCTCATGCGCGAGAGGGCTTGGGCTATATAGTCCCCACGCTAGCCCACTGCGGATTGGGGACTTCACATACACCTTTGAATTTCTTCGCAGATGTATGCAGGTTTCCTCACGATGTTTTCCTTCACCGTAAAGCTAGTGGTAAATATCAAATGATATTTCGTACATAAGTTCCGAAAAACTCATTGGTACGAGCCAGGATTTGAACCCCCGACCTCCGGATTGAAAGTCAGACGTCATATCCACTCGGCCACCACTGCTTCAAGAAGGTTACAAGGCACAAAAAATTCTTAGATAAGATTTAAATGGTTACGAGTACCTAATGATTGCCTAGTTTTGACAGAGAATGTTATTTCGTTGTTTTATTTCATGTAATAAACAAAGGAATGGTCGCTTATATGTACAGTCAAGGAATTTAAATTCCGACCCATTTCGTACTTTGTCACAGTGACAACCGTATGAGGTCTCTAGCGGCTTTCATATTGATTGTCACTGTGACAAAGTACGAAATGGGTCGGAATTTAAATTCCTTGACTGTACATACACCAATTCAAAACGAATATCTAAATCTATGACCATATGTTTGAAATCCCACATTTTATGATACGCTGTGATTTGAAATTGATGTAATTAAAACTTGATTATAATTTTTTTCAAGGTACTTATATGTATAACTTCTTTTACTTTATCGCCTCTTTTTGTGCTACAGAAAAACCGAATGGTACCTATTTTTTTTCTAATGCCAGATGCACCGCCGGAACTATTATGCCAGCTGTGTAAGCTAATATCGAGTCCATGCCTAACACACTCTTAAGTGATAATAAACCATATTTCTAAACGGGCCCACAGATTACCAGTTCGCCGGACGATATCAGCCTGTCAGTTAATCCCAAAAGGTGACAGTTCCGAACAACTGACAGGCTGATATCGTGCGGCGAACTGGTAATATGTGGGCCCCTTAAGAAATAAAATCCATTGATGGTAATTTAAATTATCTTTACAGCTGATTGTATTTATTAGGTATATTATAGTAATAAGATAATGATAAATTGCAAATCAAACCACTAATGAATCATGAAGTAATCAGTAAAAACCAGATAAAGGATGAGTAACGAAATGAAAGTAACTATTGTAATCAAAATAATCATTAGATAAACACACCGTCGGTAATGAATTAATGTTTATCTTTATCGATAGTGATACCGGATAGGATAGTTGACAAAGACAATGAAATAGTAAAAGGTATTACACAAGATATTCATATCGGATCAATGTAGATAAATAACAAAAATGAATGAATGAATGGAATGTGGAGGGAAGTACGAGGAAAGGAAAACCGAGGAAAAGGTGGATGGACTGTGTGAGAGATGATATGAAACGAATGCAAGTGAATGATGAAATGACGGGCGACAGAGAAGTGTGGAAGAGAAAGACATGCTGCGCCGACCCCAAGTGAATGGGACAAGGGCAAGAGAATGACGATCAATGTAGATAAATATTGATCCAATGATTGATGATTTGCTCAATTTAATAGTACTATTATGTAATTAATCATTGTCATTTGATCAAAGTACTGAGTGCCTAAACAATATAATATTAATATATGTATTCAGATAAAATATAGTTAGTGGTGGAAGATAAAATAATACATAAATTATTTATAATTTAAAATTATTTCGTAATAAAACAAGGCCTTTGCCCAGCAGTGGGACACACAAATAGGCTAAGAAAAAAAAAACAATAGTTAATGTAGTTAAATTGTAACACGCGTATTATGAAAAGATTTTCCCTCTTGAGTTCTAAACAGCATAGCACAGCGTTATAACTTACTGCACAAATCACGCGAGTTGTTTTCGGTTACTTTTTGCAAGCCCTTATAAATACAGTCAAAGCAAGCACGAACAAATATTCCATAGCCAACCGATTAGCGGGTCGCTGTCGCAACGTGGTCACTTCGTCAGTATCGAATTATCACGTTGCTTGCAGCCGCGTCACGGCTGTTTTGTCACACGATTGTTTGGAGTAACGTTTCGCTCGTTTCGGGTGGATTTATTGAAAAATAGTAAGTGGAAGTTGAGCCGCAAAACGGAATACTTAAATATAAAAGAACCGGGCAAGTGCGAGTCGGACTCGCGCACGAAGGGTTCCGTGCCAAAATGCAAAAAAAAAAACGGAAAAATATGCAAAAAGAAAACGGTCACCCATCCAAGTACTGACCCCGCCCGACGTTGCTTAACTTCGGTCAAAAATCACGTTTGTTGTATGGGAGCCCCACTTAAATCTTTATTTTATTCTGTTTTTAGTATTTGTTGTTATAGCGGCAACAGAAATACATCATCTGTGAAAATTTCAACTGTCTAGCTATCACGGTTCGCAAGATACAGCCTGGTGACAGACGGACGGACGGTCGGACGGACAGCAGAGTCTTAGTAATAGGGTCCCGTTTTACCCTTTGGGTACGGAACCCTAAAACGAGTAAATTTTTAGAAAAGTACAATTTGCAACATTCCTCTTGCTAGCCAGTCTAGCCACTGAGGCCAATGAACGCCTTCCATCCGTACCATTGTATTTTGAATCTGTTTTAGAAAAATCTAAATTGCATCTTGTAGTTCCAAACCAAAGCAATGGTTTATCTTATGCTATGCACCTAAGACCCTGATGGAATTTTCGTTTAAAGGATTTAAAAAGTATGTAAGTATTATTCTATTGGAACATCGTCGTTAGATGATATTGATAACAATAAATTACATATAGACCAGAGTATAGGTACTAATTAAAAGTACATATGTACCTCCATTACAAGATTTTAATGAATTTTTCATGCACTTAATTTGGCTATTGTTTGGTAATGGGAATTTGTTTAAAATATTATTCAGTATTCATTTATTTCTTGCTTCCATGGTACATTTTTAGGTGGTATTATGAATAAATTAGTAATTATTAACCATTAAAATTCAGAATTCAAAAGCTACTGTTTAAAATTTAAACGTAAATACCAGCATAAATGACAATAACAATATTAACAAAGTCACAAAAACTTAAAATAAGAAAGTTCACGAAATAAAAAACTAACAATCCCAAATCTGACGAAACCTTTTTAAAAAGCTACATTGCCGATTACCGACGCCATCATAATCCTTAAGAAAGAAACGGAGGCAACGAAGAAAACAGTTTTTGCAGCCCAAACCAAACCCTATTGTTGTGGGATTTCATCACTTTCCAACTACCGTTGAATTCCTCGCAAACGGTATTTAAACATTTTAAAATGATACCGTAAAACGGTAGGTTTCGCGGGGAGAGTTGGGTTATGAATGGGGAGAGAAGGTTTGAGAGAGGGGTGAGAAGGGATTTTAAGGCTACTGCTACAAAAATAATGTATTCCAATTTAAAATGGGGCTATAGTAATACGCATAATAAAAAAAAATCGATCCAACAATCTTCCAAAATCACCTTTGTATGAAAAACCCTCTCACCCCAAATACGAGGCACTACGGGGTGAGGTGGCTCTTTATCGTCAAAGTTATGAAATGGAACTACCCAAAATAAAATACAAACGTCCGAACCACTTATTATATACACCATTCAGTTTTCACATGTAAAAATAAAATTTTATCGACGTTTGAAAGTCAAATTTCACCCAACTTACCCCATTTTACGGTACCTGCGGTTTTGTTCAAAGGTCCAATTCGAGTTTTCGGTAATCAATCTGTTTCCGATATAATAAGTACTGATCTGTCAGTGTCAAAAGTGACGTTTTCGGTTGAAGAAATGTCACTTTTCGTCTGGTAGTTGAAGGATCCAAACCGTTAAACAGTTTTTGAAAATGGATCCAGATCCTATCTGGTTAACATAAAAAAAATTGTTATTGTTTATAGAAAAGTGCGTTAGTTTAGGTTTTGTTTTCCCTCGACTAGAATTTGTATCTCCTTGGATATTAGGTGCAGGCAAATATCATAGCATTCATAATGATTTCTTTCTTCTAAGAATAATGCTAGTTTCAAGGTAGCTGCTTGATAACAAAGTTAGCTGATAAAAAACAATACTTCATTTCATACCAGCTACCACCCGTGAAAATTTATGTTATGCTTATAACATAAAAATAACTAACCAAACGTTATGAACAGCGCAAAAATAGCCAACGATTCTAAGTATTTAGTTTTTTATTTGAATGTTTGACTAACCAGCATTTGGTACCTAAAAAAATTATAAGGTTCCGTTTAAATGTAAGTATAAGTCAGAATACTTAATCTCCCTCATGGCTACAAATGTGTGGAGTGTTAATTTGCTTTGTCTAAACCTAATCTAGTTATTGCGATTGGCAAATACATCTCATCGAGATGACATAAAACGTTTTCCGTAAAACAAATTCCATAGAAGAGTTATCACAAGTGCAGCGATAACGATAAGCGATAAGATACGTCACCTCTCGCGTGTTGTTTCATGGTGGAAAACATTTGATAAGCTGTAATGGTTGGCTGTTTTCATAATTCGCCGAGGGCGATAACTCAGACTGAGTACATTACTAGGATTGATCATCAATATCATCATGAATAAATACCTTTATCTTATACCATTAAACGAGCAATTCTTGTTTATATGTACAATATATTTATTTATAAGTATATTTCGAAACGGCTCTAACGATTTCGATAAAATTTGCTATATGGGGGTATATAGGTCTTATCCCTGGGAAAACGCGCATTTTTTAGTTTTTATATGTCTCCCAGATATTAATGAATTATACGAGTGTGACTGTTGGTGTTGATTATCTGTAGACTCTGTAGTCTGTATGTACAGAAGACAAGTTAAGATTAATATCATCACAAAATAAATACAATGTAATTTACTGCGAAATTATCTCGGTAAGGGAAGGAACTGTTCATACGGATATAAATTTCTTACATAAAAGGTATATCGTCGCTGTGCCTACAAAAGTCGCCATGTGTTTTTAACCTACTTTACAGGAGACACAAAAAACTGTTTATTTCGATAACTATTGAACATATTCAAATCATAATTTTTATGATAAAAGTATTTGCACTTTAACATATATTACGGAATTACCTGAAATGATATTTTAGTTTCAATAGTGTGAAAAAAATATTTTTTTTATAAATATGTTACATAGCGATTTTTGTTTTAGTCGTAAAAACCGCTAAGTGTTTTAACCAGTTCATAGGTAGATTTAAATAAAATGATGGGGGTGTTCAATAAAACAGAAAAAAAACTTTTAAGTCGATATAATGGAAATTTAATTATGATTGAATAGTCTACGTACTTTTTTATTATAACTAGATATTACTACATATTAATATTTCCTTTTTCCTTGTTTGTAGGCAACACAAGGGTCACTGCGGTATTTGCGTGGCTTGTAAATTGAAATTTTGTTGTCTTCTAATATTTCTTTAAACTTCTTTCTCCCAACACAGCATACGAAAAAATAATTCAATCGACTCTTTTACATATATTCTGGTACTTATTATTTTCCTTTCTCGAGCCCGTCGGTTTGGCTAGGGACGATGGCAAGAGGCCCGACGGTATGACGTTGGTGCCTTGGAAGATGGGACGGCCTCTAGTCTGGGATGCCACATGGGTTGACACCCTCGCGCCGTCCCACCTTCCGGGCACCAGCAGAGATGCTGGTCATGCCGCGTCCATGGCAGAAGACCTCAAACGCCGCAAATATGCCACCCTTGGAAGTAGTTATATTTTTGAGGCGTTTGGGGTCGAAACGCTGGGGCCTTGGGGGCCAAGCGCGCGCCGTATATACAGGGCCTTAGCGGAGCGCCTTATAGATGCCGCAGGGGACCAGAGGGCTGGCCAGTATTTTGCTCAACGCATAAGTATTGCCATACAACGTGGCAATGCGGCCAGCCTTCTGGGCACACTGCCCATCGGCAGTGACTTGGGGGACGTTTTTTATTTATAGGCTTTTTATTTTAAGTTTATTTAGTTTAGAGATAGTTTGTATTATTATTTGTAAGCTAATTTAATGTTTTATATTTACTTAATTATTTGTGAAT
This sequence comes from Cydia fagiglandana, assembly GCF_963556715.1. Taxonomy (NCBI): domain Eukaryota; kingdom Metazoa; phylum Arthropoda; class Insecta; order Lepidoptera; family Tortricidae; genus Cydia; species Cydia fagiglandana. The sequence continues at coordinate 2,332,937 of NC_085951.1, read as the reverse complement.
TTATTTTGAAAAGACATGAATAATTAATAATGTATTTGTCTAATATTTACTGCTTTTTTTTCATTTATTATCTAAGTTTGTGTTACAATATTAAACACGACACGATATTGCCTAGCTGAGTTGAAAATAAACCATTTGTATTTAAGATATTGACCCTGCCTGTGAAGGCGATGGCCCTGGGTTCGAATCGGGTCCATATTGGGTCGCATAATAATTGATTGTCCTAATGTAATGTTACGCATAAAACTCATTTCGCATTATTGTTATTGTGCTGGAAATATTAACATTTCTGAAAAATTATAACACAAACCATTTGCAATGCAAAATATTTTCGAAAATACTTTCTGTTTCAGTTGGAGAAAAAAATATGCGAAAAGAGATTTATGCGTAACATTACATTATGACAATCAATTATTATGCGATGAGACCTTAGGACCCCGTTCGAATCCCAGTAAGGGCATTTATTTGTGTGATGACACAAATATTTGTTTCTGAGTCATGGCTTGGTCATGGTTGTTTTCTATGTATGTAAATATTTATATATTATATATATCGTTGTCTGAGTACTCACAACACAAGCCTTCTTGAGCTTACTGTTGGACTTAGTCAATCTGTGTAAGAATGTCCCATAAAATAACATGATTTTTTTGTTCTTTAAGTAATGCATAAATGCACTACATGTTCATGTTATAAAGTACATTGCGCTAATTTTATTAATTTTTTTTTATCAGAGATAAATCAAATTACATAATTTTTTGATCCAAAAGCATCGGTAAACCAGAATGGTTTGTCTCGATACTCCATTCCGCAGTACTTAAATAAGTAAATATACAATAGGCAAAACATATTTCTATTTTTTATGTAATTTTTCATTCACTTGTTACCTTTAAAACTGCCAACAACTTGTAACGAAAACTCACAAAACTCAATTATTTGTACACACACGTAATAACATACGGTAGACTGGATGCTGGATTGTTATAAGAAAATTCCGCCATGTGTCGTAACAGGCACGGTCTGGGAACATAGCATCGACTCCAACTTGTACAAAAATTATCGCTATGTGCGAGGAACTACATATCGGGCGCAAGCGCATCTAATCATTTTTCAATAAACTTGTAGAAAATATCGCTATGTGTCAAGAATGACATAGCGAGCGCACGTCTGCAATTGCTGTTGAAGTAAGCTAATGTAGTTATGTGATTTATTCCAGTTAGCGATTATAGGAAGAGCATTCATTGTATGGGCATCACATACCTACATTTGTTAAATCCTTAAATAGTGAAATAAGCTCAACGCTGTTTTTGGAGCATATGCGTATGGAAATAAGGTTCAAAATGGCATTAAAACCTAAAAATCGTCAAAAATCACATAGCGACTTTTGTAGGCACAGCGACTTTAGCTTGTCTGTAACCGATTGTAATAAGGGTCGATATGGCTATTATATTATGGGAGATTAGGGTTATCGTAAAACATGCATTATACTTGATTAAGCCTGTTACGATTAATAAAAACGAGCTATGAATCAGGATACTCAGTTTATTTAATAGAGTGGATATTTAGATACTCGTAGGTAGGTACCAACTAGTGAACCGCACGGGTTAACAAATTACACACGTAAACCTTCCTCAAAAATCACTCAATTGATAAGTTTAGTGAAAACCGCATTAAAACCCGTTCAGTGGGTACCTAGTTTTTGGGTTTATCGCGAACACACAAACTGACAGACGCGGCGAGGTACTTTGTTTTGTAAGCTGTAGTGATGACACTGATGACGTTATACTACTTGTCATCGTAACCTGTGTTTAGGATGTATTAAGCATTATTAGAATAGATACAACGACACTACAAACAGACATCATCATCATATCAATCGAGAAGCACCCAAAAAGTTTTACATCGACCTGTCAGGGTCCTACAACGGTTTCCTGTGATCTTGACCACGTCCACCTTTTTGGTGGCCTTTTTATTTAACGCGCTGTGCTTTCCGGTAAGTGGTCACCATTCGAACCTTTCCATACCCTCCCAAGGCCCAAGATCCTACTTATAGTACTTAATCATTTCGATGAAATTTAAACCATATTAAAATTGGGATAGAGTTGCAATTGTTTTGTTTTGTTCAATTTTCAAACAAAACAAAATCAACTCTTTTCCGTGCATTATAGGTTCAAATTTCAGTGGCAAGTTTTGGATTTTTCTTTTGTATGACTGGGCCAGTGGGCCTTAGGAGGATACAAACTAAACCGCTCAAACCAGACAAATAGGTACAGATATCAGTTATCAATGTTACCATCTACTCTACCGTTAGTTACGCTCTCAATAAAATAGCAATTCGGATCGCAAAAACTCAACAATACACAACTGTTCACACAGGAAGCGTATTTGACTTAAAAAAATATTATTCCAACAGGATAAATTTAAGGCATTCGCTCACGCTAACTATGATTGCGATCAAGACGCACCGTGATTTATATGATGGTATCGTGTTTTAAAATATCTGAATATGCTTTCAATCTGTGAAGGCAAATTTAATTAGTTTGCCATACAACTCATTGCGCTAATGGTTAAATGCTTTCGGTTCTAACAACGTGTAGACAAATTTAATTGTTAATTGTAAATACTTGTAAATATACACACTCGAACTGTATGTATACGCAAATAGCTATAAGTATCGATAAAAAATATGACATCATCATAAATCATAATAAATGCATGCGATTTCAATGTGCTTGCAATTTTTAAGTAGCCAAGTAAATAGGTTTACTTTTAAAATACGATATTCATTTGACATTTTAGTGTCAATAACATTGCTTTTTTGCAGCTGCAATATTTGCTTCGTAAACAGATAATATTTTTATTTACAAATACTTACATAAGTACCTAAATATGTATAAGTACGTACGTCATGATAATACCTATTTATTATACAAATTAAATCTTACATATACCTAAACTCCACATTAATCGTAGTTTAGCGAAATGGATCCAGATCCGACGCTTATAATTTCGGATCCAATTTCAAAATTTACGATACCTACCACGGATTTTATTAGATTCATACGAATTTCATACGTAAAACAATGTAAGACCCTATCTTGTTAAAAGTATTCGTATCTAAATACCGGCAACACAATAAATGAGCGAAAGTCGGATCAGAGGGAACTCTTCATTGTTTATGCAAATTTCTTCATCTACCTAGTTTTTTAAAGCGATTTCGCGCGTGGCATTTCTTTGTATAAGTGTCGTGAATGTGACGAAGGTTTTACCTTTATTTATACAGGTATGTACAAATAATATTTCCTTAATAAGGCTGAGTCAGAATGCCCTTTCAAGTCCGCCTTTACGTACGTTTCTTTGTGCAAAGATTAATAAGTGAAAAACCAATAAAAAACCCAGATTTTAAAAACTTTATCTGTAAATTACCTTCCTCCTGTTTTTTTTAACGCAGTTACGGTTATTTTTAACAATGAATTTATAAAACAGTCGGTATAATTACTGTCCAGAAAATATATGCAATGATTGGACTATTTCACCTTTTTTGCAAATATGTCCTTGAAAACTAGATAAAACCTTAACCCCCTTATTCATAAACGCGCTACAAACCTCAATTAGCTAATCGTTAGTCTTTATCTGTCATTTTGACTTATGTATTTGTAAGAAGGGGATAAAACATAATTTAACTATATCAGAGGCCCGTAAAGTTTTGTGAATAAGACCCACTTGCACCATCCCACTAACCCGAGTTTAAGCGGTTAAACCGTTAACCCCGGGTTAGTGGGATGGTGCAAGTAGCGCTAAGGGGGTTAAATTTAATTTAACTTTCACATTACATTGAATTTATAACAATTCATTCTTTGTTCATAATTTTAAGTAGAAATTTCACGACCGTACGCCAATACGGAAACAACACCACTAACAATTACTAAACTATCTAACAACCTTATTACTTAGATATAAAGTCTAAATTCTTTTGATTTTTAGTTTGACAGACGTACGGTAAAATGGATTTGAAAATGCAGAGGCGACTTTGAAATTTAATTTTTAAGGCTTGATAATTATAGTTTTATGCAGGATACAGAAGGAAAATATAAATTTATAATAATCTAACTGTATATACACGAACGGTTATCTTATGGCCGTTTAAAACTATTAAAGTAACCCCAAAATTTCCTAGTCACCCCATATTACCCATACCTAAATAAAAAGTTGTACTCACCTCAAGTTTTTTGGAGTATTCCTCCGTGATCCTCTCCTGCTCCTTTTTCAACTCCTCATTTTTATCCAAAAGCGCTTTCCCCAACTCTGCCGCCAGCAGCAAATCGGATTCCTTCTGCTGAAGCTGAGTCCACACGTCCGGCTCCATATTTTCTGTTGTGGTCGTCATTTCTTTCACGTAATCTTCGAGGTCTTGGTAAAAATGTTCGTCGGACAAACTTAACGCTGAAGGTGTCAAACGATTTGCACTTCTACTTCTACTTCTTCTATGTTTTGTGTGTGTGTGATCACCTTTACCTATAAACTCTGTCTCTGTTGTTATAAAATGGGGGTTGCTTTCAACACTGTCACCGGCCATACTAACTTTGCACTATTTTGGTGTAGCTATTCTTTTTGAACAGCCTGTCGAACGCTTGTTGTAATTTCACAGATTTTGGTAGTTTCACTTTGAAAATGTTTCTTGGCAGGTCGAAATCCTTTTTTAAGGCCATGGTACCATTGGTAGCACTGCACTCGCGACGCGGCGGACGAAACTGGCGAACGAACGAGATTCGTTCAACGAATGAACGAAGCGGCGCGTGGTTGCGTGGCAACGAATCGGACACAACAGAGCGAGTGCGATGCGGTGCCGTGGCGCGGTGCGAACGGCAAAGATTAGGGAGGGAGAAGGGGAGATAGGTAGAATGTGATGCCGGGCCCCAATTTCACATCGGTGACAGGTGCGACGGTTGTAAAACATCACTGTTGCTGACGTCACAGGCATCCTTGCGCTACGGTTACCGCTTACCATCGGGCGGGCCGTATTCTCGTTTGCCACCATCACTGTATTATTTTAAAAAAACCTTATTATATGGAAAAAAATAGATATTTCTCTTGCTAAGTTTATGACAATTGTCACAAGAAACACTACAATTGTCACGAAATACCGTCATAAACATAGATTTATAAGGCATAGATCCCTAGTCCGTACACCCCAGTGAAGCCATTTCAAGTGCGACGTCTCGTCACACTCGTATCGTCGTATTCGAACGGCCGTCGCAGTACTCAAAGTCAAATCGGTGTGTGTACACCTCCCGTTTAAAAATCAAAAACTACAGGAAAGATGGTTGTTTGTACAGTGAATGGGTGTCACAACACATCATATTAAGCCCCCTCCAGACTATGCGCGTGAATCGCGGGCGAAGCCGCGAACGTGAGTGTGGAGTCGATTTCGCTGTCTGCGAAAATCGACGCCACACTCACGTTCGCGGCTTCGCGCCGCGATTCGCGCACGAGTGTGGAGGAGCCTTAATAAAAACAAACCACCCGATATTACATTTCACGCGTAAGTACCGAGTTTAAAGTGATATTTTTACGTAAATACAAAAATCCAAATTTTCGTCAGCTGCCATTTCTTCTAAATGTTGCCAGTGTAGTGAATATTTTTTCCTCCAAATGGGACATGACGTCTACATTCTAAAATAAATACGCTCAATTGAATTTCATTGTATAATTGTAGAAAATTATAATTAAGTTAATTATTTAGGTGCTTAGTTTTTTTCTTATTTTTATTATGTGTAATGTTCGTTTCAGTTTTCTGACTGATCTGCTGTCTGCGAGATGGAAGGAAAAAAATTAGACTAAATCGGAATGACGCAATATGGAAACATTGGAAACCGACTAAACACAGTCGAATATGCTCTGTCATATTTAAATTTATTCTTATTATTATATGCACTTTTATTTTGTTGAATAAAAATAAAATAGTAAAAACTTATCAGCTATTTATTTAAACCTTATTTCACAAAGTACAGAAATGCAATAAATCCCAAAATAAACAAAAATCTTTTGCTACAAAATCGAATCTACACACTTCCTAATTATTAATAACCAAGTGTGGATGTTGTTAAAAATACCCTACTTTGAGAGATGTAAATGAATACTGGCAACATATTTTGTATATATGTGTGTGTTTGCTGAGCGTAAAACACGAGCGTCGCACGCACACATCCATCTTGTTTCGGCTTCACTTTTGGCAGGTTCACCGTATGGGGACTATCTGTCTATGCGTTATTAGTTTAAGGTCATAAATAACTCATTACCTGTCAAGAATTACCTACAATTCTTCTAAATCTTAACAATTGTCAGAAACTTCGCAAGAGAACTATCTGTTTTTTTCCAATATGATAAAGTTTTTTTTAAATAATAATGATGGTGGCAAACAGGAATACGGCTTTCCCAACGAGACCGGTATTCTAAATTTCTAATTAACTCCATTTCGGTGATAGGTAATCAATTTTTTTCTGATAAGGTCCCTACGGGTAGGGAATGCGATCTCGCACCAAGATTGGCGATTCGAGATCTCGGACGTAAAATCTGAATCGAGATTGGGTGTTTCAAGATCTCGACCGTCGAGACTTTCGAGATCTAGATTAATCTCGACGAGATCGAGATTTGACAAAGTACCTAATTTAAAATGTGTTATTTTGATCAAACATCTATGCGTTTGGAATGTGAAGCTGTTTGTGTGTTTGTTTGACTGTGTGTACTTATGCTTTAAAACGCAAATGTTTTATTTGTCAATAATTTTGCAGGAAACGAAATTTATTTTTTTGCGGTAAACCCATGAATTGCCTTCCTGAAGCAGAGAGGACCAAAATTCAGGTTATGTGGCCTTTTACATTGTAGATCTCTTCATACTTGCTTTGAGTTTTATGACTTTTATGACTTAAATTAAATTTAAATTTTATAATAATTTTATTGTACTAGAAGTTACTTAATTTTTATTGAATGGTGATCTATTAATTGGCGTATTTATTTAAAACCATAAACATAATTACTTAATATCAAACTTACAATAAAAAAAACTACCAACTAGATACCTAACTTTTATTAAATGAAATTAAAACTTATTCATTTCGAAGTAAATATGATACTGATCATTCCATAGCGTGCTTGTACTTGTAACATTTGCACGCTGCACGCTTGCACTTTTGACACTGAACACTGACATATCTAATCCATATCTTTTCTAGATCTATTATAACTGACGTATCTTAAAGTTCGAATTGGGCCGCTTGTCCATGTAGCAGTAGACTACAATAAGGTGACTAACGAAAAAAATATGTATTCATTAATTACCTATTACCTGTTAATTGGCGTATTATTCAATTTTATGATGCCCGTAAAACCTAATTGCCTACACGTAACAACACGGCTTTATGAACTTCCACATCTGTTACTATTCAGCTCTTTGTTCCTAAATAAACACGTGCATCGGAGTGAAACGGAAACAACAAGTAGGTAAATCCACAGACGGTGCGTTAGAAAGAGACCACTATAGACACTCAAGGTCATCCGAAGAGAGTGGTCAAAAATGGCGAAACAATTATTTTATTGTTGGTAAACTGCTTCGTTACAAAGTTATTTTTACCGGTGACCAAATTTGGAACTAAAATTTCCATATACAAAATCTATATTTTTCATATGAAGTGGCGCCAATGTTGTTGGCAAAAATAACTTTGTTAATTTGAACACTGTTGGTTACTTTCTAATCCTCGTATTCTGTTTTTTGTGTCCGCTTAAAATGAACTTTATAAATAAGCTGTCAAGGTCGTTTCTTGAAAATTAAGTTTTTTTTAATATGTATTGGGTTAAGTTGGGAGTTATTATAGGAAGTGATATCATTTTCTGATATAAAATCCTTTTTAACTCATTCCACAAAAAATAACCTTGATATTTTCATGGTTTGTACGCCTATTTTTATTAAATAACTAATAGTCTGTTTTTAGTTAATCAGTCTATTGTTCGTCTAATGGTAAAAAACAATAGGTAGGTAGCTGAATTTTTGTTTAAAATTTTAATGCATATTCAACGACTTCTGGTTTAATTGTATTTTTTGTACGAATGCATGAATCTAAAATAATGTATTAGTGGTAATGAATAATGGTTAAGTCATAAACTAAGATAGAATGGGCAAAAGCGTTTTTGCGCGTTGGCGCGAACAAAAGACATAAACGAACGCGTGAACCCTAAGGCACAACCAAAAGCCCGCTCCACACTCGCGCGCGAATCGCTGCGCGAAGCCGCGAACGCGAGTCTGGAGTCGATTTCGCATATCAGCGAACTAGACTCCACACTCGCGTTCGCGGCTTCGCCCGCGATTCACGCGCATAGTCTGGAGGGCGCTTAAGGTCCGTAACAGGCCGCGTAGCCAAGCCAAGATGTCAATCGCTTACGCTCCGTAGCGATCGAAACGCAACTGTCACTGTCGCGCTAGTGATAGAGAGACATAATGCTTTTCGTTGTCGAAGCGATAGCGATTGTAACCTTGGCTAGGCCGGCTGGTTCACTTACTGGGGCTATTGTCACATAATATTGAGATCCATCACATAGGTACCTAAGTACTTATTAAGTTTTTGTTATATACCTATCATATACAGGGTGTCCCAGAATTCGACGTCAAGCCGTAAACGGATGATAGACCAAGTCATAACAGTTATCATAAAAATACAAAAAAAAAACCAACTCGTGTTCTTTAAAAATTATGGTCACTTTAAAAATTCACTAAAAAATCCACATCCTGTAATTATTCAAGGTTACACAATAATAAAAAAATTAGAATAAATTATGGAATTTGTAGTAACAAGAGTTAAAGAACCATTACAGGGTGTGGATTTTTTAGTGAATTTTTAAAGTGACCATAATTTTTAAAAAACATGAGTTGGATTTTTTTTTTGTAATTTTATGATAACTGTTATGACTTGGTCTATCATCCGTTTACGGCTTGACGTCGAATTCTGGGACACCCTGTATACGAGTAAGTACTTATAATCAGGGATCGGATAGGTACCAGTTACTGACGCGAAGCTGAAGCAGGGCTATAACAGCGAAAATCGAAGTTCGCAAATTATTGGAGTAAAAGAGAAAGATCCCCGCAATTTGCGAATTTCAGTTTTCGCGGTAGCCGCTCGTTCGAATTGGCCTGAGGGAACGTTCGTAGTTACGACGTTATTGATTTAACAACAACAATAGACTGTTTCTTCTAGACAACACTCGAAACTTGGATTGTGGAGATTTTGCTGGGGTAAGTTTTTGAACATAAGTAAATATGTTGTTTCTTGTAAAATTTTAAGTAGTAACTGGTGAACAAGTTTATTTACCAATAACAAATAAAATGATAATAAAAACAACATTAAAATTAAAACTAAAATTTAACAGATCTTAAATTAACTTAAAGGTAAAAAATGATCCCCAGGTCACCTTCGTTTGTTATGGTGCCCAGGAGGCTGGCAGCGTTTCCTTTTTGGATGGCCAGGCTTATTCTCTGGCCGAGGTAGCTGCCAGCCCTCTGGTCACCTGTGGTGTCGATGAGACGCTGGATCACAGAATAATTAATAGTACTACCGTACAGAAAGGAAACTTCCTACAAAACCGAAGTTTGACAGCGGTTCAGGGTCGAATCATGCTGTCCCTTTCTAATATATGGCACTATCCCTTTCGGCTATTTAGGGTTGTCAAAAATCAAGTGATTATCTTATCTGTGGTCGTGCACGCGAAAGGAAGTCAAGTGGTGTCAACCCTAATAATTGCTCGGAGCAATGCTGAGCCGAGCGGAGCCGAGTTTGACCGAAGTCAGGAGTTTCGTACCCCTGGCTGGATGCATGTAGTAACTTACTTTTTAGACGTTTCAAAATGGTTGCAGAAGATACGACAAATAATAGGTATCTTTAGGCACATACTTACATTCTTTATTTGTATCTAGTACCTATTTTAAAGGCAATTTTATTCCTAGAAGGTATCTCTTCCTAGAACCAAACCAAAGCTTATACATAATTTGTTCTAAAAATTACACCGGTAGGTAGCCGTTCTTAGCCATTTGTAAGTATTCACGTCACTAATAAGTACATATCGTAAAACACTATAACATTGCCCTTTGAACATAACTTTGCCCACCGCGTCACAGTTCAGTATTGCTGTATGCTTGTACTGTACTGAACTGTGACGGTGGGCAAAAAATTGTTGTGAGGGCAATGGTATAGTGTTGTACGGTACTTAGTTACGTTTGCACAAATGCAATTTCAAAATAGGATAAGTAACTCAATAACTATAGTTCGTTTTTTTTAGCAATAAAAAGAACTTCGCAGAAGTAAGCTTGTGGTTCCAAATCCGGCACTTTTAGCGGTAATAATTTGAAATAAATTATATGTATTGACCATGCTATATTAGATAACTCAATAATTAATAACAATTAAAGAGCCTGATAAACACTGCACGCTTGTGGAGTTCTTTCTAATGCTAAAAAAACTAACTATACAAAACGGATACTTTATACTTACTTAAAACATTATTCCAAGGTAAACCCCAAATAGCGTACAAACATCTTCCAGAACCATCCTTCAAGTGCAGAATGTCGATACCAGAGGATATGGAGATGGAGAAGATAGCAGAAGATGAGCTGTCCAAGCTGCAGAGACAGGTAATATTTTGTTCACCACACCAGCTCGGAAAGGCTTACTTTGCACTTCAAAAACTGAAATGAAATGAAATGAATGAAATGAAATGAATGAAATGAAAATAATTTATTTGACACAACAATCTTAAGATTAACAGATATTAAATATAAGACATGGTTTTAGAACTTGTTGTCTCAAAGAGGATACCACTCAGCATGTGTCGGAGCACAATAGTGCAACGACGCTGATTTTCAGTGATTCCTTAAACTTAAAACTAATAATCCTTAAATTTAGAAATAAAAACATTAAGAACATTAAAAAAACACAACGCGGAGCAAGTAGTCTTAAAAATAATATTCAGCATAAAACAAAATTTGAATTATTTTAAAAACATGTGAACAAGCGATGAATGGAAAATTATAGCAAAGTTGTATTTTGTCCACATGTGAGGCAAAGTAATCCGATTTGTTACAATATCGAATTCAAAATTAATATTGTATTGGTGTAATAAAATAATCAACGAGAATACTAACTACAAGAACAAGTAAATAACAACTAACTGGGTAAAATTACCCAGCTTTTACCATCCCACATTTTGGCAAAACCACCAAATTCCTAATTCCAGTTCCGCGTGATGGAGATAGACCGTATGTCTGTGATGACCAGCGTGCAACCAATACTCCGAGTTCAGAGGAACATGATCCGCACCCTGAACAACGACCTGGATAAGATCATGCTGGAGTTAAAGGTTTGTAGACCATTCATTCATCATTGGAGAGGGCTCCTTTACACGATGGGCCAACGCCGGCCACTCCAAGGGACGCATTTATGCGTTAGAGGGAGCAAGTGATGTTGCTAAAGTGATGGCGCTGGCCCATCGTGTAGAGGAGTAAAGAAACGAAAGCCGCCATACTCCGATGGCTCGGGCACGTAATCCGGATGCGTGACGATCACGTGACGATCGTGCAGTCAGAAAAGCGTACCTACTGTGGAGTATAAATGGGCAAAATGGCCGAAGACGGTCAAACGACCGCGGCGCTGTAGACTGAGGGTTTACCGCGAAACACGTTCGACGTGTTGCCTCCCTGTCCCACTTACGTACGAATTTACAAGTGCGACAGAGAGGCAACACTTCGAACGTGTGGTTCGCGGTAGGCCCTCTGGACAGAAACGGCTTTGGACAGAGAAGCAAGGCGGTCTTTGATGTTGGAGGCACCATCAAAGACCGCCTTGCTTTGCGCCTTGGAGGTAAGGTAAATATAGCAGTTACAGGTGTAGTGCGTATCCTTTGCCATCGTATTTTCTCGAAAACGTTCGTATCTGTCATGCTACTTCAGTCAACCTTACGTTCGTGCGTTTCCGTAAAATGGTAAAAGGATTACCTATGCACTACATCTGTAGGTACGCAGACTGCAGCAGTAAAAATCTAGATAAACAGACAAAACTCTGTCACACGTACATTCTGGCTTATCGTATGTTAAAACGATGATACTGGAGATATTTCTCTTGGGGATCCCCGTGTTAGCTTCGTATTTATCACTATCACTACAGCCATGCACTACACCTTATAAAACAAAGTCCTCCGCCGCGTCTGTCTGTTTGTGTGTATGTATGTATGTAGGGTCCCGTTTTTTCCTTTTGAGGTACGGAACCCTAAAAAAGATTAAAGAAAGTTAATTTTGCCTATTTCAGCTAACAAAAAGCACCTCCAATGTAATGGAGAGCGCCAAGGCCCGAGACAAGTTGGTCTCACTCCTGAAAGACCACGAGCGCTGCTCAACTGAGGTCCGTGAGCATCGCAGCACCATTCGTGAGCTGGACTTCCTTCTCAAGCAAGTGCAGAAGGAAATCAAGTCATTGAGGACCAAAGGAAGTGGCGCTGATGAGGTAGGTATCTAATTCTATTGTATACTGCCTAACCCGGTAAAAAGAAAGTCAGTATTTCTGAGAGACTACGAGAGCTCAGCTACTTCCACTGAGCAAACTATAAAACAACATCAATACATCATTTCTTGTTTATTGAAGCCAAAGCAGGAGATAAAGGCACCAAATACGAGTAGGTACGTGGCACTAAAGAAGTGCGCTGTCTCGAAGGGTGATAGGGGGCTATTCATAAATTACGTCATTTCAAATTAGGGGGGGGGTCTGGACATCGGATGATGGTGTCATGACGTAGGAGGAAACGGGGTCATTCGAAGCATAGTTTTTGGATGATTTTAACAGAACAGCCCCTAGGTAGATACATGGAAAAATATTCATACCAGCAGAGCTACGATATCATATCTCCAGGTCTGCCTTGATTGCGACGCCTCTTTCCCTTTTTCCTCTAGTTGTACCTATTTCTAATATAGATACCTTACGCGTATTACTAGCTATTACTTGTTTCATGTAGCCACACTTTTTTACATGTAGAAGAACAACCATTTCACTAGATTTTTTCTCTTTCCTTGTTTCTGTGCTAATCTGTCGATGCTAATTACCTTAGTTATATTCAGGAATACGCGAAGTCCCTAACAGACCAGACTATGATCAGTCAGCTTGAGAACCGGCTAAGCACCGCCATGAAACGCTTCAACACAGTCAACAGCGAGAACTATAAGATGAGGCTGGAGATCGACCGGCTACTTAGAGACAGGTAAATTCACCAACGGTTGCATTTTAAGATTTGTCGGTACATTTGCCGAAGACTGCAAATGTAGACTAGATTATGTCAAAACCCAACAAGCAGCCACCTTGGGTACAGAGTATGTTGAAGAAATAGGCAATTAGGCAGTCATTTAAATATTCTCTAAATTCGGGCAATCCTATCCAGCTTTTGAGAAACTGGCTCATCCTTTTTAAATTCGTTTTAAATCTACCTACCTGAAAAGTTATCAGGTATCTTAAAACTTCTTCAAAATTTTAAATTGACCCCTATCTTGGTCATATTAACATCTTAACTTCAGATTCTTCTGATCAAATGTTGAATTCCAGGCAATCATTCAACGGCGTGTGGAAGACCCAGATCAAGCGTCTTCTAGACGGGAAGGCAGCTATTCTGGAGCTGGTGGAACAAGCTATTGCAGCATATGACCAGAGGGAGGAATGGTGTTCGAAGCTTGATGGCATGAAGGAGCGCGCGGCCGTTGACTACAGGAAACACTGTCTGGTAAGACATGGTAGTGGCAGAAATCCATTTCTTACTGACGATTTCAACCAATAATCCTTGGCAATTCCTCGAGGGTCATGAAGCTACGGGAAACAAACGAAAGCGCCATCTAAAATGCAGGCAGAGACATCTATTGGTGAGTGGCGTAACAGCAGCGCTAGGACAATAGTACTAGCGCCATCTGTTGGCGAGTAATGGTGTTACAATAGTTACTAATCATACAACGGTGGAAATGCCAGATCAAGCGTCTCCTGGATGGGAAGGCAGCTTTTTTGGAAGGCAGCTGGTGGAACAAGCTATTGCAACATATGACTCGCGGGAGGAATGGTGTTCGAAGCTTGATAGCATGAAGGAGCGCGCGGCTGTTGACTACAGGAAACACTGTCTGGTAACCCATCTTAGTGTTAAACCATCTCTCCAAACCCCGGCCCGCGGGCCAAATCCCGCCCGCGATGCGTTCCAATCCGGCCCGCCGACACCCAAAGCGTCCGGCCCGCGGGAGCCAAGCTCCAGGGGTTCAGCCCTAACAGCAGCAACCAGATACACCCCGACGGTGGTCCGCGCGAAGGTTTCTGAGGCGCAATATGGCCCTTAGGTACAAAAGTTTGGAGACGCCTGTGTTAAACAATGGTGTTCATTTTAACAAAAAATATTACTTTACCATCACATTCTCTTTGACCTTAAAATAGGGAAGGCCGATAAAACCTCTCTCGACTATAGTACCTTCCTTCTAGTGCCTTTCCTATTGCAAGTGTTGCATTTCTATACAAGTGTATAGCCCTTTAGGTATGTGGTACAGTTACCTGCAATAATATGTTACACAACGAAGGCCGCAAAAATATCTGACACATTTTGTATAGCCATAAGAGCGTGTCACATAGTCTTGCGGCCTTCGAAGAGTAATTATATTATTGCGGATGCAGATCACTGTAGGTACTTCATTCTAGATTCAAGATCCAATCCAGGTAGGTACCACAAAACTGTGCACAAAACGTATGAATGAGGCAGTACAGCGCCATTTACTGCTGACCAATAATACTTTGCGCGTTTTATTATATTCCTGCTTATGCTTTGCTTAATGTAACTTACCAATCAAAATGCACATTGAGAAGGTCTTTATTTCCACTATGCAGGAGGTCCGTGAACTCCAAAGGCAGCTGGACCACAGCATGAAGCTCGAAGAGTTCCTTCGGACCAAGGGAACCGTCAGACTAACTGCGGCCGACGCCAAGGCGGAAGCCAAGCGGCTTGAGCAACAAGAGGAAGAAATGAGGACCTATAATAACTATGTCAACATCTTAGATGCTATACGGGTGCGTAACCACAAAACAGATAAGTACAGAAGTCAATCACATGTATGTACTTTACTTTTCATACCTACGCTCGGCGGTCGCTCTAGGGTTGCGATTATTGCGAACTATGACTGATGCACAAAAAACTGTCGTGGTAGTGGCACCCGTATCCATCGTATCGTATCTCGTATCTAGTTGTTTGATTTATTTTTGAGGATAAAACGGGAAGAATGGAAATATAAATTAATAATAACATTAATAACTCAAATAGGTATTTTAATTTTAATGTCATTGTTATATTACAAATTTGCCACAGAAAATATCTTGCGATGATTTCGAGATTGGCGAAATGCACGATTATTATATTTTAAAGTGTAATAAATTCGCATTCTCATGTACAATGTAATAAATTCGCATACGCATTCTCTCTGAAACCACTGGTAGCTTAAAAAACGACAATTCACCGGTTGTAATGTTGAATTTAAACAACCGTGAACTATACAGTTATAATAACTTTTTGTTTTGTTTCTCCATTATTGCACAAAAAAGTTCACAGACGCGTGTCTCAAGCGGATGGCACTCGCGCTCGCAGTGGTCCCAACCGGTCCGAGATATCGTGTCCGTGAGCACTTGAGCAGTGTCTATGTGTGCGTTGCTCGAGCGCGCTTTGTATGTAGATTGATTTCTGTACCTATCTCTTTTGTGGCGTAACACCATGATTATTATCACCAAAGGTCTCCCTGAGGTAAAGTCAAGATCATTCCGCCATTGCCGGCTAGGACTTCAGATTCGAGTATTCGATACGTTTCAATCCGTAGAAATTATGCCCAACTCATTTAGCATCCACCAGACTTTACCATCTTAATCCTACTTTGACTCGGTCGCCTTTCGAAAATACTACAAGTTTGGCTTTTTACTACAGTGAGGCTTTCCGAACTCGTTCCATCACCTAAAGGTGCGTCTACGCTAGGCGAGCCGAGCACGAGCCGAACACAATTCGTCTAATGTGGACCGACTGCGCTGCGAGCGTTTCGTTCGTGCTCGGCTGCGTTCCGCCAGTTGTCGGATTTTTGAAGAACACAAAGGGATTTGCTTCGCGCTCGTGAACGTGTTCGTTGTACGTCCACACATGACGCCGCGAACGACGAAGCCGAGAACGGCTCCGCTCGTGCTTCGCTCGTGCTCGGTTCGTCTAGCGTAGACCCACCTTTACACGAGTCGTATGCTACGCTCCATGGCTTGTTGGCAAAACCAGAGTTTGATATTCTATGCTTCAAATCCCAAGTATGAGAGTATGCCCATTGTATGTAAATAATATCTGGAGGTGTGGGTAACGCCATAAGTTAGCATAAGTATGATAAAAATAAAATAGCAGATAGGTTAGGTAGTAAAAAGACTAGGTAAGTACCTACATGAAATGCAGACTTAAACTACATGACTACTAAACGTGTCTTTTATAGTTTTTGGTCTTCCCTTTTTTTCATCCTTCATTGAACACCCTGTATAAAACGCTTCCTCAAAAATCCTCGTTCTGTCAACAGGAATTCACAGGAGAAGGTGACGTGGATAAACTTATCCTGGAGTTCAACAGACGAGAAGAAGAAAACTATGCGCTGTTTAACTACATCAACGAGGTCAACACAGAGCTCAAGAACCTTCATGACAATGTGCGGTCACTCAGGACTACCATAGGTTTGTGTACCTTACAACAGCCTGTGTAGACCACCCTGTATATTCAAGAACAGCCGAGAAGCGAACTACGCACTGTTCTACATCAACGAAGTTATATAACAGTGTTAACACAAATAACACAGAATGCAAGAATCTTCATGACAACGTGCGGTCACTCAAGACTACCATAGGTTTGTATCCCTTACACCAGCCTGTATATGACCAGCCTATATATCCAAGATTAGACGAGAAGAGAACTGCGCGCTGTTCAACTAAGTACATCAACGAAGTTAACAGTGTTAACACAGAGCTCAAGAACCTTCAAGACAACGTGTACTCACTCAGGACTATTATAAGTTTGTATCACTATCAAGTAAATTTCTAAAGATTTTCTCACTATTATATACGGATTACCCAAAAATATGAAAGAGTAGTTACTTAATAATTCTTCTTAGTCGTGCACTCTTGACAGGGTGGTCGTGGTCATCTTCTTCGTCGGTATCACTCTTGACAGAGTGGTCGTGGTCATCACTTCAGGTGTTGGTGGCAAGCTTCATAACACGTCGCCACTCTTCTCTGATGGCCGCCTCCCTCGTGCATTCATGTAGTGATGATGAGCCATTTACTGCCGCTTTTATCTGGTCAGTCCACCTCATAGGCGATCTTCCTCGTGGCCTGGTACCCTCAACCTTTCCCTGGACCACAAGTCGCTCAATAGCCACCTCCCCTCGGCGGCATACGTGACCAAAAAAGGTGAGGATACGAGACTGCACCAAAGATGATAAACGCTGCTTGATGCCGAGTTCTCGAAGTATAGACTCGTTGGTACGGAATTCAGTCCACAATACTCCGAGCATTCTTCTCCAGGTCGTGGTCATGTTACGGTCGATTTCTGCGCCACCGCAGCTCTTGCGATCCGTCGCCATGTGGCTCTGTTTTTGGTGGAGTGGGAGCAATCGTTGACAGTATTTCCTGTGATGGACTTAATGAGGTCTGTCCATCGTGTTGGGGAGCGGCCACGAGATCTTTTTTCCTCGACTCTCCCTTGCACTACCAAGCGTTCCATGGAGTCCTCGTTACGAGTGATGTGTCCAAAGAATTTGAGGGTTCGCAGTTGCACAGTCGACGATAATCTCTCTTTGATATCGAGTTCTTTCAGAATTAAAGCGTATTTTAATAATAAAGTAATAAGACCGGTATACTGTTCTCTTTTTCTACAACAGTCCCAATGCCTGCTGAGACCGGTTCATGGGTGTCTATTGTTTGTTTGGGTTTCAGTAGGCGTTCTACATGACATAAAAGCTCTCCAAGGGGCCTCTGTGTTGGATCTGTGTCCCCACGCAAGCCTATCAAAAAACCGGGATTATAGGCCCGTGATATCCAAGGAAAGAAGTAATAATAATAATACATATTCCGCAGACGATGAACACGCCAAACACCAAGCCAAGCTATCCAAGCAGCAGGACAGCATCGAATCCCTCCGAGCAACGCTGGACGAGAAAAGACAAGACACAGCCAAGCTGAGAGAAGAGTATGGTCGCAGTGATGCGGTGCTGAACAGTTTGTTGCAGCAAATACAGCAGCTGGCACAGTGAGTATACCTTACCTAAGGGCATTGACTTATATGTATTACGTAGGTACCCTAAGGGGGTGATGAGAGCAAAAGCTAAATTAGTTTTAGGTTTTGTCTAGAGATAAGAAAACCGGCCAAGTGCGAGTCGAACTCGCATACGAAGGGTTCTGTAACATTACGCAAAAAAACGCCAAAAAATCACGTTTATTGTATGGGAACCCCTCTTAAATATTTATTTTATTATGTTTTTAGTATTTGTTGTTATACTTAGTGGCAACAGAGATACATCATCTGTGAAAATTTTAACTGTCTAGCTATCAGGGTTCATGAGATACAGCCTGGTGACAGACAGACAGAGGAGTCTTAGTTGTAGTGTCCCGTTTTTACTCTTTGGATACGGAAATTCAAGGGTTTTCAGCTGGGAATTATAGGAAATCGTAATTTTTTGTCTCATTAAACGGTGCAAATCATTATTTTAGCGAATGGATACCGGTAGAATTTTGTCGGGGCCGCTATATCCGCGTTATTTGTGGTATAGGTACCTACAGTGTTCTAAGATAGACATATCATGGTAGGTAAACAAGTTAAATTTTTGCTAAGTCTATGAAAGAATATAGGTAAGTAATTAATTACCTAACTAACCTAAAGATCCGGCCACGACATTGCGCGATTGGCGACGGCGGCGACGGCAAGCATAGGTTGGAGCGAGACACAGCGGCCTTTCGATCTCACCTATGATTGTCGCCGCCGCCGTCGCCAGTCGCGCAGTGTTGTGGCCGAGCCATAAGCGTAATGAGGTTTTTCTCTTGTTTTCAGTGCTTCCGATTGCAACTCCTTGCCACTCTTGAAGTTACTAGGGAAGTCTGTGACCGTGAACGTGTCTAACGCCCGTCTCTACATCAAGAGTTTGGAGAAGAAGATCACGGAGATCGTGGAAATCATCAAGATAGACGAGGTGACTAGAGTCGTTTTTTACTACAAGCATGCTGTTTATATGCCAGGTGTTGCTTAAAGCTTAACGCCTTCACTGTGGCAATTAGTATAACTCTTAATTAACCATACTTTGTATAGGGTCCTTCGACCCCCTACTGTAATGGACGTGTTAAAGTACCATATAAAGGGATATGTATGAGCAGGGAATATTACGCAAAACTCTGCATGTAAGGAGCGTTACTTGCTCAATCACATGGCCTACCATGAAACACGATAATCGTAAGTTCGGTTTCTGCCTCTCTATCACTCTTGCCTATTTGATCGATAGAGAGGCAGATAACGAAATTTCGATTTTCGCGTTTGGCGGTAGGCCACCTGTAAACTAACCACCTCTATGCATCAAATGTCATAGTGAAAACTTTTCAAAAAACTGTTCAAGGTCTAGTATGTATAAGTTACTCTATGGTTCATTACACAAACTAGTGCTGCACTCTGGCGGCAGAACATGGCAGTAATACTCCCCGTCGTCTTTGCATATTTAGCGTGGTCGGCGTTTTTAATTTGTTTCCGTTTTGTACCGATCTTGGGTTTTACTGTAGGTACTAACGTCAAATGTGGTATATTTTCCAGGCGCTTCAGCGCGCGGCGGAGATCAAAGAGCGAACGCCGCCCTCCTCGCGGCGCCGGCGCCGCCCCCCGCCCCCGCCCTCCCCGCGCGCGCCCCTCACGCCGCGCCCGCCCGCCGCCCCCATCCAGCCAAGGCCACAACCCGCGCATGCGTAGTAGCCCAGTGTTGCCAACTTGGCATAATTGATGCCAGATCTAGCATAGTTTCACTTGCTTTGGCACCAAAATTTTCCATTTAGCATCTGACATATTTTTTAGCATAATTTAGTCTAAGCCAAGTTTGCACCAACTTGGCAGCAACAATATGCGCCATGGCCTTATGTGGTTCATATTTTCATATGATTTTTTACTTTTGTGGACGGATGGACGTCGACGGACTATATAAAGTTGGTCAAGCAGATCTTGTCAGTAGAAAAAGGCGGCAAATTTGAAAAATGTATGTGTTTTAAGTATCTAATTTCAAGTTGACATTTTAGCATTTTTTTAGCACATTTCAAAAAGCTTTGGCATAATTTTGGCATAATCTAGACATTAGTCTAGCATTTTTTCAAAATCCGAGTTGGCAGCACTGTAATAGCCAGTCCAGACGGGATGGATCGGTCGATTTGATCAGAAAAAAAACAAATTATACGCCGTACGCCTGCCGCCCGCAAGTTGCCCAGCACCGTCGTCCTACCCCGTCGCCCCCGTACCGCGCAGGCGAGGACTCATATAAGCGGTCGGTCGGTCTATAGCGTCTATCTTATTTAGCGTCCACACGTACACAATTTTAGATTTACGGGTAACATTAAAGCGCTCTAAATTAAAAATAAAACCCCTAACGCGCATACTAGCGTCACAAATTGGTATTCTTGCGTCCGCACCTTAATTTTATCGGTCATAATCTTACAAACGAATAAACATAAAACATTTATTTGAAAACATTTATTTACAGTGAGAAAATGATGTATGAAGAAAAATTTACAAAAGTTACCATTTCGCCCTCCCCCCTTTTATGGGAAGTTCATTTATTAAAACATGTATTGTATTCTTACTGTCTCTACTATGCACTTTGCACATAACCAATAAAATCATGTGATGATATTATGTATGTTTACATGTATTGTGTCCACAAAATAAACACGACATGTATTTATATAGTTTTATTACTCTACAACTTGTACAACTATATACCTACTATACTATTATGATGGCGTGAATCCTGCACCATTTTAACCTGCAAAAAACAAACAATCTAGTATAAGTAACTGGATCAGGCATGAGGGAAGGGCGGAAATGACCAAACAGTATAGTCTCGTGTATCTTTCAGTAGGACTAGCAGCGAAAGCGCTATTATTGATTGTCCTTGTGACAGTCTCACATTTATTTTATTCCTTACCGTAAGTTTAGTATGGATTATGGTGGGCAAAAAATAAACTCGAGTAACTCGACCAATCATAGTGTCGCATTGCGTATGTCGTATGTCGTACAGCACATCTTTTAGATCCTACCATGTATGGTACATAGCGATGTGCCGTTACCGGTAAAATACCCAAGTTGGATAAATTCCCAGTAATGTTACCGGTAAGATTCCCCAGAATCATTAATTTACGGTAATATTCAAATTAAGTAAATGTCAACATAAGTTGTTTTACATTAAATCATTACTTGTCAACAAATGCATCATACGAAGTGCAAAAAATCAACATAGGTTTACTTTTCTAGTAAATTCCCAATACTACCGGTAATTTTCCCAATGTTACTCGGTATTTTACTTATATTACTAGGAAGTATTCCCCTTGTCTGGGCAAGTAGGCATAGTCAAAACCAGTTCCAGTCAAAACCACTCAATTAATAATACCAGAATTTTAGTAAAACTAAAACGAAAATGTAAAAATCACATTAATTTAATAATAATCATCACATTTTTATTATGAGTAGGTAAGGTGTAGTACAATGACATTGTCTTTATGTTATTTATTTGATTTATTTTGTTTATTTTATTTTATTTATTCATTTTATTTATTTATTTCATTAAGTTATTTATTTCATTAATTTATTTATTTATTTTAGTGACAGAAAAACGCCCGCAATTGACGAACTTCGATTTTTCGGGTTATAGCCCAGTGGCTATAACTAAAACTAACTAACTATAAGTACTGACTTACGGGATACAGCGTAACGTAATATGTACTAGATTGCTTCGCAAGTCGCAACTCCACTAAGATTGAGTGACATAAGCTGATGCTACGAGTGGAAGAGACGTAAAGATAATTAAGCCATGTCTACATGTTTTAAATTAAATTAATTCAATTAAAACGTCAGCGTTCAAGTACGAGTATATTACCCGCTTTTGGGAATATTACCGGTAAGAATGGTAATTTACTAGTAATATTCCCAAAGGGTAAAATACCGGTAATGGTATTTTACTCTCGGCACATCACTAGGTACATACGCTTGAACGTACATCATAGTATCCGTATGGGCAGTCCTCTTGCCACCATGCTGGAGGCTATCATCACGAAGTTGGACGACCCTCTAGCTCTGCTCACGGCACGAAGCAAGTCCGGTTCCGGGGTGAAAGGCAGCTTCTGCTCCACATTCGTATCTGTAAACACGAAAACTAATCGATATTTACGGTGAAAAAATTATTCGACGCAAAATAATTCCACCATGCTTTATTATAAGTACTTTCCGAGAGCAAACGCACGTGTTAAAAATACCGAAATGACTAGCATTGTAACTCTCGTATGTAGATGTATTCTTCTTCGATTTATGATTTTATCCAAAAGATGATTTTCAGTTATATGTGTTTTTGGTGCCGTGACCAGGATTTTACGAGTATTTTTTATACTCAGTTTTTTTTTCATTAGATTTTTTATAACCTCAAAAGTTTCTTAACAATAAATATAACCTAAAGTTTTCTTCCCAAGTGCTAAGGGCTCCTATGATATCCAATATTGCGGTACAATAATAAGTAAACGACACTATAATTCAGTGCATAATTACTCAGATTTAATTTTGGAGAAAAGGTTACCACTACTTTTGAAATTATACAATTTCTAATCTGAAAAAGAACGGGGTATATTTTATTACTTACTGTTGACTTTTTGGCTCCTCTGATCATAACCCTGACCTAGGACCTATACAGACGGACTGCTACCCGGCTGCAATTTGCATGGGAACTGCACGCTGCCGATGCAGTTGGCGTGCAGTTCCCATACAAGTTGCAGTCTTGTGCAGTCCGTCTGTACCTGCCCTTACACGCGCCATGTATTACTTACCAAGTTCTCCTTTGCTCCAATTGGTCTTGCCGACGCTAGGCCACGGCACGGGCGCGTCGGAGGGCACGTAGAGCGACACCAGCGTACTGACCATTTTGTCCACCTCCAGGTCGGTTACTTCCCACAGCATGCCGACTACCATTGGGCTGGAATTATAAAAAAGAAATCAGAAAAATATAATTAGGAAACGACGCGAATTGAAATTGCATAAAGCAGCGGTCGGCAACCTTTTAGCAGCCAAGGACCACATAGTAGTTAAGGAAGTTGAAGCGGGCCGCATTTTTGTTAATATGTGTGACTTAGACATTGTTGTTTCACAATATTACATACAAAATAACCAAGGGGGCTCGCGGGCCGCAAGTGAGAGCCGCTTGTTGCCGACAGGGCTTAGAAAAAAAAATGAAGTGGAAAAATGACTAGATCACTACCACATAAATCCCTAAATCATGGGTTTCTGAGGCGAATATGGGGGAAATATTCGCTGTCCTCGAGTGAAGTCTCGGTAGCTCAGTTGGCGATGTTATCAACCAGAGTTGCGAGCCCGAGACAAACAGCCGTATTAGAATTTCTTCAAACAAAAACGTCCCTTTTGACACTTGTTTGACACTGACATATCCAATCTATATCGTTTCAATATCTAGTATTTGACATACCTCATTGTTCGAATACGGCTGAAAGAATATTTCCACGGGTAATTTATTTCCAGAAGATGAGTATTGAATTCATGCAGTTGGCATTTGGCAACTCAGGTCGTACATGGCGTGTTTCTAGCACCTTCTACCTCTATCTCCTCTTCGACCCCTAGAGCCGCAGCCAGACAACAAGGCGTATACCTCTAGCTTTTACTTCTATCACAAACCCCCCATGTTCAAAGACAGATAGTAACTGGAATTATTAAGTTCTTGTATGTACCTTCCAGCTACTCTCAAATGATGGTGTGCAGCCATGGGCGGCCCGCAGGAGGCTCCATGCTGCAACCTCACAGAGCCACATCCAGAGAGTAGAGCGAGGCATTGCATGTCTGTGGCCCCTTCTAATATTGACTTTATTAGACATATAGCTGTAGTTTCAATATGAAATATAATAATAAGTACTACGTACCTTCCTTTTTAGTGAGCAGTAGTGGCAGAGTAGATAAGACGTCCGACTTTCAATCCAGAGGTCGCTAGTTCAAAATCTTGCTTCTTACCAATGAGTTTTCCGGAACTTATGTACAAAATATCATTCGATACTTACCACTAGTTTTTCGGTGAAGGAAAACATTGTGAGGAAACCTGCATACATCTGCGAAGAAATTCAAAGGTGTATGTGAAGTCCCCAAACCGCATTGGGGTAGCGTGGGGACTATAGCCCAAGCCCTCTCGCGCTTGAGAGGAGGTCTGTGCCCAGCAGTGGGACGTATATAGGCTGAATTATTAATTATTATTACGTACCTTCCAGCCACTCTTAGATGGTGATGGGCAGCCATGGGCGGTCCACGGCCGGCTCCATGCTGTAGCCTCACAGAGCCACATCCAGAGAGTAAGGCGGCACATCGCGTGCCCGTAGCGCCTTCCACTCCGCAGCCGTCGCCGCCATTACGCAAACAGCTGTAGTTTCACCATGAAATATAATAATAAGTAGTACGTACCTTCCAGCCACTCTTAAATGGTGATGGGCAGCCATGGGCGGTCCACGGCCGGCTCCATGCTGTAGCCTCACAGAGCCACATCCAGAGAGTAAGGCGGCACATCGCGTGCCCGTAGCGCCTTCCACTCCGCAGCCGTCGCCGCCATTACGCAAACAGCTGTAGTTTCACCATGAAATATAATAATAAGTAGTACGTACTTTCCAGCCACTCTTAAATGGTGATGGGCAGCCATGGGCGGTCCACGGCCGGCTCCGTGCTGTAGCCTCACAGAGCCACATCCAGAGAGTAAGGCGGCACATCGCGTGCCCGTAGCGCCTTCCACTCCGCAGCCGTCGCCGCCATTACGCAAACAGCTGTAGTTTCACCATGAAATATAATAATAAGTAGTACGTACCTTCCAGCCACTCTTAAATGGTGATGGGCAGCCATGGGCGGTCCACGGCCGGCTCCGTGCTGTAGCCTCACAGAGCCACATCCAGAGAGTAAGGCGGCACATCGCGTGCCCGTAGCGCCTTCCACTCCGCAGCCGTCGCCGCCATTACGCAAACAGCTGTAGTTTCACCATGAAATATAATAACAAGTAGTACGTACCTTCCAGCCACTCTTAGATGGTGATGGGCAGCCATGGGCGGTCCACGGCCGGCTCCATGCTGTAGCCTCACAGAGCCACACCCAGAGAGTAAGGCGGCACAACGCGTGCCCGTAGCGCCTTCCACGCCGCAGCCGCCGCCGCCGTTGCCGAATTGACACCCGTCGCCGTGACCGCAGTACCTGGAATGATACAGATTTACCATGTTACATCATCATCATCATATCAGCCAGAGGACGTCAACTGCTGGATATAGGCCTACCCCAAAGTGTGCCACAATGACCGGTCTTGCGCCACCCGCATCCAGCGGACTCCCGCGACCTTTTCCAGGTCGTCAGTCCAGCTTATGGGTCTACCCACGCTGCGCCTTCCGGTACGTGGTCGCCACTCGAGAACCTGCTGCGGATGGCCCCATTTCTGATGCGATCACGCAGGGAGACTCCCAGCATAGCCCTCTCCATTGCCCTTTGGGTGACTTTGAGCCTTCTTATGAGGCACACAGTAAGTAGTGAGATAATTTGTAGTGATGCTTGTTTTTCTAGAACAAAAGCTAGAACTGAAAATTGGGTCATAAAAATGTGGGGAAGAGACGAAAACTAATTGTAGGGCTATTTCCACTTCTTTTTTTATAAGCTACGTGCTTGCCAAGTTTCATGGTTTCTTCCAAATGAAACTGTTTTTGCCGTTGTATAGCGAAGTTTATGATCTAGCCTTCTAGACGAACAACTAGTTAACACATTTATTGCCACCCAGCCATACAAGACATCCGCGCTAGGCCACAAAAATTGTCATTTATAGCTGTAGTACCACGATCCCGACTATCGGGTCGTCCGGCCTGAGAACGAAATCATAAAACCGATACCAATAGTCGGGTTTTCGGCACTGTGTTAATCTTTTGACCGCCACGCCTATCGTTAACGGCGCGTCATTGTGAACCTATCGAAATGCACGAAGGTTGATATTGGGATGTAGCCGCGCGCGTCAGTTGACGTCTTAAGCAGTTAAAGGGTTAATAGACTTACAGGAAAACGTCGGAGGTGGTGAGATGGTTTATGAACTGGTCGGGTGGCGGTGGCTGCGACACGTGTCCGCTCCAGGACCGGCACCAGTACTGGAAGAAGGAGCTCACGCGTTTCTCCATTCGTTCCTGATATACAGACAGACAGGCAGACTCACAGGAACACGTTGGAGGTGGTGAGATGGTTTATGAACTGGTCGGGTGGCGGCGGCTGCGACACGTGGCCGCTCCAGGACCGGCACCAGTACTGGATGAAGGAGCTCATGCGTGTCTCCATTCGTTCCTGATATACAGACAGACAGACAGACTTACAGGAACACGTCGGAGGTGGTGAGATGGTTTATGAACTGGTCGGGTGGCGGCGGTTGCGACACGCGGCCGCTCCAGGACCGGCACCAGTACTGGATGAAGGAGCTCATGCGTTTCTCCATTCGTTCCTGATATACAGACAGACAGACAGACTTACAGGAACACGTCGGAGGTGGTGAGATGGTTTATGAACTGGTCGGGTGGCGGCGGCTGCGACACGTGTCCGCTCCAGGACCGGCACCAGTACTGGATGAAGGAGCTCATGCGTGTCTCCATTCGTTCCAGATATACAGACAGACAGACAGACTTACAGGAACACGTCGGAGGTGGTGAGATGGTTTATGAACTGGTCGGGTGGCGGCGGCTGCGACACGTGGCCGCTCCAGGACCGGCACCAGTACTGGATGAAGGAGCTCATGCGTGTCTCCATTCGTTCCTGATATACAGACAGACAGACAGACTTACAGGAACACGTCGGAGGTGGTGAGATGGTTTATGAACTGGTCGGGTGGCGGCGGCTGCGACACGTGTCCGCTCCAGGACCGGCACCAGTACTGGATGAAGGAGCTCATGCGTTTCTCCATTCGTTCCTGATATACAGACAGACAGACAGACTCACAGGAACACGTCGGAGGTGGTGAGATGGTTTATGAACTGGTCGGGTGGCGGCGGCTGCGACACGTGCCCGTTCCAGGACCGGCACCAGTACTGGATGAAGGAGCTCATGCGTTTCTCCATTCGTTCCTGATATACAGACAGACAGACAGACTCACAGGAACACGTCGGAGGTGGTGAGATGGTTTATGAACTGGTCGGGTGGCGGCGGCTGCGACACGTGTCCGCTCCTGGACCGGCACCAGTACTGGATGAAGGAGCTCATGCGTGTCTCCATTCGTTCCTGATATACAGACAGACAGACAGACTTACAGGAACACGTCGGAGGT
This sequence comes from Cydia fagiglandana, assembly GCF_963556715.1. Classification (NCBI taxonomy): domain Eukaryota; kingdom Metazoa; phylum Arthropoda; class Insecta; order Lepidoptera; family Tortricidae; genus Cydia; species Cydia fagiglandana. The sequence goes on along the minus strand of NC_085951.1, from coordinate 2,305,291 downwards.
GGTGGTTTATGGCACCAGTACTGGATGAAGGAGCTCATGCGTTTCTCCATTCGTTCCTGATATACAGACTGACAGACAGACTTACAGGAACACGTCGGAGGTGGTGAGATGATTTATGAACTGGTCGGGTGGCGGCGGTTGCGACACGTGGCCGCTCCAGGACCGGCACCAGTACTGGATGAAGGAGCTCATGCGTTTCTCCATTCGTTCCTGATATACAGACAGACAGACAGACTTACAGGAACACGTCGGAGGTGGTGGTTTATGGCACCAGTACTGGATGAAGGAGCTCATGCGTTTCTCCATTCGTTCCTGATATACAGACTGACAGACAGACTTACAGGAACACGTCGGAGGTGGTGAGATGGTTTATGAACTGGTCGGGTGGCGGCGGCTGCGACACGTGTCCGCTCCTGGACCGGCACCAGTACTGGATGAAGGAGCTCATGCGTGTCTCCATTCGTTCCTGATATACAGACAGACAGACAGACTTACAGGAACACGTCGGAGGTGGTGGTTTATGGCACCAGTACTGGATGAAGGAGCTCATGCGTTTCTCCATTCGTTCCTGATATACAGACTGACAGACAGACTCACAGGAACACGTCGGAGGTGGTGAGATGGTTTATGAACTGGTCGGGTGGCGGCGGCTGCGACACGTGTCCGCTCCAGGACCGGCACCAGTACTGGATGAAGGAGCTCATGCGTTGCTCCATTCGTTCCAGATATACAGACAGACAGACAGACTTACAGGAACACGTCGGAGGTGGTGAGATGGTTTATGAACTGGTCGGGTGGCGGCGGCTGCGACACGTGCCCGCTCCAGGACCGGCACCAGTACTGGATGAAGGAGCTCATGCGTTTCTCCATTCGTTCCTGATATACAGACAGACAGACAGACTTACAGGAACACGTCGGAGGTGGTGAGATGGTTTATGAACTGGTCGGGTGGCGGCGGCTGCGACACGTGCCCGCTCCAGGACCGGCACCAGTACTGGATGAAGGAGCTCATGCGTTTCTCCATTCGTTCTAAATTGTTTTCTGCAAGGAAAGGAAGACAAAGCCATAATACAATAAATCTTAGAGATGTATCATGAGTAAATTGACATATTAAAACTGACCTAATTAACTCCTAGAGTCCCAAAAATTTAAATTTGATGGAAAAGAACTGATTGTCGCTTCAGGGAGTCAAGGGGTTAAAAGTACTAGTACTTATATACATACTAGTATACTGTCAGTTTCCCTTCAATCTCACTCTGGTCGGTCCCTCATTACTGAGGATCGTGGTCACTGGAACCCCACAAATAAACAATCTGTCTCCATCGGTTGCGGTCCAAAGTAGCCCTCACTACTTGATGTAGCTTGGAAGAGGCGGTGGCTTCCTTTATTTGGTCAGACCATCGTGGTGGGGATCGGCCTCGTGTTCTCTTGCCTTCGGTATTGCCAACAATGACCAATTTTTCCAGATTGCTATCCTCTCTTCGCATGATGTGACCGAAATATGACAGTATACGTTGCAGACATATGGTGGACAGCCGAGTCTTGATGCCAAGTTTGAGAGAATTCCCTTCAATAATCAGCCCCAATCAAACGTATTTAAAAACAGCAGTGATGGCTTTCCTACAAAACTACTTTAGAAGTCCTCTTCTTCTTTCCCCTGCCCTTATCCCACGTTATGTGGGGTCGGCACAACATGTTTTTCTCTTCCATTCTCCTCTGTCTTTCGTCACCTCAGCACTCACTCCTTTCTTTCTGATATATATCATGTACCTAATGTTTTCATCTACCCTCAACTGGCTTAAGGAGCCATTTGAGGATAGATTTTGTTTAATTTTATTTAAATACCTAAAGATACAGAGTATAGTCACAGAATAAATAATAGTACTAGGTACAGAAGACAATCTCTAACAAAACGCGTCTGTTACGATCAGCACAGATATGGCCGCTAGCTGGCGACAGCGCCACGCGCGGCTTATGGCTTTCCCCGAAATTGGGGTGGAACGGATGTACTTTTAGCTACCTGTAGCAAAGCGATGAAATCGCGGAGTGAGCCACGCCTGGTTTAACCTCGTGCCGCCCACCATACAAAATTACAGCCAAGGAAATTAGAATCTTGTTGTATTTTCAATTGGGTTCATTTTCATTTGTTTGAAAATTTTACGATTTTTATTTTTATTTAAGGTTGACATTCCATCGAAACTGAGTGTACATCCTAATGTACATTGGGCGGCACGAGGATAGTAGAGAAAATAAGGAGGAGTTGTACATTAAATAACATACCTGGATTGATGACATATCTGCCGACTTCGCTCTTGGCTGCATAGTAACCGTCTACGATCTTGTCCTGGTGAAGCTTGTACAGGCTGTACAGGAAATGGATGTTTTCTATCCTGGACACCGGGTGCTGGGACAGGATCGGCAAGCTCTCCCATGGGAACGTGTCCAGCATCTGAATAAGGAAACATGATTTACACTATGGGGCTATTCATAAATTACGTCATTTCAAATTAGGGGGGGGGTCTGGACATCGGATGACAGTAGCATGAAGTAGGAGGAAATGGGGTCATTTGAAGCATGATTTTTGGATGATTATGGGGGGGGGTCAAAAATCGATGACGTAATATATGGACAGCCCCTATGTGGCAAAATTCGAAAAGACGCTCAGTGTTAATTAATTGTATTATGCTCTTGACACTCGCCGAGAGAATTGTCAACTTGTATTTACATTTCCACAAATATGTATACCTTCTTCTACAATTTGTTGCAACACAAATATTTTACGTACAATTGTCAATTACAAAATTGACAAATTTTCCGGAAAATTGCTTGTAAATTGTAATATTTTGTGATGCAAGTAATTGTATATTTGTCGCGACAATTTACATATTCGTATAAATTTTCCATTACACTTTTGTCATTTGTAAATTTTGTGATATGCCCAGTTGTACTAAATACATATTTGTAACTTGTCACTTGTAAATTGTAATTGTAAATTCCGTGGTATAGGCCCCAGTGCCCTGTTTATCAAAAGCTTGTAACTTGTAATACAAGTGGAAAGTGGAGTCTCTTTTTGACAGCTTTCGTTAGAAAGGGACTTCCACTTGTTTTACAAGTTACAAGCTTTTGATAAACAGGGCACAGCAATGCGAAACTCCTTCCTGCGGGCAGTCTCGGCTCCGTTCGGCTCAGCATTGCTAGCAACTATTAGGGTTGACACATCTTGACGTCCCTTTGCGTGTACGACCACAGATAATGGCTTGAATGTTAACCCTAAATAACCGAAAGGGATAGCGCCATATATTAAAAAGTAACAGCATAATCCGACCCTGAACCGCTGTCAAACTTCGGTTTTGTAGGACATGGCGCGTTAGGGCGACTTAGGTTTAATGGTAACTGAATTGTCAAACATTAACTTTTGACAATCAGGATGACCGTGGTCATCGATTTCAGCTGTCAAATTATGTTAAAAACTTCACATTTTTCGTAATTTGAGAAGAGCTCATGAAAACGTGGCACTTTCTCTTTTTCCTCTTATATGTGAATGTGTTCACGAATAAAGTATGTATTTCTATTTCGACATAAAGAAAGATACCTCGTCTACGATCAAGATGACAGGATGCCGTTTAGCCTTCTTCAATGGTGCCCACTCCTCGCCATCTTTCACCTTGGTCACAGCTTGTGAGAACGCTCTGATGCCGTCGACTAGAGCGAACTTGTGGACGCCTTCGAAACACTTCATCAGGCATTTCAAACACAGCTCGCTGGTAATCTGAAATTCAATTCCGTCTTAGGGTGGTATTGGTGTCCAATTTCTTTATCCAATGTGCGTCTCACTTTTTCATTAAGCAAAATGTGAGACGCAATACACATTGGACAAAGAAATTGGATAGGTGGAAATGGAATACCATCTTTAGTAAACTGAGGTCTAGTCTAGTCTGGAGTCTTACAATAAAATATTGTGAGTGAACGATTTTGAGTTTAAGTCTGATAATGGAGATCAAAAACAACAATCGCCTGGCAAATGTTGCCTTAGGTATATCCTCAGAGTTGCCATGCTCAATGAAAATTCTTCGAAGTTAAGTTGTAGTAATATTTCAGCTGTCAAACGATTTCCTACCTTAAAGTCTTTGCTGCAAGTCTGACAATCGCCCGGCAGATGTTGCCTGATGTCTTCAGGCTTGCCATGCTCGGTCAAAATTCTTCTGATGCCGGGCTTGATCTGTTGCGAAGAGAGAGACGGACTAGAGTCTATCAGGTTGTAGAGCAGGACGCGTTGCTTTAGCGTCAGTCTTATGAATCTGTAAAAATAATAAGTTTAGTTAAGAAAATGTGACGTTCTCAAGCAAAAGGTACCACTTTGTCGTTTGTCATAAGGACGCTTTGACAGGTTACTAGTATGAAAATACAAGCAAATTTCGTCCTTATGGTAAGCGAAAAGTGGTTGCTTGAAAACGTCACAAATGAATGAGAAAGCTTGTGTATTTGGAGGACTAGATATTTGAATGTTTAGTTCACTTGTTTGTACCTCCTTCACGCAAAAACGGCTGAATGGAGTTCGATAACATTTACACACAGTTTATAAACTAGAAAACGACAGGATACCTGGGTCAAAATTCTTTTTCATCACACTCGCTCAGTAAATGTGGAATTGCACGCAGGTTTAGCGGGAGTTATAGAAAAAGCGTTCTCCCTAGGGAGTTATGAAGTTTCTAGTGCCATAATTAACAGTTTTTTGTCTTTATACTTAATTTTTGTACTGTAAGTGTGATGAAAAACATTGTGTGTAACTCAGGGCGTAATAATATTGCAAACTCGAGTCTATAAATCGCTCCGGCAAGCCGTCGCGATTTAACTTACTCTCATTTGCAATATTCAACTTACGCCCCATGTTGCACAATGTACTATTACAGTACATACGGTCCTATTTTCCCGCACTAGTGCGTAAAATAGCACTTTTCGTGCGTATGTCAAAAGTTTAAAGGGCCATATGTACTGTAAAACGTTGTACGCGTGAGAATAGGTAATTCGAATTTCCTCTTTTCCGCACTTGTATCGTAAATAACTATTTGTTGTGTTGTTTCTGTCACGCTTCAATCGCTTGATTTCGTCACTCGAAAATCGGTGGAAAACGGCAAAATGCTAATTTTTGAAATACGAGCGACAGAAATTTAGACTCGAGTGGTATTGACAACTCGTTTTCAATTCTATTTATAGAATTTAAATGCCTAGTAGTGACGTGACGATATACACGAAATCGAGCGGTTGAAATTCAAAAATCGGCCCCCTGGTGACAGACAGACGGACAGTGGAGTCTTAGTAATTTAGGGACCCTTTGGGTACGGAACCCTAAAAATGATCATCATACTGACCCCCAATCATCAATGGTGTCGTCTACGAGCTTGATGATTTTATGCCTCAATTCGGAGTCGAGCAGCTTCCCAGTCAGCAGGCAGCCCCACCCGCCGAGCCACTCGCGGTCCATCACGTACAGGACACTCTGAAACATAGGTAACATATACCATATTATCTTCAATGGACGCCATCGCCACGCCATATCATTGTGATTGACGTTGCTTGTCACGCCTTAAACATAACAAAATTCGCAATACATTGCGTCTTAGAATAAACTTTAAAGTGTATTAAAAATCAAACCACAAGTTATTTTTAAAAGTCGCTGAACAAATGTTGATTAGTATGAGGAGTACAGCCTACAGTTTAATTTTTTCCTCATACTACAGGCCACACCCGGTATATCTGTACACGGCGGGAAGAAGTTGGTAACTCGAGATATTCTATTAAAGAAATTTGAACTTAAAATAAAACTACATAAAGTTCTATTTTCTTCAATGGTCCCGAAGAAAGACAGGCTAGAGTTGACATCAAAATCTTTTCGAACTACCCGCACTGGATCTTGTCTATCCACTTGAATGTACTGTTGTACTCGTATGTTGAGCTTAAATTATATGCTGTTAAGACTCGTCCGTCTGTGGTGGCCGTAGTGGGTGGCCAAGATCCACTTTGGGTTGCTGCGCCACAGCAGCAAGTAAGTAGGTAAGTTATCATCATTCCAGTTACTATCATCAGCAAGTAGCAAGTCTTTTTCTTTCGTCCCTCTCTCTCGCCCGTCATTACAGCATTCACTCGCTCTTTGTTTCATATCATCTCTCACACAGTCCATCCACCTTTTCCTCGGTTTTCCTCTCCCGTTACGTCCCTCCACATTCTTTGGAATATCTTTCTCGTCACATGACTTTCATCCCTCCGCATCACATGCCCGTACCACGCCACGCTAGGTGATTCACTCTTACTTTTTCTACTACCTGTGGGTTCAACTTTACAACCAAGTAAGACCCAAAGGTCGGCAACGCGCATGTAACACCTCTGGAGTTGCTGGCGTCCATAGGCTACGGTGACTGCTTACCATCAGGCGGGCCGTATGCTTGTTTGCCACCGATATGGTATAAAAAAAAACCCATTAAATAAATATGTAAAAATCATGAGTTTAAATCAGGGTTCTCCAAACTTGTTTGCCTGAGGGCCATATTGCGCCTTAGAATTTTCGCGCGGGCCACCGTCGGCATCGAGAGGGGGGGGGGGGGGAGGGTGTATCTGGTAGCTGCTGAACTGATACTGATAGGGCTGAACACCTGGAGCCTGGGCTATAACCGCGAAAATCGAAGTTCGCAAATTGCGGGGATTTTTCTCTGTCACTCTAATTACGCCTTCGTTGGAGTAAAAGAGGAAGATCCCCGCAATTCGCGAATTACGGTTTTCACGGTAGCTGCTCTGGTCAGTGGTCTATACCTTCATCCGCAGATCTATGTCCTCCCGCCGACTCCAGTAGTTTTGTACTAGCCGTTTGTTGTTCAAGAGACGCGCGTTGTCTATGGTCTTGTAGTTTTCGTCCAGAAGCGCGTACAGCTCGGTGAACAGCGGTTTTACTCCTTCTGGTAATTATAAACTCGATTATTATATTTATTATAATATTTACAATGACAAATTTAAAAATACAAATTATTTCCCACCTTATACCACCAATTTACTAAAATGAACTGTGTTTATAGGTTAATATAATTCATTTGGTGGCCAATTACTAAAACCGGCCAGTTACTGGCGAATTACCATATTTACAAATAGGGTAATTCGCCGCAGAAAGGGATAAAACATAATTACCTTATTTGTAAGAAAGGGATAAAACATATTTATTAATTACGCTATTTATAAGAAAGCGATACAAAATAATTTAACTAAATCAGGCCCGTAAAAGTTCATGAATAACGGAGTTCGACTATACATTAAAATTAAGAGCCAACAGGAGTGGTCATTTCTCCATACAAACATACTCGACTCTTTCCTCCGTGGGTTTTAATGCTAGAGTAATGTTTTTTTTCAAAACATTAATCTGTTTTATCTGTGTCTGTTATTGTCAATATCTGTGTCGGACCGTTTTGCTTTTTTTGATATTTTTGTTTTTTAAGGTGCTAGAGCCCTTTAAAAATGGCCAAAATGGCCTAATTGACTATGCCGCAATGAGAGGCGCAGTATTCAAAACTGATATCAATTAGCCAAAAAAACAAAACGGTCCGACACAGATAATTTAATAATCATCTAGATTTCCAAGTTTGGTTAGGATTGGTTAAGTTTTGGAGGAGGAAACAGTCGAGAACGAAACCTCGATTTTTGATATTTTTATGCGGGATTTAGAACTCAGCTTCCGTTTCGTCTTAAGGTACAGTATTTACTTACCACCAGGCACATTGGCCGGTATATTAACAGTAACCGGACCAAATTCACACTGCTCCGTGTAGTCATTAGTGAACATGCTCAAATACAGAGACTCTATCTCCGTCTTGTATTCGTCGAATGGTTTCAAGTTCTCGTTGGGATTGTACGGCGCTGTCAGCTGGATTACTGTCCATTCTGAAATGCGGGAAAATAGGATGTGTATTTGTTCATACAAAAGCGTACAATATTTTGCACGTATTTATGCGTCTTAGTATTCCTTTTGTTTGCGCCACGTATAAATACTTAAACTTCTCCTATGAATTCTGACCTCCTTGTCGGGTTTTCAAAATAAATCGGCAAGGCGATAAAAAGAAAATGTGACATCATGTCAATGCACGTAAAATAAAACTCGCTACGAATTGTGTGCAAGAAAATTAAGAAGAAAGTTAAACCTAAAGGATCCCTAATTCAGTCATACAACAATAATAAAGTGCCGCCGAATCAGTGGAGACTCGCATAAGGAGGAAAACGCAGAACCAGTGCATGTAAGTTTTTCCGCATCCCCATTTTTGGCCCAAACGAGCCGGATAGCAAATTTACCTTTAAAAATTACATAATATCCTTGTTGCTCACTGAATCGCTTATAAAAATAATTTCGGATTTCCTCGGTTTCTTAATTTTCATAAAATGTTTCCGTCATAATTTTATTTCAAAGTACAGTCAGTATACTAAATTATTGTTATTGTCTGATATTTTAATATTTTGTTTACGCGTAGCGTGTGGGATTATTCATCGCGTTACCTTATTCATAAATGCGTTACAAAAATATTTCGTATTTTGTAACTGTCATATTGTGTCATAATTTTCACGGAACATTTTTGCACACCATATTCGTTATATAATTTCAGTGTATTTTAAGTTACAAAATACATTTTACTAAACTGAAAACTACGGGTAAATTATTCCTGAAAGCCTCAGTTTTTCATAAACTGTAATTAACCTACTGCGAAGGTTACACTTGTATTAAGGTATTATACAAGCGGAACATTCGTATTTACTTAATTTTCCTTCGACTTGCATTAAGGTATTATTCAAGTTGAATATAATTTATAATTATTTGTGCATCTTAGCACAATAATTATTATTGATATTTTTTCATGCTGTCATAGTAACAACTAGGTAACCATGGCAACGAAACTTAAGCTCGCGGAAGCAAAACGTGCTCAATGTTTTATGCGTTTGCAAAATATTTACGACATGATTCCAAAGCTAAGCAGTGACAAGAAGGCTTTCTCGCAGTTCATCGCGCAAGCTCGATTGGTCGATCAACTGAGAAAAGAATTTATAGAGTTGATGGATGAAGTCAATCTTCTAAACTTGGAGTTGGACCCAGAATACAACGTCAACTACAGCGCAATGAATGCCTTTGAAGATCTCTACTGCGTAATCAAATGTCAAATTTCAAAAATTGATGCACCTGCTCCGAGCCTCTCGACATCCAGGGATTCGAGCCATTCCTGTAAGGACGACTCCATTAAAATCCCACGGATTGATCTTCCTTCTTTCGATGGAGATATTCAAAACTTTCCATTCTTCTATGAAACATTTAAGCGTGTCATACACGAGAATAAGAAACTTACGGATTCTGAGCGTGTTCACTACTTGTTTAGTCATTTGACAGGAAAGGCAAAGTCGATCTGTGCGGGAGTTATACCTGCCGCAGAAAATTACAACACAGTTTGGGAAGCATTGATCGCGAAATATGATGACAAACGCGCATTGGCTACGTCATATTTAAACCAGCTGTTTTCGATGAAACCTGTCAACGTCAATGGTCCTTCGGCATCTAACTTAGAAAAAATAATTGATTCGTTTGCTGCTACTATTTCAGCAATAAGACAACTCAAGCTCGAAAACTTAAGTGACTTTATTTTCATTCACCTGGGTCTTAAGTTATTAGACTCAGATACCACAAAGAATTTCGAGATGTCTATTCGGAATTCTTCTAAAATGCCTACATATGATGAATTCATTTGTTTCGTTAGGGAACAAGTAAAGATTTTATATCGGACATCGCAACGAACGCCAACTAAGGCTGAAAGCGGCTCCGCTGCCAGCACTAGCAGCGTGCGAGCTCCTCTTCCTCGCACGCCCCAAGCGTATGTTAGCACGCAAGGGCATGACAACGGAAATCCATGTGCTATGTGCAAGAGTAATGATCACTCGCAACTTTATAATTGCAATAATTTCATGAAACTCACGCCTAACGAAAAATTTAATTTCGTTAAGGAAACTCACGCGTGCACTAATTGTCTAAACACGCACCATACTGCCTCGAAATGTTCCTCCAAGAAAACTTGTCGTAAATGTAAAGGCAAACATCATACAACGTTACACTTTGATAACTCGAAACCTGCAATGAATAGCAACGAGTCCAAGTCCTCACCAAAGGATGGTAGTGAAGCTAGCACAAGTTCATCCGTAACGGACAACGGTGCCTCCATATGTACTCATTCGGCATCGGGACAGACTAAATCACCCTTGACGGAAATTCTCGCCACTGCTAAGGTACTCGCTAGTGGGCGCAACGGCAAGGACAAGGTTTTGAGATGTCTGCTGGATCCAGGATCACAGAAACATTACGTTACATTGAAGTGGTGCAAGAATTTAGGTCTTCCTGTACACAGCAGCCCCGTGACGTCAATAAATGGATTAGGTGGAACAGCTATAACACAACCCATCCGAGGAACTGTCAACTTAACATTTAGGTCAAGATATGATCCTAAACATCAATATACTATCGAAGCGCTTGTTTTAGATGAGATCACGCCTGATTTACCGACTTGTCATATTGATCAATCTGCAACTGATCTGTTTGATAATTTACATCTAGCAGATGACTCTTGGGCGATTCCAGGTGAAATTGACGTACTTCTTGGTGTTAAGTTATTCACCAAATTGTTAATGTCAGATAAAGTTGAAAACAAACCTGGCTTGCCTGACGCTTTAGAAACTACACTGGGGTATATCATACTAGGCGATGCTCCCGCAGTTAACGCTTCCTACTCAGCAGCTGGATATTTTACTTCGGTCGATGTGGGAAATTTAATGCAAAAATTCTGGGAAATTGAAGATTTGGATGGAGGAGTGATTCATAGTCCAGACGAGAAACAAGCTGAAGATATATTCAAAAATACAATCAATCGTTTGGAAGACGGACGTTATGAAGTAGCACTTCCGTTTAAATTGGACCCAAGCAATTTAGGCGATTCTTACAAGACTGCTGAACGCAGATTTTTAGCGCTTGAAAGAAAATTCCTCAAGCAACCTGAATTAAAGCCAGTTTATGATGAAGTTATCCGTGAACATATTGATAAAAAATATTTATCGGAGGTTCCGAATGATAAGTCAAATGACGCTTATCACATACCCCACCACGCAATTGTCAAAATTGACAGAATAACCACAAAGGTTAGAATTGTCCTGGACGCTAGTGCACAGACCACAAGCGGTTTATCGTTAAATGATATACTTCACGCAGGACCAAGTCTTCAAGCAGACTTGTTCTGCATTCTCCTAAACTTACGATTGTTTGGTATTGCTATCACGTCTGATGTACGTCAAATGTATCTGTGTATTGACGTACGGGGGGAGGATCGTCCTTATCAGCGTATACTTTATAGGTTTAGTCCTGAGGAAACTATAAGAGTGTTTCAATATAACAGGGTAGCCTTCGGTCTACGCAGCAGTCCTTTCCTGGCACTGCGAACTGTCAAACAGTTAGTAGCTGATGAAGGTTATAAATACCCACTCGCAAAAGAAATTGCATCTCGTGATATTTATATGGATGATGTAGCCAGTTCAGTTATTAATGAAGACCAAGCTGTACAAGCGACTAAACAACTGCTGGATCTGTTCTTGAAAGGTGGATTCCAACTGGCAAAGTGGTCGTCAAATTCTGCAGCTGTTCTGAATGAAATACCGAAAGAACTACATTTGTCCCAAAGTGTCACCTTCGACGATGATACAACGTTGAAGATTTTAGGTCTGCGTTGGTATCCTGGTGAAGATGTATTCAAGTTCCAGGTTAGTCCCGACGATCGACCGTGCAGTAAAAGAAACATTCTTTCATCGGTAGCTCGACTATTCGATGTTCTGGGCCTGGTTGCCCCTGTAATCGTGTTCGCTAAGCTTCTAATAAAGGAGTTGTGGCTTTTGAAAATCGATTGGGATGAATTGCCGCCTGATCATATTGTACGCCAATGGCAACAGTTCCAAAGTGAACTACCGCTACTATCTAACATTAGCATTCCCAGACATCTAGGTGTTATTGAAAACTGTTCATTAACTATAGTTGGTTTTTCGGATGCTAGTGAAAAGGCTTATGGTGGAGTGGTTTATGCCTACGTCACCTTTCCTAATGATGAACGAGGTATTATTAATTTAATTTGCGCTAAATCTAAGATAGCGCCCGTAAAGGTTGTCAGCCTAGCAAGACTGGAATTATGCGCAGCATTGCTATTGTCACAACTGATAAAAAGGGTGGTTGATACTTACTCAACCAGATATCCAATTGACTCTGTAATGGCCTTTTCCGATTCAACAGTGACACTCTGTTGGATTCATTCGTCGCCTCATCGATGGCAAACTTTTGTGGCCAATCGCGTTACCAAGATCCAAGAGAACCTGTCAAGCGATCATTTTTATCATATTAAGGGAATAGAAAATCCAAGCGACTGCCTGTCTAGGGGCTTAACTCCAGCTCAACTGGTGAACCATCCTCTATGGCTATCAGGCCCTCCATGGATGAAACTCCCGAAAAACGAATGGCCGACTCAGGCGTTTATACCAGACGAAGTCAACGTTCCTGAAGAAAGAACGGTTTCTTTGGTGACTTGTGACAATTCGAACGACAGCATAATTTATGATTTGTCTAAACGGTTCTCTTCATGGCTTAGATATGTACGCACAGTTGCCTATATCTTGAAATTTATAAAACGATTACCTAAGGGTCCCATTAGTGCTGATGACTTAACAGCAGCCGAATTAGAAATCGTACGAGCTCTACAAAGAGTTTATTTCAGTCAACATATTTTAGACATGACCTTGAAGAAAGGGTTTACAAAGGCCTTTGCAAGCCTGAAGCCATTTATTGAAAATGGAATCCTTCGCGTTGGAGGACGTCTCAGTAATTCTAATGAAGATTACGATTATAAACATCCTTTGTTATTGCCACGTCGTGACCACATCATTAACCTACTGGTCGATTATTATCATCGACACCATTTACATGCAGGACCTGAAACTCTAATATCTATTATGCGACATCGATTCTGGATCATAGCAGCTCGATGTATTATTCGTCATCGCATTCATTTATGCAATTACTGCTTCCGGACCAAGCCAAAGGCTAACTATCCAATGATGGCAGATCTACCAGCATGTAGGGTAAATCAAGTTGAGAAGGCCTTTATACATACTGGTTGTGATTACGCTGGTCCGTTGTATTGTACACCTGTTCGACGAAGAGGCGTGAAGAGTCAAAAGGTTTATTTGTGCTTATTCACATGTCTCACAACACGAGCAATTCATTTAGAACTTGCAACTGACTTAAGTACAGCAAGCTTTATGTCAGCATTTAAACGGTTTTTATCTAGACGTGGTCCTGTAAAATATATGTATAGCGATAACGGAACCAACTTCCAGGGAGCCAATACATATTTGCAAGAACTTCACAATTTCCTTGCGAATGAGTATCGAGACGCTTGGGAAAATGAACTATCAGCCAATAAAATAATTTGGCAATTTATTCCCCCTAGTGCTCCGCATTTTGGAGGATGTTGGGAAAGTAACGTCAAATGCGTCAAATCACATTTGTATCGTACTATAGGTAAACAAATCTTGTCATTTCAGGAATTAATGACAGTTCTATGTGAAATTGAGGCTTTATTAAATTCTAGGCCGCTATCCGTGTTAAGCTCTGATCCCGCTGAACCTTCCGCATTGACACCAGCTCATTTTCTTAATGTTACTCCTTTGAAATATCTTCCAGCTGCGTCTATTGCGGAGGTAACATCTGATCATCTTTTGCAAAGATATCAATTATTAGATCGTTTAACGCAATCCTTTTGGAAGAGGTGGCGCGATGAGTATTTGCACACGTTGCAAGCCAGACAAAAATGGAATACTCCTTCTCAGCCTGTTAAGGAAGGAACAGTTGTAGTCATCCTTCAAGATAATGTTATGCCTCTACATTGGCCGTTAGGTCTTATAACTCAACTTTTTCCAGGCAAGGACGGTATTGCCAGAGTTGCTTTGGTTAAAACAAAATCAGGCACACTTAAAAGGCCTTTGGTCAAATTATGTCCTTTGCCTTCTCAATAATATAATTTTATATTTCTATTAGTAATTAGTTATCTCATTGTTAAGGAGGCTTCATATGTTTATGTTAATTTAGTTTTCTCTGAGCAATAAGGATGCTATTATGTAGTACATGATTTATTTTAAATAACTTTTTGAAAGCTATTCCTTTCAAGGCCGGGGGAATGTTTGCGCCACGTATAAATACTTAAACTTCTCCTATGAATTCTGACCTCCTTGTCGGGTTTTCAAAATAAATCGGCAAGGCGATAAAAAGAAAATGTGACATCATGTCAATGCACGTAAAATAAAACTCGCTACGAATTGTGTGCAAGAAAATTAAGAAGAAAGTTAAACCTAAAGGATCCCTAATTCAGTCATACAACAATAATAAAGTGCCGCCGAATCAGTGGAGACTCGCATAAGGAGGAAAACGCAGAACCAGTGCATGTAAGTTTTTCCGCATCCCCACCTTTATTTATGCTTTGTATGCATATACAGTGGCCATCATACATATTGGAGCGGCCAAGGTGCTCACAAATATCTGAACACGCCTCTATTGTCAAGGCGTTAGAGTGCGTCTGATGTAGACGTGTGCGCCGCGCCGGCGCGCCGCCGCCGCCGGGCTTTTTGACCACGCCGCCGCCGCCGATAAATGATCGGCGTGAAATCGGCGTGACCTTGAGTGTTGTTAATTAGCTAGTCCAAGCTGGTTTTTGGATTACAATATGATATTTTTTGTATTATTTATGTTACAGTTGTCAAATATACATCAATTATTAATAAAATGAAACTGAATAGCGAGTTGCAGAAACTATTTGACACACCAATTAAAGTAACCGAGTAATCCTAAGTATTCACCGTCAACTGTTAACGAACGAACGAAGACTGCTGCTAGTGCTGCTTATACCTTGGACAGCTAGAAGAACAAACTCCTCCATTCTCAAAGAGCACTATATCGCCACTCATCTCTTCCCAACATGCCATGTCAGTCCTTAGATTCTTCGGACATATTATCCAACGCATGAAATGTGGAGAAACACATGAATATAAGCCGAATGAATGGCAAACGTGCTCGAGTTGGAGCATGTGTGAGAGTATCGAACGTTATGAAGAGGTCGGCTTGCGGCAGTCTGCACCATGCAGTCCATACGATACGCGAATGACCGCACGAAATAGAGACAAATGACATGTGGTCGCGAGTCTCAGCAATGAGAAAACGAGAAAGAAGATACGTCTCTGGTACGACAAGAAAAACATTAAAAAGAAGCCATAGGAGTCCACTATGTCTAGCAAATGTCAAGTCAAGTGTTACAGTACGTCATTTTAATAGGATAAGCCATGGAAAGCTTGAGAAAACGGAGAGTTACAGATCGGAACGAAGGTCATTGGGACTGGTAACCTCTTAATACAAGCCAGTTACTAGGGAAATCAAGTTAATATACCTATCCTATATTCATTTACAAACCCTGTTTTACTCACAGCATATTCAAACTATACGTAGTTCACTAACCAGCAACCTGCATTGATCAAATTTTCAAGAAAAACAACAAATTAATGATTTTTCTTAGAAAACCTGAAAGTCAAGGTCACGCCGATTTCACGCCGAAAACACGCCGCCGCCGCCGATTTTTTGGCAAACGCCGCCGCCGATCATTTTTTAATCGGCGCACACGTCTAGTCTGATGCTATCTGATGGCGACTGTACATATTTACTGACTAAACAGCCAGGGGTGCGAAACTCCTCCCTTCGGGCAAGCTCGGCTCCGTTCGGCTCAGCATTGCTCCGAGCAATTTTTAGGGTTGACACAACTTGACGTCCCTTTGCGTGCACGACCACAGATAAGGTAATGACTTGAACTTTGACAACCGTACATAGCCGAAAGGGATAGTGCCATATATCAGAAAAGAACAGCATGATTCGACCCTGAACCGCTGTCAAACTTCGGTTTTTATAGGAAGTTTCCTTTTTATACGGTAGTACTATTATTTATACTCTGAAACAGCTTTGACTTAATATTGGGACCCATTTTATTTCGATCCAGGACCCAAAATTTGAATTTAGAATATTTTTAAACTGAATAATGAATAATTATGAGAGAAAAGTTACCTTTAGGTAATTCTTTTAGAATCTTCTGAAAATTGTCAACATTGTTTTCAGCACTGAACTTCAAGTATTTCTTATGGAATGGCTCTGGCTCCTCAATCTCGAAGGCACTCAGGGCTTTGGTCACCTCCTCTGTATCCACCGATAGCAGATCAAATATTTTCTCATCTTCTTTGCTTCTGAAAAATTATAAGAAAGAGTTTAATGATGTAAAGAAGTTGAAGTAAAATTTTTTTGATGACTTTTAGTAACTAACTACAGTAAGCACAATTTTTGCACATGTTTTTACAAAGGCTCTGCTGAGTTTAAAAAATTATATACTCGTAAGGTAAGGTTGGTTTCCACTAACATAGTTGATTTGGCTTGGAGCAAGACAGTTTGAGAAATCCATATACATAAGTGATAGTATCACCCCACCTTACCTTAGAACCTAAGTAAGGAGAGCTTAAAACTCAAAAAGGCTACGAAACATTTTGCAGCTGAATCAAAGCAAATTTGTTTTTGATACGTCCTCTTTTTAGGGTTCCGTACCCAAAGAATAAAACGGGACCCTATTACACTGCTCCGTGACTGCTGTCCGTCCGTCCGTCCGTCTGTCACCAAGCTGTATCTCACGAACCGTGATAGCTAGACAGTTGACATTTTCACAGATGATGTATTTCTGTTGCCGCTATAACAACAAATACTAAAAACAGAATAAAATAAAGGTTTAAGTGGGGCTCCCATACAACAAACGTGATTTTTGACCAAAGTTAAGCAACGTCGGGCGGGGTTTTTTTTTGCCGTTTTTTGCATTGTGGCACGGAACCCTTCGTGCGCGAGTCCGACTCGCACTTGCCCGGTTTTTTCTTAATTATCCTGTTGTTGATTATTTCCGACAACTCCCTGTAGAATGTGTCTGGCGAAGTGGGGCGTCGCCCTCGGGCCTCGCGCGAAACCCCTTCAGGCGCAGTGAAAGAAAAGCTGGTTTTGCAGATGCGACTTCGCCCACGGCTAGATTAGCCCCCCCCCCCCCCACATCTAGCGTCTTTCGAGCGTCGGCGTCTGTCGGCGTTCGGTCAGCGCTATGGAAAATGACGTCGCTGCGCAGATGCGTCGACGCTGCGTCGACGTTGCGTCGAGCAGCGGCCATAGAATTGTAGACGCCGACGCTCGAAAGACGCCAGATGTGGGGGGGCCCTTAGTTCACGCTACACCACTGACTTTTGGTCTGCCTTTACCGCGGTGTGGTAGTGGGCAGATTCATAGAACAAAAAATAAAGAATGAGTAAAACTTACATAGGACCAGACTCCATAATGTCTTTTATTGGTTTGATAAAACTGGTAACCTTGTGTTGTTTATTCTCTGTAAAACAAAATGTTCTCATTTTTAATTATTAAATAAAAAACTTAAAGGCTTCCACTTCTTTACAATTTTTTTTTTCTTCACTATAAAAATAAAATAAAAAAGCCCTTTATTCATTGTAAAGTGTTTACATAAAAAATTGAAAATAAAACTATGACTGTGTATGACTATGTGTTTTACTAATGAATCCCTAGTGGGTAAAGGCCTCCTCCATTGCTGCCCATTTGTACAACGGGCACCGTCATCCTGCATGAGGTACTCATTAGTTTATTACCTTCAATGATATAAGAACATAGCACCCTCACCACATCCTTTCAGCTGATCATCTCTATACAGCGCCAGGATCCGGAGACGCAGACACAGCCTCACTGAGGTGGAAGGCACAACGGGCACCGTCATTCTGCATGAGGTACTCATTAGTTTATTACCTACAATGATATAAGAATCTAGCATCCTCACCACATCCTTTCAGCTGATCGTCTCTATACAGCGCCAGGATCCGGAGAGACGCAGACACAGCCTCACTGAGGTGGAAGGCGCAGCGGGCATTATCGTTCTGCATGAGGTACTCCTCTGCCATCAATTTATTGCCACCTGCAATTGAATAAAAATACTTGTATATATTGGTCAAGCAAATCTTGTCAGTAGAAAATGGCGCGAAATTCAAATTTTCTATGGGATGATAACCCTTCGCGCCTACAGTTTTTAAATTTGCCGCACTTTTCTACCGACAAAATTTGCTTGACTAACTATATAAAGTGTAGGTAGTGGACATTTGCGTTTAACTTTAACTAGTCATTTATAAGGATTTTTTTAACAACTTTTTTCACTAATTGGCTAAACATTTTGCGGTCGGACTATACTTTGATGCTGATTGTGCTAATGCTTATTGCAGCTGCATTCAGTTTAAACTAGAGTTATTTGGACTACGAAAGTTATTTGTTACAAATTAATAATTATGTGCAAAGTCAGACCACTTAAAGCAAGATTGCATCAACTTATACAACTACTTGGCATAGCGATTGCAGTCCCAGGTCCATGGGAAATTAAAAACAATCGGCACAGGCTAGCGCGCTCACCGAATGACACGGTACCATCTTGTGAGTCTGTGAAATAAAGTTTGAAGAAACATGCTAGCACAGGCGCTTGTAACGTTTAAACTACATTACGTTGGTATTTTAGAATGTCTCGCTACATTCATTGTTCCCACACATTGTTAGCGACAAATCCTAATGTAGCAGATGACTGGAATACGTAACAATATCGTAATAACGCTAGCAATGGAAGTTGTAACTTACTTTGATAATTGGGTCCACTTGGCGTTGCTGGTATTGCCTTCACATATTTGTTCAATACATCCTTGTAAGGCGGTCGAGTAAAGTTTGTTTCGTCAGAAAATATGTCGAAATCGTCCATTTTTAGCCTGATATTTAGTGAAAACTTATTAAAAATAAACACTATAAACAGTACGGATTTGAATGCGTCTGACAGCACTGTCGGTTACGCGTTTAGTTTCACTTTTTATCATGCATAACCTTTCCTTAACATACGCGTTTCGTTTCGTGCACAAAATAATAATCACGGCTTGGAATAATTTGATGACTAAGGTCGCCTCCATAAACTCGCGAACTAAATTGACATGAGTTTGACAAATAAAATGATACCAGGAATAGCAAAGAAAAAATAGCCACGGGTATATGTCGATAAAATGATATCGATAAGTAAAATATTGCACTTACTACCCATGTCATAATTATAAAAAGGGGTCACAAACGATTTCGATTAATATGAATGTGACGAGAAAAGTGGTTAATTCGATTGTAAGATTGTGTCGTTACCAATCAAATCAGAAGGTGCGGATGAGAAACTGACAAATTTCAGTGTCATGTTAGTGTGCAACAACTTGCCGTTCTTTATTTCAAGAGCTCGGTTGTCGCCATAAATCTAAAATTGGTGATTTAATTTTATACATGTGGCCGGTAGATGAGATTGATCCATAATTATTTATACTTGGTTAAGCAGATCTTGTCAGTAAAAAAGGCGGCAAATTTGAAAAATGAAGGCGCGATGGGATATCGTCTCAAAGTAAATTTGAATTTCACGCCTTTGTCTACTGACAATATTTGCTTGATCTTGACCTAATTGTCAACTTAAACGTCCAGTTTAGGAACTGGTCTTCACAATCGAAGCCATAGGGATACCGAGGCGATTTAATTTTTGCGTCCACACCACTCGAATTAAATGAGAAATTAATCACATTATACGAAATATTTCCCCGTCTGGGCCGGCCTTTTTTGTATTTTGAGCCAAAATCACTTTTTCTATGTTATCACCTACAACTTAATTGTTACTCTAGCTGTAAGTTTTCCTAACAAATAAAACAAAATAAATATAATAAAATATTTATTTAATTACAATATGTTTATTCAATATCCTTGTCTCTATTAGGTACTATAAAATTGCACAATTTTGGAAATACCGACATTCTCTAATTCAAACTTTTTTGAAAATATCGATATGAACAACACTGGCCAAACTGTGGTATCATTTATGCACATTGACCTGTCAATTTAGTTCGCGAGTTTCTGGAGGCAACTGTAAAATATATTTTACAGTACATATGGTCCTATTTTTCCGCACTAGTGCGTAAATAGCACTTTTCGTGCGATGTCAAAAGTTTAAAGGGCCATATGTACTGTAAAACGTTGTACGATACACGTGCGAATAGGTAATTCGCAACTTGTGTCGATTTAAAACACTCCCTTCGGTCGTTATTTAATTTATCGCCACTCGTTTCGAATTTCCTCTTTTTCGCACTTGTATCGTAAATAACTATTTTACCAACTAATACTTTGGTATAGTTTCCTAAGTAAAACAAAATGCAATGTCGTTCGGCGTTCCGTATAAAAAGGGAACTTAGCATAGTTGACGATTACGTCATCGTCGTCATATAAACGAAGATCTTGCTTCTGGCGCATCGCGACGTAAAACAGTCGTTACATTGGTCGGCACGCCGCTCCTGTGTTAGAGTAGGACATCGCAATACTCTTGTATGGTGCTGTCTCGCTCACTCACCGAAGCGGCGTTCATTCAAATCAATGTGATAATAAACCGCGTATGCGCCAATGGTAGGTTATTTTTATAGAGAACTTTCGACAATCGTTAACCAAGTAAACTAAAAATTAAGTAAGCACATTTAAACGTATACCACGTAATCCCGTTAAAATTTAAGAATGTCTAACAGGTGTTTTTCAAACCTAATTTACATAATTACAATGTCCGACGGGCGTGGCAAGTTACCTGGCCTGATTAGTATTCTTATCAATATGGCCTTGCGTGGCTTGAGAAAACTACGAGCAAGATCAAATGCAACATCGTTAAACTTTATCCTTATCGCCGTGTGTTTCGTAACATAATAAAATTAATTCTTGTCTTTTTATTTAATAGTCAGCAAACGAGCCGACGAGCCGCCTGATAGGAAGCGGTCATCGTCGCCCATGGACATATATAAGCAACATCACAGGAGCCACTTAAGCGTTGCCGACCCTTGAGAACCCTAAATACCCGCATCAATATTTCAAAAATTAAACAGCAACTATTATATTTATGAGTGGTAGCGTAAAAACTGCGGTAGGTAGGTATTTAGGACGCGTTGCGAACGTCGTAGTGGAATGAATATGGGACAGTGGGCGTCCATGTCGCAACATTTACACTAGTAACTGTAACGCCTCGATTAATATGGAAGGTAAACATACTCTATTAATTGCAGTCATTATTGGATGTAGAATACCTACGATCACGGGTATTTCATAAAGGTGCTGAAGACAATCGTCATTCACAGCGTTACAACGACTAACTATTATACCTTTTGGTCTCCGATTGCGTATAGTTATTATGAATTGCGAGATCAAGTTATACAAGACGTGATAAAGACAAATGGTCTTACACATTTGAATTTCTATCTTAAGGCGAACTGCATAAAGTCGATATTTGAAATACGCTGCTATATTGGTAATTTATACCTTTTTAATTTAATATCAATGGCATGGCATAATAAAATTAGCCAAAGTAAATCCTTTTAAAAACGTTCAGCATGTTTGAACCATCATAATTTGACCCCCGACTTCATATCACGTTGTTACTAGTGTAGGCCTCTAGGGACAACCAAAGGGTTATAATTATTTTTGGCTGATTGGCAAAGCAGTAAGAAGAGTTAAATATGTGATTGAGTATGAATAACACGACATCTTTATGTTACAACTTTTTATTTATTAAACATGAACAGTGTGCAAATTAGTAAACTTGAATTTGCCACAAATTACAGAAACTGTCTGTTAACAGAACTCTGTAATCACAAATACAAAATTCTTAACAATTCCTTTGTTAGAAATGGGAGTTTGTTAGGCTTATGTTGACTAACAAAAAACTTAATAAAATACTTAGTGGCACTGAAAAAACACCTTACGAAACGATACAAAAATGTAAGTATGTAAATCTATATTTCTCTAACTTGTGCTGAGTCTAAGGCACGATTAAAATGAAAAAAATGACTCTTGGAATAAATAAGGCAATTTCATAATGGTCTAAACATTCACCATAAAATTTAGTTCATATTATGCAATCATATTATGGCCGAAAATAATTTAAGAATTTAACGAATAAATTTTGATATGCAAGTACAAAGTACCTAACAATAATTTAAAAATAATTTATTTTATGTTCCTCTAAAATCGTCGCAAAATCTTAGTAAATGCAAAATAATACGAACCTAAGAATAATGCTATGATTTAACGATTTTTGAAACAATACTGGTTATTATAATACATGGAGGAGTAAAAAAAATTGCGCTACTAAGCAGTAAGCATAAAATATCACTTATTCAACTTTTCATCGCAACAAAAATAAACTATTCGAAATGGTTTAACATGCTTAATACATTTGATTACAAGTTATCCCGTAAAAGGTATGATAGAAAGCATTAAATACCAGAGTACAATAGATCAAAATCTGCTACATTTTCTACAGATTTAAAAACTTCGTATTTGCTGTAAAATTTCCCTATCACAATATTCTAGTTAGTGTCTTGCTCGGAACTTTGTGTTACATTAAATTGAGGTATAAAAAGTACGTAAAAATTCACAAGGCAATCGTTGGATATGACTCGAAGGCACAAAGAATTACCTACTTTAAACAAAGTTGATATCTACTTCAGTCCTCACTCACATAAATTAATTGTGAATATCTACAACGTTACTTCCTACTTGCGCCGACGCGCTCTGCTTCTAATTATTAAAATTAAGTTTTTCCAAGCACCACTCTCCACACTACGTTATAAAATCTTCTTCTATAACGCTAATCCCTAAACCTCTTCATTATATTTAAACACGGTTAAAATACTTAAATCTAAACAGTATTTCGAAGTATATTACAATAAAGGGCTTTATTGTATAACTATTATTGCCATTTTTGATTTGATATAGATTTCAGTAACAACAAAGCTACTACGAAAACATTAGGTAAAGATGTAATAATAAATAACGTGTATGTACATATCGATCTATATCAGTGATCCATCATATCGTGCTGACGCATCGTGAAATTGATCTTATTTACAATTTAAATAGCTCGAAAACAAAAGGCCTTGAAATCTATCACATATAAGTTAGGTTCTAACAGGCAATAGCCAGCATAAATAAAGAAATATAAAAAGGTAGCGTCCGAGATGGAGATGAGGCGTTAAGTAGCTGTTCTATTATGCGAATTACTGTTGCATTTATTCGAATGCACGTTCTCCGCTCAAATGAGCATCCAGCGTAGGCGGTCGCTCGCCCGGCGCGATGCGACCCACAACTATACTTAATTTATTCTACCTCGCACACTAGCGCGGCTACACCATAAATATAAATAACTTTCAAACTTAAACAACTACATACAAAATTGACGTGATCACAAGAAAATACCGAAACACAAGTGGCACCGAATGGAAGTGCTGGGCTATCAGGACATGTTAATGCCCCGTTTGCTGGCCGGGGACGCGTCCAGGATTCTCTCGTTCACCTTGTCCTCTTCTCTGAAGTGGATCCTCGTGATGACGATGTCCCCGGTGCTGAGGGTTTGAGAGCCAACCTCCGCCTTCTTAGTCTGGTTGAGATCATTACATTTGTCGTAGAAAGTGGAGTTATGGCATCTACATGAACAATTCTTCCTGTCCGGCTCCCCAATGTTCAAGATCTGGCTAAGATTGGACCAGTCTTTATTCTTGAGCAGTGGCAGTGTTTGTTCCATGGTTTGAGAGAATCTATCCTCTAACTCTCCACTCAGCGGCGCTACGGCAGATAAGATGGCCTCCAGGCGATTTATCTTTTCAACCTTGTCCATGTTTGTATCTGATAAAATTTCGTCCATCATTTGCATGGACTCTGTCAGGCTGGGAGGCTGAGTGGAGTGAGGAGATGAGATAGAATCAGAAGGGTTAGATTCTAGACTAGCCATTTCATTCTCTCTTTCATCATCTTCAGAATCAGAATCCTTTTCCTGCCCTATGGCCTCGAGTTTTTCCAGCTTTTTTGATATTTTATGACAACCCTTTAGTTTTTCTTTCTCTTCTTCAGTGAGCTCTAAATATCTTAATAATCTGATTTCTCGGTTACTAAGAACAATATTCTTAGTGGTCTCAGCAAGTTTTTGTTTCAACTCACCAACTTCAGTGTTGATTTTTCTTTGCCTTTTCCTCAATTTCACTTCTGTAGGTTGGATGTGCATGAAGACTTGCTCATTGCTCAGTTCTTCAAAAAGCTGCTGGTTGTCAGACCGGATATTTGAGGACATGTAGGCATAAATGGCAGGGTTTACCAAAGACAAAACATCAGAAGCGGCATAAATGATCATGTCTTTAGATAATGGACGCCTAGCCCAATAGCGCTGATCTCTGCGGTAAACATTCTTCAATTGTTCCTTCATTGGGTTCATCGGAGCATTATAGAGTTCACACAGAGCATTCAGAGACAGATTCTTAACTTTGTAAACAGGTACACATTGCTGTTGCAACTGCAGCACTGCATGGGCGGCCTGTGTATCAAAAACATTCTTTAAAGTGATCTCAAACTGATTGTGCAAATTGACCGAGTCATTCCTACAATCATGTATAATTTTGATTACATTTTCGCTTTCCAGAAGATCCTTGATTTTGCCTTCAACAACCATGCCTGGGCAGGCCATTATATCTAGAATGTATACTTCACCGTTTATAGTAGCAATTTGACAGAGAGTTAATACACCTTTCAGTCCCAAGTTGATGCCTTCACAGTCAAAAGAGACAATACTTTTTGTGGTGCGCTTCGGGTTCATGATACTGTCAATTAAAGTAGCACACTCTCTTACACTAGCTATAACCGTTGTACATTGTAGAACTTTCTGCCTCCAAGCTTCACCCATCAGATTACTCCTTATACTCGGAGTGCCATTAGTCTCTTCTGAACTGCGGGCATTTAAGTGATTATTCACTCTATCTCGCACCATATTTTCTGCTAAATTCTTAATAACAATCGAATTTATCCTTTGCTTCAAAGTCTGGTTAGCAATGTTAGCTTGAGGCCCTCGGGGAGATTCAACAGGACTGAGTATTCTATTTGCAGGGCTCTGGTGGCCGTCTGAAGGGGTCGGACTCACTACAGTAGGCGGAGCGGGGGATACAGGCTTCTCCTCAGCCAAAGGCTTTGGTGATTCAGTCTTTGATTTTGCTTTTGCATTTAGATACATTACAGGTATTTTTGGTTTGCTAATTAATGTGACAAGGTTGGATTGCACATGGAAGCTATCAGAAAACAGTTTCAAAAAGGCATTCAAGTCTGCCGGCGATTTGAATACTTGATACCAGTATTCTTGCGGGAACCTTGATACAATAAGATGAAACAGTTGGTCCACCATAACTGGACCTTTAGCTTCAATACATTGAGCAACATAATCGAGCAACTGCTGCGCTGTGTCTGTGTTTATGTGAGCGACGGGTAAGTTGTGGAACTGCTCAGAGTTGCTGCAAGTGTTGCCGCGCCTGTGGTTCTCACTGACTAGAACGACGTTATCCTCAATGATCTGGAAGGTGTCCGGGTGCTTGAGCAAGAAGTCTTTGAACTCCTTGATACGCTGCCCGGAGATGTGACGTACCTGTGGCGACGCCTGCGAGCGGTGCCCGAGCAGGCTCTTGATCGGCACCTCCGTACCTTCTCCGTACTGGATCATCTTACTGGCGAAGTACTCCTTCGCCTCTTCGATGTAGTCGTTGTTGGATCCCGCGCCAGCCCCGCTCAGATGCTTCTGGAACGTGTTGATATCGACATAGTCCCCGTCTATGTTGAACAACGCCGGGTACTGAGCCAGGAACTTCTTTAGCCCCGACTGCGACCCGCCAGCGATCTGACGCATCTCCTTAGTGAACCCCTTGGCACCAAACTGACAGGACAGATCGTGCAACGTTCTCGGCTCGCCTTTATCGAGCAGGCGTTCCACGAAAAACAACAGAGTGAGGTTTCTGGCCAGCTCATATTCCATTGATTCCATTTTCCTGCAGTTGGTGCCAATCTTCTTACTCTAAACTTTTTCTACGTATATGTGTCACCCACAACACCATGAAATTTTTCTTTCTCGCGCAGGCAGGTCAACTATCCATAAACAATAGAGCGGAAAGAGAAGTCTCCGTCATTGCCATTCACTATTTGATGACTCCCCATTTATCACTAATAATGGCGGCAAAGCAATGTAAGGAAATATAATTAATTAAATATAAAACTAAATGAAAACTCGCGTATCCCTTCGAGTGGCATTGTCCTCCTCGAGGTCTCTACGGTAAGTGGCGGTGGCCGCGAGGAGGACAGACATAACAAGCCCGTTGAGTGGCGCAGCCATTTTGGAAAAATATACGTCAAGTGGCGGGGCCTCAATGGGTGATCATCGCGAATTTGGCGCGTGACTTTGTTTTACGCGGGAATTCGACCGTTAAGGAATACTATCCTTGTTTATTGACGAATGCATTTTGCAAGAGTGAGCAAGCAAGGCATAGTTTTAACGGTTTTATTTTAGGCGCGGAATGCAGCGCCGCACAGATGCCGCGAGACGGTCTCTGCCAATTACGGGCTTGTTATGACCGAACCTTCTCGCGGCCTCTGCCACGCAAAGGCATATTTAAAAAATGGCCGCGCCATTTCTCCTGCCGTTAAACCGGAGGTGCTGCCACCCGAAGGGGTATACTTTATGTTATACGTTACAGTACCAAAACGTAACGATTACTTGAGAAACGTTTTCTTTAAAAGGTAAATAAGTTAGAACTGTATAAAGTATAATTGCTCTGCAAACTTTCTAAATTCGAATAAAGCAAAGCATTTTTCAATTCCAATGAGAATTTCATTGCACAATAATGATATCAGTATTAATTACCCCCGTCATATTAATGAATACCTCGAATACCCATTACTAATGGACTTTTTTCCCTTATAGCAACATTATAAGAATAGACAATAAGCAAATATTTTTCGCTTTTAAATTCCAGCGTTTAATTACTGAATTAAAATTGGTATATTTAATGATATATTATTTTTAATTTAATTAGTTATCTAAATATTTACTTTATTTAAATATTCACGAATATATACAAAAATTATTCTTGCTGTATTTTTTACTTCCAAAGTAACTATCAAAGTAACTTACAACGAACGAAACGCCAAATTGAATGAAATGTCAACATTGTCAAATACACATCAATTTAGATTCATTCGTTTTCAGTGTTTTAAATTAAGATATAATAGGGTTATTCAACAATTTTGTAGCTAATTAAGCGCAATCTCCCATTAGTTGTTTATTCCAGCTTATTCCTAAGCTATCAAAATGGTATGTTCACGTTTGCAAGGCTTTCTATCTGATACCCGTTTTTCTCTTATTTCTCAATAAACTATGGCAGTCACAAGTAAGTTTCTTGATATACCGACTCAACAAGGATGGTACTTACTGCTATAACAAATAATCTTGGGGTAACATGTTTACTCCATGCTAAACAGTAACAGTGAATTAGGATGCTATATAACATTTTGTGGGCGGTATTGTCAACCGGAAAAATGAATATCATTGATGTATTTTCTTAGAAACAAGCTGATATTTACTTTTAGATTAAAGTGTTTTCTTATGTATAATTAGCCGGATCCACACAGATCGAGCATACGCGCGAGGCAATTTCCTCGCGCACATAACGGCCAGTATAGATGAGCGCGCGCGCCGCCCCGGCCGAGGCACGTCTATACTGGCCGGTTTGGCGCGAAGAAATTGCCTCGCGCGTATGTTCGTTGCGTGGACCCGGCTATTAAACATTGCATAGTACAAATATTTAAAAAAATTGAGTATCAGAGTATTTAATGTTTAAATTCCAGCTGGTCCTAGTCCTCGGTGACTTACACATCCCGCACCGCACCGGCAGCCTCCCGCCCAAGTTCAAGAAGCTGCTACTGCCGGGCCGCATCCAGCACATCCTGTGTACCGGCAACCTCTGCACTAAGGAGTCCTACGACTATTTGAAGACGCTGGCCAGCGATGTGCATGTGGTTAGAGGAGATTTTGATGAGGTTAGTAAATGACTTTTATTGTATAGAAAAGCAGAAACTTATATTGATTAAAACTAACACAATTTTTACTCATACTTTTACAACTAACATGGGATTTAATTGCGTGAAATTTACGTTTATTTATGGCCTGACACAGCAAGAAGACGTTGAAACAATTCCTCGCCAGTATTTAAAAAAAAAATTGTAAAATTCCAGAATTCCTGAAAGTTTGGTTTTGCCATTATCTTCAATATGTTAAATAAATCAAATCATAAATTCTATGTGAATATCTTCAATAAAAACTATCCTTTGGTAAAAATTAACTTACCAGTTATTTGTTCACAAATTCATATTAACCACCATTTTCCAGAACTCCACCTACCCGGAACAAAAAGTCATAACCGTCGGCCAGTTCCGCATCGGCCTGGTCCACGGACACCAGGTGGTCCCCTGGGGTGACGAGGAGTCCCTCGCACTGGTGCAGAGGCAGCTGGATGTGGACATCCTGATCTCTGGACACACGCACCGGTTCGAGGCGTATGAACATGAAAATAAGTTTTATATCAATCCTGGGTCGGCTACTGGAGCTTACAGTCCACTGTTCAGGTATTTTGGATATATTTAATTTTATGTTCATTTGTGCCATTCACAATGAAAAGGGTATTTATTATTTTTTTATTTATGGGGACATCTTAAGGCTTGTGCACAAATCACGCGAGGTTCGATAGGGGGACGGGGGGGTCACGAAAAAATCACGATAGATCACGTTGGGGGAGGGGGGGTATAAGGAAACCTCACGTGTATTTTTCTACAGTGAACGAAACTAAGAAAAAAAACCTACCACACGAGCAGATACTTTTTCTTGGTGTCGTTAAACATAAATCTTCACTCTGCACTTAAAAATAGCGAGTCTATTTAACGAAAATAGAAAAATCAACAAGAATTTCCATATACAATACTATTTATCTTAAAATTAGGTTGAATGAAAAAATTTCGAAAAAATACACGTGACGTTGTGTGGGGGGAGGGGGGTAGCCAAAAACCTCACCAAATAGCACCAAGGGGGAGGTGGAAGAGGTCAAAAAGTGGCCGAAAACACCTCACGTGATTTGTGCACAACTCCTTACACAGATCGTCTTAGCTCCAAACTAAGCAAAGCTTGTACTATAGGTGCTAGGCAACGATATACATAGGTACCTACATAGATTACAACCATGACTCAGGAATATCTTAATCTTATCTTATTGTTTTTCGGGGGCCCTTACACTTCGACCCATCTACTCAAGAGCTTTTCCCACCATATTCATGTGTCGGATGATGGAGCTAATGGGTAGCATTTTAAAGACCTTTGGTTCCAGGTATCCTGCTCCAAATTTGTTGTTATAGTGGCAACAGAAATACATCATCTGTGAAAATTTCAACTGTCTATCACAATGTGTTCACAGTCAGACGCACAGACGGACAGCGGAGTCTTAGTAATAGGGTCCCGTTTTTACCCTTTGATTTTCTACCAACATGATGAAATTAATTAGATGAATAATAATCAGTAATCAGTGTAATCAGTAATCAGTGTATTTATTGCTAATAGTTAACACATGACTGATGATTTGATAATTGTTTCAGGAACCCAACGCCATCATTCGTGCTAATGGACATCCAGAGCTCCACCGTGGTCACATACGTCTACAAGCTGCTCGGAGACGAGGTGAAGGTCGAGAGGATCGAGTACAAGAAGTCGTAGTGTGTAACTATAGATCTATCATAGGCTGTAATGTTAAGAGAAACTATTCCATAATGTATAAATGTCAGTATAATGATTTTTTTTTTTTTTTATAAGCCTATCGTGTGCTTTGTCACATTTCACGAAGGTTGATATTTGGCTGTAGCACAGAATAAATAATAGTACTAGGTACAGAAGACTCACTCTCTAACAAAACGCGTCTGTTACGATCAGGACAGATATAGCCGCTAGGTGGCGACAGCGCCACGCGCGGCTTATGGCTAGCCACCAAAATTGGTGTGGAACGGATGTACTTGTAGCTACCTGTTGCAAAGCGACGAAATCGCGGAGTGAGCTAAGCCTGGTATAAGCGTCAGTTGCACCAAACCGTTTTTAAAGCCGTTAAAGTGTTCGCAAATTTATGTTATACAGGGTGTCCCAGAATTCGACGTCAAGCCGTACACGGATGATAGACCAAGTCATAACAGTTATCATAAAAATACAAAAAAAATCCAACTCATGTTCTTTAAAAATTATGGTCACTTTAAAAATTCACAAAAAAATCCACACCCTGTAATTATTCAAGATTACGCAATAATAAAAAAATTAGAATAAATTATGGAATTTGTAGTAACAAGAGTTAAAGAACCATTACAGGGTGTGGATTTTTTAGTGAATTTTTAGAGTGACCATAATTTTTAAAAAACCTTAGTTGGATTTTTTTTTGTATTTTTATGATAACTGTTATGACTTGGTCTATCATCCGTTTACGGCTTGACGTCGAATTCTGGGACACCCTGTATGGCCAGTTTCATAGTTCACTGCTGAGTGACGTTGATTAGTTCGCTAATTATGGTTGGTACAACTGGTCCTAACCCTAAGGTTGGTATTCCACCTATCCAATTACTTTGTCCAATGTGTATTGCGTCTCACATTTTGCTTTAATGAGAGAGTGAGACGCACTGACATTGTACGGCTACTGGAGCTCAGAGGTTTTATATGTTGTCTAGGCCTAAGATTCGAGTTTAACAGGATTAAACCTACCTACATGAAATTTGGCTAAGATATTTCAAATTATACACCATTATGTTATATTCTGTACGGATATGATGGTCGTATTTGTCTACGTGACAGCGTGATAAAACGGTGTCCGTCTCTTTCTATCCCGCAGATTTGAAAAGTGACAGTTGTTTTATCACGTGGATAAATGTGGATAAAACGATCCATAATAGGCTTGCTGTAGTATCATTGATCAATGTATTTATTTTTACTCGAATCTTTGTCCAAAGCAGGGTTTGACTGGTTACATACAAAGGTGAAACATTGTTTTTAGAATTCCGTAGGAATGGGAACTAACGCGTTGGTGGGTCAAATTATACAAAGTGTATGTATATACTCGTATGTAAGATTATTGTTTAACTTTGGATACTATCTACGTATGTTCATAATAAAATACATTTTAAAATAAACATTATTTTATTTTGTTTTTGTAAGCGAATTGTCTGTGACAAACGGACAGATAGACACACAAGTGATCCTATAAGGGTCTTTTCCTTTTGAGGTGCGGAACCCCAAAAAACTGAAATGAATCATTATTGTGCAAAATGGAAGGTAACCGTTATTTCAACTGTTATAAGACCGCGTTCATTATTATTTATGATAAGTATACTGGAACTTCACATATACGTCAGTATCTACATATTTTTATTTCAAAAATTTTATATTACATTAACTCTACCACAGAATAAATAATAGTACTAGGTACAGAAGACTCACTCCCTAACAAAACGCGTCTGTTACTATCAGCACAAATATGGCCGTTAGGTGGCGACAGCGCCACGCGCAGATTATGGCAAACCCCAAAATTGGGATCGAACGGATGTATGTCCTTAAACCACGTCCAAGACCACCGGTGGACGGACAGCAGCGTCCCTCTAATTCGTTGTACTCGACTGCGATTGCCTGCGATTATGGCATTAATAACCCCCCAAAAAGGGGGAGGCCTATGTTCAGCAGTGGATGTCTTATGGCTGAGATGATGATGATAGATGTAATTTTAGCTACCTGTAGCAAAGCGACAAAATCGCGGAGTGAGTCACGCCTGACTCTACACAAAAGTTAGATGTGCACTAGAAATAAGAGGTTAAGACCAGGTATCAAATTAAGACAAGTCTAAGGGTCGGTTGCACCAAACTGTTCGTATCGTTAAAGAGTTCGCTAAATTTTTATGTATGGAAAATATCATAGTAAAGCGCCGGGGCGCGCCGGCTGACGTTGATCAGTCTGTCAAATGTGGTTGGTGCAACTGGCCCTAAATAGATGTGACTTTGAACTCTACTAGCGCAAGTAGGGTCCCGAATAGTCCCGATGATCGGTAATATCCTGCCATCACTCATTCAATTCAACTAACGAAAATATAACAGCAGATTTGGCTCTCTACCACAGAGGAAATAATAGTGCTACCGTACAGAAAGGACACTTCCTACAAACCGAAGTTTGACAGCGGTTCAGGGTCGAACCATGCTATCCCTTTCTAATAGGTATAGGCACCGTTTCGGCTATTTAGGGTTGTCATAATTCAAGCCATTATCTTACCTGTGGTCGTGCACGCAAAGGGACGTCAAGTTGTGTCAACCCTAATAATTGCTCGGAGCAATGCTGAGCCGAACGGAGCCGCGTTTGGCCGAAGTCAGGAGTTTCGCACCCCTGCCCGGAGTATGTACTTATAGGTGGAAGCTGTAAGCAAGCTATGTGAAAAATACTATAGGTAATTAAACATTATCACTGGCCTCTACTTCGTCTACAGCAGACTATTTTTAAGGAGTAACACCGGAAGATAGTATTTGTGGTGGCTGAATAGGCCGATGCCAGACCGACATGGTCTAGCGCAGACAAAAGAGATTTGCGGCAGATGGTAAGGAAACGCCTTGGAGTTTGGCATTGTTTTTGTTTTCAGCGAGTGCTGCGGACCTGCGGTTACGATCGTTGCATTTGTCTACGTGACAACTTACCCGTCTCTTTGAGTCTATTGGTGTCAAAAAAGTGACAGTTATTTGGATACATTTTATCCATGTAGATAAACTAAACCTAAACATAATTCGCCGCCAGTACGGATATGATGGTCGTCGTTCTTGACTACGTGACAGCGTGTAAAAAAACGGTGTCTGTCACTTTCTATACCGCGGTGTTAAAAAGTGACAGTTTTTTTTATCACGTGGATAAAACAGAAAAAAAAGCTAGACGCATAGCTTTTTTTTTCCGACGTGGCGCGCGCACAGCTCTTGTGAGCAAGGACCCCGCTAAGGATACGGGCGAGCCTTGCTCAAATGCATATCTGTCGCCAGTTTTCCCTTAGTCTTCTTATACGACACCCACGGGACGAGATGGGGTGGTGCTATTCTTTTCTGATGCCGGCACCACACGGCACTACATACGTTTAGCTAAAACATGTGTTGAATATTCCAAACACGAAAAAGAAGAAGCTTAATGACAATGCAAAATGTAATATTTAGTAGAGATGCAACGGATAGTTGTTTGGCCGGATACCGGATACCGGATATCCGGCCTAGACACTGGCCGAATATCCGGTATCCGGCCGCCGGATATTCGGCCGGCGGAACTATACCTACATTTCGGTTTTTCAGGTGCGCATTCTGCAGGTTGGTTCTGCAGACCTGTTTCCTAGTAAACATTCGCGCTGACTCATTTCTAGGTTCAAAATGAGTGCGCGTGCAAGTCAGTGGTATTATTAAATTGTTTTAAAATAATAAACAAGTATGATTATGACCGTGTCTGTTTCTTAAATCCAATTTGTTTACTCCCAAATCAAGTAATGTTACTATCCGGTATCCGGCCGGATAGAAGGTCACTATCCGGTACCGGCCGGATAGTAAAATAATGGCCGGATAGGCCGGATACCGGATAGTAACCGGATATCCGGTGCATCTCTAATATTTAGTACCGTTAGGAATAACGCTTGCATTCAAAAGTTAACAAAAAGTTTAGCCTTTATCAACAGGAAAACTGCGCAAAATGTTATGCAGCCTCCTTCCTCAACGCAATGTTTGTAAACAACATTAAGTAATCGAAAAGGTTTCTGACCTTCTGCTGCTAATACAAGTATACATACACACAGGTTCCATCTAAGGTCACACGTTTTAGTGTTACTGTAGCGCTGGAACTTGAGTTTCGTCGCTTGAGGTTCTTTTAAATAGTTAGACGTATATGTTACGGTACCGTTTTTAGCAACCCGCGTAATTAGATCCAAACACATGGTCATAATATCATCATCATCATCGCCATGTGTTTAAGAGCAATGGGTTCTTGTTGCAGCAATTTCCAAGGACCATCTCTATCCTCCTCCTTTGACCGCTTGTTACGACCGATTGTTATATTTTCTTTTCGGGAATGTCTTTGTCCATGTGCCATGTACTCAGGTATGTACATCATAGGTAGGTACATACATACCTATTCATTGTCATTCCATAGGTAGGTACTTATAGCTACTTTCGTAAAGCTCGATTCTCACACCAGATATATATGTACTTATAGTACGCATAAAATAGACAGTAAAATCGATGATAATATACGATAGATATGTATATTATGTATTTACAAAAGCAAATATAAAATGAATTTATCTATGTATTAATGAGAACAAACGTGATTTTCCATTACAAGAATTTTAGTATTTATTTATGATTATGAAGCTCAAAGAGGTCAGATATTATTAAACTACAGGAAATACGTGATTCACTAATATTTGCAACAAATATTAGTGTAACCCAATTAGTATTATTTAAGCACACCTAATAGAAAACACGTCGAGACGAATCGACGCCACGAGTAGATCAATGGGCCTACCGCGAACCACGTTCGTCGTGTTGCCTACCTGTTACAGTTACGTACGAATATACAAGTGCGACAGAGAGCCAACACGTCGAACGTGATTCGCGGTAGGCCTTCAGGTCGACAAACCCGGAAACCTTTGGATTTTGGAAACACTAACAATGAGTAATGATGATAACGTGAAAAGGAAAAACAACCCAAAATAGGTCATTAAAGGCTTGCCCAAACATTTACTTACAACTTGCAGGTAGATTTAAAATCCCTAAATACAGTTAATTACTTAATAGGTTGTGCTTAACAAACAGTTTAATTAGTATGGTCATCAAGCGTCGGTTGCACCACATCGTGTCTTTTTTCTTTTATTTAAATCGTAAAAGCGTTCACTAAATTTTATTGTAGGTAAGTATGGGAAGTTTTATATTGCACTGCTGAGTGATATTTTGATCAGTCTGCTAAATGTGGGTGTAACTGAGCCTAAGATTCATAAGTTAGCTACATCGAGCAACCGTGTCAGAGGGGTCGCTTTATATTTGCCAACGTGATATCTCCCATGTATCTAAACTGACCGGAGATTGGATAGTAGGGCTCCTGTTGAAAAGTTAAATGTGCGAGCAGCGAGCGAGCACGGTAGAGTAGCCGCGTTATACTTGTGGACGTGATACCGCCCATGTTCGTCTCAGAGCAATACTACCGGATATAGGTTAGCAGTTATTGTCAGGATATTTAGGAGTAAGTATTGGTCCTTGTGTAGTAAAATGGTTAAATGTATGTGCAATGTCATGGAACTTTAGCCCCACACGGATACGAAAGGTTTATCTAGGCACACATTATATACGTTACGGGTAATGTTAGAAGGTTGATTAAACTTAAGTTTACCCGGGTATAATTAGGATTACCCAAGCCCTTTGGGTAAAGCTCGAAATTAAATCTACTTTTATTTCATTACTCCGTAAACCCCGAATACAGATTAATGTTGTTTAAATTTTCGGGCTTTAACCAAAAGCTTGGGTAATACTAGTTGTACCCGGGTAAACTTAAGTTTAATCAACCTTCTAATACCTATTATCCGTAACCCCACAACTGTTCATAGGCCTTCGGCCTTCAGTTACTAATATTACTACGCGATAAACACACTTTTTGACAAAGTTAACTAAGTAAGGTGTTAATAACACAAGCAAGTGAGTGTATTAGGTCACTAATACACTTGCACCATCCCACTAACCCGGGGTTAACCGGTTAAATCGTTAACCCAGTGTCAAATTGTACTGGTAACCATGGTAACTCCAGGTTTAACCGGTTAACTCCGGGTTAGTGAATGGCGAAAGTGGCCCTGAAATTTTTAAATATTATTTAAGCAACTATTTAGGTATTTATGTCTGTCAATTGGAATCTATTTAAAGTATTTACGGAAGCGATTCTGGAAAGCTTAGGTATGTAACTATATTTCAGATGTTGACAAACCAAATAACCTTGTCAAATTGCAATGTTTACCAACTGACCTTATATCCATAGATAACTCAGCTTCTATATACGAGGAAAAAACAACATATATTTATATAATAATAGCGTACAAAAGTACTAGGCGAGCATAGACGCGAAGGTTGTCAGTTCATTGACTTGGCCAGTTACGTAAACGTGTTGGGCAAAACTGTTAGCCCTTCACAAAGCAACGTGTTTGTCTGTAGTCTAATGTCTATTATATCTTGACCCATAGATGTATAGGTAACTGCTTTATAAGGGTTCCATAGACGCATGCGATTTTCTATACCTACACTGCGGCATTTAATCGACCAACTATACCTATAGGTATTCATTTTGGACCTCGCGATTAATGTCCGACCGAAACCGGATTTTTTACCGAAACCGCTACTGAAACTGAAGGTTCGGTTTTGCTCTAATTTCGACCGAAACATAATATTATGCTGAAACCTACCGAACCTACCTACCTTCGGTTGGACATTACCGAAAATACAGTTTCGGCGCGGCCAAAGAGTTCGGCAGTTCTTTAGCCTAAACCGGACCTTCGCCCGAATATGGTTTTTGTGCCGAAACCTGCCGAAACCGATACCGAAAGTCTAACACTACCTGGTATTCGTTGTGAGATATAAGGAGTCTTATAGAAAATTAGATCTATAGTGGTTAGATTTGCCGACTAGCGACTGGTCCGTTTATCGTTATGAATCACTCTGCTCGGTTAACAATACGTATTGCGATAACCTACACAGTTATGGGGCCCTAGTACAAATATAAGCAAAATTATGTATAAGCAAGAGTATATAATAAAATTATAATCTAGTGTTTTATTATGGATTCGTATTTGTATAATGTGGTCGTTTGTACTACAGTAGGTTAGCAGAGTCAATGCTGTGGCTATACAAGTTAGGACGTAAACTGTAGTGTAAGGTAGGTATGTGAGAAGTGTTGATGATAATATAGATATCTACTCTCAACTCAACCCCCGGGTTCGAATCCTGGTAAGTAAGGGCATTTATTTGTATTAATATTAACCCTATAGGCTGAGCCCCAAAACTAATCATCACAGAACGCCCGGTGGAATTTAAAAATAGAACAGAGTTATAACGGTTTCAGTTAGATGACTACAATTTGTTTTGACACCAAACATTTAGAAATCGGTGTTTGTCGGAAGTTGTAACACTTATGAAGTTTCGTAAACACAATGATTAATATGATACCTACTCAATTAGGATAAACCATTAGTTTGGTAACATAACCGTACTAGATTAGTGTTTATCAATATTTTTCTTATTCCTATCGCGCATAAACAATGACTCACATTAGACCGGGCCGTGTCCGAGCTTCCGGCGCTTCATTTTCTATGGATAGCATCACGTGATCACCTGTCATCTGTCATAGAAAAGTAAGCGTCGGAAACTCCGGCCCGGACACGGCCCGGTCTAATAAGTCATCCTTAAGAGATCTTTTCGTGACTTTTTCACTGTTTGTAACTTTAGGGGCTTCCAAAAGCGAAAAATTTAAAATCATTACAGTTTACAGGCAGATAAAAAGTTTCGTTTTTTCGCAAGGGTCGTATAAAGTTTTCACAAATCTGATAAACTACGTTTGTATATATAGTTCGTTTTTTTTAGCATTAGAAAGAACTTGAAAGAAGGTAAGCGATCTTGGCAGGTCTTTTAATTGAAAAACGCTTTTTAAAAATCAATAACTATTACTTATGAAAGCAGAAGAATATAAATGATCGTATTAGATTCATAATTGTTACATATTTGCCGTAACTTATTTTTAAAATGTGTTTTTTGATTAAAAGACACATCAAGATTGTTTTACCTAATTTCTAATACTAAAAAAACGAAGTATAGGAGAAACGTTCATCCCCTTTCCACTCTTGAGTATCGGTACTTGTACCGAGTACTATATATTTTTTAAATTATGGCAATCATCTTTAGACATTTCTGCCAGGTTCACGTCAATATCAACGGGAAAAATACAAAAAATAGGAAAAAGTAACGATTTAATGACCATGTCCATAGGTGAACTCAGATTGATTGCTGAAAAAACAGTGTTTATAATGTTATTGATTAGATGAAATTGACTGGTAGAGACTGCCTATTGGCGTCAAGTTCGCCTTTTGTACGCTTTGTTTCTAAATAAACAAATTCTTAACTATATTATTATACTCACGTGCATCTAGACACTGATATGATATACTTTAATCGGCTTGTAGACTGTATAACTTAATTAGTAAATAAGGAAAACGAAGAGTAAACAAATATTAATAGCTTTATATCTTATTGTTAAGGGTGTCGTTAACCCAAATCGGGCAGATAACAATTAAATATAACTTAACTGGTCTACGTGAATAAACGAACGTACGACAGATTTAACAGATTTAGACAAATCTATCGAATACTAGCGACCCGCCCCGGCTTCGCACAGGTTACACAAAACCTTTAATCACACACTTCCTCAAGAATCACTCTATTGATAGGTGAAAACTGCATGAAAATCCGTTTAGTAGTTTTTGAGTTTTCGCGAACTTACATACCGACTTGGACTTTGTTTTTAAGGTTTCTTTACTAATACAAAATATAAACAACTAAAAAGAAAATTTAATTAATTGACAGTAGGTAGTGAAGACTGTTTTGATAGGATTATAGTCGGTTTTTATTAAAAAAAAAACAAATAAGTGTGGCATCCAACAAACAAAAACACAAGCACATGTAGTTTTACAAACATATCTCTGCGTTCCTCTATTATTTATAAAACCTGTATCATAAAGTATTAAGAGCTAGTTTTGATTAACTTATTAATTAACCAAGAGCATTAACTTAAAGTTACCGGTTGAAAACAAACCTTGTCCCCCCACTAACTCCCAGACGAATAAAACCAAACCGCCGTTCCAATTCCAGCCAGTACCCGTATAACTCTACGCGCGTGCGTGCGATTTAAAAATTTAATCTGTCAAACTTTTACTTGTAAAAACTATATGTGTGAATAGATACGTGGCGTGTTTTTTTAAAGATGGCGATCTCTTTAGTGAGATTTGGACTAAGGTCCGCTGTTTTCAACTTGGAAAGGAGTGCCGCGATTATATCAAGCCCCAGTGCCCAAAATCAATTGAAGGTACATCCGTTTTCATTATTTTTTGTGGAGTCAATGACCATGTTCGTAATATTTAGCATAGTTGGCCGCCAACGCTTCGGCTGGCAGCGGATTCAAAGATAATTACTTACTAGAAAAGTGGCACATTAAACGAGGGTCGTGACTTTTGCGACGTGTTCTCATAGATCAGCTTTCTACATAAGAAACCAGATTTTAAATGCTTTTCTAAATCTAAACTGACTCCTACTCCTCAATTTGATGACTCTGAATTGATATTTACACTAACATTTCTTATTTGATAAGTTTACTTATGATACAACCGGCTTAAGTCCACAAGCGGCTTCACTTTTTTATTCTTTGCTACTAAACTGACATGGTCCTTCGAACCGGATTTTTATCGATAATTTTGTGGCGCGTCGAATGTGATAAGAATTTTGAAAGTCCATTTGCATAAAAAATTATAATAACAAAAACAAACGCATAAACACCTAAAGATATAATGTCAGGTTACACAGGTCTCCGCAGATCTGAATATAATGGTTTAAATCATTAATTAAACCACTTAGTTATCAAAAAGATGTTACAATCATTAGTGTATACTATAAATAACCAGATAACGTTATCTAGTAACAAAATTGACAATATTGTATACAAATTCATCATTATCTACAGTTGACATAACAGTCTCATGTTAGTCTCGTGATAGACAGCAATAGTTATTTGTTTTACAAGGGGGCAAAGTTGTTGTTTAACCGCTCGTGCTAATATTGACACCCGAGCAAGCGAAAGACTCCAAAATTGAACCACGAGCGTAGCGAGTGGTTCGAAAATGGAATCTTGAGCGTTGCGAGGGTTTCAAAGCACGAGGGTTAAACAAAATTTGCCCCCGAGTGAAACACAAATTTTTTCACCACACCAACCCAAAGCAAATATTAAATGTAAAATATTAAACAAAATCAAACCAAATCAAATCCAAATGAATGTTATTAAATATTTATGATCCAAAGTCATAATTTAAAAGTCAATTCTACCAGCAAACATAAAAAAACAACTCAAAATTTGCATTTGTTTACTTTGCCTCACATGTGGATAAAATGCAATTTTGCTATCAGTTTTTGAAGTGCAAAGTAAGCCTTTCTGAGCTGCTGTGGTGAAAATATCTTTTATCTTTATCTTTTTATCTAACTGGCTTACGAAGCCATTTGAGGGTAGAAATTGAAGCCATACTTAAAGATACAGAATACCAGACTATAGACGAATTCTGTGATTGTAGTAGTTCGGGAGACAAATGTGACTATTGTACTAATAAGCCAAAACATATAAACGATTTAAGCTAAAAAGTCGTAAAATTACCTAAATAAATAAGTGTAAATTGTGTTAGGTTATGGTTTTGCTAGCTCAGGTTTCGTTATATATATTAACACACGCATGCGAAATAGGAAACTGGTGTGATCTGCACGACCATTCACGCTAATCTAGTAATAAAGGTTATGGCTATTAGATGTATAATCACGTGTCAAATAAAATTTTAAAATAAAATATTATTTAAAAGTTGAAGTCTTTTGCAGTGCAACGCATATGAACAAGGTTTGATTATTACATGAATATTAACTTGATTAGTTAATCAAAGTCTGTCTTTATTTACCATTTACTTATGCATATTTCATGATGAATTAATGTCGGGGTATGGCTGATTAAACTCCGAAGACATCTAGCATTTAGGTAAACAAGAATACTGAATTCTGTCAAGTCATTGTCAAAATCTAATGTTGTTATGCAGACCTGACACTACAAATAACAATTACTTGAACGGCATAACTTTATTATATTTTTGTTATTAACCTTTCAAATGCGTGTGAAGGTGCTCAAAAATCGTGGTTTCAAACCTTGGTATTCAAAAATTCATAGAAAAATGCAGAAAGATAAATTTCGGTCAGGATCCTTAACATACACAGACATAAAATTAAAGCATTGGATTGATATTTAAAATACTGTAACAAAATGTAAATACAGATGAAAAATTACGCGGAGTATAAAAATTATAACAATAAGTACATGTATTAAATGACCACCGCAGACAATTAACTACAAATAAATGTTGAGGAACGAACTGATAACCTGACCTCTTATCAGTCCCCTATCATATCCACTCAAATGCTGTAATTATTTTAGCCTTTAATATTATAAAAAATAAGCGCTATTTTAGCTTGTTTAATAAAGCGGAGATGATACGATTTGGGCCACGAGAGAACAGTCCAATTGTATGGTAATTGTGAATGTTTACGTAAAATTGATAGCTGATTAACATTGGCAGTCTTGTACTTATTTGACTTTTAAAACACCTTTAAACCGCATTCCGGTAACAGGGTAATGTAAAATTCCAAAGTTTAAGAAAATTTGGGAACCCAACTAACCAATTCAAAAGGCATTTTTTTAATACCTACGTAAAAAATTGAAAATTAACTAGCCGAACGATTTTATTTATAAAGCTATCAGTTTCACTAAATTCCTTTATTTCAGTGGGTACAAATAGTTTTTTTTTCTTCCTCGCGTTATCCCGGCATTTCGCCACGGCTCATGAGAGCCTGGGGTCCGCTTGACAACTAATCCCATGATTTGACGTAGGCACTAGTTTTTACGAAAGCGACTGCCATCTGACCTTCCAACCCAGAGGGTAAACTAGGCCTTATTGGGATTAGTCCAAATAGTTACACATGATATATTATATTGGTTTATTTTTGCAGTACATATTTTAATTTATAACCAATTTTTCAATCAATATTTTGACCAGTAGCCTTATGACGATATTACTTATACGTTACCTTAGGTGTATTATTGTATGTATCGTGCATTGACTCCATAATGAGTCTAAGTAACGCCAAATTTTAACGCGGCAGTAGGTATAGCAGCCGTGAAGAATGTCCGCCATCTTACTTCGACGAGTGATTATTTGGTTAACAAAAAATGGCCTTGATTACCACATCAAGGCAATGGCCTATATAACAATAGGTAAAATACAACATAATAATGAGGGGACCATGTTGTTTACAAGATTGTCTGAAACTATTAGTTACCTATAATAATTTGACTTTCCTTCGTGTTCAAAGGTTAAGAAGATAAGCAGCTAGCATTGTCGCTAATTTGAACTTTATATTAAATTATTTAAAATCAAAATTGATTAGAGCTAAACCTAACTTTTAAGGCTCTTAATTATTCACAAGGCCTTGTAGGACGTGTTTATCACACGTTAGATTATTGTAAACTTACAAGTACAATACAATATGCAAGTGCAATACAAACAAGTACAATATGCATATTATAATAATTTAATGGATTGAAAGCTTGACATTTATCCAATCTTAAATAAAATTTCAGTAACCAAGTTTGCCAATGTTAGCTATGATAGTGTAAGATTACCTAATGTATCTAGTTAGAGCCAAAAAACCCCTTTTACCTCTATCGACAGAAGGCGCGGTACATCACTAAGCACAAAGCGAAAGCGGGGTTGCGAACTGCATCGCAGCCATAATTATGTGTTTTTAGTTTTAAGATATATTTTATAATAATATGTAGGTATGCTAGTTTTAAGTATTTATCTATGGCCCAATAGTTGCCTCAAAATAAATATTTTCATTTCAAAGCCAAGCCTTTCCGTTTATGGATTACAAAATGAATTCCCAACCGCGTAGGATGACTATAGGTATAGATTATCATCCACAAAAAAAAGATAAAAATTGTGTTGTGTATGCGTACCGGTTTCACCGGTTTGGTGGATTGACTTAATTTCTTTCTTCTCTATCTTTTACTAAATATTTTTACCAATAGCAAGTAGTTGACGTAGATAATGGTGAAACTTCTTTTTAAGGGCTTTTTGTGTTAAGAAAGTAGTCAGACTAATTGATTATCGATATAAATCGATATTACAATTGGAACATTTAAAGTTTTAAATTACCTATCATTAGACCTGTATAGAAACTTTATTCAGGTCTAAAAACGTATTTGAGGTTTTTAAACTATTTTCTTTAAATTACTTAAGTAGGTAGGAACCTAGTCTGAAATCAATATAGATTATTCAAAATCGAACCTCACATTATCACCTGCGCTGACGTAAAACATTAACCTTTGCATTATGCGGGTCGCAGTCTGAGTCCATAACCTTGCTCCACTACCTCGGGAATTCGGGATGCAGTTCAGGGTTCTGCGAAACTGGGCATACGTTTGAATAAATACATTCTCATTTTACCTATACATACATGGACGACACTTTTGTTACCTTTTAAACTTTTAACTGTTAAATAAGACATGCTTAAATATTTTAAGGAACTTTTAGACAGCGACACATATCTTATTCTTTGTCATTCATGATTCACGCCTATAGTTCGTTTTTTTTAGCATTAGAAATAAGGTGAACAATCTTGATGTGTCTTTTAATTGAAAAACACATTTTAAAAATAAGTTACCGCAAATATGTAACAAGTATGAATCTAATACGACCATTTATACTCTTCTGCTTT
Source organism: Cydia fagiglandana (assembly GCF_963556715.1). Classification (NCBI taxonomy): domain Eukaryota; kingdom Metazoa; phylum Arthropoda; class Insecta; order Lepidoptera; family Tortricidae; genus Cydia; species Cydia fagiglandana. The sequence goes on along the minus strand of NC_085951.1, from coordinate 2,261,508 downwards.
CATAATTAATAGTTTTTGATTTTTAAAAAGCATTTTTCAATTAAAAGACATGTCAAGATCGCTTACCTTCTTGCAAGTTCTTTCTAATGCTAAAAAAACGAACTATGAGCCAAATTGAACGATGATTCTGAAATGATTAAATATATTTTAGAGCTAATAGTCACCAATAACACGGTTCTATTTTGAAGTGAGGATGGTAAATACAAATACTTGCTAGGTATTCATGATGTAATGATGATATCATTAAAACCGATCGTTATTATCAAAAGCGTAAATGTGTAACACTTTCCAACCAAGGTTAAAAAGGGTAACGCATAATAATGCAATACAAGATAAAATAATATAAAACAAAACAATAGGTATTAATAACAATGCAGACATGACTTGGCAAGAAACAAAAGAAACATTTATGTACCTAAATACTAAATATAGAGATTGGAATTGGAATTAAGTTGACTGATTAACACTTTTAGGTATCTAAATAAGTAATAAACGGAGCGTTTCCCTAAGAATGATAATACCTATTTTTGCTATGAACTGTACATAGGTCCAAGATTCCAGACGAAGCATAGTTATTTCAGGTTTACTCAATAATTCATTACTTATACAAAACAAAAAAAAAGGTAAAATATAAGGTAATTGTCAGTTATCTAATCACAAAAATAATTGGACATTGACTGAATGAATATGCAACTTAATTATAGCACGAGTACCTACGTACCTAAGTTAATTTAAAATGTAAATAACAGAATAAGTATTAGTTTTACGACCGTGTACACTGAGTTCAGATAATGGTTCACATGTTGTTTATCTGGTGAAGCCAGGTCAAGGTCCCTAATAATAAGTTGTAAAAAACAGTAGGTATTAGCTAAAACCAAACTTGTTTCATTGGAAGTAGTAATGTTTTAGTACCTAGTAAGTACAAATTTCTTAGTTTTATTTATCCAAATATTACGCCATATTGCAATGGAATAAGTAATTATAGTAGATAATAATTAAATGAAATAGAATTCTGCAGGCATTATGGGGAATTTTGAGCCGGGTACGATGCAGGGTGGAGGCGCATAGGTATTAGACATTTAGTTTATTAATCGTTTTAAATAATAAGTAAGTATGTTCTTTATTAAAAGAAAGAAAACTGTACTTAAGTGTCTTTGTATAGTTAAGTTGTTTTTTAATTAATTTAGTGACCTACTTCAAGTTTAAGTAGGTAACTTCCTAAATAAATACGATTATCACAATAAGTATCACTAAATACGAGTATATATATCGTTATAATATTTATTTCATGTACTTATATTATTTGCGGAATGCAATGCAACTTTAAAAAAACGGTTCGAAGGACGTTCGGTTTTCGTCTAAGTCGAAAAGTTTATACGAAGAATTACGCACAAATGACAAAGTCATAGTAGACTTTTCTTGTCGTATGCCATGCCTCTTTGCCCTTTAAGTAACGCTTTCTCCATACCTACTATGTATGTACATAATATGCCCCAACTGGCATATTGCTATGTTGCTATCCTTGGTGTGAGGTCTATTTATAGATTGTATCGCTTAACGGCATTGCAAGGATATCGCGTCTATCTCCTCTTTGTTCGGTTTATCAACTTTATTGTCTCCGGGGTTACTTTTATGAATTTATGACTCATTAATAAAAAGGCTTATGCACTCTGTATCGTAAGTTGAGTGTTTGCAAGATTTGCAAGTGTAATTCGGTGGTGAATTGTACTTAATTTGTGTGCTTGTAGGTACTTATACCTACTTAATGTAGGTGTTATACCTACTATAAAAAATAAGCATTCAGAAGCGCGTAGAATCGGGTTATTTTAAACTGACCAGCGATTGATACTAGTCTCGACTGACATGTGGAAAGTGAGGACAAACCTTAAGATGAAGCTTCATGAATTTGACTTTTGGCCTTTACGGCTACTATACCGTCAGTTTAGCATTGATATAAACGCTATCGTGAACGTAATTTACTTTCTATGCATCTCACTCGTACTGACATATTATTATTGGGCGCAAGAGATATATAGAAAGTAAATTACTTTCACGATAGCGTTTATGTCAATGCCAAACTGATGGTAGCCGTACTTGTCCCTACTGTAGTTTTGTACCTACCTCAACATTTTCTGTAACTTAACTAAGCATTAGTCACTATGCAAATCTGTTTGTATTTATACACAATGCAACATGTTTACCATTCTGCGTGCGATAAAGTGAAGTGCATCGACCGAGCGACGTTGCCAACGCAAGCGCACAGCTAAACAAAATGGCGTATCTTTTCACAAAATGGCCGCCGCTTGTGGCCTTTTATACACGGAACAGCACTGTTAAAACCATAACGTTGTATGTTACTATGAAACTGGTAACCAGAAAAGACTTTTTAGAAGAAAGGGAGGGTATTAGAAGTCTGCAACGCATTTACTGTATTCTAAGCGATTTAACACCTTGATCACATTCAATAAGATTCAATTTAGCTGTAGAAATGAGAATGATTGGTTACTGTATGTCGCTGTCTCTTTTCAGCTTGTGGTTTTACATGAGAGAGAGGGCAGGATAGCCAAAAATGTTAAGCACATGCAAATAAGTGCAACTTGCAAGTTAGGTCATGTTTATTTTGGTCGTGCGGAATGTTGTGATGGTAGGCATAAAAGACTGAAAATAATGTCCAACTTAAAATTAAACAGCCACAAATAGTTTTGGTTTGATTGATTGGTGTGAATTTTGTAAGAAAACCCATGAAATATCAAAAGATCAAAATCAGGTTCAAAGCATTCAAAATGTTTTCTTTTTATATTATAAAAATTGCGTTCTAAACTATTTCTAACAACTAAGTATAGGTATGAAGTCTGGACTATAATCGCGAAAATCGAAGATCGCAAATTGCGGGCACTTTTCTCTGTCATTCTTATAACGCCTTCATTGGAGTAAAGGAGAAAGATCCCCGCAATTTGCGATTTTCCGTGTTCGCGGTAGCCCCTCTGTTCTTCGAAATAAATATATTTTATTATTATAGCGACTCATAGAGCGGTAAACAATTAATGTCTTTACTACCAATTGTATCAACTCACTGTAAATAAATATGTGACTGTAGTGAGTATGCTGAATCTTTTGTTTTTAGGGTACAGGTGTGCAAACTAACCTTGAAGCAGGCTTGATAACTGTATTTACTATATGCGCAGAATTTAAAAGATCCTCGTGCATATTCTCGCCTGTAGGTCAATTAAGTCAATACTAACTTTTGCCGTCTTATACATCCTCAGGGAAATTGTGGGATAAACAATATATGAATCATCAAAATAAATTTTACCAGAAACAGTTCTAGTAGGTAACAAACATCCAAAGTTTCCACTTGTAAGAACTGACAGAAATGTCATCGAAATTCATCAGAAATGTGTCCCCACGAGCGCTTATATTAAAGACCCGGGTTTGTTATTAGTATACATAACTTAGTTACGTAGGGGACAAAAAACGCATTATCTAATGATTTTCTTGTTGATCTATGAAATATTTAGCTGTAGACCTACATATCGGAGGCCCAATATTACACGGTTCTATGTTTCACTTTTATCGAACTGAAATTTGAACATTGTCATAGTGACATTTAGTAAAGTTTCAACTAAGTATCTTGAAAATGTAGAACATTGTAATATTCAGCCAGCGATATTGCGTTGTCAAAATATGTCATTAATTTATTTTAATTTCTATTCCAGCTAATCCACACAAAACCAATATGCAACGGCAGCGTTTGCTACCTTCAGGAGAAGCCGCGGGAAGAGCTAGTGGTAGAGAGCGCCATCAGGCGGTACAGCAAGCATCACGGCAGGCCAGAGGAGAACAGGAGGAAACGGGACAGCGATAGCGACAGTGCCAGTGATTCTGATACTGAATGCAAGGGACATGACCGGGTGAGTCTCAAGGCTAATATGGCAACGGCAGAGTATGCTAGCTCCAGGAGAAGCGGTAGGAGCTAGTCGTGGAGGCCATCAGGTGGTAAAGCAAGCATCACGGCAGACCAGAGGAGAACAGGAGGAAACGGGACAGCGATAGCGACAGCGCCAGTGATTCTGATACTGAATGCAAGGGACATGATCGGGTGAGTGTCAAAGCTAATATGGCAACGGCAGTGTTTGCTACCTCTAGGAGAAGCGGTAGGAGCTAGTGGAGGAAAGCGCCATCAGGCAGCGTAGTTTCCCTTCAAAAATATAACATGTACCTACTTGAATAAGCAGAATAGTTGTTTTACAGTCTAGACACTGTCAATAAGAATGACATTAATATTACTTATTGTCATTCCTTCATTGATAGTCAATAGATCGATATAGGCCTTGATTCAATTTAATTAGATTCAACTGAAGCCTCTTTTAACTAGTTTACGACGTCAGCAGATCTTCTTAGAACTAGATTAATCTTAAATTGTATCCAATATAGGTATTTACTAGCTATTATCTGACTACCTAAGTCATTTTGAGTTAAGTAGGTACTGTACTTTGCCTTAATTTTTCTTATCTGCATTTTTCAAAACTCATACATCCAATCTAAAGCCAAACAAACAACCATATTTTGTTCAGCTAAGGTTCAGAATCAAACAACCGTGAGTCAAGGAGCCAATCCAGGCCGATCGCACTGCACCCCTGTAACATCGATAATCGTTAGTAACCAGGTCACAGTCTCACAGTTGATTGGCTCTGGCAGATAAACGGTCGTCCGCTTCAGAGGTCATCGGAAGCAATGACTTGACGATGATCGACTTTATGAAAACCGGACAAGTGCGAGTCGGTCTCGCCTACTGAGGGTTCCGTACTTAGTATTTGTTGTTATAGCGCCAACAGAAATACATCACCTGTGAAAGTTTTAACTGTCTAGCTATTACGGTTCATTCGTGAGATACACCTGGTGACAGACAGACGGACAGTGGAGTCTTATTAATAAGGTCCCGTTTTAACTTTTTGGGTACGGAACCCTAAAAACTCTGGAATGGTGACTAGGTGAATAGTATTCGTTTTACACACTTTTATGTAACTAGTGATTTGTAAACATTACAGTCAACCGTCTTTCCAAATTCCTAACGGGTTGGAATAACTTGTTCATAATCACGCCAATGCTAATTTGAATAGCTCATAATGACATTATGTCGCCTAAGTCTAACGTAACTATCATTCGCTTGGCTCGTTATGCAAAACTGACCTACTTGACTCCAGTACTGATAAACTAATCAAGTCTATGTCGCTTTACAAGTGATTATACTTCTTATTATTGTAGATATTACGGCTTAGAATAGCGTGGACAATTCAAGTGGACTAGGTTACTTTGGTTCTGTATCGGATTTGTAGATAATCAACATACTAATATCTATGTTTATGAGTACTTAGTTATAATAGTTATAGTACGTTGACTCCTGTAATCAGTACCTATCCTATAACCTGTAAAGCTATCTATTACGTTAGCTTAGCTATTATTACCTATACATAATTGATAAACATGATTAAGACAAGACATCCGAGTGCTTATCAAGTCGTCACTGTCCCAATAGTTACACGTCATCTTTAAACTTATGTCATTAGCAATAAAAGTGATAGTAGGGTGTCAACTATTGGGCATTAGCATTTCGAGCACTGCAAATTTTATGTGGGAAAATCAATAACTAACCTAATGGCTAAAATTAAACTAATATCTTAATATATTTGAAATTTAGGCCAAAGTGCACACACCAAGACAACCAAAATATGCTAAAAATTCATCTCATTTTCAAATGTTGCGTTGGTTTTTTGTTGTTGTTTTAAAAAAATACGAATAGTAAAATCGAGCACCAATATTATATCGCCAATCGTTCTATTCGAACGCACAAAGTACTCCTGGTACACTATATATCTACTTACAACTTGAGAATGGCGTGCAATCAAGAAGCGAAACAAATTTGTTTTCGTTTCGCAAGAATGCTCTTGTTTATCTGTGTGTGTAGGTATCTGTTTAGCTTTTTACTAATAAGTAATTATGATTTCATAATAGAGAACGAAGGTGGCGATGGTCATAGGAACTCTTGTGATAAAATAGCGCAGCCCCTGTATGAACCAACCAAGAGTTTAGCTTGTTAGAATCGCCTCGATTATTGTTGAATGACAAGTACAATGGGGCAGTCCACAAAAAGTCTACTTTGTCAGGGATGTGAGGCGTGTGGCAGCTACCTTAATAACCTGCAGAAATCTACCGGGTGTGGCCTGTAACACGAGCAAATAATTAAAACATAGATTGTACTCCTCAAACGGTGACACTTTTGTTCAACAACTTTTAAAAATTATGAAGTGTTTAGACTCCCTATTTTTCATACAAAATAAATATTATCTTCAATGGACGCCATCGCCACGCCATATCATTGTGATTGACGTTGCTTGTCAAGCCTTAAACATAACAAAATTACATTGCATCTTAGAATAAAATTAAAAAAGTGTATTAAAAATCAAACTACAAGTTATTTTTAAAAGTCGCTGAACAAATGTTGATCAGTATGAGGAATACAGCCTACAGTTAAATTTTTTGCTCATATTACAGGCCACACCCTATATATTATATGCCGTTGAATTTAAAACTATGTTATCATGCCAAATATCGGCTTCATAGCTTTACCAGAAGTGTAAAAAAATAGCGTTACTTACCGAGACTTTTCTGAAATGCCCCAATCGGCAATAACGGCTTATATTATTTTTTTCTAACTCGAAACTTTTTTTCTTTACAGTCCGAATTCTGGCGTCGCAAGATGCGCACAGTGCACAACATCCTGGACGTAGACAAGGACGGGCTGATCTCGTTCAACGATTTCAAACTGTTCGCGAACCGGTTCCAGAGCCTCGGCCATCTTGACGAGCAGCAGGCCAAGGAGTTCTCAGAGATTATTAAGGTACTATTCTAAACTATTCATATTCCACATACATTATTGGTAGGTTCAAAGTCAATTTTACAATCTACTTAACAATTTTTTTTTTTTTATTATGCATGGGTTTACTCATGGCCACAGACTAGCCGAGGCGTAGACGTGGCCTACGATGGAGCGAGCTCGCCCAGAAGGTGCCTGTTCACTCTTGATTTGAAGGTTGCCGGGTTATAAGAGCACGGAAATATAGACGCCGGCAAGGAATTTCCATTCCTTGGCAGTGCGCATAAGGAAAGTAGAAGCAAAGCGCTTAGTGCGAATTGGCGGAATATCTACCAAGTAAGGATGGAAACCGGCCGTGCGTCTAAAAGTCCGATGGTAGAATGGGGACGGTGGAATGAGCTCGTGTAGCTCTTGAGCACACTCCCCGAAGTGCAACCTGTAGAATACCGACAGGCTGGCGACTTTCCGCCGATGGGCCAAAGTTTGAAGCTTAGCCGTTAGCTTCTTGTCGCCAATCATCCTCCTGGCTCTGCGCTCCACTGAGTCCAAAGCGGCGAGTTGGTATTTAGCTGAGCCATCCCACAGGTGGCTGCAATACTCCATACACGACCGGACTTGAGCTTTGTAAAGTGTTAGAAGCTGTCCAGGTGTGAAGTATCGCCTCACCTTATTTAGGACGCCCAGCTTTCTGGCCGCAGTTTGTGCTTTAGACTCAATGAAGCTGCCGAAGCCGAGGACTGAACTCAGCTCCATGCCGAGGAGTTCCAGGCTGTCGGTAATAGGTACAGATGCACCCCGGAAAGAAGGAGTCAGGTCGAATGGACTCCGTTTAGCGGAAAATAGACACGCCTGCGTTTTGGAGGCATTGAACGTGACCAGATTGTCATCACCCCACTGGGAAACGAGACTAAGGGTCAAGTTCATTCGCTCAACCATGGCCTCTCTCTGTGAACGTATATCCTCCCTGCTGTCCCTTGCACTAGCCAAATATCTCTCAACAACCGTACTGTCATCTGCATAACCTACAATGCTGGGTTGCAGCATGTCGTTAATGTGGAGCAGGAAAAGGGTTGCGGAGAGAACAGACCCCTGAGGAACACCGGCGTCAATGGCCATGAGGTCCGAAGAGCAGCCATCAATAACTACTCTGATCGACCGTTCACTCAAGAAATCAGATAGCCAGCTACAAAAATCAGCAGGGATGCCGTAAGCAGGAAGCTTGCTAAGGAGACTTGCGTGCCAAACCCTGTCAAAGGCCTTCGAGATGTCCAGTGAAACAGCAAGCGCTTCACCGTTCCTCTCGATGGCCTCGCCGCAGCAGTGCGTGACATACGCTAAAAGATCCCCAGTAGACCGACCTCGGCGAAAGCCATATTGACGGTCACTGAGCAGATCATTTGCTTCGAGGTATGCCAGCAGTTTGCCGTTAAGTACCCTTTCCATGACTTTACAGAGCATGGAGGTAATGGCGATTGGTCGGTAATTGCAGGGATCAGCACGACTACCCTTCTTGGGTACTGGCTGCACGTTTGCAAGCTTCCAGGATTTCGGCACCGTTCTTGTTTGGAGAGAGAGGCGGTACAGGCGTGTCAGTACAGGAGACAACTCAGGCGCACACTGCTTTAGTACACGTGCAGGTATACCGTCTGGTCCATTGGCCTTATTCACGTCAAGATTCAGCAGAGCTCGGCGTACCTCTTTTTGATGTATAGCAATTCTCTGCATAGAGGAACTGCAATGAGGTAGCGTAGGTGGAAGTTTTGAGCCTGCATCTAGACGTGAATTGCTCGCAAACAGAGAAGCAAACAAGTTAGCTTTCTCTGCTTTTACATGCACACTAAAATAAATGTCCTAACTTAAATTTAAATCTAAACACATTACTAATATCTAATATACCTTCATATTTACACTACCAGCCCCATTCCGACCCTGACCCAGCCCAAAAGTGTCAAAGATACTAGCGGCATTACCGCGCTGGATGGCAAGCAATATGTGTTGTTGTCTATTGTAAGGTCTCGTTATTAAAGAATAAATAAACTCTTCGCGAATCGGTTCCACCGGTTAAAGAAAGAGAGTTTTTCTAGTTAATGTGACTAAATATTATAGGCCCCGTGCATGAACTATAGGAGGCAGCATAGGAGCCGTCAGATTTTCGGCGCGAGGCGTAAATGTGTCGTTTATGCTTCCGATGTAGCCCACAAGATGGCAGAACCTTGCTTTGGCAATGTAAATGTGCACATTACGATTCAGCCCACAAGATGGCAGACCTTCCAACGCGCACGGTCCCTGTACAGCTTGGCAAAAAAGAGTAGAAATTAAAAAGTGGCAATACTGTAGTGTCGTCCCGTTTTCTTATATGAATTGGTTAGAAAGGGACGACACTAGAGTGTTGCCACTTTTTAATTTCTACTCTTTTTTGCCAAGCTGTACACGCTGTTCTTTATAAGTTGAACTTAAATTTAGTTCATAGTGATTTTTTTTAGTATAAGTGTTTGGACCAAGGTCTTAAAATGTTTTTTTTATTTTTTTTTAAATATTGAAGAGCGGCTTTGAAACTTTTTTCAGCTTACATGGGAGGAGCAGTGGGGCGCCATCGACCCCTACAACTTCGTGACGGTGGAACAGTACTTAGAAGACATGCACCACGTCCTCAACGATAAGACGCTGAAGAAGAAGGCGCATCGCTGGCTGCCGTACCTCTTCAAGGTAAATTTTGTTCTTATTGAGTAAATACTTGAGAAATATCCGATTTAAATTAGCTAAAGTAGAAGCAAGCATTTCTAAAGGGCTTGTTTTGCCGAGAAGAAGGAAATCAGAGGGCCTACCGCGAAGACCCAAATTAGCAAATTGCGGGGAATCGGGGATCTTGCTCTTTTATTCCAATGTAGGCGTAATTAGAGTGACAGAGAACTGAGAAAGATGCCCGCAATTTGCGAACTTCGATTTTCGCGATTATAGCCGGCCACTTGAGATTGAACATAATATATAGATCGTGGTCGCGTATCGCGGTGTCTAATACGTAGCTTTTTTGCACTTCTTCGATTTAGTTTTCTGATTCTTCTTCGATTTAGTGTCTTCAACTACAAGTGGCAAGTGACACCTTCAAATTTGTATCTTCTATTTTTATTACATAATGTAAATGGTTTTTTCGGTATTACAGGCGGTGGACAAGGACAAGTCCGGTTTCATCTCAGTGAAGGAGTTCAAGCTGTTCTTCCAGTGCTTGGGGTTGGACAACGAACATGCCGCCGTAGCTTTTGCCGTCATCGATGTCAACGGGGTAAGATAATTAAACTTTTAATAATCAAATAACTGCATTAACTCCTTAATATATCCTTTAGAGATGCGCAAAACGCTTCACTGAGTTGAAAAGATTTATTCACAAATTTTGCTCGTGGTGATATATACCAAAAATTTTGCTCACTTCGCTCAGTGGATCTTCCCTTAAAAGTCAATTTAGAAACTTTTTTAATTAAGATTTCAACGGATTTTGTGGCAAATATTGTTAATCGACGACACAAAATGTATTGATGTGTCAAGGTCTTAAGATCATGGATTGTAAATATCTGAAATCTACAATATTCATTCATTAATAAAAAAAAATGAAATTAATGTATTCGTTCATTCGTTTAACTGTAGTACCACAGAATAAATAATAGTACTAGGTATAGAAGACTCACTCTCTAACAAAACGCGTCTGTCACGATCAGCACAGATATGGCCGCTAGGTGGTGACAGCGCCACGCGCGGCTTATGGCAAACCCCAAAATTGAGCCTGTAGCATAGCGACGAAATCGCGGAATGAACCACGCATGGTAGTACTTAGTAATCTAGGCGGCGGCACGTATCTCTAAAACAATTAATTGGGATATAACTAACTAACTAACTAACTATTTTGGCTCAGCGATCCAAAGAGAATCTTGGCCTCCGAAACGAGAGCGTGCCACCTGTCCCGATCCTGCGCAACTTCCTGCCAGTTACTGACGCGAAGCTGAAGCAGATCCGCCGCCACACTGTCTTCCCAGCGATACCTGGGCCGACCCACTGGACGGCTACCAGTCGGTCGGTCGGTAATTGGGATATGGAGCCCACAAATTACCAGTTCGCCGGACGATAATAATATCAGTTCCGAACAACTGACAGGCTGATATCGCCCGGCGGACTGGTAATCTGCCCCTTTAATTTAAATCCCTCGTACAGTTTTAAATATTGACAGCCTAGCAAACTTTCTATGAGCCTACACTTATGACTTTTTCTTCTTTGTCAACAGGACGGAAAACTCTCCCTAAAAGAGTTCGTGAAACTTGGCAAGGACTTTTTCTTCACCGAGGACGAGAAACGAGTCTCCAAGATGTTCTGGGGCCCTCTAGTCCAAGTTTAAGGCCAAACCGACCTTAACTTAACGCTCTAAGAGTCATTTTAGCTTGTAAGTTAGGCGTCCATCTGAATATCTTAACGTACTGTTTGCAAAGAACCCTGTCGTATTGACAAATAGTAAGAGATTTCTTACAATTTTATTTGTATGGTTACTTTCACATAGTTCCATTGCAGAGGGTTAAAATTGTTTGTGTAAAATTTAAACTTTTATACAATAATTATGATGTTTAGTGGATTGGTTATACAATATAATAATATTATAAAATGTTTGCAAGGTTTTAAAAATCTTGAATTTTAATAAGACTAAAAATGAATTCATGAATGATGTTTATATATAGAAAATCAGATGAAATATAGGAATATTTTTAACGATTTGCTTAGATTTTGTATTGTATCATTCAATACTTGATTTTAAGCATTGTAAGGTGTCAATATATGTTAAAATCAGTCACAGTATACAATTGAAAAAAAAATCGTATGACATATGTATGTTTGACAGTTAAAATTCAATTGATTTTCTATAAAATATAAGTCAAAAGCATTTAAAGCAATAGATTTAATCAATATCTACATTAAAATAAAGGTCTGTAATGACGCTAAATTGAATGCAGAGCAGTCACTATCAGTAATATTGACATTACATAATTATAAATAATGAAATTATAATAGCGTGTACTTGATGAAAATAAACGAAATCCTGAACCGAAGGAATGACAATAGTTATTGATGACATTATTATTGATAGTGTACTGGTCTGTTATTTTGCAACTATTATACTAAGTTTATTTGTAGACATTCCTATTTAAGGCTTTTCTTATGAATTATGTAAGTCTTATGATTGAATCGCTCAATATTTGAGCGAAGAAAAAAAATATTATAAAATAAATATAAAATAAACAAAAAAAGGAATCTCAAATAAAGTTCTGATAATAATTATTGGTTGAATTTTATTTAAACATTGTTAAATCACTTTAGGCGCTTGGTTTTCTAAAAGTAGGAAGACCGATCGTCATGTCTTGTTAATTTTTACACATACATAGGTATATAATAAAATGAAACATAAAACTTATAATGATCACTAATGACATTACATTTATTTATTAATCTCAAACACCAATGACAATACAAAAGGAATAATCAATAGGTAATCACTACGTAATTTTACAATTTAATTCTAAATTACAATGATTTTGTAGAAGTCGAGTCATAGAATTGTATTCCACCTCACCTGTCCAATTTCTTTGTTCAATGTGTATTTGCATCTCGCATTTTGCCTAGTGAGAGAGTGAGTCGCACTGACATTGAACAAAGAAATTGGACAGGCCCTTAGGCACAATTAGTGGGAACATAATTAATTAGAGTAATACGGTTCAGAAAACGAATATAATGAAATACAGGTTTCTAACTACCAAAAAGTGTGAAATTGACGATTAAAATTATTACATGCGATACCTACTTGCATCCTTAACGTATACGTGGGTAATCCGAAGTAATTTTAACACATTGCCGGGAACCTTCTCTGTTCGTAGTCGCTTTCCTCTACAAAACGAGAAAACGCTGGGATCGGCTACGAGCGTAGCGCTAAGAAAACGTTGGCAGTGAATGCGTTGTTTTTTCGAAGACATTTGATAAATCTACGCAAGTTTACAAAAATACACATCTTGTAAGTTTAACCACGGAATAGCTGAAAAATTGTATACGTTCCACACCAATTTAGAATATTTTACAAGCTTTTATTTAGTTTCACCTGACCGTTGTCTGTAATCAAATCTTGCAAGTTAAATTTGATCCACTTCCCGGTTTCCGATTGAGCTGAAATTTTGCATACATACGTAAGTCGGGTGACAATGCAATATTATGGTGTCATCGAGCTGATTTGATGATAGAGACCAGAGGTGGCCATAGGAACTATGTGATAAAACAACGAAACCTAATTGTGTTTGGGGTTTTTAGAATTGACTCGATGAGTATTAATTGCCTGTGGAAAGAAAAGTACATTTAGCGCTAAAAGCTTGTACCAAAAATGATTTTTTTGCCAAAAACTTATTTAAGTTACAAATTTATTAGGGATTAATGTAACAATCAGTGAATATCCTTGAAATGGCACAGTTAGGGCCAGTTGCACCAACCACATTTAGCGGACTGATCAACTTCACTCAGAAGTCAACTCAAATCAAACTTCCCATACGATAAAATAGGGTATTTCCCTACCAGTCAAATCAGTTACTTTTTTAGAACTGTCAAAACGATTTGCTAATATGGAATTTATATGAAACATTACATCGTGACGTCACGGTCAACTCACCTACTTTTTATATTACTATCCAATTTATTAAATAGAACTTGTGTTTAAAAATAACTCCTATCTGTGTTTTTCTAATAATTATCTGGTAATTTATTTCATGCATGGTGTAAAATAATTTATTTTAAATACAGTATCAATCCCTATTTAAGGTAGAAGTACTAGAGCTCGACGCTGCACTAGTATTCGACATGGGCACTTTATGTCAAAGTCACAAGGATTAAATTTGAATACGGAAAAATCTTCGCCGTTCAAATTTAACCTATATTACTTTGACATAAAGTGCCCATGTCGAATACTAGTGCAGCGTCGAGCACTAGTACTTCTACCTTAGCGAACGCTTTAAAAGTAACAGATAAGTTGGTGCAACTGACCCTCAGATGAAAGAGTTAATTAACATTTACATTTTACAGAATACTTTGAGAATTCAGTCCGATTGTTTACATATTACACTATACTGAGTTGATCTTTGAGTAGCTTGGTTTCTTCTATCAGCGTAGAGATTTTAGCAGTTCTGAAATGAAAAAAATAACATGGTTAAGGAAATTTCAAAATAATCTATTAATATGACTTATTTTTATTTTATAGTTACACTACACTTTAGCCTATAAAACACTAGAATATTATTTTCATATATATTTCTGAAGTGAAAACTTCTTTAGCGGCGCTGAGCACTTTTTGAGGTGGGAAAAAAATGATAAACTCGAGACAGCGTAACGCGTAACGCGCTGAAGTCATTTGTGACAGGCAATGTTATTCACCGAAGAACTTTAATCATAACGTATCATAATCAGGTCAATTATTTAAAACTGGACTTTTATTTTAATCTTATTAGTGTAATATTTTAGTTTAGGAGTCTCAACTTGTGTCTATTCTTATATCCACTGTCTCCAATCCTGCACCATACTAATTCTGTTTAGCTCAATGGTTGATTGGTAGAAAATGCTTTAAGGCGAAAAGTCCTTTGTCCTTTTTTATATTTTTGTGCAGTTAAATTTAAATAAATAAAATCTTTGTAACTTTTTTTACTTTAGAAATGACCCTGAGAAGAAAAGTAATATTTCCTTCAAAAAATACTACTGAGATATATTTTTATCTTTATTTTTTACTAGCTTTTGCCCGCGACTTCGTCTGCGTGGAATTAGTGACAGCAGCTAAAGTAGGTATAGCGCCTGGATAATTGCTTACTTCAATTATTAGGCAATTCATTAACTCTTTCAATTCCACCCCCCTTTGCACTTTGCACTCTCTTCAGGGATGATTTCCGACATAAAAACTATCCTATGTCCTTCCCCGGGACTCAAACTATCTCTGGCCTAAGCGTGAAGAGATGACAGACAGACAGACACATATAATATTAGTATGGATTATATTATAGTACACCTTATAATTCACGCAAGCAGTGGTGGCCGAGTGAATATGACGTCTGACTTTCAATCCGGAGGTCTCGGGTTCATAATTATCCTGGCTCGTACCAATGAGTTTTTCGGAACTTATGTACGAAATATCATTTGATATTTAGTTACCACTAGCTTTTCGGTGAAGGAAAAACATCGTGAGTAAACCTGCATACATCTGCGAAGAAATTCAAAGGTATATGTGAAGTCCCCAATCCGCATTGGGCTAGCGTGGGAACTATAGCCCGAGCCCTCTCGCGCATGAGAGGAGGCCTGTGCCCAGCAGTGGGACGTATAAAGGCTGAAATGATGAATGATGACACCTTATAATTTGACTTACTGTTGCTGCAGGATCGACGAGATAGTGTCGCTGTGAGACTTGCCGAGAGCTATGTCCTTCCGCTTGTATTCGTCTTGCCATTTGTTGAACTAAAATTTCACAATAACATTAATTAAATAATAATTATAAATATGTATGTATATGGTATACTACCGACCCGCCCCGGCTTGGCATAGGTATCTTCATATTTCAACCAATTCACACAAAATCTTAACAAATCTTTTTTTTTATGTAATAGTCGGCAAACGAGCAGACGAGCCGCCTGATGGGAAGCGGTCATCGTCGCCCATGGACATAAGCAACACCACAGGAGCCACTTAAGCGTTGCCGACCCTTGAGAACCCTAAATACCCGCTTCTTGAAGAATCCCATGTCGTAGCGCAAAGGAAATACCTCAGGAGGCAAGTCATTCCACATTCTGCACGTTCTGGGAAGAAACTAGCGAGATGCCCGCTTATTCTTGGTGTGCCATGTATCTAAGAAGTGGGGATGAACTTTGCTCCTTTGGCGGGAGGTGCGGTGATATATAATAAAATCAAATCATACACATGAACTTACTTCTAGATTCACTCTATTGATAGCCGAACCCCGCATAAATACCATTCGGTAGTTTTGGAGATTATCGCAAATATACAGACATACCGACAGACAGACGTGATGGGAGACTTTGTTTTATAAGGTGTAGTGATTGGTAATTGTGTTAGTAAGAAACAGACAAAATTTAGGAGAGATTTTCCAAGTTTCGTCAATAATGTGAAGCTGCTCTCAACGCCTCACATGGCGACCCTGCCAGTGCGACAGTATACCATAGACTAGGAATCCGCTAGACCGAGTTTAGAGCAATTATTTCATGCAACCGATGATGCCAAAAATGCGGGGGTGCGCGGTACGAAGTGAGCGAAGTCCCGTGCGGTGATTGGTCCGTTCAAAGACACGGACGTCACACATAGAAACTTTCGAAACATCGTACGACGCGCGCAGCTGGCGTATCACTGCTGAACATCTGGGAATAAATCAATGAATATACTAACCTCATCATGCTTGTTGCGGGCATGTTTCTTGAGCAGCTGTATCTGTTCGGCGATCTGTTCTCCGCTGCGCCTGTAGCGCTCTAGTTCGGCGAGCAGCTCGCGCTCCGCCGCAGTGGCGGGCGCGGACGCGCGCAGCTGGCGTATCACTGCTGAACATCTGGGAAACAAATTATAGTATTTTTTCTACTCCCGTACTTTTATTTGTCATTTAAAGGGTCGTGCACACACCTTTAAAACCCTACCTTATAGTTGTCAAGACAAGTCTTTAGTCTATTCCCCAAAAAAGCATTTGTGCATACACGCAGTATCTTTTTGGCGATTTAACGATACTTCGTGTAATGACCACTTAAAAAATATTGAATGAAATACAGTGTTGCCAACCTTATTTTAAATGTCATCTCTGACAAATAAGTGAACCATAGACATGTTTTTTTTTAATTTCATTCATTCATTCATTCGTTTTCCGCCCGTACCCTCCATTTTTGCTACTTCTTGAATTAAAAACATTAGTTAAATTTTCAATTTTATTTCAAAGTAAGTGCTTGGTCGTAGAAAAAGTATTGTATGCAACGTTGTTTAACTGAGTCAAAAAATACTCGTGGCGTCTTTATTAACAATTTTCGGCTTCGCCTCAAATTACTCACGCCACTCGCCTTTTTTGACCTCTCTTAAACAACGGTTGCATAAAATACTATTATGCAACCGTTGGTTAAGAGATGTAAAAAAAGGCGAGTGGCGTGAGTAATTTGAGGCGAAGCCGAAAATTGTTAATAAAGACGCCACGAGTATTTTTCGACTCAGTTAAACGACGTTGCATACAAAATATTTCTACGACCAAGCACTTTGAAATAAAACTGAAAAACAAATCTTTTTAATTCAAGAAGTAGCAATAATGGAGGGTACGGGCGGGAAAAGCATGAATGAAATTAAAAAAAACATGTCTATGGTTCACTTATTTGTCAGAGATGACATTTAAAATAAGGTTGGCAAAACTGTATTTCATTCAATATTTTTTAAGTGGTCATTAAGGGGCCCACTGATTAACAGTCCGCCGGACGGTATCGGCCTGTCAGTTGTTCGCAACTGTCAAAATTTTGTTCCAACTGACAGGCCGATACCGTCCGGCGGGCCCCTTTACACGAAGTATCGTAAAATCGCCAAAAAGATGCGTGTATGCAGAAATTCTTTTTTTGGGAATCGACTAAAGAGTTGTCTTGACAACTATAAGGTAGGGTTTTAAAGGTGTGTGCACGACCCTTTAAATGACAAATAAAAGTATGGGAGTAGAAAAAGTAATTAATTAAATGAGTAAGTGAACAGCAAACTCTCTTATACTGTCGTAATTTCAACCGAATGCTGTTCGATATGGGTCATTCTACTTTTTAATGACAATTAATCTATCGGTAGAAAAAAGTATGATAGATATTGTATTTGTGCATTAATTTGTACAGTCTGCGCGGAAAGAGACGAGTCGTGGAATGTATAGGACTCAAAACATACCACGACTCTTCTCTTGTCGAACAGACTATTCCTAAATCGTACTTGAACCAAATAATAAGATTTGTTGAAAAAAAAACATTATACATATTAATATTGATTCATGTAAAAAGATAATAACGCAGTGGTAAATGCCTTATTTTCATACAAATCGGGAGATAATCAGAGACAACTGAGTTACTGTGATCAAGGATATTTACAGTAGTTATTTATTGAATAAAGTTATCGGAATCGAAAGCCTAATTAAGCCTCTTTCTCCATCACAAAACAGAAAATGAAAGTAACAGCCAAGTATTTTAAAATATGCATTTCACGAAAAAGTGACAAAAACTAATGTACAACGAAAAGTAGAACGGCCCATACTTTCTTCTTGGAGGATTACTACAAAGCTATAGTTATAAAAGCATAGCTATAGTTCGTTTTTTTAGCATTATTCTTCTGCTTTAAAAAACGTTTTTTTAATACATGTCAAGATCGCTTACCTTCTTTCTAATGCTAAAAAAACGAACTATAAACATTAGCAAGATACGAAATGTAAACTTGTGAAAATGTACCTGTATTTAATATCATCCTGGTGTTTTTCGGCAAGGAGGGCCTTTTCCTTCAGCACCATCGACTGCAGGGTCACGTCTTCGATGTCTCTCTGCAAACACACTCAAAATTATAACATCAATTAAGTATAGCCTCGTACAGCCCACCATACAAAGTTATAGCCCAGGAAGTTAGAATCTTGTTGTGTTTTCAATTAGGTTGAATTTCATTTGCTTGAAAATTTTACGAGACAAATGAAATGCTACCTACTTGGTTTTTAATTAGGGTTGACAATTCATTGAAACTGAGTGTACATCCTAATGTACATTGGGCGGCATGAGGATAGAATAGGCAATTCAAGTAGTTATTTCTCCAGAGCCCCGAAGCCGCGATACCACGTCGGCTGAAGAGCATGAGTCCCAAGAAAGAAATTAATAGTTATTTGTTTTATAAGGGGTTTTTGTTTAACCGCTCGTCTAATATTGATACCCGAACAAGCGAAAGATGCAAAAACTTAACCACGAGCGTAGCGAGTGGTTTGAAAAGTGGAATCTTGAGCGTTGTGTGGGTTTCAAGGCACGATGGTTAAACAAATTTTGTCCTCGAGTGTTACACAAAATATTTTACCACATCAACCCGAGGAAAATTAACTGTGAGATATCAAACAAAATCAATTCAAATCAAATCCAAATGAACGCCATTAAACATTTATCATCCAAAATCATCATTTAAAAATCAATTCCCAACATGAGGAAACAACTCAAAATTTGCATCAGTTTACTTTGCCCCACATGTGGAGAAAATACAACTTTCTCATCACTTTTTAAACAATCAAGAGAGCCTTTACCAGATGGTGTGTTGAGAAAATATGTGTTTTTCGTGTAATACTAACCTCAAATTGTTGTACCAGTTGTCGTGTCGTTTGCCGAGCGACTGCAAGGCTATAATATTGCATTGTCGTCCGACATATGCATGCAAATTTTCTGCTTCATTGGAATTCGGGAAGTGGGTCAAATTTAACTGGCAAAATTTGACACGTACAGACATAGTTACATACATACAGTATGTATCAGAACGAAGGGCATAGAAAGAGACCCATTCATTTTTATGTCACACTGACCAACTTTAACTATGGGACCAACCCCGAAAACGCGGAAAAAAAATTGTATATTTCATACATTTTGCTGGTCTGATGTTGAAATTTCCTATGGGAGAGTCAATTTTTTTCCGCGTTTTCGGGGTTGGTCCCATAGTAAAATTGCTCAGTATGACCTAAACATTAATGAGTCTCTTTCTTGGCCCTTCGTTCTGATACATACTGTATGTACATTGCAAGTTGAATAAAACCTTTTAAATAATTATTTATCGTGTAATACTTACTGACCTTCAAGTCGTTGTACCACTTGTCGTGTTGTTCGCTAAGCGACCGCAAGGCTGTCAGCTTCCTCGCGATGGCGTCCGCGGCTCGCTGCTGCCGCGACATGTACTCGCCGCGGAGCTTCAGAGTAGCAGCAGTTAGGAACTAACAACGAATGCAATAGGGTATATTATATATTTATCGTGTGATACTGACCTTCAAGTCGTTGTACCACTTGTCGTGTTGTTCGCTGAGCGAGCGCAAGGCCGTCAGCTTCCTCGCGACGGCGTCCGCGGCTCGCTGCTGCCGCGACATGTACTCGCCGCGGAGCTTCAGAGTAGCAGCAGTTAGGAACTGATAAGGAATGCAATAGGGTATATATGTATTTATCGTGCAATACTGACCTTCAAGTCGTTGTACCACTTGTCGTGTTGTTCGCTGAGCGACCGCAAGGCTGTCAGCTTCCTCGCGATGGCGTCCGCGGCTCGCTGCTGCCGCGACATGTACTCGCCGCGGAGCTTCAGAGTAGCAGCAGTTAGGAACTGACAAGGAATGCAATAGGGTATATATGTATTTAACGTGTAATACTGACCTTCAAGTCGTTGTACCACTTGTCGTGTTGTTCGCTGAGCGACCGCAAGGCTGTCAGCTTCCTCGCGATGGCGTCCGCGGCTCGCTGCTGCCGCGACATGTACTCGCCGCGGAGCTTCAGAGTAGCAGCAGTTAGGAACTGATAACGAATGCAATAGGGTATATATGTATTTATCGTGTAATACTGACCTTCAAGTCGTTGTACCACTTGTCGTGTTGTTCGCTGAGCGACCGCAAGGCTGTCAGCTTCCTCGCGATGGCGTCCGCGGCTCGCTGCTGCCGCGACATGTACTCGCCGCGGAGCTTCAGAGTAGCAGCAGTTAGGAACTGATAAGGAATGCAATAGGGTATATATGTATTTATCGTGTAATACTGACCTTCAAGTCGTTGTACCACTTGTCGTGTTGTTCGCTGAGCGACCGCAAGGCTGTCAGCTTCCTCGCGATGGCGTCCGCGGCTCGCTGCTGCCGCGACATGTACTCGCCGCGGAGCTTCAGAGTAGCAGCAGTTAGGAACTGATAAGGAATGCAATAGGGTATATATGTATTTATCGTGTAATACTGACCTTCAAGTCGTTGTACCACTTGTCGTGTTGTTCGCTGAGCGACCGCAAGGCTGTCAGCTTCCTCGCGATGGCGTCCGCGGCTCGCTGCTGCCGCGACATGTACTCGCCGCGGAGCTTTAGAGTAGCAGCAGTTAGGAACTAAAAACAAATGGAAAACATGCGTAAGAGCCCATCAACGTGCACACTAGCGCCACTGCTAAATAATCGTGATTATTTAAATTTAAAGAAAGATATTTTTAAAACCGGGCAAGTGCGAGTCGGCCTCGCCCACCGAGGGTTCCGTACTTTTTAGTATTTGTCGTTATAGCGGCAACAGAAATATGTACATCATCTGTGAAAACCTCAACTGTGTAGCTATCACGGTTCATGAGGCCTGGTGACAGACGGACGGACGGACGGTCTTAGTAATAGGGTCTCGTTTTACCCTTTGAGTACGGAACCCTAAAAAGAGGGCCGCTTACCTACTGTATTTTGTATTTAAGTACCCTTTGAATACATCAAACTAGTTTTTATGTGCTGGATTCGTTAATCTATGCGTCCAAAGTTAAAACGGCCGTTTTTGTTTTGAGTTCATATATCGATACTACACTACTAAACAACACTACAAACTATAGTTCGTTTTTTTAGCATTAGAAAGAACACAGAAGCAAGCGTACAGTTTTTATCAGGCTCTTTAATTGTTAATAATTATTGAATTATCTAATGTAGCATGGTCAATACATATAATTTACTTCAAATTATTATCGCTAAAGGTGCCGGATTTGGAACCACAAGCTTACTTCTGCGAAGTTCTTTCTGCGAAGTTTTCTTTATGCTAAAAAAAACGAACTATAAGACTTCTAGATATGCCATATTTTAATCCTTAGGTTAGGAGGTAAATAATTTACCTCTAGACTCTCCTTAGGGCTGGGTTCTTCCTTGCTGTTGATATTGAGGATCGGCTGCGATACGTCTCTGGCCAATACTTCCTGAATAATCGCCGTGAATGACAGCTTTTGCCTCTGAAAAATATTGAAATTTGCAACAATATGTATCTACTCGTAAAACTGTAGGTGGAGTAATCAAAAACTAAGGGCCCGATTCGGATTTTGAAATAGACATCTATTAGATAGCTTTTAGACATTACCAAGATACGATAACGATATGTTTAAGATCTAACCTGTCAAATTTGACATTTGCGCGATTCTGGAGATACTCTTGAACGATTTCCACAGGATATGACTTAGAGATCCAATTCACATCTAATAGATATCTTACGCTATCTAACGTAAAAGTGACATTGGTTGCCCGAATTGCGCTGCAAAAGGGAACTAGATGATACAGTCGATTCTCGTTAATTCAAACCTGCGATAATTCGAACCTCTCTATAATTTCGAAATCATCACGAGTTCCGTAGAATATCTCTTTATATTTCGAAATAATTCAATACATTTTTAAGCACTTGCTAATTCGAACAAAAAAATCAACGCTGCGTAACAAAACGACGCGTTAATTCGAACTCATAGGCGTCAAACACTCGACAATTCAAAGTTATCAGATTGCAGAGGTAAGTGTATGTACCCTACATTTTGAGACAAGTTCAAGTTCATAGTATCGAGAGCATTTGTTATTGTAAAATAATTTCCAGCACTACGTATTTCTGATAAAAAAAGTTATTGATCAGTCTCAGCAATGTGCTTTGAAGCAAATTAATATTACTAGACTTCTTCCCAAAGACTAATAATTAATTCGCATTATGTATGTGCATGTGTGCAATATGTACCTCTAATCTTTTGATATTGTAAAAATTAGCAGTTAACAAATCATAATTGACTATTATTCAATAATTCGAACTTTCATATTTTATCTCTCAAAAATTTCGAACTATTTGATATTTCAAACTCTCGATAATTCGTAATATTTTAAAAGTCCCTTGAGTTTCGAATTAACGAGAGTCGACTGTATCTAAACTATAACGTATCTAAAATGGTTCTAGTACGTGTCGTCTCTTGTGAATATCTTGAAGTTCGAATACGGCAGTAATTCCGAATTATAGCTGGTACCGTTTTTCTGATTTCCTCTACAAAGCGGAAAAACGTTTAAAGCTACGAAAACGTTGGCAGTGGATATATTGATTAGACATTGACGAAAATGTTATTTAAAAAGATTTTTACCTGGTAATTCATTTATTTACAAACAAGATATATGATATGATATATTACACAATAGTATTACTAAAAGAAATTAATCCTTCCTTCTTCCTGGCGTTATCCCGGCATTTTGCCACGGCTCATGGGAGCCTGGGGTCCGCTTGACCACTAATCCCATGATTTGACGTAGGCACTAGTTTTTACGAAAGCGACTGCCATCTGACCTTCCAACCCAGAGGGGAAACTAGGCCTTATTGGGATTAGTCCGGTTTCCTCACGATGTTTTCCTTCACCGAAAAGCGACTGGCAAATATCAAATGATATTTCGTACATAAGTTCCGAAAAACTCATTGGTACGAGCCGGGGCTAAAAGAAATTAATAACTAGCTTAAATCTAAAATAGGCCCTTGAGACATTGTACCAAGGTTGCTGGCGGCAACTCTAGGTCCATGGGGTCCCAGCCCGCATAAGCTGTTCTCAAAAATCACGAAGCGTCTGGTTGACGTAACTGGTGACCGAAGAGCTGGCGGCTACCTCGCAAAACGTATCAGCATTGCGATACAGCGAGGAAATGCCGCCAGCATCCTTGGTACAATGCCGCAAGGGCCTATTTTATATTTAAGCTAGTTATTAATTTCTTTTAGTAAAGATTTTAGATAGCATTAATGTCAATTTAAGGTCGGGCCCTGGAGGGAAACTACCTTAAATCCTTAAGCTGGCTCATTTTATTTAAAGGAGACATTCCTTTATTTTTAAAAAGAAACAAAACTGCATTCAAAATATTGTTCATTTTTTCTCCAATTTGGCTTGTTTAAAAAAATCTTGAGTACTAAATATTAGATTTTATGGATATTTTGTACGACAGACGAGTGTATGACCTAATGTTTCTTGAGGCAAGCGAATTTTAGAAAATCTTTGAATGCAGTTGTGTTTCTTTTTAAAAATAAAGGAATGGCTCCTTCAAGTAAAATGAGCCAGCTTAAGGATTTAAGATAGTTTCCCTCCAGGGCCCGACTTATCTTTCCACCCTGTATATATATTTCGACTTACCTCTTTCAGTATGTTGTTAATGTCGTCCTGTTCCAGAGCCGGGTTCCGCAGCTGCAGCTCTTTGTACAGCTGATCCTCCAAGTCATACGGTTCCAGCGTCCTGGAATTATATATAAATAGGAGACTTGCTGTAGATAAGCTTAGGCAAGCATGTTCCAAGAGGAAGAGACAGTAAAACACCTAATGTGTGTATGTCACACCCTCGCCAAAGAATGAAGGACTTTGGAGCAGGATACCTGGAACCAAAAAATTTTTGCACCGCCTACAACTTATCTGCTTTGCCTAAAGGTTGATTGGTAGAGAATGCCTTATGGCATTAAGTTCGCCTTTTGTACAGAATGTTTTCTTATGTGCAATAAAGATTAAATAAATAATAAATAACCAAAGGACTTCAGAACTCTACCCATGAGCTCCATCATCCGACACATGGATATGGTGGGAAAAGCTCTTGAGTAGTTGACGGATCTTTTCTAGGGGGGTAATTGCACATAATAGGGATGGGTTGAAGTGTATCCGCAAGGGCCCCCGATAACAATAAGATAAGATAAGATAAGCATGTTTCATTCTATAGACTGTATCTTTAGGTATTTAAAAAAGAGTAAACAAAATTTACCCTCAAATAGCTTCTTAAGCCAGTAGACGCACGTAGTCTGGCTGTGCAAACAAGATGGCGGGCTATGCTAATTCCAAACAAGATGTCTCGCATATATCATTATATAGCCCGCGACTACGTCTGACTCGCTCTAACCTACCGTGACAGTACAGTGGCGTCGGTGCACAGCACCAACAGCGCGGGCAGCGGCGGCGGCGTCAGCGCCAGCCCGGCGGGGGGTCGCAGCGTGGCCCGCGGGCCCGCCGTGCACACAAGATGGCGGGCCACGCTGGTGCGGGACAAGATGGCCGACAGTTGCCTCGCTCTAACATAGGCCGCGACTACGTCTGACTCCCTCTAACCTACCGTGACAGTACAGTGGCGTCGGTGCACAGCACCAACAGCGCGGGCAGCGGCGGCGGCGTCAGCGCCAGCCCGGCGGGGGGTCGCAGCGTGGCCCGCGGGCCCGCCGTGCACACAAGGTGGCGGGCCACGCTGGTGCGGGACAAGATGGCTGACAGTTGCGTCTCGCTCTCCGCTGGAACATAAAAGGCAAATAAAATCACTGACATAATCGTATTATGTGCAATTTAAATCTTATTAGCAGTGGTGTTTACAAAGATGGTAACTACTGGACCAATCGAATTGACATTTGGTAATACACATATGTAAATTAGTGACCCAAAGATGGCCAATTGGACATGTAAAGTAAACAAATGAATTTTGAAACATGGGGGAACTTTTGGGGGGTAAATGAAAAAGTTAAAAAATAAAGTTATTCAAACTATATTGTGTTATATACCAAATGAAATAGCTCACCTTGAGAATTCCAAATACCTATGTTTTTTTATAATTTTAAAATACATAGGTTAGAAGTTATTTAAGAAACTAGCCAATAAGCGACCATTCCCCCACCCCCATTTATCTCAACTACTGAGTCTAAAATTATGAAGAAAATACACAAAATAGTTTTTTACCTATAGATGACAGGAAAACCTATTAGAAATGTGCAGTCAAGCGTGAGTCGGACTTAATGTACGGAACCCTTGAAACGCGAGCCCGACTCGGACTTGGCCGGTTTTTTTTTTATTTAACAACTATCACAAATGTGAGTTGACTTAGGTCTTAGGGCCAGTTGCACCAACCACATTTGACAGGCTGATCAATGTCAGCCGGCGCGCCCCGTCGCGCCACTATGAAACTTTCCATACATAAAATTTAGCGAACTCTTTAACGATACGAACAGTTTGGTGCAACCGACCCTTAATGCCATTAAAAATTTACCATCATCAGCTAAAGCGTAGTCCTTAAGCTGGTTCAGCACGGGTAGCGTGACGGCGTGGACGCCGCCAGCGTGCATGCAGGCGTATGTGTTGTTTGTGCACTGGAAACAATCGACATATAGAATTTATCTCCGAAACTACTGGGTCTAAAATTTAGGAAAAAATACAAAAAATAGTTCTTTTATCCTATAGACTATAGGCAGGAAAGTCTATTACAAATGTGCAGTCAAGCAAGAGCCGAACTTAATTACTTAGTTCTTGATCCGACCGGGTTTTTTAAAAACATTTCATTCGTGTTCCACATAAAAAAATACATTGTTAAAAATTGGGTATGGTACCCTGAGAACCCTTGGAACGCGAGTCCGACTTGAACTTGGCCGGTTTTTCTCCTTCTAAACAGATTTAACGTCCTGACTGCATCTCGCATCACATCTCTAAAGTCTTGCTCAGAGCAAACTTACGGGCACGGTGTACAAGACAGCATATCTGGATACTTACCGGATAGAGATGGACCGGGTACGAGTACTGCATGTCGACATTGTCATCTGGGTTCAGGACAATGCTCAGTTCCACCGCCTCCACCACGTAGAGGGCGTGGCTGTCTTCCTTCTCCGTGGCCTGAAATTGGCAAATAAAACGTTCAGAAATACTTGTTGCTGTCGTTAGCTGGAGAATACATTGCAAGAAGACTGTACTGACCTTCTTCCTCGCGCTATCCCGGCATTTTGCCGCGGCTCATGGGAGCCTGGGGTCCGGTTGGCAACTAATCCCATGATTTTACGTAGACACTAGTTTTTACGAAAGAGACTGCCATCAGAATCTTCCAACCCAGAGGGAAAACTAGGCCTTATTTGATAATTTTATGGTTTAGACTCACTTCACTCACTTGTTTGTTCGTGCTTGAGAAGGGAGACCTAGGCTCTCCGAAACATGTCGCGCGAGTGACTAAAAACAAGTGAGTCTAAACCGTAAAATTATTCAACGTTAGTATGTCTCACAACAGCTTAAATTCGATTAGGCCTTATTGGGATTAGTTCGGTTTCCTCACGATGTTTTCTTTCAACGAAAAGCAACTGGTGAATATCAAATGGTATTTCGTACATAAGTTCCAAAAACTCATTGGTACGAGCCGGGGTTTGAACCCGCCACCTCCGCATTGAAAGTCGCTCGCTCTTACCGCTAGGCTACCAGCGCTCTAGAAAATAGAAGACTATGTACTGTATACTAATAAAGTTGTACTTACGATGGGTAATAGGTAACAGGCAATGGAATAATTGTGCAGAACAAGTAGCCACCACAACTAAATGGCATATCTTTAATGTTGGATAAAGCTGTGATGGAACATGACGGAGCCATAGTTGTCGTCCACTGAAGGGTACATTGCTAGACTACACTGTATTCTAATATAGTTGTACTTACATTGGGTAGGAGAAGGCAGTGGTACAGCTGAGCTGAGCAAGTAGCCACCACAACTAAAGGCGGCATGTCTTTACTGTTAGATAAAGCTGTGATGGAACAGGACTCGGAGCCATAATTGTCATCCGCTGAAGGGTACATTGCTAGACTACACTGTATTCTAATATAGTTGTACTTACATTGGGTAGGAGAAGGCAGTGGTACAGCTGAGCTGAGCAAGTAGCCACCACAACTAAAGGCGGCATGTCTTTACTGTTAGATAAAGCTGTGATGGAACAGGACTCGGAGCCATAATTGTCATCCGCTGAAGGGTACATTGCTAGACTACACTGTATTCTAATATAGTTGTACTTACATTGGGTAGGAGAAGGCAGTGGTACAGCTGAGCGGAACAAGTAGCCACCACAACTAAAGGTGGCATATCTTTACTGTTGGATAAAGCTGTGATGGAACAGTACTCGGAGCCGTAGTTGTCATCCGCTGGAGGGTGCATTGCTAGACTACACTGTATTCTAATATAGTTGCACTTACATTGGGTAGGAGAAGGCAGTGGTACAGCTGAGCTGAGCAAGTAGCCACCACAACTAAAGGTGGCATATCTTTACTGTTGGATAGAGCTGTGATGGAACAGGACTCGGAGCCGTAGTTGTCGTCCGCTGGAGGGTACATTGCTAATGGACCCGTCAGTTTGTGCTGCAGTCTGAAATAGTAACATTAGTAACACATTTTAAACAATAAGTAACTTTTATATATAACATATAATCGCTGGATTTTCGTGATTGTAAATTGAAACCATTCGACGTTATTAGAGAATTTCGCAGGAGTGTCGCTTACGAAACACCACCATATCAATAATTCTAAATACAATTAAAAAGTAAATTTTAGTAAACGACACTCTAGACTCTAAAGACACGTCAAGATCGCTTACCTTCCTTCTAATGCTAAAAAACGAACTATAATGTTAACACAATAACAGTTACACCAGAAAAAGTGCAAGAAAAGCTTGGTCTCCCAAACTGTCCAGGAGATATCGTGATGCTAGGAGACAGGCAGGCTTAAGCCCGATGGTGAATATAAATAAATCTTTAACTATTTTTTTTGCACATTATTAAATTATACAACGGGACTTAATCGCGTATTTAAGTTTTAAGTTCACCTTCGACGTTTCGAGGACGGCGTTGTCCCCGTGGTCTCGGAGAAGACTGGCTGAGCTGACATCATCTTCTAGCCGCGCGAGTTTTTCGAACTACCCGCACTTGGACGGGGACTCAATCTGGAGCCCCATAGGAGCCCGTCGACATCGCTAACGTAAAGAACGACGAAAATGAAGGCATTTTGCGTTCCAGACCATTCGCGATGCAGACTAAAAGTGATATAGGCAAAATATTACACTAGTCATTTTGCGTTCTCGTCGTCGACGGTCGTCCGCGACTATACCTTAATCTTAATCATAACTTAATAAATACGCGATTAAGTCCCGTTGTACAATTTAATAAAATATAAATAGACTTACGTTTTAGCTTCCAAGTCGCACTCCATCATATAGACGTCTCCATTTCCCCTCAAAATTAGGAGACTATCGGATCCAGGTGTAGTAGTGAAATCCACGGCCGTGTCTCCCAAGCTGTCCAGGATGGGTCGTGATGCTAGGAGACCGGCCGGCTTAGGTCCTATGGTGAAGATCTTGACAAGCTTCGGACCGGATTTTAGGGCGATGTTGTATAACCTGGAATTCAAGGATGTCGGTTTTAGAATAGACGGTTATGGTGAAATCGTGAAGCACCATAATAGGGCCCGTGCATGAACTATAGAGGGGGGGGGGGGCAGCATAGGTGCCGTAAAGATTTTTGGCGCGAGGCGAAAATGTGTCGTTTATGCTTCCGGTGTAGCCCACAAGATGGCAGAACCTACTATGCACAAGGAAACGTACCGCCGAGAACGGTAGATGGTGGCACTTGTTTTGGCAATGTACATGTGCACATATGTTTCCGATTCAAGCCACGAGCCAATGGCAGACCCTCCATCGCGCACGGTCCTTAAGAGTTACTTCACTTCTTTTGAGAAGTAAACGAAAAGGCCATCATCTTGCGAGTTTGCCAACGACATGTTGCAACAAATATGTACCTATCATCGTATACGATTTAAAAAAACTCAATAGATGGTGGCAATGGTCATGACAAGCGTACAATAGCACGGCTCCTGCTCCATTAAAAGTAAATGCGTTGCGTTGATTCTTGAAACTTCTAGATGCTGGCTGTAATGAGTTATAAATAATATAACATACGGTAGGTTCCTCTATTGTAAATTTTATACTTAAGGAAAAAATTGAAAAAGTTACGTTTCCGGCAGGACTTGAACCCGCAACTTGAGGAAAAGGATTGAGGTATCAAGTCCTGCTGGAGCGGAAGCGTATTTTTCCTCGCGCTGGCCCTCACGGCGTAGAGGAGCGTCCCCCGGGTGGTGGATGGGGGAATGGTCGGTAGTACAGCTTAGCTACGCTTCTCGGCTAATTCCAATGGAATCGCTAACCAAAGTAGGGTGTGGTCCTCCAGCATTTCGGGGGTTGTGCGGCGGGTTAACACCCCTCCCACGGAAAAAATATAAATGTTCAGAAACCGAAAAGAGAGAAAATACGATCCGATCCCAATTCTAACAATTTAAGGCTAAGAAACACGGACCTCCGATTTGCTTCATGGAATGTGCGTTCCCTGTTTAGACCTGGAGCCATGTACCAGTTAACGAAAGAGCTTTTAAGGTACCAAGTAGCTGTCGCAGCGCTTCAGGAAATAAGGTGGCCGGGGAACGGGGAATGCAACGTTGATAACGGAATCATATTTTATAGCGGAAATGACTCTGGCCGGCACTCATATGGCACCGGTTTTTTCGTGGATAAGAAATATATAGGTAACGTGATTCGGTTTGACGCGGTATCAGACAGGATATCTGTCCTTCGCTTTAGAACCAAACTGGCAAATATATCAATCATCAACGTGTACGCGCCTACAGAAGTGACCAGCGATGAAACAAAAGATGATTTTTATGAAAACCTGGAAATGATATTTGACCAACTGCCAAGTTACGACATCAAAATAGTTATGGGAGATTTAAATGCAAAGGTTGGAAGAGAGGAAATCTTCGTACCAACTATCGGGAAACATAGTAAACACGTCCAGAGTAATGACAATGGACTGAGACTGATCAGTTTCGCAGCTTCCAAAGCTATGGTGATAAAGAGTACGATGTTTCCCCATAAGGACATTTACAAAGGGACATGGAAATCTCCCAATGGGCAGACCGTTAACCAGATCGATCACGTACTTATAGACGATAGACATAAAAGTGCCATACAAGACGTGAGGAGCTTTAGAGGTGCTGATTGCGACAGCGACCACTTTATGTTAGCCATAAAAATTAAAGTTAAGATTAAGATAGACAAACAGATCGCACATAAACAGGATTTCAAATTTGATATAGAACAGCTAAAAGATCATGAGATTAAAAATAAGTTTCAGCTAGAACTCAGTAATCGTTTCAAGGGCCTGAAAGTTGATGAGGATGTTAACAGGATGTGGGAAAATATAAAAACTGCAGTGACTAAAGCGGCGCGAAATGTGTTGGGTGGTAAGAAAAAGAAGAAAAGACGGAAATGGTGGAATGAGGAGTGTGAGCGGGTTATAGAGGAACGGAGAAAATACAAAATCCTTGCCGAACAAGATGCTCAGTGGGAGGTCATGCACAAACACCTGCAGGTGGAGACGAGAAAAATTATAAAACGAGCTAAAAGGGAACACCTGAACAGCATAGTACGGGGGATGGAAACACTGATACGAGCTAATCAATCTCGAAAGTTTTATAAAGAGCTGAGCTGTTTCAAAAAAGGCTATAAGCCTGTTACTCAAATCCTAGAGGACGACAGCGGTAATCTCGTCACATCCAGAGCTGAAATTAAGAATATGTGGAAAGAATATTTTCAACACCTCCTTAACTGCCCCCCTCTAGATGCGCCGGCACACCCCAACAACAGTAGCGCCGATGATCCCGAAGTCACCCCTCCAAGCTTTGAAGAGGTTCACCAAGCCATTATGCATCTCAAGAACAACAAGGCTCCCGGCATTGATGGGCTCCCATCCGAAATCTGGAAGAACTGTGGTAGCACTGTCCAATCAAAAGTTTACGAGCTTTTGCTAAGGATATGGGAACTAGAAGAACAGCCACAAGAATGGAACGTAGGTGTTATCTGTCCTGTTCATAAAAAAGGCTCAAAAAAGAAGTGCGCAAACTACCGAGGAATTGCCTTACTCACAACAGCGTACAAAATTCTGTCCAACGTGCTGCTAAAGAGGCTGGAACCGTACGCCGAAAGAATCCTAGGGGACTACCAATGTGGTTTTCGAAGAAATCGCAGCACGACGGATCAGATCTTCTTGCTTAAGCAACTAATGCAAAAGAAGTGGGAGTACGCACAAAGCATTCACTCATTGTTTGTGGACTTCACAAAGGCCTATGACAGCATAGACAGAGGTACTCTATACTCCATTCTTATTCATTTTAACATCCCCAAAAAACTAGTTGCCATAATTACTGCAGCAACTAAAGAGAGCAGAATGCGAGTCAGAGTAGGGGGTGAGCTGTCTGAAGAATTCACGGTTATGACCGGCCTAAAGCAAGGGGATGCCCTATCGCCTGTGCTCTTCAATCTAGCCCTAGAATATGTTGTCCGGAAAGTTTTAGTGTTGGACATAGGGGTAGAGCTGAACGGCAGGCACAAGGTGGTGGGGTACGCAGATGACCTGGCGTTATTAGGGGAGAGCCGTGAACAGGTAGCGGAGGCAGCTAGTGTCCTGGAACGAGAGGCCTCTAGTTTAGGTCTCAGGATCAACCAGGCAAAAACTGAATACCTCCACATGAAACGTTACAAGAATACACGCATCCAGCGTGATAGTCTTCATGTTGGGGGTACCGTCTACCGTGGAGTTGAGAAGTTTCGGTACCTGGGATGCACTGTTACCGACACAAACACCAGAGAGGAGGAGATCAACATACGCATCCAAAACGCCCTGCGGTGCAGTGCAGCCCTCCACAAAGTGTTGGTGTCCAGGCTTCTCAGCAAACATACAAAGTTACGGATATATAAAACCGTTATACGGCCTATCCTAATGTATGGCTGTGAGGCCTGGTCCCTAACACTAAAAGAAGAAGGTCAGCTCCTGGTAGCAGAGAGAAAAGTTTTTCGCAAGATCCTGGGACCTATTCAGAGAGATGACGGCACCTGGAGGATCCGGAAAAATGCCGAGATCGAGGAGTTAGTGGCCGAACCCAATATCATCGGCGAAACGAAAGCGCACAGACTTCGCTGGTTCGGTCACCTACTCAGAATGGGAGAGGATCGGGCTGTCAAGAAGGCGTTCTTGGGACGACCGACTGGTAGCCGTCCAGTGGGTCGGCCCAGGTATCGCTGGGAAGACAGTGTGGCGGCGGATCTGCTTCAGCTTCGCGTCAGTAACTGGCAGGAAGCTGCACAGGATCGGGACAGGTGGCACGCTCTCGTTTCGGAGGCCAAGATTCTCTTTGGATCGCTGAGCCAAAATAGTTAGTTAGTTATAAAATTTGGAATACCGTTCGCAGGTGTATCGGCTTGTTTAAAAATTGGTTCCTCTATTGTACATTCGTAGGTAATGGTCCACCGGCAGTGGCAATAATAATACATTGACAGTCTGTGATTGATTGTATGTGTATGGATCAAATGTGGTGAGGTTTACATTACCTGATGGTGTTATCAGAGACGAGGACCCACAAGTGCGACAGTGAGCCGGAGTGCCACTGCACGCGGCGGACTTCTCCCTGCGAATACAGGAACCGCTCGTCCAGAGAGAAACTCCTGAAAAGAAACGAGTCTGTTTAAAATTTGCATACAGGAAAAATCATATTATGTTTTTATTAAGAAGCGTGAGCAGGGTAGGCCCAGGAGGGGATGGCGAGACGACTTTGACACCTTCCTTTACAACCGGCCTGAGGAAACACAAAATCGGGAGTTATGGAGAACCAGAGGAGAGGCCTTTGCCCAGCAGTGGAACACTCAAATAGGCTCAGAAAAAAAAAGGGCAGTGCAAGGTACAAACACCAGCCAATAACTTGTATTTATATTCGGGCCGATCTAAAGCTAGATTCACATTTGTCTGTCGTGTTGTGTTGTGATGCTCTCTGTCGTGATGGCATACTGTTCACATCTATATGACGTGTTATGACGCATTTTTATCAGTTCCGTCTTGGCTCTCGGAGAGTTCACACTCCTCGTCCATACTTGATGCGGCTCTGACGCGTCACAACACAACACTGGCGCGTGCACACTAGTCTGATGCGCTGTGTCTTGTCGCTGCACCGCCCCCCGCACCTCACCCGTCCTGATGCGGACCGGGATCGCTTGTGATGCGACACAACATAAGCCATCACAATAGATGGCATCAGAGAAATGTGAACGCAACCATATTAAATGTATGAAACCGATACCGTTCTGATGCATCACAACACAACACGACAGACAAATGTGAATCCGGCTTCAGACTGTCACGTATGTACCTAATTCCCGCCATACATTGATAGATTTATCCGCCAGTCAAATGTACCACACAGATCTGGAAGACACATCTATGACACATCTCTACATACGAGTATATTCCTAGCTATTTGGTTGGTCATCAACTAACAGACAAGCGACAATCTTTTCGACATTGCATCATAATAATATTTTCAATGTTGCCAAAGTGAGAAAACTTAATTTTTTACGTCTAGCCTGTGACGACTGTGACAGCAAAACAAAAAGGCAACTGTCACTGTCACTTGCATATCTATTAGTCAAATATTTGTCGCATTATCGCGTGGCTGCGTCATCGAGAACAATAGCAGACAATAGATAAAATAAAGGACGTCACGCTATTCACACACGTGAAAGAAAACTCATATCCAAACGTCCCCTAACACCCCACCAAAGAGAACAGAGTGTATAGAGGCGGATTGTCAAAGTAAATTATGTAGCCACTGTAAATTTACTGCCATCTTTCGACAGAAGATTAAACCTGTTAGAACGCCATTTGACTTTGATCATTATTTTTCACTGATTTGTGTTAACTTGTTAAATATTAACATTAACGCCATCTACTCGACTGTAGGCCAAAGGTATGGTGCAATCTTTTCGAGCGATGGCGTCATAACCTTTGGCCTACAGTCGAGTAGATGGCATAATTTCAATATTTAACAAGTTAACACATATCAGTGAAATAATGATCAAAGTCAAATGGCGTTCTAACAGGTTTAATCTTCTGTCGAAAGATGACAGTAAATGTACCGTAGCTACATAATTTACAATGACAGTAACTCTCTATTTCAAATTCTCTTTCACCCCACCTAAATAAAAATCATAATTTTCACCCAAAGATCCGGTGGCCGGTGCCGGTGTCCGCACCATTATGATCGGGGTTAAAAAAAGAACCATTCATATTCTCGTGATAAATACGAAGGAAGGTCTCACCCTTGGCTTTGATAATAATTTGATTATGGCGGCCATTTTTGTTTGCAAGGGTTAATCGGACGTTCGGAAATTGTGGTTGCGTTGAAAAAAAGGAGTTTCACGGGAGTTGGGGGAAAGTGAAATTTTAATACTGTAGAACATCCATAATTTAATAAAGGCAAACATTGCTTTGTATGTTTATATGGACATTATGGTCATGCTTATCTTAAAATCTGACGTCTGACTTATATAGTTTGTCAAAGGACTGTCTCATTTCAATCATAAACAGAGAGAATCAAGGATGAGTATAGTTTTCCTGTGGTTCTTACTGACTGATAAATTGGTTTGACCAACTATACATATCTTCTTCTTTGTCCTCGCCTTGTCCCATTTCAGTTGGGGTCGGCCAACTATACATATAATATATTTAAATCATGTCAAGTTGACATTGATTGTCAGTTTTGTTTATAACTGACCACTTGAAAATTCTTATTCATAACGTGGCTAGAAAATGTCTTTGAGATCCGTTTATGCAGCCAGTTTAGGTCTATCATAGTTAGTACACAGATTAATACAGTAAAACATTGACATGACGTCCCAAACGCTTCTTGAATACCAATGTCAACGTAAGACGTGAAGTCAGTCCGAGCCGTATCAAATAGAGTTGAGTACTTCGCTCTAATGCTAAAGGTATCAGAGTAGTTACTACACAGATTAATACAATAAAACATTGACATGATGTCCCAAACGCTTCTTGAATACCAATGTCAACGTAAGACGGGTCGAAGTCAGTCCGAGCCGTATCAATCAATCTCCCGTAAGCCCTCGGCCAACCCTCTTGCGTGGGGTTTCAATTTGAATAGTATTTATGATGAATTTGCGTTGTCCAGTCACCTGCAATAATAATGTATAGGTACAATCAGCAGCAGAAGTTGCTAAGCGGGCGAGGTGTTCATAATTACCTTGACACGCTCTTATTCTCTTAACAATAAAGTCTCGTCAAGTCATTTTGAACACCTAGGCCGGTTAGCAACATCTGCTGCTGACTGTACGATCAGGCCAAAATAATATACAGGATGTCGTGTTTGATCTGTATCAAGCGAAGGCTAATTTACTACATATGCAATTTGCGAAGTCTCCAAAAAGTTTTAAAAGCACACGGAAATATCAGGAAACAGAAAGCTGGATTCTATTTCCTATGAAAAAAATGATAAAATTCCGAAATTGTAACATTTTTGGAAAGTGTTCGACGGAACATAAGAAAAAGGGTGATCATATTAATATGATTTGTCTAAGGATATTAGTATAGTATATAATAGTATGTATGTAAAATTAACGGTTTAGGAGACAGCCAATAGAATACCGAGGAGCGGAGGAGTTTCCAGGAAAAATGGATCGGGATATAAGTTTAAAACCCATTTACCCACTTTTCACGTATAATGCGCTTTTGCTCACGTTGCATTAATCCCGTATCTAATTGGCGAGTAAAAGTTAACTGGACTCAGATTAGTAATAATGCCTACCTACCTAGTAAGTACTAGTATAACAAAAAGCCCCAAACTCGAGATCGGTCAAACCCTGGCTCGTATCTGTGTCCAAAAGTAGGAAGAGAAGACTGACAAATATTAGAGAAGTATACAAGGTGTTACAAATGTTGGTATACTTTAATTTAAAAGTTTAAGTATCGCATAGTTTCAAAGAGTAGTAGTAGTTACAAAGAGTCCCTCGCAACGGTAAATAAAGGTATACCTATAGTATACATACCAGATTACGTGCGTAAGCGAGCCCCATAAGACAGAGTAAACAAACTCAGAGAAAAGTACAATAAATTATAAGTGATTCGCATGCACACAGAAAGGACCCAAAGAAAACGGCACATTTAAGAGCGTAAATCACACAATTTTTACATACCGAAGCGGGGGTCATCACGAACACGTGAAAATAGAAAAAACCGTAACAAACGGCCCACATTAGAACAATCGCGGGCGCGCGATGTCTCCGGAACAAAAACCGATAAAAACGCGAAAAGGTTCCGATTCGGTAAAAAATAAGAATTAGACAAAGCGTTTCGGGGCCTCTATACGTGTCCAGTTTTTTTTACGAGCAGCCCTTTTGTCCTTCCGGGTCTCTTTTTTAAATAGATCAGCGAGGGTAAGTAAGGCCGGACATCCAACCTGAATTATTATTGTGGATTTTTCTGCTCGGCATTCATAAATATTTTCCCGAGACCCCCGCCCAGGATTTACTCGAATCGGCGTAGAATTATAAATTCGTTTAATAAAATATGATACGATAAAGCGGCTTTTTTACTCGAGCGGACCTCTATTATATTTTGTTTAATTTATATATGAATAATTTAATTTAAAAAGGAAATCTGGGGGCTAATGAAATTTTTGTTTTCGAGATAATGAATTGAAAACACGTCGCCGGGCGGTGTCGTCGCGCTGTTATTCTTTTCTCGGCCGCTCATTCGGATTCATCCTCCGTATTTAAAAACCCAAAATAAAATATAAATATATAAATGTATTAATTATGGAGATGAATTTACGCGCGGTACTATCGCGGATGCTGCACACGTTTTTGTAAGGGATTTTTATCACGCATGTAAAAAATTAATTACGAATCTTACTGAGCGGCGAGCGATATAATTCGCGTGTTTTTACAGTTTTTTTTTGTGGGTTACCGGGTGCAAGTGAAGGTAAAAAGTATAAAACTCGGGCGGTTTGAGATATCGGTCCGCAAAAAGGCCAACGACGCCTTTAATCAACACGCAAACGAGCCGGCGCGCGATCAAACGGGCCCGTATTAAAAATAAAAACCACCACACAAATATAAAACGGAGAACATCGATCCAGACTGCCACGACCACGGGGGATTAAAATCGTAACGAACGCACAAAAATATTCAAATACAATACTAACAAATTGATACAAACACTCATTAGGGCCGAATCGCGGAAGGCTCCCCCTGCGGGCGGGCGGGCGCCCCCGAGCCGATCTCACCGACATTACAATCCACATCCAACGTACAAATATTATCTCAAATTCCTTCTCATTTATAATCCTTTTGTGTCCTCAGCGCGGTCCTCCGTCAAATCCCCTTCCCCCACCGGGCGGTGGGGTATTTTTATATTTTTAATCGCGTCGGGCATTATCCAAATGGACATTGGCGGTCGTGCCGACTGTCGCTGCCGCCGAGATGATAAATTCTCCTTTCGTTCGACACCCGCACCCTGTTTTGTTTCGTCCCTTCTCTAATGTGGCTCCTTTATTTCTACTATTGGCATCGAAGTGGAAAAAAATGTACGCTCCGTCATTAATTATGGGCGATTTGTCTGCGGCTGACTCGCGAGCATTCTTCTTCTTTCCGGTGTTCGACGATTAAAAATGGCTTGCCATCTGTGCCCTTCTTCGGCTGGGTTTTTTCCTCAAATGAGAATTGATTGTGGCAATCCGGGCGATCGTTTGATGCAGATTCGAAGCGCCGCTTTCTTGTTCCTTGATCGATGTTCGCTACATTGTCGCTTCTAATTACCTTCCGTTTTTAATAAAGTTTTTAATAATGGCCGACGGGAATGACGTTGCGATGAATAATGGTTGATACGGCGAGCCAAAAAGACAGCAAATTGTGAACTAAGAATTATACGGCGTGCAGGTGGCGCGGAAAATGAAGATATTTGCGAAGAGGGAAAAATAAAGTGTGTGGCGAGGGTAATGACGCCATCGATAACCCATAAGCGGGGAAAAATCGACGACAAATCATCCCTAATTTCCCTTCCGAGCGATACAATAACACCGATCCCCTTTTAAAATTGCCGAACAAGAAGAACAATATCTTCCGTAACATAAAATTCGAAAAAGTTTAATGGAACCTAAATCCTGACCAATAAAACATGAAAAACCGTAATATATTGTGGAAGAATCCGAACCGTCCATCGTATTAGTGCGACCGCAGAGAGGAGACGTGGTGGTCGCTACTTTGCATATAGAAAAGCAATTCGTTTTTTCGCGTGTTCACGAAAAATAGAAAAAATCTGTTAAGCGGAGTTCCTCAGTTATGTGTGGTTCCGTAATAGGCAATGTAGGACTTCTTGTATAGATAGTCGAGAACATCCTTTGAATAAGTATATCTTATATAACTAAATCATTGTTTTTGTTTATTTATGCAGCTGTTTGTAAGTAAATGAGTTTCCTTTAACATGACAGCTTTGACATGTATTGTCACTTAGGTTTAAACTAGAGATGCAACGGATAGTTGTTTGGCCGGATACCGGATACCAGATATTCGGCCTTTACATCGGCCGGATATCCGGTATCCGGCCGCCGAATATTCGGCCAGTGGAACTATACCTACATTTCGGTTTTTCAGGTGCGCATTCTGCAGGTTTGACCTGTTTCCTAGTAAACGTTCGCGCGGACTCATTTCTAGGTACGAAATGAGTGCGAGTGCAAGTCAGTGGAATGATTAAATTGTTTTAAAATAATAAACAGGTACGAATATGACCGTGTCTGTTTCTTTAATCCAATTGGCTTACTCCGAAATCAAGCAATGTTACTATCCGGTATCCGGCCGGATAGTAAAAGAATGGCCGGATACCAGATAGTAACCGGATATCCGGTGCATCTCTAGTTTAAACGTCTAGATTTTTTAACGAGACTGCTGGTAGGTTGCCTATAGCTTGTCTACGGGCATTACTGTCGCGCCAATTTACCTGTCCCTCTCTAATTAACATAGTTAAAAACGACGGATAGTCTATCTCGCCGCGAGATACTGTCGCGCCAATCATGTGCTAGGCCTACTGGGTAAAGCCCCCCCCCCCCTCGATTTCCATCCATCTCGATTTTGAGCAATCTCCGGCCAGCCGTTGAGATATGCGTCCAGGTCATCCCGCCGTCTCCGCCTCGGCCTGCCAGATCCTCGCCCATTGCTAATTTACTTATTACTTGCTTGCTTATTTAGCATAAAAAACAATTGACCAAAGGCCACTCCCGATTAGAAAACCCTCTCCCAGTGTCCCCAAAAAACGGAAAAAGTGCAGTGGATTGCGGGCAAGAATTAATGGTGCGAAACTTCGGTTCGCCCGAAGCGCGATTCAAATTTATGTACGTACACGTCCAGGCTTTTTTTGAACAAGGCGATAGTGGTTTTTTTTGCTAGTTGATTATGTGGGGTATAAGTTCTTTAGTTTTTAAGTACGTTTGAAGCATTTGGCATTTGTTGCTATGCGTTTGGATTTTATATGAAGATGTGGAAGTTTTAACACTTTAGTAGTAATGTTAGTATACAATAACAATGATCATGAAAATATTCATAAAGATAGTCGTACGGACGGATAAGGACCTAAATATGTGTATGACACTATTTAGGTACAGTCAGCAGCAGAAGTCGCTATACACTCCAGGTGCTCAAAGAGAGGTAAACGTTTAAACTGTCAAAAAGTTGTTGACTGTCATGGTAGTATTTACTTGTTAGCGCTCAACGTGTCACAAATATGTTAACAGTCGCTATTCATTAATTTCTACACTTACAACAAGTCATTGATACCTTAGCTGTCAAAAAACCAATGGTATCTAAGCGGTCAACGTGTCAAATATATCTGAACAAAATGGAAAAATAGACTTTAAAGCATACAAGTATGGTCGAATATTGAATAAAAGATAGCCATGCTAATTTCAGGTAAAGCGTTTTGACAATCATCGAAAGCAGTACAGTCTTGTCATCACATACATCTATCTCACGTTTTGCCCTTCAACCATTTGACAGGAGCCTCTCGGTCAACTTACTGCAAACTATTTCTTTTAACAGAATCGTCAAGACGAATGACACATAGCAAAAGCTAACTGAAGCCGAATTTAGAGCCAATTGTCAAGGCACGTCGTGGTCTCAGTAACAGGCGTTTGCTTTTCAAAGCAGAGACCGCGGGTTCAAATCTCAGTCGTACGCACCTAGAGATTACAGCTTTTTGTTTTTTATTTTATTTCATTTCTATTATTAATTTGTGTCTTCTGGTTTTATGTTAATTTCGCATTAGTTTATATAATTTTTGAAGATAATGTCACATGTAGCGTATACTGTACGACTTTCTATCAGGACGTTGTAGGTTTGAACCCGCAGTGGGCGTTACTTAGATTACTCCTGTGCGGAATGCCATTTGATATTTACTACTCAAAAATCACGTTTGTTGTATGGGAGCCCCACTTAAATCTTTATTTTATTCTGTTTTTAGTATTTCTTGTTACTTATAATAGCGTCAACAGAAATACATCATTTGTGAAAATTTGAACTGTCTAGCTATCACGGTTCTTGAGATACAGCCTGGTGACAGACGGACGGACGGACGGATGTCGATGGACAGACGGACGGACAGCAGAGTCTTAGTAATAGGGTCCCGTTTTACCCTTTGGGTACGGAACCCTAAAAATGCTGGTCTCTTCGAAAACTGACTAAATTAAATTAAAGGATATGAAAACAATGCATTTTATTAATTTCAGACATCATGTTATTCATGTTTCATAGTAACATTTATTGCTTAAGACCTACACAATCTATATCTAAATAGAAATAGTCTTAGTTTTATTTTTCAAAACGTTCGGGGTTCGATTCCCGAGCTGAGTACACATTTTTTTTAATGTATGAATGCAGTTTTTCGTGTTACTAAAATCGTTGACATGATTCCTAAGAAGAGATCGGTGTATATCGATCGTATAGTATCAGATTTTCCCATACTGGCCGATCTAAATGGGCCACCCTGTATAATATATTTTACTACAATAAGTGGGCTAAATAAATATATTAACATAAGTATATAATATGATCAACGGTTTGGAAGAACAGCTGCATATGACAGTTAAAATAAAAAAAACCGATCATTCTAGTAGAACCTACTTATTTATTGTATAAGTTTGACACTTAACGATAAAATACTTCTTTAAGAAAGGAGGTGTCAATTCGTAGTGCTACAGTATTTATTTTAAAGTTAAACAGATAAAATGTTGATGCTTAGTTACCATTGAAATAACAACTGCTTAGCAACTGGTGGCACCCTGGCTGCTGACGTACGTGATTGGCAGTGCGTGTAGGTATTAATGACAGCAGCTTGAATTTGATTGCTTAGTTACCACTGACTTTTTAACCGTTATTGTCATTGTGATTAAATAAGGGTGTATGTGTTAAAGAAAAACTCAGAAGTTAAGGTATTTGTGACGAACTGGAAGCCTACGTGAAAATGACATCTTAGATGTCGTTATTTTTGTGACGATTGAAGTGTATATGTTTTCTTGGACACCTTGCCCGCTCAGGTATATCTGCTGCTGACTGTACGCCGATTCTTAAGATTAACCAAAGAATATACATACTAGTGGCTCTTTGAGCTGTAGACCTCGTGTGCGTAACTTAAAACTAAAGAAATGTATACTCTGCCATTAAAAAAAATCAAAACCTGGAACTACAAACACTATTTACCTAATCATCGAACCCGCTTGAAAATTGCGACCTGTAGAGTTGAACGTCCAGACATACGAAACCATTTCGGCCCAAATAGGTTATAGTAAAGCCCAACCTGAAACGGACACCTTCGCTAGCGCTCGGTGGTCAACAAGACCCATGAGCCATTGACATACTTATCCATCAAAATCCAAGTCAGCCAATAGGTAGCCTTAATCACTCGCAGTTTTTTATTTTATTTTTTATTTTAGGCACACTATACAGACGACATTCAATACATGATTACATTGATTACAATAAAAGTGGGGTAGGCTTTATATAGAAATGCCATCCAAAATAAGTGAGCACAGCAAGAACAATAAGTAACAACGAGCAAAAACTATCCTAAAATAATAAAAATTAAATACACAAACTATCTTAAAAAGTAAAAACATACTAAATTTTAAAATTACATAAATGATTGTAACATGTTAGATTGCTTATTACTATTGTTGTTGTGTAGTATGGTGGCCAAGAACTCTGACGACTTGCCTCACAGTTGACGAACAGCTAAAATAAGCATGCCTAGCACGTGTTCTGTATCCCAACATTGCCGACGTCAACCCGTCACACGCGCAAATATGTCGCGCAAAGGCGGCATATTCCGCGAGTTGTTTACGATAGGTGTACCTACAGCCGCGGCCGCGGTGTCGATTGCGGGCGATGTATTGCACAGGTTGTCGGTAACAGTTTTGATACTTTTGGAACGGAGTACGGAACAAGTACAAATATCACAGGTCGGTTGGCGGAGGGAGCTAGGCGACAAACAGTGTATGATTTGACAGTCACGACAACCCGTCACGACCCATAGAAATATGTAAGTCATGAGA
The DNA here is from genome assembly GCF_963556715.1 of Cydia fagiglandana. NCBI lineage: Eukaryota > Metazoa > Arthropoda > Insecta > Lepidoptera > Tortricidae > Cydia > Cydia fagiglandana. The sequence goes on along the minus strand of NC_085951.1, from coordinate 2,218,360 downwards.
ATGAGGATGACGGACACGGATACGGACACGAAGAACATAACATAATGTAGCAGAACAGACTAGAACATAACATAGCATAACAATGACAATGGCCATGGCCATGAGCATTAGCATGAGCTTGGGCATGAACACGTCACCAGCCTTCCTTAACTTCGTTCCAACCGAATGTTTCACGACACTCACATTTTTTTTTCTAACTCTTTGGCTGAGGTTACTAGTGGGATCAGATCACAAATGAAAAAGACCAAATAGAAAAAGAAGAGGCCTTTGTCCAGCAGCTGGGCACTAAAATAGATTTACAATAAAAACTATGTTACAAATAAACTATGAATAAAGTTATAAATAAACTAAATTTCGCGTTGAAAGTTGAAATATGCCCATTACAATGCTTATGCTTAATAAATAGACAAGAGCTTCTCAAGTATCAAGGTTACCGCTTTGGCTCAACTATCACCTGGCTACTAAATTAGCAAGTGCACAGCAAGTATCAACACGCACCCGTCCCGCAAACATTATCGTGTGGTCACAACGATCGCTTCACCTCGTCGTTCGCATTTTCACCGAGTTTTTCCACCGCCTTTCCTCTTTCCGCCGCGGTCGAAACTGTTTAATGATTTGAAAAACGTGTTCTATCAGGCTTTACGCGGAAACAACCGAAAAAAAGCCGACAACAAAGGGTTCACGGCAAATATAGACCGGTTCTCGTACATTTGCCGCCTTAAAACTGTTTTTCTCCTCGATTTTGAGCTTTGAAGTCAGTGCGATTAGGTTTTGGGTTAGATTTTGATAGTACATATTGGTTTTTGGTGGTAGATCTCATCGGCAATTTATTATATTTTGTCCGTTGTGAATTTACGATTATTTGCGAAGGACAATGGGCGGGTGGGCGCGATCGGGCGGTTTCTAACGCCAATAAACGTATGACGAATGTGAGGTTATCTGACGGTTGACAATTATCGGTATGTCACTGACACATACGTGTTAAGCTGAGCTAATCATTATTGAATCTGGCCCGGTCTGTATTATATGCATATTCCGTTATATCGCGGTGTAACAGTGCCAGTTTAATTATTTATTATTAATTATTCACGTCAAACCGGTGTATGATAATAGGTATGTCGAGACCATGCCTATTACATTATTGTAAGATCATTAAGAGCCAACAGGAGTGGTCATTTCTCCATACAAACGTACTCCTCGTTTTCCTCCGTGGTTTTTGTAGCTAGAGCAATGATTTTTTCAACACAGATTAATATTGTTAATATCTGTGTCGGACCGTTTTCTTTTTTTAGATATTTTTGTTTTTTAAGGCGCTAGAGCCCTTCAAAAATGGCCAAAATGGCCTAATTGACTATGCCGCAATGAGAGGCGTGGCATTCAAAAATGATATCAATTAGCCAAAAAAGCAAAACGGTCCGACACAGATAATTTCATAATCATTTAGATTTCCAAATTTGGTTACGATTGGTTAAGTTTTGGAGGAGGAAACAGAGGAGTACGAAACCTCGATTTTTGAGATTTTTACGCAGGATTTTTCGCCTTGTCCTTATCGCACTACTTTTAGGTGCCGCTTCCGTTAGCGAGACGGGTATATTTACCTAAACTATTTAAAACTCAGCTCCTGTTTCGTCTTAAAAGTTTAACAAAATGGTTAAACTCACTGCTATTAAAAAAGTTAAAAAGAAATAATGTTTTGTGTATTCGTTTGTGTACTATTCTTCAAAATTTGGCATTTAGTTACAAACCTGCTGTTAAATCACACATCAGAGTATTAATCGCAATCCCTTGATGTTTTAACTGCTAGTCACGTATACAATATACAAACCAACATTTCACCCAAAATTAAAACAGCAAAAAGACCAATGACTATTAAAAATATCCGTATAATTTATATATTTACGTACCCGATGAAATATAACGAACGAGGGTCACCCGATCGCTTCCGTTGTTTTAATTAAACAAACCGAATATAATATACGCGGATGTAATATATCGTTACATGTATGTGGATTGGTGGGCTACCACGGTAACTCGATGAGTTTAGGTGTTGGTGGTATATGAGGTCAGACATCAAATAGGCCAAAGAAAATGCTTTGCTGACGATATTAAATGCAATTTACAAAAGAGCATACCTATGTAGTGAATCGATGAAATTAAAAGTGCGCACGTCTACACGGTGGCCAAAAAATTAGTGCATTCCCGTTGCCAGGGAAGTTTTATGGCACCAACCTCGAAATCGCGAAAAAAAAAAATTACCGTCCCATAGAAAATGGCTGGTCCAAAATGTATGAAACAGCCAAATTTTTTTTCGCGATTTCGGGGTTGGTCCCATCGTAAAAGTTGCTCAGTATAATCCCAAAACCTCCCTGGCAACGGAAATGCAGTTATTTTTTGGCCATCCTGTATATTCGCCATTAAAAGTCACCATGCACTCTTTCACTATTGTTACGATGGTTACGATCGTGCAAGTGTAAAAGAAAATTATCATTTTATCTGACGGTGAGTAGGTGTAAAGGTACCATTCGAATTCACACTACACCAGCATTACTGCTGCAAATGTAGCTGCCCGAAATTTTCGACTTTTGCGGCAGTACCTTAACATGTACGTAAAAGCGGCTACGACGATTTGTTAGTTGTGACTTTAGCATGCTACGACGCTACGTTGTGCTACGCCGTAGAACTGCCGATCTCGCACGTTAAAATTTGACCCGTTTTACACTATTTGCACGTTAAAATCCTATTAACCCTTATCTTGGCATCGTAACACCCGTGATACATGGAACTTAAAAAAATCTAGCAGGTTCACTTTATTACCTAACACAATAGTTCTGCCATCAATATGTCGAGCTACCCTCCTTACTTATAGAAAAAAATAATTGACTCGAGAGTCATTGTAAATTAATTAGTAATAATCAACATGGCGCCGCGGAAACAATAGATTTCGGTTCGTACTGGAAGTTTTGCATTTATTTCTTATGTTAGTATATATTTTTCCATAATCTACATTTTGATATCTTTACTGTCTCTTAGTGCATACATATTTACAATGCCTTCGAATTTAAAAACATTTAATACACAGAATCTTACATGAAACTGTTATGTATTATATTTGATACACTGCCAAGAACTCAGAAATGTATATATCGAAAGGATTGTATTACATTTAATACACTGCAAAGTTATCGTCAAAATATTTTTACATGATTTTTTAATTTTTGTGGGGTTACAAAACATGCTTCAATTATTTAATATTAGTTGTCGTATTATTTAGTTAATAAAGTTTGATTTTTTTAAGTACTAGATGTTATTTAACTATATATTCGTACGCTGTAGCATTATTGCTACGCCGTAGCCCGTAGCACGGAAAAATATGTGTATGGCAAAAAATGGCTTCAAAGTAAAAAAAAATGTATTTTTTTTTACTTTTAATTATTTGTTTACTTTTCATATTTTACTCAACTTTATAATGACGACTTTTTTGAAACTTTACGGGATCTAATTTTCCGCCCATGTGATCAGGTATTCGTAGATATAATTTATTTTTACAGGTTTAATAGTCATCTGATGCTTTAGATTGCGTTTAATTAGCAGTAAATGCTAATTTCTGTTCCATTACATGTTTTATTTTTATTAACATCTTCATTTTTCTTCTAAAAAGTAGATAACAATTTTGTCGAGTTATTGGCACTGTATCAAATATGATACATATGATTTTCCGAAACTGGAAAATCCTGGATTTTTTTTCTTATTTTTTAATAGTGTAGTATGCTCAATAGGTGACAAAAAACTAAAAAAATGTTTATAATTAAGATATTTTGAGCCTTGCCAAGATAAGGGTTAACAAGGGACAAAATACCGTGCCTTTATAGTACAGTATAGTGTTAGATTAGAAGAATTGATTTAAGAAATTGAGCTGATTCAATTTCGATACCCATGAGATCAAACCTAGATACAGCTGCCGGCGTATTATGGATGGCTTTATCTATCTTTATCCACGTGATAAAATAACTGTCACTTTTTAACACTGTGGGATAGAAAGTGACGGACACCGTTTTGTCACGCTGTCACGTAGACAAGAACGACCATCATATCCGTACTGGAATCAAACCACACCATCACCATCTGGATACTCGAGGCCTTGGTAATTTTTTCCTTCGTATATGACATTTATTTCTGTTTATACTTTAAATAGCAGTGAAATAATTGAAAAAAACACAAATTAAAATATTTTCACGAGATCAAATGATAGTTTAATATGTAATAGGATAAGTGAAAGACCTTTAAGTACTTAAATAAATTCCATGAAGAAAAAAAATATGAATTAATGGTTTATGGAAGATTTTCGAAACCAACGCGGTGCCTGTTCATGAGAACATTGTATGTAATTATGTGTTTTTATGATGTTGAACATTGTATGTAAAAGCGCTGGTGGCCTAGCGGTGAGAGCGTGCGACTTGCAATCTGGAGGTCGCGGGTTCAAACCTCGGCTCGTACCAATGTGTTTTTCGGAACTTATGTACGAAATATCATTTCATATTTACCAGTCGCTTTTCGGTGAAGGAAAACATCGTGAGGAAACCGGACTAATCCCAATAAGGCCTAGTTTACCCTCTGGGTTGGAAGGTCAGATGGCAGTCGCTTTCGTAAAAACTAGTGCCTACGTCAAATCATGGGATTAGTTGTCAAGCGGACCCCAGGCTCTTATGAGCCGTGGCGAAATGCCGGGATAACGCGAGGAAGAAGAAGAAATGATAGTTTAACAAAACTTATATTCCATACTTCCAACACAAGCCTTCTTGAGCTTACCGTGGGGCTTAGTCAATTTGTGTAAAAATGTCCTATAATATTTATACTTACATAACTCACCTCAAAAGCGACAAATAGTAGCGCACCCATTAAAAAATAGGGGAAGTACGAGTACTTATGAATAGAAAAATAGGATTACACATTTATTCTATTTGCGAGTGACGTTTAGTATGCACGCGGGCCCCTAGGGGGCGCTATGGCCCGCGCTCAAGATCATTGGCCCGCAGGTCGATACGGAGCATTGTTTTATTAAAAATGTATAAATTTTAGAATAAGTATTATTCACTAAAAAGGGACTTATGTATGAAGTAGCTTGAATGTTTAGCGTCCTAGTGTAGGGCCGAGTTCAGAAACATATTAACAAACCAACGTTCCAAAAATATTACACGTCCTTAATGTCAGTATCTTAGAGGCGTGTAAATATATTACAGTCAGCAGCAGATGTTGCTAAGCGGGCGAGGTGCTCTAAATTACCTAGACACGCTCTTATTCTCTTAACAATAAAGTCGCGTCAAGATTATTTTGAACACCTCGCCCGCTTAGCAATTTCTGCTGCTGACTATACCTGTATTATATATGTTTGGCCAGTCTTTCTTTGAGACCATGAAGGAAATGCCGTCTTTATTGTCTATTCATTTATGCTAACCATACGCTAATACATCAGATTAAAAAAAACCCGGCCAAGTGCGAGTCGGACTCGCGTTCCAAGGGTTCCGTACATTACACTTTTTAACAATGTATTTTTTATGTGAAACGTGAGTGAAATGTCTTTAAAAAATCCGTAGGGGTCGGATCAAAAACTAAGTAATTAAGTCCGACTCACGCTTGACTTTACATTTCTAATAGGTTTTCCTGTCATCTATAGGTATAGACCTATTTGATGTATTTTTTTCAAAATTTCAGACCCAGTAGTTTCGAAGATAAAGGGGGGGGGGGGAATGGTCATTTTTTGCCTATTTTCTTGAATTACTTAGGTTTAAGATTCTTTATTCTCATTAAGAATTTGACAATTCACTTATATGAGAACTTAAAACTACACAAATACATTTATTTTGCATGAAATTAGCGAAAGAACTAATAACATGGAGGGTATTTAAAGATACAGTAAAATAAAAATCTAAAAATCTGCCGACACACAAAACAAGGTGATTAGTGGTGCATCGTACGGTTAACATTCTATCTACTTGAGATGTACAAAAACGATTTGCAGTTGACAGTAAGTACTTCTAAACTGATTATTCGAGAATTATAATAAAAATATATTTGATTTCCTTATAATAAGTTCTTTCATTTGATATGTAACACGATATAGTTTGAAAAACTTCATTTTTTAATTTTCTCATTTACCCCCCAAAAGTGGCCCCCATCTTTAAAATTCATTTGTTTACGTTACATGTCCGTCTTTCGGTCACAAACTTACATATGTGTACCAAATTTCATCTTAATTGGTCCAGTAGTTCCGGAGAAAATCGGCTGTGACAAACAGACAGACGCACGAGTGATCCTATAAGGGTTCCGTTTTTTCCTTTTGAGGTTCGGAACCCTAATATATGCGTCCCAGTACTGGGCACAGGCCTCCTCTTATGCGCGAGAGAGTTTGGGCTAGTCTCCACGCTGCCCCAATGCAGATTTGAATTTCTTCGCGGATGTATGCATAATGCGGTGGTAAATATTAAGTGGTAGCTCATTTGTACGAGCCAGGATTTGAACCCGCGACCTGAGAATTGAAAGTCGGATGACAGATCCACTCGGCCACCATCGCTTCAAAATTTTTGTTGCACTTTACTCAACCCCCTCCCCTTACCCCTTCGGTCTAGTTAATGATTGTCCAGTGGCACTGTAAAAAGGGTATAAAATATTAGAATATATGCATATTTAATATCCAAGTCCGATGACCTTTCCAACCCTTCAAATGCGCAATAATATGTGAGGGTCAATGCTCTATAGTTGTATTTAAACAACGACGATCAAAGTGCATAGGAATGTTTTGGAATGTAATCTATAATGAAAATAGTTCATGTTTGGCGTTTAGGGGCCCACTGATTAACAGTCCGCCGGACGGTATCGGCCTGTAAGTTAGAACAAAATTTTGACAGTTCCGATCAACTGACAGGCCGATACCGTCCGGCGGACTGTTAATCAGTGGGCCCCTTTAGCTATAGGTGCTCATATTACTGTCATAAAGCATACGTAGTACGTACACCAGATCACATACCTACCAATAAACTGGGGTTACTTTGTTTCGTGGGGTAACATTAATAATCAAACTATAAGTAGTTTCTGGACACATCGCGTATTTCTGTTAAAGATGCAAACCACATCATAAAATTCACGCTTACAAAAATACACTCCCTAGTTGCAAAAAAGGGTCTCTATTGTTTCTTATAAAGTTTAAAGTCAAACAGCTGTATTCGAACAATGAGATACGTCAAATACTAGATATTGAAAAGATATGGAATAGATATGTCAGTGTCAAACAAGTGTCAAAAGTGACGTTTTTGTTTCAAGGAATGTCAATTTTGACACTTGTTTGACACTGACATATCTAATCCATATCGTTTCAATATCTAGTATTTGACGTATCTCATTGTTCGAATACCGCTGTTAATCATAATGTATTGTTTGTCCGAATTTTCGTTAGTCATAATTTGGTTTTTCTCAGAAACGCGTAGCTTTTTAGGATTGCCATAAAACAAACCTAACCTAACCTTCTTATACCTAATCTATAGGATAACCTTGCGAAAATCCTGAATAGTTAACGGTTTCAGAAGTATGACTAATGATAATCTGACAATCGTTACATTATGATTTTCAATAATATTGTCAAACAAAAGCATCCGTCCAAAAAATCGATGATATTCAAGTTAAAATTCTCGTCAATCGCAAACACACGGATCCAAAACAGAGGCATTATCAGAATAATCATTAATACAAAAGCGAAATTTCCCCGTACGGCGGATATAAAATAAAATTGGGGCCCATAAAATAAAATGGTTTCAATAAATTGTAAATGGAATCGGCTCCTGGATGTGACTGCGACTCCTGTTGGGAACAACAAACAACATTCACCCCGCGACTTTAACTGCAATGATCTAAAAGCATTGGAAGAGATTCTAGATATTTTCAAGTTTAATTTTTGTACAATGAAATAAAACTATTGAAACGGATTATATCGCGTATATTGAATTCATACTACATCCCGACGTTTCGAACCCTTTACAGCGTTCGTGGTCAACGGGTGACTGTGAAAAAAACTACACTGTGCAAAAACTATCCACTTACAAAATAATGAACCATCATAAACTATACATTTTAAGGCCTGTTATACATGCAAAATTGGTTCATAAGGCTAGTTCTTTTGTGCAATGTTATAGGTATATTTGTAAAAGCAATAAGTTCCCGGAAAAGTTAACAGCTGACGATCGTCTTCTGTTTAAAGAAAAATGCACATTTCATTTCAGTAGTGACTAAGGCTTGTAGCGACATCTCCGAATATAAAAATTTACACTTACCATTGATATTTTTGAATTTTTTGGACCCAATATAAATTTTGAATGTCTAAAATTTATTCGAAGCGCCGTTAAAGATCTAAACTCGAAAAAATGTATGTTTTCTAATTCTGAAAGTAGTAATCTAACAAGGTCACCCCGATTCCACGCCGGTAGCGCAGTATTTGCGGCGGTGACGCGAAATTTTTTTCGGCAGCGGCGGCGCGCCTGCGCAGCGCTCATATCTATTCCGAAATAATTGTAATGCCTGGCCCATTATCATTTTCATGGTACCTATTGGAAAATGAACCAAAATATTACAGTGAATCTCAGAATGAGAGAGAGAGAGGGGAATTTCACAGCAGTTTTTTTGGTAAAACGTGGCCACATCCAGTATCAGATCATCTGTTTTTAAATAATTAACGCGCGTCCCAGTTTTTCCGTTTAAATCGTCAGTGATCAATATTGTAACGATACCGTTACGCCGGGCCAATTGAATTACTTATGTGTCGTGATTGGGCCACAATTGTGATGTTGATTGCCTCGGAATAAATGATTGCGCGGCCGATGGATCTTATTAGGTGTTGATTTGGGTTTTAAATTGGAGTGTGGAGTAATTAGTGGGGAAATTGCTTTTTTTGGGATTGACTTTTTTGTGAGTGTGTAGCGAAATAACGACATTGGTAAGTAAAGATCTGAATGGACGAGGAAAACTGATAAAAAATATATTTTTGTTCGTGTAGTAAGCTTGTTTCACTAAGCTTGAGATGAAAATATACAGGCCTATTCGGATTTCGAGATAATCACAAGATCTAGAGACGATTTAGAGATCAACTAGATCTACATTAGATATCGACTAGATGTGACTTGGATATCTGAGTCATAACTTGTCGAAATCGTTCAGGAGGACCTAGAGAATCGCGGAAACGTCAAATTTCACATATCTATCTTACAAATATCTTTAAATTATCCATATCGTAACTTGTTGAAGTCTAGTAGAAATCTAATTCATTTTCCAAATCGAGCCGAGAGAATAGATAGGAATTCTCAAGATCAGACTGTTTTAAATGTTGTCAAACATGCCAGAAAACGTTGAAATATTTTAATCGAGTTTGATTGTTAATGTGAGAGATTATTAATTATTTGAATTCTATAGTTGACGAAAAGCTCATCACTCTCATCAGGTCAACATACCAGAACAATATTGGCTATGTGCGAAGTGCGTGGTGAAGGTAAAAAAGCAATTACCACTCTCAAAGTGGAAGAAATATAACATTTCTATGGTTAAACTTTCAAATTATTAGCGCAAATTATTAACTTTCGCGCACACACAGTCAGCATAATGACATCAGTCCTCACTAATCAAGTGCACTCACGTGCATTAATTAATGTAAAATGGACATCGCAGAACAAAACATATTAATCAAACCAATTAAGCGCCACGCGACCGCTTTGAACCTCCTAATCTGACTGTCAGATTTAAGCCAAAGAAAGGGTGCAGCGATGGACAATCCTGTGTCTTTGATGGACATAAGAATCAGTTGACGTTAGTAAGCTGGCCAGTCGGCATTACTTTTGAAGAACTCGTATCTTGTTATGTTACAGGAGGAACGTGATAAATAAGTACTTTATTTTATTATTATATAGCCTAGTTTGTCTCCCACTGCTGGGCAAAGGCCTTTATAAAAGTGAAAAATGTATGACAGTCAGAATAGGAGTAGATTACTACTCCTAATCTGACTGTCAGATTCAAGCCAAAGAACGGGTGCAGCCATGGACAATCATGCGTCTTTGATGAACATAAGAATTACTAGGCGTTAGTAGTAGTAGTAGTAGTAGTAGTAAAATACTTAATTGTACAAAAAGAAACATAAAACATGAAAGTACACACATCATTAGTACAAAGGCGAACTTATCCCTTTCAGGGATCTCTTCCAGTAGTTAGTAAGCTGGCCAGTAGTCATTAGTACGGCTACCACGTTTTTTTTTTAAATTTATTGTGAAAACCAAACAGTCATATAAACATATCAAAAATACAATACAAGATGTACTGCAACAAAAGATACAATAAAAAAGACCTGGTGGTTCATAAATTATGTTAACTGTGTAAGTACAATTATAACTTAATACCAGATAGAAAAAACTGCTATCAGTACTTAGGTACTAAAACAACTTACGTTTAACTATGGTTTTTAGACTAGATATCGAATTTTGAAAGCAATCTATTTCGGAGAGATGTTTATTATAGTAACAGTTTTGACGTTGATATAACGCTCACGTCTACGTAATTTACTTTCTGTGCATCTCGCTTGCACTAATATGCCTGTACGAGCGAGATGCATAGAAAGTAAGTTACGCAGACATGAGCGAGTATGTGAATGTCAAAACTGATGGTAGCCGTGTAGGTACTTTTGAAGAAACTCGTCAAAATAGTCAACATTGCCTGTTATTATGGTAACCCCTGACCAGTCCTAAACATGGTATTCACATAACATCATACGCTACACTTTTCCAGGCTGGATTAAGGACTCGATTTTACAATATTCTTATCCCCGGAGTTACACACAATGGTTTTCATCACACTTGCGAAGAAAAAACTACATTTGAAGCTAAACAATTATTAAATAAGGTGACATTTCAAACATTCGTCCGCCTAGGGAGTTATACCTTTTTTTCACAATCCATATCTCCCGCGGGAACAATACATATACTGCCCTGGACATATGCAAACTGGACGTATCTTAAAGTTCGAATTGGGCCGATAGGCCTTTGACCCTTCAGTACACCTGCATGAAATAAGTTCTTCATCGAGCATGTGTGATGAAAACAGTATTAAACAACACAAAATATATTCTCCTATTATTCCCAAATATATTTCTTACTCAGCCTACGGGCGTGTGAGATACGCTGTCAATCCGTCGTACATTTGTCTAAATGGGCCGGCGCGGCAGTAAATGAAATACATCGCTCTTGCTTAGCGGAGATGGAGACTGGTGTGCCTATTAGACGATTGTCAACTGCCAGTTTGCTTGGGTACTGAATTTTTTAAGTCTATAGACGTCCTCGTGTATTTTATTAAGCCCAACATCTTACAATATAAGTGTACTGCGTAATAAGCTCTTGCAATCATTAATTACGATTACGCTGACAACAGTTTCGATAATGGTCGCTTGTTTACGTAATAGCGTGATGTTTGTCATCCATCATACGCGTATGTTTAAAAAAAGAAGTTTCCAATGTCTCATCTTCTTCTGACTTCGCCTTTGTACCTTTATTTTCTTTAATATTATGTAAGCCTTTGTTGTGTGCAATAAAGTGATTACTACTACTACTACTACTATTCATTAAAATAGTTACCTACCTAATAAGTTGATTAACTTTCGGCTCTATCACCCATAGTACTTTTATATCTGCTCTTAAATTAAACGATTTCTGTTCGGAAACTTCATTATTACGGCGTTAGAGGATCGGCACTGAATTAACTTAAGTCCTACTTAAATGGTAGAATACAAAGGGTCGATGTGAATGGACAGCGATCACCTGGGTCATTGGTCTCTATGGGTGTACCACAGGGGTCAATATTGGGGCCTTTCCTGTTCCTTATCTACATAAATGACTTGCCATTCCTTGTTAAGACCCACCATGATATAGTATTGTTTGCAGACGACACCTCACTTATTTTCAAAGTCAAACGACAGCAACAAGCTTACAATGATGTAAACAATGCTATTTCAAAAGTAGTAAATTGGTTCAATGTTAATAATTTAATGTTAAATGAGAAAAAAACTAAATGTATTAAATTTGTCACTAGTAGTAACGTAAGGCATGTGCAAGCAAGTGTCATTGTGAAGGATGAGGAATTGGAATTAGTTGATAGTACAGTTTGTCTTGGTATAACTTTAGATTCTAAACTCCAGTGGGGTCCCCATATTGCTACTCTTTCGAATAGACTGAGCTCTGCAGCTTTTGCAGTGAGCAAAATCCGTCAGTTAACTGATGTGAAAACAGCTCGATTAGTATATTTTAGTTACTTCCATAGCATTATGGCATATGGTATTTTACTGTGGGGCGGTGCTTCAGAGATAAATACCATTTTTGTTCTGCAGAAGAGGGCTATTCGAGCAATATACAAAATGAATCATAGAGACTCACTTACTTAGAGATAAATTTAAGGAAATTGACATAATGACAGTGCACTGTCAATACATTTATGAGAATATTCTGTATGTACATAAAAATATTGTAAATTTTAGGAAAAATTGTGAAATCCATAATATTAATACTAGAAATAAACATAAGTTCGCAGTGCCCTTCACTCGGCTCCATAAAATTAAAAAATCATTCATGGGTAATTGTGTAAGATTTTATAATAAACTTCCAAACCATATTACTGAATTATCTATTAATAAATTTAAGAATTATGTAAAGCGTAAACTTATTTCCAAAGCTTATTATACCACACAGGACTACATGAATGATAATACAACGTGGGATGAATTGTTATTCGAAATGATTATTTATTTATTAGGTATATTTGATTATTGATGAGGAAATTGATATTCCGATGTAATACTATCTACTTGTTTGTTACTTATGCTTTTTTTGACATTTAGATTTTATTCTAGAAATTCTAGACTAGTATTTTTTTATACAATTTTTTTTAAATGTTTGACGATCCTTTTGTGAAATTCTTAGTGTTAAATTTGACATGTATAATAATCCAATTTTATTATGGAATAATATTAACATCAATAAATTGCTCTGATAATTAGATTAAGATTAATTACGATTCATAAGAGCTTGTTGCTAGGCCTACATGAATAAAGTATATTTTGATTTTTGTTCTTTTTTTTATGTACAATAAAGCTTGTTTAGTTAAAGTGGCCAACAACCGCTCAAAATGGAGAGACATTGGAGAGGCGTATGCCCAACGGTGGGCGAGCACACGCTGAAGAAGAAGAAGAAAGCTTGTTTGATCTTATTTTACCTATTAGATATTTTGTCTCTAAGACCATATTATCGGACCTGATTTCCGTGTTCCCAACACTAATAAACTAAATAATCTCAATAAAGTCTGTATCAGAAATCTCAACATTCATCTTAAAACAAAGGAAAAAACCTGACATTACAAGAAACCATTTCCCGGTACTATTACTCCTTACAAACTACGGGTATCAAATAGCAGACTACGAGCACACCTCCTCATCTGCTGATCCGGCAAGACATTTTCGATAAAGCTAAGAATTACAAAAACACAAATAACAACCTGACATTACAAGAAAACATATCCTAGTTACCTATTATCGCGTACAAACTACGGGTATCAAATAGCGAACTACGAGCACACATCCTCATCTGTCGATCCGGCAAGACATTTTTGACAAAGCTAAGAATTACAAAAACACAAATAACAACCTGACATTACAAGAAAACATATCCTAGTTACCTATTATCGCGTACAAACTACGGGTATCAAATAGCGAACTATGAGCACACATCCTCATCTGCTGATCCGGCAAGACATTTTCGACAAAGCTAAGAATTACAAAAACACAAATAACAACCTGACATTACAAGAAAACATATCCTAGTTACCTATTATCGCGTACAAATTACGGGTATCAAATAGCGAACTACGAGCACACATCCTCATCTGTCGATCCGGCAAGACATTTTTCCCGGACGCCGGCTCGCTCCGTAAATTAAAATGTGAATAATTAACACCCCCCACTACCCACCCCCCCACAGTATTAGTTTTAAACCTGCACGATTTGGGGGGAAAGTCGGAGTTGACGTTTGGAATTGTAATTACTGGGTTTTGATAGCATTTTATGTGTTATTGGGATTAATTTGGAGTTTTGAGGGGCGGATTGTGAAAAAGGATTATGATTGCGTCTGAGTGGCTTCGGTTAAATAAGTGTAATGGTTTATGAAATTAGTAATCCTTTGTTATATTACCTATTTAGAATCACAAAAGAAACAGATAATTTTGAGGAGAGTTCTAGTATATGAACAATTTTTAAAATCTAAACTTTGTTTTGAATATTGACTTGTTCATCAAATTGTACTTAAAGCAAGGAAGGTTGGATTGAAAATGAATGGATAAATAGATGATAGCGTTTAAAAATGTTCAAGCAAAATGTCCCAGATTGTCGGTTGCCATAAGGACGCTCTGATAGGTTATTCGTATAAAGATACAAGCAAATTTCGTCCTCATGTTAAGCGTCAATGTGGTACATTTTGCTTGAGAACGTCAAGACTATTTATCAGTTTCCTCTACAACAAAGTCCAAACTCCAGCTGGTTTTTCTAAGGCTGTGTCGGGGCAGAATGCTAGTCTCCACCTGATTCATGCAATGATAATTTTGTGCAATAACTTAGTCATAGGTTATTCAGCACATGCGTACGCAATAAACATTCAAACGGTAACGCGTATTAGCCATCACTTTAATAACCTAACCGAACCCATTTCCATTTTCAGGGTTCCTTCCCATCAACTTCCCAAACCATAATCAACTATGTTATTGATGTTTGGACAGGTAAATTGAATGAATATCAATTCAAAAAATATGGTAGCTGCCTACATCGAAAGCCATAACTAATTGTAGCTTTTTGGAAGCGCTCCACATTATTATACTTCCTGCAGTTTTCCGTCTGGAATGCACATCGAATAAAAGGAAAATGTCGAAGATAAAGTCAGCAAAACAGTGTTATTGCAAAATGATATTTTCCCATCAAAATTCCGTCCGTTCGCAAATTATCGTTTTTTTTTACCCGTCAGCGTATCGGCGGAACCAACACGAAACATTGGCACGCAACAAAACGGCATCCCATTCGATTCCGTCGGAAAAAAAGACAATCCAAATACGTACACGCGATTGCCATCTAAATAATTCAAGCCGGTATTCTGTACTTGCGTTCTAACCAACTTTATTTTACCGTCGATGAAACGTATCTCTCCATTCAATAGCTCTAATTCCCGTTAAGTTAGAGGCCAGTTTGTAGGAGTTGTGAGTTTTGGGAGCGGTAAAGTTATCTTGGCGTTTACATATGGAGTTTTTACAAGCTCTTACGCGAAACGTCGATCCGAATTTGCCCCCTATACTGATGATATGGGAAAAACAATGAAAGCCGATCGTAAAGTAAGACGTAAGGCGTCAATCACTCTGTTTTTTCGGCTTTTCGCGGATTGCGTTTCGAATGAGTATGGAAATTTGTTCATCTTTCGGTAATTTTCGCGTTTCGGATCGGGATTTGGCAGTTGAATGACAGCGTAATAACCCCCGTTTTGGTTGTTTACTGATCGGGCGGAATTTGAATAGGGGTTCCTGATGTACTTTTGCGTTTAGCTATTAACCTTTGGTATTTATAGAACTTGATTTAACTATTACCTAATGATTAATGAAGCTACTCACCAGTACCTAGTCGTTGAAAACTCAGTGCATAGCGAATAATTTAGAGCCAGCACATGTCTGATCTGCGATAAGTATTAAGTTTTCGCAACTGTGTCGAAACTGTTGTTCGAACACTCAGGTTCTCCTACTTAAATGTAGTTGAACTGTGGTCAAAAGTTTCGATGTAGTCAATTATAGTCCGTTTTTTTTAGCATTAGAAAGAACTTCGCAGAAGTTCACTTGTGGTTCTAAATTTGGCACTTTTAGCGGTAACAATTTGAAGTAAATTATATGTATTAACCATGCTACATTAGATAATTCAATAATTATTAACAATTAACGAGCCTGATAAAAACTGCACGCTTACTTCTGCGGAGTTATTTCTAATGCTAGAAAAAACGAACTATAAGCAGTTACTGTTTTCGAATATTTTTTACTGTTTTTATGCTGATATGCTAATGTTCTGAGTTTTGAAACAAGAAAGGAATGAAAAAAAAGTGATTTTGGCTTAGTTTCTGATGCTTAAAGACATTAAGAAGGAAATTGTAGAAAACGTATAAGTAAAATTTAAGACTTGATTGATTGTTTTAGCTTGCAAACTTATCTTAGATTCGAAAATGTCTATTAAGGATGCTATTCCACCAAGGCGGAAATGAGCAAAGATTAGAGGAATCAACCAATATCATTGGATGCATTCCACTCCACATCTCTTCACCGCTTCGCTGGATTACAACCAATGCTATGGTTAATTTCTCTCTCTCCGCCTCTGTGGTAAGGCAACCTAAGACGATTAAACTTTAAAAATTCAAAATATACGTTTCAACAGAAAATTTATGCTTACATACTTAACTTCACACTCAACAAACATTGCTAAAGACGAATAAAATACAGACTAATGGCATTATTCATTAACGCGTTACTGCCCTGAATTAGCTATGAATCGTTTGTCTTCGTCTGTCAATTTGACTTATGTATTTGCAAGAAAGGGATAAAACATAAGTTTTATAAATAAGGGGGTAAAAAGGGACCCGGGCCAAAGGTGCTTGCTCGTATTCATTAGTCAATTTAGAATTTACAAGCAGGCCCCTATTTCACCACGGTGACAGGTGCGACAATTGTCGACATTACTGTTACTGACGTCACAGGCCTCCATAGGCTATGGTAACCGCTTACCATAGGACGGGCGGGCTAATAAATAAGTACTTATTTTGCGAAGCTAATGACAATTGTCACAAAAAACACGACAGTTGTCACGAAATTCCGACACAGAACTCATTTCCTGTCAAGAATTACCGAAAGTTCTTTCAAATCTTGTGACAATTGCCATAATCATCATCATAAACTTCGCAAGAGAAATACCTATTTTTTGCCGATATAATTTTTTTTTTAATAATACAATGACGGTGACAAATAGGAATACGGCCCGCCCGATGGTAACCGGTAACCGTAGCCCATGGGTGACTGTGACGTCCGTGGTGAAATAGGGGCCTGATGTGTACGGACTTAATCAATTTCTGCTCGCAGCCGCGTTAAAGGTGACATTCCGACATTAACATATTTTTGCGATGGCCGTGTTATTTCAAAGGGGCAGGTTTCAAAAATACGACGTCGGCACACACTCTGATTAACTTTGTAACACATAAGGAGCGGGATGAATACTAATTGAGATGGAGATGGGCGTGTAGATGGGACAAGTCTCTGTGATGGTCGAACACAACGCATCCAACGGAGAGCGACTCGAATTGTCGGCTGCCAGCATATTTCAGGACTATGACCGCGAAAATCGAAGTTCGCAAATTGCGGGGATTTTTCTCTGTCACTCTAATTACGCCTTCGTTGGAGTAAAAGAGAAGGATCCCCGCAATTTGCGAATTTCGGTTTTCGCGGTAGCCGCTCAGATCGGCATGGCTCTTTGGTGCTGGGTAGACATGTAGCCCTCGCTCGGCATTTTCTGTCGCATGTGTAAGGGGGTGTGCTCCGGGGAATAGACTAGATGACTAATTTTAATTTATGGTATAAATCGATCAGGTTTGTTTTTATGATCAAAAGTCTATATGGGACCCATTGCATTAAAGCAATACAAAAGTCAGAAATGATAGTCAAAGTTCGAAAGTCGTACTTCACTCGCGAAACGCTCCTAACAAAACGATAAGTGAACGTGCCGTCACGGTCACTGAGAGTCCATCTTATCTTGAAGTATGGACAAAACATGAAAATTGCGTTTTTGTCGGTGAAATATTGCGTTTATGCATATAGTTGTTATACAATATTTTTTTGTATAAAATGTAAGAAATCGAATGGTATCCTTACTTATTTCCTTTTTGAAAGTTATTGGCAGTCCTCACCTGTGCGTTTCCCCAGAAACATCCTACCTCACATAGCTAAACTGTGCATCTGTGGAATGAACTGTCGCCCGCGGTATTTCCGGACCGATATAATATATACGACATTCAAAATTTTAAAGAAATGAGTGTACTCACATCTTAAAGGACCCTTCTGGTGTCTCCGGTATCCATGGGTGCGAAAAATGGATCTAGCTAGACCTTATCTCTGGGAAAACGCGCATACTTGAGTTTCCATATATTTTTCGAGCAAAGTTCGGTCTCTCAGATATTATTTGAAAAAATTTACATGGTACAGTCACGCCTGAAAGTATCGATACGAACAAAGCGCCAAAATTATGTATATGACGCATATATTATTAAGGTAGTCTATACATATTTTTAAAATTGTCCGTATCGATATTTTCACACTTGACCGTAAGTATGATCTGTCAAAGCTCCTCTACACGATGGGCCAACGCCGGCCACTCCAGTCTCCAAGTGACGCAGCTATGCGGTAGAACGAGTTAGCAATATCAATTGCTCCTTCTAACGCATAAATGCGTCCCTTGGAGTGGTCGGCGTTGGCCCATCGTGTGGAGGAGCCATTATGTTATCAACATCCCATCCGTTAACCCTCGTCGCGTCTACGGCTGTATTCTCTGGCACCGGCCGCGTGGGGAGCGTAGGGGGCCGCGATGGTGTTAATTATACGATTTTCTTTGATAATAAGTTAATAAATATTGGATAAGGCTCACCCTCGGCTGGCCCTTTAATGAACCCGCTCTAGGTGTTCGGTTGCTCTATAGTGGCTGCGTGATAGGTATATTATAGGATAGGTAATATTAGTCGTGATATAAACAAAACCACAGATTATATAATAGTTCTTACGAACAGATACTTATCTCTCAAATAAAACGCAAATACCTACCGTTTTGATACCTACACAAAAATACAATGGAGTGACCTTCAACGCGCCGCTCCCCGTACCGCGCGCACTGGCACAACGCTAGGGTCGCTGACGCTTAGAAATGATAAATAAATACCTACTTAAACAGCGGAGTGAAATAAAAGGAAAGCTATATCTTAAATTATACCTAATATTCCGATTATGCGTTAGTGTTTGCGAAATAGTCATTTTAAAAGGTCATATGTCCCTGCAGTAACCGCAGTATTTACGCCGTTTTATAAACCGCGCAATAATCCCAGCAAGAATTAGTTTTAAAACTACGTGTAATTTAAAACCAGATAGAGATTAATGTTATACAAAAACCGGGCAAGTGCGAGTTGGACTCGCGCACGAAGGGTTCCGTACCATAATGCAAAAAAAAAAAACAAAAAAAAGCAAAAAGAAAACGGTCACCCATCCAAGTACTGACCCCTCCCGACGTTGCTTAACTTTGGTCAAAAATCACGTTTGTTGTATGGGAGCCCCATTTAAATCTTTATTTTATTCTGTTTTTAGTATTTGTTGTTATAGCGGCAACAGAAATACATCATCTGTGAAAATTTCAACTGTCTAGCTATCACGGTTCGTGAGATACAGCCTGGTGACAGACGGACGGACAGCGAAGTCTTAGTAATAGGGTCCCGTTTTACCATTTGGGTACGGAACCCTAATAAAGAAAAATAATAGAAACACCATGAATACAGATAATTAATTATAAGTAACCAGAGCAAAAATGAGTAGGCACTTTCCGGTGTAAAGTTAACTTACTGTCGTTAAAATAAACATTTACCAAAATAAATTAAAAATTTGCTACCTATTTCAAATAGATAGATATGTAAAACTATACATTTGTCATACATAATAAACAATTTCAAATAGATAGATAGGTATCTAAAACTATACATTTGTCATACATAATAAACATTATAGGCCAAGAAAGGTACGGTCGGCTAGTATGGCGGAATGGAAATAATTAGTAATAGCTGAACTTTTCGGTGTATGGGACAGACAATAAATCTAGTGATTACGTCGACACATAATCCAAATAAATATATTACATTCAGGTATTTAAAAAAAAAATTAAAAATATAAAAATTCACACACACGGAGAAAAAAATATTTTACAATATTACCAGATTGTATAGTAGTTATGATTCTGGTGTAGGAAAACAGATTTCAGCCATGTTTAATAGACTCGTATTTTGGACAATATTAGAATATTCTAGTTAAAATATTCTAGTACACTAAAACTCTGATATCGTTTTGGTAACAATCTAATAGTAACAGAGTAAAATATGCATTTAGCATACAACACTTTACAATAATTGCGATGTTTACAATATTTATTAATTCGGTTCACCATCATCTAGTTTAACACACCAATAATAAAAGTGTGTATTACAAAATCTTTGTTTAGGGTCCACCTTATGTAATTCATTTATAGGTACTAGATTTTCTCGAACCTGTTAGCGGATTTTTAATACCTATTACTTACTCGAAATTTCTTGATTACTATGAATATTTTTACACATAACTAGATACGTTCTCTGTTGTCTAACAAAATTTTTTTAATGATAACAATAAAGAGTGGTTCCAGCAACAATAAAAATTGTTGGCATTACAATATTATTGCACACTAAACAAAATATTATTTGCCTGTAACGAAAAACTGTTCAGTCCACGATATGAGCTAACTGCGGCCCCCCGCACCCCTGCGCCGCCGCCCGCAACGTCCAGAACATTCTGTCATTTTCACCGAAGTCCGGACAGAGTTCATTTCAAGTGTCGCCAATAATAAATGAATCAGGTTGCATTCCTGTTTAGATCACCGGTTTTAGCAAATAAAAGTGTCTGTGTGTAGTGAACTAAGGCGGACGAAGCGGATAGCGGTTTAATTGAAAATTTATACATATGTTGCTAATAGTGATAAGGTTATATTGTTCTGTTTGTGTGTTGTGTTTGCTACCAAAATTATCTCTGTGTTATATTTGTCATACGCTCACTAAAATTGCGGCCGATAATTTATGTTATGTACTATTAAATTAAAACGAATTAAAAAAAAAGTTTGTTTTTACTTTACTCATAGTAATTATTTAGGATTGAGATTTTTCTGTTTATGTTTCAGGCCACCACACCTATACCACAAACATCATTATTGCGGACTAAGCCAATGTAGGTACTTACTACCGAGTTAAACAGAATAATGTTAAACACCTTAGGTAAGTCTTCGTCGCAACAAAAGCATGTTAAAGCGAAGACTCACCTAAGATATTTAACCTAACTCTGTTTCACTCGACAGTATATTACAATTTCAGTCCGCAATAATGATTTACTGAACACAAATATAAAACCCGTTAAACTCTACAATATATATAGTAAACAGAACATACTGTTTATTTCATGGCACATCAATTATATTTAACACAAACATAAATCTGGTATTCTCCAATACTGCATATAGTAAACAGAAATTGTTGATTATTTCAGTCAGCTAAAATTATACTTAAAACTAATAAAAAATCTGGTGAACACTAATGAAATATCTGATAAACTCTACCCTGTCCTATAATGATGGCTACAGATAGGTTTTGTATACTACACAAAATTTATTTTCTACGATACTAGGTATGTGGGTAATAGGAACTAGAAATTGTTTTAAAGAACTAGAATTTTCTATTAATGTGTAAAAAAAGTCTAGTTGTCACATATAATACAATAAAATCAAGTTAAATTTACAATATTCTGGTAAAGAACACTAGATTTTTTTCTCCGTGCAAAATTAGTAAAAAATATTAATAACATTTTTTAAATTAATACTCATAGAGAAATATTTGCTTTATAACATTAAGCATGAATCACACAAAAAATAATTATGTATCCTACATTTAAAGTAAGTAACCTATGGTTATTATTAAATTCAGTATATTTCCGTCCTCAAAAATGGTAATAGGCTATTTTTTCTCTCATTATTTCCAAATTATAATAAGTACAAGCGTTGCAATTTAATCGTACACTAAATAATACCGTATGGTGGGGTTTATGGGGTTGTGCTTTAATTTCCTGGTTAAAAATGGTAATAGATCAATATCATATGGGATTTTCGTTATGAGTTCTCGATCGTCGAATACTGTAAAAATCGGCTTGAAATATGATTCGTAACACAAAAAACCATCAAAAACGTTATCGTTGCTTTAAAGTTGCCGCGCACGAGTCAGCGAGCTAACGCGATTGGTCGTTGCATGGAGCGGGCGGCGGAACGATGAAACTTCCATCGCCCCGAGCGCGAATATTTAAAAAAGTATTTAGTATATTTACTATTTACTCGGTCAAGACATATGTACCAGTGAAATTAAAAAATATGGGAGACTAGATTCGAACTGATTATCAGCTTTAATCTGGGCAAGAGTGCTGTAAATAAGAAAGTAAATTTTATATAATTGCAGGCTTTCCGTCTTTGCGTGCGCGTTAAATTTAATACAATAATAGGCCAATTATATTGGGCTATTATACCGAAACACACCCAATTTGATAGCAGAAAAAGACGCGAAATTAAAATTTTCTTAGGGATTTCAAATCTTCGCGCCTATAAGTTTAAACCATTTAAGGTTTCAATAGCGGTCATTTAAGTACCACCCCTCACCACTAAAATGTAATTATCAAAAACGACAGTTGCTAATGTTCCCCAAAGTAAGCATTTTCAGTTATTGCTGCAATACAGTGGTACCGGGCACCTTACGACGCAAGGCCGAGCAGGAATCGCAAACCTTAAAATATTTGCACTAATTAATTGAGTTAGGATTTTGTTAGTACTCTTTAATTGAATAGCAAAAAATATAAGTTAAGTATTAGAAATACCGTTTTTACTCGATTTTTAACTAAGTAATTATTGTTAAACTTATTTTTACCGTGTGGTGTCGGTTAAAATTTCACTAAGTAACATCATTTATTTTGGCGACTAGGGCAATAAAAGTCAACACCATAACCAACAAATTAACAAACAACAAAAATTTGCAGTAATATTCCAAAACTCGACTGAACGCAAGCGCACCCGAACATGGAATGACTGACTAAAATGGCGGACCAAGTGTGCCACTCCCCTGACTCAGAGTCCTGTCATAAAACGTAAGGCCGTGGTATTAACGTCAGTGGGTAGCTGAGCGGCGAGCGGTGAATGCAGGTAGTAATAAGGTGTTCAGTTAATGTTTTTATAATTTGAAATGACTTCGTTTCCATGTAGAAATAACCAAACAGACTTTAGAAGCATTTAATATTTTATTTGTGGCCGTATAAATTATGTTTTGTAAATTAACGACAATTGTTCATATTTGTGGATAAAACAATATGCATACATACTATATAATTCATACTAAATTAACATTAAATAAATACATTATTTTTGACATAAAAATACACTGCGCGTATTTAGCTACTTAGCAAGCACTTTGTTTGATTACGATACCTGCAAGCAAGTAGTAAGTATATGGCTCCATCCTATCCTGTACCACGATATACAAGCGATAACATTTTTGAGACAGTTTTGTATAGATAATGGGTTTGTCGCTAGAAAATTACGATATCGAGATAAAAGTCAGGTCTATGAGGGCTATTGAAACGTATAATGGTTTTTACATACATGTTTTAAATTTGCTGCGCTTTTTCACCGGATAGTGACATTAGTGACCCACTATCCGGCCGAATACCGGATAGTAACTTTGCTAGATTTCAGAGTAAACAAATTGGATTTAAGAAACAGTCACGGTCATATTGTACTTACTCGTTTATTATTTCAAAACAATTTAAACATCCACATCCACTCACTTGCACGCGTAGGTACCTACTCATTTCGAACATAGAAATGAGTCCGCGCCAACGTTCACCACGAAACAGGTGCACAATGCACACCTAAAAACCGAAATGTAGGTATTTTTTTTTTTTATTATGAATGGGCTTACTCATGGCCACAGACTAGCCGAGGCGTAGACGTGGCTTACGATGGAGCGAGCTCGCCCAGAAGGTGCCTGTTCACTCTTGATTTGAAGGTTGCCGGGTTATAAGAACACGGAAATATAGACGCCGGCAGGGAATTCCATTCCTTGGCAGTTCGCATAAGGAAAGTAGAAGCAAAGCGCTTCGTGCGAATTGGTGGAATATCTACCATGTAAGGATGGAAACCGGCCGTGCGTCTAAAAGTCCGATGGATGGATGGTATTGTTCCGCCGGCCGAATATTCGGCGGTCGGATACCGAATATTCGGCCGATGGTCAGGCCGAATATCCGGTATCCGACCAAACAACTATCCATTGCATCTCAAATTGAGAGTGGCAACACTGTCGTAGGTCGTATTGCCCCTTTCTAGCATATACGTCCCTCGCTCCTACACTCCCACCACACAGACAGGTTGCTTTGTCAGTTATTCAAGGCAAATTTTCAAGTCATTGGCTTGCTGTTTTTCCATCTAGAAGGTCGTGAAGCTAAACTACTGGTGAGTTTTTGAATTTGTACCTCAGTTTAGCTGACTATATTGAAATAGTTATTTATTTTACAAGGAGGCAAAGTTGTTGTTTAACCGCTCGTGCTAATATTGAT
Organism: Cydia fagiglandana; assembly: GCF_963556715.1. Lineage (NCBI taxonomy): Eukaryota > Metazoa > Arthropoda > Insecta > Lepidoptera > Tortricidae > Cydia > Cydia fagiglandana. The sequence goes on along the minus strand of NC_085951.1, from coordinate 2,193,817 downwards.
AATATTCGAAACATGGAATCTTGAGCGTTGCGAGGGTTTCAAAGCACGAGGGTTAAACAAAATTTGGCCCAATTGAAACACAAAATCTTTCACCACACCAACCTGAAGCAAATATTAAATGTAATACAAATGAATGTTATTAAATATTTATCATCCAAAATCATGATTTAAAAGTCAATTCTACCAGCAAACATAACAAAACAACTCAAAATTTGCATTTGATTACTTTGCCTCACTTGTGATTAAAATGTAAGTTTGCTCTCAGTTACTACTACTAGTTAGTACTCAGTTACTACTCAGTTACTACAACTAGGGCCGCAAAAATATGTGACACGTTCTTATTTGGAGCGCAATAAGAGCGCGTCATATATTTTTGCGGCCCTAGTTGTGTAAGATACTATTGCTGATGACTGTACGTTGTAGATAAATAATTATAACTGCCAAATTATGTTTCAGATGACGTCTGTAAAGGTCACAGTCACTGGGCCCGATTCGGATTTTGAAATTAGATATCTTTTAGACATCACCAAGATACGATAACGATATGTTTAAGATCTAACCTGTCAAATTTGATATTTGCTCGATTCTGGAGATACTGTTGAACGATTTCCATAGGATATGACTTAGAGATCCAATTCATATCTAATAAATATCCTACTCTATCTAACGTAAAAGTGACATTGGTTGCCCGAATTGCGCTGCAAAACAGAACCAGTTAATATCTAAACTATAACGTATCTAGAATGGTCTAGTACGTGTCGTCTCTTGTGAATATCTTGAAGTTCGAATACGGCAGACTGTTAATCTTTTTGACAAAATGATCGACGGAGTTGAACGTTTTAATTGTGACACCAATGCAGAAAACACATTCCTGTTTTTTAACGACAATTTATCAAGGCAATGGACAGTGACATCGTTTCCCGCTACTGCAACGCCGCAACAGCAACGTTGCTGTACTTGCAATCGGAATACTACCTTAGTAAAAATAGAATAGAATAGAATAGAATAGAAATAATTTTATTCGTAAGCACAAACACAAAATAAAAACTTATACTGAACAGAGAAACATAAAAAAGAGAAAGTGCCACGAAATGGTGTCACCTCAGCATGTTGCTGGCGACTTCCAGCGCTGATCTTCCGATAAGACCATCCGGTGAAACAATCACGACAGGTAACATGAATAACAAGAGAATTAATATATACATAAACAATAACAACAAAATTAATACATACAAAAGACAAAGATAGTAATAAGAATACAAAAGACAAAGATAGCAATTAGTCAAGAATACATTACAATAAATTACTATGTATAAATGTGTTGTACCTATACAACAATGATACGATTGTTCAAAACTATAGATGACGTCAAGTACCTAAGTATTTTGGGTGTCTTGAACGTGAACATCCAAAAATGTAAAAATAATGTCGATCTATGGATTATAAATTATCCAACAACAAAAGTTTTAGGCAAAAAATCCTATTTTGGTACAAGCTTCTATTACTGACTGTACTGTTCTTTCCACAGACAACTAATACTCATCGAGACCATTCTAACAACCCCAAACACAATTAGGTTTCGTTGTTTTATCACAGAGTTCTTATGGCCTCCTCCTGTCTCCATCATCAGATCAGCTCGATGGTACCATAATATTTCATTGTCACCCGACTTACATATGTATGCAAATTTTCAGCTTCATTGGAAGTCAGAAAATGGGTTAAATTTAGCTTGCAAGATTTGACCCGTACAAACATAGTTACGTATTTACATAGGTACATTGCGAGTTAAATAAAAGCTTGTAATAAAACAAAGCCCAGTACAGCTATAGTTAAAGCGCCCATTGTACACAGAATAAGGCCCAGGCCGATTTGAGACAAATGTCACCCGTATACACGCCGCAAAAGCCGCATCTTGCGCCTCGCAGGAAGACGGCGTCTGCGCGCGACAAATCCTCACCTTGCTCGGTATTCCAATTTCTTACACTGTCGTAACCAGTATAACTGTGACCTTGAAATCCGCAAGCTTAAAAGTATTGATACAAGCCCAAATACTACTGTGCAGAATAACTATTTTAAGACAAAATCCCTAATAAGACTGTAATAAGGGCCACTTGCACCATTCACTAATAACCCGGGGTTAACCGATTAAACCTGGAGTTACCATGGTTACCAGTACAATTTGATACTGGGTTTGGGAGGGATGGTGCTAATGGCGCTGTCTAGTGGTCAAATCTGTCAATTTATTGCGGGACTAGATCTGTCTGCAGTCACATTTGTACCCAATTTCCGCTATACATTGACAGATTTAGCTACCAGACACATCTAAGGTACGTACAGATCTAATCTAGCGTATGCCCAAAGGCTTTCAATAGAATCACATACTTTTCGACATTCGGAAGATTGCGCGCCACTTCTGGATGAGATTAGATCAAGACCGGGACAAGTGGCGTACTTTACGAGTAAGTAGTTCGTTTTTCTTAGCATTAGAAATAAGGTAAACAATCTTGATGTGTCTTGAATAATTGAAAAGCACATTTTAAAAATAATTTACGGCAAATACGTAACAATTATGAATCTCATACGATCATTTATGTTCTTCTGCTTTCATAAGTAATAGTTTTTGATTTTTAAAAAGCGTTTTTCAATTAAAAGACATGTCAAGATCGCTTACCTTCTTGCAAGTTCTTTCTAATGCTAAAAAAAACGAACTATAGAAGAGAGGCCTATGGTCAGCAGTCGACGATAAAAGGGCTGATACGATGATGATGATGACATGTACTTTCAAACCAGCGGCATGAAGTTACTGTTTCCATATTTTTTCCTGGAGTCTATGTTGTTTACTGCTGTGTGTGCACAGAGGTCAATATAAGCTGGTAAGTACTTACTTTCTTAGTAGGCATGGGAATGGCAGACCTTAGGGGTACAAATCGTAATTTACAAGCGTCCGAATTTACGCAGACTTGCGGTGGCGCGTGAAACCGGAGGTTTCTCGTGTTGTCCAAACATACATGTACATATATTGTGTTACCGGTACGCTCACATCTTGTGATTTTGCTAAACTAAAAGATATAGGAAAACCGAGGAAAAGGTGGATGGACTGTGTGAGAGATGATATGAAACGAACGCAAGTTAATGATGAAATGACAGGCGACAGAGAGGTGTGGAAGAGAAAGACATGCTGCGCCGACCCCAAGTGAATGGGACAAGGGCAATAGAATGATGATTAAGATATAGGAAAATACAGTTAACATGATGCCGCATGGAACTACTTGTCATAAAAATCTACATCATCTTTAAAAGAGCTATGTTTTTATATGTAAATAGAAGGATGATGACTTTCTAACGCGAATTGTAGAGAAATGCCTATGCCGAACGATAACTTGTAAGTTACCTCGTGGACGTCAGCTGCCGATCCGTTGGTTGATTAAGGAACCGTAGCCATCAACACCGAGTGGTAAATAAAATGATCAAAACAAACATGACCCATGAAGGATGTCACAGTACAGATATCTGAAGATAATTTCTATGACAGCTAAAAATATCTGTTAAATACATCCTTCTATTAAATATAGGACTAAACTAAACGTCTACAAGAATTGATCAGAAATGAACATCTGCTTCGAACATAGATAAGTCTAGAGAACAAACGCGATCGTTTCAAAAATTTTAGCATAAATCCTAGTATTCCAAGTTACATATGCATGATATATCCCAGCTAAATAAAACCGAACCTACATCAACGGGAGGCAGACTCGTCCAATAATATAGTTATATATTAAGTATAATAAAACTAAGCGGAGCGCAGTCATACATATTCATTGGAGCGAAGCGCGCCCGGCGAGCCAAAAAGTGAGATCCTTAATTTTAAATGGAATTGGGAATATCAATACTTTCATGAAATATGTTAAACATTTAATATAATAAACTGAATTTTACTAATATAGTAATAATAGTCCGATGCTGTATGATGATGATATGGATGACGAGAACACTGGAGCGTAGCTGGAGACAACAATATTAGAAGCAGACAATAAAAGAGTAAAATACTTTCTAACCTAACGATTTTTATGTGACAAAGTGTATAAACAAGATTGTAATGATTTTAAGGAGTGTACCGTTATCCACACCGTTAACTGCATTTATTATTGCAAACGGTCGATCAGTGATCAATTAACCTTGTCAGTGTATAAGGATGCAGACAGAAGTTTTAGTCAACTTTTTACATTTTTTTTCGATTTTTCGAGTAAGTAAGTATAATATTTTCCGCTCGACTTAAGGTGGCCACTGACGAGCCTTCCAACAGTCCAAATAGCGTGGCTGCAATCCAAAATCGGTCCGTGAATGTCAAAAACGTACAATGTTTAATATTAGGATGCCGTCCATTTGGATGAATCCACTGTAACGGCATCCATTTGGAAGGCTAGTCAGTGGCCTGCTTTATACAGCACAACCGAGTTTTAGCCTATGATTTTTGATTATCACACACATATAAAAGGTTATTAATGGTGTTTATGTTAATTAGGTCACATTTTTATTGGTAATGCCTTGACCTAGCTAGCGCATCCTTGACCTCACGAAAAGATATAGAACATCCGTAATTACAAAAATAGACACGGAAATAACAAAAGGCAGTTTGCCTTAAATGAATTTCAACATTTATTTTGGTTACCTATCTATCTATCTGACACAACAACATCGTGAGTAAACCGGACTAATCCCAATAAGGCCTAGTTTCTTCTCTGGGTTGGAAGGTCAGATGGCAGTCGCTTTCGTAAAAACTAGTGGCTACGTCAAATCATGGGATTAGTTGTCAAGCGGACCCAGGCTCCCATGAGCCGTGGCAAAATGCCGGGATAACGCCAGGAAGAAGGAGGAGACCTACCTATCTATCTGATCCAACACATGACCATCTGCCCGATTCGAACGTCAAGTGAAGTTAGTGACGTTTTTGTTTGAAGAAACGTCATGTTTGACACTGACGTATCTAATCCATATATATCCTTTCTAGATCTATTAATTGGCGTATCTTAAAGTTCGAATCGGGTCGCATAGCTGTGATTATTCGAGTGTTAACCACATATAAAAGTGCATATGAAATGAAGACGACGTAGGTACTAGTAGTATTTACACTAAAAGTCCATCAGGTATCAGCTAAAATATGTATAGCAAATCTAAAGAAACAAGCAACGCAGACGCCATCACGGATTATCATAAATGTAAATACGAGTCCCATTCGAGTTTCGAATGTAAACGAATATCTAAGAACGCATAAAGCCGGGCTCATATTAATATTATCACATATCCGGACCACCAGTGCTCACTGGAAGAATTTTTAATGCTATGCTTTAATTATTTTGCTGCCGGCGTGGGCGGGACTAAGTTTCATTCACATTAGAAAATTCATTTTTGCACACAAGCGCGCCTACGTTAAATTATTAAGTCTCTTGCCGAAAACTGAAATTTGGAGATCGCTGTATTTATGACTGCGTACATTTTCGAGTGGGATTCAGAAACCGTTTGTATTATGAAAAGAGCTAATTAACCCGAGTTGAGTGTGATTAATAATGGACATGTGCTCGGTAGTGTAGTTCTGTTCTTAGGTTCGCGAAAAATTGGGTACGGAAAAATGGGTGGGGTGGTAAATTAATATTTAACGTAGAAGGATTATTATAAGGGCGCTTTCGTTAAAATATGGGTATTATTAACATCATGGACGAAATCTGGCTCAGCTCTATTAAAACAAATTCCTTATTTGCTGGTATTCTAAAATAAAAAAATAAACAGAAATAAATAGAAAACGTCGAAAAGTCTCACCTGAAGTTTGTTATGTTAAAAAAACTACTTTAGAACATCTTAAAACTCATAAGAAATCTTAAACTAACTAGAAATATATACCTATTAAACCGATTAAATAGCTATTTTTTAAACTGTTTAGTCAAAACCATAATGTTTTCATTTAACTATGTGTTTCATTTAACTGTGCCGATATTGTAACTTTAAAAAAAACTTGTGAGGTGAGATTGTAGTCAAATGCTAACTTATTACCCATAAGAAATGAAGAATATAGTAAATCATCAATCATCATAAGACAAATAATTTTGGAGTTGATATTCCAGAAGATATTTAATTTTGCACACAAGTGTACCGGTGCCTTTACAAAGCAAGACAGTAAAATAAAAAATGTAATATGATTAGAAACAAATTACACACGGGGCGCACCGCGATAAGTCGGGTCGGCGGCTAACTAACCGCGGCCCCACGTTGGGCGCCACTTTGCCTTTGTTCCCCCACTTTCTTTGTATTTTGTTTCATTTCATGCAAAATTTAATTTCGTTTTCAAGACTCGTGTGGAATGATATTACGCGCACCGGCCGCGGCCGCCGGTTGTAATTTCATTGCTACTCCTCAAGTGTACGTGGACATTATGCCTTTTTCATCACATACCCTTTCGGTGGATGGCTCGGTTGTTTTTCGTTTAAAGCTGACCCGGGAGATCGGAATTCGCAGCCGGATTGTGTGGACGTTAATTGCGGGACATAACTATCCAAAGGGTTTTTTTATTACCGCCCGGGCGACAAAGGAGCAGAGTGCGAATCCTATGCTATTACACGACCAACGTTTGTATTCTACTTTATATAGTACAGAAATAAGTTATGTAAGTGGTCTGCTATTTCAATTAACCTTCCATACTCGCGTGGTGGTCAACAATCGTGGCTTAACCTCGATTGTGCTGTTTAGGGCCGAAAAATAAGATGACTAAAAATTCATTCAGGATCCTTATCATACACAAACATGAGGTTAAAGAGTACAGTCCGCTTAATATGATCATGTTTAAAACAATATTCCACGTAATACGTCATTGTACACTTGTATTCATACATTTATTCACGGTTAATAAGCTTAAGAATCAATCGTAAGATCAATTTCTGCTAATACATATATGATATAATTTAAGCATATCTATTTATTATAGTATACCGCGCTTGTTCGATGTCTAAGATATTGTTTGTTAATCAACATCACAAAACGTAAAAGCTCCAATCGGAAAAAGGGTCCTGCGAAGTCACGACGTGAATCTTAAAAAGGAAGAAATTCAATAAAGACGGTCCCTCCTTACAAGTGACACCAAATCCCTTTTTAACCTCTACAAGAATTGACAACCCCAATTTGGCATCGATACCGGTAATGCAGTCCAGTGGTTCGGGGGCGCCTCCCCAAGGTAAAGGGATAAAAAAGGGATTCTTTGTGTGATCTACCCGCAAATCGCTGCGGTATACACTCAATAGGGGACGATTACGGTACCCAAATTGGGGCGTGTGAAAGAAATTCTTAGGAAAAGTTGGAAGGTATTTTTCGGTGTTTTACCGGATAAAACAATAAAGGGTGAAAGACATCTGGTAAGCTGTAAGGGTACCGTGTGAAAATAGAGGGGAGTTTGATTGAAAGTGTTGGGGAAGAAAAAATGAGCAAAGGCAATGACAGGCTTGTCTTTAAAAATAAATTGCAGAAGATTCGATATTCGGTGAATAATAGCTTAAGGTTTAGACAAGATTTTGGGTCATAGCTTAGGGCAGTAGAAATATCAATCAAAATGCATTGTTGATTGAATTTATTAACGAAATTGAAAGTGATGTAACAATGACGAGCTGTAACTTGTAGGTAAATAAGAACTCTCATCTGCTGCATCAATTATGGCTGCTGCACAATTGATGTTTTGTGAAGGATAAAAAAATACAGCGCAGCAGAAGGACACTGAAATTCAAGATACCTAATCTTCACAATAAAATAAAGAAATACTATAAGCAATCAACAAACATAAACAGGAACACAAACGAAGGACCACATAATTAAAGTCTCAATAAACACATGTAAGATGTCATAATCTCATAATCTACCGCTAAGCACACTACTTGTTTGACCACCGTCGGCACCGTCCACTGGCCTAAACAAACTGACTGCAGCCATATTTGCCGATCGGTCACTTGATATACAGGCTTTATTAAGCCCTCCGCACTAATATTGTAAACATGGATTCGACGGTTTGTGTGTTTACGTCTCAACAGTTTGATAATTTTAAATTTTATAGGCACATTTTATGATAATCAACATTACTAACACACGCTTTTATTATCTTAACAAAGTTAACCACAGACCATTTACAAATAATATATGTTCACGGTCAAACATATTAGGTCATGGGATTACTTACACATGTCGTTATGCGACTTTTATATGAAAGAGAGTTATACACCGTGTTTTTTTTGTTTTCCGTTAATTTCAAGGGTGCATTCCTGAGCTTAAATCAAGTAACTTTCTCAAAGACACCGATATGCTAATTAACTCCATTTCGGAGATAATCAATATTTTAATTTTTGACTATAAGGCCTCTACAAGCGTGTACACTTGCCTTAGGGCCGGTTTACATATTGATTAATGTTTAGAATGAGTTCATACATTTGCTACTAAACTTAAGTATAATCTCGGTCGATCGATGTTCGAAATGACATTGATATGTTACAGCTAGATTTCAATTGTTTGGTTGAGTTAAATGTAATGGCCGTCTTACAACAACGCTACATGCTACATTGAATTTTTTTTTAAAAAAAAGCAAAAAAAATTTTTATTTTTCAGAATTAACTATGCCATTTAGTTCTCTTAAACGTACTTAACCATACCCCGAAGTTAACGGAATTCAATAAAAACACGGTGTATATAGACAACATTTGTGCACCTATCAGTAAATAAAAAATGATTTTTTGACTGTCTCTTAAACAAGTAAGGCGGTATATATCAATATAATAGTAGATTTTAATGTTTCAATTCGGAAAGCCTAATTCTATAATTAAATAAACAACATGGCAATCGATATAAGAAAATCATTCCATATAAATTATGTATAATCACCATGGCACTGCGAGCACAAACAATGGAAATTTGTCCCAGTTCGAACACGTCTCGTTTTTACACATCCGTCTGCGATACAGGTAAGACTAGGATCGAACGTTGCGCCGAAAATAGTCTAATAATTTGAAGGTTGGGTAAGTGTGGGATCGCCCCGCGTGTTCAAATATAAGCCATGTTTTCTTGAACCGTAATTCATTCTTCTGGCCGTCTCCAACTTTAAAACATCTGTGAATATCAATTCTCATTCGTGATGAGTTTCTCCGGAAAAGTGGTGTTAGTAACTGGCGCAAGCTCCGGTATCGGAGCGGCTACTGCTTTGCTGTTTTCGAAAGAAGGTGCTCAAGTTGCTATCGTTGGTCGGAATGAAGAAAAACTGAACAAAGTCAGGCAGATGTGCGCAGCACTCGACTCAGATCCACTCGTCATAAAAGCTGACGTCGCAAACGAGGAAGAAGCAAGCACTATTATTCAGCAAACCGTGGGTCATTTTGGGCAATTAGATGTTCTTGTAAACAACGCGGGTATCATGAGAGCTATGGCAGTCAGCGATCCAAACATCCTGCAAGTTTTTGACGAAGTTATGAATACGAATCTTCGTTCGATCGTGCAGTTGACCAGTCTTGCTGTACCTCATCTGGAAGTCACTAAGGGGAACATTGTGAGTGTTTCGAGTATTGCTGCTATGTCTGTGAGTGGGTCTAATTTCATGCCATATTGCGTGTCAAAGGCAGCCTTGGATCAGTTCACTCGTTGCGCGGCCTTGGACCTGGCACCGTTGGGGATAAGGGTCAACACTGTCAACCCAGGGCCGGTGAAGACAGACATTGTTGAAAATTCTGGTTTGGCGCCGCCAGGTGCTGATGACGTTGTGTGGGAAGTGATGAAGAAATCAACGGTTTTGGGAAGAGTGAGTGATCCAGAAGAGATCGCGGAAATAATAGCATTTTTGGCGAGCGACAAAGCGAGAGGAGTCACCGGGTCAAGCTATGTCTCTGATAATGGCGGTTTGATCAATCGTCAGCTTCTTGGACAAAAAGTAAATTAAATAGACAAACATCATATTGATTCACCTTACGATTAGGTACGAAATAATATTACGACATTCGATTAGCGTTGTTTATCGATGCGTGAATATAATTATAATGTAACAAGCATATTTTATTATTTGGTGTCTATTATTTTGCAAATTAATTGTTAACAACTGCAGCTGTTGCCAGTTACCAATTTGAACAAAACTAAGAATTTAATAGTTTGTTGTTACATCTACCCAAAAATTCTTTGTTTACCTACGTCTCTGACCCTGTAACTAGTAAAACTGTGTGACGTGTGCAATGAAGAGTTAGAAAGTGCACAATGTCAATTTTAATATGTTACGCCAACGGGAATGCACTTATTTTTTAGCCAGCCTATATAAAAAAAATTTAAAAATAAAATTTTTGTCATGAACATAAACATTAAACATGTTTAAAGCTTGTTATTAGAAATACCTACCAGTTAAAAATGTGTTTATAATATAGTTCGTTTTTTTTTGCATTAGAAAGAACTTCGCAGAAGTAAGCTTGTGGTTCCAAATCCGGCACTTTTAACGGTAATAAATTGAAGTAAATTATATGTATTGACCGTGCTACATTAGATAATTCAATAATTATTAAGAATTAAAGAGGCTGATAGAAACTGTACGCTTACTTCTGTGGAGTTCTTTCTAATGCTAAAAAAAACGAACTATAGTTTAAGGACGTGAAGTGTCATCATCATCAAATATCTTATAAGTAAAAACAGGCACATCTGTATTTCGCGATTCAAATTCCGTTAGATGCAAATAAATAAATAAAAAATATTATAGGACATTCTTACACAGATTGACTAAGTCCCACAGTAAGCTCAAGAAGGCTTGTGTTGTGGGTACTCAGACAACGATATATATAATATACAAATACTTAAATACATAGAAAACACCCATGACTCAGGAACAAATATCGGTATCATCATACAAATAAATGCCCTTACTGGGATTCGAACCCAGGACCATCGGCTTCACAGGCAGGGTCACTACCCACTAGGCCAGACCGGTCGTCTAGCAAATAATTATACAGTCGTAAATTTAAACTCAATTTAAGCATTTAAATAAATATTCTTGTAAAATGTTTTTATATCTTTTCCGGTAGACGAGAGATAATATATTTTTTCTTGAACATTCACAAGGATTTAATTACCTGGGACAGAGAGCCATTATAATATTATTTTGTTGTATAAAAGTAGCGGGTCAGTAGTTTTTAATTATATATGGAGAAACGTAGATAAAGTATTCCTGTATTATTTCAAGCAACGAAGTGCGTTAGAAAATGTACAGGTAAAAGAAATTCTGCAATTATCTACACGGACGTTTTTTTGTTCAACCAAGTAAAAAATATTTTAAACCACAAGGTACTTTAAATATAAGATACTGAGCATACAGTTAAAAAGTTTAAAAATTCAGCTTATTCAATGTTTTTTGATCTCTCTCATCGAACTATCACGTAACCGATACCTATCTTCACTTTTGCTCATTTTTATGTAAATTTAATTGAGTAAAAATAATGTAAAAAATACCGAATTCAATGTAGTTAATTCGAAGAACCTGCTGCCTTCGTCATTTCATCAACCTGCCATCCACATCAGAGCAAATCCTGGCCATCAGCCCCAACGTATGTCTATACGCGCTGTAGTGTGTGTGCTATGCCTCACCCACACACAAGCATAGCCAGGGTATATAAGTAACACGTACATGCACTTATATACCCTGGCTATGCTTGTGTGTGGGTGAGGCATAGCACACACACTACAGCGCAGACATCATTTTTTTTATTTTTATTTTTTAAGTTATGGCAATAATTGTTCCTTTCAGTATGACATAGTGATACAAACTTTCATTAGTTTTTAATAATCAGATTCTTAAATCTATTATGGTTTTGATATTTATACAATAATGAACACTGTAGAGTCGTGCAAAAGGTCTTATCGTAACAACAACATATTATATAGAAATCTTCCCGTAAGTTTATTAAAGATAAAAAAAGCTTTGTAACAAAAACCAAACAACTTCCTTACACTTATTCCCGGAACAATCTCGCAACGAATAGTGTCCAAAGAAGAACCAATAAGGAATTAAAGATCAGATAAGATAAAGATTTATGTTCGTTTATACGATCGGGGGAGGCGTCGGTGTGCGGATTAAATGGCAAATTGGTTTAAGAACCCCCAGTTCGGGATCCGCGGGCACAAATCAATCGGAGTTTGCAACGAAGAAGATTCGTATAGTATTTCGGCTTTTAAATTAATAAAAGATTAAATTATTAACGAACATAGTCGCCTAAGTCCCAGAGTCAATTTTCAAGTTTTGAATTTAGAACCTTCTATAATTCTATTAAAGTTCAAAATTCGATTTCAATTTGTCCTTTCAAAAGGACATTAGAGTTTAGGAGGGTATAAATTACATGTGAAAACTCACATATTACCATTAATCTTGAATGAATAATACACCTTTTGATACTTTTATGATAACATACTTATTTACTTCAAGTCACAAAAATATTTTTACGATGGTTACGTGATTTGATGATATTGCTGATAAAATAAATGTTTTCATTCGTATTCTACTTTGTATGTAAACAAAAAGTACTTTCATCAAACAAACGTTAATTATTTTATTTATTACTCCCCAAAACTAAGCACTAAACTGTTGCAGAATGGAGTTTTTATCCCAACATTAAAAAGTTTATGTCAATATTGTCAACTGTCTTCTTGGAAAATATATCTTTCGTTTCCTACGTACATTTTCTATTTTAATTCTTTTAATTTACTTATTTGGACCCCAAGGCCCAGGTTTAACCTTTAACATGGTCCTATTGAGTCGGGAACCGTAAGTAAATAAAATTAAATGCGTAGAAGCGGATTCTAAGAAGCACGAAAAAATTTTCATTCCTCTCGTCTGGAGTTGCCGATTTGAAGGTGCCGCCATTGTGCGGAGCCATCGCAGCGTTCAACGAGCCGCGAGCAAGCGTTCTATAAACGCACCAGCACCACTCACTGCGCAGCGATCTGCGCGCGTGGAACGGAATAAACAAGTAACGTTTTGTTTCAAATCTGTTTGACATTTGTTCTTTTCCAGATATTTTAGTGTTTGTGGTGGAAAAGTGTTTCTATCTTGTAATAAGTTTAAAAGCTTGTAAAGTTAATTGGTTTTTGCCGGTTTTTATGTGCGTCCGAAGTCGTTTTTGTGTTTTCCACATGCAAAGCATTGTGCGCAATTTAACATGGAGAAGACAGAAGAAGAACGACGTCAATTAGTTGCGCGCAGAGGCACGAAAAAAGGTACTCTAACAAGATTGAAAAACAAAATGGAAGAATCGTATATAAACGATATAGAAATGCTAAAACTGATGGTAGAGAGGGCCCAGACGGCATTCCACGATTATGAAGATCTGTGCGAGAAAATAGGTGATGAGGAGGATCCCATTGCTGTCGAAACGACTTTTTATGAATGCGTCGCAGCAATGCGGCAGCGAATTGCGGATTTATCGGCACCTGTACCCACCCCTGCCGTTTTGCCGGCAGTGACGCCGCAAGTGTCGTCGAAAATAAAGTTACCGAGCATACAAATACCATCATTCAATGGCAAGTATACAGAATACAGACCTTTCATAGAAATGTTTACTGCCCTTGTGCATAACAATGAAGGGTTCGACAATATACAAAAGTTTTTTTACCTGAGAAGCTTCCTAAAAGCTGAGGCATTTGATTTAATCAAAAACTTACCTGTCATCGGTCAAAGTTATTCCGAAGCTCTCAAAATTTTAGCTGATAGGTACGATAATAAATATAAAATCATCAATGAGCACATAAATGCTTTGTTTGAGTTGCCAATGCTAACTAAGTCAAGTCCTAGTGCTTTACGCTCATTGATTTCAATAACAAAACAGCATTTAGCTGCATTAAAAAACCTTGATGAGGCCATTGAAAAATGGGACAGCGTTCTCATTTGCCTATTAAATAAAAAACTAGACCCAGTCACTAACCGAGAGTATCATTTGCATAGGGATTCCTCAAAACAGCCAACCTTTAATGATTTTTTGAAATTTGTAGAAGGTCGGGCCCTTGCCCTAGAGAACAGTGAGGGACGGGGTGATACAGCAAGCTGTGCTGCTGGCAAGGTAGCTCCAGTGAAGATGGCATCATCATCATTTGTCACTACCAAAGCATCCCAAGGCTGTCTGTACTGTGGTAAGGAACACAAATTATATGCATGCCCTAAATTTGCTCTAGCTTCCATATCGGAACGATTAGATTTTGTTAAGAAAACAAAGCTTTGCAAGATTTGTCTTAACATTCACCCAGGAAAGTGCAGGTTTCATTTTAAATGTAAAGAGTGCAAAGAATCCCACAACTCGCTACTACATGTGAATGAAGAGAAATCCTCATCGGTGTCATTGACTAACATTAATAATCAGACACTGGTGTTGTTGCCAACGGTTAAAGTTAAGGTAGTTTCTAAATGTGGCAAGGAGATCATAGTTAAAGCAATGCTTGACTGTGCGTCTCAGAATTCCTTTATTACAGCGAAGCTTGCAAAGCAACTAGGTTACCCACTCTTGCCATGTTCTACTACAATAACTGGTGTAACTCTAGAAGATAAATCGGTCAAACATAGTTTGCGCCTGGATATTTGCTCATGTGTTTATCCATATAAAACACAAGTAAATCTGTTAGTGGTAGATAAATTTAGTAACGAAATGTTGCCACAAACAGAAATAGATATTTCAAAAATTGAGATCCCTGAAAATATAACATTAGCCGATGACTCCTTCCATATCCCAAGTGAGATAGATATTTTATTGGCTGCAAATATCTTTTTTCAGTGCCTGTTGTCGCAGCCTGAGGAGCTGCGCGATCCTGATGCCGCACCCAGCTTGGTTCACACACAGTTTGGTTACATAGTAGGAGGTGATGTTCCATCTTCTATTCTTAAACGACCTGCTGTTTCTCTTTTCTGTCAAGAATGTCAAACTGATGTACGCGATACTATGTCTAATTTTTGGCAAACAGAAAAAGTACCTGAAATATATGCGGAACATACATCTGAACAACAACAGTGCGAACAATTGTTCACTGAAACTGTCAAACTTGAAGGCAATCAATTTACAGTTTCATTGCCATTAAAAATACCTATCTATGATGTGAACAATACATTGGGGGATTCATTTGGGTTAGCGCTCAAGAGATTTTATAATCTCGAGAAGAGATTTCAGAAGGATCAGAATTTGTATGAAGGTTATAAGGATTTCATACATGAATATCTCGACTTAGGTCATGGATCATATGTTGACATTTCCTCATATGATCTTACTAAAGATCCTATGTACTTTATGGGACATTCAGCTGTTTTAAGGCCAGATGCAGTAAGTACCAAGCTCCGGGTAGTCTTTGATGGATCTATGTTAACGAGTAATAAGATTTCATTGAATAATATTTTAATGAATGGACCAACTGTTCAACAGGAACTGTTCGACATACTGTTGTCATTTAGAGTGCACAAATATTTCATTGCTTGTGATATCAGGCGTATGTTCCGAAATATTTTAGTACAGAAATATCAGCGATCTTTGCAAAATATTCTCTGGCGAGACACTCCTAATGAGTCAATAAAATGTATTCAGCTAAACACAGTTTGCTATGGAATGAAGTCATCAAGTTATCTTTCAACAAGATGCTTGAACGAGCTGGCTACAAAATTCGAGAGGCAATATCCTCTAGCCAGTTCTGCAATACTAAACTCTACCTATGTAGATGACATCATTCATACAGAGGATAGTTTGGCAAAGATTGTTGACACTCAAACTCAATTGATAGAATTACTTGCTAAAGGTAGTTTTAAACTACATAAATGGGCAGCTAATGACTCTTCAATTTTGACAAATATTCCAGCAGAGCAGCAGGTTGTTGGAGAACTGGAACTGAATAAGGACATCAAAACTTTAGGTTTAAAGTTAGATATTGACTCTGATTCTTTTAAACTTTCATGTCCAGTGTCAAAAAATGTCCCTAAAACAAAAAGACAAATTTTAAGTTACATAAGCCAATTCTATGACCCTTTAGGTCTAGCGGGACCCGTTTTTGTCCAAGCTAAAATCATTATGCAAAAATTGGCTCAGGCTTGTACCGACTGGGACTCAGTGCCCTCGCCTATTTTACTAAAAGAATGGCTTGAATTTTACAATGATTTGCAGACAATGAAAGAAATTAAAATAAAACGAAATGTTACTGTTGATAACATTCAGTCTGCTCAATTAGTAGCATTTGGTGATGCCTCAATTTCTGCATATGGAGCAGCCATTTATTTAAGAGTCACTGACAAGCATGGCAAAGTATCGATGTCGCTTCTTTGTTCTAAGAGTCGCATTGCATCTAAAGACAAGAAGTTGACTGTGCCACGATTAGAATTAAATGCATCTCTTTTAATGGCAAAATTATGCTTTAGAGCATACAATACTTTAAGTAAAAAGATATCTATTGAAAGTGTGCATCTTTTCAGTGATTCTCAGGTTGTTTTGGCATGGCAAAAAACGAATCCAACAAATCTAAATGCTTATGTTGCTAATAGAGTCAAATTAATCAACGAATATACAAAGGGTTTTCAATGGTTGTATATAAAAACAGACCTCAATCCTTCTGATTGTTTGAGTCGAGGTGTAAAACCTAGTGAACTACAAAGTAACCAACTGTGGTGGTGCGGACCTACTAGCATGTCTGATCCAGAGTATAAATTCACCGATGATAGTAATAATGTACCCGACAACTTACCGGAGATCAAGCATGCTGATGGTTCCAAGCCGGTGTGTATGGCATCATATCAATCGGTTTCTCTTGCAAATGATTTGTTAGATAAGTTTTCTAACATTAATAAGGCAGTTAACGTGCTTGCCTACATACAAAGATTCTGTAAAAATGTAAGGCCGGGTTCACAAAAAATAAAGCTTAATTTTATTACTTTTAGCGAGGCAACCCAGGCATTGCATATGTTTATAAAGAATGAGCAGGAAAGGTTCTTTGATAAAGAGCTGGCCTCTTTGCGGGCAGGTAGGCAAGTTTCGTCGTATTTACTATCTGTCAACCCCTTCATTGATGCTAACGGTATTCTCAGAGTAGGTGGACGTTTGCAACACTCCTCCTTACCTTATAGCCATAAGCATCAGATAATCTTACCAAAAGAATCTAAGGTCACTTACCTTATTATTGAAAATGAACATTTAAAGCTTTTACACGCCAGTCAGAAAGAAGTACTTAGCAATTTAAGTCAACGCTATTATATAGTTAACGGTTTGAGATTGGTAAAAAAGTTTGTGAATAAATGTCTCACATGTTTTAGACTGAAAGGTGAAACAGCAAAACAGCTGATGGGTTCATTGCCCGCTGGTAGAGTCAGCATAGATCGAGTGTTTGCTAAGGTTGGTATAGACTTTGCGGGACCAATCCTGATAAAGCAGTCAAGAGTGAGAAGTGTTGTCACTACTAAAGGTTATATTGCTGTGTATGTGTGCTTTGTCACCAAAGCCATACATTTAGAGTTAGTGTCAGATCTCACCACTGATACATTCTTGGCTAGCTTCAAACGATTTATTGCTAGACGTAATGTTCCAACAGAGGTATATTGTGATAATGCCGCTACTTTTAAGTCGGCTAGTACTCAGTTGTCTGAGTTATATAAATTGAATAATAATAAATGTCATCAAATTCAAGTTCAAAATGTGACTGCAAAATTGGGAACAACATTCCATTTCATACCGAGTTACTCTCCGGTGTTTGGTGGTCTATGGGAGGCCGCAGTAAAAAGTGTTAAATATCATTTGAAAAGAATGTTGGGCTCACATGTTTTAACATATGAATTGTTGTACACGGCACTTGTTCAAATTGAAAGCATTTTGAACTCGAGGCCTATAACGCCAATGTCATCAGACATTGAGGACCTCTCCTATTTAACGCCAGGGCACTTCTTAACTGGTGCGCCCTTAACTTGCTATCCTGAGCAGGATATCACAAACTTACCTGATAATAGATTGAAGTTTTGGAGGAAATGTACTGCTCTGCAGCAGCATTTTTGGCGATATTGGTCTAAACAATACCTTAATGTCTTACAGAACCGTCCTAAATGGAAGGCCGCCTTGCCTAATATTAAAGTAGGTGCTCTAGTTATCTTGCGTGAAATAGATACTCCGCCTATGACTTGGCCTATGGCTAGAGTTACCAAGGTTTTTCCAGGTCAGGATGGAAAGATAAGAGCCTTAGAAGTAAAAAAGGCTAATGGTAAAGTTCATACAACTTCTATTACTAAAGTGTGTATACTACCTTTAGATGAATAGGTAGTGTTTCAAAATGTTATTATATGATATTTTAATATTTTAGTTAAGTATTATGGCTAATATCCTACTGAATTGTACTGATACTTAATTTATAACTGTAAGTAGGTAGTCATGTACTATGTGTTGATGCTGGGTGCATCTAATGTATAAGATGTTTATTTAGTTATATGAAATGTGTCTTATCTTATGTTTGTTACATACTGTTTCATAACTACTTTCATAGCAATCTTGTAAACTTATTAAGTTATTAGTAAGAGTTATATTAATTTCAATTTCACAAACCTTAAAAGATTACAGTCCGCTCTAGATATTGAAGTATACAAGGGAGCTAATGTGAAATGTAGTTTAATATTTAATAAGGTATTAATTTGTACCTAGTTATGTTATTTTATGTTGGCGGAATATGTTGCAGAATGGAGTTTTTATCCCAACATTAAAAAGTTTATGTCAATATTGTCAACTGTCTTCTTGGAAAATATATCTTTCGTTTCCTACGTACATTTTCTATTTTAATTCTTTTAATTTACTTATTTGGACCCCAAGGCCCAGGTTTAACCTTTAACATGGTCCTATTGAGTCGGGAACCGTAAGTAAATAAAATTAAATGCGTAGAAGCGGATTCTAAGAAGCACGATTAGAATTAAATGCATCTCTTTTGATGGCAAAATTATGCTTTAGAGCATACAATACTTTAAGTAAAAAGATATCTATTGAAAGTGTGCATCTTTTCAGTGATTCTCAGGTTGTTTTGGCATGGCAAAAAACGAATCCAACAAATCTAAATGCTTATGTTGCTAATAGAGTCAAATTAATCAACGAATATACAAAGGGTTTTCAATGGTTGTATATAAAAACAGACCTCAATCCTTCTGATTGTTTGAGTCGAGGTGTAAAACCTAGTGAACTACAAAGTAACCAACTGTGGTGGTGCGGACCGACTAGCATGTCTGATCCAGAGTATAAATTCACAGATGATAGTAATAATGTACCTGACAACTTACCGGAGATCAAGCATGCTGATGGTTCCAAGCCGGTGTGTATGGCATCATATCAATCGGTTTCTCTTGCAAATGATTTGTTAGATAAGTTTTCTAACATTAATAAGGCAGTTAACGTGCTTGCCTACATACAAATGTTAAAGGCACGCAGTTTTTATCCCAACATTAAAAAGTTTATGTCAATATTGTCAACTGTCTTCTTGGAAAATATATCTTTCGTTTCCTACGTACATTTTCTATTTTAATTCTTTTAATTTATTTATTTGGACCCCAAGGCCCAGGTTTTGCCTCATACGGACCCCAACAATGAATATCCCGAAGCAATTAAAACAAACAGAATGTAACCACCAATAATTAACAAAGGTACTCCATCCGCCCAAACCTCCAATTCCAATAGATTCTAATAAGATTAGTGTTGTCGCACGGGTGTTAGATAAAATAGTTTGTGGCCTATAATTGGGGTCCGTTTGCACCGTCCTAAGTCTCACCCACGCCATTGTATTTCCGTCCTTATTCCTTGTTACTTAAGATTGAAAATAGAAAAACGATTGTGTTATCGATGGTCATCACTCGCATGACTAGACAAGATCGACTTGGAAGGTGACGCTTACGAGCATCAAGCTAGAATGAATTCTGTTGCTTTGGGATAGAGTTGTAACTGGCGCAGTCGGGTAGGATGTATAGTTTTCTCCGATCGGACATGGTTTACAAATTGGTTGTGTCGCGGGTAAATCAGGGCGGTGTAATTGAGTCTTACGGGACGATTCGGTTGGGTTCGGAATGTTGCGGTCAAAGGATTACGGGGTATCACTATTTATTGATCGTTTGCTTTTGTTGTGTTTTGATGTTGAGTGGGATTTGTGGATGAGGGATATATTGGTACTTGTTGATGGTTGAAAGGATAAACATATACCTAGTTCCACTGATCCAGATGGTTGGGGGTCTTTCCTGGCTGCATCCTCCGGTTCGTGGCCGCCACTCTAAACCCTTGATAAAACAACTTAAAATTAAACTGGTTTGTTAAATTTAAATGTATCTTGTATTATTATGATTCCATCGTTTTTACGAAAGCGAATGCTATAGGAACTAACAGTGGATAGACTTGTATTATTTTTGGGAAAAGTAGGCTGCATAGTGACGGGTTAAGAACCAATAGAAAATTACCGACTAGAGCTTGATAATAGATAAATGAAGTGATTGTGTTGGTAATTTCAGGAGCGATAATTAATAAATATTATTTTAACATGGCATTTAACAGGTTTCTGTTTTTAGTATGTGGTTTATCTTCAAGCCAATTCTGTTAAGCCCTGGTATTCAATCACACTTAGCTTTTATCATGAAACTGCCCGATTCGAACCTTAATATGGGTAGATCAATTTATAGATCTAGAAACGATATGGATTAGGTGTCAGTGTCAAAAGTGACGTTTTTGTTTGAAGAACCGTCGCATTTCATACTGTCATATCTAATCCATATCGTTTCTAGATCTATTAACTGACTGTAAGATGTCAGTGGAATATGTCTATGGTTTGAGAGGGCTAATTTTATTTAAGGTATTTTAGTTTTAATATATAATGGTTTACAACACAAATGTCATGAATTTGACATTTTGATATTAATTCTATTACCTATATGGCGATATTCTTCAAGTGAAATACCTTCTATGCCCGCTTTCTATTAACAAATCAAGTCTCTAAAAATACTTCATTCACTAGAAGCAGGGTATAAAGAATACAAAGATAGCAAAGCAAGCTGGATAACTCAGAATGGGGGGTATTAAAGATAATTATGTTGAGTAGGGAGGGATAGAAAGGTAAAAAAAAGACTCGATGCGCTGTTAACTTTTACAAGCTCATATGTGTCTTTTGAACTTCAATGAATTGTGAGCTGTATCATCTACTGAATAAGGCAGTAAATGCTATGGAGTAGTTGAAAGAATAAGAGGTTTGAAGAGCAAACAGTCGATATGCACTGTAATTACAGGAGTGTTGAGGAATGTAAGCATTTAATGAGTGCAAATTCAATGGAGATTCGTTTTTCGATTTGGAATTAGAACTGGTCTGTGTTTTGTTTGTGCAAGATATTGAGCGGATGGTAAACGAAAATGAAACTGCTAATACAAGCGTAGGAATTTAATTTTACATCATTAAACTCATAATCAAGTTTAATGAAAAAACTTCAACTAAAACGAACACTCGAATAAGCAGGTAAACTATTTTTATTAAATTTTATATCATAATTCCTAGATGTATTCATACTGTAACGAGTAGTTGGTCATAGACAAGAGTGAACTTTCGGTTCGATTCGGGAAACGAATTAGAAATACACTAGATATGAAATAGTGAAGATATGTGACGCTCCACAGAAAAAGGTACCATATGGCGGCTGGCGCTTACGTCGCATAGCGCCGCAATAATATTGGAGCGGCTTTAATAATAGCGTAAGCGCCAACCGCCATAAGGTACCTTTACTCGTGGGACGTCACATATCTTTACTATATCGTATCTAGTTAATCTCTAATTCATTTCCCGAATCGCACCGTTTGAATCTACTACGTACGCCTCAGCAACCGCAAGCCTTACTGCTCAGAACCAGCACACTAAGTATTTCAAGATTACAATATGCCAATGTGTAAGGTGGTGTAAGCGTCCATGCAGTTACTCGCACTCTTAGCACCATATGGTCCTGGCAGAATAACTATCAGTGCCTCTCCCATAGGGTGAAGCGTAATACTGAGCCAGAACCCTTTTGTTTTGCTGCGACGCACGCAGCATTCCTTTTGTGTGAATCAATAATTATTTGTATTTTTTTCTTTCTTTTTCTATTTTTGTAAAAATCTGTCTGACTCTTATTTGTGTTTGTATTTCTGTTTTTTCTATATATTTATTGTTTTTTTTTCTGTCATTTTCTTATTTGAATATTCTGTGTATATTGTGGCAAACAAATAAGCAGATTATCTATCTATCATATGTTTTCTTTCACCGAAGATCAACTGGTAAATATCTAACCATATATTATGTTTAAATCCCCAAAAACTTTTATCGGTACAAGCCGACTTCGCACCTACGACGTTCTACACTAAATCTATTGTTTACACTTAAATACATACATATGTATACCTTTGTAATAGGCACTTTAGGCACTTAATAGGCAGTACACATATTTTTTTGTAATGGATCTATTGTGAATATGACCGTTGTGCCAAGGGTCGCTCAAACTGCGATGGTGCTAACAGCCACAAGAAGCACACATTTTGACTCCAACTCCCTCAAGATCCAACCTCCGCCCACGTGCCATCACTACGTATTAAATTGTCATTATGATAAGTACATTTAGATTAGTTTTCTTAGAAGCCTGCATGCTAGTACCTAATCATAAAAGTACTAGCATCATCATCATCATTATCATTATCATCATCATCATCATCATCACTCTAGCCTTCTACTGTAGCTCACTGCTGAGCATAGGCCGCTCTTCGTGTACGCCACTTATCCTGGACCTGGGCTAGTCTCATCCAAAAGTGCTCCGCGATTTTCGAATGTCATCCACCCAACGAGCCAACGGACGCCAGGCGCTTCTTTCATCCGAAAGCGGCCACCAGTCCGTCAACATTTTGGTCCACCTGCCATCACTCTGCCTAGCAACATGTCCTGCCCAACTCCATTTAAGCTCGGAGATGACGTCACCCACGTCTCGCACCTTGGTGCGGCGTCGGATTTCGACATTTCTCACTTGGTCTTGCATTTTAATACCGAGTACTATAAAGTGCTAGCAATGCTAGTATGAGTAGGTAAGTACATAAGTATATACCTACGCTTATTAGCGCCCGTCGTTAAACGGCTTCGTTATAAGAACTAAAGTGCAGCCATTGTTATAATCCGGGCTGTCTTCGGCGATAATAGTCGTGCTCAGTATTAATCCGCACAACTAATATTAGCAATAAACACCCTTACGGTAATTATGCTAAGATGTTTCGGGAACTTGGCCGTCTGGAGCGGGGATTTGACTTTAACTGTGCGCGTACATTTTAAGCGCTGTTTCGTTGTATTACTCGCACTCAATGTTTTATTTACAGTAAAATGTAAAGTTTAGAATTATAAATTCATCTCACCTCCGTCATCTTACAACAATTTGTCATTTTAGTACCAAATTGCAGTAAAAGTCCAATTGGCTAGAAAATATAATATACTCCGTACTACCAGGGTACTCTCTTCCCGTCTTTTCGTGGTCACGTGACTGACACAAGCGTCATCATGCGACAGCGCTATATGATAATATGCGATGTTATTGTGACGTAGGCTTGTGTCACTCTGGGAAGAGAAGACCATGTTTTATTAGCCTATGCTCTTTTATCTTTACTTATTTTAAATAAAAGTAAACAAATAATTTGTTAATTTTCGGGTAGTTATAACATTTATTGGTTAACCAACATTCGGTTCGGCTTATTTCTAAAGCTTATTATACCACACAAGACTACATGAATGATATTACGACGTGGGATTAATTGTTATTCGAAATGATTATTTATTTATTAGGTATATTTGATTATTGATGAGGAAATGGATATTCCGATGTAATGCTATCTACTTTTTTTTGCTATGTTTTTTTTTGACATTTAGATTTTATTCTAGAAATTCTAGACTAGTATTTTTTTATAAAAAAAAATTAATGTTTGACGATCCTTACCCAAAGGTTGTCTGGAAGAGATCGCTCTTAAGCGATAAGACCGCCTGTTGTTACCTTTATTGTCTTTGTTTATGTTATTGTCCATTTATTGTAAACTACGTGTATGTGAGGTGTGCAATAAACAGTATTGTATTGTATTGTATCCTTTTGTGAAACTCTTAGTGTTAAATTTGATCTGTATAATAATCCAATGTTATTATGGAATAATATTATCATCAATAAATTGCTCTAAAAATTAGATTAATAATTAGATTAAGATTAATTACGATTCATAAGAGCTTGTTGCTGGATGTAGGCCCAGATTTTGTTAATTCTTTTATTTTTGCTACCTCAATAAATATTAATAAATAAATAAAGTATATTTTGAATTTGAATTTGAAAAAAACACAAAACCGCCTGGATCAGTCTCTGAACGACCTGACTTTCACCTACATTATTTGATCTTCTAATATTTTAATCTACCCTCAACTGATTAACAGTCCGCCGGACGGTATCGGCCTGTCAGTTGTTCGGAACTGTCAAAATTTTGTTCTGACAGGCCGATCCGTCCGAAAAGTACGTCCGTTAGACCCCAATTTTGGGGTTTGCCATAAGCCGCGCGTGGCGCTGTCGCCACCTAGCGGCCATATCTGTGCTGGTCGTGACAGACGCGTTTTGTTAGAGAGTGAGTCTTCTGTACCTAGTACTATTATTTATTCTGTGCTATCATTTAGTGCCTGAGCCTTGTGCCGTAGTGTATACGCGCACCCGGCGGCGTATTTCTTTGATAACCCGTTATCGCGGGCCGCATTACCTTATGAATCTTAGCGCTGCAACGTTGTAAAAGCAAGTTGGCTACGTTAGCCGTGGATTCTTAATACTGTCGCGATTTATTAATAGAATTTACACTAGAATTTATAATTTTACAGAACTGTGCGGATATGATGTTTGCCATTTCTATTGCGCTAACGTCACTCCTGCACTAACATACCTACTTATTTGATCGTTCCGGTCACCATGAAAGACTAAAATCGTGACCACGTTAGGTCGCTGATGGAATCCCGGTAAACAACTGAGGCTTGGTGGACCTCCCGATGACGTTACTACACACATAAATAAATCTAATATGTATCTTTAAACAAGCAATTCTTGTTTATTTATTTATATATATTATTTCGGGGATCTCGGCAACGACTCTAACGATTTCGATGAAATTAGCTATATGGGAGTTTTCGGGGGCGAAAAATCGATCTAGCTAGGTCTTATCTCTGGGAAAACGCGCATTTTCGAGTTTTTATATGTTTTCCGAGCAATTAAAGGTCGGTCTCCCAGATATTAAGTGCTAATAAGAAAATTTTACATAGATCGACCTACTTGTAGTCCCACAGTAGGGCTTGTGTTCTGGGTACCTACTAGACGACGATATATATACCTATATCCAGAACTGAAAAACAAATATTGGTTTTAACATACAAAATAAACGTCCTTACCAGGATCCGACCCCGGGACCTTCTTTGTAGACAGTGTCACAACCGACTAGGCTAGGAGGCCGTCAAAAATAGTGAAAACACATCTCTTGTGTCAATAAAGGAGCTTTCTCCCGCTTTTCTAACTTGTCAAGGGTCACTGTTAATTTGTATACATGATTAGTTCCACTCTAAAGGTCACAAGTCCCGATCTTTCCCAATGACATTCACCCTTTTCTCTACACATGGTGAAAGAATGCTCCACCTATAGAGAAGCAGCAATAAACTGATCACAGGTAAACCTTAGTACTTTGAAATTAGGTACATAGTATAGTTAGTGATGGGACAAACTTGTGACCCCTGTTTGCTCAGGACTGTTTGTCCGTTGTCTGCGACACATCTTTGATTACGTCCGCATTGTTTTTGAACGTTTGATGTTCGATTGTGTATTAAATAGTTGATACAACTAGCAGTATTAACAATAGCCACTCATTTTAACTGTCATATTAACTGTAATTTTAGTTTTATTATGTAATATTGTAGTCATAATGTGTTCTTTTATAATTTAGACGTAATAGTCCATGGCCCCGACGGAAGACCAGCGCTAGCCTTTAGGCTAGCACCTGCTGAGTCGGGACCATTTCGTGACCGTGGTAGTATTACCTGTTGTTTTATCTACTAAGTTTTGTCACGAATTCTATTCTACATTCTATTCTATTCTATAAGTCTTGAAATTAAAACGTAGTAAGTGGTGGAGGGGGCCGTCAGCCACTGTGTAACACATATCTTAAAAAAACCAGCCAAGTGCGAATCGGACTCGCGTTTCTAGGGTTCCGTACATTAGTCCGACTCACGCTTGACTGCACATTTCTAATAGGTTTTCCTGTCATCTACAGGTAAAGAACTATATTGTGTATTTTTTTATAATTTTAGACCCAGTAGTTTCGGATATAAAAGGGGAGGGGGATGATAATTTTTTGGCTATTTTCTTAAGTAACTTCGAACCTATGTATTTTAAAATTCTAAAAATAACATGACCATCTTTGGGTCACTAATTTACATATGTGTACCAAATTTCAACTTAATTGGTCCAGTAGTTCCCGAGAAAATAGGCTGTGACAGACGGACTGACAGACAGACGCACGAGTGATCCTATAAGGGTTCCGTTTTTTCCTTTTGAGGTACGGAACCCTAAAAAATATGACGTCACCAGCGTAGTGTTTTTTTTTTAATCAAAATGCATACCGAGAATTTAGTGACATGGTAGCCAAAGTTACGGTCGGTGCCACAACTTAAGTACCCAAGTTGCAATACTAATTGTATAGGGAAGTGAATAAGTATCCACTTACAACATAAGTATGTTAGGGAACCGACTGTACTTGTACTATAAAAAGCTGTAAAACATTAATAAGGAGAAGCATTCAAAGGTATGTAGAGGCCTACGTTACTAATGTGCGTAGCACTACGGCTACAACACTCGTAGAAGGTGGTTTGGTGTCTACAAGTTTTCGTAGCAAGGAGACAAGATCAGAGCCTAGCGTAAGTCAACGTGTAATAATATTTAAATAAAAGTATACATAATTAGGTGGTAGGACCTGCGGGCGCAGCATGGCTCCGTTTTTATCGCCGTTACTTTCGCACTTACATACTTGTTAGAGCGTGACAGTCATGTTTACAAGCGATAAATGCGACCGTGCTGTCCTTCTAACGGCGCGATTCGGGAAATGAATTAGAGGTTAACTAGATACGATATAGTAAAGATATGTGACGTCCCACGGGTAAAGGTACCTTATGGCGGTTGGCACTTACGCTATTATTGACGCCGCTCCAATATTATTGCGGCGCTATGCGACGTAAGCGCCAGCCGCCATAAGGTACCTTTTTCCGTGGAACGTCACATATCTTCACTATTTCATATCTAGTGAATATCTCATTAATTTCTCGAATCGCGGCCCCAGCCGCTATAAGGTACCTTTTGCAGTGGAACGTCACATATGTTTACTATTTCATATCTAGTGAGTCTCTAATTCATTTCCCGAATCGAGCCGTAAGTTTATACATAGTGAGTCTAAAATCTTAACACAAGTAAAGCCTCAATCAAAAACCGAAACACCCCCGAACTCCGTAATGCACAAATCCAAACCCCCCCAAGATGTCTGGATCGCGGATGCGGGCAAATCTTCGAATTAATTTTACTGCCGAAATATGCAAATCGGGAGATATAGCCGCCTAATAACATGTACAAAAGAGTGGTGACTTGGGCGCGGGAGGGGGGAGAGTAGAGATGTGGTGTGACCTCAGTTAGTGCCTAAAAGGAAGTCGCATCTGTGAAGACAGCGATGTAATTAGTTAAGAAAGTTACTTACAGTAAGTGAACCTTTACGATTATATTTCTTCAATTTTATTGAGCAATACTCGTAGTTGGTAATAATCTAGCGGTCAAACATATACTAAGATCAACTCAGTGTATTACAATTGCATGAAATTTTAATTTAGGAAATGTATTTAAAGTTTGTTTAAAATGAAAGCCAAAATACCTGTTCAAAACTTGCCGCTGCGGAAATGCATTCATGACAGAATCGTGCTTTTTGTGATGCTCTTTTTAGGGTTCCGTCACCAAAGGGTAAAAACGGGACCCTATTACTATGACTCCACTGTCCGTCTGTCTGTCACCAGGCTATAACTCATGGACGGTGATAGCTAGGCAGTTGAGATTTTCACAGATGATATATTTCTGTTGCCTTTATGACAACAAATACTATAATCAAAATAAAATAGGTTTGTTTTCTGAAGTATTTTAAGTACACTACAATGTAGGTACTTCAAATCCATTTGTATTATCTGACTGTTTGTGTTTTAAAAAAATAAAAAATAAATATTTGAGTGGAGCTCCCATACACGTGATTTTTTGCCGTTTTTTTGCGTAATAGTACGGAACTCTTGGTGCGCGAGTCCGACTCGCACTTGGCCGGGTTTTTTCATACCTACGAGTAGTTTCTTTGACAAGACAAATAGCTCAAACACTCTTTGTTTGTGTCGCGTCTGTAAAAAACGTCTGCCCTAATCTATGTCTTAATCGCTACCTCAGGCTAGCATTATAGCCGCTTCGAGGAGCTTAATAGGTAACAAAATTTACCGTGATAGTAGAAAATACACGCTTACGTGCCTCGCCAACCTATCTGCCATTATGAAAGAGGCGTTATTAATTGGGTTTATTATGATGCATAATCTCGTTTGAGGTTAGGCTTTGGTAGTTAATACAACCGTATTAACCCTTATTCTGACGTTCAAAATATTTACTGGTAATTTTTTATACACCACATTTTTTTATACGTCGGTGGCAAACAAGCATACGGCCCGCCTGATGGTAAGCAGTCACCGCGGTAATACCAGAGATGGTACATGCGCGTTGCCGACCCTTTAGGTACACTCCTTTGATACTTTTTTCAATTTGCCACTTTTTTATCAGCAATAAATTCAGCGCAAAAGGAGGTTTGAACTTGCGACTTTCCGTGTTTTCTGTCGACTTTCGTTATAAAAGAGGCAATATTACCTAATTAACTATATTATTATTAAGTATAATCGCATTCTGTCCTTTTCGAACAGGCCTCCTCGGCTCGATTTTAATGGTAGCTCTACCAAGGAGCTACACATCCGCCGGTATTGCTTTATTAGCGTGTATGAATGAGTTCCTCTTAAGCACTGGTGCGAAGATCACAGTACCTGGGTGAAAAGTTAGTTTATTAAAAGTCTTAGCACTTACTTGCACAGCACTGTCTGACAACCATCATCGAACAAGCCTCCTCTTTCATCTTGATGGTAACTCCACCACGGTTACTCCTCGGGATCCCCAGACGCATACGCGACTGCCACAGCCGCCGGTGGTGATACTTTCATCCGTGTACTTTACATATGCCGTACATAAGCAACAACCCGTTGCCGTACAGTCCGCAGCAGAAGTTGCTATTAAGCGGGCAAGGTGTTCAAAATGACCTTGGCGCGCTCTTATTCTTTTAACAATAAAGTAGCGTCAAGATCATTGTGAACACCTCGCCCGCTTAGCAACTATTGCTGCTGACTGAACATAGATTCCTTGTCGTTGTTGCAAAAATAACAATAGATAATTACTCACTTGCACAACACTGTCTGACTGCCATCATCGAACAGGCCTCCTCTGCCCCATCTTGATGGTAGCTCCACCACGGTGACCCCACGGGAACCCCAGATGCAGACGCGACTGCCACAGCCGCTGGTGGTGATGCGTTCCACTGTGTACTGCGGCGGTGAGAGGAGGCAGAGTTTCTGGAAAGAGACATTTATTAGGTCAATAAGAGTTTATTTTATTTTTATTTATTTATTTTATTTATTTAAGGATCACCAACGGATAATACATCTACACAATTACATAGGAATAAGGACATTTAACATTAACAGATGCTTAGCCACTTATAGGTGACCACAGCTCACGCAAGTACTATATCAAAGAGAGTATACATATAAACAACTAAAATTAACTTAAAGTTACTTAAATTTACATACAGTAGAGAAATATAAACAAGAGAACATGTAAGCATGCAGACATAGAATTAAAATAGTAATAAAGTACCATGGGATGAAGAGTAGAGGCCATTCCTCTAATGTGGCTTATTTAGATGCAAGACAATTGAGTTTCTGAATTTTAACTTTAAGAGTTAACGAAGAAAGAGAATACCCAAAAAGAAGGGTTTTAATGACAATGTAGGCAAACAATTATAATGATCGTAGTTGTAGGTAGTGCTGATCCCAATAAGGCCTAGTTTACCCTCTGGGTTGGAAGGTCAGATGGCAGTCGCTTTCGTAAAAACTAGTGCCTACGTCAAATCATGGAATTGTTAAGCGGACCCCAGGCTCTCATGAGCCGTAGCGAAATGCCGGGATAACGCGAGGAAGAAGGAGGAGTTGTAGGTAGTGTTGAATGCTGACTTGCAGCGAGTGCACATTCCCAGCAAATTGTCTGTCAGTCACCTGAGAATACGGAATAGGGTTCTTCAAAAGAGGACTGTACATGTTTTTAAACGCCCGACAACGCGTATGTAACACCCCCAGAATTGCAGGCGTACATAGGCTACGGCGATAGCTTACCATCAGACGGGCTGCACGCTTGTTATCTGTCGACGTACTATTAAAAAACCGAGAGCGCATCAGGGACGGTCTCTCAGCGGTACTATAAATTTACACACAATACATCTTTTTCCCTATCTTGGCACTCTATGTGAAACATGGAATATATATCGATTAGTTTAAATTACCCCGCAGTCTAAATTGACCCCTTGCACCTGAATCATATTTAAACGTGTTCGCTTCTACATTTTTGTACGGAAAAGTTGACAATAATCTATGCAACGACAAACTCGCTACCGTCCGTTTGTTAACTCGTCAGATGCGGTCAGTGCAAGCTAACCATACAATCCCACTAGATTTATCTTGTTCAGTTCATTACACAGGATCATAACTCGTGTATCTAAAGCCGTTTCTAAACAACAGCTATTCTAACAGTCCGAATCTTTCCGGCCCATTACGCGCCGAAGTTACTAAAGCCCGCTAATTTATATTGCAATTGCAACTGCACTTGCAATAACGCGCCCGTATTTATAGCGAGTTATGCTGCTGCATGTGAGCCGCATTTTACCTTTGATTAGGATTTTGGGTGTACTAATTTGAATTGTAAACTTCCCAGGGTTACCCGTGAAAAGATAGAATTACCTATATTTTAGACGTTGTAATTAATTTCATAAAAGTTTGACGTTTAAAATAACGCTTGCACTGCGTGGGCTGTCAAAATCGCTGCAGACTTTCTTTGGTCTAACTGTCATAACAAAAGTCGGGACATCGCCCTAAAAGTCCTGATAATCTGGCTGAGTATTCCTCCAAAAATCTTTACGTTACCATTACAACAATAAAGTGTAAAAGCGGTAATAAATCCTTCATTCCAAACCGTTTCGTGGACCATTAGCCCTTTACTTCGGCACCATATGATGTAGCTGCAGTATAACCTTCCCATTCCTCTGCCCAACTCCAAACATTTAGCAAGCTTCTAGTGGTTAGGTTACTAAAAAATCCTGACACTTGTCAAGTCCCCCGCAATCTTGAAAAAAGAATAAAAATCCTGAAATGTCCGGGGAAGTTCTGACGTATGGCAACCCTAACCCAGGAAGATAGCGAGTATACGTCATTGGGAAAACACGGTAAACATTGTTGTAATTTCTGGATACTGCTCTGAATATGGGTTCATTTCCTTCCTGATATCATGGTTGATTAGTTAGGCACACTGGCACATGGCACATAATATACGAGTATGTAATAAATTCTGCCAGTTCCAGCCAAAACAACACTTGGCCAGTTGTTCAGCTGAACAACTGGCCGGAGGAAGCACCAAATCGGGAGTCGTGGAAATTAAGGGGAGAGGCCTTTGCCCAGCAGTGGGACACTCAAATAGACTAGGAAATGTAATAAATTACCTTCAGAAAAACCTCAAAACCTACTAATTTTGCCCACTCATATACATAAGCCGTAAATCAATTCTAATAGCCATCCTGGTCATATGTCTTTAAGTAATTCTTAATATTTGAAAGTATAATTATTTGTTAGTCTAATTTAGTACCTACTTTGCACATGTTATATCAACCATAAGCCTTATTAGTCGAATAACGTTAAATCCAAGAAAAATCCATCACTTAGTCGATAATCTAAAAGCAAAACCAAAACCATCATTCCCATCCCATTTACCTCACACTTGACGATCAACTTTTTCAATTTCCCGGCCTAACGGCGAAGCCCGGCCATCAAACGATAAATGATTATAACTATGACGTAAGAGGAAGCCGAGGCGGCGCGTAATGAGAAATAAGGCTAAAAAACCCGGCCAAGTGCGAGTCGGACTCGCGCACGAAGGGTTCCGTACCATTAAGGCTGATTTAGAATTTTAGAAGGCGCGCGAACTCGTATGCGATTTTAGTTACATTGAGGACTATTGGTTACAACCAATTCAGCCGACCAATCAAATATGTAATGTAATGAAACTCGCATGCGAGTTCTCCCACCGTCTAAATGGGCCTTTATTACGCAAAAGGGGGCAAAAAAATCACTTTTGTTGTATGGGAGCCCCATTTAACTATTTATTTTATTTTGCTTTTAGTATTTGTTGTTATAGCGGCAACAGAAATCATCTGTGAAAATTTCAACTGTTAGCTACCATGGTTTATGAGTTACAGCCTGGTGACAGACAGACGGACGGACAGCGGAGTCTTAAAGTAAGGTCCCGTTTCTGCCTTTTGGGTAAGGAACCCTAAAAAACGGCGGAAGAGCTTCCTCTGCCTTTTTGTTCATCTTATTGATTAAAAAAGTTTCTTAATCATATTTCCGAGCGAGATAGTTGCTGCTATCGGAGGAGCGGCGAGCAATTTACTTTTTTTCGATTGATGTTTAATTTGGCGTTTTGTTTTGGTCCAACGGAATTCTTTCGCCAAGTTTCCGTGCAATGATGGATTTTTTTGCGGAAACAGCGGTAATTTCCGATCGTAATCTCTTTTACACGTAGGTACAACGATTTTAATTTCAGACCAATTTTAACACATTCAGGCCCAAGAACCCGACGGTCGGGTACACTGTTCGTAGCGACTACGCGCTACATACGGCAAAGACGTGGATACGCGCTACTAGCGTAACCTGTAGCACTTAGTGGCAATGAATGTGTTGAATTATCTCCAACAGCATATCAAGTATCTCCGGGCCAGTAAGTCTTAACGTGGTTTTTTATCCTGCTCAAGCAAGACATATATATCGTCAATTGAGGGACCTCAGTGATATACCACTGGCTTAGAGCATTTAACAACTAGAGTCGCCTTTGAGAGCTTAATCCCTCTGCCGAAAAACTTGCATAATTGTGCAAACTTTTGTATGGACTGAAATGGCTATTTGCACGTTACGTACAAATCATGTAGAAATAGCAATACATTTGACGTCCCCTCCCCCGCAGAAATCGGCAGACTGTTTCGTAAAGAAAATAACAGTGATGACATGTCCTGTGGAATAGTCTAAACAGATGTACCGTTCACAGTCAAAACCAACATAAAATCGACCATAACACTCGTACCACAGCATGTTACCGGTAAAAAAGCTTCAGAA
Source organism: Cydia fagiglandana (assembly GCF_963556715.1). NCBI lineage: Eukaryota > Metazoa > Arthropoda > Insecta > Lepidoptera > Tortricidae > Cydia > Cydia fagiglandana. Next base: position 2,160,229 of record NC_085951.1, on the reverse strand, counting down.
CGTAAGCCTCCAACCCTTGCCGATAAAAATGGCATCGGAACAAGTCGCCGAGCCGTGAAATTGTTAACCATTATCGCCTGTAGGAGTAGCTCAGGTCGACCGGCCGTGTTGTGCGTTGCCACTGCAAGCGGCATCATCAGCCACTGCATCCCTGGCGGATGATTGTTGCAACGCTGTGTCAAAAAGAATAGATAGTATAGAGGGGTCCTGTCATAGTAAATGTTGTAGTCACTGTAAATTTACTGCCATCTATCGACACACGACTAGAACTCAAAATAAACACGTATAAAATTATCAAAAAATTAATATATATGGATAAATGATTTTATTATTTTTATATCATTTTGACCCATGTTCATTCACTGATATCTGTGTTAAAATTGTTAAATATGAAACGGTGTCGTCACGCCATCTAGCCGAGAATAGGCTAAAGGTGTGTGCGCCATCTATCCAAGAATGACTTTTTCTTGATTTCCAAAGCACGTTTTTTTCTCAGACTTTATTCATCTTATACGAAGTTACATATGTCTTTGGCTGTGTCAAGAGCGGTTGAGACGGCCAATGCATTCCGCCTATGACTGTTCAAGCCTATCGCTGCACGGCACTTCTTGCCGCATAAGTCGCATGCATGCGTTTGTTGAGCCTCTGGAGTCTGGAACCGAGACCAGGCTACCGGCCCGATACACTACTGTTGCTACGTTACTGTCATTCATTGTCTTGTCATTGATTTTACTATGGAAATTGACAATAACATCGACGTGGAGCAGTAGTGCAGTTGCGGTTAAATGGAATGTTACCTTACCATGGCGGCAAGCGGAAGCGGTTAGCAGTGATTCTGATTTGCCATCAGAACGAGATAGAAGGCGTCGGGGTTGATTGGAGGCGTCTCACTCTTACATAAATATGTTTGCGCGCGTTAGGTGATCAAGCTGTAAGAACTTGAAGTGAGATGAACTTGACCCATTTGTAAGTCACCAAGGCCAGTAGGGTAAACGCACTTCCCGATAACCACTCGCTAATGCACTTTGTTTCCAAATTCCTTGTAACGTGAGTAGCTGGCTAGAATCGTGTAAAATTACGCTCGATGAACTAGAAAAATTATTGTATAGAAGTCTGACTATTCAAAAATTACCCGCGGGAATTGTGTCGCGATCAACCCTACTGAACATATAAGGCCTGATTCGAAACAAATTTGACAAATTCAGAGTGATTTTTTAATTCACACTACGACATTATAATTATCAGAATCACAAAATTATTATACCAAAAATTTTTTTTTTTATCAATTCTAAGATGATCAAAAAAATCAAATAAACGCCGCCGTCTTTTTAATTAGGCGCCAAATTGCTGTCAAAAACTTGATAAGTATGGAAGAAACTTGCACATAACTAATTTCCAACATAACCTGTTACCTAATATTATACCAATACTGAAAGGTAATTTCATTGCAATATCCATGAAACAATGAGGATCTAGACATATCTTCAAATATCTGGCGTATCAGGAATTTCGTCGATGTGGTGTCAGTTACCGGGCATTGGTTACTTTTCGACAGAGAAATCGACACCAACATCACTAAAAGAAACGGTTCGCAGCTTTAGTTTAATAATGCGGATTTCCAATATTACTTTGATAATATTTGGAGATGATCCACGATGTTTATGAGGCAATCAGCATGCTTAAGCCAGTACCCTCGAAATCGGACCAAAAAACTTGATTCAACAAAGTCCCACAGTATTGACCTATTGAACGGTATGGAGTGGAGTGTCCAAGGAATTAGTTCGTTAAAACAACAAAAACTATATGCAATATAATATTTCAAAATAAACATTGTTCTTGATAGGACTCAAACTAAGAAACTGTCAAAAAACACTGTCGGATGTATGATGGAGGGCATACAACAAAACTAACGACAGGAGCGGGAAGAAATGGAAAATGATGAATTTACTTATAAATAACAATTTTAAAACAAATTTTCAATAAATTATGGAAAAACAAATCTTGATTCAGCTAGCTTCAGTACCATTAATAGGGTTTTCAATTTGGCAGATTGAATTCGAATCAGGCCTTATGTTGTGTGTATTGCGCATGTTGGTGTCAAACATTGTAATACCGCGCAACTCGCGCAAGAGGTTTGATATATAGAATAGATTTTTTTTGGGTAACATTCAAAGCTGCATATTTATTTATAGAGAACACCTACACCAAGTGTTAGTCATATGAATCGTTTTTCTTGGAATGAGCTTAGTCTGTAATATATTCCGTCGCCGATCCGCTCACAGTGGCACCCTACCCTCTTGTGGGTCACCCAGTGGGGTGAACGCACTTTGATTCTTTTCGATAATCACTCGCTAATGCACTTTGTTTTCTGTGGATCTCGCGTAATCCAGGTTTAAGGGTTGAGTGCGAACTTTATTCAAATTTCAGTGCATTACTGCTGGATGGAAACGATTATCGGCTAGGGGCGTTTGGTTTAGGCTTTGTTAGTGAGTCTTATTCTCTTTTCACAGATTTTAGGTAGGTACATATATCTTACCATGAGATGATGAATTAGTTAAGTTGGAAAGCTTATTAAAAACAATATTTATAGATCGTTTTATTCAAGAAGACGCGTGCTCTGGTTTGTAATGTCATACTAATAAAGGTTAGATTTGACAAATCTGCGCGTCATTGTGAACGACCCGATCTAATATTCAATATAAAATCTTAAAATCCTATGATTGTACTCATTTTCCAACAAAAAAGAGCACAAAGACAAATTCTACGCCATTTTGAAATCTGACGTTTTCCTAGCAAAATTGGAACGTCTACCTTCACCCAGAAGTCAGGTATCCTATTAAATAAACCAATACAGGATCCGGAAACATGATTAGCGGCGTCTCAGGTCAGCGGGTCGAGGGGGGAAGAGGGGGGTTAGAGCGAGATGGCTGCTTAAAAATGCAATGCATTTTAATGCAACTAGCTACTGCTAGATAGCGTTCTGTTAGATGTAATGAAATTTAATGATTATAAGATTGTAGTGTGTCTAACAGTCTAGATTAGTTCTTGACGAGTAAAATACTATTCTTCCTATCCTGAAAATATGTAGTGTATTCTGTAAACCAATACCCTTACACACTTAAGCATATTTTAACGACCTTATGTATCTTTTTATCTCAATTATACACACAGCTATACCTACACAAAAAGGTTAGGTACGAAAGAACAGCCCCCGAAATATTACGTAGCGGCACCAAGTTTTCGAATATTAATCAAGTACGAGTATGTACATTAAAAACGGAAATCATTGTATTAAAAATTCACCCAAAAAGACCCGTTTTCATAGCTAGCGAGTGTAGTTTCTTTCTGTTGAAGTATACAAAATAAAAATATATTTTTACTACAAAACAGAATACAATGTACTAAAGGTAGAGGCAGACAACGATCTTATCGCTAAAAAGCGATCTATTACCGAATTATGACTGCAACAATATATCGTAATTTCGTCCGGGACATTAACTCCACATGGCTAAGTCTTAATTACCTCATACGCCATAAAAACAAATGCAAATCTCGAAGTACAATAAAAAAGGCGGGATTACGGAACATATTAATATTCGAGATTCATACATTCGCTATAACCCTGCTTATTTAAAACGAAACTGTGTACAGGGTGAGCAAGTTAATGGGTCAGGAACAAGAAATGTGAGAAATTAAGAGATAAAACTTAAATTCATCCTGATTTTCAGAAGATGGTGAGATTTTTTTAAATCACATTTTTAATTATTGCCTTTCCACTTAATACACTATAATTGAATGATCAAACGAACTTACTATAAGTGAAGTTCGATCATAATTATCTTGTCTTCGTCGAAGAGATTTAAAAATATTATGTTTTACTAATGTAGTTATGTCCAGAGCAACTTGCGAACCTACTCGCACCAGTATTTTAGCGCTGAAGGAGGGTAAAAAGGAAAAAACTTTTCGATACCTACCCTCAACGCTACCTTATATAAGGCCTGACAGTACCTAGCGACCTCATTATTTTCAGAGTATACCGTAAGCATTGATTTTTAAGGGGCCCAGAAAGGGAGGGAGGGTTTTTAAATCTCTTCGACGAAGACAAGATAATTATGATCGAACTTCACTTATAGTAAGTTCGTTTGATCATTCAATTATCTTGTCTTCGTCTCTTAGATTTAAAAATATTATGTTTTACTAATGTAGATGTTCAGAGAGTAAAAATCAATGCTGCGAAATCAAAGGTATAGCGAAAGGTAGTATAGCTTAATAAAAAAACAAGTGTAATCACACATGGTATTTATTCTAAATTAACAAATAATCCACAATAGATTTGACTTAATTAAGGATCATTGATGACTGGTCTATTATAAAAATTAGCGAAAACAGCTGATTGGTTAGACCAGCCAGCTGCTTTCCTGATCACCTCAATGCTAACGCCAGCCCGTGAAGCTGCGGAGGTTGTGGCATGGCGCGTCGAATGAGCGCCAAAAATACTAGTATCGATGCCACTCTCCTGGAGGACCTGTTTAATCCACCGACCAATCGTCTGTGATGAAACAGGTCTGTAAGGTTTCTTATGAGTAAGTATGAGTTTGTCTTCACTCGACCTATGGGCTGCAGTAACTGCAATATACTTTTGTAATGTAGCAGCCGGGCATATACCTGGCCTTTGATTAAAAAATGGTAACTCTATTACTGGTTGTGCTCGCCCAATTCCAGATGTTTTAATTAAATCAGTTATGATAATTACAACCTTATCATTGTAAAATTCAATATTTGATATTCTAATTAAAGACAAAGTTTGGATCCTTTGAGCAGTAGCCAAAGCAAGAAGCATAACCAGCTTTTTACTTAACTTTTCTAAATCGATTGTATCATTTGATAAAGAATCTAAATAATCTAATACCGTACTAGGGTTCCATGTTACACTGTAACGAGGGAACGACGGTCTTAATTTAAAAACTCCTCGAAAGAACCTTTTAACACTCTCGTTTTGACTTATATTATGAGATGAGATCAACGACACAGCGGATCTATGATTATTTAGCGTACCATAGCATGATCCGTTTTCAAAACATTTAGACAAAAAATCTAGCAATGATGGAATTTGAACATCATAAAAATCAACCTTATTTTCTTCGCAATATTGCCACCAGAGCTTGAGACTAGAAGAGTACTGTAACTTGGTACCTTGTGTTACTGAGGAAAGTAAGACATTTAAGGCAGACTCTGGTACCCCTTTTTTGACAAAGCTTTCCCTGATAACACGCTCGCTGCCAGGGTAAGGTGTCGGTGCAGCGGGTGGGTTGATCTGAAAGCAGATGTGAGGAGATATTTATTCGGAGGGAAAATTACTACTTCACCCATACTTAATGTCTTAAAAAGGGGATACCAGGGTTGCGAAGGCCAATAAGGAACAACGACTATACCAGTCGCGTTATCAGTAACGATTTTATTTAAAGTTTTTAAAATAAGTGCAAACGGTGGAAATGCATAGAAGAAAAAAGGTTTCCAATTAATAGTAAATGCATCAATATTATACGCGTACGGATCTCTTTTCCAAGATATATATTTAGGGCATTTAGCATTTATGCGAGATGCAAATAAATCAATGTCTGGTCGACCAAACTTCTGAATAACATTAATGAAAGCTTCGTCCTGCAATTGCCATTCACCGTCAATATTAATTTTCCTAGACTCACTATCAGCTTCAATATTTAGGGATGATTTAATATAAGACGCAAAAATAAAGATCCTTCTCTCCTCACACCACTTCCATATCATATTAGCCACATAATTAAGGTGTGGATATTGCACGCCACCCATTCTATTGATATACGATATGGCGGTGGTATTGTCAACGCGAAGGAGTATATCACAATTTACTTTATCCTCGGCAAATGATTTTAAACCGAAGTAGACTGCTAGCAGTTCCAGATAGTTAATGTGATTCTTACGTTCTATATCAGTCCATTGACCTCCGGTTTTCTCACCACCCGAGGCGGCACCCCACCCGGTAGTGGATGCATCGGTAAATATTTCTTGTATGTAGTTATATTTTTGAATGGGGTTACATGCTGTCAAAATGTTATTTTGCCACCACCGTAAATCATCACGCACGCTATCTGGAACTGCCATACACTTGTCGTAATCATCATTAGATTTAAGTAACGCTAAATATTTTGCTCTCTCCATTGACTTTGTGTAAAGCCAACCATATGTGATTGCCGGGCATGCAGCTGTAAGTGTGCCTAGAAAACTCGCGAAATCACGAATACGAATATTTTTAGTACTTAACATTTTATTTGTGCGTTCTAAAATATTGTTCCGTTTTTTTTGGGGTAATTTTAAACACATCATTTTAGAATCTAAAACAAAACCCAAATATGTACTTTCTTGTCCCGGAATCAAATTGCTTTTAGTGTAGTTAATAATGAAGCCTAGCTTTTCCAGGCATTCTATAGTATGGTTAGCATTTTTTAAACAATCTTCTTTAGTATGTCCTATACAAAGTATATCATCGAGATATCTTACAGACTGAAAACCTAATGTTCTTAAATATGATGCAACCGGTTGTAATATTTTTGTGAAAATATATGGAGCTGAAGAGAGCCCGAATGGGAGAGCCATAAATTCATATATCTTATCCTTAAAAGAGAAACGTAAAAATTTTCTATGTGACTGGTGAATAGGCAATAACAAATAAGCTTCTTTCAAATCGATATTTATCATATAACATCCTTCTGTAAGAAGCTTTGTCGCAGTTCTGATATCTTCCATTTTAAAATGTTCAGTATGAACATATTTATTTAATTTTTTAAGGTTTAAAATAAACCTCATAGAACCGTCACTTTTTGGAACAAGGAAGATATCAGACAGAAACTGGCCCGGTTCGGGCAGACACTCTTTTATTGCATTGATATTAGTTAAATGTAATAGTTCTTTATCAATCAGCGATGAGTCAGAGACGGAAAAAGATTTCTTAGGGTAATTTGTAGGATCTTGCTTAGGTATTGTTATAAATGGAATTTTGTAACCTTGTATCGTATTTAGAATAAATTTATCATTAGTTATGGACTCCCACGCATTCGAAAAATATTTTAAACGACCGGCATGTACCTGTGGATCTACATTTGTGACTGGTTGGCTGACGGGCGCGCTGCCTGCGCCGCTTGTCGCCTCGGCGGCGGAGGTGCTGGCGGCGGATGCTGCGTCTGCCGCCGGAATGCCGTGTTGTGGGCTGGGGGCGCTCGGCGCCTGGGTTGGTAGTACGAGTATCCTCTGAGCCCCCCGCCGCGGCCGGGATACGGCAGCTGGCCGCCTCGCTGTAGACGTGGGCGTGACGGTGGGGGCCTCCAGTTTAAACCGGAACTTGAAGCAGACGCTGTGGGTGCTGCTTGAATCAACTGCCCAGTTTTCTTGATGCCGCGGGAGCTTTTAACTAAATCGCCAAGCTTTTCTCCAAATAAAAAGCTATCCCTTTTCCTATCTTTGAAAGGGTCAATGAGCGATTTGTCAACCAGCGGAATTACGACAGACCGACGAGTTTCAGTTTCGGCGAAGTGAGCGTCGGCAACTAATTTTCCAATGTCGCTTAACGTACGTATAGCTTCAGCTATATTAGGCTCCTTTTTCAAAAGAGAGGTCATAGCCTTGCCTAGTCCTGAAAGGGCTTTTCCAATCTGCTGCTGTTTGGCGAGAATTCGATTATCTCTATTTCTAGATGCCTCGGTCAGCATGGCGGCGATTTCCGGATTTAGAGTTGGGGCTTTTGATAAAGGTACGTTTTTTGGAAATAAATATTTTTTATTTAATTCTTCCTTTGCTTCTTTTTTTAGCCCATTCAAAAGGATGTGCTGAAAATGTTTAGCAATGTCTTCGTGAATGTTGTCGCCCCACTCAATAGTGTCTGCCTCAAACTCGCCTAAGGCTCGTAATAGATCAGGATCAAAATCCTCGGTGACAACGGCGATCTCGTCATTGTTATTTGATTCGGCAGGAACTAAATCCTTTTGCACGTCTGCATTACTAGGCGCCGGAATTTCTGCTTCAGCATGAATTTCTGCGGCACATTGGACCACGTGACTAGCAGGGGCAGCTAATATAGCTGATTCCGTTTCCAATTTATCTGGAAATTAATAAGCATTTAGCAGAATGAACGCATGTAATTAACACGAGTGATTAATAAACTGAACCATAAAAAAAGTGGTTATAGATATAGGTATAACTACCTTCAATTGCATCATTGTACATGTACTCGTCATATTGCGCAGCGGAACCTGCAGGCTCAAAACCCGTATCTCGTTCGTATTCCTCATGATCTGTAAAATGCCATTAAATAAAACCGTGGTTAATCACGTATATTCAAACGTTTAAGTACACAAGAATACTTGTAGGTACTTTTGTTTTACAAATAAAATTTGTACTTTCCACTACAAATGCAGTGAAGGAAAAATTGCTACGGGTTAATATCTCGTATTAACTCTGAGCATAAAAAGGCTGTTGGCCAATATCGCGTATTGGCTCGAAGCAAAAAACATGAAATAATGGCATATTTTAACACAACGAACGAATCACTTTTAAACTTACCTTCAATTATATCATGTTCATCGTCCGAGTACACAACACGATGAACGTTCTGTTTTTCTTTTAACTTTGCTTGATATTTTTTTATTCGCCTGCGCCATTTGTCCTCTTCCGCCTCGTCCCTTTTACGCTTAGGCATAGTAACACTTTAAGAACTCGTAGAAACTATTTCAATACTAGGTGCGAATGTCGCGCGCGCACGAACAATAATGAGGTCGCTAGGTACTGTCAGGCCTTATATAAGGTAGCGTTGAGGGTAGGTATCGAAAAGTTTTTTCCTTTTTACCCTCCTTCAGCGCTAAAATACTGGTGCGAGTAGGTTCGCAAGTTGCTCTGGACATAACTACATTAGTAAAACATAATATTTTTAAATCTAAGAGACGAAGACAAGATAATTAACAGGATTTGTGTTTATTATTTGGAACATTTGAAATACTTAGGACCCTATACCTATAACAAAACTATTTCTCATTCTTTATAGAGCACTGGACGTGAATGGCAAGCTTGACGAAAACATTTTCCTTTAAGATAAAGCTAAAACGAATGAACGACTAGCATTTGCGTGGAAACTTTAAGAAAAAAAAAATATTAAAAAAGTTGGGTATATTTATTGTAACTGCAATGATGTTTCGATACTAACCTAGTTCTCAGAATTTCAAATTTCATTTTCTTTGTTACTTATGATTATGAAGTCTGCTTTGATCATTTTTATTGCGAAGTTTTATTTACCAACAAAAATTGTACAGGGGTCATAAACTAAACTTATGCTTAGATTATATTTCATTATTTAAATGACCACTCACACCGTTTGCAGTCCATCCTGTATACCGCCTTTACGTCGTTCCGTTTCTGACCACTACAATTAAAAATACCCCCTCTTTATTCTATATTTGTGATATAATATAAGAATTTATTCCGACCGCGTGCCCCGTATCGCGATCGGTGCTTGCGGATTTTTTAAATGTTTTTTTTTTAATGTTTTGCTTACGTGACCGAGGCGGGCGGTTTGCGAAGATTACGTGCATCCAGTTCGGATTTTGGGGGTGCGCTGTCTGTTTTTGAAACACTTTGAACATTATTTTATTTATCGTACACTATATTTTATGTGTTTTAGACAGCAATACAAGCGTGAGCTGAAATAGAGAATACTACACGAAACTCTGCGTAGCCGGCGCTACTACCAGAATCCACCACAATCTGGGGGTCTACCGCGAAACAAGAAAATCGAAATTTCGTTATCTAACCTTTCTAACACTTGCAAATTCGAGCGATAAAAAGTCAGATGGCTAAATTTAGATTTTCGCGTTTCCCGCTAGGCCCATGTTAACAAACCGCCTTGATGCATTCGATGTCATATTTTATTGTCTGTGCTGCACTCTGGCGGCAATGTTGCAGTAATACCCCAATTGACATTAATTTGTAAGATCTGTCCTCTAGCTTCTTATTGGTTATTACTATAGGTTCGCGTAAAAATATGTTGACACAGAATTTTTAGGAATATTTTATAAAATTAAAAATTAATGTCGTTATTCATAAACACGTTAATGGCCTGAATTAGTTACATATGAATCGTTTGTCATTATCTGTCATTTTGATTTCTGTATTTGTAAGAAAGGATTAAAACATAATTTAACTAAAAAAAACTAAATCAAGCCAAAAAGACAACAATAAAACCCATTATATTCAAAATATTTTCTTTCAGCAACATTTTAGGCCATCCTGTATGGGTTATCTACACGTGTTCGCTGTTACTCTCATCGTACTCAAACAGATGAAATTTTGTCATGACCGAAAAAAAATTTAAAACATTAGTTATGAAATAAAAACTGGATTTTTGGGTTTCGATCGCTTGTTTTCGTCACTCGAAAATCGGTGGAAAACGGCCTAATGCTAATTTTTGAAATACGAATGATAGAAATTTGGAATCGAGTGGTATTGACCACTCGTTTTCAATTCTATTAGTAGAATTTAAATGCCTAATAGTGGAGATATTATTGAAGGAATACACGAAATCGAGCCGTCAAAATTCAAAACCCTGGTCGAAAGTAGGCATGCGCTTAATATATTTATTATATAATGGATCTCATTATTCTCATTATGTTCGTATTGACAAGCTATAAAAGGATATTTTATTGATTTCACAGTGTTCTGGTTCTAAATATTCTATAATATTTAATGTAAGTATAAACTTAAATAACCGCGTATACATCTAGCACTTAAAATGTAGGCAATAAATTGTAAACGTCTGGTACCTATTTTCATATTTATACCGTCCGTAATACTTAGGGTAACATTCCATTTCTAACCGCAGCTGCATTACTGCCAATTTTACTATGGAAATTGACAATGACAGCGACGCGTTCAGTACCGGTAGTGCAGCTGCGGTTAGAAATGGAATGTTACCATTAGGTAACTTATCATGATAAGCGATATATTTTGATAAAGTAATCATTCCTTCTGCAAATTAGTGCAAAATTTCTTGTCAATATAAAACTGAACCCTATCTCACATTTACTTCATATCGCGCTTGCCCCCACTTTTTCCACGTCCAAAATTGTGATCGGACCAAAGATCTTGTCGCCTGATTTATCCACCAGACGTGTCCGCCATCGAAATAATACCCTTTGCTTTGTCATTTGTCGCGTGCATCTGAGGTGCAGTAAAACATGATGATTATGAGCCATAACGGCGGCGAATTAGTTTGACACGGTGTAAAGAGTGAGTCAGCTACTCGACGGGAGATGGCGCTGGGTGTAGCGTTACGTGCGGTTAATGAGGGTTTATACTCGTAGAAATATAAAAAAATGTTTTAACATTAAAAATTGTCTAAATACTAAAAAAAGTTATTACTTAAATACTGTAGAGTTACTGAGTTTTTAATAGGCTTCCAAATTATAGATTGCGAAAATGCAGTAGAATTACGAAATGCGATTTTCACTTACCAAGTTTTAGGACTGAAACTGTTCTTTTTATTACTTTATAACGCCTTCTTTTGAGACAAGTCTTATAGCTAAAATTGCAAACCCAGCAAAGTCATTACATAAGGACACTTGCATTTTTGCATAGATTTTTAGAAAATGATTTGTAACTTTCCAAGACACTTGTATACTTAACTGCGCAAATGGTCACAAGTGCCTGGCATGTTTCAAGGAGTTTTCGTTTTCATATTAGCATGATCATATCACGAGTATAATTCTAATTATTTTTCAGTTCCCAGACTAGGGTATTGCTGATATACTTTTTAGGGTTCCGTACCCAAAGGGTAAAACGGGACCCTATTACTAAGACTTCGCTGTCCATCCGTCCGTCCGTCCGACCGTCCGTCCGTCCGTCCGTCCGTCTGTCACCAGGCTGTATCTCACGAACCGTGATAGCTAGACAGTTGAAATTTTCACAGATGATGTATTTCTGTTGCCGCTATAACAACAAATACTAAAAACAGAATAAAATAAAGATTTAAATGGGGCTCCCATACAACAAACGTGGTTTTTGACCAAAGTTAAGCAACGTCGGGAGTGGTCAGTACTTGGATGGGTGACCGTTTTTTTTTTTTTTGCTTTTATTTGTTTTTTTTTTGCATTATGGTACGGAACCCTTCGTGCGCGAGTCCGACTCGCACTTGCCCGGTTTTTATATTTCGCTTTTATTTTTGTTTATACAATTTTAACCCGATGTTTCCCACTAGTTAAAGCCAATGGTAACTGCTACCATTTGACCATCAAATTGGATCAAATATCTCGCCATGAAATCGTAAAGCCCATTTTCGGTGGATTAACGACTACTGCGATTACGTTCCCCGGTTCGAATCCTGCCAAGAACATCGGCGGGTGCAATAAAATTTAGATTTCTTATCGTAAAATACCCGATTGGGTGGCATTGAGTATTAATTTAATGATCGTATTAGATTTATAATTTCAACAAAAATTTATTACATTAAAACAATCATAAGTACATAGGCAAAGGGTTAGGTAAAAAGTAATAACTAACGGTGTCAGTGTCAACAAAACATCGCGACAGAAAGGATATCTGAATTCGCAAATATACCATAAAAAACAGTGCCTTGAAATAACGAGGAAGCCAACAGCAAGCAATCCATCCGCAGAGGCCTCTGCCAGCTGCAGACCAAAATACCGGTAAGTCCTTCTACCATCAGATAAAGCAGTATAGTGTCGAAGGAACTAACTTAAAAAACTACAGTCCACTGGCTTTACGTCACATTTTTTCTTTTGTCGCCAGTAATTGAGTATTAATTTTGGTTCAACTGCGTGGAGAAATTGGATGCTTTATAGAAAGGTAGTTTTGAACGTTTATAATTGAGTTAGATGTTAGTTTATTAATTAAATAATGCAAATCCATTTTTCTGTAAAAGGCGCAACATAGAAAACCACTATTGATCGAAATGCGTAAAATAATTATATGTGATCAATGTATGTCAGCTCCCGCCCCTTCATATGAATTTGTTTGCAGGGGGGCCAATTATCTCTGCAGCTGACTTTAGATTAGAAAACTAAAACAACGTATACCCGTTTTCATTGTTCTTCTTCAAAAGTTTATTTTATTAGATTCGAGTAGATATGTTCGTTCCTAAATCAGTTAGGATCAGTTAGGAATTACGATACGATACTAATGTATCTTGAAATTGTTCAAAAATTATGATATTACCTTCTAATAGTCGCAGTCACTACAATCAAAACATAAACATTAACCTCTAGCCACCCAGACTTCAAAACATGACAAAACTAATGCAATTTAGATTTTTCAAACTGAAGATTCAAATTAGAATGAAACGAGGAACCTTTTTATAGGCCCTTGGGCGGGAAGAGGACAAAGCATAATTCTACCTGAGCCGCGACATCGAACGGATAGTTGCCAACTCCTCACATAAATCACCAACTCGAGCCAAACCTACTCTCCTCAGGGCCATTAGCATTTTTTATGCATACGAATCGATCCGAGAGCGTCTAATGCCTCCCACGATACATTAATATCTTACTTTTTATGACTCTTCTGTAACAATCCATCTTATGTATAAAGACTCAAGTCACGGAGCAATCATCAAGCGATTTTGAAACGTATCAGTTCAGAATAAGGTTAAAATCTGGTTAACGTTAATGAATGAAAGATCGGATAGGTGCGAAAATTGCGTGAGTTTCAGGAGTTGATAATAGGTGGCGTTGGCGATTTTCTTAACGCTTTCATTTTTCTTTCACGGGCACTTTGAGATTAAAAGTTTGGAAAATGAAATGAAAAGTTCGCCCGGAGTCAGTTAGAGCTCCGTATCGGGAGTATTGGGGGGCCGTGGGGGTTTCGGGTGGGCAAAATTAAATTATTCAAATACATTTCTTTTCTTGGTGTTATTTTGATCAGAATCAGCCCTGAGGAGAAGTATGTAATGAGTTCGGACTTCGGTGGCGAGTTCGGTTTTTACTAGCCGTTTATGCGCTGACTCGGGGAGTTCGGAATTGGGGCAATCAATTTATTCAACAAGGTTTGGAACTTCGATGAACAAAAAAATTGGTGGTGTAATTTTTGAACCGAATGTCATTTTGCAAGCGTATTAAGTTTCATAAAGCCTATAGAGGGCCTCAGAGAGATAAAGAAAATAGTGAATTTAGATCTACTTACATACTTATTACCTCGTATTTACGGATGGTGAAGAAAACTTATAACAATTCTTCGAAAAGTAATCAAACTTGATAGCGACAAACAGGCAAACTCAGACCCGTTAGTTTAATACCAGTTGAGATAATGTAATTGTGTTTTTTGTCTGAATCAAGTAATTCTTGTAGTTATTTTTTTCCGGTCGTCACAACAAATATACAGTAGATTATTCTAACACTTATATTAGGTAGTAGAATGACTAAAATGCTTAACGCTCTTATTAGGGCCATTTCAGTTACTATTTAGGTCGAAAGGCCAGGTGGATCGACGAGGTCCAGAAAGACTTGTGCGACATACAAGCGACTGAATGGCGTCGGATAGCACAAGATAGGAACGAATGGCGAAATCTAGTGTCGGAGGCCTTGGATCTTGATCACTTCGGGTCGCTGAGCCAGTGAAGTGAGTGAGTGATTTAACTCGACCGATAACTATTCCACCGAATTATGTTATGAGAATCGTGTTATTACTGGAATAAATCCTATCCGTTTGTTTAACTGGGGACAAAAAATATGCTCTTAAAAAACAAGAAGGGACTGTAATATTATGTATCTTGTACCTATATGTATATGTAGTACATTGCCAAGAAAAGGGTTAGATTGACCAAGGCCATGAAACCATGGCAACGATGAAACACATGAAACTCAGTCACCATCTTATTTCTTTGCCCATGTGTTGTAAAAACCACCCCGTTTTTCCTGCAAGCAAAGTCCGGTTTTATCCTAGTGTATCTGGCAGCGAGCCAGCCGTCTTATCGGTCGCTTTTCAGAGGCGAATATTACGGCCAATGCAATGAGATTAAGCGAATGTATTAATACATACTAATATGTGGATATCTGGGATGCTGCTTATACCGGGTGTAGCCTGTAATATGAGCAAAAAATTAAACTGTAGGCTGCACTCCTCATACTGACCAACATTTGTTCAGCGACTTTTAAAAATAACATGTGGTTTGATTTTTAATACACTTTAAAGTTTATTCTAAGACGCAATATACCTATTGCGAATTTTGTTATGTTTAGGGCGTGACAAGTAACGTCAATCACAATGATATGGCGTGGCGTCCATTAAGGATAATATTTATTTTGTATGAAAAATAGGGAGTCTAAATACTTCATAATTTAAAAAAGTTGTTGAACAAAAGTTTCACCGTTTGAGGAGTACAGTCTATGTTTTAATTATTTGCTCACAGGCCACACCCGGTATAGTGACGTAACCAAATCTTACAGTTTTAGGACTTGGGACTAGCATATAAAATCTATTGCAGGGAAGACCGCCACAGGACAAGAACTGTCGTATTTGTAGACGTACGTACGTTGCTCAGAGACAGAAAGGAAGAGCTTCATTGCTGTTTTCCCCACCTTCTGGGAGTGGAGAATGTATAGCCTCCTAAGGCTCAGCCACACAAATTCAAAATCCAAAATTTGCCACTGAAATTTGCATCTACAGTGCAGGAAATAGAATTGATTTTGCGTTGTTTAAAAATTTAACGAAACAATGCAAAAGCGACTCTGTTCCAATGAAATATGATTGAAATTTCATTGAACTGAAGAAGTGCTATAGGTAGGACCTTGGGCCTTAGGAGGGTACAAACGCAAGAGTTAGAAGCGACGAAAGGTTTTAGCCACATTGACTTTATTGCTTCTTTAACAGGCGTAGCCAAGATGACAATTGGTAATCGTTAACGCCAATCGAATAATAATAAATGTATGGAAGTGATTAAGTGACTTATCGTTAGCGTCATTCCTATACATACTCGTATTTACCCCCTTACCTATTCATAAAACTTTACGGGCATTATTTAGGTATATTATGTTTTATCCCTTTCTTACAAATACTTAAGTTAAAAATAGCTAACTCAGGCCAGTAACGCGTTTATGAATAACGCCATATATAATATTTACTTATGGTTTGGCGTAATCAAGTATTATCTTGGCTGCTATAGAACGATGCGGCAAGAAGTGCCGATCGCACATTGGTCTATACAGTCATCGCAGTCGATGTAGGCTGTAGGCTACCTCCTCAAAATACCTTCTTTAGTCGCTGCAACTATCATCTGCAAAGATGCTGTGGCCGATGAATGATGATAGAACGATAGATAAAAACTAGTTTAGGACTTCCTGACGTTGCTTGGAATCGATAAAGCCAGCTTATGGATTAAACAGCAGATAATTTGGCAATCAAATAAGAGCTTGGCCCAGAGCCAGCCAGTATCGGGTGTATAAGGCTCTTAGCGAATTAAAGTGAGCACGAAAAATGGCTGGCACGTGCAAATGAAAGTTATCCGTATTGGTACTCCCAGGGCTACTTAAGATAAATAATAAAATTATAATCGCTTATCATTATAATACATCAGACTAGTTCTTATGTTGCCGGATTAGTCGATCTATGAAATCAAAACAAAAACGGCCGTTTTAACTTTGGACGCATAGATTGACGAATCCAGCACATGCCATGCCAGTCGTGACATAAAAACTAATCTGATGTATTCAAAAGGTACTTAAATACAAAATATAGTACGTAGCGGCCCCCTTTTTTTAAATATATTTCGTTAAATTTAAATAATCATGATTGGCAGTGGCGCTAGTGTGCAATTTTAATCGGGCTCCAAGTGTTAGAACATCTACTCACCACCTGTACAATTGGTACCAATTTATTTTTAACATTAATTTGCGTTTAAAACACACGTCTCAGCTCGTATAAAAATCTCTACCGTTTAATAAACACTTAACACTCTCGCGCACATAACCTACAGTCTTCCAGTTAACTATTACAGGCGCTAATGCAATACCTAAATATACGACAACGGCCGAGTCAAGAGAAAAACGGCAACCCATAACGTGTACCGCCCAACGCCCTTAAAGCCCTATCACCCTGGCCTTTTAAAAGGACTTGTGGCGTTTCGTGATTGGTCAGAAAAAAAGCGGCGGCCATAATGGCTCGCTTTGACTTGCTAGATGGAATTTTTAATGTAATAATTTCGATAATTTATCGTTAGATAGCTCCTTTGTGGCGCCGGGCTTGAGCGCGGGAACAAATTGGTTTTCTTTTTATCAGTAAACATTATACTGGACTAGATTGACCTCCGGGTGTTGTGCTTCGGACATACGGCTGTTGAGGTCGCAGAATATCTTGTAGTCGGGTTGTAAAAGAAAAATAATCGAGGTTTTTAGCTTAAGTGAAAAAAAAAAAGGTGATTACTCGAGTACTACTTATACTAAATGTTGAAAGGTGTTTACTTTATTAAGTGCATTGGTTGTAGGAGGCATATTACCTAAAACTAGTGTCCGACCGAAACATGTTTTTTTGCCGAAACCGAAACCGAAACCGAATGTTCGGCTTTGGCTCTAGTTTCGGCCGAAACCGAAACCGAAACTTTTGTAGACTTGATAAAATCGTTGAAAAATGTCATAAAACCGCTTTTATACACATATTATGGGGCTGTCAACACCGAATGTCCTTGAAATTGATGTTACTTAAGCAGTTTTTTTAAGAAAATGACTAAGACCAAGATAATTCTGCAACGATTTTGATAACACACGCAGTGCAAGTGAAACGTCAAAACTTCTATGAAATTATGACGTATCAATAACATTTGCACTAGTTGCACTGCGTATCAAAATCATTGCAGAATTTTCTTGGTCTAACTCTATTCAGTCACCAGTCAAGCTAACATGTAGATACAGGGTCAACTAAAACACCAACCAAAAACGCGAGCGCAGCGAGCGCGAAATATTTTGTTAACAATATCGCAAGGCCAGGTACCGATCTTCACCTGGGCCTAAAAGTCCGAAGTGCCCCAGTGAGGCGAACTTTCATGCGAAGTCAAAGCCGTGCTTCAGGCTTCAGGATAAGTAGTTGAGCACAGACTCCAACCAATGTCCATTGTATTAAAAAGCGAGACCGTAGTTTCGTCGACGTTCGACGTTCGACGAAGCAAAAGTTTTTCGGAACTTATTTACCTACGAAATATCATTTGAT
The DNA here is from genome assembly GCF_963556715.1 of Cydia fagiglandana. Lineage (NCBI taxonomy): Eukaryota > Metazoa > Arthropoda > Insecta > Lepidoptera > Tortricidae > Cydia > Cydia fagiglandana. Next base: position 2,142,001 of record NC_085951.1, on the reverse strand, counting down.
ATTTACTATTTGCTTTTCGGTGAAGGAAAAACATCGTGAGGAAGCCGGACTAGTCCCGATAAGGCCTAGTTAACACTCTGGGTTTGAAGGTCAGTCTGATGGCAGTCGCTTTCGTAAAAACTAGTGCCTACACCTATTTTTGGGATTAGTTGTCTATTGGACCCCAGGGTCCCATTCCCATTGCCAGGGCACGGCAAAAATTCCGGGATTACGCGAGGAAGATGATGAGTTTTCTTATTATTCTCTTGCCCAGGGCCCAGTAACATGCGACAGTGCTATCTCATTCACTCCGTTGTCACACTTACTCCGTCACACTTATAAGGCGCACATTAGACAGTGTGCGCGTTATAAGTATTGACAGCCTCTTAAGACTGCATCGGCCGTCCGTAAGACTGAGTGGCGCCCTCATTAGTGGAATTGTGTTTTATAATAAACCAATTAATTTCTGTACCTATACATGAATCAGTATATGTAGATATTAATATTGTTGTCCTACTTATTCCCCAACTTTTGATCTTTGTCCGAAGTACCATTTCGTAAGTTTCGGCCCGGCCGAAAGGTTCGGCCGTTTTTTGGCCGAAACCGAAACTACAGCCGAAACATGATTTTTTGGCCGAAACTGGCCGAAACCGAAACCGAAACCGAACCTTCGGTCGGACACTACCTAAAACAATAATATTCAGATTCTCCACAAAGTAACAAAACAGAACTATACATGATTTATTAAAACAGATATTAAATAACAAAATAAATAGATCATAAATCTAGCTCTAAATTAGCCCGGCGCATTGTTCCCAGGACGCTGGCCGCGTTCCCCCTCTGCAAGTAACAAAACCAGAGTTTCATGACGTATCAAGATTAAGAGTATTTCTCAATACTGACCACATACTGGGTCAAAAGAGAAGCGTGAAAAGATCAAGAGCTAACTTTCAACCCCGTATTGAAAATGTTGTTCAAAACGGTGTTGTGAGTTAAAGGTTAATTAATTAGGGCATTTTTCACGCCCTAAGACTTTCCATGTATGCAAGACTTGTAGTGCAGGGAAAAGTCGAAGGCACAAGGCGCGGTAGGTCACCAATGCGTTGGTCAGACCTAGTCAAAAGTGCATTCAATGAACCACTCCATGAATGTACAAGAAGGGCTACAGTACGGGAAGAATGGCGACGGATTGTGAAGCTTGCCACCAGCCCTGATATGACGACCACGACCACTCTGACAAGAGTGTGACGACGAAGAAGAAGAAGACTTTCCACCTTCCCCACCACTGTGTCACATAATGTTAGCTTTCAATTCTAAAGCGACACTTTTGAGGTTCCGTAGGCGTCGTAATTAAATACGTGACGTTATTTAGCGATGGCCTCTCTCCGTAATTTGCGAAAATGGAAAGATGGCGCGACGATAATGTGACGAGCTTTTGTGACCGCTTTTTTTTATTAATCGGCCGCCATTTTGGCTACGGAGTGTTTTAAAGTAATTTGTGTTTAAGGAGGTCAGATAGATAAACTTAGGATCTTGATAATATATTAGGGATTTAGTAAATTAGAGTCGGACCAAAGCGAGTTGGTTTCAATCTACATCGGAAACTGTAGTGTAAATTTCATTCGATAGCGTGAAGTGCGTTCGCGTTTGCGTTATGTCTATTTTTGTATGGGATTCTAAACAGCGCGCCAAGCGCATTTTGGAGACTCAAAATCTCATACAAAATGACAATAAGGCAAGGCAAACTAAAATAAGGCATTACACATGAAATACGGCAAAATTTATTATAAATCAATCCGATTTTACGCATAAGCGGGCTTTAAACGGTTAAAGAAATATCAAAATCTTGATTTCGCGCACATAATTGTTGCGCACACTTAATTGTGCAAAATTGCAAAAACCTATGAACCTATGAACACCAAATTACGCCCCGATTCGAACATTGCTTCTAAGAAATCACAACGATACAATACCTAACTATCTGTCAGTATCAAAAGTGATATTTCATCAGCCAAAAAAACGTCAATTTTAACCCTGACATATTGGTATGGTATCGCTGCGACTTCTTAGAAGTATTGTTCGAATTGGGTTAACGTCTGCAAGATATCTTCATTAAGTGTACCAGAGACGATATTAAGAAAAACATTATAATTTCCCCCGAACACCGAAATTAATTGCCTCAGCAAGTGCATCCGCGGGCTACGCTCCACACATAATTATAGCCAACAATCTCCCACAAATCTTAGCGCATTAATAAACAATGCACATAAAGTGCAGAACTCGTGTTCATAGGGATTACAATCGGGTGAGTCGAGTTTCTGGGGGCCTAGCCAAGATCGAAATCGCAGAGCTGCTGGACCACCCCAGGAGTCAAGACACGTCTTTGATCGATGCGGCAAGAAGTGCCGATCGGCCATTGGTCTTTACAGTCATCGCAGTCGATGTAGGCTGTAGACTACCTCCTAGAAATACCTTCTTTAGTCGCTGCAACTATTATCTGCAAAGATGCTGTGGCCTATGATGAGCCAAGATGTCCATCGACAAACGCCAAACTAAACGTTAAAATGTATCGGGATGCGGGATGCTACAAAAAGTGACGTGACTATTTCCATAGATTATTTAAGTGTCGAATGGCGTTGTCATTCAAAATGAAAGTTTCCTTTATTTTCTGAGTAATTTTCCAGATTATTCCGAGAACTTTTGAACTTTTCCCTACGTTCCCTCTCATTTTCGCTCAGCTCCACATCACTGGGAAAGCTTTAGAGTTAACCATATAATGGTTCACCCGAATCTTGGACTCATCCGTGCTTGGTAAAGGGTATGACGAAAACTCTAGAACCGATATTCACAACACTCACCATCCTTACGTTAGCTAAACCAGAATAAAATGTGCTGTTCCGTCACACATAGTTCTTAGGAATCTATAAGTCAAGTTATGAAGGTTTTAGTAAAATACTTTGTGAATAAAGCCCAAGTCTAGACTCGTTAGGATACGGAAGGAACGGAAATTGGCTGCCACCTTGCACGTGCTCGGATAAGGCTGGACAAGAGGCCATTTTAATACGTAAGTGGACTCGATGGTAATAAGACTAAGACATAAGCCCGTGATGCGTTAAATAAACCCTGGTTTTGGAATAGATTATACGAAGTCGCACCCGAACTAATCTGCTATATGCTATTTATATCTTAAAGAAATAAATAAACAAAAGAATATTAGAAATTAGAAAATATAGGGGGTGGAGTAGGGGTCATTACTGTGAACAACTTTTTTAATAAGATTAACACTGAAATCACAATAAAATCAGGTGTTCCAATACTAAAGTTCAATTCGACACAATTTATGGACCAGGATTTTTTTTTGGGATTTCTGGTTGCTGATATAGTGAGAGTCGGGCATAGAAATTGTCTACATACATACATCTTGTATCACCTAAAAATTACAATGTTTACACCAAATTACATCCCACTTAAACAGACGGATAAATAGGGTTTATTTCATTGATAACACAATTCTCATGTGTCATTCTCATAACTTTGGATCTTCTTTGGAATAGTAAAATAGTTATCGGACGTGTTATGGTAACTGAAAAATAGGCCCTTAAAAAACATCAAAACACCGTGTCTCTGTCACAGAAAAATAGCCAATAAAGCCTCATTTCGGGGGCCTATTTAATCTTAGCGACATACCTTTGATGTTAATCTATAATTCAGCTTCTCGATCTACCGATAAATAACGAATAAGCAAACAAAAGGCGGAGAAAAAGATGGCCGTCCCGCCCCAGCCTCCCCCTAATAATTTCATTATTTGGAGCTATGGGCGCGCATCACTTTAAATTATTCGAGGTATAGGTGTTTGTTTGTGGTTGTCGGTGTTTTTGTTTTACATGTAATTATTAATTAAGTGTGAACAGTACGAGTATATGAACGGTCAGATGATAGTATTGGAATGTTAAGATAAAATACCTATGTTTTATTTTTAATGAAATTAATATCATTAGTGTTACGATATAGATCATCATCATCATCATCATTTCAGCCTATATAGGTCCCACTGCTGAGCACAGGCCTCTTCTCATGCGCGAGAGGGCTACGATATAGATATAGATATAGATTTATATAAAAAATGAGTTTGTAGTGAAATGATAATTTTCAGTACTTTGAAGGCCATTTTCTCCTAACAGGTTGAGTTTGGGCAGCTAAAAAAAATACGTGTCCGTTATTTTAGACTACTCTATAACATATATCAAAATAAATCAAATCGGAGTCGGACAGTTGGGTACCCTTCCTTGTAAGTTCAATGGAGCTTGAAGATAATGAGATAGTTTTCATAGTAAAGTATGACCCAATATTAGGTCTATCTATATCCTCTAATATATCCTCTATACGTCCGTTCTGGGAAAAACTTTGTTTTTAGGTCAAACTAAACAGGTAGAATTTTAACCGTAAGCAATCCTTGCTAAAGATACTAAAATAAAAAAAAGCTCGCTAAAAGTAAGACACATAAATATACGTCCCAATCTCAGTCACAGGGTCTCAGAAAATGGCGTGGGAAGCTAGTTTTATCAATCTCTGTATAAAAACGAAAAACTATTTTTCGCTCCGCGAGAGCAATCCATCACACATTTCATAACCTGTCAAACGTATAATCGGAACGCCACGCAAATACTTCACTCCAACAATATTAAGCAAACTTATGTATACCCATTCTTGCCCCACCTCCCCAGGGAGGCGGGGTGGAAAAAAAGATGTGTTTTTGTCGTGTTTTTATTAGTGAAAAACAATGATGAATTAGCGAACGCTGTTTATTAGTCGATCTTTTCTCTCGTCTTAATTTGTTTTTTTCACGTAACGTGCCAAGAGATGGCCCGTGAAAATTCGTATTAACAAGGGGAGGAATTCAAAATGTCGGTGTTAGGGGCCTTCTTGTTGTAAATTAAATTGTTTGCGTTCCGCCGTTCAGGTGTTTTATTGAGACGTGGGTGAACTTCGATGTTTGTAAGTAGTTAACGAGAAAAGTTGCTTTTTAGCGTGGGGCGACATCTATGTTTGCGGAACAATTTGCGGGTAACGAGTTTATGTTTGGGTGTTTTATGAGAGTTCTAAAGAACTTTGTAATCGATAAATTATTTGATTATCGTTTATAATGATTTGCATCTCATCGACGATGAAGTGGTTTCAACATGAACCGTGGCAAAATCGGGTCTTAAGCCGGAAAGCGTATTTGCCATGAAAATATGTATGGTTCGGTCAAATTGTGTTTTTTGAAAAACTAATTATAGCCAGCATTGAATGATTCTTTCATTGACACTTTCTTCCTATATTGTATACTTTGCCCAAAAATTAAAAAAAAACCGTCAACATATTTCATGATAAAAGGGGGGGTTGCCTCAGGGGGAGGGGATGGGACACTAGTATGCGTAAAGCACCATACTACATTCATTGAATGCTGGCTATAATTTGTTTGTCTACCTCATACATTAGAACACAACTTGACCGAATCAGTAGCTACATATGAAAACATGTTGCAGCGACCAGCGTAAGATGGCGTATTACGCAAGAAATCGTATTAATCGGATTCCACGGTTTCCGAAGCGAAGACAGAATGCAATATAATTAGCACTACACTTTCAGAACATTGAAGGAATAAGTTTACAATCCTTCCTTTTTTAGAAGAATAAGCTTTTATCTAATTACGTATCTAATTAATACGTATTAAATCCGTATCTAACACGATATACAGATTCACTTTTAAAAGTAGTGTTAACACAAGCAATGTTAACACTTAACAGCGAAACACTAGAACGTAAAACTAATCCTCACGGATGCCATTTCGCCGCCATGCCATTCCCTTCCGCGCTACATTTTAAACTTGTCACCCGATCACACCCCAGTGATGGTGTCGCAGCATATTGCACACAGAGGAGACACTTCTTGGTAACCGTCTAGTTATATATGTAATCAATATTTTTTTAATTTAGCGAGTGGCCGGGTCGAAGGCAGAAGATTATATGATCTATCCGACCAATCCGTGTCATCAAATCTTAGTGTTCTTAAAATGTCGCGCACATAGATGCATTGAGAAATTAATAAGACAGATCTACGGTCTAACTAAGCTATTATTGACATATAATATAATCACGATCATAGTCTTGACTCTAGAGTGAGCTACAAAGAAGTAGAGAACTTTATTAAACTTCAGTAGCGCGTAAATCATTAGGAAAAACTGATCACACTTATTAGGATTATAGTGATTACACTAGGTTAAAAAGATCAGCATTTGTCAGATGATATCTGCCGATTGGGTAGTGATAGTGCTAGATAGTGAATGTAAGTAAAATAAAGAGTTAGCATAAAAACGAAGAAGAGGAGGCGAGGAGTTAAATAAAATTGAATACAACAAGCAGCCACCAATTGAGACTGCTATATCGATAAAAAACTGTGTTTTACCACAGCTCCGAGTTTCCATTTAAAGCCAAACTTAGCGTGCTAAACGTCAACTGCTCTAGCTGCTTTACTCTGCGCCCCGACCATCGCATGGCAAATTTTATAGCGGTTCTGGATATTAAGAGGGAACCGGGATAATGGAGCCCGATTCGTCGGACAATGCTTCGGGCATCATTCGGCCGCGTTCATTAAAAACAACAATACGTGACGTAACGAGCGTTCGAGGATTTTGATCGCTTTTCTTAGTGTTTTGTGCGCTGTGGACATTTTAATTCCATAGGGGGTATATGGACAGTTTTGAATCGGAATGTTGTTTCATAGGTTTTGGTAAACGAAACCATCATGGGTTATATTAAGATTAGGTATATTATAATTACCTATATTAAACATTGCAAGAATAGCATGGCAGTTTACGACTGAAAATACTAATCAGATAATAATGTTCTACATTACTAACTACCTTCATATCACGCACACGCACTGTAAAGTATGTATTATCTTACGACCCGATTCGAACTTTAAGATACGTCCAATATGTATTACGTCTAGATACGATATGGATTAGATATGTCAGTGTCAAAAGTGACGATACACTCAAACAAACAAGCTAGTAAAATTTGTAGGTGTCAGGGCGTCTTTTCAATTTTGTGTTTCATATTTGCGAACTAAAACCGAATTCGAGGACATAACAAAAACCCTGTTACTAAGGAAGGGCAATTAATATAATTCTAAAAATAATTTTTATCCAAATTATACTTATCAGCATGCATGCTTGCTGCAGCATGCTGGAGTCGGTATGCTTCTTTTTGTACATCCAGCAGCCAAAGTAGCAAAGCGGACAAGCTGTTCACAATAATCTGCATGAGCTGGTATCAATCTTAACAACAAATATGTGTGCACATATTTTGAACACTTCGCCTTTGTTACTTCTGCTGACTGTACAAAACGACATCGTAAAATAAAACTGCCCTGCATCACATTATCTGCTCCAAAGTCACCAGGACGGATGGACGGACAAGTGTTTTCGTATTCCTAACCAATCTCCCCTAAAAAAAAGCGTGAATCAATAAAACATCCACTAAAGTGAAAACAGGCGGAAAAATAGCGTCTAGGGAGAAAAGTGAAAAAAAAAAACGTGCTCTTCATTAACGCTACGAGCGGATGGATTGATCAATCAGAAATTTTATGGCCCGGAATCACTCAACGGAAAATAATTCCAGGGCCATTTTAATTTTGTCGCCCGGATCGAGTGTCATCCAATCTTGAGGAGTAAAAAATACCCGTCGGGCTAATCTTGGCGCGACTTTAATGTATTAATGGACAGCGATGTCTGATAGCTATAAAGTGGAAATTTGATCGTAATTAAAAGCTGTTTTTAGTGGCCGCCTTCGGGTCACAGTGTAAAAAGCGACAGTGGTCCGACGGCCTTTGACGTGTACCGAGATACTAACAATGGCGATAACAGCGATGTATGCAGCTAGGGTGCGCGCGACGTCTCGTCGAATGACTTTATAGATTGTATAGAAGCGTATTATATATGTGATAGTCTTTAATACGTCAAATGTTCTAAACTGCTGGTTGGATTTTAATGATTAAGGTGTATATCGATTTATTAAAACCTGTACTTATTGGGTTTCGGCCGTTAAGCCAATCGAAATGAACAGGAATAAACTGAATGGTTTTTAGACAGAAATATTGCGTAAAACATAAGTGAGGTATAGGAAAAAGAATAATATAATATTCGAACATTTTGTAATTAAACATTAACAATCGTTTAAAAATCTATAACAGGTGCTGTTTGTCGACTTAGTTGAGCAAAGACATGCCTAAACAAAATGTTTTGCTGCTCATAGTTATGTGTCAAGTAAGATAGCATTCCAATTAGGTTTAGATCTCTCTCTGTGGTCGCTCCCTCATGACTGAGGATCGTGGTCATCGGTGGATGTGCTCCACACCTACTCTTTATGATCTGCCTCCAACTGTGCCTATTCATCGCGTATAGGTTTAGATAAAAGACAAAAAAATCTTCCGCTTGCACCCACCGAGTACTAGTGTGACATAATACATAAAAGAGTAGAAATTTTAAAAATGTAACTAACAAATTTCCATACTAAAATGTTGCCATGTTTAAGCATTTTAGCAACAACATCGACTAAAATAATCGCAATAAAAATGCTAATCAATTTCAAATTAGGAACATCGAAGTAATTACCTCGCATCATCGCATCGCCTATTCCGTTTGCCACACCGTCCTGCTTCAAAACGACGTATGTCGAAGGAAAAGTATCGTCGGTTACGACGTTTCGAGTCCGAGGTGGTTGTATAACTAATTAATCAAGATCAAACGAGCAAGGCTCGTCCACATTCATCATCGTAACGTCTTTGTTCTGAAAAAAAAATGGCGATGGCATACGGTAGTTGAAAAGGTGTTTGAACTGTTTGAAGTGAAATTAGAACTGTACTGGAAATGAATGATTCTAGTTTTTAAGGTTTGGTCTTGGGATTGTCTATATATGCCTATTCTTGATTGACTATGAATAATTGTCTAGATTATTAATCGATCATATAGTTTTAGAAAAGTGGCTCTTTTCAGTCAATGAACGTAATTTTAAACTATAAATCTACAATATTTTAATTACATTATTCTATTCTTTACTATTATTTGATGCCTAACTACCGCTCAAATGTGAAATTTTGTCGTTTTAATACATTTTTACACAAAATGTATTAAAACGACAGACCTCAAAAGAAACTAGGTACTATTACAATAGGCACCTATATCAACTTCTTGATGTCATCGATATCTACCTCAGAACTGGCCACTCATCCAGTCATCGCCGAGTAATAATCATAGCCAAGATAATCCGTAAAAAGAAAACTCCGAAGCATTAAAATGGCAATCAAACTGGCAATTTGGGGAGTTCCAAATTTAAATCCAAAAAGAAACGGCCTTCCGATTTGTAATTCAAACGTGGAAGAAAATGGCGCGATATCCGATTTGAATAAAGAACGGACCGGAAGTGAGGTTTGGCGTTCGAAGCGCGTGCTCGCATTTTGGAATCGTAACCGTCAAAACCTCTACTTCCAACAATCGCTACCATTCCAATTTCAACCTTACATCAATCACTATTAGATTTCATTTAGAGCTCGCTGTGTTTTCTAAAAAGGTTGTCTAATGATTGTACTTTCGAATTTGGAATAATTGAAACGCTTAATTCTTTAGTCGGTGAGGTTGGAGTCAATTTCTTGGGGCCCGGTTTGACTATTGCTTCATTAAAGCTGATATTTACTGGGCTCAATCGTACGTCGGGGTGAGGAATTAAGCCGAATTGCTTCCGTTGGGCGTTTCGTTTCGGGATTACTACGTTTTATGGAGTCACGAAAATGCTGAGTAGTCATTGGAAGTAACGTGTGCTAGGGAAATTCTCTTGCGTTCGCTCCGTCTTCGGAATTTTTAAATAAGAACATTCATAGCAGCGTATAGTTCTAGTTATTATATTATTTGCTACCACTTTGCTACACATTTCTGACATTCACTGACAGGGCCAACGCCAATGATCACCAGAGAATCTTGAACGTGGGTTACGTTTTCTGATACGATAAAAGGCTAAGAGAAATGTAAAATGATGTTTTTCGAAAATTTACACCCTAGTTTGTAAACTAGTACCCTCTTAGTCTCCGAATGTAGGATGCAGGCGAATAGATAATTATTTTTACAGCATTCAAACGAAACCCCATTTCCCCCAGTCTCGTCAATATACATAAAAATATACCTTAAAACACTCAACAGATACTACTTGCGCTTAATCAACCTCCTACTTACCTCAATTATTAACTAAAAATAAACCTTAATCAATAATCATAAAGTCTATATTTGAGAAGTAGTAAAATAAAGATAGGAGGTTAAAAAATCAAGTAAGTAAAACAGTATACACCCCACCGCTCACTCGAACGATCAGCCTAAAGCGCTCCTTAATGAACGTCGGGCCTTGACATCCGGCTAGAAGGACCATTCGATTGATTATTAGGGAGAAAATGACAGTTTAAAATTGAAATAGACGTCACAAATGGAGGTTGATTCGATTTGGAGTAAATGGTCTTTTCATCAGTATTAATTGTCAGTAAAATACAGCATTTCTTACAGGGTTTTCGTTAAATGAAGACTTTTGAATTCATATCCTAGTTGGTTATTCGTAAAATAAGACAAATCGGCGAATTAGCAGATACTTACATTAGGTACATAGAAATACGATCACTAAAAACATCTTAGATAAATGGATCAGCGATGTCGCATTACACACATTTCGACAAAGCTATAATGGTTAAAGGTTTGGAGGTTTGGAGTTTAAGCGACAGCGCTAGAACTATTAACAAATCTTCCCTTTCTCATCAATTGTAGATAACATCCAAGGACACCTAAAGACCTCTATATTCCCTAAACTTGTCTCAGAATCAGAAATATCAAACGGCGCAGAAATCGGACGACGGTAGTTCCAAAGATTCGAACTTCAAAGGTTATCGCTATTCGAAACTATAAATGAATCGATAGAAATTCAAACTTCCCGGACCGCTCATTTCCTTAGTGAACCATCGAGTTACAGTCAAAAATGTATACATTATTAACCTTAACACAATGGAATAAGGTGCAAAATCGCTAACATATAACGTCGAGATAGATTGACGGATCAAAGATCAGTCACAAAGCTAAGCTATCTCGTGTGAATCAGTCAGGCGGGCACTTCGGTCAATTAGTAACGCTTTGATGTGCTAACAGCAACACATTTAATTGACCAATGGTAGACTCTAAGGCGTTGCAATAAGGCATGTCAGTTTTGTCGACGATGGCACATATTAGTTTCAGTGGAAGAAGGGCTGATGTATTGATGGTTTGTGTGGCGTATACGGCGTTTTGAGTTTTCTTGATGTGGCTGTCAACATTTGTGGATTAAGGGTTGTGCTGATAGTTGTGAGCATAAAGATCTTATAGATTAACTTTCTGGTACCTACCTTAAACTTGTGTATAATGATTTGAAAAAGAAAAACTACATAAATGATTTGCGTATTATAGTTGTGGAAGTATTAGGTACTATAAACCAGATCAAAGATAGCTTGCATCTACCATTTCTGTAAACAGGCAAGCAATAAATAGTTACATTCTTACTAACCATATACCCCCAATGGGACGTTGTTCGTTCCTCAGGAAAAAAACTCCTACACATTAATATGATTAACTTGGAATCTTGAGAAGTTCAGATCATAACTAGTTTTCGTCATATTTGGGCTATGATATTAAACCATTTTATCAAAAACCCAAGACTTCCGAAATTTTCCAAAAAACGATGCCCCCAATCTGTCCTCTCACACGAAACTGTGTCACACCGCATCACTCAACTTTGGGGCCCTGACTTTTTTAACAGCTACATTATCAAAATTGTCCCCCCCCCCCCACCTTAATGAGCCCCCCAGTGTCTCCCGATTTTATAACTGCCGATAACAGGGGTACATTGAATAATTGTCGTAATTTAGACTGCTTGTTACGCAAAAACACGATGCCGAGGCCTTTATTATGTAACGTGATAGGGAGATAGGTATTTGCTGATAGAAGGAAATTGGGGGGGGGGGAGAATAGGTGAGGCTTCGTTATGTCTTGTTTGGAGTTTTTGCTTTAGAATTTTGCGTTTTTGCGTAAAAAGACTTAAGGTCACTGGGAAACGTAAGCAGATGTCTATTAGTTTCAACGGTTGATGATGTTTTTTTTAATATTAAGTTCTTGCAAAATGTTTTCCTGTTACTTTTTTTTTATAAATGGGCTTAGTGAAGTTTGAATAGATTTCAAACTGTTGTTAATAGTTTTTTTTTATTGAGCTCGTTAATTGACTCGTATACAGGGTGAAATTTAATTCACTGGCCAAATTCATTCCCGGCACTAGGTTACACTTAAGGAACCTATTTAGCGAAAAAAAAGAGTACACTTTTTTTTTATTTTCATTTTTCAATTTTTAAATATTTTCCATGAGTCGTGGTCACCCTATTACCACAAATGTAAACAAACCTAATAGTAGGTTTTAACAACAACATCAGCAAAACCCTTATCTGACCTTCACTAAACCTTATAATCGTTGCAATAGAGTCCACCCCGTTAGTGTTGGCGATGGTAGGCAGGTTTATCAATTTCGAGGGTAGTCTAAACTAAACCATTCCGCGCTAGCGGTAAACATAACGGTAAGCATAAATGATTAGTCACTCGTCACTCGCCAACCTTAAAACATCGCGCGCGTACTAAGGTTAAAAAAAATGTTTTCGAACCGGGAATATTACGAAGTGGTACGGTGTGTTATTTATTAAGTGTTGAGTGTTTACGTGGTGCACAAATGGAATCCGTTCCACGCCTTCGCAGACAAGGATTGAATCCAAGAGTACCATCTCGTGGGACTTTCGTTAATTGCGTCGATTGTTAATCAAATGTACGTAAGTTGATTCAATTTTTTAAATACGCCTGAATGCAAAGATTCCTGACCTAGTTTTTGCTCATTGTTTTTAAGCCACGGACGTTTTGTTAATAATCATTCATTAGTCAGAATAGTACATTTCGATGCTAGTGCGGAAGGTATGTCATTACTTCACGAGTACCGAGATATCTTGCCACGAGCCGCAGGCGAGTGGCAAGACTCGGGACGAGTGAAGAATGACATTTCCGCACGTGTATCGAACGACGTTTTTTAATACAGTTGCGAAAAAATAAGAAAAACATTGTTAATCGTGCACTAAACAAGAGTGGTAACAGTGACAGCTCGGTTCAGACGTCGTCTTTAAGTATATTATATCTATGGGCGTTTGGCAGCTATTCCGTTCCATTCAGTCAACTTATTAAGAACGGAATTTCCAATATTGAATATTAAAAAATAAACGTGTTATAATGACGAAGAGGTAAGTAATTAAATATGAAATATGTAATATTTTTCGTATTCTTACATTAACGGTAGGTTTTTAAGCTGATTACGACGTTTAAAGGAAACTAATATTAACACTCATCAATAAGTAGTCGTGAATTGGAACAAGTATAAATTTAAAAAAATTGGAAAAGTAAAAAGCACTAGTTCGAGATAACCAACTTTCCGCACGCTAAACAGCTACGTAAAGTAGCACTTTTTGAGCAACTGTATTAAAAATAACATTTTAGATTAAAAATAACATTTTAGATTAAAAGCCCGTTAATATGAAAGGAAAAATTAGCAACTTATGTAGGTAATCTCGCTGCAATAGGGTTCATAATTGGTGACGCGATTGCAAACAGCGGGAGGGGCGGGTGTCAATGACCTTAACTGATAAGATAAAAGCGAGTGTAGTGGGTAGTTGTCGGTTCACCATAACGTACGAGGTTTTTAGGACAACTTGATGATGAGTTATTTCGAAAAAAATGTACTGAGCGGTATTAAAAGAAAAAACACGTGTTTAATATTTTTTCGAGCTCTTTCGGTTGTTTCAATTTGGCCAGTGAATTAAATTTCACCCTGTATAACGAGTAGGTAGTGTTTATTTTTAAGGACATTTTCTAAGAAGATTAGTCAAGGTCTCTTGACTTATTTTAAAACAATAGTGATGAATTTCTTAGATAAGGGTCAAATTACTGTTCTTTAAATTTGAAAGGCTCAATCATTCGGTTGTCATCCTTTCTAGAGATTTTTTTGAAAATGTTGGACATGTCCTTGCTATGAGAAGACTAAGAAGGATCTAGGTCACCTGGGTTTATTTACCTTACCTTATGAATTATTGCTATCATAGCATTTACGCGTACATAATCCACCCTCGCTACGTCAGAATGAGACACATCTCCTTCTTCTAATGGGCTTTCACAAATGTACAGCGAAATTATGATATTCCCTGATTTTAGAGTTCCGTACCTCAAAAGGAAAAACACGGAACCCTTATAGGGTCACTCGTGTGTCCGACCATTGCCCCCGCCCCTTTATCTCCGAAACTATAGTTCGTTTTTTTTAGCATTAGTAATAAGGTAAACAATCTTGATGTGTATTTTAATTGAAAACCTCATTTTAAAAATAAGTTACGGGAAATATGCAACAATTATGAATCTAACACGATCATTTATATTCTTCTGCTTTCATAAGTAATAGTTACTGATTTTTAAAAAGCGTTTTTCGATTAAAAGACATGTCAAGATCGCTTACCTTCTTTCAAGTTCTTTCTAATGCTAAAAAAAACGAACTATACTGGCAAAAAATTTAGAAAAAAATATGGTTGTCTGTAAAGACGGTTTACGGACGATAATTTTGCGTGATAACGTCATAAGAAAATATTACCATTACATTACGTAACGTTACCATGGAGATCTATCCACAACGTTACCAGGAGATTTGTCCACAACGTAACACTTTTTCGTGCATGCTACTGGTGTTCATCGATTTAGAAGACGTTGTTACGTAAAAAATATACTTACAAAATAGTAATTTACCTATAGATGACAAAACCTATTAGAAATGTGCGGTCAAGCGTGAGTCGGACTTAATTACTTAGTATTAGATCCGACCCCAACGGGTTTTCTAAAGACATTTCATTCGCGTTCCACACAAAAAAATTCATTGAGTAATGTACGGAACCCTTGGAACGCAAGTCCGACTCGCACTTGACCGGTTTTTTACCCCTACTTTGTGCTTGTAGACTGTAATAAGCCACTTGTATCTTGTACGAAGCCATCCGATGTTCTGATATCATTATCGAGGTATGTTTTTTAAATACATATGTTGTAATTGGGGCAAAATTATGTTGGCGGAAGGCAGCGAATTTTTATGGAATTAACCAGCTAGGTACACTGGCGTTTAAAAGTGCATGGAGATGTTTCAACCGTAATATTAAGGCATTACGGTCGACATCTAGTCATGCACTTTTGAACGACACTGTACATTTTGAGTTGTTAATAAGGTATCATAGCTAAGAAACAACTAGGTTCATAATATAAACATGTCCTTCATAATCTCAAGGAGGCGTAGTAATATTTTAGTATTTAAACCAGGATCTGTAAAACTGTGTTGTATGCATAATGCATAAATATTAGACCGCAGTTTGACTTCTGATCGAATTGCCGGCATAGACCTATCTCCTACAAGAAAAAATTGTGACTATAGGTACTACTAGTAGTAAGTACTGTTAAATGTTAAACAAAAGAGAAGTGTATCTCATGTGTCTTTTTAAAGTACATATGTGCATGCATATGTGCATGGATCTCTAAACTTCGCTTGCATGGATCTCTAAACTTCGCTTGACTATACCTAAAAAACAGTTTACCCATATTTTACTGGAAAAAGTTCATTACCCATTCGGGATGTATTGTATTCAAAGTTGAAGTAAGCATCTAATGTTTATGCAACCTGCTGCGTTTCCCCACATAGTTATCTCAGAATTAGACATATAATACAGCGTGTAAACAAACTACAAACAAAACGTGAAGTGTTCGTCGCGACGCGGCGAGTGCCGAGTGCGCTGAGCGTTTTGCCGCCATTTTGACACGAGGGCTGAGCGATAGGGTCACCATCATAATTAGGAAATTAAGAACAGTATCTGTCCATAAATGGATAGTTTGAATTTACACTTTAATTTCTAAAATATCGGAAGCCATAATAGAAGATTTGGAGGAGTTTGAAGGTATGCCTAATACAGTTTATCTGCTAAGCTAATCAAAGTTTTTGACTTACTAGGGGCCCAGCCAAGCCAATGACAATCGGTGACAGAAAACGCCAATAGAAACTTAAATAATGTATGGAAATAGTCACGTGACTTTTCGTAGCATCTGTCATCCCGTTACATTTGGCGTTTGTCTATGTACGATGGTCATCTTTATCTCAGAATTAGACATATAATACAGCGTGTAAACAAACTACAAACAAAACGTGAAGTGTTCGTCGCGACGCGGCGAGTGCCGAGTGCGCTGAGCGTTTTGCCGCCATTTTGATACGAGGGCTGAGCGATAGGGTCACCATCATAATTAGGAAATTAAGAACAGTATCTGTCCATAAATGGATAGTTTGAATTTACACTTTAATTTCTAAAATAAAGGAAGTCATAATAGAAGATTTGGAGGAGTTTGAAGGTATGCCTAATACAGTTTATCTGCTAAGCTAATCAAAGTTTCTGACTTACTAAGGGCCTAGCCAAGCCAATGACAATCGTTGACAGAAAAAGCCAATCGCAACTTAAATAATGTATGGAAATAGTCACGTAACTTTTCGTAGCATCTGTCATTCCGTTACATTTGGCGTTTGTCTATATACGATTGTCATCTTTATCTCAGGATTAGATATATAATACAGCGTGTAAACAAACTACAAACAAAACGTGAAGTGTTCGTCGCGACGCGGCGAGTGCCGAGTGCGCTGAGCGTTTTGCCGCCATTTTGACACGAGGGCTGAGCGATAGGGTCACCAGATGATTAAGAAATTAAGAAAGTTTCAGTCTGTATCTGTCCATAAATAAATCTTTTTATGTTAAGTACATTTAAATTTCAAATATGTTTGAAGTCTTAACTCATAATATTTTAAAGAAGCCATAGTATACAAAGTCTCTGATTTACCAGGACAGTTATTGGGTTGAAACAAAAAGCTATGGACGTGTAATTTTGTATTATGCACGATTTAAATATCAAGGATATACACTGGACAGTTTCACTATACATACACAGAGATTTTTTTTAATTACCTTGATTTGTCTTATAGTTGTAACGCCACAAAACCGTCAATGACAGGGCTTTCATTATATTATAACCTTAAACCAAGAATGATACATAGCGAAGTCTTAAGTATTTATCTCACTTTCGGTTAATTTAGAAAGAGCGACAAAGATGAGGATTTTACATTTAACTCTGTAACACATAGCCTCCATAAAACTGTGATGCTAGTCGTTATTATTTTTACTAATCCTCCTGAATCATCTTAGAAGCCTGGTAACCCTAACCGCGCGCTCGAGAATTTTCTATTTCACATTTACGCCACCGATTAGTGGGTGTAAGTTGTCTTTAGCATTTTTTCAAGATTGAGTGGCGTGCTTGTAATTTAATTTGTATAAAACGCTAAGATGCGAAGCTATGCTAATAAGGAGGGATGAATGCCATATAGGCAAAAGAATGTTAGGGATGAATGTTGATGGACGGAGAGCGTATGGTAGACCCAAAAAACGATGGATGGATTGTGTGAAAGAGGATATGAGAAAGAAAGGGGTGAGTGCTGAGGACACGAAAGACAGAGGAGAATGAAAGAGAAAAACATGTTGTGCCGACCCCACATAACGTGGGATAAGGGCAGGGGAAAGAAGAAGAAGAAAACGCTAAGATGCGAATGTATTTTTAGTGTAACATAGTCCTCAAGTCAGGTGTATACTAAATGCGAGATATTTTAGTTTGTCATCCTAGCGACTGCGCCAGATAATATTTGTTGAGAAAGTCAACTACATGAAGTTTTAAGGGTTATCGTTAATATAATAAAAAATATCGTTGCAGCTAGGAGGAGTCGCCTGGCTGTCTCTGTGGTGCCGAGGAGCAGAGTATCCAACATGTTTTTCAAGAGTGCCCATCTACTCGATATACGAGTAGAGGTAGAGGCCTCTCGGAAGACCTAGTAAAATTAAACGACGAAGCTCTCAAGTGGATTCTCTTGATTTTTTATCTGTATCTGTTACCTGTATAATGCCATACGATTAAATATAAATATTTAACAGCCTTGTAGCCTAGTCGGTAGTGACCCTGCCTACGAAGCAGGAGGTCTCGGGTTCGACTCCTGGTAAGGGCATTTATTTGTGTTTATCACAAATATTTGTTCCTGAGTTATGGATGTTTTTTACGTATATAAGTATTTATATATAATTATATATATCGTCGTCTAGTACCCACAACACAAGCCTTATTGAGCTTACCTTGGTACTAGATTGATCTGTGTAAAATTGTCCAATAATATTTATTTATCATTTATTTATTTTAATGACTGCACACACGATGTATGTAGAGATGCACGGAAGAGTAAGAAATGAAGGTATGGTATGTTTTACAAAATTAGGGGTTTCGTTTTAAGGGCATATGGAGAGGTATCATCATCATCATTGCAGCCTATATACGTCCCACTACTGAGCACAGGCCTCCTCTCATGCGCGAGAGGGCTTGGGCTATAGTCCCCACGCTAGCCCAATGCGGATTGGGGACTTCAGATACACCTTTGAATTTCTTCGCAGATGTATGCAGGTTTCCTCACGATGTTTTCCTTCACCGAAAAGCTAGTGGTAAATATCAAATGATATTTCGTACATAAGTTCCGAAAAACTCATTGGTACGAGCCGGGATTTGAACCCGCGACCTCCGGATTGAAAGTCGGGCGTCATATCCACTCGGCCACCACTGCTTCGAGTGGAGAGGTATACTTAAACCGAAATAGTTTAAAGTAAGGCTTTGCTTAGGAAAACACGGTCTATTCAAAACTTCCGATGCCCTGCACAATTAAAAATTCACTCTCAAAATTTGCAATAAACGCTCTTACCTCGCAACGATACACCGTAAATTAAGTATTAAAAAATACTAAAATTTCATGGGCATACATTTTAGCCGGTCATAAAAGCGTCGTCATTAGGTACAACTTCTCATTTAGTATTCATCAGTTCGTCGGTACGGTATCGCGTGGCCACTTTGCGCATCTTTTTTTAGGGTTCCTTGGGGACCAAATTTTGGGTATTTGATGGTTGGATAATGATGCGTGGTAGTTAAAAATGTATGAGTTTTGAACGAGGTGCGTGTTGTCCATCGAATGTGGGCTTGTAATAATAAAGTTGTTACAGGTGGAGTTTAGATTAGAACGTAGTCATTGTGGTTCCGTGCCGTATAATACAATAAACAGTATCAGGGTATACGATAAATTTGATGCCTTCACCTTGTAGAAACTGATGCATTAGTACCTGTAAAATAAAGAAAAATAAACTTAGCGGGTTAACCGATCGCTTCGACTGAACAGTATTTTATCTTGATAATAATCAATGGACCTAAAGGACGAACAAATTTATTCCTAGCGCTTCTTTTTTATTTCATGCAAAATATATATACTAAAACGCACACAATTATAAACAGAAATGGAAAAAGATGGAGGTTTCTAAGGATTACACATCAGGAACATAATATAGCAAAAGAAAAGACAATCCTTAAGGCGGGATACGACTAGTGAGCGGCACTGTGCTGAAGCATATTCAGTACAAAAATGCTTGTGCCGCGCAGTGCCGCACACTGGTGGAACGCCTTTAGACGTTCTAACTTTGACATATAAATAATAAATTAAAAAATAGATATGAACCACAAGTAAACAGCATCTCGTGCTTGACGTGTTTAGTAACGAACTCCGTTTCAACATTTGAAAATTACAGCTATTGAAAAATATGCAGCGCCGGAAACCTTGGATTTTATATTTATTGTACAAACAGCAACACTCTTCACTGTCCATCGGTGGACCTTATGCCTTTTGTAATAAGGTTTAAGAACTGTTAGTTAACAGTGTGGGCGATGGTAGGGACATACAGTATTTGGGATGGCCTTTCACTCGTCTGGAACTTTTTAAGACTGCATAATTCCTTAAATAAAAACAAGTGTGAGTCGGACTTGGCTTGGCCATCTCGAAAGGATGGGTGAAGATCGGGCAGCCAAAAAGGCCTACTTGGGTCGACCAAATGGACGCCGGCCTGTTGGTCTTCCTAAATACCGTTGGGCAGATAGAGTGGAGGCAGATCTCCGTGAGCTCGGAGTCGGCGAAAGCTGGCGGGATACCGCTCTTGACCGATCAAAGTGGCGTGCTCTTGTGTTGGAGGCCAAGACTCATTTTGGGTCATCGCGCCAACCAAGTAAGTAAGTAAGTGAGTCGGACTTAATTACTTAGTTTTTGATCCGACCCCTAAGACATTTCACTCACGTTTCACATAAAGAAATACATTGTAATTTTTTTTATAGCATCTTTCACCCGGATACAATATTCGTTTGGCGTTTGTCGATGTTCGATTGTCATATTGTCTATGCCCCGGGATAGAAACAAGGTTTAAACTACACCTTACCTCACAAGAAACCCTCATCCTAATCAGAATCCCCCTTAAGAAAAAAACAATAAATCAAAAACATGCAAATCCAGCTAATAACTTGCACAAAACCGAAAACCATTTCACGGTGCCGAAGCCCGCGCGGTAATCCGGGAATATTTAATATAAGATATAATATGTTTACACTTGAACCTTACGCCCTTGTAATAAAGTCGAAGAATGTAAACATATATTTAATATGGCGCTGGATACGGGCGGACTCAGGGGTGCTATTTCCATGCTGATGCTTAATAATTGATAATGCCCCGCGAAAAACGTGGGGGCGGGTAGGTGTGGAGTTGGTTTAACCGCATGGGGTTTTTTGAGTTTTGTAACAAGAATCTTCACTCATTTCTTGGTTCTGAGTGTTGTTGAATTGACAAGGATTGCAAGACTTAGAATCTTATCTTCTAGGACAGCGCAGCGGTCGGCAACCTGCGGCCCGCGGGCCGCATGCGGCTCGTGAACCTGTCACTTGCGGCCCGAGAGCCGCCTTGGCTATTTTGTATGTAATAGTGACAAACGACAATGTCTCATAAAGTCATAAATATTAACAAAGTACGGCCCGCGTCACCTCCGTTAACTACTATTTGGCCCTTGGCTGCTAAAAGGTTGCCGACCGCTGTTCTAGGAGGTTGGGGACTTGACATAGATATACATATATGAAAAAATTTTCACGTTTTTACAAATTTTTCATATTTACATTCCTAAATATGACAAAATTTGTAAAAAGGTGTATCGATATGGTTATTGAGATTTTTCCGGTACCTACACTAAAAGCGCGTGATTACAAGTACCTATCTATATGCTTACGCTCTCAGGGGTCCATATTGGGTTGCATACAAGTTTAGGTCATATCTTTGATGCACATAACAACTTGTGTCATAATCATCATTGCGCATACAAATGAAAAGTCATATTATATTGTGTCATACATTTTTAGCCATAATATTTGATGACATACTCAGCAGTTGTCATATATTTTTTGTGCATATAGGTTTTGATTATAATGAATCAAATGTCATACCACCTAACAGTATATTTATCGATACTTATAATGTTTTTACGTATAACGTTTTGTAGCATAATAATTTTCAACCATAATGGTTTACATAAATAATTTAAGAAACTAATTTTAGCCTCTCAACAACTCCTCGAAAAATACCTTTTCCCTAATCTCCCTCCAAATACTTAATTCGACGGAGCCCCGCTCACGCGGGGCTCCTATTTCTGCGTAGTTTGCCCTTCGGGCATCTAAAGAAACCTAACGAACCTAACCTACCTATTATGATTAGTTTTTTTTATAAAACCGTTTCTCCTACTGGAGGGGGCTCCTCTCCTTCGATCTCCTCTTTTCTACGGCCTTTGTGTGGTTATGATTATGGCATTTAAGACTAAAGTAACATTTGCTTCATAGGTTGCTCACAACCATACATATTTATTATTCATGCTTTGTACAATTTATGAAAAAAACGTACTATTATAACCACTAAATATATAACTTAATTTTTTATGTCTATATTAATACTATGCACTGCAATACTTCGAACGAAATACCATTATGGATATCAAGCAGATGACTTAAAATTTTATGCAAATTAAATTAATGACTATAAAAATTATGACATAACTCATTTATGACAAAAACCCAGTTATGCTCAGGATTAATTCTGACTAAAGATTTTTATGACTTACAATTTTATACATAAAGTGTTATGACAATTTAAAATATGACAAAAGTTGGTATGCGACCAGAGGGAATCCCCGCTCTCAGCCGTAGCAATGCAGTCGCTGATAGCTGAAAACGGCTAGGAGAAGATGATGAAGTGATATGCTTATTCTTGAAATTCTTTTTGCGAATATTAATTCCTTTATTTTTTATTTGAATATGTATCAAATTTCGCTACGACATGCCATTGTCAAGCCTACTACTGTACCGTCGGAAAATCCCAAAATTGCGTAATTTCTCCTTGGAAAAATTTCGGAAACTTATTTTTGTTATAAGTATCGAAACTTATCCATTTCCAATACGAAAGTTTCTTTTTGCTGCAAATTTTTACTGAAATTACCGACAACTTTTTTGAAACTTTCCGCAACTTGCACATTCTGTAGTCACACCAAAATAAAGTCAGTCACACCCCCACCAGCCCCGCGAACTCCACACAACACCGGTATCACATTATCAGCGGACTTGTAAACCGAGCTCAATCGATAATCATCTTACAAACAAAGACGGTATCTTCAGTATTGGGGTAGAGTTTGTTTTGACAATGAATTTCTCGCCAATTTGACAAGAAATGTCTTTGAGATGTATTAAGAGAGGGGAAGTATGTGTTCTTTTGTGGTATTTGCTTAAATATTACGAAAAAATAAACTTTTTTTTCTGTTCCTTTCAAATTTTAAGACCGCCATAGTATGAAATTGTCAGTCGTTGATGTATACTACCTAACAAAAAATATAGCGTTTTAAAACGTACCACGTAGTTTTACATGTTAGATACTAACGAGGTCATTAAATTATTAGCTAAACCTATAAAAACTGGTTCACAACCCCTGACCATTAAAACACGACACATCCCAATTTGTAAAACTAAAACAAAAACTAATTATTCCCAGTGATCAACGGCCCAAGTTCCAGGGGCGCACAACCTTTTATTATTCGGCGGGGATAATAAAATAAATGATTTTTCCTTTTTCATCATTCGCAGTAATCCGGCCTCGGTTGCCTTGTTCGCGTTTTATTTAACACCGTCGTCGGTAATATATTCATCTGCATATATATCGGCAGTGAGGACTCGAGAGAGGCATAGAGCGGTATTTGTAGACAGGTAACTTCATAATTGCTTCGCGGTTTCATATAAAAAAAGAAAAGATCTTTTTCACTAATGGGTTTCAACGGACTTGCACGAGTAACCCATCTGGTGTTGCTGGTGTCCACGGGCAACGGTAATTGCTTACCATCAGGCAATTCGTCTGCTCGTTTGCCTTCTATATCCTGAAAAAATCGGACAAGTGCGAGTCGGACTCGCGCACAAATAGTTTGTTTACTTTTATTTAAATACCTTAAGATAGGTACAGACAGCCGTATTTGAACAATGAGATACGTCAAATACTAGATATTGAAACGATATGGATTGGATATGTCAGTGTCAAACAAGTGTTAAAATTAACGTTTCTTCAAACAAAAGCGTCACTTTCGACACTGACATATCCAATCCATATCGTTACTATATCTAGTATTTGACATATCTCATTGTTCGAATACGGCTGAGAGTATCACGTCGCTTTTCATCCCCGTGACCCCTTACTCTTTGGCCCTGGATGAGCGCGCGCCGCAATTGAAATGTTTATAGATACAATAATGCTGCGGGATCAATTCCCGCGCAGGTAACGTCTAGTTTATTTTTCCGACCCCGTCTTATTCGGGTTCGGGGTTACGGGGAAAACGTCGGAGGGGGTGTCGGGGAATTAATAAGTAAATATTCTAAACAGGGTGCATTGAGTAACAGATATGCATATGGGTGAAAGAAAAATGGATATCAAGAGGGTAATTTGTGCAGATAATTCAAGATCGTCAATGTCCCTAGGTATTATTGGTATGTATATGTAGGACCCGGGACCCGGACCTACGTTGGACCCGGGTATGTCCTTAAACTACGTCCAAGACCACCGGTGGACGGGCAGCAGCGTCCCTCAAATTCGGTGTACTCGACTGCGATCGCCAACCCGCCTGCCAAGCGTGGCGATTATGGCATACACCCCCCAAGGGGGAGGCATATGTTCAGCAGTGGACCTCTTATGGCTGAGATGATGTTGATGATGGTGATATGTAGGATGCCTTAGAATTCGAAAGGGATCGGATAGGCTGGAAATCTGCGATCCGGAATCATGTGCTCCAATAGGAGATCACGACCCTCAGCACTGAGGAGAACGAAGCAAGGAGGATGTTGGTTTCCAAAAAAAAACAGTAGGAAAATAATACTCGTAACAAAAAAATGAGGATGGAACGTTCTTTGTCGTCTGATATATCGGGTTCTATTCAAAGGGACCTCGCAAAAATCGGGCAAAACAGCAAGCAACCACGTATTTCCTCGGTGGAATTGGTTCTGCAAACTGTCTCCAACGCCACTGTCCCATGCTTGATGGGGGGCATCAGACAGAAGTTACTGCAGGAGTGGGGTAAACAGAAGATTCCGCGGAAAAAACCTTAATACATAAATTAAGACTTCCATTTTATCTATTAGTTTACAGTGAAGTCAGTGAATGTTAATAAAGTGACAGTTTACTTAGTAGAAGTAGTAGTAGTAAACACTTTATTGCGCAAAACAAGTAGGTACATTCGACGTCAGAGATGTTTACACTTATGCACCTTACTCCTTTGTGATAAGGCAAAAAATGTAAACATAACTTTGACGTCGGCTATACATACATAACACAGAGAGAATACAGTAAATACACACTCAGTACAGATTATTCGAATGTATTTTTAATTTGGCGTAGGTATTTGTAAATGTTTAGGCCTTGATAAATCGCTCAAATGAATCTTCGACTAGAAACCAATTGGGAACACCCCAACTAAATGTAAGTAGTACAACTAGTACAAGGGTCAAGTCATCGTAAAGGGTGTAAGCCCGCAGACATGATCGGAGATATTGTTCCAGTTGATATCGTTATCAGTTCGTTAATGGCCAGTTAATAGGGGTACGGTTATGTTAAAGTAGACGTCGAAGGATGATTATTATAAGGGCTTTCAATTTGGTCGAGTAACTTTAGCGGTGTCTTCTAATTTTATTAAAACAGACAGAATTTACTTTATATTAATTGATTCTCATTGTACTATGTTATGAGCTAATGAGGAATTGGTTATTTTTAAATATTGAATATTTTTCGTTACATTTGGTTAGAATGGACTACCCGACTTCCAATCTACTCGATTATAACAACTCCAATTCTTCTTTAAACTTTGAAATGTTTAATGTTGTCCAGAGAAATATTTTTTGTGCAAAACTGGTAGGTACAACAATACCTATTTCAAGTTATTTTCTGAATTTGTTGAACGAAAGATCTCTAACGTAAATTAGATGCTCAAGCTACAAAGTTCACGCAACTTGACGTAAAAAATTCAAAAGTTCTTTAAATACAAATGCTATTGTGATAATATATTATTGGCCACATTACCTTCCTTTACGAAAAATAATAATTTGCACCGATCTCTCAACTATGGCAAATCGTCGGAATCTTACATCTTAAACTGAAATAAATGTCATAGTTATAGAGGTAAGAAAAGGTGACCAAAGCCTCCAGTGCCCCGGGCTGGAAGTTACATTTTGTCATCGTTGACAATGATCTAAAATTCCAGCATCTAAAATCCAAAAATAAAGCCAACTGTCAAAACAAACATGTCACTCTGAACACAAACCCACCGTCCACCCCCACACACGTGACCAATAAACTTGAAACAGAATTTAATTTACACCAACACAGAACACATACATATTTTCGTCGAAATAATACTACGGTAGTAATTGAATCGGCCCGGCGCGGTCATTAACGTTCCTTAGGGCTATATGCACTAGGATAAGGGGGACGGAGATAAACGGGACAGGTGGGTGCGAGAGGGACGTAATGGAAAGTGTTTATTATAAACAAAGGATACAGTCTTATTGGTACGGTTTTAATAGACTATTGGACTGCCTGCGGAAACACCTCGGGGTAAGGGTGGGGTTGGATGGGTAGCGGGGGTTGAAGAGGATGAGGTGAGATGAGACTATTTTATAGTGAAATGTAAAATATACTAATTTTGTATATGTTATAATGTATAATTTTGGTATATTTTATCGATGCTCGCGTTTGATGTAAATATTTTGTTCTCGATTTGTTTCAAGGTAGGTTTTGTTTAACTACTTTTAAACTATCATTGAAAACTTATAAGAACTTAGCTCAGAATAATTTTAGCAATACTTGTGTTACCTATTAAGCTAAGGGCCACTTGCACCATTCACTAACCCGGGGTTAACCGGTTAAATCATGGAGTTACCATGGTTACCAGTACAATTTGACACTGCGTTAACAGTTTAACCGATTAACTCCAGGTTAGTGGAATGGTGCAAGTGGGCCTAACACAGGCAATTCAAACCCCCGTACCAGACCTTCGACAACAGATTTTCAAAAATCCAAGTAATGCCTGTCAAATGCTACTTTCTTTTAGTTTACAACGGCTATAGTCAAATCATCAACACCTACTAAGGTACATGCAATCACCTACAAATCGGACGGCTGATTTACCATTTATCAAACTGCACAACGGGACTTAATCGTGTATTTAAGTTTTAAGATTTACCTCCGACGTTTCGAGGACGGCGTTGTCCCCGTGGTCTCGGAGAAGACTGGCTCAAGCTGACATCAACATCTTCTAGCCACGCGAGTTTTTCGAACTACCCGCACTTGATCTTGTTTATCAGTTTGAACGTTTTGCGCACTAGGGATGTCACTCTGTCCGTCTGTCTGTCTGTGTGTGTGTGTGTGTGTGTGTGTGTGTGTGTGTGTGTGTGTGTCTGTGTGATGTGTGTGTGTGTGGGATGTGTGTGTCTGTCTGTCCGTTGTGCAGTTTGATAATGTTTAATAATGGTGAAAGTTTAAATCAGTGATTTACCATTTGCCAAAGGGACAGTATATAGCAACATATATCATTATTGCTACTGTATCTTAAGCCTTTCATACGAGGGTTGCACTGAAAATGTCGGGAATAGAGAAAACTGTCGCATCTAGACAGTCAATCTTTATTTTAATGCATACTTAAACTCAAACTGACCACGCATATAAATTTTCTTTTGAAAGTAATCATTCTGTAATGCACACGGCTCATAATCCCAAAGTCCTTTTTGTATGGCGATTTTGGGGCCTTAGTGGTTTTGTATGAAATTCGTAGAGTAGCCAACGGAATTGAAGTTTTTTTTACATATATCTATATATAAAAGATTTTTTTACTGTTGTCATATGAATATTTAGGAATGTCGAAATCTGCCGATATGCAACTTTTTTGGCAGTCTTTTTAATTAACAGCACAAATGCGATCTTAAATTTTGACGTCGCTTTGGAATGACATGCTTCTTTAAGATCACCCATGGGATAAAATGAAAGTGACTTTCATATATAATTTTAACTGCAAACGAGCGTACGATGAACTCTAGTTCATAAAAAAATAACAGAAGCCCATTGTAACTTTTATTTGTTCGCTGAGGGCATATTGAAAACCGTTCAAAAATGTGATCCGAAAAATCACTTGGCCAAAAATTCAAATAATGTTCGACATACAATTTTCAAATTGTCAGTAAATTTTAAATATAAATGACAACCAAATGGAATATACCTTAAAAGTTTTATAAAGAGTTACATTTTTATAAATTATATGCCTCATTCTATTATGTTATTTCTAAGTGTCCCATTCCCGAATATTTCAGTGCGACCCTCGTACTCGGTTGTGCTGTATCTGTAGAGCAGAAAAAATCATTCTCAAAAAAATGCAAAAAGATGACTAAAAATTTGATATAGTTTCTGTCTTTATCATACACATACAAGCGGTTTAACTTTAACCGTTAAATAAACCTAGTAATTATCGGTTCGGGTATCCGCTCTACCTTTGGCCACGTCCCTATGAAGACGACACACAAATTGTTAGGGGCCCGGGTTAATACCAATGTTTGGACGAAGGCGATTTTGCTCTGAGCGTATTAAGATGTGCTTTGATGTCCTGCGGTCCCAGCGTTGGGTTTGACCGGTTAATTAAATGTTCTAGATATCAGACGTTCGCGGGTTTAATGTTTAATGTGCTTGACGTGTTTTGATGTCAGTTCGGCTGTCGGAGCGATTTGTTTTGAGTCAATGGGCGAGTTTGCGAAGCTGATGTGTGGTTGTATGATAAATTAATGGGAATCTGAATTTGCGGTTGAGATATGTCGGAATTCTGGAAGGGCCTTGAGTTAAAGGCATGATGTTATTAAGGTGTAAGATAAAAGCGTAATTTGTATTTCAATCATAATAATAAAAAGGTAATAAGTAAGAAAAACATATATTTGAAACAACACAACACAATCTTAAAACTAGAAGATATTTAACGCTGTACGCTTATGTACATAAGTACTGTCATATTATGATAACATGATATAACATTAAAACGTTAAAAATCATGTGAATGATCAAAAACTGGTGTATCGACATAATTTGAATACAAATTGCGACTATAAAAATGCCGTACACAGTAACAAATGATATGATTGACTGGAATCTCAGCTTTCGTCCCAAAAATCACCCAAGGAAAATTCAAAATCTCCGATATCTCTCCACGGCGCTCCACTGAAAATTCTGCAATTTTTACCCGCAAAATCGGGAATAAAATAAAGCCAAAGATAAAGACTATATCCGTCAGACACAACCGAAGGTTGCGGCAAATTTAAAGCCCAGTGGTGCAGATCGCAAATTTAATTGTGCCATTCGGAAATGGCCTAGAAAATTGAATGGAACGGAGAAGGCAGATAACGCCAGGGCAGTAAAATCTAATTGATTCGGTGAGGAATGTCGTGGTTTGTGTGGGTGGAATAGCTGCTTATTTTTTTGTGGAAGATATACCCCTAACGTCTTAGATTGAGACATGATGTTGTTGATTAACTAGGAGAGGATTCAGTACTTCTAAAATATTTTCTTATAGTTGATTCGGTGTGGAATGTCGTGGTTTGAGTGGCTGGAATTACTGCATAGTTTTTTTTGTGGAAGATAATGGAAGATATACTTCTAATGTCTTAGATTGAGACACAATTGCTATTCTTTATTAAAGGGCTTTTTCGATTAAACGAACATATCGCCCGAGATATCTAGTTGATCAACTAACAGAGGATTCTAAAAATAATTTGTTATTAACTGAGAATGATATTTCTTTATGTTGTTTAAATACACGCGGTTTCAGATGACATTTAACGGATCTTAAAGATTTTTTTTAGGTTTGACGCTGTTCCAGCCATTTTATCCACTCCGGGTTGTAACATTTTTTACACTTGATCAATGTCATTTGGAGTCTTGCCATCATCTTTAGATTTTTTTTATATCTGGATCGGACCAATCATAGCTTTAGAAGAAATCGATGTTACGGGGCCAAATATCTGTAAAAACTTAAACATTTTTCACGCTTGATGAGTACAATTTTTCATTAAACCATCGCAAATTGCTTGCACAGTCAAGTAAATAGGCATTCCTTAAAGATGGCCGCAATTCCGAGCATCGGCTCAATCCGAGACAGCCTAGGGATGCATTTGATTGCAGTCGGCTGAGTTATTAGTAGCCCAGTCATTTAACGAACTGCTACGCAATAATTGAAATAATACTTTTTTTAAGAAGCAGAAACGTCTGCGAACGATGCTTAGATTAAGCTTAGAATAATGTGTGTGAGTGAGTAAGTGAGTCAATTCAAGTTTCACTCAAGTCATTTTTCCATTTTTAAATTTATTCAAAGCTTAATTGAAATAATGTACAATAATTCTAAATTTTTCGTGCACTAGAGTACAAAATGGAATATCCAATAAAAAATCGTTTTATTTCATGCTTTCAGACAAATATGTACGTATTGCCTATAAACGTTTTTTCTGTATGTTTTTTATGAAACTATAGTTATTTTAAAAATCATCTAAATATGCTTCGCGCCACTTTTCGCTAGTCGCTTATGACGATTTCGCTTTTTACTAGTTTTATTGTTTTACATTAAGAATCAGTGTATATATATTTGTTAATATTTATACCTATTTGTACCTACTTTCGGATGGTAATTTTAAGAGAACATCTCGCACTTTTTCTACAGATTTCTCATTAGACTGAAATTAACAAAAATCAGGTTATTATATTTCCTTTTGCGCAACACTATCTTTCCTGGGCTACATGGAGCACATTCCGTACCTGATGTCTATTTAGACTAATTTGCTTGTTAAGCCCAATCAGCTGCGGAAAGATTGCCTGGAATTTTGTTAGGCTTTTTGGGTTCGGGAAAGAGAAATATTAAAAGTAATTTATCAAGGTCTCAAGGTGCATAAGTATTTTGTTGCTAATATAACCAATTTAATTTTAATCGATATATCATCTGAAGACGATAAGAAATTTGTAAGAAAGTACAATAGATAGACTCGTGTCATCATCATCATCATCATTTCAGCCTATATACGTCCCACTGCTGAGCACAGGCCTCCTCTCATGCGCGAGAGGGCTTGGGCTATAGTCCCCACGCTAGCCCAATGCGGATTGGGGACTTCACATACACCTTTGAATTTCTTCGCAGATGTATGCAGGTTTCCTCACGATGTTTTCCTTCACCGAAAAGCTAGTTGTAAATATCAAATGATATTTCGTACATATGTTCCGAAAAACTCATTGGTACGAGCCGCGGTTTGAACCCGCGACCTCCGGATTGAAAGTCGCACGCTCTTACCGGTAGGCCACCAGCGCTTCAAACTTTATTACAATACTGTCTATAAACTTTATTATGGACAGTATTGTACTTATTTGTACTTTAAAAGTACACTCGTGTATTAAATGAGTAGGTATACAATAACAAAAATAACTCACGCCTTATTTCATTTCCATGACACGGAAAATGGATCGAATCACAATCGAGTACTCGTAAGCTTGGTCGATTGAACGATGGCCGCCTAAAGACGGGCTCGACAGCAGATCCATCATACCACGTATTCGGCACCAATTCATCTTGGTCTATGGGTTGTCCGCTATGGCGTTTAAGGAGCCATTGATTGTAAATACCTATAACATATTAACCTTAACCTTAAATAATAGGCATTGGCTCCCGTGAAAAAAAAAGTATTGACGTCAATCAGTCAATAGACAAAATACAGGGTATAAAAAATCATAGTAAAAATACTTAAACAATGTCACATTTACTAAACACACAAGAATAGTGTAGTAAACGAAGCAAGTTGTTGTATGGAGACCCATGCATTAATTTCTCAGTCGATGAAATTTTGCTTGGTTATTGTATAGTAGTTATGAGCCGAAACTAACATATAAATATCCAAAAAAAAAAACCACTCCTAAGTTAGGTATTTATACGTAAAAATACAAATCTGTTTATATATTGAACCGAGTACTTCCTCCGTCCAAAATTATTTTACCAAATAAGTTATTTGTATCAGTATGTGATACTAGAAAAAAATCTAAAACTTTTGTCAAACATGAGAATATTTTTTACGATAATTATTTTTTTGGCGCTCATTTTCATCGGAAAATTGCTCTGCCATTTTTTCCTTCTTATATGATCTTACGAGATTTGGCGTAGTGGGTAAGAAAATCCAAAAAAAAATGCATACCCAAGTTTATGTATTTTAGAACTATAAAAAACTGAGAGTGGAAAATTTCTCAGCCTGATTTCTTTTTAAATATATACTAAGTAGTCACGTATATACTTAAATCCAAAATATCCAAAAGAACTGTCATCCCTTGTACACCCCGCTCCCTATACACTGCTCCCGATATGTTTAGTTTTGAATACGCTCGTTATTTTTTGGATGTTTTTATAGTTGAATGGAAAGAAAACTGTGAACTTAATTAAATAAATAAAATGGATAGAGAAATTTTCCACAGCGAGTAAAAAGGCAATTTCTGAAAAAAAGTATAGTTACATGGTAAATTTTTTAGATTTTCAATTTGTATGTATAAATCGGCAATAAAATGGCATTCCAGTGAAAAAATTAGACTGAGCAATTTTCCGGTCCAAGCCACGCCAAAAAATTATATTTTGTTAATATTGGTATTTCTGCAGGGATTTTTTTTTTGATATTTCATATATTGTTGCAATACGTTACATGAACATGTCCGGAGAAGAAAGTTTAAACGGAGCAATTTTCCGTAAAAAGATATTAACGATTTAAGACTTTAGGTATTTACTTAAATACTATTATTATTATTCTTTGGAAATTTATACAATACTTTTTATTTATTGATACTTTATCATACTGTAAAGCTTTTTCTGGCTGAGGAATTACTGCGGGGTCCACTACCTTTATTTACTACACTAAGAAGAAAGTATTCCGGAAACGTAACCTCTTGTCTGTTAAGACATGGACCCCGACCGAATTTAGTCATATTTTTGAATTTTCTCGCGAGATTTTTATTTTTGCTCTACATATACATCACAAACGATTTTGACCACCACACGCAGTTGAAAGGTTAAAGAGGGTTTCTTCTTTAACCTTCCAGAAGAGTTCTCTTCAGCGGCACTTACATACTCGTTAGAACGTGACAGGCATGGTGACAAATGATAAAGAGCCGACCATCTTAGCCCTACAGCTTAGATAGCTTTATCCACGTGATAAAATAACTGTCACTGTTTAACACCGTGGGATAGAAAGTGACGGACACCGTTTTATCACGCTGTCACGTAGACAAGAACGACCGTCATATCCGTACTGGACAATCTTTGAGTTTATACATAGCAATTATTTTCCGGTGACCGAATTTTCGTGGCAGACTCGCTCCGTGTAGATGCGCCTTTAAGGAGGGATCCAACTGAACTGGTGGGTCGTGATGAAATTATTTCCACGGCTGGACCAGACTGACGTTTCGATCTGCTCCCAGATGGATTAATTTGATTATGGTACAGCAGATGTTTGGTGGGAGCGATTTGTTGGGGTATTTTTCTTTGATTTGAAATTCCGTATTTTGTTTAAAAGGAATTAGCAAGAAACTATGAAAAAGTTAAGTATTTCTTTTGGATCATAGGTATCCCTTAACTTCCTTCTGGAAGAGCGGGGTCTCCTGACACA
Organism: Cydia fagiglandana; assembly: GCF_963556715.1. Classification (NCBI taxonomy): domain Eukaryota; kingdom Metazoa; phylum Arthropoda; class Insecta; order Lepidoptera; family Tortricidae; genus Cydia; species Cydia fagiglandana. The sequence continues at coordinate 2,108,667 of NC_085951.1, read as the reverse complement.
AGTATTGAAATAGTTAATAGGAGGTCCCAACCCTTTCGAAATTTGTAACACAAAGATTGTGGCCAATATAATGATTATAGCCGAATAAAAAAAACATAAAACATTTGATTACATTTAAAACCCACCTTCATTCTTTGATAAGTACTACAAAACATACTAAACTGATTCATAAGTAGTACGATTTTGTACATACTTAGCTCTATATACTTTGCATAACAAAGCGCTAAATATACAAGATATTATTGCAGGTAACGTATGAAGGGTGCTGAATAAAAGATTAATGCAAAATACACATGAAATATCCCCGAATCAATACCGGAATCTTTAACAAGCCCCTAACAAACTTTATAATTATATACAGCCACATATTAAAATTAGCATAAGTTAATATTCACCTCGCACAAAACCCTCAATCAATATCGTGACGCCATCAAAATACGTAATTAAAATACCTACCGAACATTTGCATATGAAAACCTTTGTAATTGATCGTCACCCCTTCGATAAGACAATGGGTGTAAACAAATTTGACTGCCTACAATAACATTTCACCCTGTAGAAAACACCGTGGATGTATTTTAAGGTTTGGAAGATAGGGTACGAAGAAATACACACACACACATATAGAAGTTGCTAAGCGGAGCGAAGTGTTCAAAATTGCCTTGACGCGTTCTTATTCTGTTAACAATAAAGTTGCGTCAAGATCATTTTGAACACCTGCCCGCTTAGCAACTATTGCAGCTGACTGTACAAGCGTGGTTTAAATGTTGTTAAATATACGAGGGTGGATCGTTATTGTGTTGTTTTTCTTTTTCTATTCAAAACAACTTCTTGCTTCTTCCTAGCCATGGAGTGTAGGGTAAAAGGAGTGAAATCTTTTATGGTCATAGAGAAATATAGTAAGACAAGAGTGTTCACTCCATACATCAGTTTTGGTACCAGGAATATAAGTATTTTCATAGTCGACATCTAGCATCGAGTAGCGGAATTATCAGTACTACTTATAGTAGTAGTAGTACTGTCAATTGACAATAGATGTAGCACCGCCGCCGCTAGTCCAAAATAGTGTAGTTTTGACGCGTAGTTTGATACGATACCTACTGACTGTAGGAACAATAAGACTTCTATTGGCTCGTTTCTTTCTGGTTTGTAAGGAGTTGCCAATAACTATATAGCAGTCCACCCACAAGATGGACAGACGACCTTGTTAAGGTTGCCGGAAGGCCTATGTTCAGCCAACCGGCACGTATGGAGATCCAAGGGGGAGGCCTATGTTCAGCAGTGGACGTCTTATGGCTGAGATGATGATGATAATGATGATGATGATATAGCAGTCACCCTACATTAAATTTGGTCACGTTAGAGAACAATAATGAAGACTGCAAAACACGAATTTCGTTACAACACAAGCGCTCTATTAACTCGCTGGCATACTTAATTATCTGAGCATCGCTAAAACGTCTCCAAATATTTCCAGAGTTAAAATACCCTCATCAATTCTTACGACCACCGGCATATAGAAACAAGCTGTCAACACCCCCCTATATTAAAACATGGTAAATATTTCACAATTTCTAACCTAAATCACCTAATACCAAAAGCCCCTAAGTAAGAAAATCGCCTAAACTCAGAGGGAGGTTATTAGGCTATACTGAATTTATCGTGCTGTATCAGCCTCGAAATGCTCAATTAAAATATTAATTATTCTCAGTTGTGACACTTCGGCGGTTTTACGGCGGGATCGAGGAGATTAGGAGCCAAGTTTTAAAGTGGATTTTGTGTGGTTTTATTATTTTCGTTGAGGGTGTGACGATATTGATAGGGAATTTTGAGCTTTGTGCGAACTTTGTGACATTTCTGAATGTGACGTAATGTTCAGACCTTCATTTAACACAGGCTACAAACATGAAGAGCGACGATATCAAACACGACTACTTAACTTCTTCATTCTTGAAATTAGTCGGTTCAAAAATGGGAGAAAGGGTCCGTACTGTAGGAGACTGACTGCCGTATTCAAACTTCAAGATATTCACAAGAGACGACACGTACAGTCATCAGCAATAGTATCTTACACAACTAGGGCCGCAAAAATATATGACACGTTCTTATTTGGAGCGCAATAAGAGCTCGTCATATATTTTTGCGGCCCTAGTTGTGTAAGATACTATTGCTGATGACTGTACTATAGATCCATTCTAGATACGATAGAATTTAGATATCAACTAGTTCTCTTTTGCAGCGCAATTCCGGCAACCAATGTCACTTTTACGTTAGATAGAGTAAGATATCTATTAGATGTGAATTGGATCTCTAAGTCATATCCTGTGAAAATCGTTCAAGAGTATCTCCAGAATCGCACAATGTCAAATTTGACAGGTTAAATCTTAAACATATCGTTATCGTATCTTGGTGATGTCTAAAAGATGTCTATTTCAAAATCCGAATCGGGCCCAGAGTCAAAAACAACCTAGGCACCTACAACATTGAATATACCTATAGGACTATCTCCAATGATCATCCCAACCCTTTTCTACCTTCGAACAAAGAAATCGTTAAGCAAATATCGCCCCCCGAATATTAACCGCCAGAGCCCCCTGGCGGATCAAAAATTCAACATTAGTTACGTTCGTGAAGGGTTGACTAGGGTATTGACGGAAGTTATCTGCGGCTTGTACTAGTAATGAGTTGATAATTTATGCATGCAAACTGTGAAGTGGATTGACAGTTTACAAAGAAGGTTATAAGCTGTTTGGAGACGCAAATTAGGTATGCCTTTAAGGTTTATTAAGCCGACCACTGACTAACAGGCCGCCGGACGATATCGGCCTGTCAGTTAGAACAAAAATTTGACAGTTCCGAACAACTGACCGGCCGATATCGTCCGGCGGACTGTTAGTCAGTGGTCTGCTTTAAGCATGATAAAATTAAAAAAATCGGCCAAGTGCGAGTCGGATTCGCGCACGAAGGTTTCCGCACCATTACGCAAAAAACGGCAATAAAATCACGATTGTTGTATGGAGATCCACTTAAATATTTTTTTATTCTTGTTTTAGTATTGGTTGTTATCTGCAACAGTCAAGCTATCACAGTTCATGAGATGGACGGATTAACGGACAGACGGACAGCGCAGTCTTAAGTAATAAGGTCCCGTTTTTACCCTTTGGGTGCGGAACCCTAAAAATGCCGATTTGAAAAATGCTTCTTTGGGTTTGAACATAGTTACAGTTTGCTACACTGAGAGAAAAGTACAACAAAAATACACTTAGAATTACAAAAATAAACTTAATCCGGGGACAAGGAGAGTTAACTAATAGGAACAAATTGACTTTTGCAATTTCTATTAGTTCTTGCAATTTCTATTATCTGTTTGTTGAAATTATATTTGGGATTACTGAGCTGTTTGTAGAAATAAGTAAACTTTACAGAAATAGTGAAACAGATTACTAAAACTTCATTTTTTCCCCCAGTACAGAACTGTTTTTTAATTCCTGGTGATGATTTTTCTCTCAGTGTACAATATCATCACGAAGTGAAGGTACCTCATCGGTGTTGGTGACTTGTGCTCTCTCGGATAAATGGACATAAAATAACAGTAATAAAACATGTGTTATAAGAGTTCAATGTTCGGAAAGCATAAAGTAGAACTGCGGATGAAAACAATAGGTTAATTCTTTAGCATAACCACAGAATAAATAATAGTACTAGGTACAGAAGACTCACTCTCTAACAAAACGCGTCTGTTACGATCAGCACAGATATGGCCGCTAGGTGGCGACAGCGCCACGCGCGGCTTATGGCTTTCCCCAAAATTGGGGACGAAAACGGATGTACTTTTAGCTACCTGTAGCAAAGCGACGAAATCGCGGAGTGAGCCAAGCCTGGCATAACTATGTTCAATTAGTCTTAATAATACTTTAATTAAGCTATCCGCTCACTGGTGGTGAATGGGACTGTGCATATTGAAACATTACAATCCCTGCCAATTCCACAATTATTTACCGGGTGCTATTATCCCTTGCTTTCCTATTGAGTGGGGCCATGAAACGGGCGTGTTTTGGTCGTGAAGAAGACATCGTTCTCTAGCCGTACGGATACAGTCAGTGTGACTGCTTACAAGAGATTAGAGCATCGCTGTGGCGTGATTAGAACACGGAAATTTAATACGCTCGATAACTGTAACTCGGTATTCATAAGATACATTTTATTTCTTTCCTACTACAACATTCAAAGCTGTAGTTAATACGTGGCTGTCTATAAGGTTCCTTATGCTTCAAGTGCAATAAGGACGTTTCCTTCTAAAATTCCAACAAAAATTCTGATAGAAACGTCCTTATTGAAGATGAAGCCCCTTGCCTAATGGAAATCCACACACCTGTACCCGGGAACATATGATGATTATGTGACGCAGTTAGGGCCACCTTTCTATTGCAACCCACAGCTCATCAACGTTAGCTCATCTCTGAAATCAATCAGTCATCAGAAAGTTCAGAAACACATTGCTATGGCATTTGTGCACAGCGTTGACTGAGTGGGTCACAGTGGGGTTTTGCCTGCCACGCGCGCTAGCTTATGGCTCCCCTACACGATGGGCCAGCGCCGGCCACTCCAAGGGACGCAGCCATGCGGTAGAATGAGATAGCAATATCACTTGCTGCCTCTTGGAGTGGCTGGCGTTGGCCCATCGTGTAGAGGAGCCATTAGGAACAGAGGACCTACCGTGAACCACGTTCGACGTGCTGCCTCTGTCACACTTAAGTACGAATCCACAAGTGCGACAAAGAGGCAACACGTCGAACGTGGTTCGCGGTACATCTTCAGGCCACGCGTGACGTCATTCCGTGCGTCTGTGAAAGTATCGAAGCGTTTTTGTATTGACTTGCATAACTCGACGGTGTGCAGCAGTGGGTTCGCTTAAACGTCCTACCGCGTACCATATGGCCCCACATACAATCGTCAAGCGTCTGCCGCACTCGCGACTGTCTGCGACGCCCGCGGCGACGCTCCAAGAGCTCACACAACGCTCGTTGAAAAATTAATATATAGACGGATGCACTATGTACGGCGGGGGACGTTTGATGTCTACATTCTATTGCAGATTTTTGCAATATGTGAAACAAAAATCTTTGAAAATAGCGTTTTTAACATGTCCACACGTGGAGAATTACTTTCTACAACTAGTCCTATGATTACCTGGCCCCTGTTTCACCAACGTGATAGGTGCGACGAATTGTAAAATCACTGCTGCTGACGTCACAGGCAAACAGGAATACGGCCCGCCCGATGGTAAGTGGTAATGGCCCATGGATGCCTGTGACGTCAGCAACAGTGATTTTACAATTCGTCGCACCTGTCACCGATGTGAAATTGGGGCCTGCTATCACAGACTACACAGCCACTGCATTATTAGAGTTTACAAAGAGCACCAGATCTCATGAGACGCGACGAAGACCATGTCGTGAGGAAAGCCCTGGCATTACCGAATAAGAGAGGCAGAGGTCGCCCGCCTGCTACATGGTGGTCCACCGTATCAATGGATTTGAAACAGGCCCAGTTTAACAAAGAGACAACCCAGGATCGCCCGACCTGGCGCTTGAGAACGAGGCCGACTCCAAATAATGGGAAGAGGTACACTGCCGTATTCGAACTTAAAGATATTCACAAGAGACGACACGTACTACGAGTAGATCCATTCTAGATACGTTATAGTTTAGATATCGACTAGTTCTCTTTTGCAGCGCAATTCGGGCAACCAATGTCACTTTTACGTTAGATAGAGTAAGATATCTATAAGATGTGAATTGGATCTCTAAGTCATATCCTGTGGAAATCGTTCAAGAGTATCTCCAGAATCGCGCAAATGTCAAATTTGACAGGTTAGATCTTAAACATATCGTTATCGTATCTTGGTGATGTCTAAAAGATGTCTAATAGATGTCTATTTCAAAATCCGAATCGGGCCCACAGAAACAAGAAGAAAACAAAGAGCACGAGATCACCACACATATTTAGGAGCAATTTCACTTGTAAAATGGTATAATTTAAGCAACTCAACCAAGTGGTATTCTACACTATTTCATATTACAACAGCCCAGGTAAACCCCAATAGCTTAATTATTGTTAAGAGCGCTCTTACAAGAAAAGTCGAAATAATGCAAAATTGATGATACTAGTCGACGAAATTCAGGACTTTGTGCTCATTATTAGAAACAATGAGTACTTGTTCCAGTAAAAGCGTCTTCTTATCTTTTTAAATATCGTTGTAAATATTAGAAAAAGGACTTATTAAATTAGTAATGAATTTTTTTCTGATGGTCGTTTCCGAAAAACCGCTTGAAGCACTGAACGGCAAGCTCTTATTTGGAAATGTTGAGAAGTTTACTCTGCTAAACCTGGCTATTTTGTATTACTAATACCCTGTGCTTTAGGCATATCAAACGATATTTTTCCTACATACCTTTCAGAAAGAGAAAATCAAAGTAAAACGAACTCAATTTTCTCTCCGAAACAAGTGTCAATTTCTACGAAAACCTACTTAATATCGAAGTCATTTTCATACTCAAGCAATCTGCAACGTTTGCTTATACTGTTGGTATACATTAGTGTTTATGAAATTCTACTATAATTTTTTGGCAATTTTTTGAAAACTACTCTATATTACCGATGACGCGCGCTCGCCAGCTCAGTGCCGCGGCAGAGCTTGTACAGGCAGGACGTGTGTCGGTCGGCTCCGCACATTTTCAACGGCGACGACGAGGTTTTTTATCATTGTGTGCGGCGGGCGCCGTGTAAAACGCTATACTGTGTGCGTGTAAACCGCAACGAGAGACTTTGATCCTAGCACTGTTTTTATAGTATTATAATTTATAATGGTACAGTTTAATAAACTACCGGACAGGATTAAAAATATTTGAAACGACCTGACATTCTATATGTATTTATTTGACTCTAGTACCGGTGACCACCTTCCGGCTCCATCATCAGACCCTGAGTACTATCTTGAGTCAAATAAATACATATAGAATGTCAGGTCGTTTCAAATATTTTTACTACTTAAATTTGACCTATTGGTCAGAGTACGAAGTTAATTTTACCTAGTAATTCGACTTAACTTCGTACTCTGACCAATAGGTCAAATTTACTAATGACCTTTTAGGTGTATATGCGACGTAATTATTTCTTATACGGGGACCATGAAGTCAGGGACTTAATGGTTGAAAATAAGTCGAAATATGAGGTAAAATTAACTGCAAAGTCTGACCAATAGGTCAAATGTACTAATAAGGCATTTTATGTGTATATGCGACGTAATTATTTCTTATACGGGGACCATGAAGTCAGGGACTTAATGGTTGAAAATAAGTCGAAATATTAGGTAAAATTAACTGCAAAGTCTGACCAATAGGTCAAATGTACTAATAAGACATTTTAGGTGTATTTGCGACGTAATTATTTCTTATACGGAGACCTTTAGGTCGTCGATTTTATGTCGATTTAGCTACTAATTTTAGGTAAATGTTACTTAAAATAGATACCAAATTGCGACCATATAGTTAAAATCACTTGTAAAGTACTATCAATACCATAAGGTTGTGCCGCCATTTTCTTTCATTATAACGAGATGCTAAAATTTTTAATTCTAAGTTAATTTATAGTATTTTTTTTTATTAATTTCTATTGTTTCAAATGTTATTATTGTATGTTTAATAATAAATGCAGATGCTAAATATGAAATTGCATAATTTAAGTTGTTATATCTTGAATGGTGCCATCGCACGGTACTTCATTGTGCTAATATTCAAAATAAAACAATATTTTTGATCGAGTCAATATACTCACACACACACAAATATTCAATTACAGCACTCAATTACAAGCAAATATATGCATTTAGATTTTATAAAATGTTGAAAACTTAAATATTTCAAAAGCCCATCGATAGTTTTGTATGTAAACCTAACATACTGCACGAAAAAATTTTCTGTGCACTAGATTTCATCGTTCTTCATCTGCGTAATCGGCCTAAATTATTTTACATGACTTAGTGGCCGCCATTATCATTGCACAACTTAAAGTTGTTTTCTTGTTAGACATTTTGTTTCTGAGTGAAAAGAATATGTAAGCGTAATGTTTGTGTCTCTTTTTCTCTTCTTCGCATCTCATCTAAATATTGCCTCGCATAGTAATTATATGGATAAAAATATGTCACCATCACGTCTAAAGGTGGTAAAGATTACCAAATTAGTACATTTCAACTACGCGGCACGTCGTGGCAACGTCGAATCGACGTCGGAAACATGACCTAGTGTTGACCTAATGGTTGTAATCACTAATTTACCGTCAATAAATACGTCGCCGGCACGTGCGTTTTTTCCCCATTTATGTCGACTCGACGTGCCGACGACGTCGATTCGACGTGCCTCATTTTGGTCCCCTAAATTGTGCAACCTAAAATAGGTGCCTTTTTCGCAATATTGACCAAAAATGTTTGCTGGGTAGGGACCCTACCCAGCAAACATTTTTGGTCAATCCATCCCTTTTCATTCATTCATCATTCATCATTCCCTTCCCTAAGATTAGTTTTCAAAGGTGTCCTTTTTAGGGACTTACTTACTGGACTTAAAGTCGATATCTGAGGTTCCCAGAGGTTCGAAAACATGTTCCTGATGTCAGTATTGACTGATGTCCCTTTTAGGGACATTTTTCGAAATTGGCCAATTACGTTCATATTCGTAATCGATGTCGACCATAGGTCCCGAAAAATGTTTCTGACGTCAGTATTGAAGGATGTCCCTACCATTTCGGGACATTCTTTTAAATTGATCGTTGGCACTTTAAAACGATATCTGAGATTTCCAAAGGTTCCGTAACATGTTTCCGACGGCAATACAGACGGAGTTTCCTTTTTTTGTCTGGACATTTATGGGACATTTCTTCCAATTAACCGATTGCGTTCAAAATCGATATCTGAGGTGCTCAAAGGTTTCGAAACATGTTTCTGACGGCAATACCGAAAAATGACCTTTTTTCAGCAGGGTGGCGTAATGCAGGTAGTAAAGTAAGTACGCGGCTAAAGTGTAAAATCTCAATATTGCCGTTGAAACCATATTTTGCACCTCAGATATCGATTTTGAATGCAATCAGTCACTTTCAAAGAATGTCACTAAAATGTCCCAAAACAGGACACTGTTTACCTCAGATATCGATTTTAAACGCAATCGGGTAATTTCTAGAAATGTCCCAAAAAAGGACATCTCTCAATATTTCCCTCGGAAACAAGTTTCGAAACCTTTGGGCACATCAGATATCGATTTTGAACGCTATCGGTTAATTTCAAGGAAAGTCCCGAAAATGTTCCAAAAAGGACATCCTTCATATAGCCGTCGGAAACATGTTTCGGAACCTTTGGTAAACTCAGACACCGCTTTTGAACGCATTTGGTCAGTTTCACAAAAATGGCCTAAATAAAAAGGACATTAGGTAGGTACATACAAAGTAATCGTCAATCCGCCTTCCAGCTCCATCATCAGACCCTGAGTACTGTCTTGTGTCAAAGATCTTGTTGAGACGAATCAAACGAGCCCAAACACGAAATTGTTTAGTTACATGAGAGACTGGTACCCGTGGCCACCTTCCAGCTCCATCATCAGACCCTGTGTATCTTCAGTGTCAAAGATCTTGTTGAGACGAATCAAACGAGCCCAAACACGAAGTGGTTTAGTTACATGATAGACTGGTACCCGTGGCCACCTTCCAGCTCCATCATCAGACCCTGTGTATCTTCAGTTTCTTGTAACTTGTTTCTTGTAAATAAGCGAGTACCTATAATTTCTTTGAGGTCATCCATTAATTACGTCACACGAATTTTTAGGTTTTTTGACCCCTCCCCCCATCCTTGTCACACTTGGTCACATTTGGCAAACCCCTCCCCCCTAGTGTGACGTCACATTTTTTCTACGAAATCGCCAAATCGAATTAAGTAGGTACCTAAGTATTATTAATATTTAATCAAAATATTTTTGACGATATAAATATTAGTAATTTTATAACCCAAAACTGCTTAGGAAAGAAAATTAAACGAATAAAAATGATTATCGTTTTAAAAACTTGTTATTTAAATGTACAGCGAATAAAATAATTTAAATAAATTTTCGGTTACTGATGAAGTTAAAGTGACGTCACAAAGTTTGTGTCTCCCCCATGTCACAATATGTCACATTTTCTTCACCCCCTCCCTCCCCCTAAACGTGTGATGTAATTAATGGATGACCCCTTTCGAGTAATATACGTTCATAAGTACGAGTATGGGGCTATTCATAAATTACGTCGTTTCAAATGGGAGGAAGGGGGGGTCTGGACATCGGATGATGGTAGCATGACGTAGGAGGAAACAGAGTCATCCGAAGCATGATTTTTGGATGATTTGAGGGATGGGGGGGTCAAAAATAGATGACGTAATTTATGAACAGCCCCTATGTACATTTGCACTGCATTTAGTATTTTCGTACTTACCAAATAACAGTTTTAGGACTTTATAAGTTAAGTACAGTTAGTGTTGTTATGGTTGATTTCAATATGCTTCGCGAAGGATCAAGAATGTTTAATCCATCATTGTAGTGCGAGTGTGGTAGAAGGGATCGGAATACTGAGCTCGCACGGCCTGCCGCAGCGCGTAAAATACCTAAACTCGCTCAACCCCGAAATGTAATAGCACTCTTAATATTTTTAATTTCCAGGAGTACTGTGGCCTATTTTATAAAGCTACAAGTTACAATTTACAAGCGGAAGTCTCTTTCTAACCCTATGTGTTAGAACGAGACTTCCGCTTGTAAATTGTAACTTGTAGCTTTATAAAATAGGCCACTGGTCGTAATTGTGAGCGCAACTGTAATGGCTCCTCTACACGATGGGCCAACGCCGGCCACTCCAAGGGATGCAGCCATGCGGAAGAATGAGATAGCAATATCACTTGCTCCCTTTAACGTATAAATGCGTCCCTTGGAGTGGCTGGCGTTGGTCCATCGTGTGGAGGAGCCGTAATAAGCGGCCGCGCTGCCATAATACATTTGTACGGGAGAGCTTGTGTGTGGTGAGTTGGTGACTTCAATTGTCTTATAGTGTTCCGTCTAGTAGTTGTAGTCTATGCCTGATACATATACATAATTAATAAAGGCTACAAATATAATGACCACCAAAAAATACTTTGGTACCCTAAATAAAAAAATCATGCTTACCAAAAAAAATTACTGAACACCAAAAAAATAAGGCCTAAAATTACAAATGTACCACCATTTTAATTACGACTGCACTTCAAATTGTATTCGAATACCAAATATATTGAATGATTACCAAAAATCATTAATGATCACCAAATCTTGAAGACCAAATAAATGCGATATTTTCACCTAAATAAACCACTGTGATACCAAAAAATTTATACATATTACCAAATAAAGTAAAATGATGCCAAAATTACTAGCCCCTCCCGCTCAACCCCCGTACCCCGCACCGCATAACTTAGGTAGGCATACTTAAATGCTACTAGAAAAGTATGTTAGGTTAGGTTTGTACTGCTATCAGTTAAGTGGGCTAGGTTAACACTGCGACCCTTACAGAAACGAATTGCTACTAGAAAAGTGGGTTAGGTTAGGTTTGAACTGCGACCCTTACAGAAAAGAAATGCTACTAGAAAAGTGGGTTAGGTTAGGTTTGAACTGCGACCCTTACAGAAACGAAATGCTACTAGAAAAGTGGGTTAGGTTAGGTTTGAACTGTGACCCTTACAGAAACGAAATGCTACTAGAAAAGTGGGTTAGGTTAGGTTTGAACTCCGACCCACACAGAAACGAAATTCTACTAGAAAAGTGGGTTAGGTTAGGTTTGAACTGCGACCCTTCCAGATAAGAAATGCTACTAGAAAAGTGGGTTAGGTTAGGTTTGAACTGCGAACCTTACAGAAACGAAATGTTACTAGAAAAGTGGGTTAGGTTAGGTTTGAACTGCAACCCATACAGAAACGAAATGCAACTAGAAAATTTTGCTTTGCTTTAATAGGATAGCAAGATTTAAAAATTTGGTTATAATTTTACATTAAAATGGAGTTCTAATTTTGGTGGTCATTTACTATTTTTGGGTTTACAATGATTATTTTGGTGTCATTTTATTTAATAGGATAGCACGATGTAAAAATTTGGTTATCAATTGACATTAAATTGGGGTTTGAAATTTGGTAATTATTTACAATTTTTGGGTTAATAATGATTAATTTGGTGTCATTTCCTTTAATAGGATAGTAAAATGTAATAAAATTGGTAATCATTTCACATTAAAATGGTGTTATAATTTTGGTGATCATTCAATATTTTAGGGTGGTAAAGTAGATTTTTTTGGTATTAAATTTTATTAAATCTGGTGATCAGTTAAATAGCAGCCATTAATAAATACTTAAAAATTCACGTTTCTGATAAGAATAGAATAAGAATAATTTATTGAGGAAAACCTTATCACATTCAATACCACTAAGTGCTACGGGTTACGCTCGTAGCGCGTAGCCACGGTTTCGTCGTATGTAGCGCGTAGTCGCTACGAACAGTGTACCCGACAGTCGGGTTCTTGGTGTTGAATGTGTTATTGCTAATGTTACATTGTGCGTGAACTTTTACATTTTACGTACATTGTTAAGTACGTGCGCCTGAACTAGAAATATAATCCTGTATCTCAGGCAAAGAGATAATATTCTAATTTAAAGAACTATAAACAATAAATAAATTAAAATCATGACCATAGAGACATAAATATTGAATTATCTTACACTTAAGTAACCAAGTATTGCTGTGTCAGTGTCTATAATATCTATAAAGTAGGTCGATCGTGTTTATTTCATTATTACGTTGTTATTAGTTTACCTTAAAAATAGTTACGAGGCAAGATGATAGGATTACGGTCAGTAGGGCAAATTAAACATAAGGTAAATAAACCACTTATTGAAGACAATTTGGACATACAGTAAACAATCCGCAGAATGTTTTTACTATACCTCGTGTATACAGCGTGTTCTTTTTCCGCCAACCAACTTTAAGCGTGAATTTCCGCGTTTGAATATTTCCGATGATTATAAGAGTCGAATGTTTGCGCGCGACTTCATCCGAAGCCGTCCTTTGACGCACTTGTGAGCTCTAATGAGCCAATATTAGGGCTGACACCATTTTTATGCGTATTTTTATACAACATAGAAAGAAAAATAGAATAAGTTTTACGAATATGGCGATAAATACACATACTTTATTTATAACGCCATGTTACATGTCATGATGGTATTCATATCATTAGGTACAGTCAAGGAATTTAAATTCCGACCCATTTCGTACTTTGTCACAGTGACAACCGTATGAGGTCTCTAGCGGCTTTCATATTGATTGTCACTGTGACAAAGTACGAAATGGGTCGGAATTTAAATTTCTTGACTGTACATACATAGGTATTAATGAAGTAAAAAAAAACAATTATAACACTCCTAAATGAAATGACATACGTAGTTGAAGCTGTTTTGACACAGGAATAAATATTTAATTTCGTAAAAGAAAACATATTCATGAGAAGTTATTTGTATTTGTATTTATTTGTGTTTTATTATATACCTACATGTATATATAGTATTCTTGGAGCGGTTGGTATCTTAGCTTGGAGAGGGAAGAACTACGACGAATTGATGTTTAATTTGAATAAAAATGGTTGTTGCTACCAAACAAGCTAGAATAGTTTGTAACACTTAAAGTTTTCGTTTTAAGGTTCGTTTATAGCACTATGTCTTAATTTTTTACTCAGTTGCCACCTTGAATTTTAATGGTTATTCGACATCACCACCATTGGCAGCCCTAGGCGACCGCAACACTTACCGGCAGTTTACGATAGCGATCCGCGTTAAAAGCGCATTAAAAACGCCCCGCGCGCACCTGACTTAATTGCTGTCTTTGATTATTCGCATCACCCTGTATATCGCTAATTGTATTGATCTTTTGGCGTGAAAGTTTCAAGTGCGCTTGCTGTTTTTGACGCTGTGTTAATTAGTTGGAATGTTTTGTTGTTTTTTTTTATGATTTAAGTTTATTTACTTGATTTAAAGTTGTACAATTCTACTTTTTGTTTTAATATTGTAATTTAAATGTTATTTCTCATAACCACGAGCTTTTTCAATCTTTATAGAAGAAAAAAAAGTTTAGTCTTTTATGATTTTTTAATTGAAGTTTTACCCTCGACGCAAAAAGTCGGGGTGTTACAGTTTTGTTTATGATACAGTCAGCAGCAATAGTTGCTAAGCGGGCGAGGTGTTCAAAATAGTCTTGACGCCACTTTATTGTTAAGAAAATAAGAGTGCGTTAAGGTAATTATGAACACCTCGCCCGCTTAGCAACTTTTGCTGCTGACTGTACTAGTGAACATAGATGTAAAATTTGGATCCATTCAAACTTATAAAACTATGAAATTTTGAAAGTAAACCTTAAGAACCGGGCTTTCTTTTGCACATGTAACTTAATTTGTATGATTCATTGAACACTGTATGTGTGAAAATCAGTCTGCACACCATTTTACTCCACAACTATCCAGCATCCCTGATTAGGCAGCTACCCTCTCAAACACAATTAGCAGGATGATAATTAAAAGGGTCGGCAATCGCGTCCCGAGGCGGCGCGCAATCAATAAATCATCGCATCTCAAACCACTTGTTTATGGTCGCTTTTGTACGGGTTAGAAGGATGGCGAGCAAGTTCGACGTACGTAAGCCAACTACGTAAAATAGTAGGATTAATAACAGGACATAAGACACTAAACAAACACCTACATATTGGATAAAACTGATAGCCACAAGAAGAGAAAACAACAAAACATATTCTCCTAGACTGTAAACAGGTAGAAGTACGAGTATACAGGAGTAAATACCTAGGGAATATCTGTGCACACTGAAGGCAGTTATAGTCAGACCAAGAAAAGTCTGCAGCGGATTTAATAGCCCACGCAGTGCAAGTATTATTGTAAACTTCTATGAAATTATGACGCATAAATAACACTCGCACTGCGAGGGCTATCAAAATCGCTGCAAACGTATTGTAGCTTAACTTTAGCAACCTGAAGACCTTGCTAGGTTTCGTGGAGGAGCTGGGGTGGTTAGAGTAGAGGTAGCCCACCTCGTTTCACGCAAAATAGGCACAATGGATGTCGATTTGCGGAAAATGCCCAGCAAAATTAACTTAGTTCGACAAACGGCAACGAGGCTTATCTCGTTGATAAAATTTTACATTCTGCATGAGATCCAAGGAATCTCCTACAGTAATCCTCCTCTTGCTCCCTATATGAAGCTCGAAAATACAAGAAGCTTATTATTATCGAGTACAAGAGGGATTCAATGAAATGACTTCAAAGGGAGAAGTCATGTCATCGAAACATGACAATGTTTCGTCAATGTCTGCCAATTAATCTACTAAAATCAGAAAGGTCGCATTTAAAGAGACTGTTGATTCAACACTTGCGCAGTATTCAGCGTTACGTTTTGGGTGCTCCTCGTTACCTTATTAGATTATATTCATAATTATGTTAATCATACGAATTAAATATTTTCTGGCGATATTCATACAAGGTCTAACGGAAGATCAATAAATAATTGATAAGACATAGGTTTTCCAGTGATGTGACAGCGAATAATAGTTTCTATGTACTTAATCGCGTTTCGCACACTGTCATCCGTGCTCATTGCGTCCCGTTCTCCACGCCTGTGTGTATCGCCAAGTAATACAAACTAGCATATGATACGCGCGTAAACCCTAGGAATCATCCGCAAGCCCTAAAACGCTCTCGCGAGATCCCTCACGCTCCGCTTTACTGATAGCATTCACTAGACATTTCTTACAATACAATGTTTTCGTAAAATCTCGTTCGTAAAATTCATGGAATATTTAAGAGAAATCTACCAGTAGATTTTTGTAATTTTCTGTCATTTCTACTTGATACATTGCGTCCCGTTCGCTGTATCCGTGTGTATCGCCAAGTAATACAAACTTGCACACGATACGCATGTAAACCCTAGGAGTCATCCGCAAACCGCAAAACGCTCTCGCGAGATCCCTTACGCTCCGCTTTCCTACTGATAGCGTTATGTACACATTTCTTCATGGAGTATAGAGTAAAAGGAGCGAAATCTCTTATGGTAGAACAGTTGCAAAAATGTCCAGCAGTCAGCTGTAAATAATAGTTCCAAATCTCTCCAGAGTAGCGCTAGAGTAGCTAAGGACGTAGGCGTTATTGACGGTGTGAAGTGCGCTGTCAATGATTTTTAATTTTTTTATCTAGATAATGTAGCGCCTCCTATTTCAGGTTTTTTGGCGTCTATTCAAAGTAGAGTAAGATTCTATTTTCAACGCTAAATTAACATAGATACCTACTAGTTAAACCAAACCAAAACAACCACGCGTATTCGGGAAACGAGATAATCACAAGATCTAGAAACGATATAGAGATCAACTAGATTTACATTAGATATCGACTGGATGTGACTTGGATATCTTAGTCATAACTTGTCGAAATCGTTCAAGAGGACCTCCAGAATCGCGGAAACGTCAAATTTGACATATCTATCTTGTCGAAATCGTTCAAGAGGACCTCCAGAATTGCGGAAACGTCAAATTTGACATATCTATCTTACAAATATCTTTAAATTATCCATATCGTAACTTGTTGAGGTCTAGTAGAGATCTAATACATTTTCAGAATCGAGCCGAACATCCAATCAAGCTAATCGTAAGATAACGGATTGTCTTCATTTTCCGTTAACGACTATGCATATTGAATGAAAAGTCGCAGCAAAAATGCATTATTCATCGGATGCTACAAGTAATGGGTCTTGAGATATAAATTCAACTTTATTGCCTTATACAGATACTAAAGTGTCCAATATTATGATACCGTATTTAACATACCGCATAAAAAGTAACAATGACAGATCGTGAAAGGCGAGACGCGAGGAAACCTGCACAGAGAAGAAATTCAAAAGTGTGTGTGAATATCGTGGAACCTACTTATGTACAATTTTAAGTTATTTTTATTTATTGTTTTTTGACTTGTTTTTGTACCATATATATCAATGTGAGAGGAGGCATTTGTGCCCAGCAGGGACGTTAAGGGCAACTAGCGGCTCGATTCGGGAAATGAATTAGAGACTCACTAGATATGTAATAGTAAAGATATGTGACGTTCCACGGCAAAAGGTACCTTACGGCGGCTGGCGCTTACGCTATTAATAACGCCGCTCCGATATTCAGCCGGGGAAATGGTACCTTTTGCCGTGGAACGTCACATATCTTTACTATTTCATATCTAGTGCATGTCTGATTTCCCGAATCGCGCCGTATGAATGTAGTTACCTAAATGCCTTTAAAAAATTACCGTGTGTATCCTAAAATCCTTTCAGTTTTAAACAATATTACATTTCTGTACGATTACATATGCTGTATTGATTATCTTTGTAAGAGTACGCGTCATGTAAAGCACAAATTGAAATAGAACTCTTGTGGAATTAAACAGGTTTCGGAATGTAAAAGTCACTCATTTCTTATACGACTATAGAATTATTACTCTATATAGAACATGTTCAGATAATTCTATAAAAATTGTACATGTATGTGTATGTACTTACGTTCTTGACAACAAATAGCAAACATGCAAAGCAAAGTAGGTATTAAAGTGATTATAAAAATCACAACTGCGCCTCCAGTAATATTGTACACATTCACCTACGCCCTATATAAACTTGGACAAAGTGTTAAGTAGAGTTTTAAGCATAGAATGACACAAATTTCGGAAATGAAAAATCAAAAGTTTCTTAACACCTGCGTGACCACAGAACTGGTAAAGATTCTATACAAACTGTACATTTATCCACTTGTGTTCTTGATAACAAATAGCAAACATGCAAAGCAAAGTATTAAAGAGATTATAAAAATCACAACAGCGCCTCACACCAAAACAAAAGGGCCCAGAAAGGGTTGTCCACATCGATACATATTTACACCCCCACCCTGAACTTAGACAAAGTGTTCGTACACATTAGTGGGTGGCGGGGAGATTTTATTGCCACCTCTCTCGAAATATTGTCTGATTCATTAGAGGATATTTCACATTTAAGTTTCGTGTGTGTCTTAAGCCGGCTTCCTATGCGAGCGGGGATGAAATTACCAAGCGAAGACATGGCTTCTTTAAGTTTTATGCTTTCGTTGAAAAAATATATTGGTAAGTGATCGTGTAATTAACGTAGTTCTGTAGAAGGAATTTAGCATAACGTGCGTTTGTTTAGATGCTTAAACGTCCTGCACGAATATAATATGTGATATGGAGTGCCTGTAGTGTCATTTATTTTATCACAAGAATAACGTTATCTATCATACGTTGTGTACAATTTTTTATCACTGTGGATAGGATATTCGCAATTACTGTACGGTAGTATTTGTCAACCACGTGATGTGTAAAATTGACTCTAATTTTATCACGTGGATAAAACCATCCATAATATGCCTACTGCACTGACGTATTGAAACTTCACAGTGGACTTATGTAGCACAGGAGCGCCGTGACAGTATCTCGCCCGCGAGATATACATCCCGTCTTTTTCTAACTGTATTAATTAAAGGGACGAGTAGTCTATGTCACGAGCGAGATATGTCGCGGCGCTCCTGTGTCTACAGATGTCGCGATAAGCGACAAAAACGTACCGCGCGGATAGGGAAGGCACGTTAAGAGGTGCGTGGCGTGCTTAGCTGTTGAATTTTGACACGCGCAAATTTCCCCGGTGATCATTTGCCGTTGTTATAACGATGTCTGTTACAATTTTCTAAAAGGATACCGTTACGCGCGTAATAAGATGCTAAGATTCTCTTATACCGTTAATTATGGTGGGGTGGTAACACGTATGTAAATGTTGTAACGACTGAGGTAGACGCGTTGGTTAATGGTGGCCCCTGTTTTCTTTGATTAAAGAATTTTATTATGTCTTATAATTCACGATTAGACGTTAAGGGGTGCTGTGTGGAGATAGGGTGTAATGATGCGCGTGATTCGGAATTATAATTTGTTGGCGAAAAATGTTATTGGGGAAAGGGTTTGTTTTGAGGGTTGATTGTATTGGGAATAGGTGATGATAAATTTGAATTACGTTACCGAAGACGATGCCTTGGAGGGTCTTCTTACCTGGAAAGAATAAGTTTTTAGTTAGAGAATATTTTACAATTAAAGATTTAAAGTGAAAAAGAAATGCATGATAAAATTGGATGAAAAACGTGACGCAGAATATGATGTCAGGTGTATTCGAGTAATTCCGAAAGGAATACAAGGATAGATCCGAAGAGCGGAATATGATTGATTTTTAAATGATTTTCGGGATTATCTAATTTCCGAAATTACCCGAATAGGTAAACCTTACATGCAATAGAGATGCTTATTCTTTTGTTTTTATATAACAGACCAGTGACAGTAGGTACCAATAAGGTAGGTACATTACATACTCCTATATGGGATTTGAAACAAAAAAACACAATAAGTTCGGTAACAAAAATGCGATATTCTTGTCTTTCAAGTTATAAAATTGAAATGAATACTAATTTACCGCAAGTATTATCTAACTTCGAATCTATTTTCTAGTAAATTAATCCATTTTTAACCAACTTCCAAATCCCAAAGGAGGAGGTTATCAATTCGGTTGTATGTTTTTTTTTTTATGTTTTGTATACTCTTTGCTTGTTGGACGCTCATTTCTAAAAAACTGCGAATAAAAACTGACAAGGTTTAAAATTTCGTTATTAAGTAGATTGACCATACACGTGTATGCCTCTCATACTTATATCATTACCAGAAACCGATATTACATTTTTCAACCATATCAGATTCATATGTAACAGCAGTTCAAATATCTTCAGTTTCTGTGCGTTGCAAAATGTTGTAGCCAAAATACTAACAAAGTCAAACTGCCGTATTGGAACTTCAAGATATTCACAAGAGGCGACACGTACTAGATACATTCTAGATACGTTATAGTTTAGATATCAATTAGTTCTCTTTTGCAGCGCAATTCGGGCAACCAATGTCACTTTTACGTTAGATAGCGTAAGATATCTATTAGATGTGAATTGAATCTCTAAGTCATATCCCGTGGAAATCGTTCAAGAGTATCTCCAGAATCGCGCAAATGTCAAATTTGACAGGTGAGATCTTAAACATATTGTTATCGTATCTTGCTGATGTCTAAAAGATATCTAATAGATTTCTATTTCAAAATCCGAATCGGGCCCAAAGATAAGCGTATCATCAATACAAGCCTTCCTATAACCCTTTCCACACACAAAGTCACACCTAAGGATTAAACAGTATCCATAAACACACACGTATGATCACATAGGTAAGCACGCCCGCCCTCCTTTAGGATTTTATACCCGGCGCGCGTTTTAAATTTTAATGAATATAGATATCTTTATTCGCTTTGAGAGCGCGAAGCGCGCGAGCGTTGATAAAGCTGGGGTTTCATTCGCGAGAACGGCGAATACGTGGTAACTAGCCTTCTCATTTTAGTAGTGGCGAAAGAAAAGTATTTTAGATATCGATTTTCGCTCATGTTGTCTCGGATGTCATGTTGTATATGGGTGAATATGGTATCGATGCATTCAGTTTAATACCCTGAACACAAATATATGAGATGACAAGCGCGAAACTGGTGGGGGTAGTTGCTGTGACGTCATAAAGTTGGCAGTACAAACTTTTTTTACATTTTCTTTCAAACATAGTGGAGTACCAAATGAAAGGGATTTGTGAGTAGATCACAAATATATAACATCCTGTTACATTTTCAATACTTGGTCTAACAAATTATTAGAAAAAGAAAACGTTCAAAAATGTCACAATCCACAGCCAAGTCAGACTTTCAACTGCTATAAATTGAAATTGGCTGAATGGGTAAGTCCAAAATACATACCCAAATGACTGTGAATATTCTCTGTATAATGTTAAAAAATTATTAACCAGATATGTAAAAAAATAACAAAAGTACGTCAAGTCGAAAAAAGTATAATTTTCTGTTACATTAAACTGCAACTATTATTAAATCAAACAAAAAACCCGAACCGAAGATACGAATTCAGAAATCAAACTCCTTGACTGTACTTTTGATGTGATTCGCAGCGAACATTCGTTCGCCGCTCGCGTGAGTGCAACCCGAACATAACTGTGATTAAAACGTTCGGAGCGCGCCATTAAATCTAATATGCACTCGTATAATGCGAGATGTTTTAGCTGCATGCGATTTTTTGTAATTGTAATTAGTATTAACTACGGCCGAGAAATGGAAGGCTAAGTATAACTTATTATAATTAATTATGAAACAGTGGCCCACTAGCTCGACCCAAGGATCTTAGCGCGAAAGCTTCTGTACGCAGTAACATATAATGTAGTTTGAGTAAAATAACTCGGTTTAGATTTTATTTTAATGTTATAACGGTCTCGAAATTCAATATTTGATTTCATTTATTATCTTGTACCTATATTTGTTTTTACTAGGTTGCTGTTTAAAACCAGTATGTACTGAACCTATGCCTACTTAACATTATAATAAATATCTCTTGTCTGTCTGTTGCCCAATCACACTTAAATCGCTGAGCCGAAAGTAAGTACATAGGATAGTTTTTGTCAATTATTATTATCATACAGACAAAGTCGCGGACAGAAACTAGTCTTCGATAAGTCTGATCTAACGAATTTTTCAACTATCTTTGATCTTAAATGTTAATATATTTTTCCTTTTTTACTGTGGGACGTACCATATTATTACAATCCATAAATTGTAAACACAGATGTCAATCACAATGAAAAAATCAACGATGATCAACTCTGGCCAACGTGGGATTCGAACCCACATGCTTGGATTGCCAGTCCAATGCGTTACCAATTCCGCCGCGTTATCTTTGATCTTGTACATATCGATAATGTACCTCGTAGGAAAACCCAGCAAACAGTAAACATCGTTATTAACCTATTAGTCATTTGTCCGCTAATTACCTATAAACCGTACAAGTCTGTAAGATCGTATTCGCCAATATTGTCCCGAGGACATACGATCTATTGCATAGAACGGGCAATGCCAGGGTATTCAGAAAACATAGTTATTTCTAATTTAACCAGTGTAAGTCTGAACTATGGTAACGTACAGTTATTTATAAAATAGTGAAAAAAGTTAAAAACAATATGAATTACAGCAAAGTTTTCAAGAGAATAATCTGCATTGAAAGGAATAGATCGTCACTACTTTGAAAAAATCTCGTATCTCGCACTGCTGCTCAAAGTTAAAACGCAGGAAGTATCTCTGTATAACTATGCATCCTATACATAGTTACCATATTTATCTTTTAATTGATAGAAAAAGCAGTTTTTTTTTTCAAAGTCGTCACGAGAAAAAACCTTAAACTCGCGACAGGTCACGTGACCGTAAGACGGACACGTGACCATAAGACCGTTCGTAAGACGGACACCTGACCTGATCGAAAAACTGTCACTTCAGCCGGCACTCCCGGAGTGCAACCCGTTGTTTTTTTAAGACCAGAACGATAATAGCAGGTTTCATAAAGATGAATAAATCCAAAAAATACAAACGTCACTGACGTGCTAAGTATAAATTCGACTTTAAGCTAATTTTAAGGGGCTCACTGATTAACAGTCCGCCGGACGGTATCGGCCTGTCAGTTAGAACAAAATTTTGACAGTTCCGAACAACTGCCCCTTTACGGTTTCAGTTACGTATTTTTAGTCAATCGCGCAACATGTTTCGGAGAGCCTAGAACTACTACCATCACTTTTGACATTGACAGATACGCTCGCGTCTAAGTAACTTTCTATGCATCTCGCTCGTACTCGGATATTAGTGCAAGCGAGATGTATAGAAAGTAATTTACGTAGACGCGAGCGTATCTGTCAATGTCAAAACTGGTGGTAGCCGTATAGGTTTCCATTAGGTATTAGGTGAGAGAAACCGTAATATTATCGTTAAGATAGTATGTCTCACGATAGTTTAGATTCGACTTGCTTGTTATTTAGGGATCAAGTCACATTCATACTGGACTACGGGGTAAAAACGTTTCGTGAATAGCAGTATGTGGCATCGATGGCACGCCCTAGCAAAACAGATATTAATTGATGTGGTAATTAACTTCTAATGGGAGTGGCCGCTTATCGGATATTAGTGTTAGGGATTGGTATAGCAAATGGTTGAAATTCATGATATTCATATATTTTCATCGGAATATTTATTATATCACCTTTATCAAGATATACTGAATATAAATTTGACTTAAGGCTCAAACTATTATTAGCATATGCTTAGTATTTATACATAGCGGCTTTTTCCAAATTGGAGAGCGCTGCCTTTTTACATCTTTAAGGACTTTGCTACGCCTTTTCGTTTTTTCGTAGCATGCTACGTTACGTAGCACTGTACGTCAATTGCTACGAAAGTGTAGCTACAAGTTTTATCAGAATATGCCTAAATTGCTATTGATTTAAATTTTTTAAATTTTCTTACTCATATACATAATAAAGGGGGCGCACTGCAATAATTTTAAAAACATATCATGAAACCGTTAATGCGTATATATTTATTTGAACAATAAATTTTCTTGAATTAAATTTTCTTTACCGAATTTTATTCAATTACTGCATAAGTCCATACGTCAGAATTTTTAACCAAACGGTGTTAATAACTTTAATGAACATCCTTGTAAACACACATCCCTAAACTATCGATTTGGGACCAAAACCTGTCATTATCACCATTAAATAGCGATTATTTATTCCAATGACCGCTAGAGGCCGCCAGCGATCGTCACGGATTCTCCAGAGATTACCATTAAAAACCAAAAAGGTTGTAACTACATATGTAACGTCCCACGGGTAAAGGTACCTTATGGCGGTTGGCGCTTACGCTATTATTAACGCCGCTCCAATATTATTGCGGCGCTATGCGACGTAAGCGCCAGCCGCCATAAGCGACCTTTTGCCGTGGAACGTCACATATGAACTTTGAACATTGTTGTGGCGTTTTTAATATAAATAGTTGCAGCTCTTAAGTGTAAAAGAAAAAGGTTGTAACTACATATGATTTTTAAATATTGTTACGCCATTTTAAATGTAAATGTAATGCTCTTATAGTTATTAGTTGTAATTGAAAGGTGTGACCAAATGATGGGTTATTAGAAGGCTTTGTTTATTACTAGGTTCATTTAATATGTATGGCTACAAAGTGTAAGCGTAGTTTAAATTCCTTAACACATATTGATCATTTTTATTCGCATTACTTTTCACTTTTTTTATATATTTTTTTTAATATTTGATGGGGATGTCAGTTATTGCGAATACGCAACTATATATTAGGAGATCGAGGCGAATTGGATCAAGATGAAAAATCCGTTGGCATTGACCGCCTACTTCTGGGTCTCAGTTGGTTATATAGATACGAGCAAGCGAAGATAAATATCATAGCACGTACGTCACAGTCACAAATCAAATTGTCCATCCAAACAACAATCGTGACGCAACACATAACGCCCGATGTCCGAGTATCACTATCGGATTATTCAAAAGTATTTCCCAAGACGCTGGGTCTTGGCTATGATGTGGGGTGACGGATAAAAACACTACTAGAAGTGACTATACGGAAACCCCATATACTTAACTAGCGACGCGCTCCGGCTTCGCACGGGTTTACAAATTATACAAAAACCTTCCTTAAAGATCACTCTATTGATAGGTGAAGACCGCATGAAAATCTGTTCAGTAGTTTCTGAGTTTATCGCGAACATACAAACATGACGTGACGCGGTGCCCGCGGCGGGGGACTTTGTTTTATAAGGTGTAGTGATTATTATTTTTAGATTAAAGGAAAAATGTAAGAAATTGAGCTTGGAGGTTGTCCATAAATGACGTCATCGATTTTTGTCTATTTTTTACTCCCCCCCCCCCCTAAAACATACAAAAATCATGCTTCAAATGATCCCGTTTCCTCCTACGTCATGCTACCATCATCCGATGTCCAGACAAAATTTGAAATGACGTAATTTATGAATAGCCCCTTGCGACGTTTAAGAACACCGGTCCAATCGCTATTATCCAACTAAGCTACCGAAACTTACCAGAAGCGTCGATATAAACATGTATGTCAGTTAATACTTTTTCTGCATATAACATCTTACGAAACCAGTCCCTATTTACTTCCCGTTATCTAGAAAAAAAAAACTTGGTAAGGAGTTTGTTTTACCCGCGTGCCTGGAAGCCTCGCAATGCTCAAGATTTCACTTTTCGAACCACTCGCTACACACGAGGTATCAATATCAGCACGAGGGATTAAACAACAACTTCACCGCAATGTAAACAGAATAACTATTGTTTTATGTCATGTTCTTTCTAGATCGGAAAATTCCGTGACGCCCACGCATCCCCTGGCCACTGGTCGCTAATCAAATATGTTTTCCGGCGTCGCTGAGTAGGTGACAATATGTGACGGATGGCAACGGTACTCAAACTGTATGACAAAAAGTATGTGCCTACGCCAATATTCGTTTCAAATTTTACTCGTTGCAGAGTAGTATCATCAGAGATTGCTCTTAAGCGTTAATATCGCCTGTTGTGTTGCCTCTAATTGTCGTTTGCTTCGTACATGTATTGTAAACCGCATGATGTGTGCATTAAAGAGTATTGTATTGACACCAAATAAACTATTTCTACTGTATCTTTGGGACAGTGGATGCAACGCCATGAGCGGTATTCGGCAAAAAAATTCAATATGTTTACTAGTGTCACTGTTTTGTATTTATATATTAGTAAGAACGAGCTGCAGTAATTGAGAACAAATATTTGAAGTTGGAATAAATATTTGTCGAAAAACGTCTCCAGTATCATCATTATAAAATTTCATACCGACAGTTTATATTTCCTAACGAATGCATAATAATTTTGTTTCAATGTAACTAAATAAAAACCTTTTGTCTTGCATGAGAGAGTAGCTAAAACTATGATTCTTCCTATTCTTACACCATCTAATGATGTTTAGAACCTCATTATCCAATAAAAACCCCAAACGCATGATTTGAGCAAAAACATTATTGTTGTTTTTTTACGAAAGCCATTTTTACTTGACGTATATGTGTACAGTTTGAGCACCGCTCTCGTACGAGGAACGAATAGCAAAATGATAAATAAAGGTAATCCCATTAGTCGCGGGCGCGGCATTCGATTACGGTATTACGCGATTTGTCAATACCCGCCCCGCTGGGGCACACTAGTGTGGGGTAATGACAGTCCCAATGGTCCTTCTTGAGAAATTTGTAATACGTCAACTTTTTGTTTTTGAAACAAAGTCCTGACTTGAATAAATTGTTAGACCTTACTTTAATAGGGTATTCGATTACACTAGTACACACTACTGTAGGGTAATTACAGTCGTGCAGTACCTTTGGAAAATGATCAAGCTCCTTGAGAAATTAGTGAAAAAGACATTGTTTTTTTTTTTGACTAAATGTCCTTACACGAAATAAAGCAATAATAGACGGGCTTGTAACGGCTGGTTAACAAAATTGTAAAATTCTTAGAATTGATGGTATTATTGTTTAGAAAAACAACACTTTCACCTTTTTGCTGAGACATGACTTTAAAACTAATTGTTAAAATAGTGAGATTGTAGATGTAATGGACAAAATAGCGAGATTATAGACATGTGTTCGGTCTACTATGTAATATTGGTTTGGCGCAAGAGTGTTGGGTAATGACAGAGACAGTGTTAAGAAATCACTTGTCCACAATTTAAAATCTATCTATTGTAGACATTGGTCTATCCTCTAGCGGCCCACCATATAAGAAAAATTGCCAGACAAATTTGAATTAATTGTATTAGAAAATAGAGTCGATTTTGCTTTGCTTTAAAATCAAACAAAACAAAACAAAAGCAACTCTGTTCCGTTTAATAAGGATTCAAATTTCATTGGAGGTAATATGTACTAGTATTAGCCCCCCCCCCCCCACATCTAGCGTCTTTCGAGCGTCGGCGTCTGTCGGCTGACCAGACAGCGCTATGGAAAATGACGTCGCTGCGCAGTTGCGTCGACGCTGCGTCGACGTTGCGTCGAGCAGCGGCCATAGAATTGTAGACGCCGACGCTCGAAAGACGCCAGATGTGGGGGGGCCCTTAGGACATTGAACACCAAGAGGCTATACTATGTAATTGTATTTCTATTATAATCTCTCTATTTTTCGTATTCCACCGTGAGCAGAGTGAATATTCTAATTCACACCATCGTTCACAAACCCACTAGAACAATGGCGGGAAAAGAACCACAAACAAGGGGACAGTCTATAATCATTTATCTCGAGTTTAATAAAAGGCGCATTATTAATGGCGTCCGGGACACTAATGTTGCATGATATAATCCCGTTTCCATCGGGAAACGTGCCAGATATCGGTGCCCGGGACATAGGACAATCTTTTGATCTGCTCTTAGTCTGGCTGTACAATTGTTTGGCTTGTATTTTTTTGTTTCGAATTTTATTGCACTGTATCTACAACTGTAGTGACAAAAATTGAGAAAGGTATGTTGAGATAGTTTGGACATGTGGAAAGAATGACTGAAAGAAGGCTGACAAAGAGAGTGTATGAAGGAGAAGTGGAAGTGGGAGTTGGAAGGGGTAGACCTCGGCGGACTTTCTCTGATCAGATCGGGGAAATCCTGAAGAAAGGCCAGGTCAAGAGCACCCTAAATCGGCGAGCGTGTATGAGGAATGTTATGAATGTGAAGGAAGCGAAAGAGGTATGTCAGGATCGTAGCAAGTGGAAATCCGTGGTCTCTGCCTACCCCTCCGGGAAATAGGCGTGATTATATGTATGTATGTATGTATGTACATATGTATCCACAACTACGGGACTTAGATGTTGATGTCAACTTTAGCTAATTTTCTCCGAGACCACGGGGACAACGCCGTCCTCGAAACGTCGGAGGTAAATTTAAAACTTAATTTTATGCGATGAAATCCCGTCGTTGTGAATAATAATGAGTAAAAATCGAGCAATTTTAAATCATTGGTATTGCACAGTTAGCCAGTTAGTTACTTGATTTTTTTTTTCACTTATTTTATTTTTATACCATTGGTAGACTAACATAACCTAACGGTTTGTATACACATTTGATTAATTTCCAACCAGATGTATAAGACCAATTAGAGCTACTACCATCATATTATGTCATATCCCAACGTTAAATTATGATAATGTGCAAAGATACAAGAGAAAATGGTAAATATATGTATCAATTTCTAAATGATTTTGAGATTAGTCGTATGTTACAACTAACTACTACACGACATGATATACGTACAAACCACTTCTTGCGATCAAGAAATCCTTAAAAGATAAACCTCTCAAGACCCCGCTAAAGTAAATAATGCTATTGACGAACAAACGTCAATGAATGGGAATCTTAACCGTTTATATCTTAACTATACCCCGGATCCACATAATCCTCACATTATATCTCACAATGAGACGCAACCATTGAACGGAGAACTAAACCCCATTATATTAGTAGATTAAAGGGCACTTTGGTCGATATTCCCTAAAATATTGCGCCGTAAGCCGAGACGTGATCTACCCGGACCAAGTAATCCCTTTAAAAATTGCCAAACAGAAAACAAACCGGGAGAACGGACGCTTATACATCAAGTGGCTTAAAAAGAGGAAAAAACATCGTCAAGCGAGAAACGGAGAAGGTGAAATAAGGCCAAGAAAATTTTGAAGGCTTTGACGGCGGAATCAAATGCTTGATGAAATGGCTAGACGGCAATCGTGAATTTCCTACCGAATGCACTTTGGAATGTCTTGAAGAAATTGTTCAGAAAGCAGAATGGATGCCAATTGGTGGATTTATATTAAGTAATTGAGTAAGAAAAAATTTCAAGATTGTGTTTTACTGGAAACAACTTATGAGGGAACATTAACATACTTTGATAATTACTTGGGAGGAATTAACCACTCGCTTGCTAAGAATCTATTTTTTTTTTCAATCTCATTAATAGAAATCATGTGAAACGTAAAATATGCACATATTTATATGGCTTTATTATGGGCTACATTAGAGTATACAAAGCGCTGATAAAAAATGATAATGATTTAATAAGTAAATGATCAAAGCGTGATAAGATGTTTTTGAGCAACCTTGCATCTGATGTATTTGACGAATATATTGAATAAAATTGACGTCAATATAACGTGGTTTACACTGACCAAACGATCACTCAATCAAATATCACACCCATAAAAGCAATAAGTGCGTTCCCTCGTCACCGCATTTGTCTTTATCAATAAAAATGCTGGCCCCTAAAGCCTTATTCTGAAAAGCCGCGAATGACGCCAAGACAGATCCGGGCAGCGGCGACAGGAACGAATGGAATCGGGTGGTAATAGAGACGGTCAGGCCAAAATGACCGCCATCCGGACGTAGACAAAAGCGGATCCGCCGTAATAAAGCAGGATTGATGAAAAAGCGCTAAGCCACGCCGATATAACGGGAGGGTGCGAGTGAGAAGCGGGGGCGGAGGCGGTTTACGTAACTGGATCTATGTAGAAAACTTCACAAATGATCCTTTGGATTACGTACTACAATAGAAGAAAGGTACAAGAAAAAATTGTGGCGCTCGAATTATTACATGTCGATAACAAGTTACATAAAACTTCAGATGCTTCCATAAGTTAAAGTTGTCTTCTCGCAACTACCATAAATGTATGATGACATGTAAGTCACAATAAGTCATTATTTATGACTAAGTCTTTATTTGTAAGTGGCATGTCAGTCATAGGTAGATTTCATAGACAAACAGATTTTAGTTGCAACCGGTTTGGCAAATGATAATTAATAACAGAGAATGGTACAACATAAATAAAGACGAAAACTTCTATCGACATTAGATTGTACGAGTATTCAGGTTCTACAAGTTCTATTATTAGCAATTTAAAGTTAACACATCTTAACAAAAAGATGGTACCTGATTCAAAATACCCCCAAAGTTATTTATTGGATACCACGACCTCCTGTGATTAACAAAAAGAGCTACAACAATCATCATCTCAGCCTATATACGTCCCACTGCTGGGCACAGGCCTCCTCTCGAGGGCGAGAGGGCTTGGGCTATAGTCCCCATGCTAGCCCAATGCGGATGCTACAACAATATTCGTAGTAAAATAAGTAACACATACATAACACAGCAAAACGAATAAACAAACACCAACAACAGAACCTTGCGGCATACCCCAACAACGTCTTCTGTCGGGCTTTAATACGAAGCTATTGCTATTACGAAGATCGCGAGCCACCATCGAACACTCCCGGCTTTGCTGGACTCACTTTACCGGGATTTCGGATATGACGTAAAGCACTCACTTACAACGGGATCTGACCGAGTTTTTCCCGTATTTATTAGCTTAGGATATAAGAAATGGTTGCGGAGATTCGCGGGATTATTGTCGGAATACAATATGGTTTGGGATTTGGATGACGTGTAGTTAATCGTTTAGCGTTCGTTGGAACAGGTATCTTGACGGCGTAGACCGTTTTTTCTTATCTGTGGACAACTTGAATTTTGTGTTGTTTAAGGGTTTTGTAAAATTATAAGTCGCATTAAAGGATTTAGAACTTTAGAAGACTTTCCAAAACAGAAACATTTACTGAGATGAAAAATAAAAAACAGTCTTCATCCAGATGTATCCCAAATATTCCCGAATATAACTCATTACCCGTTTAAAACTAAAGAAAACTATATTTTAACGAGGACACAAACATTTTATACTCAAATAACTATCAAAAACGATATAAGCCTTACAAAACTGAAACTAAGCTATCAAAAATTAAAAGCAATATTTAACTAGTCTCGTCCGGGTGACGGGAAAATCCTCTCAAAGGAGCACCAAAGATCCAGGAGCACAATAATGCGAACAAAACAAACATGTCCGTCAAACACATCCTCGTTTGGAGTGCGGGGCAAAAAGCGAAATTGC
This sequence comes from Cydia fagiglandana, assembly GCF_963556715.1. Taxonomy (NCBI): domain Eukaryota; kingdom Metazoa; phylum Arthropoda; class Insecta; order Lepidoptera; family Tortricidae; genus Cydia; species Cydia fagiglandana. The sequence goes on along the minus strand of NC_085951.1, from coordinate 2,077,562 downwards.
TACAATATTTACAGCTGACCTCGCATGGGTACAAAGGAACAGTATGGGAATGAATGAACATGAACAAAACTCCATAGCAAGATTTTTTAAAATAGCCTCTTCTGTCCATCTGCTGATGATCATAATCGGTATAGCACGATTTTGGTATCGACACATTTGGCAAAAACATGTTTGTGCAAATTTCGTAATTTTTACGAAGCTTGCATAAGTAACTCATGGTAATAATAGTGGTAATATTATTTTCGTATTGAATAGTCTCATATCGTATGGCTTCTATTCTAATATCCTTTATTCTTAATTAGAATCATTAGAAATATTTAATGGTTAATACATAATTTTAAACCAAGAACTACTTATTTAAACCTACTGAAATAACATAAATTCCTCTAAGATTTTACTTATAATCGTATAATTAACATGGGCCACATAATTAGAAAGAAAGAAAGAAAGAAAATACATTTATCCGCCATAAATGGCTTCGTATGTGGTAAAGGGTTAAAAATGTATAAATGTAGTATATTTACATATGTAAGTACAATTAACCTAGTTTATAAGTAACAGACTAACAAATGTGGACTGTATTTGTCTGAATAAAGAAATTATTTATTTTATAGACGTTGCTGTATAATCTTGGTGAATAATCTATAAAAACCATGTATGAAAACAGATATTGGACTAGGTACATATCTTCGGACCTTGAGAAATTAAAAATTTGGTAAAAATAAGGAGCCAAATTAAGAATTGTAGGCCTATTTTTATATATAGCACTGGAAACGCCTCGCATCACCCTACTGCGCTCATCGCACTGCGTCCAAATTACCGTTTCTTAACCGTTCCTTTCTCTAACGAAACAGAATACAAAATACACCCCCCGGGGACACATGCCCACCACACGGTCACAGTTAACATATATTAATAACACGTTAATTTATTAACAAGCACTGTTTATCCAGGGATTAACTCAGAATAGTTTTAGTTGAACAACAAAGGGCCGAAAGGGTTCAAAGCGAATTTCTTGCCGACATATTTACCTAAGGTTACCTTCAGGTGATAGTAATTTTACGCGCCAGAGGTCCGAGCTTTGGTTGTGTACATTGTTATGCTTGAAATTTGCGCTGGAGTTCACGCAAGAATGACTTTTGGATGGAAATTCGAAGTTCGCAACGTTTGATGGTTAAGACATTGATGGGATTCATTAGGTTATGGTTTTATGTTTGTAGTTCATTGATCTGCAGCGACTTTTGGGGATGCGGATTTAATAAGTGTCACAAAAGGGAAAAGTGATATCTGGTTAGATTTAAATGTCGTTTGAGGTGGATTCTTCCGCTTAATGTAAAGCTTCATAGTTTAACAATTTTGTATTTTAGCTTGTCATGATCCAATGATGTTTTCCAATGTATACATTTCCAGTCGTATATGAAAAGATAAGACAATAGGTTCTTCTTGACTTATCCCTGATTTAAACAATGGTGAATTAGGATGATCGTATAATATAAAATATAAACATAAAACAGATATGGAACAATATTTATTAACAGTAATATTTATTACCTACTACCAATCCAAAAATGAAAATATAAACTAGTAAATTCAACAGGTAACGCCTCAGGTTCGTTTAAAACTAGCATCAAAATTCAAATTAGAACCACCGCAAACAAAGATCGCACAAAAGGCGAAGGTCCGAACCGAACGTGCATCTTTAATGACCAACACGTATTGTTGCACTATTTGACTTATTTAACTACCCTCGAGAATTTCGTACATTTAAACAATTGTATAGAAAATAAGCTCTCTTTGCCGGACGGTGCAAACAAAACTATTGTTACGTGTATTAATTAATGTGAATTTTAAATTTAAGGTTGTGTAGGGTCTTTTGTAACGTTTTGTTAACGACTTCAAGGCAGGTTATTTGACGTTTGAGGTGCCCAAGGGTCAAGAAAGGTTGGTATTTCATGCAGTTAAAGTTCCATATAAATATAAAAAATAAGAGGGCGAAGATGATGACAATTTAGAAAACTAAAATTTTATCAATATCTTTTCGTTACTAAGTTCGTATGTACACAAGTAAAATGGTACAAGTACATGGGAAAAAATGCAATTGCACGCCCTCTGGTACTAGACTTAATTTCAAAATTTAGCTACAAATCTATAGCAAAACACACGGACCATTTAATTCGAAAACCGTAATTTGGCAAACACGGCTTCCGTCTAAAAAACAGAGACGGAGAAAGAATCAGATTTCCGAGTGGGAACCCTTCAGCTTCCTGTGGAGTAGATGATAATTATCCCTTAATGATCGGGGCTCCATCGGTGACGCGGGGGCAGTATTAATATAACATGCGATGACTGCGCGTTCAGACTTGGACCTCATTAAAAATTATTCTATCATTTTTTATTTAGGAGGAATTTTTGATGGAGATTGGCGACCAAAGCGGTCTGATATTCTGACGATCAAAAGATTACTATTACTGTTGGGAATGTTGGGATAGTGTTTTCTCTCTTGTAGTTAGTACCTATCAGTGCCAACGTGATATAGTAGCAACGTGAGTGCTACGAGTGCTGAGTAATTTTAGTATTGATGAATTTAAGATTCGTCTGGACTTCTAATAAATTTGCCGTATGTGTCATGTAGGTCTGTGTGATTAAAATTTTTATTTAACCTAAAGTTTTATTTCGAACAGAATCTTCCGACTCGAAGATATACATTTTATAAAAAATACGCTATAACTTAAGTAGCAGAGCATTAGTGACCACAAACGCCTACTACTACTATTTCTGGAAAACTACTTACGCTTATGTAAAGTTCTACCTCTGCGTTATTTTGGCTCACCATGACGTATTATAGACATGCGTTAAACTAATTCTCATCTGATATTCTCAGTATCACGTTTGTTTATTCTTCTGAATCCATCTCTTCCAATATTTAAAATCTTTGATTCAAGAAACCGTCACTATCGTTTGTACGAGCCCTGCGGAAGTGCGCATTCAACTAGAGTATAATATTTCTTGTACTTATGTAACGTTTTGTCTTTGCGTTATTTTGTAAGAAAATTCCATATAATTCTCATCCGATATTATGTCATGTAAGGCCTGATTCGTAACGGATTTGAAAAATTCAAAATGCTGGCACATAGCTCTAAAGACAAATATCCCTCTTTTGTTTTTAATATTGACATTACTAATGTCTCCAAATTATGTAGGCATCGTTTTTCATTACGTAAGAGCTGATAAAACTAAAAAAAGATGAATCAACGTGAACGCCGTGATCAGATTGTCGCCAAATGGATGGAAAATACACAGCGACCGAACCACTTCATCGCAAAACAATTAAAAATCCCAAGAAATACCGTTGATACGGTTCTAAACCGATACTTTGAGACCTTGTCTACCGCTCAGAAGCCTCGAACCGTAGAACATGGTGGTGCTCGTGATCCTAGGCTAGACAGGAAAATCATTAAGACGATTCGCAACAACCGCAGTATGTCTGAACGGGATATAGCTAAAAAAAACTCTACCAATCAGTCAATGGTGAGACGTGCCAAGGAACGGGCTGGTATGAAGTCTAAAAAGAAGCGAAAAGTGCCGAAAACATCGGAAAAGCTAACTAACAATCAAAACCAGGTCTCGAAAGCTGTACGATTTTCTGGGTACAGACAATTTTCATTTGATTTTGGATGACGAAACCTATGTGAAGGCGGACTTTTCAACACTTCCTGGCAATCAGTTTTATGTTATAGCTGATGGAGAAAATCTTCCAGATTCGGAAACTACCGTAAGAATGGAGAAGTTTGGCTCCAAGTATCTGGTTTGGCAGGCAATTTGCCCATGCGGCGATCGCAGCAGTGCATATGTTACAACTGGCACAATCAATAAAGACATTTACATCAATGAATGCTTGAAGAAACGGTTAATACCATTCATTCAAAAACACGATTCCTCGGCCTTATTTTGGCCAGATCTAGCTACAGCCCACTATGCAACGGATACCCTAAACTTTCTCAAACGACATGATGTCCAGATCGTGCCTAAAGCACTGAATCCGCCAAATATTCCACAGTGTCGCCCTATCGAAAGGTATTGGGCTCTGGTCAAAAGAATCTTACGGAAGACAGGTAAGACTGCCAGCAATCAGCAAGACTTCCTGAGAAAGTGGAACGCAGCGAGCAGGAAAGTGGCTAATGACACTGTCGCACGGCTGATGGAGGGCATTCGGCAAAAATTGCGGCAGGAGTGGGAGAAAAAGTAGAATTTCCATAATAGTCCATAGAGATGATAATTTTATACTGTTTTTTTAATATAAAATCATATATTTTTGTCAATTAAACCACTAAGCTGACAGAAACAGATTTTTTAATTTTTCAAATCCGTTACGAATCAGGCCTTATGTATGCATTTTCAACTCTTCCACTATTTCAAATCTTTGAATCGAGAAACCGTCACCAACGTCTGTACGAGCCCTACGGAAGTGCGCTTTCGACTCGATTGTTCCACGAGATTTTAATAACGGTGCAACGCAAAGGAGTAAGGCCCATTGTTGACTTCAAGATGGTGGCCACTTCTGCTCACTTCGAATAATATTACACTTTGATTTTATTAAATCTTCAGGATTGGGAATTCGTGTTGGGGATTGTGTTCGTTATGCAAAAAGTTCAATGAGTTTTGACTACAGAACATTGTACAAATGAATACATCTTTTGTTAACCAGGAAATTCCATTAAATGTAATCTATCGTAAGTCATACTTACAATTAAATATATACTTCGAAATGTCGAGAATTCAGACTAACGTGAGTTCAAACGCCGTGTTTTTATTTTGACAATAGAACAAAAATCCTAAAATGTTACTAGTCACATGAAAAAATAGGCAGTCGAGTAGATATTTTTTCTGAAGAGGTAAGCGACAATAGCTACTTTCTGGTGCTTCGGCGTTTACACTAAGTTTAATTAATATTTGCAGGTTAAGGTCCTTTTCAGAAGATGCTGCTTATACATATTTAACATTGCTAAAGTGGTCGTAAGTTATTTTAAGCACTTTCCCATGTCTAATACACGCTGATAATGGCGCAACTATAAGCGCCATCAAACTATCACCGTTAATAAAAGCCATTCACGACCCGCTAATAGACAAGTCTTTGTCCTAACCGCCTGGATCTTTAGGGGCCATAAATAACTTCATTACCTGTTCGTGGGCACGTAAAGCATCTTGACTAACAATACGTAAATGTGGGGTATTAAATATATGGGGTGACAGTGGTTTACTGCCAAGGATATAGGGGCATGGGGTTAAACGCAAAATTGGTATGGAAAATTCATAATGTCGTGATGCCCGTGCCGTGGGTCACGGGTTGCGGGAGGGCGATTTTCCATGTTTGATTTTGTAACGGTATTTGGTGATTTCAAAACATACGCTTACGTAGATATTTAATTTGGGGCATGTGCTGGATATTAAGTATTACGAAAATCGTAATTATGAGGATGTCTGCTATTTAGAGACAAACGAACTGACAATAGAACATGATATTAAAAACGGTAAACATGTTAACAGATCCTTATTATTAGACAGTCCAGAAATTTCCAGTCTTCTATGATTAAGGAATATGAAATTTTTTTTATAATCAAAATGTTAATGCCATATAAAACTCTTATTACTTATATTACGTAAAGTGTTCGCAGAGAATAAGCATTATAAGCACCACAGTTACCATTAAATCGCGCAGACATAGAACAAAAGTAAACTTAAGAAGTACGCTACAAAAAAAATAAAAATAGTAAGTGTCACGAGCAAAACTTAGATATAGCCGGCTCTAAGGCTATCCAAAAATCCAAATAAAAGAAACATCATGAAGAAGCACACGTTCCACACTCAGCTAATGAACCCGGACGCGGATCCATCATTACACGCGGAGTGTCGCGCAAACAATCGCGTTCCAGTTTTCCAAAAGGGACCGGCTGATAGTAGTGGATTCGTTACAGCACCGAGTCGAGGGGCCATTGTGAGTGGAGCGCTGTTGTGTCCGACTTGTGGATAATTGCCCCCGTGCTGGGGATTAGGTTTTCTAGCATTATGATAGTGTGAGGTGTTTATTGAGGTAGACGCGGAAAAATAATCTGAATAATATATCTAGTAGCTTCAATTTGTTTTTCTGTTCCGCTGTTAGAAAGACATTTAAAATGGTTTTTGCACAAATGTTGTAGTTATTTCAAGGGTTTTCCACGGACTAAAGAATATTTAAAGATGAAGAGTATCAAAGAATCGGAACTCTATGGAATATTTAAGTATACTTAAGTATGTGGATGTTGCAGTGGTGACCACTAATTGTATTTCTTTACTTTTCATTCTTTTGTGAGCGGTAGATTAAAAGATTTGAATTGAAACTGATCTAAAAATTTTGACATCAATATAATTTTCTTTAATTTGAAAGCTTTTAGATCAGACGAAGTTTCCAGACGAAACAGATAGAAGTTTGCTTATCAAATGTAACACCATGAAGTTTTCTCTTAAGCTTCATCTAGACGTGTGCGCCGCGCCGGCGCGCCGCCGCCGCCGGGCTTTTTGACCACGCCGCCGCCGCCGATAAATGATCGGCGTGAAATCGGCGTGACCTTGAGTGATGTTAATTAGCTATTCCAAGTTGGTTTTTGGATTACAATATGGATTTTTTTGCAATATTTATGTTACAGTTGTCAAATACATACCTATACATCAATTATTTATGAAATGAAACTGAATAGCCAGTTGCAGAAACTATTTGACACACCAATTAAAGTAACTGAGTAATCCTAAGTATTTAACGAACGAAGACTGCTGCTAGTGCTGCTTATACCTTGGACAGCTAGAAGAACAAACCCCTCCATTCTCAAAGAGCTCTATATCGCCACTCGTCTCTTCCCAATATACCATGGGTGAGCCCTTAGGCACTTGTCCCATCAAGAGCGAGTAAGCGATTAAGCTGCGAGACCAATCAGTCTGCGTGTTCGGCTACGCTGCACCGCACGAGCGAGTGACGCGAGTAATAGCCCGTCGCACTCGAACACTCGCCTATAGCCGAGCGACAAAACTATTGGAGCTAACACTCCCTTCTCGCCGCTCGCCCACTCGTTTCTAGTTTATCGTTCTACTCGCTTATCGCTCATCGTCGGCGGTGGGACAAGTGGCTTAGATTCTACGGACATATTATCGAACGCATGATGGGGAAAAACACATGAATTTAATCCGAATGAATGGCAAACGTGCTTGGAGCATGTGTGAGATGGTCGAACGCTATGAAGAGGTCGGCTTGCGGCAGTCTGCACCGTGCAGTCCATACGGGTTATGACCGCACGAAATGGAGACAAATTACATGTGGTCGCGAGCCTCAGCAATGAGAAAACGAGAAAGAAGACGTCTCAGTGAGTCTGGTGCTTGTATGAGAAGAAAACCATGAAATAGAAGTCATGTCATAGCAGTCCGTTATGTCTAGCAAATGTCAAGGATGTGTGGAGTAGTGTTTTGTTAAAGTACGTCATTTTTAATATGGTTAACTTGAAAAAACGGAGAGTTACAGATCGGATCGAAGGTCATTGGGACTAGGTAACCTCTTAGGCCCCCCCCCACATCTAGCGTCTTTCGAGCGTCGGCGTCTGTCGGCGTCTGGTCAGCGCTATGGAAAATGACGTCGCTGCCCAGTTGCGTCGACGCTGCATCGCCGTTGCGTCGAGCAGCGGCCATAGAATTGTAGACGCCGACGCTCGAAAGACGCCAGATGTGGGGGGGGGGGGGGCTTAATGCAAGCCAGTTACTAGGGAAATCAAGTTATTACACCTATCCTTAATCCCTAATATTGTACAGCTTTTGCATCGCACGGGCGCGGGTACGCTACGAATAGCAACCTTAATCCTATATCACATAAATAACTATACGAATTTACTCGTGTTTCCTTGAGATGCAAAAACATAATAATACCTACACCAAGTTATTGTATAGCATTAAGTTAAATTTATATTCTCATTTTAAGTGAATAATGTATATTCTTATGAGAATAAATGTCTTAAACCATAAACCATCCTATATTCATTTACAAACCCTATTTTACTCACAGCATATTCAAACTTTACGTAGTTCACTGATCAATGCAGGTTGCATTGATCAAATTTTCAAGAAAAACAATGAATTAATGATTTTTCTTAAGAAACCTAAAAGTCAAGGTTACGCCGATTTCACGCCGAAAACACGCCGCCGCCGCCGATTTTTTGGCAAACGCCGCCGCCGATCATTTTTTAATCGGCGCACACGTCTAGCTTCATCCACGGAACTGACCGATAACCAAGATCAAATAATACACTGTTAATCACTTGTCCGACATAGGAGACCTCACCCCACATTGTGTCTGGGACAAGGGTGACACGCGCACAAAGCTTGTTTATTGGCCGAGTACACCGCTATCCATCACCCACTGTTCCCGGACCTCGTGCCCTGATCATTATTTAAAATATAGATGAGAGTGTTTTCTTTCCGATAATCGAGACCGCGATTGAGGGTTCCACACAATAGCGCCTTTTGAAAGCGTCGCCCCGAGCCCTAGACGGGCCCGAGGACCGAAGTCTCGCTTATTTGTATTAGTAAATTGAAGGTACACTGTCCACTCTATTCAGAGCCACGCCAAAGCAATCCGAGTCTCCCTTTGGCTCGGATTTTAAAAAGTGGTGGGGGCGCGGGGGGGTTCAATTAAGGTGGTCTTTGTGAACATTCTATCGGCGCGCAATGAAAAGAGTTGTGATTTTCTTTGATATGCGGAGACGCGGTTTGCCGAGTGAGAAATCAAAGGGCTCCATAGCGATGCATGACGGGTTTTATTAAGATTTAATGCCGCCAACGACACTCAGAGGCGGCAAAAGAACGAGTCTCAAGTATTCTGTTACGATGTACATTTTACATGGCGCCATTCGTTCGCGAAGTGCAGCATGGAAATGTGGCGCGAAATTCGTAACAACATTGAATCAAGTGCGAACTTAAGTCGGCTCTCATAATCCTTCGTGCTAATGACGACGCCACGGCACTATCCTTTAGACTATATGAAAATGTACAGATTCAAGTTATCGCGAAGAGGCTCTGCCAGTGAATTTACCATCATTATGTTAGAAAATATAGCGAGAAATCACTGACATGTAAGTAAAGACAGCAAATAAAGAATCCATAAGGTTTCATTTAGATGATTTCAGAAAGGTAAGAAATATATATTTGAAATAGCACAATGTACCTATAATACCTATATGTCAATGGGGGAATATCCATACAACAAAATATTTAACATATTTATTTAGTGTACCATCGCCCACACTGTTAACTGTAAGTACATCAGTGTACCTTATGCCTTATGCCATATGTTCTTCGAAGACGTTACACTTACGTACGTAGACGTTACGTTACGATAGTTTACAGTCATCAGCAATAGTATCTTACACAACTAGGGCCGCAAAAATATATGACGCGCTCTTATTGCGCTCCAAATAAGAACGTGTCACATATTTTTGCGGCCCTAGTTGTGTAAGATACTATTCCTGAAGACCATACTTTTCTATGCCTTTCAATTAAAACGTTCCTCATAAACAATCCTCAAGCATTACAAACCGCCGCGTCACCGTATCCACCTATCAACTTATAAAACGAAAGCACTCAACATTTTCGCAACACCCGACGATCCTGTAGTGAGTGTAGTGTATGGCGCTCTTAAGACGCTCCAAGATGAACCTTTCCTGTCCGGCCCGCCCACCTCCCTAGCTGTGAATATGTAAGCCTGCGGTGTTCATTAACTTAGCATGTTAAGCCGATGATCGTAGATAGTGAAGGTGCCGTTTTTGGGCCCGATTGAGAAAGGATGTATGTTCGTTTATTAAAGTAACCTTGAGATTTGAGAAGCTCCGAGCCGGGGCCTGTGTTTATAGTGATTTAGTGTTTTCATTAAATGAGTAGAGATATTGAGTTGCCTTCAGTTTGCACGTCATGCAACGCTGGGCCGTTTTTAGTGCCTGATTAAGAAAAAATATTTTTCTTCTTCTAAATTTAGCTTTAGATGTATAAAATTCGCATATTTTTCAAAGAAAGTAACGACTAATGACATAATTATTACATTAACTACAATTGTGTCGTTTCTTTCGAACCCGTAAGATAAGGGGCTCAAATTTCATATGTTTAAAGATTATCAACTTATCTATTTACGATTTGGATGAAAAGTTAGGACGGAAATTTTTAAGTCTGAAAACGTAAATTAAACTTCTTTTTCCCGTTACTATATCACATATAAAGCTAGAAACAACATTCAATTTGTTCTCAATATTTAAGTTATGTGTGTGTACATTTTTTAAACTAGTAGCGCTTTATTTACAACAAACACCCATTGATAAATCGTTTCATACATTCTACTTAAAATTATCAAAACCCAACGTGTAGACAGTACCAGAATTCAATTAGTCTTCCACACAAAGGACGGAAACCCGTTAAGTATCCCTAATATCAACTATCGGCATATCATACAATACTCTGGAGATAATAATAACTTATGACGTCAGCAATGTGCAGTTAATTTCACCAGTTCGTTAGTTCGAAGGGGCTCGAGATATATTGTCTCAGTGGGAATTGTTTATCTTTAGCTGTTATTAAGACCATTCTGTGTAATAGTCGATGATATTTCGATGATGCAGACGTAAAGTTTGGAGATAATATGTGTAGTATGTGCTTTATCGTTTTAGGACTGTGTTATATCGATTCAGCGTCCATTAGTAAAGATAGTATTTGCAAGATGAACCACATAAAACATAGACAATAATGATGTTTACGAAACTTAAATCGTTAACGTTTTTTTGGCAGATAGTTACTGTGTGGTGATCACGCGTAGGAATTGGTTCAAAAAAGGAAACCTTTGGATAAAGACGGCAAACTAATGGTTGTTATAGAGATCTTTGGGAGACGCATTTTAGATAAATAGTAAAAAGTAGACATTTTCTATGAAGAATCATAATAAAAAAATACAATAAAATTCCTGAGACTCACAAGTATATCCATTTAAAATGAGTTACTCATGTAACTGAAGTGAGAATTTATTCCGATAAATTATGATCACTATATCAATGACACATTTGAAATAAAAAGACCCAATGATTAAGGAATAAAAGTAAAATTCCCTTTGTCTTGATATTGAAGATAAATATCAGACAATCTAGACGTGCATGCAAGTGCACGGACATTTATATAGACTGCGTTTTCACAAAGCGGAGTGCTTTGTCCGGGGACAACAAACGGATCCTCACTCAAAACGCTCGGAGAACGTGGAGATAACTTGTCTTTTAGAAATAAAGGTCAACCTTGCTTTATGAAAACTGGAAAAAAGGCAGTCAAATAATATGCGATATGAAAAATCAATAAGAATAATAAGATGCCATTTGTTATTTATTATAATATCAGTAGTCCTATGGAGCAAACTATATCTTATCTTATCGCATGCCTTTTTATGAGAAATAATATTAGTCAAGTCAGGGGTGGTAATTTATACTATACATTGCTAGTCCAAAAATGTATTACATTAAAACAATCATTAAGTACATAGGCAAAGGGTTAATAGGTAATACATATGTGGGTAGGGCAGAAAAGTGGTTTCAATCGATGTATACATTCGCTGGAGGAAACCAATAATGAGAAAATATTAATTAAGGAGAACTCTGCAATGGCAAAGTCAAAAAGAATACAAAAATACGCTACTCCGGTTACGTAAATAGAATGTCTTACATTAACACGGTTGTAAATACAAAAAGAAAATTTGAATTGAAACTCGACAAGCCGATCAAACTTAAGTTCATACTTAAGAATTAGACACACATGCAAAAATATAGATATATAATTTCACTCAAAAACTCCATCCTAAAATGTCATCGTCTGTAAGGAAAAAATCACGTCTTTCAACTTTCAAATCTTTTAATCCTTTCAGGTAAAGAAAATTTTCCCGTAACCAATCTAAAATTGACAAGAAAGCCACGAAACGGGGGTAATTTGCAACGGCCTTAATTCCGTCCCGTCCTCTGATAAATCAGACCCACACACTATCGGGACATTATTAATTAAAATCCTGCCTCGGAAGCCCCACCTGTCCCAAGGCGTAACTCCAATCGGTTTAGACAAAGAACGGGCCAATTCGCCTTGGGCCACCAAATCCTTTATAGGGTAGTTAATCCTAGGAAGGACCAAGTATCGATACAAGATAGTTAATAGATTATGTCGATGTGGGGTTTCATACTCGTAGTTGGAAGTTTGACCTAGTTTTAAAAAGCTTCCAATTCTTGCTTGAATAATTTTTCTTTCGAGGTAAGCTTTTCCTTCTCATATTTTTTTGATTTGTTCTGCCATTAAACAGCTCGAAAATATGAGTATTAGGGTAATTTGAGAAAAAACAATATACGTAAGAACACGATTTACTCGAGTATGCAAAACTTTCAGTCACCGTTGTTGGAAAAAGTAAGAAGATTTCATTAATTTATCTTACCTGATATAAACTTACTCTTGTTTAGTTCGCTAATCCGTCCAAAAAGAAAAAATCAGAGAAAAAGGAAATCAAAGAGGAAAACGATGAGTAACAAATAACGTACAAAAAGAAACCACTTAACAACAGCGCTACTTAAAAGAGCATCCAATAAAACAGAAACTAACCCGAACAAACTTCGCAACCAATCTACAGCGGCACGATAAATAAGGCCGAAATCGGAACAAATGGACAGGCGGCAAATTAAACGCGGCTACATTTGGATTCCCATACATTAGGCACATCGATCTCACACGTCTAAACAAAGGCTCGGCGAAACGCTGGTGAACACGCGATCGTCTTAAGTTCTCCCCAAAACCTTCTCGGAGGGGGTCATCGGGATTTAGAAGCTATGCCGAGGTGGGTAAAGCTTATATTGGTTTGGGGGTTTTGGGAAAGGACTTTATAGAAAGGGAGGCAGTTGGACTGTAGTGTAACTGATACTTTGCGATTGTACAAACAGGTGTTTTGTCAATAAGATCACTGTTTTTAGAGGTCTTAATGAGGTAAGCGATTTAGGAATGAAGCATTGAGGATTAGGCTGTATAATTTTGACAATTACAATACATATACTCAGTGTTGCACATTTTCAATAGAAGAAGAAAATACATGTTTACCTTTAATATATTAAGTTCAGTTCAACTAGTATCTCATTCAAAGAATTCATGTGAAATAAATAGTTCAAACATTTTCTAATACCTTTAATATTCTTTTAATATCTTAATATCTTTTTGAAAACGTTTCTAAGACTTTAGTACTTTATCGGCAAATATTCCCAAAATAACTGACAAGATTCATTTCTGAGCCACGAACTCTCTAATTGGTTCATTATTTTCTTCCAACAGGGGTATCTCCCTAACAGAAGTATCGCTTGAAAGATGGAAAAAAAGTTTAAGGCAGCTTCAAGCAATCTAGCGCGTTCATATACCTGTTGTAGTAGTATACTCGTAAACTTCAGCGTTGAGTTTGGCTGAACGACATGGCTAACGAGCAAACTTAACTCTAAAATCTAGAAAAATCTGGCGAAAATCAGTCACTCTGCTACGTGGACCTTCAGCATAGAAACATTATACCTTCTGCCTAGTAATTTGCCCTTACAATTCCGTGTGACAAGCGGCCGCCCCTTTAATGCGGCACAAGCAAAAACAAAACAATCCGATGCTCACCTCCTCGCGTCCGGTTCCGTACAGTAAATTTACATTCCCCACCATCCATCCCAGAAGTCCATCCGGGCTGGTAATAAAACGGTCTTGAGGCGCAAGTCTTGATGGGGCAAGGCATGTGAGTGGAGCGGGAGACTATTGAGATTTAAATATGGAAGAAACTCTACAGTTGACATCATCTCTGTAAATTAAAGTATAAAGCGAAGCTTCAGTTACCTACCTTTGGCGCTGAATTCCCAGTAGAATTGCTGAATGATTGATGAAGAGACCGAAATTTGTTATAAAATCGAAGAAGGTGGTTAAGAAGCGCTCTTGTATAGTCCTTCAAGTCATTTCCGTCATTAGAAAAAGTGGAAAATTTTAAAAATGTAAGCTCGAAGGGTATTCGTTCCATAGAAAATTATAATTTCGCGCCTTTTTCTACAGACAAACTTGTTTGACCGTCTATAAAAGTCATTTAAGACACCCAGGAAATATTCAACACCAGATTTAATTGAAATAGGATTCAAAGTTGACAATCACATTTCATAATCAATGCGCATAAAGTCCTGCAGCTTGCAAGGAAAGCATAATAGCAAAAATTTATCGGATTTTTCCTTATAATACAAAGATGAGGGCATCAGCCGCTAATTCTTATTGTTTGCTCCTGACTCGAAGACGGCCGTTCAGACCTTAGAGATATATGCCGAAGGGTACACGGTACACCCTGTTTACAGGGTGATGGTATCTCGTAATTGTGACAATATTTGCTTCAGGCTTTTATGGTTAAGGTACAGGTAAATTGGTGGGGTCATTTTCCACTAAAGTTTAAGTGAAGTTGAAATTTGTGATATCTGATTAATTAAATCGCAAAGTTTAATTGGAGCCTGGGGTCTTATCAATTATGGAGCTGATTAGTCTAGCGTTCTGGTCTTGCTTTACTTTAAATGTATTGTAACATCGAAAACTTTGGAGTAAACAAATTACTAATTAATCTGAGAAACAAAAAAGTTTACAACTCAAGTCGTATCTTTCAAACTCTTAAAAAGTAAATTGCAATAAAAAGTTGTGTAAAAATTCGCGACGTAAGTAAAGATATTGAGCCACATTAAAAAGTACAAACGAAAACACTGATATAAGAGTCATCATCATCATGACGTCTGTATAAACCATCCTGTGTGCCATTTGGTCTCACCACTTAACCAACATATCCAAATGGCTCCTTCTAAATTTCAGCACACCCCTTGCTCCAGATTTAGGGTCGCACTCACAACGGGCTAAGGTGAAAAGTACACCTAAGTTCAGATTAACAATCGGACCGGGCAAAGGTCCGACGGCCTCGGCGATAAATTCCCCTGGATAGAGCACTCCGCAGGCCCTTAAATATTGAGACGATCTAAGTTTTTGGATGGGTTAAGTGGACATTGGTTGTCTCTTTGCCTTTGTTCTAATAATTATGTTTATGTTGATTTTTTCTAAATAGAACACTGCGCGACCTTGAATGTTATACGTTTTCTAACTTCTAAAAGGATTATAAATTGAAAAATTTGGGCCACATGGCTCACTGGCGAATATACCGACAAATTCCTTCCCTTTTTTGACGACGGTAATACTCGTATCGCTACCTGCGAAAAAAATATGAGTATAGATACAGAATTTTATCCGCCTAATGTCTGACACATTTAGTCTGGTAAACTATTTCACATTGTGCTCGTCTTTTTTTTTCGTCTATTTCTTTAATACTACATACCTATATTCACATATATACACGTCGTTTAAGACTTTTTAGCAATAATTTCAAATGTAGACACCTTTACTGTTCGGTCACACACTATTCGGTTTTGGTCAAAATTGCCTCAAAAGATTTAGGTTTAGCCATTCCCACCCGACATTTTTTTCAGACAAGAATTTTTGAAAAAAATTTGGCGCTAGCCGTTTCTAAGTCCACCTAGATCCTTGCCCACATCCGTCGCTACATCGTTGGCCACTATAAATCGGCCAATGAGAAGTAGTGATTTAATCGGAAACCCCAGGACCCGAGGAAGCCATTAAATCGTATGGTCAGAGGATAATTAATTCTGCGGGCACGGTCAAGTGAGATTAATGGCAATAGTCTTTCGATGGGCAGGCGTGGATTTAAATGTACAACATAATACTTCAAGAACAATGGCTTATAGGGACTTTTGGGTTGGACGCTCACGCTTCACCAAATACACTCAGGAGGAATTAAATCGGGTAATGGGATCACTTCGGTCTTGCAACTCGGAAATGTCGCTAAAAAGTGAGCCCCTTGAGTATAAATGTAAGGTACTGTAACTTGATCTTTATATTTAGGTACGTTGTACAACACAATTGAGTCTTTTTCGGATGATTCTTAGTTTATGTAAAGTCGCCATCAGATATAATGGAGCGGCCAAGGCGCCCAAAAATATCTAAACACGCCTTTATTGTCAAGAGTGTCAAGACGTTATATTGTGTTGTGTGTGTTTTAGTGTTAGTGTTTTGTAATAGTTGAGTGTTTAGTGTTAGTTGTATATTTTGTAGTTCTATTGTGATTTTGTTTGACATGTGTTATTTTGACTTTAAAGAAATTGAATTTGAATTTGTGTTCAGATGTTTTTGACCACCTCGACCGCTCCGATATCTCTGATGGCGGCTGTACATGCAGAGAATTTAATTTCCGACCCATTTCGTACCTTGTCACAGTGACAATCAATGTGAAAGTCGCTAGAGACCTCATACTATCGTCACTGTGACAAAGTAAAGTACAAAATGGGTAGGAAATTAAGTTTGTTTTAAACATACGTGAGTGACCCGTTTCTCACGGAAGTTTTGTCAATATCAATATGTACCAATTTTGGACTAAAATGACACATGGATCGGACAAACGGACCAATCAAGCTGTGAAGTTAGTAGCTAGAATTTAATAAGTTTTTGGCAAAAAATTTATTTTATCGCTGACTGTACTTTTCTTACGACACACAATTAATACTCATCGAGACAATTCTAAAAACCCCTAACACAATTATTAGGTTGCGTTGTTTCGTCACAGAGTTCCTATGGCCACCTCCTGTCTCCATCATCAGACCAGCTCGATGGTACCATAATATTGCATTGTCATCTGATTTATACATGCATGCAAAATTTCAGCTCAATCGGAAACCGGGAAGTGGATCAAATTTAACTTGCAAGATTTGATTACAGACAGACAGACAATGGTCAGGTGAAACTAAATAAAAGCTTGTAAAAAGAAAGATCACTGAGGCGAGGTTTTTACTGAGGTGTGCCAATAAAGAGTATTCTATCTATCTATCTGTCAGTCAGACAACTTTAATATTATTTGAGGATTTAATATGACGCCTGATTCTATGAATTATTTTATTTGAGGACTATCAAGACAAAGTTTTCTAAAACACAATAGTAGATAGAATAATGTTACTTTGTACAGAATAATGTTGCCTTGACAATACTAGTTTCGATAGACTTGATGATAGAGGTATTTAAAAACTATCCTATGTCCTTTCCGGGGCCTCAACTTTGTGCTTACCAAAATTCATTTAAATTGAGTGGTTTAAGCTTGACGAGGTAACAGACAGGCATAGTAACTTTCGCATTGATTATATTATGAGTGGAGATTGTATGTAATAGATGACATATTTGATGCGATACTGGAGCCATTTTGGCTTACGCTTTCTTCATGACTTAGGACTGACACAGACTGACTGCAACCCGCCTGTAATTAGTACGAGAACTGCATGCCGATTGCACGCCAACTTTGCAGTTGGCGTGCAGTTCCCATACAAGTTGCAGTCGGGTTTCAGTGTGTCTATACCGGCCCTTAATGAGTTGTAGTAAAAGTACTTAAGTGATCATGAGTTCAAGTCTCACCCAAGACAGTATATTTTTCCACTTTTAATTTATCCTTAACTTATACTGTTCTGCAGGAAAACAAGAATATTTGAAGAGAATAGTGTGAAAATGCTACCTGGGCAGTAACCTGCAGCTCCAACTGCAAAGAATTGGGCAGAATGAATGCAATAAGCAATCAAAAAACAGCCAGTAGGCCTAGCACATGTTTCGCGACAGTATCTCGCGGCGAGATAGACTACCCGTCTTTTTCTACCTATGTGAATAAAAGAGGGTATTTGTAATGTGGTAAATGTCCACTTTTAGTGTTTAGCAGTAACGCTTTGGTTTACTGCGACATAAACGCATATTGCTTGTATCAGCGACAATCTACTTGTATAAAATAGGGTGCTTTACAAATAAAGACGTTCATTACTTAATCTACTCTGGTAGTTATCATTCTCATTACTGCCCGTCCTACGCTCCGCAGCCTCCGCCGAACCAGAGTATATCTCACTATCTCGCTGCGAGATAATGTCGCGCCAATCATGTGCTAGCCCAACTATGGGTGCCGGCGAGTAACTCTGCACTATATCTCACTTTAGAGTAGGGTTGCAAAGCGAAAAATCTCTAGCCTTTTGTGTGGCTAGCAGCCCGCAGCAGCGGGATGCATAAATCAAACAAATTTGAATTCAATAATGATGTTTGCCACTATTTTAAAATATTGGGTACTTTTGCACAAAAAAAGATAAAGACATGGGTCTTATACTGTGGAATGCTCCAAGCACCAATGCTATATTTTTTTTTTGCAAATAGTGTATATTTACACATTACAATTTCAATGCATCCAAGTGCCAAGGAAAG
Organism: Cydia fagiglandana; assembly: GCF_963556715.1. Taxonomy (NCBI): domain Eukaryota; kingdom Metazoa; phylum Arthropoda; class Insecta; order Lepidoptera; family Tortricidae; genus Cydia; species Cydia fagiglandana. The sequence goes on along the minus strand of NC_085951.1, from coordinate 2,059,166 downwards.
AATCGGTTCTCCGCTCTCTTGCTTTTAACAAACAACCATTGTAGCAACCTAATATCTCAATATTCTACAAATATTATCCAGGTAATGGTAATTTTTACAATTCACTAAAATAGGAGTCTTGGTCTCTTACTAAAAAACAACGAGATAAACTTGCAAAGTGCCAGAGAGCTATGGAGAGGAGCATGCTCGGTGTAAAATTACAGGATAGAAACCGCAGCTCTGACATAAGAACCAGAACAAAAGTGACAGACATCCTCACCCACATAGACATGCAAAAATGGAGGTGGGCAGGCCACACTATAAGATGCAAGACAGAGAAGTGGAGCCAAAGAATTCTCATGTGGCACCCTACAGATGGATCAAGATCGCAAGGCCCTCAATTAACACGATGGGAAGACGAAATTATACTCACAGTGGGACCACTCTGGACAAGGGTGGCAAGAGAGAGGAAATACTGGAAGGAGTTGGAGGAGGCCTTTGCCGACAGGCACACTGAACCAAGAGACTTCATATAAACATTCAAAACTAAAAACCAACAATCATGTTCAGAATAAAGGGCTATATAAATAAAATAAAAAAATAGGAGTCTTGCAAACCTAGCAGCAGCTATACAGTCAGCAGCAAAAATTGGTAAGTGGATGAGGTGTTCAAAATTACCTTGACACACTCTTATTCTCTTAAAAACAAAGTTGCATCAAGATCATTTTGGACACCTGGCCCGCTTAGCAACTTCTGCTGCTGACAGCACAATCAAAGGTACACTTTCATTTTAAAACTTTACCAAAATAACATTAAATTTGATACGAACATTCAATATCCGTCTTTGTTCTTTGTTCTGTAAATAAAAGCTATTTTATTTTTATTTATTATTCAATACCCGGTGGCTAAAAAACAACTGCATTCCCGTTGCCATGGTTTTGGTGTTATACTGACCAACTTTTACTATGGGACCAACCAACCCTGAAATCGTGAAAAAAATTTACCCTCCCATAGATAATGGACTAGTTAAAATGAAACCGCCAATTTTTCTTTTTATGATTTTGGGGTTGGTTCCATAGTAAAAGTTGCTCAGTATAATCCCAAAACAATGTAGTTACAAAGAAATTACAGAGAAGAATTTAAACACACAAAACTGTTTTATTTTATTATGACACAGCTATAATCTTTCTAGGTAATACTATTATTACATGTTCAGTACAGCTGGGAGCTGTCGGCATATGAATATCTTGCAGGTAAAATTTATGCAACAGTTTTAAAATAGAATATAGAATTACTGTTACATGAATACTTACTTGGTGGTAAGAGACAAAACTATCTGTTAAATAACTGTCTGTTTACTACAATTTGACTAAGAAACTATTTCAAGAATTATGCAAGATTTATCCTCGAAAATGTTAACATTTGGCAATATTGCCTACATTTGATGGATTAATTTTGTTAATTACTTTTGAAACGAGTTATTTACTACAGAAATTTGAGCTATTACACAATATTAAATCATATCTGGAGAAAAAAAACATTCAATAACAACATAACCTCAAAATAAGGTTAGCTTTCGCGCCGGTAGGCCAAAACCAGCATCACGTAAACTACTATCAGTAGGCTTATACACTAAAACATACCTGATAAGGTGTCTCTTCATCGTGCTCCTCCAAATGCTTCAAGTTTAAAGTCGCTAAGCAGTTCTCGATAGAATTCCACACATACAAAACATCATCTCTTAATTCTAGCAAATTACGCAATTTTCCACTTGGATTCTCCTTTAAACTTTCACTGAGGTCCTGAAATATCTTGTGGTTAGATAATTTCATTTTATTAGAGTGGGAAATCATGTTAAAAACGAAATTAGCAGTTTGTTTTTGCTTTGAGCGCGACGTTTTTACTGACTGACAGCGACGCGACGACAGCGTGACAGTGACACTGACAGCTGACAGATCTTTTTTTTAATAGCGTTCGGTTGTGCGTTTCGTTATTCCTCTGCTAAAAACAGTAGGGCCAAAAGTAAAATTCAAATAACTTTCAAAATAAAATTTTCAGCACGCGTTAAACGAAGTTGCCGCTTTGCGGGTCCGTCGAGCAGAAAAATAGTATAGGTGGGCATAAAACAAAACTCATATGTGGGATGACCTCGGCTTCCCCTCTTTATATTTGGACATACAGCCTGGCAAAACAGAGTAGAAATTAAAAAGTGGCAACACTGTAGCGTCGTCCCGTTCTCTTATACGTATTGATTTGAAAGGGACGACACTACAGTGTTGCCAATTTTTAATTTCAATTTTTTTTGCCAAGCTGTATATTGAGACATTTCTTACTTTACTGCCCCAAGTATGTACTATGTAATATACATTTGATATCGTAATATAATAGGTAGGTAGATACTTCACAGTTCACGCACCTTAGCTGATTGAGCCATTTAGGGTTCAAACTAATTTGGTTGTGGAATACTTTCGCTATGAAATGTCAAACGTAATGTGAACCCCACATAAGTACCTTACACCATTGAAGACCAAGAAATGTACATAGGTGCAGATGTAGTGCATAATTGTATTCTATCGTATTTTCTCGGAAACGTTCGTATTTGTTATGCTAAATCGTATCGTGTTCGTATTTGTTAGTTCAGTAAATGTCAATACTACTTTTTGTATGAGTTAAATAGCAAGAAAGACACATTTGTAAGTTTCCGTGAAAATACGATGGAAAATAATTATGCACTACATCTGTACTCTTATGTTTTGATACCCCATACCATGGTATAATAATATACTCCGTCTGGTACTCTCTTCACGTGACTGACACAAGCCTACGTCATCGTGCGACAGCGCTATATGATAATATGCGATAGCGCTATATAAAGTGGCAATGTTATTGTGACGTAGGCTTGTGTCACTCTGGGAAGAGAAGACCATGTTTTATTAGACTATGCCCCATACCTAGAATACGGCAAAGTAGAGCGAACTCTATCGATGCTAATTTGGTGCAGAATTAGCTTTCACTGATTGGAAAATCTACCATCTCTATTTTAGGCAGCTGGGTCGATCAACTATTTCTTGTTGTTATTCTGTCCCGTCAGCCAGGAGACAATAGTAGCATAGTTTCTTAGAAGAGCTGCTATACCATGTTCTACAAACGTGCTTAGTAGATGTCCCATTATGGAAAGGCCTTATAACTACCAAAAAATTCAAGTCTGGTTCATTTAAGAAATGACTAGTATTTTAAAGGGGCCCACTGATTAACAGTCCGCCGGACGCTATCGGCCTGTCAGTTGTTCGGAACTGTCAAAATTTTGTTCTAACTGACACACCGATACCGTTCGGCGGACTGTTAATCAGTGGGCCCATTTAGAGTGACCCAGGAGACCGTAACCATGGTAACTAGTGACAAGAAAAAGTTGGTTCACCCAGCTGCACAGATTGACAACCAAGGACGATAACCTTTTATCGTCCTTGTTGACAACTCAACAGAGGGCCTACCGCGAACCACGTTCGACTTGTTGCCTCTCTGTTGCACTTGTAAATTCGTACGTATGTGTGACAGGGAGGCAACACGTCGAACGTGGTTCGCGGTAGGCCTTCTGGAACCAATTACCTCTCCCATAAACCATCACGAATCCTCTTTCCAATTTCTCACCAAGCAATCGCGTAAGTACTCCGCCAACGGCTTGTTCTCGCAATATCTCACTTAGATTCCAAATGGTATCACGTAATTTCATCCCCCTGAGCTCCTACGGGCCTTTTCTTATAAATAAACCAACATATATGTGGCAATAAATTTTCCAACTCCGAGATTTGTACGTTTCTATAATTTAATTCGCGTTTTGTTAAAGCATCCTGTTATTGGTGATGGCATTGAGTTATCGCGTTTTGGATTTTCATATGTTTAATTGGGTGTGCGTGGCGAAAAATAAGATGTAAGATGGATCATAGACCTATAATATATAGAGACGGTGTCTCAGCGAGTTGTCACTGTTGCCACTTTTGTTTAGTGTAGATTAACAATGAGGCCCACCTTGCTGTAGCCATGTCGATAAAGTCATATCGATAAACTATCGACATTTCTTGCAATTTTAATTTTACTTCAAAGGCTTAACGATACCTACAATGACCAAAAACGCTTTTATGCGTTATTGTGATTATCAGATCACAATTTTATAGTCACGCCCCAGCAGGGAACCAAGGGAAAGTTCAGATATTTAATTAAAATACATAAATACCTCCTAAAATAGGTGTTCCGCAATAATGTAATTATATTATTATATTATAATGTATTCATTATCCATTAGCATTTCAATTATGTTTATGTTTAACGAAGATATTGAAGCTTCAATTAATCGCTATTTCGTTCCGCTGTGTAGCGTTTATCGATATATAACATGATTAAAATCGACTTTTCACATCCCTAAAAGAGCACACATATACGCTTTTACGCACACATACACAGCCTGGGCGCATCAAGAAAGGCAACACTTGATTTGAAGTCCACCTTGTCAACAGTATGGTTGTCCTTTTTTGACAAACGGCATTTTTAAAAGAGCGAGGAGAGAGAAATGATACTAGTTGCTGCGCCGTGAAAAAGAACAGAAAACGTTGGGCCCTTGAGATGGATATTTCTTAACGCCTACGTGGTTCTATTGAGTCAAGTAAGTTAAAGTTTAAAAAATTTACTATATGGTTGTCTGTAAAGTCGGTTTACGGACTATAATTTTGCGTGATATCGTCATATGAAAACATTGATGAAAAACTGCATACTTTGTCCGTAACGTTACCATGGAGGTATGTCCACAACGTTACCTGGAAATTTGTCCACAACGTGACATTTTTTCTTGCATGCTACCTAATCCAGTGAAATTGTAGAATTTTGTAACGTGGCTCTTCTGCGTCAAATCCGGTAGTTCACGAAGTTGAATAGTTTCGATTTCTCAAAAACTATTTATTTAATTGAAAAAATCGTTGGATGAAACTGAAGTGTACTTCATTTTTCACTATTGGTCAAAGTTTCATGTCTAAAGGCCCCAGTACACAATGGGCCATCGCCGGCCACTCCAAGGGACGCAGCCTTGCGGTAGAATGAGATAGCAATATTACTTGCTCCCTCTAACGCATAAATGCGTCCCTTGGATTGGCCGGCGATGGCCCATTGTGTACTGGGGCCTTAAATGTTGCATAATAAGAGATTAAATAGGGATTTTAGCCCGAGATAAGGGTTTACGAAAAAAATATTTTCTATGATTGTAGTATCTTTTTTGAAATATCAGTTTAGACACTTTAGACGTAATCAAAGATCAATAACCAAGCTAAGATATTGTGTATAGAACTTTATTGTTTATACAATGTTCAAGTATTCTATAGCGACGTAAAAACAGCAATTTCGGCCGGGTAGCCCCTTAAATAGCTTACCGTAGGACTAGGTAGATATGTGTAAAATAAATTTTTTATTCAGAAAAACATAGTTATACATGTGTAAAATTGTCCTATAATATTTAGTTTATTATTTATTTATTTAAGTTATTATCGACGATTTCTTTGTATTTATTAATGTGTTCAAATACTTCAAATTCAAGCTGCGGTTGTACAGTCAGCAGCAGAAGTTACTAATCGGGCCAGGTGTTCAAAATGACCTTGACACGCTCTTATTCTATTAACAATAAAGTAGCGTCAAGATCATTTTGAACACCTCGCCCGCTTAGCAGCTTCCAATGCTGACTGTACTTTATATAGCAGAAAAAATCGTTAGCGAAACAAATGCAAACAAAAAAAACTCCGGGTATAATCTTTTTCATACTCAGACAAGAGGTTAACCAATGGGGTTGGCAATTATCGAAGGTTTGCATAAATGAAATGAAAATCTTTATTTCAGGCAACTAGTGGCCCATACATAAATACCTTAAAACTAGCATACATATTATAAAAATATATTTTAAACCTAAACACTACAAAACGCATAGATGGCGCCACCATAGCTTAAACCCCTTTCTCTAGTTTTATTCTATGAGATTTATCTTAAAAAACAAAGATTTGACACAGTTACAGGGAAAGTAAAATATTTCGTTCAGCCAACCCTATTCTATAGTTCGTTTTTTTTTAGCATTAGAAATAAGGTAAACAATCTTGATGTGTCTTTTAATTGAAAAACACATTTTAAAAATAAGTTACGGCAAATATGTAACAATTATGAATCTAATACGATCATTTATATTCTTCTGCTCTCATAAGTACTTAATAGTTTTTGATTTTTAACAAGCGTTTTTCAATTAAAAGACATGTCAAGATCGCTTACTTTCTTGCAAGTTCTTTCTAATGCTAAAAAAAACGAACTATAGATATTACATGAATATTGGTAGGTATAGGTAGACGTGATCTTAAAAGGTCTGTCGGAGAACCGTACATTTTAAGATTGAACTCCATTAATATTTAATTTAGCAAACAAACAAAAGGCCAGCTAATGTATACAGGCCAGAAAAGTATTGTTTCCCGGATTGTAGATCATAAATAAGCGGCAGACAGCGGAGGGACACGCGTCACCTTTTGATACATTTCCTCTGTCGTTATTAATGACAAGTCATCGGTGCCGTCCCGGCGGGTTGGCGGACAGGGCTGCCACTACACAGTTCTTGTATGACATAGGTACATTGAGAGAAAAATCATCACCAGGAATTAAAAAACAGTTCTGTACTGGGGGAAAAAAATGAAGTTTTTGTAATAATTATGGACGTTTCACTATTTCTGTAAAGTTTATTTATTTCCTACAAACAGCTCAGTAATCCCAAATATAATTTCAACAAACAGATACCTAATAGAAATTGCAAGAACTAATAGAAATTGCAAAAGTCAATTTGTTCCTATTGGTTAACTCTCCTTGTCCCCGGATTAAGTTTATTTTTGTAATTCTAAGTGTATTTTTGTTGTACTTTTATCTCAGTGTACTTCTCACAACTACCACGAGCTCGTTTTTCGATGACATAGTCTGTGTCTTTAGGTATTTAAATAAAAGTAAACAAAATAGATTTTGTTTACTTTTATTTAAATATACCCTCTAATGTATGGGTAGACCCTCAAATGGCTCCTTAAGCCAGTTGAGGGTAGATGAAAATATTACATGATCAAATAATCATCATCATCATCATCATCATCAGTCGTTCCCTCAATGCTGAGGATCGTGACATCATGTCCTAATGTTGCTGACCAGCCCGCCTAGCCAAGGTTACAATCGCTATCGCTTCGACAACGAAAAGCATTATGTCTCTCTATCACTCTTCCAAGTTAGTGCGACAGTGACAGTTGCGTTTCGATCGCTACGGAGCGTAAGCGATCGGCATCTTGGCTACGCGGCCTGTCTCTTCCATAGGCTTCTGTCACCCGCCATATGTACGGCTTCCTGCAGATGTAGATGCAGCGGTGTAGTGACTTGTGCGCTCCATCTAGCGGGTGGTCTGCCGCGAGTCCTCTGGCCCTCAACTTCAAATAATGATAATAATGTAGGTAGGTTAAAGTCAGGTCGTTCAGTGACTGTTCCAGGCGGTTTTATATTTGGTCGGTTAACCAATAAATGTTATAACTACCCGAAAATGTGCCGAAAATAGTTTGTTTACTTTTATTTAAATACCTAAAGATACAGACTATAGGTACTTATACCCCGGCAAGATTTTATTTGAGCTTCGCCTTCAGTGGTACAGTCGCCATCAGATATATCGGAGCGGCCAAGGTGCTCACAATTATCTGAATACGCCTCTATTGTCAGGGCGTTAGAGTGCGTGTTCAGATATTGTGAACACCTTGGCCGATCCGATATATCTGATAGCGACTGTACAGATGTAGTGCATAATTATTTTCCATCGTATTTCCACGGAAACGTCCGAACGTGTTTAGCTATTTCAGTCAGTCTCAGTACAAAAAGTACTGAGGTTGACTGAAGTAGCATGACAAATACGAACGTCTCCGAGAAAACATGATGGAAAACAATTACCTATGCACTTCAAAGTTGCAAAAAACTGAAGACCTTTTAACCTAGCTTTAAACCTATTTGAACAGAACTAAGAGCGGAATTGTTAATTTAAACATAAATCATGATTTTTAGGGTTTCGTACCTTTACAGTCCGTCTGGCCCTAATGCCCCAGGCTGGAATTTTCATTTTTTAATTTATATAGTAGTGTTTCCATTGGAAATAAAAACAAATTAAAATATTTTCTGAAAATAATTTAACTTGTTCTAATACTTCTAATAATAAGTAAGGTACCTATTTCGAAGCTTTGACCAAGCCAGCCATAATGTGTATTCAATGTAGAGTAGAGGAATTCTTTATACTTATGTATGTACAGGTATATAATTCCATTAATCACTAATCAATTAACAACTTAACAAAAACCCCCAAATTTCTTCCCAAGCCGTCGCCAACCCTAGCTCCATACGTCGCGACCTGCCCAGCATAATAATAGATCGGGCAAGGGTGGCAATGTGCCACCCCTTAATATCATGTGAGAGACGTTCGTAAATTTATCAATAGCATTATATCTCGAAACTGAGCACTCGTCTCGCTTATATTTTATTCAGGATACGATGTTTTGACATTCGTCTTTGCTTTCGTCGGATCAAGCTATGGGTTTATGGTCTGGGTAATGGCGAAATACGGGGACATGTTTCGAATATTCTTTTAAGCTATTTCCACATACCTATATATATGTGCTAGGGGTCTAGTCTAGATAACAATAGTTTGCAAAAAAAGAAACAAAAAAAATACGTGTAGGCTCCCCTACAGTCAATGTCAAAGATATGTTTACATTTTTCGCCGTATTATAAAGGCGCAAAAGTGTATCTTTGTCATCGACCGGACCCTAAAAAAGTATTTTTATTTTTTTTATTTTACCACTGTCGCCCTAATATCCTTGCCAAATTGCAGCTTTCTAGCACTAGCCATCACGGAGTAAAGCCGCGGACGGACAGACGGACACGGCGAAACTATAAGGGTTCCTAGTTGACTACCTACGGAACCCTAAAAAACACTAATTAAAATTGTTATATATCGATTAAAATTCCTCAGCATAACATTAATAATAATCTAATTACATAATAATAAGGGTATACCCATATAACTAACACATACCAATCTACAATCATTCAAAAAACATCCGCACCATCAGTCTTGGGACGCCGTAGGGTAAAGGCGCCCATAGCTGTCACGTACGAAATATGGGTATACAATTTACACAATATCGTCATATGTCAGGGTGTCACTTGGCTCCCGAGGCGTCTACCCCAATTACCGTTGGAATTGTTTCATCGCTCTCTATCTATTACTTTTGCGACTGGGGAGTAAGGGACAAAAAATAGTTTTTGTTTGCAATTAGGATGATTGATTTGGCTTGAAAGGTAATTTATTGCGCTCGAATTGCGTAGTGTCAGATGTTTTAGGTTGTTTATTTTTGTTATTGTTGGTTATATTATTTTTTGGTATTGCGGTTAATTTAATCATTTAATTATTATTTTTTACAGTCTCCTTTTACCTAGGTAATTTAATGTTTTAAGTATGAGCGGGTCCATATATGTATTCTAAGGCGATAATACGATTTTACATTAACAACTTTATCAGGCCATTTATTCTCATAAGGATTGTATGTATGTGACATAATGATTGTACAGTCAAGTGTAAAAATATGGGTGTAGATAACTTACTCAAAAATATGTCCCATAGTTGTTAATTCGCTGACATAAGAGCTTGGGACATATTTATGAGATGATTTGTGCACCCATATCAAATCATGGGATATTTTAGATGTATTTCTTAAAATAACAGAAAGGTATCATTTTGTATGAAAATGTCGATGATGTGACCCTTTATTTTTGTTTTTTATTCATTGGCCGGTTAACAGCTAATAAAGGGGCCCACTGATTAACAGTCCGCCGGACGGTATCGGCCTGTCAGTTGTTCGTAACTGTCAAAATTTTGTTCTAACTGACAGGTAGACGATACCGTCCGGCGGACTGTTAATCAGTGGGCCCCTTAACATTTTTTTATACACAGGTACGTGTATTTTTAATTAAATTAAATTAAACAATGAATCAAACCTACCCCTTCTCGATCAAAGTCCCCAGCATATGTGTAAGTAATGGCTCCAGCTTCTAATTTATGCACACACGAACAAAACCAATACAGGCGTCTATAAATTCACGGCGACGTCCGAAACACTTGAAGTCTTAACTACCTCCACGTAGGTGAGGTAGGGATGGGGCTGTGGTAAGGTAGTGCTGCTAAGGAGGTTTTCCTTACGTGTCTTATCATCAGACATCGTAAATTTTATAGCATTATAATAAGTGATGTTAACAGAATTGGTATAAACAATTTCAACCCTAATGATTAATTAGCGTTAGTTACGTTAATATTAACCTTAATTTACCACTTCAGTGGGAATTATCTATACCAATTCCGTTAACACCACTCTGCTGCACTAAAAATGCTAGTTTACGATGTCTGCTTATCATGTAAAAGAACGTGACGTCAAAGTGTCATTCCAACAATACGATTCATAGACAATCTAGACATCTATAATATTTAAAACTTTCGCGTTTTGAATCACATATTAACTAGAGATGCAACGGATAGTTTTTTGCCGGATACCGGATATTCGGTCTAAACATCGGCCGGATATCCGGTATCCGGTCGCCGAATATTCGGCCATCGGAACTATACCTACATTTCGGTTTTTCAGGTGCGCATTCTGCAGGTTTGACCTGTTTCCTAGTAAACGTTCGCGCGGACTCATTTTTAGGTACGAAATTAGTGCGCGCGCAAGTCAGTGGAATGATTGTTTTAAAATAATAGACAAGTACGATTATGACCGTGTCTGTTTCTTAAATCCAACTGGTTTACTCCGAAATCAAGCAAAGTTACTATCCGGTATCCGGCCGGATAGTAGGTCACTATCCGGTATCCGGCCGGATAGTAGGTCACTATCCGGTATCCGGCCGGATAGTAAAATAATTGCCGGGTAGGCCGAATACCGGATAGTATCCGGATATCCGGTGCATCTCTAATATTAACTCACATTTACCTATAGACTCGCGAATTTATTTTATTATCTTTATTTACCACCGTTTCGACATACGTCTCGACACAAATTCTTTTCGTCATCTTGTTTTTTCTCCCAAACACATGTGATGGAATGGAGCTTTTTGTATGGGGTGAAATTTGGTCTTTAATTTTTCTAATCAACGTTTTTTATTGATTTGGTAAAAAACAAAAACTGACACAACAATATAGACACACACACACAAACAGCGTGACACAGTGATCAGAAACAAGGCAACGAAAACAATTTTGACCCAGCCACCAGCCACTCAATTTAAAAATTAACGGTCCTAGGGATCATCCATCAGTCGACGCGCGAGGTATAAGCAACCACATAACTATAAAATGAAAGTACCTAACCAATCTTAAAGTCTGGCATATAGCATCACTACACGGCTGGGAAGGGTAGAGGCTGCGATACGGGTGGATTTACACCGCTCATTTGTTTGCGATGACCCCGCGCCATCGCGTCTTGCTTAGACTAGGCTTATATGGAGTTTTATAATTTATTTTTGATCCCAGTCGGAAAAAAGAGGATGTTACCAGTATAACGTGTGACACATCGTAGCTCTCTAACTGATGAACCAATATGAGTGTGTTTTCTTTAATGGAAAGTGCTGCCGGCCAAGATAGGTTTCAACTCACTAGATGGCGCTGTTTTTAAATATGTCAGCAGTTCTTTTATATGTAATTATATAACTTCTTTGTTTCTTAGTCTTTAAAACTTCTCAGTTTTTACTTATTATTTTCTCAGTATAAAAATTTTGCAAGTGGTCAAGACGAATCGGTATTTAATTCTGGTTGCGTTTATTACGCGATAGGCACGAGTTACAACATTTGTTTTTATTATCAGGTGGCGTTATAATCTGACATAATATATAATGTTATCGCACAATAAATACGAAACCCGCCTTAGCGTATTTTTTCTAAAAAGTTTGCAAAATTTGAAGACTTACCTACTTACATACACAACTACGGCTGTTAAACGGAAACTTGTAAAACATGTAAACCCACCTTAATCAGTGACGTGTTAACGGAAGGTTTGTATGACCGTTTTAATATTAAGCTCGTTGGCGATATTTACGCGCGGTATTAGCGGCCCCATTACAGGAGCACTTACCCTAACTTTTTGCTAACTGCTTTCTTACGATAATGGGAATAGTGTTTAAACTTTATTATGTTCTAAAGATTCTTAGTAAAAGTATCGGAAAATATCAACAAAGAACTTTATAAAAAGATTTTAGAACTTAAGGTTTTATATTAAACTAAATAGGTTCTTAAACTATTTTAAATAATGGTTTGAGGTACAGGCAGCACCTTACAATATACATACAAACATACTTACTTCGTTAGAATAATATTAAGTACCTAGTAAGGTAAACGTACTGGTGCTCGACGCGGTCCCAGTACATGTCATCTTGAAACTTAAGTAGGTAATTGTCAATAGAGGTGACAGCAAGGTGTCATCTATTGGGCATTAGCATGTCGAGCACTAGTACGTTTACCTTAGCTTGTAAACGCCTCAAACAGTCGCCATCAGATATATCGGAGCTGGAGATCACAAATATCTGAACAAATCCTCTATTATCTAAAGTGTCAATTCTATGGAACTTGCTAACTATGTAAACAAACCGCCATATTGAAACTGTCAAAAATGATGAATTTACTAGTGACTTTGTTTACATAGTTAGCATCAAGTTCTATAGAATGACACTTTAGACATTAAAGTGCGTACTTATTGAGATATTTATGAGCACCTTGGCCGCTCCGATATATGTAATGGCGACTGAACAACCTTCCGATAATTTTAATACTTCTGAGCTTATTTATTTCCTCTAGAACATTCGCATAGAAAATATAAATACCATATCTTCATTTATCTCCGAATAAGATAAATTTCAACAGCTATGTTTACAGAGAACAATTCAGGGGTGCCCAAGCTCGCCAGAGATAGCGTTGCTTTATAGACCCCCGCTGGAATGCGGCCCGCTGTTTGTAGCCGCTGAAGTCGTAGGTTTACGTGTATAAATACCTATACTTGCCAAATTTACGATACTATTAGGTCACAAATTAAGTTATTTTAATTTGTGTTATTTAAACTTTTATTTAATAACATTTTTACAACTTTATAACAAAACACTAAAACTTATAAATAAAAAATTTGCCCTAAGTCATGGTCCGTAGGTAGGGTGCCCAGAAGGCTGGCCGCATTGCCCCGCTGGATGGCAATGCTGATCCTTTGGGCAAAATATAGGCCAGCCCTCTGGTCACCGGAGGCCTCTAAGAGGCCCTTTGACAACTCCTCATAGAGACGACGCGCGCTAGGTTATGTTATTTGTGTTATTTGAAGTAGAAACATTACTACGTAAACATAATATACCGCGCAAAGGATTGCTATCGCTATAGTCTGTATCTTTAGGTATTTAAATAAAAGTAACGGGTAGTTAGGTAATTAATTGACCAATTAAAAAACCGCCTGGATCATTCACTGAACGACCTGACTTAAATTTAACCTACATTATTTTAATAGTGTAATGTTTTCTTCTACGCTCAACTGGCTTAAGGAGCCAGAGGGTAGATTTTGTTTACTTTTATTTGAATACCTACCTTTGACACCTTGGATTTATGGTGTTTAATATGAGCTACATTATTAAATAACATACATTTTATGGCAGTTATACTTTCGCTTAACAACAAGCATAATATCTACAGTGCGTTAGTGTTGCACTAAGTAGTATAGTATCTACAGTGAAAACATTTCATTTAATTCATTTTAATTGGGTAAAATTATTCAACAGTAGGTACTCCGTAAGGTACTAGGAACAAATTGAGCAAATTTCTTTGTGTTCACTTTATCAATAATCTTTTGACTTATTTCCCCTCGCGGCTAAATTGTAAACAAATATTGGCGAAGATTCAACCCCAAGTGTTCGAGCCAATTTGGATACTTTAGTGTGGACAATGGGGGATCGAATCAAATACTTACTCATAAAATATCTGCAGGATGTAGCAAAAATATTAAGGTCTCATTTCTTGAGTCTGTCAAATTGTGTTTTTTGATAAACTAATTAAGCGGGATTTACATTACGAAATTAGTGGCATGCATGTTGAAATCAGTTACACGAAAGTAGTTTCGATATATGCGGAAGTAATTTTGTGAAATAATTAGTGTCGTGAAATTCACAGTATCGCAGTGACCATGGCCGCATCAGCATCGAAGCTACAGGTCCGCAAAGCGCAGACACTTTCGCGACACTAAGTTTTCACGTCGCATTTACACTACGAAATTAGTTGCATGACACTAATTTCACCAAAAAATCGCGCAGAGCACGAAACTGATTTGCATTCGTGAAATTAATGCATGCATTATAAAAGTACTAAATTACACGTGAAACTGTTGGTAAAACTAATGTCACGAAATCAATTTCATGACACTAATTTCGTAATGTAAATTCACCTTTATAGCCAGCATTCAATGAATGGAGTATGATACCTTTTAGTATGATTTGGGCATGGTGCTTTGCGCACACGAGCGTCCCATCCCCTCCCCCTGACACAAACCCCCTCTTTTAGCATAAATATGTCTCGGGTGACAGTTTTTTTTTATTTTTTACTACAGTTATTGAATGCTGGCTAATAAATTGGTTGTCTTCCCCACACATTAGAACATAACTTAACCCAATCATTTGCTTTTCCTGAAGTTTTGTTTTTAATGATCATCGGATTTGCTTAATTTATTAATTGGTAGAAAGTCTAGAAAGATGGTACCTACCTATAAACGGTGTGTCCTGTAATACGAGCAAAAAAATAAACTGTAGGCTGTAACTCTCAAACTGACCAACATTTGTTCACCTACTTTTAAAAATAACTTGTATTTTACAAGCTTTTATTTAGTTTCACCTCACCGTTGTCTGTCTGTCTGTGTGTAATCAAATCTTGCAAGTTAAATTTGATCCACTTCCCGGTTTCCGATTGAGCTGAAATTTTGCATACACACGTAAGTCGGGTGACAATGCAATATTATGGTGTCATCGAGCTGATCTGATGATGGAGACCGGAGGTGGCCATAGGAACTATGTGATAAAGCAACGAAATCTAATTGTGTTTGGGGTTTTTAGAATTGTCTCGATGAGCATTAGTTGCCTGTGGAAAGAAAAGTACAGTCAGCGATAAAAACTTAAACCAAAAATGAAATTTTTGCCAAAAACTTATTTATTTTAGCACACTTTATTCTACTTAAGACGCAAATTAGGCACCCTAAGCTGGAATCGACCAAAAACTGCCTCCAGATTACAGGCTTAGATCACTATTTCGTATGACATCTATTTCAGTTTATATTAGTATTGTTTCCTAACATAAACAGCACGAATCAAAATATTTTTAGAAAACGAATTTTTACTGTATAATTACTTATTATTACATAATACAATTTGTCTGCTGGATTTAATAACTATAATAATAACTTAAAGCGTGACGGAATAAAACAAAACAATTATATCATAATTAAAAGTACATTAGTCTAAATAAGTAACAGGAACATACCTACATAAGTATATTATAAATTAACTTATACATTTTTAATACTTATAACATTTATAAAAGGAGTAAATGATAGGATAACATTATTGCACATAAACAAATTCAACCTAATTCTAGACACATTCACATTTGATTCAAATAAAAAAAGTCTAAATCAACGTGGGGCAGACTGGCATATACCAGGGCCGATTTTTGAAATTCGACCACTCGATTTTGTGTATTTCGTTAAATGATATCTCCACTACTAGGCGTTTAAATTCTACTAATAGAATTTAAATCGAGTGGTCAATACCACTAGATTCCAAATTTCGATCGCTCGTATTTCAAAAATTAGCATTTCGCAGTTTTCCACCGATTTTCGAGTGACGAAATCGAGCGATCGAAATTCAAAAATCGGTCCCACCTACATTTATTTATTGGGGGTTGGAAAGATCGTCATAGGGCATTCGTATAGGTACGTACTTCGCTCAGACACAGTCACGAAGATAGAGCATCGCTCCTTCTGCTCTCCCGACATTCTGTAAGTCGAGTAAGTATGTGTATAAACGCCAGAGTTAGATGCTACGAAAGAGCTTGTAAATAGACGGTCTTCCTTCCATTGACCTTACCTACCAGTTTTATTATTTCAAGGATCATTTTAAACAAATTCATGCCAATGTGCCAACGCCCACAGCTCACATGCGTGTTGCCAATCCAAAGGATATTGCGAACAAGGCTTATGCCACACCAAAGTTGCAACATCATAAACCTCAGCACGCACATGGAGTTCTCCAAACTGCTTCACTGCGTTCCCTGGCTTGCAACCGCCGTCACAATCGCATCCAAACATGTCGCAGTCCCCAACCCCACAGTCAGAGTAAATCGAAGGAGGTGCACCATCCCCACACACCATGGCGTAGCACGAACCATCATTGTGTCTCTGCGCGTTGAAATCAAGGCACGATTTATTTTGATCACTTCTTTCGAACTGTATAGGTGTTGGATAGCAGCATTCGGCGAAAATCGATGGTAAAAAGAAGAGAATTATAAAACTGTACTGCATTCTGTATTTTTAAATTATTGTTTTTTTATAGGAGAAAATAACACTTGTCAGAGCGGAATCAGAAGGGACGGCGAACTAAAGCGTTCAGTTCAAGATTACACCAACAACTAAGCTAAGGTGACTTGTCAGCTGACCCTTATACTCGTAATTATATGTTTATTTTATTTGTCTATAAATGCCATAACTACTACAATAGGTATTTATTTAATCGTATGGCGTAGTATACATAAACATTCTCAAACAATAAGTAAGTAGCTAGTAAATAAAATAATTATAAATCCACATTCAGGGTCCCTAGCCACGAGATTACGTCAGGTGTTAATCTATACAGATTTTCCGGGGGGCCTGGAAAAGAGTGCAGACGGCAGCACAATAGGTATTATTTATTTATTTACAGAAGCGGGAATACTCGTGGAATTCTTGAATTGACACGGGGACTTCTCATTTATCGACTTCCGACACACATAATATATCGATACGACGCGGAATACAAGTATCGTCAATGACACTGACGACAGCGTTCATACCGGGTGTGGCCTGTAACATGAGCAAAAAACTCCTCATACTGACCAACATATGTTCAGCGACATTTAAAAAAAAATTGTGGTTTGATTTTTAATACACTTTATAGTTTATTCTAAGACGCAATGTATTGCGAATTTTGTTATGATTAAGGCGTGACAAGCAACGTCAATCACAATGATATGGCGTGGCGATGGCGTCCATTGAAGATAATATTTATTTTGTATGAAAAATAGGGAGTCTAAATACTTCATAATTTTTAAAAGTTGTTGAACAAAAGTGTCACCGTTTGAGGAGTACAATCTATGTTTTAATTATTTGCTCGTGTTACAGGCCACACGCGGTATATGACACAATACAAAATATTTAATTTGTATGAAAAATACTAAGTTGAAGTCTTCATTATTTTTAAAAGTCTCTGAACAAATGTTGGTCTGTTTAAGGAATATATATAACTTACAGTTTATTTTTTGCTCGTGTTACAGACCCAGTATAATATTGGTTGCTACGTATCCTATTTAGGGATTGCAAATCCGAATCTATTTTACAAAATCCGGATTTTCGGATAATTTTCACGCCGAAATCCGAACTTCGGATAAAATCCGGATTTAGGGAATGTTTTCATGGTACCAGGAATAAATTAAAAAAAAAACGACTTTCTAATAAAAAATTAGTCTTTTTATTTACTGTAATAGTCTTATGCAGTGGCGTAGCTAGGTGGGGGCGGCGGGGGCGGCCCACCCGGGTGTCACCCATTTAGGGATGATTTGGTTTCATGGTGGTATCAGATGGGTTGATGTAGGGTAACCGATGGTGACCATGCTCACATAATCTCGTCTGCCAAGGCTTTTCCTCCCGAAACACCTTGGCAAACTTATATATTCCTGACATGAGGGTCCATACCTACCGACTGGAATTGGTTTCATGGTGGTATCATCATCATCATCATCATCATCTCAGCCATAAGACGTCCACTGCTGAACATAGGCCTCCCCCTTGGACCTCCATTCGTACCGGTTGGAAGCGATCCGCATCCAGCGTCTTCCGGCGGCCTTAACAAGGTCGTTCGTCCATCTTGTGGGTGGACGTTCTACGCTGCGCTTGCTAGTCCGTGGTCTCCACTCGAGCACTTTTCCACCCCATCAGCCATCTTCTCTGCGCGCAATGTGGCTTGTCCATTGCCACTTCAGCTTGCTAATCCGGTGGGCTATGTCGGTGACTTTAGTTCGCCTACGGATCTCCTCATTTCTGATTCGATCACGCAGAGAAACTCCGAGCATAGCCTTCTCCATAGCTCGTTGTGCGATTTTGAATTTTGAGATGAGGCCGATAGTGAAAGACCACGTTTCGGAGCCGTAAGTCATCACTGGTAACACACATTGATTAAAGACTTTCGTCTTGAGGCACTGAGGTATGTCGGACGAAAAGACATTACGTAGTTTCCCGAACGCTGCCCAACCGAGTTGACCTCCTTCTCGAAGTTGGACCTACCTAATTGGACTACTTGTCCTAGGTAGATGTAAGAGTCAACAACTTCGAGTACCGAGTTCCCAAAAGAGACTGGGATGGGCACAACATTGGCATTTGACATAAGTTTCGTCTTGTCCATGTTCATTTTCAAGCCCACCCGTTGTGAAACTCGGTTGATGTCATCGAGCATCATGCTGAGTTCCTCCATCGACTTTGCCATGACTACGATATTGTCGGCAAACCGAAGGTGAGTGATGTATTCGCCGTTGATGTTGATGCCAAGTCCTTGCCATTCCAGGAGCTTGAAGGCGTCTTCCATTACGGCAGTAAACAGTTTCGGAGAGATAACGTCTCCCTGCCTTACGCCTCTTTGCAATGGAATCGCCTTCGTGCTCTGCTCCTGTACTCGGACCGACATGGTGGCGTTACTATACAAATACTTCAACACTTCGAAGTACCGATAGTCAATATGGCATCGCTGAAGAGACTCAAGCACCGCCCATGTTTCCACCGAATCGAAGGCTTTCTCATAGTCCACAAACGCTAAGCATAATGGCAAGTTATACTCTTCGGTCTTCTGTATAACTTGCCGCAGCGTATGGATGTGGTCTATGGGACTATAGCCTTTTCGGAAACCGGCTTGTTCGGGAGGCTGGAAGTCGTCAAGTCTGTGTTCGAGACGGTTCGTGATGACCCTTGAGAACAGCTTATAGACATGGCTCAGAAGCGTGATGGGTCTGTAGTTCTTCAATAGGCTGTTATCACCTTTTTTGAAAAACAGCACCACCTCGCCTCTATTCCATGTTTCACGCGTTTTGCCTTCGGACAAGACGGAATTAAAGAGCTTCAGGAGGACTTTAAGTACCGGTGTTCCACCCGCTCTCAGAAGCTCTGAAGTGATTCCATCTTTGCCCGGCGCCTTGTTGTTCTTAAGCTGCTTCAGGGCCATCCTAATCTCGTACAGACTGATGTCCGGGATATCTTCGGTATAATGTCGGGACAGCTTGGCTCTTGGATCTCCTACCAAGCTGTCAACGGGCTTTGCGATCGAAGTGTATAACTGTCCATAGAACCTCTCGATCTCGCCTAAAACCTCCGCTTTGCTCGACGCTATGCTGCCATCTCCCCGTTTCAGCTTCGTCAGCTGGCGTGATAGCGTGCTGGATGGTGGTATCAGATGGCTTAAATTAGGGGTCCCGGTGGCCACCTTTGAGAGCGTCTGCCAAGCACTTCCGGCAAAAAAAAATACTGGCAGATTTCGCTTTTCTGCGTCGTCATGTAAATTTCTAACTGCTGCCATAACTATTATTTCGGTATCAGATGGGTTAAATCAGCCCCCTTTTTTCACACCGGAAGTGGCCTTCTTTTGCGTACTTTCGGCAAGTTCCGCCGCGGCAGACTATCGAATTCGGACTTAGCATCACTTTTATGGGAAACCATTGTGCATTTCATCGTGGTATCAAGTAGGTTAGAAAATATGCGGCCGGCTCTTCTACTAATCCGGCATCCGGCTTTTGTTGCACGAGCCTGCCGCGCGCGGAAAAGCCAAGCCACGGTGACGCCTGAGCCAAACATCGAACACTCAGTTCAACGTGAAGTCACACAGACACCGCGCTTGTCATGAGGCTCTTCAAGGCCCAAGGCCAGGGAGTGAGCCAGGCAACCCCCCCTCTACCCGCTTGACGCGTATTTGCAGTAATCAGAACATTTTAACGGTGCAAAAGGCAATTGTATAATAGTTTAACAAAAAATCCGAAAATTCGGATTTGGGTTTAAAAATCCGGATTTAGAAACGGATTGAAAAATTGGCGGATAATCCGGATTTTCGAAGTTCGAATAATCCGGATTGCAATCCCTAATCCTATTATGATTTTTGATGGATTAAATTATGACCACCACGACTACAAATATTTTTTTGGAATAAATGAACAAAGAACTTTTCAAATAATTTATTTATATGCTTAAAGAAATGTAACGGTTAAATTGAACCCACACATCATAACAAAATTATGTTAAAAAAATAAGATTTCACTAATTTTTAAGCAAATATCCGTTGTCAGACACATAAATTGAGCCAGTAATACTCCTCGCCTTATCACTGGCTAAAAATAACATGAGTTCAGCTATTTCTTCAGGCTCTCCTATTCTATTCAGGGCTGTACCGCTTTTGAATGTCTCCCACACAGCATCGGGGTTTTGAACGCCAGAATTTTCTAGAATATCTGTTCTCACTGGTCCTGGATTGACGCTGTTCACTCTAACGCCCGAAGGCGCCAGTTCTAAGGCAGCGCAGCGCGTGAAATGATCCAAAGCTGCTTTAGAAATGCAGTATGCTGCATGCGCCGGTGCTTGAGGGACGTGAAGAGACCCAGTACTAGACGTGTTGATGACGTTTCCTTTTGTTTTAATTAAATGAGGAGCTGCTAGGGTTGTGAGATGGATCGCGGCTCGGACGTTAGTTTTCATTACATCATCGTATGCTTCTAGAATCTTTCCGTCGAGTAGCGAACCTAGTTTGGAAAATCCAGCGTTGTTGATGAGAACATCTAATTTTCCAAACTTATCAACAGTTTGCTGGACTATAGTGCTCGTTTTTTGTTCGTTGGAAATATCTGCTTTGATGACAAGAGGTGTTTCTCCTTTTTCCGCGCATTGCCGTGCAACGTTGCTGAGTTTGGTTTCATTTCGACCGACGATGGCGACTCGAGCGCCTTCCTTCGTAAACAAGATGGCGGCAGCTGCACCGATACCGGAACTCGCACCCGTCACAAGAACCACTTTACCGGAGAAACTCATATCTATCTTGTAAGAGTATCACAAGACGACTGCCAACTAAGACAGCGTACGCGTATCTCATTGCGATAAATGTGTTTTCATTTTGTTTGATAGGTATATTATCAGGTGATAAACAAAACTAATTGCATAAAAATAATTAAACAAAAAACAACCTTATTTTGTTAATAGTACGGTTCACTTTGGCACTGAATTTGCGGTAGGAGTTATTGAGTTATGTTAGTCATCTGAATATTATGTAAGTCATTTGTAAGTCACTCGAGTAATTATATCGTGTAATATTATTAGCCCCAAATTTACTTTTAGGGATGTTTACCGATACATTTTATGACGCGCAAGTGGGACGACACTACACAATAAAGTAATATCAACACTTTACTGTCCATTGTGACCTTATCTCATTGCAATAAGATTTATGAATGTTCAGAGATTGTATATTTATGTTATCTGTACCGGATTGTAAATATATTAACTGTTATCTTAGAAATATTTCGTGTATTTTGGTAAATAAGATATGATCTTTGAACCAGTCCCCAGATTTCAGAGTAATAATTTTATTGATTCTGGAAAGTTATGACTCATGACTTGGCTCTTAAATATATGAAGCTAAGCAGTGGCGTAGGCCTTGCGCGAGGCCCCTTGCGGCATAGTGAAAGAAAAAGGCCTCGCAGCTAGATTGGTTCAGGCGACGCAACTGAAGCAAAAACCTACCGTTTTAGGTACTATTAGAGAACCTTAGTTTCGTATAAATGTCAAAGTTCGGTCCTAGCTTATTTATTTAAGCGTATGAAAGTAAGGAATGTAAAAAAATAATAAAAACGCTGTTGTTAATGTTACAGTTGTTTAAACAAAATGCAAATGTTACAGTATAATTCTAGGTAGGTACCTATGTCTGCCTTTGTGGCTCATTTAAAATGTTATATTATAAAAAAACTTCATCATCATCATCATCGCAGCCATAAGACGTCCACTGCTGAACATAGGCCTTCCCCTTGGACCTCCATTCGTACCGGTTGGAAGCGACCCGCATCCAGTGTCTTCCAGCGGCCTTAACAAGGTCGTCCGTCCATCTTGTGGGTGGACGTCCTACGCTGCGCTTGCTAGTCCGCGGTCTAAAAAAACTTGATTATACCTAATCTATTTTAAATTATAGCTAGGTTATAATTGTCACATGGCATATTTTTTTAAAGAAGGGTTACGAAGACTAAAAATTATCTTTTTTAAATTTAATTAAATTTTTAACTTTATTCTTTTTCTGTACCAATTCACATCCCCTACGCCTTTCTTCAAACCGAAGGGAAGTAACATAATGCCCTTTCAAACGCCGAAATATCCTTAAAATTGGAAGTCTATTGAATAAAACTGAATGTAGCCCCAAGGGCCCCATTGGCCGGTGTCCAAAAGGGCTTTCCGAAGAAGGGATGAAAACATAAGGTAAAGGGCCCCTGTTTCGGCAGGTTAAGGCTCTTGAGAGTGAGTTGAGAGTTTGTGTATTTTTTTTTTAATATTACTAAGCATATCAATACCTTGAAAGCTTTTGAATATGTTATATTAGTTATTTGTTAATAATTTAATGTATAAACTGTAGGGTTTTAGTTGAAACTTTTTTTTATATGAATATTTTCGTGAACCTCTTATTTGGCTCCCATTTCGTGATACAAATTTAGGTCAGCTCCTAAATTCGTGAATTCGTGTCCCCTGTTTCGGCATAAAGTTTTCTTAGAGTAATTGGTGATAAATTGATAATTTGCTGATAATCATTTTAAATATTTAACGGTCTTACCTACTTACGAATAATTGCAAGGTCAAATTAAAAATAATAATAAAAAAAAGTTAAATTGAGAGCTAGCTTAAAGTTTTTTGTACTCGTCGACTTTAATGGTTGAATTAAGACTTAGGTAAACCATATGGGTACTTTAATACTTGATTAAAAGTCAAACTATTTAATTTAAATAAAAAAAAAAATTATTAAAAATAAAAATTATTTACAAAAAATAATTTAAGTACTATCTTATACGTTAAAAATAAACATACAAGAAAATAAATCAAATTTCAATAATAAATAAAATTGTGCTAGTAGTTAATATGAGAATATACGTGGAACATACCTTAAAAATTTTAACTCGGGTCACATTCAAACTGGTTTTATGAGAATTCTAGTGAAAAAAACATATACCGAATTTCGCTCATACGAAACTTCATGAAACACATTAATTGTTTTCTAATTTATTTTTTTAATTATCTTTGTTGTTATATTTATAAACAAGCACTCAAAATGTATCTAGAAAATCCTTGATTCGTTAGTGGCACGAAATAGGAGACACACGAAAGATAAAATGACCGCTATTTCGTGACTCGATTTATTGCAATTTTAAGTTATTTCTATGCATATATTCAATCTTTTTTCTTATCAAATCAATTACTAAGGAACCCACAGAAACACTCCCAAAAACTTTTATTCGAACGGGTTTAGCTTTTCCTTCCTATAAGCTTAACAAGTGAGAGCGCGCACCTTACGCCTAAAAAAAGTGCACGCATACAACACAGCTATTCGCGGCCGTCTGACAGTTTCGACCGTCGTATTACTCTTAGTTTAATCACTAAAATATTGGTTATCATTTTATTGAAGAGATTAAATAATACAGATTTTTTTCATATGTATAATTTGAATAAAAGATATTTGAATTCCTTATTATTTGCGCCAGAAAAAAAACTAACGAAATAACGTACTAACACGAAATTGGGGCCGTTTACCTTATGTTCGGTTTGTTCGACATCAATAATATTTTTATAGAGTTAGGGTCAAAGATTTCAACAGTTTTTCTGTTAGGGTGGCTTGATCGCTTTATGAAATTATATTTGCAAACTTCGCTTACTTTTGTTTTAAAACTTAATATTCTGCAAGAAATTGCAATCAGACTTTTCTACCAATATATAATCTTACACCTTTAAATGAGCAATTCTTGTATATATATATATATATATATATAATTATATAAATATTTCAGGGATCTCGGAAACGGCACTAACGATTTCGGGTTTTCATCATCATCATCATCTCAGCCATAAGACGTCCACTGCTGAACATAGGCCTCCCCCTTGGACCTCCATACGTGCCGGTTGGAAGCGACCCGCATCCAGCGTCTTCCGGGTCAGCGGGTTTCGGGTTTTTGGGGCCGCGCATTTATACGTTTTTATATGTTGTCCCAGCAAATCTCGGTCTCCCAGATATTATACCTAACATCGGAAAACAAGAAAATTTTAAGATGTGCTTAAAAGTTATAAATTTTAAACATTCTCATGACTTTTTTTCCATTTTCTCGCCCATCCGAACACATATTCATACCTCTAGCACGAGTCCCCGGAAGCACAGAGTTCGAAATTTAAAATTCAACGAAACAATATCGGGCGTGCATAGTGTATGCCGTTTGCCGGGTATTTTACGAGGGAACTGGGAAATGTCACAGATACTGGTTCGAGAGAAAAATGGCGGCGATTTATTGTCAGAAATACATGTTTTTATAATAGAGAAGTTGAAGTATAAGTTTCGATTAAGTTGGTAATGTCTTTGTAAATATTGTAAAACGTCTAATGTATAAAAAAGGTTTATTTCTGACGAGAATTGAACTTGTATCATGTTTAGTTTCTTTTTTCATTTCTATATTTTCATGCGTCATAGATTACTAGATCAGCACAGTTGATAATTTAAACAAGACTTATTAATACCTTATTACCTATAAGGATATACAACTTTTGAGGTTTTATGTTAAGATTTTTTTTTTCAATTTATCATTCATTCAAATATTTTTATTGGAACATTAAGCAAATAAATTAAAATATTGTAGTATAAAAACTCATAAACTATAAAGTAACCTAAACATAAAACTAATTAAAAACTAAACTTAAATATATAAGCAAAATAATAAAGACAAGATTAAGATTAACTTTTGAGACAATAAATCAAAATAATTATGCTTAATACAAATACTACAAAGAATAATTCATAAGCTCTAGTGATAAAGATTATCTGTTAAATTTCACCAGAGACGTATGCAAGTAACTTGTTCAAGTTGTCTTTATGCTACATGATGAAACAATATTCCGACACTGTCAAAAAGCACTGTATTTTTTAAACGTCCAAACTGATCCTTTAAAATCAAAGTGATATTTCACCATCGCCATTTCAAACAAAACATAGAGACGGCTTATCAACACCGACTGCCATATTAGAAAAACTTCATCGGAAAGCGGTTACCGCTGGCGCAGCATTGCGCCCAACAAAAACTCAATAGCGTCGTATGCAATTGATTTAAAGATCAAATTCGAAGGGCTTTTATTTAAGCAGCCGCAAATGAAATGCTGCTGGGTTGTAGTTAATATTGACTCGCGAACAGTGAATTTTGTTGAGAACTTTTCTCATTTGGCGTCATACTGGAAGGACTCGGCCTTCCGCCGCCGCTATGAATTAGATATCACTGGGAAACCGATAAGCTGTATAATGCAATAACTTTTTAAAGGAGTTTTGGAGTTCAGGTGGATAGGTATGCAAAAAAGACAAACGTATCAAAGAGCAGTAATAACAGACTGCTAAGTAAGTTGTACCTACGCAGGTAATATATCAATATCGTACGAGAAGTCGTACGTAGATACTGAAATATCCTTTTTCTTCTTCTTCCTTGCGTTATCCCGGCATTTTGCCACGGCTCATGGGTCCACTTGACAACTAATCCTATGATTTGACGTAGGCACTAGTTTTTACGAAAGCGACTGCCATCTGACCTTCCAACCCAGGGGGGAAACTAGCCCTTATTGGGATTAGTCCGGTTTCCTCACGATGTTTTCCTACACCGAAAAGCGACTAGTAAATATCAAATGATATTTCGTCCATAAGTTCCGAAAAACTCATTGGTAAGAGCCGGGGTTTGGACCCGCGACCTCCGGATTGCAAGTCGCACGCTCTTACCGCTAGGCCACCAGCGCTTTAATTAATATCGTACGAGAAGTCGTACGTGGATACTGAAATATATTGCGAGGAAAAACGAAACACTCTAAGAACAATCTATGAACCATTTAAAGGAAACCTGCATACATCTGCGAAGAAATTCAAAGGTGTATGTGAAGTCCCCAATCCGCATTGGGCTAGCATGAGGACTAACCCAAGCCCTCTCGCGCATGAGAGGAGGCCTGTGCCCAGCAGTGGGACGGACATAGGCTGAATTATTATATATGACTTGTATTATTTGCAGGTATTTAACAGTCCTTGAGCAAGGACTACAGCTAGGGTTTGCACGACGGATCCGAAATGTATGGGAAGATCCGCGGATCCGGATCCAGATCCGGATAATTTCATACATTTCGGATCCGGATTGCAAACCCTAACTACAGCTCAGATCACTTAAATATTTAATAATTGAAGGAATTTATTTTTTATAATTTCGAAAGTGACGTAGACATTAGTTTATTATTAAATTAAGCTATATTTATTGTGCAACACACAACCTTTTTTTATTAATTTACCTTTTTTACGTTTTATTTTCTATGTTTTTTTGATACCTTTTGTCTTTTTATTACTGACATATTACATTTTGTTTTACCATTGAAAATCCAGTGCCTTCTTATTTTACAGTCATTTATAAAATTTATATTATAAACAAGAGCCACTCCATCTAATAATGTTAAGTCAGCTTCATACCTACTGAAATGCAAATATTTGTACACATAAGGTATCCATGGGATCACAATTTGCTCGCCGTCCACAAATGCTGCCTGACAATGTAAATTAATCCACAATACGCTAAAAGGCCGCTAATCCATCTAATATGGGCCAAGAATGGGCCATTTTAAGCCGTGACGGATCAGCATTGTCTTGGGCCACAATGAGGCGTAATATCTTATTGTTTGGCCCCTGGCCAAAGGTAACCCATATATTCCTCCCATTATGTGATCTTGAATAACACCCCCTGCGTGACACACAGAAACCAAAAGTAGCACCTTCCAATGTACTTCCAATATAATAAAAAATAATAAGGTCTTCGTTCATTGATTTTATGTTTAATTGTTTAATTTGTAATTGAAGAGAAATAATCATCTAAGTATAAGAAGAAAGATCGATAAAAAACCGGGCAAGTGCGAGTCGGACTCGCGCACGAAGGGTTCCGTACCATAATGCAAAAAAACAAAAAACAAAAAAAAAGCAACAGAAAAAAAACGGTCACCCATCCAAGTACTGACCACTCCCGACGTTGCTTAACTTTGGTCAAAAATCACGTTTGTTGTATGGGAGCCCCATTTAAAACTTTATTTTATTCTGTTTTTAGTATTTGTTGTTATAGCGGCAACAGAAATACATCATCTGTGAAAATTTCAACTGTCTAGCTATCACGGTTCGTGAGATACAGCCTGGTGACAGACGGACGGACGGACGGACAGCGAAGTCTTAGTAATAGGGTCCCGTTTTACTTAAACATAATCGGCTGCAAGGATAACAGTAAATGCATGTCATATCATCATCATCATCATCTCAGCCATAAGACGTCCACTGCTGAACATAGGCCTCCCCCTTGATGTCATATCATATTACTATATTGTCTTCAAAATACAGAAAATCACAATTCATAGTGAAGTTAATCATAACAATTAAGTAACAATTGGGTACTTATTTTTAAATTAAGTGTGAAGTCGATTTTTTGTTGTTAAAGATTATTGAAATGGAAACGGTTATTCTCAGTTAAACTATCTAAAAACAGGTAAACTCTGGCAAAGGCATTTCTTCAGTACAAAAAGCTGCGAAATGCAAATTTTCGGCGAAGACAACCCTTAGGGCGATTTTTTTTTTAATATGCCGCTTATCCTACTGACGTCAATGGCTTGCCAAACTATATACATACACGGAAAAAAATAAGCTCTAGCAAAGTACCAATTTGGCTTCGTTAAAATTTATTCAGTTGGATACAACAAATACTTATTTAGAATGCGGAATAAAGCTTTGTAATTGACAAACAAGCAATTATTGCTAAACGTTCTTGGTTGTTTTAACCAAGTACTAATCTGTTTTCAAATAATGCCTTAGTCAATATAAACGCGTGTTATTTACTCTTAATACATTTATTTGCGTAATTTTACCAACTTACGTTAACCTAGTTGACTTCTTTGATTTTAACAACGAACTTTGCAGGCTCCCTCCGAGCCAAGTCACTCGGTTGTAAACAGCAAAAACTTATTTATTTCTAGCCATTTCATTTTCTCAGTGTAGGTATGTACCTATGGTACGTACCTTGAGTTGTTCACTTTGCTCGTTAATCTTGCCTTCTGTGTGTCACTTAGGTACCAATCCAACAATTAAGATTCCTCAGTTCATTGTAATTACACTTATGCGGGTTTCTTAATGAAGTTAACGGGAATTAATTATTCCAGGGAAATTAAATTAATTTCGGTTATGGACGCTAACTCGATTGTCCAGGGCTTACTTGTAGATTAGATAGTCTAAGCGCCACTAACCCAGGGTTAACCGGTTAAACCTGGAGTTACGATGGTTACCAGGAGAATTTGACACTGGGTTAACGGTTTAACCGGTTAACCCCGGGTAGTACCTTTTTTAATACGTGGATTAGTGAACTTTCTGTTTTTTTTTTGTTTTTTTTTTATTATGCATGGGTTTACTCATGGCCACAGACTAGCCGAGGCGACTACCCAAGACTACGTAACGTAACAACGTTACGTAACGCAAGGTTACGTAAGACTTTTGTGTGACTTATAAATAATAAAATAAGTATAAATAAAACATAAATAATACTAGAGTTAGACCACGAAAAGTCTGCAATGCCAGTGTTATTTTAAACGACAAACTTCTATGAAATTATGACGCATAAGTAACACTTGCACTGCGTGGGCAATCAAAATCGCTGTAGACTTTTCTTAGTCTAAACCTATCATACGTATACGTCTCACTGCTGGGCACAGTGTTCCCCTCACGCGCATGTAAAAAGTATCGATATCGATAAGTCATTTGAGTTTATCGATGTAGGAACTCCCTGACTGTCATTAAATTTTAACCCATAAAATCCGATTGCATTCAGATAAGTTTAAAAAAAACTACCAACTGTTGTTAAATATTGAAAAAGATGGGATGGGACTGTATTTGAATGAAAAGGGAGATTTTACCTTCGATATTAGGTATATTTAATTTTGTGATTTAGTATTTACACAGAATTAGAAAAACACTGAATTTCACACGACCAATCAAAAAAACTGAATATCTATAAAGTCCGTTTCTTTTTAAAGACAATTTTGAATTACCCTCGTAAGACCCAAGCCAATTTTTGCGCTTTTGAAATTGGAACTTTCTTTTATTTCTATAAGAGTTCAATAACTTGAATTTAATTTGTACTAGTACAAGTACGCCGGGACTTACGAGGTTATAATAAGAAAGAAGAATAAAACATCCAAAGAGTCTACAACAAATATATTATTACAGAGTTTCACTCTTCCTAATTGAAGGACACTAATATTTTCATTTCAACTTCATCCCAAACGCAAAACCCCAACAAAAATAAACCCCCGACCGCACTATAAAACATTGCGTGAAAAGGAATTATTAGGGGTACAGAATGCAATTTCCCCGTCCAAGGCACCGATATGTCTCCTGGGCCACCGAGGCCAAATGAATAAAAATCAACCGCGTGCCGCTTTGCCAGTGCATCTGGCTAATTCACAAAATTTTACCCCCATTCTGACCCTCTACCCAGTCTAACTTGACTTCTGTATACTGAGCAGCCGGCGTATGGATGGATAGCTTTATCCATCTTTATCCACGTGATGAAATAACTGTCACTGTTTAACACCGTGGGATAGAAAGTGACGGACACCGTTATATCACGCTGTCACGTAGACAAGAACGACCATCATATCCGTACAGGAATTTTGACTGCTCGATTTCGTGTATTTCGTGCAGCAATAATATCTCCACTACTAGACATTTAAATTTTACTAATAGAATTGAAAACGAATGGTCAATACCACTAGATTCCCAGTTTCTATTGATCGTATTTTAAAAAGTAGCATTTCTCCGTTTTCCACCGATTTTCGAGTAACGAAATCGAACGATCGAAATTCAAAAATCGCCAACCAGATAGAAATTTTTGTGGCAATAAAAGAGTGCTTGGCAATGATGACCTAACGATAAATCTGTTATCAATAAGTACATGTATTTTATGTTTATATTTTATAAAAACCAGAAATGTTATTAACAATTCCCAAAAAGTGAGAAAACTAAATAGAAATATGTATAATGATTAAAGAAGTTAGCGGACGTGTCCTTGATAGAAATTATCCATAACGTTACAGATGTAGTGCATAATTTATTTCCATCGTATTTTCTCGTAAACGTTCGTTGGTATTTGTCATGTTAGTTCAGTCAACCTCGATACTTTTTGTACTGAGACTGACTGAAATAGCAAGACATGTTCGTACGTTTTCGTGGAAATACGACGGAAAATAATTATGCCGCTATATCTGTAAGATAACATCGACAACAGACATATCGATATTCCATTTCGTCGACCACTTCTCTTTGGCCAGGAAAAATTCTATGTCTGACACTGACTTAACTACTGTACGAGTATGCACGTAAAACATCATAAACATTTCAAGAACTTGCAATAATTATTCGAGACAGTGCCACAATGAGTTCAGTCGATCGACCAAATACCGCAATGAAACGAAAAAAGCATGCAAGTTTTTGAACCGTCTCAATGGGGTTTCCTCGTGAGTCCCCGTGTACTTGTACAGTCAAGGAATTTAAATTCCGACCCATTTCGTACTTTGTCACAGTGACAATCAATATGAAAGCCGCTAGAGACCTCATACGGTTGTCACTGTGACAAAGTACGAAATGGGTCGGAATTTAAATTCCTTGACTGTACAAGTACAAATTAAATTCGAGTTTTGAACTCATATAGAAATAAAAGAAAGTTCCAAATTCAAAAGCACAAAAATTGCCTTTGGTCTTACGAGGTTACAGAGATCATAGTTACACTGGTGCGGGTGCGAAAGGCGTGGTGAATGTCCAGTGCGGACTTTGTTGTTTATTTGGTTTATTTACGAGAACAAATGCTATTCGGTTGGAAGAGGGAGATAGAGCGTAAATAAGATATCGGGAGTGGCTAATTGTATTGTGGCAATGTGATGAGCATATTTCTCATTATGATATTTTTATATCGCCATATCCGACTTCGAAAATTGACTAAGTATTTAGGTACTTAATTTTTCAAAATTGCTATTTTTGTGCCGAGTTTACATTCGGAACATCTCTGATCAGTACATAAATTATACAATTATTTTTACATTACACACAGATGTACAATTATACATTAAAAATTATACGTGTTTCATCCGCTACTATTGACGCTGACTGTACATAATTAAAACTATTGACAGTCACAAGTATCTACACTCATTAGACCACGAGAACAAGCCAAAGACCTCCCCACTAGTTAGTGTCGCCCTCTATAACGAGTCATTTGCTTCCGTGCTCTTATTAAAACGTGCTCTCCAATTTTTTATCTGTCGTCCGACCACTTAGGCCTACTTTTGTTAGGATATGCACTCATTAAGGAGGCATTGCGAAGCGTGAAGCGAGAGTCGCGATGTGTTTGTAAGGATTGCTAGTAATCCCCTTATTCTAAAACTTTGCGGACCTAATTTAGTTAATGTTTTATCCCTTTCTACATAAGTCAAAATGACAGAAAGAGACGAACGATTCACAGCTAATTCAGGCCAGTAACGCGTTTATGAATAACGCCATAAGTGATTACCACGTGTTTACCGACCGTAATTTTTTTAAATACTTATTTATTAAATCTCTACTAATATTACAGATGTCCTAGTCAATAATTCTGTCTGTTTGTCTGTCTGTCGGTTACCTCTTCATGTTTAAACTGCTGATAGTTTGAGGGCCGGGAAAGAATATATTAGGATAGTTTTTATTTATCACCCAAAATAGTCATTGGTTTTACAAGGGCGCAAAGTTGTTGTTTAAATTTTCGTGCTTAATAGGTATGTATACGTATGTAGGTAAGTGAAAGACCTCAAGTCTGGGATTAAACATTGCAAGAGAAATAACTACTTGGGATATGAAAAAAACCGGGCAAGTGCGAGTCGGACTCGCGCACGAAGGGTTCCGTACCATAATGCAAAAAAATAAAACAAAAAAAAAAGCAAAAAAAACGGTCACCCATCCAAGTACTGACCACTCCCGACGTTGCTTAACTTTGGTAAAAAAATCACGTTTGTTGT
The DNA here is from genome assembly GCF_963556715.1 of Cydia fagiglandana. Lineage (NCBI taxonomy): Eukaryota > Metazoa > Arthropoda > Insecta > Lepidoptera > Tortricidae > Cydia > Cydia fagiglandana. The sequence continues at coordinate 2,026,452 of NC_085951.1, read as the reverse complement.
ATGGGAGCCCCATTTAAATCTTTATTTTATTCTGTTTTTAGTATTTGTTGTTGTAGCGGCAACAGAAATACATCATCTGTGAAAATTTCAACTGTCTAGCTATCACGGTTCGTGAGATACAGCCTGGTGACAGACGGACGGACGGACGGACGGACGGACGGACAGCGAAGTCTTAGTAATAGGGTCCCGTTTTCCCTTTTGGGTACGGAACCCTAAAAACTCAAAGCAATCCTTCTTCAAATAGCGATGCCTTGTACCTATCTATAGACAATAGAAGAGTTGTCTACGGCACGCTTGCATTCAAATTCTGCTCGCTCCCGCTGAATACGTAAAGCGCTAGAACCTAAAAGAAAGCGCTCGATGTTTCTACTTGAAAAAGGAACGTTCGCGCTCTAAAACTATGTGATGTATCTCCATTTAAAAACTCATTCAATTATCTACCTTATTTCATAAGCTCAAGGTACATAATTGAATGTGTTTTCTAACGCAGTTACAGCAGATAGCTTCGGGCGACAGAACGGCATGTGTTTGTTTTTCCCTGAGCCGTTGATCGTTCGATTTTGAAATTTACGCTTTCTTTGTTTCCGCTAGCTTTGAAAAAGGAACAAGCTGTTGATTGGTCCAGTTCGTGGGTGTTCTTTTGGTTTTCTTACTTTGTTCACAATGGGGGGCAATATTGTTTTCGAGATTGCCGTTGAGGAAATTTTAGGGAACTGATTGTGATTACTATGAGAATATGACGTTTCGAAACAAGAAATAGAAAAGCGTTTGACAAAAACAGACTTGACAAACACTTAAAACTAACAAAATTAAAATTATCTGTGAAAAAATTGGTGCAATGATGGCATCAGATTCCAGCTGGTATTGTATTAAATAACATATTATTCTTAGAATGAACCTTACTGCATCGAGATAAAGTCGGCAAACTGTATCGTTAAACATTCATAAAAGTAAATTCGGGGCTAATAATATTCACGATACGATGACTTCATTTGCTTACCTATACTTATCAGAGTTATCAGTTCGCTTGCCAAAATACTCGTACTAACACGTTTATCATAATGAGATTACACACAAATATTTTAGTTACCAGTCGTCTTTTGATACTCCTAAAAGATAGGCATGAGTTTCTCCGGTAAAGTGGTTCTCGTGACGGGTGCAAGCTCCGGCATTGGAGCAGCCACCGCCATCTTGTTTTCTAAAGAAGGAGCCAGCGTCGCGATTGTTGGTAGAAATGAAACTAAACTAAGCAACGTTGCGCAGAAATGTGCGCTAGCAGGAGCACAACCTCTCGTCATCAGAGCAGACGTTGCCAATGAAAATGAAGCCGGCACCATTATCAAGAAAACCGTAGATCATTTCGGAAAGCTTGATGTGCTAGTGAATAACGCTGGAATGGTAAGGAAAGCTTCAGTCGCTGATCCAAATATATTGAAAGTATTCGATGAAGTCATGAATACAAATCTGCGCTCCATCGTCCAGCTGACCAGTCTCGCTGCACCGTTTTTACAAGCAACTAAGGGGAATATTGTAAACGTGTCAAGTGTAGCATCACTGAAAGTTGTTGGTGAGGATTTTATGTCGTACAGTGTGTCAAAGGCAGGCGTGGATCACTTCACTCGCTGCGCTGCCCTGGACCTGGCGGCTTCTGGCGTCAGAGTGAACAGCGTCAACCCTGGGCCGGTCAGGACAGACATCTCTGAGAATGCTGGATTGATGCCTCCTGGAGCTGGCGATGCTACGTGGCAATATGCAAAGACGTTAACCGCTTTGAACAAAGTTGGGGAACCGGAGGAAATCGCTGATGTCATCGCGTTCCTGGCCAGCGATAAAGCGAGGAGCATCACAGGTTCCACATACGTTTCTGATAATGGTCAATTGTTGAAGTAAAGAAGTAACTTAAAATGTGAGAACATAAACAAAAGGCTACTTTTTTTTAAATTAAACATCTGAAATTATATTTTGATTTTCAACTTATTTACTTCTACTGAAATACTTAAAAAAATTATTCCTATGTATTCTAAGTATAATCCTCCTATCTATTTTAAGTAACTCCCATTGAGTAACGAATACCTCTTTAATATTCATGACTCACAAGACTTCTTTTAAGTAGGTACATATGCGGTTAATTTTTAGTGATCGTAATCATGGGCTAAGACTTAAAATTCTTTGTTCCTAAAAATAAAGACAAATCAGTGCTAAATATACATAAACCTATGATTCATTTTCATCCCAATATAAGTAACAACATAGTACAGTCTATATAATTAGCACCCATTCGCCGTCAAAGCTGTTTTAAAAATCGTTGCAAATTAAATTTCTTAAATTACATAACAACATATCTTCGAAAGACCATCGAAATATAATCCGTGCTTGTCTCGGCTTTGGCCGTACATTTTTGATGAGGAATCTTTTGATATCATCCCCTGCATCTACTTCGATAATGCGAGTGTCTCACTGTTTGAAAGGATAGCGAGCCAACTTTTACCTGAAAATTTGATTTCTGTGATTCTTCGTGCCGTGTCACAGGGACAATAATATGAGCGGCTTTCATAGTGATTCAGCATATGCAACATAGGATCAACAAAAGTATTCTTCAATTTTTGTTTGCATTTTTGAATAGGTAGGTACAGGTATTGATTATTACGATGTTAATCTTATTTTTTTTTCATCATCCATTACATAGGTATCGCTTAATCAATCAAAATTTCTAAGATAGTGTTAGATTTGTGCCAGATAATTATGATTGCAGATGATTGTGGATTGGAAGATAAATAAATAAATTAAATGGAATCGATCAAATTAAATATTTTAATTGGCAGGTAGGTATGCCAAAAAAAAAATTGAAACTTTAAAATTGAAATAAAATTTACATAGTAAAAAAGCCTAGGTACTACACATTAAACGATGTTTTTGACGATAATAATTATACAGGGTTACTTTTTTACCAGTACAATAAATCAACATACGTAATTGTTGCCAAAAATAAAAAATACCAGCATTCTTTGTTACTACTATTTGGGAACAAAAAAACAAAAATACCAATGCCCGAACTTATCCGCTAAAGTACTAGAAAATGTGGATGCCTTACGCATCAATTAGCAAACGCACGAACTGGCAACTGTTTGTTTACGTCATCGCGCGCGATTTCATACCGTTGACACCTTGTAATTCGTGCATCGTGCATCCAGAATTTACTAAATTGGTGAAGGATAAATTAATTGATGCGAAATAAATAAAAAAAAATTTATTTGTGCAATGTGATCTATTATCGATACCAATGATGTGGTAAAATTTATTGTACCGGTAAAAAAGTAACCCTGTATATCGATGAATAACTTTACCCAGACGTAGGAAAGATGGCACTAAAAAGAAAGTTCTGTATATATGACAAACCAGCCAGCCTTTTCGAATAAGGTTTTTTTAAGAATTGCAAAACTAATAAATAATACTTTTAATAACATCAGTACAATAAACAATTTTGATTTTGATTAAAATTCCTAACTTGCTTTAATTAGGAAAATTTGGTTTTCTTCACATCCCTGTGTCACGGCCCCGGGCCCCGGGTCGGAGCGGTGCGTATTGAAAATTTCGAATATGCCAACACTAGAGTCAAGTGTATCCGAATTTCGGCGCAATTACTGCGGTTTAGTTGCGTTTTTATTGCGTTTCGAGATGTTTTGCAGTGTATGTGAAGTGGGCAGGTTTTCATGTTGATGATGCCCGGTATTTGGTAAGATAATATATGAAGGAATCAGTCGTAAGATACAATATAAGTAGGTACCGATAGGTAATAAAATCAGTTTCGTATTGGCTCAATTAAATTTTATAGACATATTAGCGTAAAATTATAGGATGATGATGATTATAAAACGGGTCTCTATTGTTTGCATAAAGTTTTATGTCATAGGTAATGTATTGTTTGTCCGCATTTTCGTTTGTCTTAATTTGGTTTTGCTCAGAAACACGAAACTTTTCAGGATTACCATAAAACAAGACTAACCTAACCTCTAATGATAATCTGACAATCATTACCTATACATTATGACTTTCAATAATTATGTCAAACAAAGGGATCCGTTATAAAACATAAGAGTTATCTTGCTCACTAAAATTTGTTTATAACTAAAAAATCTATAGATTACATGATTTAATGAAAAATTTAATATTTATTAAAGCTGATTTGTAGTTTTAATTTTAGGTTACTTTTTAACCGACTTCCAAATCCCAAAGGAGGAGGTTATCAATTCGGTTGTATGTTTTTTTTTATTTTTATTTTTTTTTATTTTTTTTATTTTTTATGTTTGTTACTCCATATCTCCGTCATTACTGGACCGATTTTAAAAATTATTTCTTTGATTGCATGTATATGCATACAGATTGGTCCCGTTTTTGTCAAAATCCAGTTCTGATGATGGGATCCATGAGGAATCGACGGAACTCCTCAAATCTTAAAGGCATACATATAGTGATTTTTGTGTTTTTATCAACAAATCAAGCATATACATTCAAAAACGTGACATTTGATGAAGTGGAACTGCTGATGATGATCAGAACGGAACTCTTCAACGACGCATAGTTCACCTTTGGCGATTTGTCCTCTTCCTTATGTTTGTTAAGCAAGTTAAGTTTTTAAGCAACATTTTTGTCAAGCTTGAGTTCTGATGATGGGATCCATGAGAAATCGAGGGAACTCCTCAAATTTTAAAGGCATGCGTATAGAGGTTTTTGTATTTTCATCAGAAAATCAAGCATTTTCTTTCAAAACTGTCGCATTTGATGGAGTGGAACTGCTGATGATTATCAGAACGGAACTCTTCAACGACGCATAGTTCACGTTTGGCGATTGGTCCTCTTCGTTATATTTGCTAAGCAAGTTTAGTTTTTAAGCCACATTTCTGTCAAGCTCGAGTTCTGATGATGGGATCCATAAGGAATCGAGGGAACTCCTCAAATCTTAAAGGCATACGTATAGAATTTTCTGTATTTTCATCATAAAATCAAGCATTTACATTAAAAACTGTCGCATTTGATGAAGTGGAACCTCTGATGATGATCAGAACAGAACTCTTCAACGACGCATAGTACACGTTTGGTGATTTCGAATTTCGATTTTGACTTGGACTGGGACCCGGACTCGTACCCGGATCGGAACCGGACCTGGACTCGGACTCGGACTTGGACCCGGACTCGGACCCGGACTCGTACCCGGACTCTGACCCGGACTCGGACTCGGACTCGGACCCGGACTCGGACCCGGACTCGGACCCGGACTCGGACCCAGACTCAGACCCGGACTCGGACTCAGAGACCTGGACCTTGACCCGGAAAATCACTATGATACCTAAACTAAATAAACCGCTATGATTACCTACCATAAAATGTAGGTATATAGTATGATGATGCCAAACCCCTCCCGCTCATACCCCCGTACACCGCACGCCATGCGCCGTTAAGTAGGTTAGGTTAGGTTTGAACTGCGATCCTCACAGACCAAACAAAAGTGGGTTAGGTTTGGTTAGCACTGCGGGCTTTACAGAAACGAAATGCTACTAGAAAAGTGGGTTTGATTAGGTTCGAACTACGATCCTCACAGAACCGAACTGCAATCAGAGAAGTGGGTTAGGTTAGGCTAGAACTACGACCCTTACGGAAACGAAATGCTACTAGAAAGTACTGGTTTTACCTCCTTTTCTACATAGTGCACCATCTACCATAATTTTTCACCGGGCCCCATAGAAGTCGGTTTTTTTTTTCTTAAAAATTATTATTTTTAATTTGTTAGCTCATGGCGAAATAATATTATATTTTATAAACTCCCTCAATTTGTAATAATAAATTATGGAGATCTTTTAACCAGAAATTTCACACAATTATAAAATGCAAAACAGAATAAATCCAAAAGTAAGCATCTTCGGTAGCCGACGGACGTCGTTCCTTTTTGGATAGGCCACGAGAATTGCAAGCGAATCCGATGGGAGATGCACTAATGCTGATGCATATCTTAGATGCAATATGAAGTAGATGTGTATACAAGCTTTATATTACATGTATTGATAAGTTTAATGTCACGTCACTCTTTTTAGTTACTAGGTAACAATTTTACGTTATTTCAACTTTTAAAGTATCATTTAAAGGTTAAGAGCCATCAGGCGTGGTCATTTCTCCATACAAAAGTACTCGACTGTTTCCTCCATGGGTTTTGATGCGAGAGCAATGATTTTTTCAACACAGATTAAAATTGACAATATCTGTGTCGGACCGTTTTGCTTTTTAGATATTTCTGTTTTTTAAGGCGCTAGAGCCCTTCAAAAATGCCCAAAATGGCCTCATTGACTATGCCGCAATGAGAGGCGTAGTATTCAAAACTGATATCAATTAGCCAAAAAAGCAAAACTGTCCGACACAGATAATTTCATAATCATTTAGATTTCCAAATTTGGTTACGATTGGTTAAGTTTGGAAGGAGGAAACAGTCGAGTACGAAACCTCGATTTTTGAGATTTTTACGCAGGACTTGTCCTTATCGCACTAGTTTAGGAGCCGCTTCCGTTAGCGAGACGGGTATATTTACCTTAAATATTTAAAACTGAGCTCCTGTTTCGTCTTAACCCCCTTATTCATAACATAAACGCGCTATAAACCTCAATTAGTTAATAATCGTTTGTCTTTATCTGTCATTTGAGGATGAAAGAGAAGGGTGGAATTTACTAAGGAAGTGAGCAATATTAGAAGTCTCAGGCAGAAACTAGTTTCCTAAAAATAACCTATAGTTTGTCAAAGGACTGTCTCATTTCAAACATAGACAGAGAGAAATTATACTATCATTGTCTTACACCAGTACTAGCATCCAAAAGAAAAGGATCAGCATAGTTTTTTGTTCTTATATAATAATAACAATATAATAATTCAGTCTATATATACGTCCCACTGCTGGGCACAGGCCTCCTCTCGAGCGCGAGAGGGCTTAGGTTAAAGTCCCCACGCTAGCCCAATGCGGATTCGGGACTTCACGTACACCTTTGAATTTCTTCGCAGATGTATGCAGGTTTCCTCACGATGTTTTCCTTCACCGAAAAGCGACTGGTAAATATCAAATGATGTTTCGTACATAAGTTCCGAAAAACTTATTGGTACGAGGCGGGGTTTGAACCCGCGACCTCCGGATTGCAAGTCGCACGCTCTTACCGCTAGGCCACCAGCGCTCTTATTCTTATTTACTGACAAATTTGTTTTGACCAACTATACCGTATCTAACGCGAGCGGGCTCTAACTGCACCCGTTCACCTCGACGTAAGTTTCAGCCGTCACGTTAAGGTTTTTTATCCTTTTCCCGTCAGTCCTCTTTCCCGCAATCCCTGGAGCATAGATTCGTATTATTAATGACCAGTTAAAAGTAAGGACTGGTAATAATAACATTTATTGGTTAACCAACCAAATACAAAACCGCCTGGATATGTCACTAAACGACCTGTCTTTAACCAACATTGTTTGAACATGAAAAGTTTTCAATTTCATCTACCCTCAACTGGCTTAAGGAGCCATTTGAGGGTAGATTTTGTTTACTTTTATTTTAATACCTAAAAATACAGAGCCTTATGACGCTTTGGCCTGCGTCTACTTTTACCTGTACAGAATTACAGAATGATTTTTACAGTACATCTGGTGCTATATTACGACACCAGGTGCTATAATAAGCATATTACGTAACTTCGTTGAACATTTAAAGGGCCATATGTACTGTAATTCGTGTCGATAATATATACGATACAATAATAATAAAACGAATTTCCTTGTTTTCGCACTTGTATGGTAGTGAAGGAAGCGAAAGAGGTATGTCAGGATCGTAGCAAGTGGAAATCCGTGGTCTCTGCTTACGCCTCCGGGAAATAGGCGTGATTATATGTATGTATGTATGTATGTTTAAGTCATTTATTATACAAAAGGTTAGTGGTACATAAATAATCATACAAAAGTAACTTAAATATATCTAAATATTAAAATATTTTAATCTAAAAGACCTCCACGGGCTGTACCGGGTGCAAAGGTGCCCATGTTGTGTATGTATATTGTATGGTAAATTACTATGAACAGTCCAGCTAATTCCTATTAATTGAACGCTCTAGTCTAGTGCATGTCATAAAAAAAATGTTTAAATTTGAACTTTAACAGATGTCAATATAATAGTTCAATGTTATAACTGCGATATATGGCTTCGTATGAACTAAAAAGGGGTTACGATATTCAACGAACTAATAAAAAAGCGATTAATACCTATGAATCTGAGCCGTGTTGTGTGGCGTCATCTTTACATACCGTACATCCTTTATTTGTTTGTAATTGATAGTCTGTGTAGTAACTTGTCTCTGCTATTACTGTTCAACTATATTTAACTGGTTATATCCGGTTCCTTTGGGATTCGATGTAGCAATTTACACTTCAGGTGAAAAGCTTGGAATTTCAATTTTAACTTGTTCGCTATTTTTAAAATCCGGTTGTTGTCTCTAGTGCCTATAATTATTAATTATTAGAAAATATTATAAACATGTAACCTACCGACGTTTTTTTACGTTATAAATGCCCCCGTGTATTAAATATGTATTAGCTATTTTATAAAATAAATAATATCCTTCAATGTATGCATAAATCAGGCCACTGACTAGCCTTCCAAATGGATGCCGTTACAATGGATTTATGGACGGCATCCTAATAATAATCATTGTATGTTTTTGACATTCACGGAGCTTTTTTGGATTGCAGCCACGCTATTTGGACGGTTGGAAGGCTCGTCAGTGGCCACCTACGGGGTCCATAAAACATTGCACTTATGAAAGAATGTCACAAGCTAGCGTCAAAAACTCAGCGGGACTATTTTTTCAAATAATTATACACCAATTGTTATTAGTACTTACATAATGCAGTAAAGAAATCAAAAATTATCTGAATTAATTACAGCTTTTTGTAGAACAACAAATAAATATTTTCTTAAGTGGAAAGTTAAATCGATTAAAGTAAAAATAAATAATTAATATTATTTATGAAGGGAAAGGAAGCAAAATAAATCAATAAAATAAATTAATAATTCTTTATTTCGGACCAGCAGCTATCTATGTTAAAAAAACAACGCGATGCACTCCGGGAGTGCCGGCAGAAGTGTAAACTCAATGACATTGTAACAGTTTCTCGATCAGGTCACGTGTCCGTCTTACGAAGCGTCTTACGTCTTACGCTCTCGCGAGTTTAACATTTTTTCCCCATCACAAAAAGTGCACAGCGCCGCTAAAGAAGTTTTCACTTCATAAAACTATTGAAATATGACTTATTGCCACAACCCTGCCGGATTGTTCTGTGCAACATCACAAATTAATTGAAATTACAAATCCCAAGTCAGCGTTTTCATTCAATCAGCAAAAAACAAAACACACCTTAATCCTTTCAAATCAACACACGGAAAAATAGAAATTAATGACTTGAAAATGTACAATGACTAAAATATACATTGAAAGTGTGAAAGTTTGTCTTTTTGGTGGGATGTTCATTCTATTTCGGAGAAAATAGTACTTCAGTAAAAATAGTAAGTAGCTGCGGCCACGACCAGTGAAATCTGTGTCGAAACGTCGGTAAATAAAGGTAATTGAATAAATTTCGCGGTAGGCCCGTCTATAAATGTGAGTTAATATGTGTTCAAAACGCGAAAGTTTTAAATATTATAATATAGAACTTATTCCAAAATACAAGATCTATATTTCAAATTCTTAACTTACCTACTTAAGACAAGTCCACAGATATATTATGCTCTAAGGTCAAGTCCCAACCGGCCAAAAGCAACAACATACAATTTGATTGAATTGGGAACCTCTTTTTTTGAAGTCAGTAAAAAAAGGAAGTCATCAAGTTCCCCTTTCCCTTCCTTTCCCCTCCTAATATCATTTTAAGACAACTTTTTTTTTTCGAACAAGCTGTTGAATACTCTTCAACTTGCAGAAACTTACATAGGTAGGTAGGTATAATCTGAATTAGGAGAATATTTTACAATCTAGCACAGTCTAATGGCTCCTCTACACGATGGGCCAACGCCGGCCACTCCAAGGGACGCATTTATGCGTTAGAGGGAGCTAATGATATTACTATCTCATTCTACCGCATGGCTGCGTCCCTTGAAGTGGCCGGCGTTGGCCCATCGTGTAGAGGAGCCATAACAATTTATATGCGTGGAAAGTCGCGGGCAAAGGCTAGTATACCATAATATAACATATAGAACAATAAACTCCATCACATGACAGGTGCGGTCATAGGAATTCATAAATGTCGTAATAACAGATCTAATCTGCGCCGTGGGGTGATTTTAATTCCACTAATAGATTTAAATGTAGGGATTTTATTATAAGTTCGTTGGTGGTATTAGGTGACTCATAGAAATACGACACATTGGGTTAGACTAATACGTTAAAGTATGATGAAGAATAATGGTGTACTTTCGTTTGGGCCAAATACCTTTCGCCAAATTTCAATTCCCAACAAACTTATCGCAATAGTTTCATTTCCCAAAGGAACCTTTAGCAAAGTTCCACTTAATACAATAAATACTTTCAATCGTTTTTATTTTTAGGGTTCCGTACTCAAACGGTAAAAACGGGACCCTATTACGAAGACTTCACTGTCTGTCTGTCTGTTCGACTGTCTGTTTGTCTGGCTGTATCGGCAGGCTGTATCTCATGAACCGTGATAGAAATGATTAAATTTTTAACAGATTGTGTATTTCTGTTGCCGCTATTAAAAATATTAAAAACCAGAGTATGTATAATCAATATTTAAGTGGGGCTCCCATACAATAAACCTGATTTTTAGCCGTTTTTTGCGTAAATGGTAGGGTTCCTTTTGTGCGTAAGTCTGACTTGCACTTGACCGGTTTTTCATTTTATATAACGGGTGTGGCCTGTAATATGAGCAAAAAATTAAACCGTAAGCTGTACTCCTCATACTGACCAATATTAAATTTGTTTTGGTTTTTTTTTTATTATGAGTTTTTTTATTATGTTTGAATTTTAATACACTTATTATACACAAGTTTATTATAAGACGCAATGTATTGTTATGTTTAAGGCGTGACAAGCAACGTCAATCACAATGATATGGCGTGGCGATGGCGTCCATTGAAGATAATATTTATTTTGTATGAAAAATAGGGAGTCTAAATACTTCATAAATTTTAAAAGTTGTTGAACAAAAGCGTCACCGTTTGAGGAGTACAATCTATGCTTTAACTATTTGCTCGTGTTACAGGCCACACCCGGTATAAGTACTTAGGGGTATTCTTTTTATAATTAGTTTATTTTATTTTATAGGTAAGTTTTAGTGTTAATTTTATTTTGTTTGTAGTTTTAGTTTATTTTAATAAGTTATTTTATATTCAATAGGAGAAAAATATTATATTTCTGAACAGACTCGAAAAAAAAAAGTACCTAGGTAAAACAGGGTGACCAGTGGCAGAACCGAGTGACAGCTCTGGATGCGTCGCTTTATACCAACAAGCATTATTTCAGTCGCACCCAGTATCGGTCTGACCGCCGATGACACACAGAAATTATTATACACATAACGACTTTTTTATTACCTCTGATAATTAGGAATATTATATTTCGGCGGATTATGTTTACGAGACGGAATAATCCTACTATTATAAATGTGAATGTTTGTGTTTGTTATTTTCTATAGAGCACATTTCGTTGTTTAACCACAGAAGAAATAATAGTACAGTCACCCGCAATAATATGTTACACAATGAAGGCTGCAAAAATATCTGAGCGATCTTATTTGTAGAGCTATAAGAGCGTGTCACATATTTTTGCGGCCTTCGAAAAGTAACATATTATTGCAGGTGACTGTACTACCGTACAGAAAGGACACTTCCTACAAACCCGAAGTTTGACAGTGATTCAGGGTCGAATCATGCTATCCCTTTCTAATATATGGCAGTATCCCTTTCGGCTATTTAGGGTTGTCAAAATTCAAAGTGATTATCTTAGCTGTGGTCGTGCACGCACAAGGAAGTCAAGTGATGCCAACCCTAATTGCTCGGAGCAATGCTGAGCCGAGCGGAGCCGAGTTCGACCGAAGTCAGGAGTGTGTCCCCACTGGTTTTAACTTATAATTATAACTTAAAATTAACTATAAGTACTTATACGGAGTATTGAGAAGCGTTTGGTTGACGTAACTGGAAATGCCGCCAACATCCTTGGTACATTACCTCAAGGGCCTATTCTAGATTTAAGCTATAAATTTCGTTTAGTAATACCACTGTATATATCTTCTATATAAATAAATGACTAAATAGTAATTGTTAATTTCAATTTTACCTAACAGTGAGTGCCATTTCTATTTTAACACTTACATAATGGGCATTACTCTGATTAATTTAATCCCTCGGATTGCTCAGATGCCGGCAAGTGGGATTGATTAGTGCAAATCAAACAACCGACCGTGTTGCCAACTATGTACAACTTGTACCTTTTGAGCTGGGGTGACCATGCGGTGACAATTTTCTAAGAAACTCGTTTACTTGAAGAAACTAATTCAAATTCAGACATAAAATTGATCAAATCAGTCGAAAACACAACAGAAAGTAATAGGTACTAAGTTTTTAGTAAGTTTTTTTAGAATATAACTACTACCAATATACTAACTTAAAACTAGAATTACTTACTCCGTTGGCTCAGTGAGCCAAAATGAGACCTTACTTTCGACACAAGACCCACTTTTCTAATCTACACTTTTTTAAATTGTACTCGTAATTGTTTACTTAAAGTTGGCGCAGATATTCTGCTTCCACCCTGTCGATCTAGTGATATCTAAATCAATAATAAAAATCTCGTTATGTTATAAATAGGACTTCAATGTCCATCCCTTATTCTTGTATGTTGTGGATACCTTATACACCACAAAAAGGCATGTTTGGTTAACCATTAAACAGATTTAAAGAGTGACCCAGGAGAAAGTAGACATCGCAACGATTGCCAAGTACAAGATGATTCACCCAACTCGTAAAATTATTGCTACCTGCCAAAACTAAGAGACTGTCCCGTCTCACCCACAACCATGCCCACCCTACCCGAAGATTCCAAAGCGACCAAACGTGATGTTTGCCTTTCAAGTTACTGACCCATATTGACTCAGCCGATTTACTCGACTAAACCGTTTACAACTGGTTACTTGTGTTATTAACTACATAATAGGGTAATTGCATGAGTAAATGGTGTTTGCTCGCGGTTGTTATGATGTGGTACTAGTATTGACCATAATTAGGAGTCTTGACAGTTGTGTGGTGACGGGTAAACGTACCTATTAAGGGCCGTTGAAGATATACCTACTAACGTTTGAAGTCCGAATTTGCTGTTTAATATAGACTTGATGAGAAAATAATAGGTACTTGGTATTTTTCAATAAATATGTAATTGATAAAGAAAACTCTTGATAGTCTTTATATCACTATGCATTATATTCATCATTAATTTCATTATTCTACCTTAATCCAAAAGCCGGGAATACTTCCAAACACGATGTCAACCCAAAAAGTAAATACCAAATCGTTAGCATATTATTTAAACCAAAAATAACAATAACCTTTCAGTGTAATTATGGGCGCGCTCTATCAGTGACTTTTCTTCACAAGTATAAACTCATGGATCAACTCATAAAACCAGTATAGTGAGACCCTTGGTCACGAACAATGGTAAAAGGTCTTGGGTTCAACGTATGGTGGAAATAGTTCGAGGGTGTTTTGTGAATGGGGTCAGTAATTCGATGGTGACGCCCAACTTTCCATCAAACCCCGTGCCGTGGCCGAGCCATACGCGGCAGCGGGTCATTTAGAACATGTTCTATGTTATAACTACAGTTTACGACTATTTATTTGACGTTTTTCAGTGTCCGTCGTCGCAAACCGTTATAATACAGTGATTTCATTATCGTTGTTGTAATAGGTAATTGACTAGTTTGACTGAATGACCTCCAGTGCCGCTAGCATCTTTGGCACTTTTGGGCTGGGTGGGGGTCGGAATGGGGCTGATAGTGTAAGTAGGATAGTATATCAGTAATATGTTTAGATTTTAAGTTAGGACATTGTATGTAAATTATTTAAGTAGATTTTAAGATTGACTTTGATCTGCATTTGATGAATAAATAATATTTAATTTAACCAATGTTAGTTCAGGAACTCGTACTATTTATCCAAGGCCTTTTTTGGGTTTCGAATCCTATAAACTGTAACTAGACGCACTAGCTGATCTAGTTAACATAAATAATGATTGACACAGCTGATCAATCGATCTATATTATTTTCATAAACTTTAAAACCTCAATTATTATATACAAATGTTAATTAAAATAAATACATGTAAGTAACTATAATATATGCATTCAGTAAATTAATTTTAAATAACAGCAAAACATTCTCACGAGAAATTCGAAACAACAAACAAAAACTTAACTGAGTTAAGTTTGTAGTGGGCCATTAATCAGAAAAACTGATTCGCTGAATCCAAAGAGAATGGAATGTGTATAGAGAATTACTGTCGGTGAATTTTGTAGTCACGAAGATTATGCTGCCATCTGTTGACGCAGTATTGAAACTAAAGATGAAAATGTATAAAAATATCAATAATACATATATATTTACATATAGACATAAATGATTTTTATTAATTTTGGAACGCCATGTGTTTTGATCCATGTTTTTTACATTGATGTGCATTAGAATTGTTGAATATCAAGAGAGTGGCGCCATCTGTTAGAGAGTGGCTTTGTCTTGATTTCCGAGGCAAGGGGTTTCTTTTGACTTTGATTGTCTTATGGGATTCACATCTCTTTGCTAAAACTACTCAAGATTGGAACTCGAGTTTAAAGGAAATAAATAACAAAGTTTTTATTTTGAAGTGCGCCTAACGCGTCAAATGCGTCAAACGCGTTTCGTTAATGTCTTTTATGGTTATAAATACCCCCACGCCAAGCTGGGAACGGTTTATTCTATTTTTGTCCGTCGGATTGTCACGATCTCTGGCTCGCCCGTAGACGTTAAAACAAAGGTGTTATTTTTACGGTTGAATGTTTGACATTACGTAGCTACTATGCTGCTTTTTGTCAGACTGTTCAATTGCTAGTTCAGTGTAAATACTTACGTGTGTTTTGGTGTTTTTGTGTTTTAGAGCCAGATTAGTGTCTGATTGCACGGTCAATCAACCGAAAACGCCTAACCTAGCGGTGATAAGCAGGCTTTTCCGGGAATCCAGTAGAGTGTTAGGTCCAGGTCGCGAGAGGGGCCTGGAGTCAACCTTTTTACCTACACAGGTGACGATTATACCTCTTACGTTATCTTCAAGGTCTGACAGAGGGATGTGAGGATCTCACGTGTGGATCATTAAGAGTAATCTTTACTCACTGAAATCTGTTGGTAATTGAAGAAGCGTGGTCTTGTTATATATATTTATATATTCACATTTTATATTTGGAATAGGGCGCCTTATTCGTCAGTACCCTTGGCTACGGCCTATACTGCGGAGGGAGGCAAATTACACAGACACTAGGGTTTGCAATACCTCGGTTTTGTCGGCCGAACGTTTACAGCTTAAATTAGGGTCCCTCTCACACACTTCCCCCCCCCCCCTGTAATACTAGAGGTTCGCTTCTAGTCTTACACATTAGAATAGGTGAAATTGGGGTAGAGTTAGGGTAGAGTCATTATTTGGGTGTTAGGGTTAATTATTATTTCTTTCTTTATTATTATTTATTCTTTCACATGTATTTTAGTTACATACAGTGTTAAAATCATTAGAGAGTTAATTGTTTTAAAATACAGAATAAATTAAAGTCTAGTTTTAGTAGCATATGGATGGGTTACTGAGGCTCGTATATTAAATATGATTTAAAGGTAATACATTTTTATATTTGGTGAGATAGGGGAACAAAGTTATTTGAGGACATACTAAATAATTTTGTTATAGGGAGCTAGTGACAGGCGAAGCAGTTCACTAGTGACAATTTGAGCTTTTCTATATTGGGTATCTAAGGGTTAAAAAGTCATGTTTATTAGACGATCGCTTCAGTATTCCATACATTTATAGTATATTCAGATAAGTTTCTTGGCGTTTCTTCTTGTCTGAAAATAGGTTCCGAAACGCAGATAAAAGTAAATATTACATAGTGTTTAGGAATACCTATTAAAAACAAAACAAAATAAAATAGGTATTATTTAGTTTAGAGACCCGACTTCATCCGAGGCGTGACAGTAGATAAAGTATGTTTGTACGTATTAATTTTTGCAACATTTACATATACATATTTTCCTTTAGCTAGCTAGATTAGCGAATGGATATAAAAGGAAAATATAATTACAAACAACAAGGGCTTACACTACTGTTCATGGTAACTGGTCACGGTAGGGCTCGGTAGAAGATAAATTCTAAAAAATATAATTTATTATTTGATTTTTTTCATATGATAGTGTTATAATATAGAAATACAGTAGAAATATTTACAATTACATAGGGTATTTTAGGGGTAGTATTTTAAATCCAAATCTAATCAGTCTGCACATAAAAGACGAAGGGTACTAAGGTTCACAACGTATTAATTTCACTAGACGATCACATGGCCAAATTTATTAATTTTTATTTATTTATAATTAATTCTGGATGAGTTTTATTAAAGTAGATTAGCTAATAGTGGGTTAAGGTACAAAACGTTATAAGGGTCAAACAGATCACTGTGTTACGTTCTTTCCTGTGGACATACACAAAGTTAAGGGCTATAAAGATTAATTTTCTTATTTAACCCTTATCCACGTAAAAAGGTCCTCCTTTTATTTACAGAACTATGATAAAATCATTACTTACATGCCCACAAGCTGTTAACTATTGCCCACAGGAGAGAAAACTAGCGTGTTCGCGCGAACTGTACATTTTTCTCCCCTGTGGGCAATAGTTAACAGCTTGTGGCCATGTAAGTAAAGATTTTATCATAGTTCTGTAAATAAAAGGAGGACCTTTTTAGGTGGGTTAGGGTTAAATAAGAAAATTAACCTTTATAGCCCTTAACTTTGTGTATGTCCACAGGAAAGAACGTAACACAGTGATCTGTTTGACCCATAAACGTCCTGCCTCGCACAATTAAAATTCTGATTCTGATAACATAGTTGCAACAGCTCTGGTGTTGCGGGTGTCCTTGGGCGACGGTAATTGCTTACCATCGGGCGATCCGTGTGCTCGTTTGCCTCCTACATCATAAAAAAGCGTGATTGATCCTTACAAAATGATTACACCTTATAAAACAAAGTCCCCCGTCGCGTCTGTCTGTTTGTATGTTGGTTCGCGATAAACTCAAAAACTACTGAACGGATTTTCATGCGGTTTTCACCTATCAATAGAGGGATTCTTGAAGAGTTTAGGTGTACAATTTGTTCCGTGTGAATCCGGGGCGGGTCGCTTCTTCTTCTTTGTCGTCACATTCTTGCCAGAGTGGTCGTGGTCGTCATATCAGGGCCGGTGGCACACAATCCGTCGCCATTCCTCCCGTACATTCATGGAGTGGTTCATTGAATGCACTTTTGACTAGGTCTGACCAACGCATTGGTGACCTACCGCGCCTTGCGCCTTCGACTTTTCCCTGCACTACAAGTCGTTCCACAGATGTATCGTCTCGATGTATAAGTATTATGTCCAAAGAAAGTGAGAATAATATATCTACATAGAATAGGGCGGGTCGCTAGTAGATTTTAAAATTTGAATACCGCTAGTTCACTTCGCTACAGCTTTTCCCTTCGAGTCCTCCATCGCATGCCACCGCGCCCATTCCATATACGCACGGTATGCAAATACGACATAAAGGTAATATTTCGTGATAACATTCACTGTAATTAATAAAATATGTCCTCTCCATAACTATTATAATTATGGGCGCGGATTCCGGTTTTGGCTGATTGCTTTGCGGCGTGATTTATTGTTGTAACCTTAATTGTTTTTGCGTATGTTTAATCAAAGTAATGTAATGTTGGATAGGGTTGCTGATTAATCAATCAGACGTGTGTGTCGTTTGGAAGAGAGGTGTGGCTAGGAATTATCCACTTGACCGTCCGACGATAGCATAGTATCCGAAAAAAATATGCTCTTAACCGTCCGCGGGAACCTTACTATCCAAAGGGGTGGAAGAAAGATTTGATTTCAGAGCCATCTAACGGAATATTTCGGCATTATTTACTAATTCTCTTGATGCGACAACGTAGCCTAACTAAATAGTTAGCTCTAAAAAAATTTAGATGGCAGTGTAGTTATAATTTTTGTAGAAAGTTGTGAATTCGCAGCGCGGGGCGTGCGTTGCTAAAAAAACCCAGACGGTTGACAGGAAAACAGTCTCGCGGGCCGGACGGTTGAGTGGTTATAGATAGACAGATAGAATACTCTTTATTGGCACACTTCAGTACCCGAGAGACCTCACCTCACATCACCTCACCTCAGTAGAGTTAGACCAAGAAAAAATTTGCAGCGATTTTGATAGCCCACGCAGTACCAGTGTTATTTACACGACATAATTTCATAGAAGTTTTTTTCAAATGACACTTGCACTGCGTGGGCTATCAAAATCGCTGCAGACTTTTCTCGGTCTGACTCTACAAACCTTACCTTAAAGAGAAACAATTGATTTAAGATAGAGTCAGAAATAGAGGCTATCTTATCGCTAAAGCGATTGCATCCAATTTATTTGTAGTTTATTTAAATTTTCAATAAGCTTTCATAATCTTTTTTTGTATGAGCTGGCGTGTACACAATACACGACCGTCATGAACGCTGCTCGCACTGTTAGTGCTTGAGAAAGTTAAGTTGCCTCTATGGTTTTATTTAATTGCTACAATAATAATTGCTTCATTAAATAAATCTAGGTGAATATTCAAATCAACTTATATTTACAAAAAGTACAGTTTTAGTCTCTAATTGTAGGTCTCGCATTCCAATCGCCCCGCCCGACAAACCAAACCGACTAACGACTATTAATAACCAACGACAAATATTAATTAACATGCCGTGGCATGCGTGGATGTTGGTAATTAGTACATATTCTGCCCCCTCGATGTTACGGTTGGATAAAAATTATAGAGACACGTGTGATCATTAAAGGCCATTAATAATCTAAGAACAAATTAAATTACTTTCTATGAGAATATTTTAAATTGTGATATTTCTAGTAGACACACTACTATTTAAATTATAAACCGAAATAAATGTCATATACCAAGGAAAAACCGGCCAAGTGCGTATCTCATGAACCGTAATATAGCTAATGTAAGTATACCTAGTTTGTAGCATAATATAACAGTTGGAATTTTCACAGATGGTGTATTTCTGTTGCCGCTATAACAACAAATATGTTATAAAAACAAAATAAAATAAATATTTAAGTGGGGCTTCCACACAACAAACCTGATTTTTTGCCGCTTTTTAATGGTACGTTGTAATGGTACGGAACCCTTCATGCGCGAGCCCGACTCGCACTTGGCCGGTATTTTATACTTTTCAACAGATGAACTTTTAACATTATCTGTAAATCAAAAATACAATCTCAAATAAAGAACAGTGCCATCCAAACTTGCCGAATATTTCACACTTATAAATAAAGAATGCTTATAACTCCGTTGAAAAACCCATTAAAGCCCCTGAATTTATTAACTGACATAAATAACATTTATTTTATTGTGCACCTTGTCTTTTAAAGAGCAAAACTTTCAAACATTAATGGCTGACCTTTGGTGACACAAGGCCTTATGTCAGTATGGATTTTGTGATCTGATAAGACCTTGTCTAACTAAATACTGGAACTTCCTTGGATTAATATAACGCCGTCACACTTCTTAATTAATAGGAGTTTCCAAAGAAAACAATATCATTTTATTAGCATAAGTATTATGGGCATAACAGACGAGCGTGCGTTTTCCGAGAGATATTTCAAACAAATAAAGATCGAAAACCTATGTTGCTTCTAATACTGCGGCGAATTTAATTACCTAAAACCAACAGTTTCAGTATTTAGTAGAGAGCGTTCCATAAAAATGTTATATACTTATTAAAAAATATATAGTTAAAATAGAAAGAAGAGCCGTTTTTCATCTACCTATAAGAAATATGGCATGTTTTTTTAATACATAGCTGTATATAGTATACCCAAGTCTCATATTATTAATAGGTAACTTATTGATTTAAGTCCATTTGTCCAAAAAGGCACAAAATTTGTTTAAATATTTCGGCAGTAATTTTATAAAGGCATATATTTCCGGTCTGAAGTCAGTCCAGGTCAATAAAATAAACTAAAAAGAGTAAGGAGCCACATGAATAAATAAATATAATATAAATAAATATTATAGGACATTCGTACACAAATTGACTAAGCCCCACAGAACAACAGAACAGAACAGAAGAACAGAAGTTCAAGAAGGCTTGTATTGTGGGTACTCAGACAACGATATTAATAGGTATACAAATACTTCACCTAGGCACCTAGGCATAGGCCTAGGCCTAGGTATAGGCACCTTCTGGGCGAGCTCGCTCCATCGTAGGCCACGTCTACGCCTCGGCTAGTCTGTGGCCATGAGTAAGCCCATTCATAATAATAAAAAAAAAAAAAAACTTAAATACATAGAAGAAAAGCATGGCTTAGGAACAAATATGTGTGCTCATCACATAAATAAATGCCCATACCAGGGTTCGAACCCATCAGGGACATCGGCTTCGGTCACTATCAACTAGACCAGTCGTCAAAAATGTAGGTATAAATTTAGGTATAGAACAATCTAAGAAGACAGAATACGAGTCTACGTAGTGCATATAAAAAGCCGAAAACCTACAAAAAAATATTAAAACGCCCGAAAACGCGCCCCGAACGCCGAACGCACGTTTTCAAAACGCACAAACGCTCACCGTTACTTAATAAAGCCGATGACAAGTTAAAGCGGAGTTCAGCCGTTACCGCCCTTTTTCGAGCAACTTTTTTGTTTCGTGATACTTTGAATTGATACATGACGCTATTAAGAGCACTCGCTGCTGAAACTGTCTGTCTTCGTACTTTGTTGCAAGTTTGGATGGCGTTAATTGTAGATGCGTTGTTTATGTAGGACAAACTTATATTTACCTTTATTATTATTATGAGCCCATATTGTCCCACTGTTGGGCAAAGGCCTCCCTCTTATTCTTCCACGTATCTCCCACTTATTAATTTATACCTACTCAATAAATATTGTACCTACCTAGACAATTTTGAGCGGTACGAGCGCACAGTCAGCAGCAGAAGTTGCTAGGCGGGCGAGGTGTTCAAAATTACCTTGACGAGCTCTTATTCTCTTAACAATAAAGTCGCGTCATGATCATTTTGAACACCTCGCCCGCTTAGCAACTATTGCTGCTGACTGTACGGTAGGCAAATAAGTGTTTATTTTGATTTACAAATTTCCGTGTATCTTAAAACACGCATCTAAACATCATAATCGCATCTATCCACTATCCGTTCCATTTCAAACTTCTCAGATAACCTGTCACCCAAATGGGAATCAAACCCAGTTAAATATAAACCTTAATTAACATAAAACAATGATTAAGACTATCCCAAGTCTTAGATCCGCGATACCGCGAATATAAATAAAATGACAATGGAATAATTACCTACAAACAGGGCCAAACCCCTTTATCTGGTTTTTTGTGGGGTAGTAAAATTTTCATGTTATATTTATGAAGGGTTCGGGTATTTGGAGTTATCTTTGAATAGTGATGGTGTTTTTGGATTTTAAATTGTTTGATTTTGATAATGGTTTTTGATGAACATATACTTTTGATTTTGATGGTAATTTTTGATAAGCAAAATTTATGGAAGATAAATTAACCGATAATAAACTTTTCGTCTCCAAAAATAGGTGTGAAGTGGATGGCCTAGCTTTATCTAAAATAGTGAAAGCTGATTAGTTTCATACTTACCTTACCTAGGTAATTTCTATATATTATGTTGAAAATTATCATCATAATAATTGACAAGGAGGCGATAACTGAGGCGATGTCTTTGAACTGTCAACGATATTAAAAAAGTATCTTAATTTTCCAAATGCACTTATATTTGACGACCGGTCTGGCCTAGTGGGTAGTGACCCTGCCTGCTAAGCCGATGGTCCTGGGTTCGAATCCCAGTAAGGGCATTTATTTGTGTGATGAACACTAATATTTGTTCCTGAGTCATGGGTGCTTTCTATGTATATAAGTATGTATTTATCTATATAAGTATGTGTGTCGTTACCTAGCACCCATAGTACAAGCTTTGCTTAGTTTGGGGCTAGGTTGATCTGTGTAAGATGTCCCCAATATTTATTTATTTTATTTATTTATTTTATTATATCCATCAAAAATACAACTAAAACTAAAATCAAAGCATTCTCGACATACATAATTCAGGCCAAAAATTTCGCGAAAGCCTATTAGGGCTAATGAATTTAAGTCTCCCCGAACTAGAAGTTGGGACACAAATATGCCCAATAACCCAGTCCTAATTAAGAGGAGGCTGCGACAGCAAAAATCCATCTGGAACTTGTCACTTAAGGGCTCTCTGGCACCTCTGCCTGCCCGCGGTACGCTGCGGAGCTGGGAGCTAAGAAAATTTTGATGCGGTAACCTTAGAACGTTAAAAAAAAAGTAAAAAGTCATTTATTGTTGCAAAACATACAGTATACAGTAACAGAAAAAAAAACAAACAAGGAAAAAGAAAAAAGACATAAAGCACATAAATCCAATAGGGTTAGGTAATAGGGTAGGGTAGGGGTGGGGTATTTAATAATTGGAGTGGCCATTGAGAGCTTGCCCTTTGCCGAAAAACTTGCAGTAAATATACACGATGAAATTTAATCCGTGATCAGGAAATAAAAATATTAGTTACCAGCTTAAATAGAATTAAATACGCGAGATCTCATGCAATTTACTTCGCCATCAAATTAATTACAGTTAATTATATCGTTAAAGTTAATAACCAATAAAGACATGGAACACCCTATTTTTATTATAGAAAGTAGGTATTACGTAACTGCCATCACTATGGTGGGGAATGTAACCATTAGATAATGTCAAATTGACAGTTTAAGGCTTTAGTTTTTTAAGTCTGCTGCTTTGGAATGAGTTTTTAAACTTTACAGACATAAATTATTGTACGCTTGTTTGGCACCTTCTCCTAAGATGCTTAACATATTCACTGCCAGGGACCCGTTAGGTGGATTTTCTTTTTGCTATGAAGCGGAAAAAACACGTTATCGATATCGGTTACAATCGTTGCACTAAGGTCGCGCTGGCACTGAAAAAGGGGCCTACTGATTAACAGTCCGCCGGACGGTATCGGCCTCTCAGTTAACAAAATGTTGACAGTTCCGAACAATTGACAGGCCGATACCGTCCGGCGGACTGTTAATCAGTGGGCCCCTCATGCCTATTCACCGCCCTCGCTCCTTCGCAGCTCCTCGGCCCGCAAGGTGCGACCACATTAGCGTCGTCAAGCTCCCCAACCCGTGATAGAAACAATAATGAGTCTCCGAGATTTCCCAAACGTGCCCTAGACCACGGGATATTGTGTAAAGTTATCAAATTTTCAAAACTGCCTAACGCATTACGCGTACGCGTAATTACAGAGTGCGGAAGCTTCTTTCGCGGGATTGACCTTGGTTGAGATGGTATTTGCGTACATTAGTATAATGTGTGGATGTGAACGTGAATAGGCTTGAAACAGAGGCAGAAAAGCCGTAAGAAGAATCTGTTGTAGACGTTATAGCACCTACATATTACTGAGTGTGTGGGTAATCCGTTAAAAGTTATGGTTTGAATCGCAATGATTCAATTTTTTAACTTCAACATTTATTCAGCAAATACGCCACAAGGGCACTTTTACACGTCAACATTGAATTCACATACAAGCAAAAATAATAATAATACATCAGCAATTATAAAATACAACCAAAATTACACTTACTTAGAGAATTTAGAGATGTATATGGTCTCTTAATATCGACTTACATAAAAATATATAGATAATACTTAATATTTAATCATATAAAAAAGAACCACGGATACAAAAATACAAAAAATCTATGATACGAGTATTTAGAGGTGTACCTAAATGTCTCTAAGTGTCAGAACTGTAAGATTATATAGTTTAATTATCCTTAGAGATGTATAGGGTTTCCAAGAGTCAAAATTCTGATTAAACTGTTTTGAACTTGTAGTTTCATAGTTAACTGTGAAAATGAACAATTGAACATGGCTGGGTATAAGCAGACAACTAGGAATTCGCGTAAACATACGGCGTGTGGGCGAGTTTTTCAAAGATATAACTTTTTGAGAAAATACTATCAAATATAAATATGAAATTCTTAATTTAAATAAGTGAGTAGATACGATACAGGACTGACATCTGCAGAGCCGTTTCTAAATGCAGTTTTGGCTAGTCAGCTCATATCGTAGTGAACGCGTACTTTAATATGAGCTATCGTCGCTCCACTATACCTATAGATGTATATTCACTACACAACAGCAATGTGCATGAGATGTAACAACTGACAACGTGCTAACAACCATTATTAGGTCCTCTAAATCCAAATGACGTCACAACTGCAGCGCCGAATAGCGCGTCTAATTCGCATTACCCGCGGCCCGCGGGCCTGACGCGTGCCGAAACCTTTTAATAACAAATGAACTGAAAATTGCTATGTGTCAAATGGCATTATTAGGTAGAAGTTGATAGAGGAATCCAGGTGTGATTAGGAGAGTTTGGGTGTGACGTGTGACTAATTACCCAAGGTTATAATTTTATTGCCCATTGGTAATATCTTGGCATTTATGCGGCAGTAGGTATATTTGACTTAAAATAATGGGAATAGTCAATATCAGAAGCATTTCATGGGCTGCCCGATACAAATACATTTGTTTTCTGTATCAGGATTTATTTTTCAGTGTTTTAAGGCGATGACTATTTTTCTAAGTAATTTTTTGACCTAAAGAAATAAAATAATCACATCCAAATAGGCTACCCCATTCAAGAGCTACGGTGTCACAGACGGACACACACATAGGGGTCAATTTTATAACACCATTATTTTTGAGTTGAGGGTTAAAAATGGTATTAACCGCTCTATACAAGATATCGGTGGAATCATTCGCGGGCGAGTACCGACTGAATAATTATGCACGCATTATGGCGATGAGCGCTGCAAGTTTTAACCTATCGACAGTTGCGGTGTGGCCGTACATTATTAACGAAATGGAGATACTTATCATACATTGTTCATACGATACACTGATAAACATGAACTAGGTTTATTGTGCTGATTGTCTATGATTGCCCTGCTAAGCCAAATAGCGCCATCTCTAAAGAAAATTCATTGCTAACTTATACTTTAGTTTCTATGACTGAGAATTCCATTTTCATAATCATTTTTTTTTGAGATAGCGCTGTTCGGCTCAGGAGGGCACTAAAGAAAGTCTATACAATACAATACAAATACTCTTTATTGTACACCTCATTACAGAAAACAATACAAACAACACAGGAAGAAGAGGTCTATCTTTGATTTAATTATTTAAGTTTTAACCTATCGACAATTCGACAGTTGCGGTATGGCCGTACATTATTAACGATACGCCTGTGGCGATACTTATCATACATTATTAATACGATACACTGATAAACAGACTATGTGGTTAATTCGTATAGACTATAGAAAGTCTTTATGATTTAATTGTATATACGACGATGCTGAAATGCACGCATTTTCAGTACGTAATGAGCTCTTTAAGATATAACATAATATAACCGATCGACAGTTGCGGTGTGGCCGTACATTATTAACGATATGCCTATGACGATACTTATCATACATTGTTAATACGATACACTGATAAACAGACTATGTGGTTAATTCGTATAGTCTATAGAAAGTCTTTATGATTTAATTGTATCTACGACGATGCTGAAATGCACGCATTTTCAGTACGTAATGAGCTCTTTAAGATATAACATAATATAACCGATCGACAGTTGCGGTATGGCCGTACATTATTAACGATACGCCTGTGGCGATACTTATCATACATTGTTAATACGATACACTGATAAACAGACTATGAGGTTAATTCGTATAGTCTATAGAAAGTCTTTATGATTTAATTGTATCTACGACGATGCTGAAATGCACGCATTTTCAGTACTTTATGAGCTCTTTAAGATATAACATAATATAACCGATCGACAGTTGCGGTGTGGCCGTACATTATTGACGATAATGACGATACTTATCATACCTACATTGTTAATACGATACACTGATAAACAGACTATGTGGTTAATTCGTATAGTCTATAGAAAGTCTTTATGATTTAATTGTATCTACGACGATGCTGAAATGCACGCATTTTCAGTACGTAATGAGCTCTTTAAGATATAACATAATATAACCGATCGACAGTTGCGGTATGGCCGTACATTATTAACGATACACCCGTGGCGATACTTATCATACATTATTAATACGATACACTGATAAACAGACTATGAGGTTAATTCGTATAGTCTATAGAAAGTCTTTATGATTTAATTGTATCTACGACGATGCTGAAATGCACGCATTTTCAGTACTTTATGAGCTCTTTAAGATATAACATAATATAACCGATCGACAGTTGCGGTGTGGCCGTACATTATTGACGATAATGACGATACTTATCATACCTACATTGTTAATACGATACACTGATAAACAGACTATGAGGTTAATTCGTATAGTCTATAGAAAGTCTTTATGATTTAATTGTAAATACTTACGACGCGTCGACGATGCTGAAATGCACACATTTCCAGTACATTATGAGCTCTTTAAGATTTAACCTATCAACAATCGCAGTGTGGCAACATTAGATATTGTTGCTTTGCTTCTACTTTCCTTATGCGCACTGCCAAGGAATGGAATTCCTTGCCGGCGTCTATATTTCCGTGCTCTTATAACCCGGCAACCTTCAAATCAAGAGTGAACAGGCACCTTCTGGGCGAGCTCGCTCCATCGTAGGCCACGTCTACGCCTCGGCTAGTCTGTGGCCATGAGTAAACCCATGCATAATAAAAAAAAAAAAATTGTGGGTACTGCATGGAAAACTACACTGTACATGATTTTCAAATGTTTTTATTTCATCAAAATATCTCTGCAACAAAAAAAGCAAAACAGTGTTGCTCCGAAACAATTCAATATCAAGGTAAAAATAAATATGTAGATAGAAAAAATTAAATATAGATCATGAATTTAAGAAAACATCTATGCAAAGCCGGGAGCAGGAATGACAAAATAAATAAAGAAAACAAAAACCGATTATAATAAAAGCTTCGAATCGTGAAAACGCTTAATAAAATAACAGAAAAACTTATAAATATTCACAAAACCGACTTAAACCTTTTGCAGACTGACGGATTCGTTTTTACTTATTCCACAGAAAATCTGCTTAAAATCCGTATTAAAAGAATCACTCGGAATTTATTTAGGGGGCGGTCCAAGTGTTGGTTTACTAGCGGAATTAATTGATAATTAATTAATTCTTCGTGTGACATTATGCAACAAATTAAATAGGAACACACATTGAAGAAGTATGTAATTTATATCCCAACGTTCAGGGACAAATCTTCGATAGGTAGAGGTGCTTGTGATAATTATACTACAAACTAATCAATAGTGAATTCTTGAACTTACACGTTTTGAAGAAGAAAAAGGTATGATGAGAAATGACGTTAAATTAACAATATAAAATATAAATTATTTGGTTCCAGTTTAATCACTGCATGTTTGTGGAAAACAAGTTTACAAGCACAAATAATTAGTAAGCAAGTTTAATATCTACAATAAAATTGTAACCTTAAAAAATATTAAAGTTTCCGCTCGCTACACAACTTCAGTGTTATCAGAGTAAGTTCATTTTTACTCGAATAAAGATGTTTTTATATGGTCTTTCAGACTTTCAAAGATAGTTTTTGATTTTTGAAATTCAATAATGATTTTTACACCAGTACTTTTTTAATTCAGTCGCATTTTCTTATGCCTTGAAGCCAAAACTCTTGGTTTCTTATCTCGCAGCAATGGTCGCGATTCAGCGAGGTTACCCTTTGGATGTTGTCGCCGCGAATGATTTTAAATGTAAAAATTATTCAAATCGCGCTCGATCTGACGTCCGCTATAGATTGACGAAGGCTTATTAGCTGCTGCGATTCTGGGCTTCTGGATGTTTCGGGATAAACCCAGCATTCCGAGTTATTGTTAAAAGTTTGGAATAATATCGTTTTCACCACACCAGCTCGGAAAGGCTTACTTTGCCCTTCAAAAACTGATAGCAAAGTTGCATTTTATCCACATGTAAGGTAAAGTAAACAAATGCAATTTTGAGTAGTTTTCTTATGTTTGCTGGTAGGATTGACTTTTAAATGATGACTTTGGATGGTAAATATTTAATAACATCCATTTGGATTTGATTTTGTTTGATATTTACATTTAATATTTGCTTTGGGTAGGTGTGGCGAAAAATATTGTGTTTCACTCGGGGGGCAAATTTTGTTTAACCCTTGTACTTTGAAACCCTCGCAACGATCAAGATTCCATTTTTCAATTTTGGAATCTTTCGCTTGCTCGGGTATCAATATTAGCACGGGCGGTTAAACAACAACTTTGCCCCCTTGTAAAACAAATAACTATTATATTGCTCCGTATTTGCTTTAATAAGATTGGGTTAGCTCAATATTAAGGTGAGGTTTCAAGTGAAATATAAAAATTCAGCACCCCTAGTATATATTTCATTCGATAGCGTGACATGACGTAGGTACCTTCGCGTTTGCGTCATTTTGTATGGGATTTTGAATTTACAAAACATCCCGCTTGGCGCATTGCTAAATCCCATACAAAATAGACATAACAAAAACACGATCATACGTCACGCTCTCGAATGAAATGTATACTAGGGGTGAATGGCTGTTCTAATCTAAAAAAATCCACCGAGTAATTGTTATTTACATCTTTAAAGAATACAGACTCTTATCATAACATATTTCAATATAATTAATTATTATTCTCCTTTATTCATCATTTTTCTTAGGCTAGGTTTTTATAATATGAATATAAAAGTAAAATATAAAAACACTTACAAAACAATAAAAAATACATATAAACACATTATAAAAAACCTAACCTAGGGTGCCGCCAGCAGCGGGGCAAGGCCCAAGCTACCGGTGGTCAGGGCTGCAGAGAGAGGAACCGGCGGACTATCCGCGCCGTGTCCAAGATCACCGCCTTCTGCATCTGTCCCTTGATCCAACCACCTAGCGAGAGTCTCTCAAGATGTTGGTCGAGACTCTTCGCTATTAATTATTAGCGTCGTGTAATAAAAATGAATCAACAAAAATAGTAACGAAATTTTATATTTAAAAAGAATATGAGAATGAGACACGTGGAAAATACGCCGAGCACAAATTGCGTCGCGTTTCTCCGTAAACTTCACATCAAATCATAATGACGTCATACAGCAAAAACGCCTCCAACATCCCATTTGATACGTCAACTCAACAATTAGCTAGAAAATACTCGTAGGCATGTGACGTTCACGAGTGAGTGATTTAAATGAACTGTATCACTAGACTGAACTCACTCACTCTTCTCATCTCAAAACTCAAAGTCGCTCAACGAGCTATGGAGAGCGCTATGCTCGGAGTTTCTCTACGTGATCGAATCAGAAATGAGGAGATCCGTAGACGAACTAAAGTTACCGACATAGCCCATCGGATTAGCAAGCTGAAGTGGCAATGGGCAGGCCACATTGCACGCAGAGAAGATGGCCGATGGGGTCGTAAAGTGCTCGAGTGGAGACCACGGACTAGCAAGCGCAGCGTCGGACGTCCACCCACAAGATGGACAGACGACCTTGTTAAGGTCGCCGGAAGATGCTGGATGCGGGTCGCTTCCAACCGGCATGTATGGAGATCCAAGGGGGAGGCCTATGTTCAGCAGTGGACGTCTTATGGCTGAGATGATGATGATGATGACTCATTCTTCAACTCAGTGCAGATTCAACTAGCTCATTTCGCTCAGTAACTCATCTATCTCAGTGTCCCTTGCTTGCTCTTTCCCACTCATAATTCGGATGAGCCGGCCGAGCGTGACGAGCGAGTGGGACGATGCGAATAGGTTTCGGAGCGGTTCGGGAGAATTCGGAGGGTGTCGGGAAAACATGGCAGGATCACTTATGTCATCTGATTGATTGACATCTCTCTCTACACTCGTGAACAATATAGCTTACAGATCTACTGAGCGAAATGAACGAAATGACCGAAATGAGTGATACATATCCCGCGAACGAAAGATATGAATCAATCTTTTCAACTCAGTGAAGCGTTTTGCGCATCTCTACTGGAAAATACTTGAAAAGAATTTAACGTACAATTTGCCTCGCTTGTTGAGTCTTGTTGACACCCCGGTGCTCCATTAGACACGTAACAATTGCACATCTAATTAGGAGTCGAGTCTCTGGCTAATTGAAGTTTTACACTTCATCTTTGCAATATTTTTTTCTAGTTTCATTTATAACAGCGATAGCGCGTTGACTAAGGTGTGTGAAAGTAGACTTTCATGCCAGGGAATAAGGCTGTGTTTGCATTAGGACTTGAAATAGAAATACACGAATGATAGTTGAATATATGTTAAGGTTTGAGTGGAACAGAACTACCGTTTTAAAAATGAAGCTGAGATAGCATAGTTCAGTATGCGGTAATTCTGGATGCGGCATGATACGATAAATACATACGAACTTAATACGGTAGAAGAAGTAATATAGCTGTTTTTATTATTAATTCATTAAAAATCTCATTACTAGGTAAGTACCTATACATACAAAATTTTCGCCGAACTGAAGACAGTTTGTTGACGAGAATTAGTGCGCTCTCAATTTTATATGTACTTTCTTGTTATAACTACATACAGAGTACAGAGCAAACTGTAAGTATACTTAAGGTTACTTACTTACTTAATGGCGCAACGACCCAAAATGAGTCTTGGCCTCGGACACGAGTACACGCCAGTTGTCTCGATCCTGCGCCATCTCCCGCCAGTTATCGGCATGGAGATCGCGCAAGTCCGCTTCAACCGCATCGCCCCAGCGATACCTGGGACGTCCGATCGGCCTCCGCCCTACCGGGCGTCCCAGGTACTTACTAACCTTACTTTTAGGATACTTAGGTTTACTTATTATTTATTGATTAATACATATGTAAAGGTTAAATTTCAATAATAGTTTTGTTCGTTTCGCAATTACGCTGAGACTATTAAAGTTCAGCCCATAATGATAGCCAGACTCCTATTTATCTTCAGTTCGATGTTCCAGCTATGATTACGAGACTTACATGGCATTTATGACGTATAAGGGCTGCTTAGACTTCGCCTATATGCCCTTTGGAGTCTACTAACGCGCCCATATGAGCTGACTGTTTAATGTTGGCTCCAACTCGTGATATTGGTGAAGTTCCGTATTTGTCGATCTGGTAATGCTGTATGTGGCTTATTGTGACTTTGTGTACGTTTACTAAGTAACTTTACATGGTTTATTATTATTAAATATATGTACTACGTATATACTAACAGTTAATAATAAGTTGAATTCCGTTTCCGCTCATAAAGACTTCGGAAAAAGTTTGCTTCTCTAGTAGTGTTATATATTTTTCTTTTATTTTAAAGTAGACATAGAAGAAGGTGCATTTCACATTTTTTGTCCATAAGATCATGCGTACACAATATTTCAGTCACTTATTTCCGGAAAAGTTGGAGCCTATGTTGGAATTCAGTAGGGGTTGCTGGAGAGATGCTCTATAGTACCCCAACTTCATTTGGCTTGTACTCATCATCATCATAATTTAAGAGCATGGCTCTTGTCGGTGGAGTATGCCTCAGTTTTCGCGGTCCTCGGCCAGGCTTGTGTTCATGGCTTGTACTCCCAAACTATAAAAATACATTTTTTCAAATAAGTTCCAATTGTGTACAAATTCAGTACCCTGACGTAATAAAAATGACAAAACGCAATGTGGGGTTGCTGGAGAGCAATGACGTCAATCGATCTATCTAACAGTGCTTTTTGAGTTTCCTTAAAAAAATATTTGCGTCAATGTATTTCTTGATTGTGTTTATTGAAGCAATTTTCTCATTATCTTTTCTAAACGCGGAGGAAAAATCATTAAAAAACGTAGTTAATTACGCGATTCAAAAAAATGTTTCTGTTATTTTTCTCTATTTAATTAATCCAATCTTTTTAATTGGTTGTATTAAGCCACCCTGAACGTTTTGATCTGGATAAAAATTCAATTTTGCGCCGACATTCATTGCGCAGATCTTTGACAATTCATCCGATACAGCCGGGAAGGGTTGCCGATTACGGGGCGAAAAAAAAGTTAATTTAACTTCGAGAAAACTGGGGTTTCTGTGGGAGTTGGCGGTGTGACTGTTGGTTGTTTTGCTGTGATTCGACATAATTTCTAAAACACTGCATTTCTAAAACTGACCTGTAGGGTCAATTAACTTGTTTAAATTGATAGCGCCATCGCCACTTGCACCATCCCACTAACACGGGCGTTACCGGTTGAACCTAGAGTTACCATGGGTACCAGTACAATTTGACACTGGGTTAACGGTTTAACCGTTTAACCCCGGGTTAGTGGGATGGTGCTAGTGGCGCTTAGTGATTGTCAAACACTATGGAAATCAATGTCATGTTTATTAAGTATTTTTGTACCAACATAATTAAAATAGTTAGCAAATACTTAATGGGTACATACAGTCATCATGACAGTAAATATATTTAGTCTAAAACCGGGCAAGTGCGAGTCGGACTCGCGCTCGAAGGGTTCCGTACCATAATGCAAAAAAAACAAAAAAAAAGCAAAAATAAACGGTCACCCATCCAAGTACCGACCACTCCCGACGTTGCTTAACTTTGGTGAAAAATCATGTTTGTTGTATGGGAGCCCCATTTAAATCTTTATTTTATTCTGTTTTTAGTATTTGTTGTTATAGCGGCAACAGAAATACATTATCTGTGAAAATTTCAACTGTCTAGCTATCACGGTTCGTGAGATACAGCCTGGTGACAGACGGACGGACGGACGAACGGACCGCGAAGTCTTAGTAATAGGGTCCCGTTTTACCCTTTGGGTATGGAACCCTAAAACGTGATGATTAATGTAATGTTAAGATGTTTAGTCTAACAAAAATATTAAAATGTTACAATATGAAGGAGTTATTAGATTGTTTCGTTAGTGGTCGCGCCATAATATTTTATAACTACTGGGCGAAACCTACTTTACTTTTCTAGTTCATTATATTTTCAAATAAAATAACAGCAAACAGGTGGCAAACCACCATAGTCCGATGTTCCCGTAACGCTGAAGGCCGTGGCAAGTGGAGGCGCATTGCGAGGGTTATCCACGATATCCACGCTGCGTTATCCACGATATACAGGGTGATTCATGAGACGTGAGCAGGTCTAATCCTGCACACTCAATAACTGATAATTGATCGATCACCGTCGTATTTAGATGAATCAACCACACTTTTTCCTACTTTTTTACTTTTTGGCTAGGGCAAATTTAATTTTCTACAATAATGGACTTAATTAATAAACATAAAACCTCTTCAACCGTAATGACAGCGTTTTACGAAGAAAATAAACTGTCAAACTTGAGTGAGATACAAGTTTTCAAAAGTAACCAGACCGTGATGACATTCAATTTTACACAGAATACCGGTAATTTAGCATTCTAATCTAGGGTCACCATGCATGTCATAAATAAATTAATAACTTTATTCAACAAAACTAAAAAATTAACGTTAACCTCACTAATACTGATATGAAACAGTTGCTTATAATTTACGAAATGCGCATATTAGTCCTGCTCACGTCTCCTGAATCACAAACAATATACGTCTTATCATATTACAACCACGACCACTCTGTCAAGGGTGAACGACTGAGGAGGAGAAAACAGGTGGTAATATCCTCTCTCAGCAAACACCAATGATCACCGAACCCGAAAACTCCGAAACACAACCGGGACATTTTTCTAGTAAACTTGCCATTATAATTTACCCCTGATTGGGATCAAGTCGAAATTAAGAAAAAATAAAGGGACAAAGCGAAGGGCCGATTGTCTTTTTTATCTACGGCTTGATTTAACAAACAATCCCTTTCTTCTGAGCCTTTGTTCAATTCTTTTTGATTAACCGGTCTGAATTGGTACGGCTTTTTTAGGGTTCCGTACCCAAAGGGTAAAACGGAACCCTATTACTAAGACTTCGCTGTCCGTCCGTCCGTCCGTCCGTCTGTCACCAGGCTGTATCTCACGAACCGTGATAGCTAGACAGTTGAAATTTTCACAGATGATGTATTTCTGTTGCCGCTATAACAACAAATACACAAGTACTTGGATGGGTGACCGTTTTTTCTTTTTGCTTTTCTTTTGTTTTTTTTTTTTGCATTATGGTACGGAACCCTTCGTGCGCGAGTCCGACTCGCACTTGCCCGGTTTTTATTATGTATCGTGCTTAGGTAGGAATAGGTAATAGGGACAACTATTTAGTATATAACGGCCTCCTAGCCTAGTCGGTAGTGACTCTACCTACGAAACAGGAGGCCCCGGATTCGAATGCTGGTTAGGGCATTTTTCATAGTCAATTACACAAACGGGTCTACCGCGATATAGCGCGCGTGTTAGTCTTTCCGTGACCACAGCTGGTGCAACTCAGCTGAAACGTCGGAATTAAAGGTAAAAACAATGAAATTATATCGCGGTAGACCCGTTTGTGTAATTGAATATGTGTACAAAACGCGAGAGTTTAAAGTGTTGTATTTATCATAGTGTTTATCACAAATATTTGTTCCCGAGTTATGGATTTTATTGTAGGTACATACATATCGTCGTCTAGTACCCACAATACAAGCCTTATTGAGCTTACTGTTGGACAAAGGTCGATCTGTGTAAAAATAAATAGTCCTATGATATTTATTTATTAATTATCAGGCCTATTCGGATTTCGAGATAATCACAAGATCTAGAGACGATTTAGAGATCAACTAGATCTACATTAGATATTGACTAGATGTGACTTCTTGGATATCTAAGTCATAACTTGTCGAAATCGTTCAAGAGGACCTCCAGAATCGCGGAAACATCAAAATTGACATATCTATCTTACAAATATCTATAAATTATCCATATCGTAACTTGTTGAAGTCTAGTAGAAATCTAATCCATTTTCCGAATCGAGCCGTATATCGATTCCGTGTGAGTCGCTTCTTAACTTCAAACTCGGGTAAATCCATCTGTCAGATTATGCGATTTTGGTATTAAGGAAACGTAATAGGGTAGATATTTGCTGAGAGGGTCCAATGGATTTACCCGAGTTTGAAGTTAAGCGACACATGTACAAGTTGCATAGAACACACTCTAAATAAAATTATATTGTACAGTCGACGTCAAAGATATGTTTACACTTTTGCACCTTATTCCGTTGCAATAAGATGCAGAAGTGTAAACATATCTTTGACGTCGACTGTACCATAATTTAAGGTTGACTCACGCTAGATCGGGCCGGGCCCGGGCCGGAGCTTCCGGCGCTTCGTTTTCTATGGAAAGCACCACGTGATCACAGACCAGCCGTCATAGAAAATAACATGTCGGACGCCTCGGCCCGGGCACGGCCCGGTCTAGCGTGAGTCATCCTTTAATCAGTCAAAATCGCAACTATCATTATAAACAGCTGTAGAAGGTACAGAGGCAATATAGGTGTTATGCCAGGGGACCGAAGTCCAATGAAAGTTGGTCGGAAGTTATGTATATAGCAACTGACATTTAAAACTCCGTAAGCGCGATGTAGGTCTCTTACTAATTGCGTTCTAGCTCCCTAACGCCATCTGTTAGGTTATTATGGCACGACGTTGGCAGTGACAGCTATAGGAGACGCCACACAGCGAACAACCTTTTCCCAATCTTTTCACCTTTAAACCAGGACTTTGTCTCACAAATCGAAAACTCCAGTATCACGACATCAAAGTCCAATGGCAGTATCACATGAATGGCCGCCATTAGGCTCGGTCCACACTGACCGACGTTTCTTTCAATGTCTGACCGTCAATAGGACATCATTAACTGGGAGAAAAGGTAGGTTTACACGGCAAGCGCGCTGGTGCCAGTTACTGTACCGCTAGTAAAAATAAACATACCTACTAGGCTAATAAGTATGTATCGTCGTTGTGTCGTTTTAATACTTCGACGTAAATGCATGACTATTTGTCAGCTGAGACCTGGAGCGGCATTTTAATTATTCTGGTCATTCTCTGAGAATATGTATGCGGTTGCGTCTAATTGCCACTAATCTTTTTAGACTATTTTTTGAGAATGTTAGTTTCATGAGTCTGTATTTAATATTCCAATTTTGTGAATCGAGGGTTTGAATCTTGCTTTAT
Source organism: Cydia fagiglandana (assembly GCF_963556715.1). Classification (NCBI taxonomy): domain Eukaryota; kingdom Metazoa; phylum Arthropoda; class Insecta; order Lepidoptera; family Tortricidae; genus Cydia; species Cydia fagiglandana. The sequence goes on along the minus strand of NC_085951.1, from coordinate 1,989,874 downwards.
GAATGACGCTCCACAAGTGTGTTTAGTTTAGTTTCAAAATAGCGAAACAACAAAACTTTAGGATAAAAATGTGCATAAAAGGGATCCAGCAGAGTCTATAGAAGTACTGAGGTTGACTGAAGTAGCATGACAAATACGAATTTTCATAGAAATTACGATGGAAAACAATTACCTATGCACTACATATAGGTATTCTAGTGTACCTAATATACCTAAATTCTGATGTCAGAGTACGTTCGAATTACCCTGTTTCTCAATGGGGTTAGCAACTGTCAAAGGTTTGCATAGATGGCGCCATCATAGATTGCCCCTTTTCTATGAGATTTAACTCAAAGTGCCGGCATCCATAAAATTCCATTAAAAATATAAATTTGATACAATTCCAGGGATTGACAGGGCAAGCTATTTATGCTGGCGCCATCAGCTAATCACTCCCGGCCGACCCCATTGCGAACACGTGCAAACGAAGCACCGTACGGGTCAACAGCAGTCCGCCACTCAGCTGAAAGACGCGCAATGGCCGCCAAATAAACATACATGACCACAGCTATCAATAGTGGATGTTTGTTTGTCATAGGGGTGTTTGAGATAGCGCTATAGCTGCTAGCATTTTACAATTGTATAATAGAATAGTTTTTTATTCGTTATCACAAAATAGACATATGTACATAGAAAAAACATAGTGAAAATAAAGTGTCACAAAATGGCCCCATCTCAGCATGTTGCTGGCGACTTCCAGCGCTGATCTTCCGATGAGACCATCAAGTGAGAAATAATCACGGAAGGTAACAGACAAAAAAAAAACATAAAGGATAGAAATAATTATCATGAAGAGACCAAGGGAACTACTATTTCTAATAGATATTAGTAGTAGTAATCACTCTATTGTACATAACACAGATTTAAAAAAAAATACAATAACTGAAGTAGGTACTAATGCGAACTTATCCCTGTAAGAAATCTCTTCCAGCTAACCTTACAGTAGATGAGTAGAAAACTCTAGTCAGGTCAAATAGACAAACTTACGGGATGTATGTAAAATAATATTTAAAAAAATATTTAAACTTATGTAATATATTGTCTACTCATAAAATACTTACTTAAATAGCAAAACATAGGATAACATAGAATATTTACGTCCTAAGAGACCATTCGAAGAGATAATATACGTGAAATTTTACATTATCTAAAACGTAATGCTAACTGTTGACAGCAAAACCGATCGGAAATCAAGAATCGTACCCACTTATTTATTACCTATCTATCTTCACAAACAGGAAAAAGCAATTATCGAGCCCCCGTCGGGGTTCGAACCCGCTACCGCTAATGGGCAGGCTGTGATTTAAGAGTGCTTCGATACCAAGTTCAGGGAACTAGAGTTAGACCAAGAAAACTCTGCAGCGATTTTCATCATTTTCAGTGCAAATGTTATTTATACGTCATAATTTCGTAGAAGTGTGACGTTTAAAATAAAACTTGCACTGCATGGGCTATCAAAATCGCTGAAGACTTTTTTTGGTCTAACTCTAACTATTTTTGTATAAGATAAAGTTATTGCTTACTAAGCAAAGGCTTAGTATGTTATTTTTACGCAGCATTACCTACCATCTGCCTCAATTGATAAATACTTAAGTAAATAGTAGATAATCAACAAAAGAACTAATTAAATTATTGCATTAAATATTTTAAATATTTGATATAATTTGTTTTATTTGTACCTATTTGTACATTTCTGATAAGTAGACAGTTAAGTTTTCATTTAGATATCTTCTCGATCTAGATTTGATAAGTACTACCTCATTTGATATTTAAAATAATACTTATTTTATTTTAGTAATTAGATTTCGAAATCTCAGTCTTGTTGTTTTATTCCAGTTTTTTTTAAAAAAGTTCCTTTGTTTTTATATTAATTATTATATTATAATATAGGTAATTCAGTTGGGTTGTTGACAATGCGTCTATTTTTTCCTTCTTACATAGTTATAAATCTGTACTACTTATCTAGTTACATATTTTGATTTGGGTGAATATTACGAAGTATATTTTTTTATACTTTTACTTTGCCCATTGAATTTTTTCATTGTTCTCTTTAACCATATTACAAAAACCTATCGCCGCTCCAAAACCGACGCATATCGTTTATAGTAACTGTAATAGTTCCGCGTCCGAGGGACAGGGCAGAGGGTAAGGGTACCGATGTAACCTACAAGCACTTTGTGTTGTGTTGGTCATTGTCCACAGTCAGGCACTGGTTTAATACTCGTATAGGTAATTAGAATTTATTTCATTATGGGAATGTAGCCAGCCTTATGGGCACCCTTTCGCAGGGGACAGATCTGGGGGACCTAAGGTAGGTGGGTAAGTTTTATTTATTTATTTTATTAGTTTTAATTTATTTAGTTTTTATATTTAATAATAGGTTAAAAGTTTTTTGTTATTATTAATACTCTTGTCCAGCATGTACCTATCTTAGTCGTATTTTTTCTCTGCTCTCTTAAATCGTGAGCCGAAAATGGAATCCCACCAAAAACATTTCATGTACAGTGTTGCCAAGACTAGGCGCATAAGCTTTAACACTAAAAAGTTATCAGATCCCGTAGTAGGTTCCAAGACTTTTGCTCTGTAAGTCCTGTAAGTTAACATCTTGGTCAAACAGTACGGCTTGGCCTTTTCGTTGCTGTCATATGGACACCGGGATTCCCAGATGCACTATCGACTAAATAATCCGCCGTAAAATTATCTTTCATTCATCGATTATCTTGTGTCCTAAGATCGTGCGTGGGTCCCACACTGAGTACGAGTGGCGAGTGCGGGCAGTAAAGGGCACGATGTCTTTACGATAGGCCGCTGATCAACTGGACGCCGCAGGCACGGACTTGTCGTGTCATGTTTGAAATAATTACATACTTACAGTTTGTCAAAGGACGGTCACAGACAATCACAGACAGAGAGAGAATCATACTAATTTTGTCTTACACTAGTATTTGCACCCAAAAGAAAAGGATGAGTATAGTTTTCCTAGTTCTTACTGACTGACAAATTGATTTGACCAACTATACTTACTAGTTTAACGCGATGACCCAAAATGAGTCTTGGCCTCCAATACAAGCACACCATTTTACCCGGTCCTGCGCGGATTCTCGCCAGGTTTCACTGACGCCGAGCTCCTGGAGATCTTTACTCTATCCGCCCACCGATACATAGGAAGACCTATAGGTATACAGGATGGTGTCTAGTCGGTCGACTCAAGTATGCTCTCTATACAGCACGGTCTTCACTCATTCTTTCAAACCCCAAAAGTTAGAAATAATTTCATGCCAGGAATTGTGGGCATATCGGTATTATAACGCAATATCGAAAGTTTGCTCGATGTTTTATTTACTAAATTTAAGCGAACGCGCTTTTTTCAAAAGTTTTTCTAAACTTTGAAAAAGGCATACTATGGAAGTCATTAGGTTAGGGTAGATTATATTGGTGATTATTCTAAAAATTCAATTGTTAAAGAAAAATGCGTTCGGTCAAATGGAGAAATGGCGTATAAAACAGGACAAAATAATGATTTGTAGTTGTGACGGGTAACCGCCAACTCACAGTTTTTACTGGACAAGGCTGATTACAAATCACAGCACTCGTTATAGGTACCTATTCCTCAGGCTGAGCAAACCAGTAGGTTAGATACAGGAACCGCCACCGATGTCACTTTCTCTGTTCCTTCTCACTTGTGATAGATTGACAGCATAGCTTCAATTGCTCTTCATATTTCTTTATGGCTTGACAGCGCACTCTATGAAACCTTGGCGGCACTGTTTAACAAAGAACGTTACAAATTAAGGGTCGATTGGTGCAACTCTCTGTCACCGTTAAAGCGTTCGCTAAAATTCATTGTATGGGGAGTTTCATAGATTTCTGTTGCGTGCTTGCGTGACGTTAATCAGTCTGTTAACGTTGGTCGGTGCATCGGGCCCTATTGTATTCTATTTGTTAACCAACAGTTAACCGAACGGTTAAGTTCTATTTAAATTTTTAATTTTTACAGCGGCTTAAGAAATGATTTTTTTATTTGTACCTTAGTGCGGCCCTGGCAACCCAATGGTCCAGTGATGGCGAATTTAATTGCGATACGCAAGTGGGCATTCACGAAACGGCGGGTGTATGGCCGCCCTTACGCCTGTAATGTGCCCGTTCATTGTTGGACCGTCTTGGGTGACCTTTGATTTACGCAAATGTACTGTTGCGTTACCTAAGATCTTTGAGTGTTCGACGACTTGCAAAGTCAGATTGAAACAATGTACTTATTAGAAAATTTGTTGCGTTGATTCTATGTGTAAGCTACAATTAAAAATATGTGGATGTGTTAAGTAATAACTAAAAGTGTGGTACTTTTTCGGTTAAGAGCCTCTACCATCAGTTGGCACTTACTTTCAGCGAATAAACGTGCCGTATGTCACGTTTTACGTTTCTTTACGGTCTTATGTGCCTAACTTCACTCCACTCCAAACGATACTGTCCCTTTCTAACTATACTAAAAAAATGAGCAAGAATTATTATTTAATTAGTACGAGTAAACGGTAAATTACCTATCGAAAGTTAATTACGTTCACGATAGCGTTTATGTCAATGCCAAACTGATGGTAGCCGTGAATATGACAGTTTAAAACAGGGCAGTTCAAGAGCAATGATATAAAGAAACTTATTGTGCTTATAAGTTAGTATTTATTTGAAAATATGTAAAAGTGGTAGGTAAATAAGTACAGCCGGTACAACGTAAGCATACATTTTTTTATGGGTACAGTCACCTGCAATAATATGTTGCACAACGAAAAATATCTGACACGATCTTATTTGTAGAGCCATAGGAGCGTGTCACATATTATTGCGGCCTTGGAATAGTAACATATCATTGCAGGTGACTGTACATCTCGTTTGGCGACGTGAGTTGCTACCTAACTACTAACTAGATAGACATATGTAAGGGTACTTACTGTAGATTTAACTAATTCAAAACCTGCTATTTTTTAAACATGACAGTTTTGTAGCTGTATTGAATCTAGTGAAAAGATTACGATAACTATTTTAGTATAATTAGTAAGTCATTAGTCATAAATTGTTTTAGAAGTCATTGAAATCCTCAAACTTCTCTTAATAGAATAATAGTTAATCTATTCCCTCGCCATATATAACAAACTATCAAATCGAAATCACCAACTTAACTAATAAAATATCGACCCAAATTCACTAATAATAGCCTATAACAATAATTAGTTTGGCTATTACAACCCCAAGGGTCAAGACCGATTGTCCAAGGGGTTGATTAAGATGACCCTAATGACCCGCCCGAAGGGTTGAACTTTAATGCGGGTACCTGGTACGGATTAACACAAGTTCGCTATTTGTTTTGTTTTAAAAAGTGTTAATTGCTCAAAGACAGGTTTTTGTATTGGGGTGGTTTAAATAGGATTGGGCAAATACTGTAGGTTGCTTAGGTGTTTGGAGTTGAGATAATTAAATGGTATTTTGAGTTTTATCAAGCGAGTTATAACAGTATGGTCTAAGTACATCCGTCCCACACCAATTTTGGTGGCTAGCCATAGGCCGCGCGTGGCGCTCTCGCCACCTAGCGGTCATATCTGTCCTAACCGTAACAGACGCGTTTTGTTGGAGAGTGAATCTTCTGTATCTAGTACTATTATTTATTCTGTGCTATGGAGAAGTTTTTGGCATTACATTCCCAAATGTGGAACATGTTTTCGGTCGTCTTTTACTAGTACCTATTAGTATTTTAAATCAATTTTAAAGGTAGAGACTTGAAATAAACTTTATTGTGTGATAATTTTATCATAGTTTGAACCAAAAAGTAATTAACCAGAGAATGCAAATCGTTTCAAAATAGGTTTAAAAATTTAACATTACTTACCTAAGTAAATTTCACGTACAATCGAGTGCACAAATATCTTTACAAGCCAACGTTCCAAAATATATTTACGCCTCTCAGACACTGACAATAAAGTCATGTAAATATATTTTGGAAAGATTGCTGGTAAAGATATTTGTAAACTCTACATACCTACTTTTAAATAGGTACTGTTAAAATAATAGCCGCAACATATAGGTATTCTGTATAATTATCGCTAAGATCCCCACGTTACAGGCTGAGCATAGTGTGGGGATTACTGTACCGACTGCCTCTCTTGGAATATTAATTTCATGAAATAAATAAAATATTTTGAATTTTGACGTTTTTTGAATTTTATATCATATCCAGCAATTTTGAAATTCTCAACTTCCCAGAAACATATCTTAGCATCTTTTATCGTTCGTCGTCAAAGCAAGCAGGGACGTAAAGATGGCGCTTAGCGTTCGGCTTCACAATTATTGTCTGAGCAAAGAACGAAAGGGTTAATTAGTGTGGACGAGAATTGAATTAAAACCTGACGTTGGACGTTAGGAGGATGGGCTGCTAGGAACAAGAAAAAATAGTAGGTATTTAGTGATTTGCCACATTCGTGACCAGAGCTGGTGCAACCCAGCTAGAACATCGTATAAGGTAAAATGTATGAAATTACGTCGCGTTAGACCCATTACAATTACTAAATATGTGTACAAAATGCATGAGTATAAAATGAATTAAAGTGTTACTTATTTTTTGTCTTAAGTTAGGTTATTTATAATATGAATATAAAAGTAAAATATAAAAACACTTACAAAACAATAAAAAAAAATATATTTAAACACATTATAAAAAACCTATCCTAGGGTGCCGCCGGCAGCGGGGCAGGGCCCAAGCTGCTGGTGGTCAGGGCCGCAGAGTGAGGAATCGACGTACTATACGCGCCGTGTCCAAAATTACTTATATTAAGTGTTACTTATATTATTACAGGTGTTCTCCGTCTACAACATTGATAAACTTAATCCGAAATTCATAAAGTTTAATCCAACCGAATATCTTACAAATACAAAGAAAAAATATACTCTTAGAATCATCACTTTTTCGTCAGTTGTGTAAAAATGGCGCCCAACGTGGGGCTTCTGTCTTGAAAGGCATAAAGTCTATTATTAGCATCTTATCATGGATCCAGGTTTGACGGTTTGTGTTTAATAATTTTGTTTGATACGCACCCAGAAATGGGGCATTATAGATACTCTTCTCACGTATAGAATATTGTAGATACTGTTGTATTTCCAAATAAATTACGTCTTCATATTGTATCAGCCGAAACACTTCCTCCGCTAGTTAACTGTCTTTAACCAAGAGGTTAAAGACAACAACACACGACAAGAGTCTGTGTATGTTAAGGCTCTTTTGTATTTTTTTAGAACAATTTTATCTACTCTATACAGCACAACCGAGCCATTACTACACTACACTACACACATATGAAAGGTTAATGGTAACATTCCATTTCTAACCGCAGCTGCACTACCGGTACTGAATGCGTCGTTGTCATTGTCAATTTCCATTGTAAAATGAACAGTAATGCAGCTGTCGTTGAAAATGGACTGTCATCTTAATTGTCATCTTTCTCATGATAGTGTCAAAAGTGAGTTTCTTTAAACGACAACGCCACTTTTGACACTGAATTATCTAATCCATATCGTAAAGTTCGAATCGGGCCGTTAGTCAGTAAACTATTTTTTTTTACTTTAATCAGGTAAAAATGAGTAAAAGTAATGTCCACAACACCTAACGCTATCACCAATGAATAACACAATAAGGCAGAGACGGATCGTACACCAAAAAAATGCAAAAGGACCCGGCAATCTTCTATCTTGCAATTATTTTTATCCTTTAAGAGAAAGGAATAGATAAAGTAGGGAATAATTAGTTTGTCCGATCCAGGGGTCCATTGTTTGACTTGTTTTGCTTTTTGGACGTGTTTGATGTCTTTGTTTTCTATATTTATTTTATGCAGTCTGCATTTCAGTACTAGCCTTCAGATTTTAATATCAGATTATATCTGTGTATTACCTCATGGCTATTAATGTAGTAAAAAATATGAATAGATTCAGGCGTTACTTTGCGGAAATCCATATTAATTCAAACCAAAATATGAATTTGCTAATCCTCTTCTCTTCTTCCTAGCGTTATCCCGGGATTTTGCCACGGCTTATGGGAGCCTGGGGTCCGCTTGACAACTAATCCCATGATTTGACGTAGGCACTAGTTTTTACGAAAGCGACTGCCATCTGACCTTCCAACCCAGAGGGAAAACTAGACCTTATTGGGATTCGTCCGGTTTCCTCACGATGTTTTCCTTCACCGAAAAGCGACTGGCAAATATCAAATGACATTTCGTACATAAGTTCCGGAAAACTCATTGGTACGAGCCGGGGTTTGAACCCGCGACCTCCGGATTGAAAGTCGCACGCTCCTACCGCTAGGCCACCAGCGCTTTTTTACTTTACCACTACCACCACCACTTACCACCGCCACCACCACCACTTTTGGCTATTTTTAAGACTTGCTAATCCGCGAAAAGATAACGTGCTAGTCAATCAGTGCTAACCCGTTATATTTACTTGCGTACTATCATGGTCAGCATGGTCCCACATATCGCGCACGACATGACATAAGCTATAATTATCATGTCATGGCACGCGTGATAAACTTAACCTTAAATCTGCCAAAGCATTAGGCCTGTTCTCCCAAGCCTCGCTATCGAAAAAGCACCGCCCACAGCGCATCACTCATGGTTATAGGTTATTGATCGGTTTCCAATCAGCCAATGGCGGCGCGCCGGCCCGCCCGTTCACGTAGGCGTGGACATCGGAAAAAGATATCGGGAACGTTTTTATTGGGAGGAAGGTTCTGGATCAAATAACGTAGAAGTATAAAGACTACAGACTTAGTCACAAAGTTCAATTATTCGCGACTACCTAGGGCCTGTTTCTCAAAAGCTTGTAACTTGTTGTTGTGTCGCTCACGACACATTATCGTTCTGCCTCTACGAAGCATTTTCGCTACATACGGGGAAGTCGATATCGGCTACGACGTAGCGCTACGATCGTAGCTCAGCGGTGAATGCGATGTCAGGCCCAAGATTTAATCGAATTAATAAATGTAAACCAGAAGAATTATCGGGGCGTCCGTTCTCACAGTTTTGTCTATGAAGAGGAAAAAACAGCAAAAATTCTGTCTGATTCTAACTTCATTGTAAAAGCATTATTTAAGGCGTTTAATAAAGAAGTAAGAACTGATTACCTACTGGATACACGAGTATATATATAACTATATCTAGTACTTAGTACTACCGGTCTGCTCCGAGCGCCCGTATCTCACTATTAGAATGAAAACGGATGACATCACAAATTACGTTCAAAGAATGGAAAGCAGCGATCCGGGCAGCTTTATGACGTCGGCTGAATTAAACTGATGTCGGCGCATCGGACGGTTAAGTCGATGCAGTTTTTAATTAATTACTCGAGGAATATTAGTCTTAGTTCTTCATTATACATTATATTAAATAACTAAGGGACTCGTTAGGAATCTTTAACTATCTGCTTTTCGGACTATGCAAAAGGGTGTATTCCTAACATTCAGCCATAATATGCGAGGTGAATATTATCTTAGATGTATCAGAATTTTATTATAGTATGTAGATAATTCCAAAACCTGAAATTCAAAACCAACTTGGCAGTTCAAAGAAGCGCCTCTAAAACTACCGATATATATATCGAGTATCGATAACACAGCTTTGAAGTGGGCGTCGATTATCGGAAACTAATTTAGAAAGGCGTGCCGATACTGATATCGATAGATAGCTATTGGTATCGATATGGCACCACGCCCTCGCGTAGGAAAAAGTGCAGGCAACGCAAGCAATCTCTTCTCGTAGTCTTGTTATATGTAGTCGTTTAGTCATTTATTCAATATTACATTGCCATGTCTGTACATAACAAGGCGAACAAATTTAAAAGGTCAGTTCATGTATAATCAGAAATTGTAGACAGCGAAGCTAGTAATAATCTAATTCAACTTAAACTCTTATAATAGAGACACAGTATACAACCAAAGATCTCAGATTTCTACCTTTCGTAATCAAATCTAAAACTTAATTGAACAACACATCTTCGAGTATCGATAACACAGCTTTGAAGTGGGCGTCGATTATCGGAAACTAATTCAGAAAGGCGTGCCGATACATTGATATCGATAGATAGCTATGGTATCGATATGGCACCACGCCCTCGCGTAGAAAAAAGTGCAGGCAGCGCGCATGCCCGAACCGAACCGATCGGCCTCGGACGGCGATAAAAAGTGGCAGGATTTAACGCCTTGCGTCCGGGCGGGGGTGTGAGGCGAGATGAGGTCTTGCTGGCTGAGAGAACGTCGTATAAGTGGAGCCCGGGATTGCGTTTGTTTGATGATACACAAGTAACAACCGGCCTAGTGAGTTCCGTACCATTTACGCAAAAAAATCACATTTATTGCACGGGAGCTCCGCTTAAATATTTATTGAATTCTGTTTTTAGTTTTTGTTGTTATAGCGGCAACAGAATACATCATCAGTAAAAATTTCAACTGCCTCCTAGCTATCACGGTTCTCGGCTTACAGCCTGCTGACAGACAGACGGACGGACAGACGGACAGCGCAGTCTTAGTAATAGGGTCCGTCCCGTTTTTACCCCATGGGCCTAAGAGATTAAATAGCATTGAGAGAGGCAGTTGCGGTTTGACACTAACTTTTACCTTTGTAATTACCTATTTGCTTTGTAGCCAATATTTGTGTATTTGTAGCCAAATAGTGAAAATGAAATCTCTGGCACCCTTTCGTATGTGTGTGGTGGTCAAAACTTGTGGATTAAAACCTCGGTCGTGCCGTATAGAGTCAGTAGAGAAGTGTGAAAATTTTTATAGAATAAATGTCGATCTTCCAAACTAATTTTGAATTTCGCGCTTTTTTTACACGACTGTCCAAACAAAAAGAGTGTATTGTTTTCAGCGTTCATGTTTGTATGTATATATTTATTTATTTACTGACAAGTTTGTTTATTGACTATAGATTATATTTAGATTACAAATACTATCCTTGTGTTTAAATAGCTCACTCACATATGAAATACTATCCTTATAAGTACAGGGGCCCATTTCTCAAAAGCTTGTAACTTGTAATACAAGTGGAAGTCCCTTTCTAACAAAAGCTGTCAAAAAGTGACATCCGCTTGTATTACAAGTTACAAGCTTTTGAGAAACGGGCCCCAGATCTCTTTGCATTCAAGTGAATACGTGACGTGATACTACGTACCTACGTAAAACTGATAGCGATACTGCGCAGACTCGAACCGATATTCGATGGGCCGATACGTGGACCGAGGCACGCCTACCGGAGGATATTTTTATCACACGCCCTCGTGAGATGGAGCAGAAAACCGGACAATTACAAGTCGGACTCGCCCACCGAGGGCTCCGTACTTTTTAGTTATTAACTCACATTTATAGACGGGTCGATAGCTCCATCGGAAGTTTTTAGTATTTGTTGTTATAGCTGCAACAGACATTATCTGTGAAAAAATCAACTGTCTATCATGGTTAACGAGATACAGCCTGGTGACAGACAGATGGACGGACGCACAGACGGACAGCGTATCCTTTGGGTACGGAACCCTAAGGATGATTGACTAAGGATGATTCTCACTGCGGAGCAACTTAATAAGCTTGAGCGTATCCAAAACATCTGCATACGGTTTATATTTGGGCTCCGCAAATATGACCATGTCTCCCACTTCCGGTCGCAGCTCAAATGGCTCCCTATTCGCCTACGTCGTAACTCCCACGTTTTGTCACTTCTGTATTCCATTCTTTTTAACCCCGCAACTCCCCGCTATCTTAAAAACCGTTTCAGCTATCTCCGTTCGGTTAGGTCCTCCCAGAATTTGCTTCTTTCTGTCCCGTCATCCTCGTCTAAATTCTATACAAATTCTTTCACTTTTCAATCTGTACGACTATGGAATTATCTGCCTGCAGACTTAAGGTGCGCCCAGTCTCCTTATTCTTTCAAGAGACTCGTTAAAGTTCACTTTTTATCTGCTCCGTAATACTTTTACCGCTTCCTTTTCCCTATAGCTGGCATTTTTACGTATATTTATATATATATATATATATATATATATATATATATATATGTGTATATGTATATAATTTTATGTATGTATAATATGTGTATTTATATGAATTTTATTTTATTTTTATTTGTATGTCTTTTATACTGTTTTGTATTGTGTTTTTTCTGTGCTAAAATTATTATATTGAATTTGAAACACCTACTGACATGACATAAATTTATTAATTTCCGCTACCTAAAGGTTGTCTGGAAGAGATCGCTTTTTAGCGATAAGACCGCCTGTTGTTTAACCTCTTCTTCCTGTATTATTTGTATTGTTTTCTGTAATGAGGTGTGCAATAAAGAGTATTTGTATTGTATTGTATTGTATGATTCGTAGTCAATCCACTGCCAAGGAATGGAATTCCTTTCCGGCGTCTATATTTCCGTGTTCTTATAACCCGGCAACCTTCAAATCAAGAGTGAACAGGCACCTTCTGGGCGAGCTCGCTCCATCGTAGGCCACGTCTACGCCTCGGCTAGTCTGTGGCCATGAGTAAGTAAGTATTCATAATAAAAAAAAAAAAAAGTAGACCCATAGTCTTGAAATGAGAAGTGTTGGCATGCTTGATGCATCCATGGACACAGAAACAATTGAATTAATTAGTTCAACTGTACTTAGGAGCCATTAAAAAAAGTGATAAATCCTCCGGTATGGTAGCGCGACTGCTTAAAAACACCAATCAAAATGTAATTAAAAATAATTTGATTTATTCTCTAACTTAACTAAGTCAACCACAGATTTGTATATTATATCTGTGAGGTCAACTCAGTAAAATGTATCTTCTACTTATTGTTTTTATATCATCATTTGTGTTTGTCTATCACTCAGTGGAAGTTATATGCCTCACAATCAAAATGTGAATACGCAATTCTATTAGCACAAAAACTAAAAGCATAGGTATAGGTTCATTCATTCATTCATTCATAGGTACCTCTGGAGGCATATTTGAAGTTAATAATGTCAACTTGATTTGATTTCTTGTGTCGTCTTTCTTAATGGCGGCGGCCCATCGTAAAATCAGGCATATCGTGAAATTCCTAGGCATATCGTGAAACGTCAAAACTTTGACTCGTTCCCTGAGTCGACGGAGCCCCGCTACGCGGGGCTCTTATTTCTGGACAGTTTGCACTTCGGGCATCAGAAGCAACCTAACGAACCTATCCTACCTATATATTGGATTAATGTGACAATCGATAAAACATTACACAGGAACATTACGATCTGCCTGATCTTACGATCGGCCGCCGACATGAACATTAAAGAATATCGACCTGCGACCAAGAGGTAGGGTAAGACCACCAGTGAATGAACACTTAAGCAATTATCCAAGTTTGAAAAATCATTGCTCAGCATACATTAATAATTGGTATAATTAACTGCAATTTAATCAATCCTCATTTAATAAATAAGAAAGTAATTTCTGCGATTTTTAATTACTTTCATAGTTTTTGAGTTATACCAGAATTTACCAAAAACCGGGCAAGTGCGAGTCGGACTCGCGCACGAAGGGTTCCGTGCCATAATGCAAAAAAAAAAAACAAAAAAAAGCAAAAAAAAACGGTCACCCATCCAAGTACTGACCACTCCCGACGTTGCTTAACTTTGGTCAAAAATCACGTTTGTTGTATGGGAGCCCCATTTAAATCTTTATTTTATTCTGTTTTTAGTATTTGTTGTTATAGCGGCAACAGAAATACATCATCTGTGAAAATTTCAACTGTCTAGCTATTACGGTTCGTGAGATACAGCCTGGTGACAGACGGACGGACGGACGGACGGACGGACGGACGGACGGACGGACGGACAGCGAAGTCTTAGTAATAGGGTCCCGTTTTACCCTTTGGGTACGGAACCCTAAAAACTACCCAAAAACCTAATGAATGAACATAAAAACTAGTGACTGAACACCGAAAAACCCAGTGAATGAACATTATTTAACTCTTTTAATTAGCACAATAAAATCATTTTTATCACAAACACCGTTTCCGGCTCTATTTTAATAGGTATAGCGATAGCGTTTATATCTTTTTATCCCCCCATATTGACTTCAAATCGATGAGAATGTAATAAAATGATGGTTATTCACCAATAACATAGAAACCCGTTACATATTAAAAGGAAAAAATAAAATCAACCATTAAAACAAGAACCAACGTGCCTATTTTGATGAAAAGGGGTCATGCTCACCAAATAATGCTTAAAATAATAAACTTGTCACGGCATTGTTCGTGGTTACACTGTTCATACATAGAATTAGTAGAAATCCAATAAATGAACAAGCCAAATTTTGTATTGTTCCTACATAGGCATGACAAATCTAGTAAATGGACTATAGAAATTTGGTTTGTTCCATTACTGGCTAAATGAATCGGAATCGTTTTCTATGCAGAATCACAAAAAACAAGCTCAATACGATTGCGTTTACATATACATTTGGGAAAAAAATTAAATCTACGCGACACTAGTAAATGAACACACTGTTCATTTACTGGTTTCAGAACATTTGATGAGCCAGTAATGGAACTATAAAAAATAAAGACTTAATCGCATAATATGCCGACAAAGTGTACATAAATAGAAGGTTCAACTCTTAATCTAACCAAATAACTAAACTTTGTACTGGTAAAGTTTAAATAAGCACTTCATATGTTGCTCCAAACGTACACTGTTCTTATCTGGGATCTAATATTTCCATACAAAACTTCAAATCCAGAAACACGTAAACTTCAAACGCCAGTCACATCCTAACTGGTCGAAAATAAATTTATTACGAGTTGTCATTGCATAGGAAATAGAATTGTTAATAAGAAAAAAATATGACAAGTGGAAGAAATTGCTACATTTCTTATTTTAGACAAAAAACGTGATTTTGTTCATTCACTGGGGGGTGTTCATTCACTGGAGGGTTTACCCTAGTCACATTATCAATTTAATAAATTAAAATCTTGAAAGATTTTAAGTACTTACATTTCTTCTACTCACTTTTCTGTAAACTTTCCTTTTCACAAAGCATTTGACTAATCAGAATAAATGAATAAATATATTAATACCGCTTAATAATCTTTTAAACTGTCAAAAACGAAAAGGTTAATTTTACATCTGGAGATGCCTAAATTAAATTATTTTGATTAAGTTAAAAAGGACGTATGTTTCTTACAAATGAAAGGGGTATAAGATTATTTGGAAATGGGTTTAGGAAGTGACATTTTTAAGTAGGATTTATTTGGTTCAAGTAATGCGGTGAATAAATATGGAAGTTTTCTTGCGGTGAAAATTTGGTGAATTGTTTGAAATGTTCTCGAGAAGCAGCTAGTCAATATCAAATGATATTTCGTACGTAAGTTCTGAAAAACTACTACTAGCCGGGGTTAAAACCCGCGACCTCAGGATTGAAAGTCGCACGCTCTTACCGCTAGGCCACCAGCGCTTGCTACCTCAAATTAATATTGTATCGAAAAGAAAGTAAAACGAAAATTAAATAACAATATCATCATCATCATCATCATCTCAGCCATAAGACGTCCACTGCTGAACATAGGCCTCCCCCTTATGGGGAATGCCATAATCGCCACGCTTGGCAGGCGGGTTGGCGATCGCAGTCGAGTACACCGAATTTGAGGGACGCTGCTGCCCGTCCACCGGTGGTCTTGGACGTAGTTTAAGGACATACCCGGGTCCGATAATAATAATATCATATCAAAAAAAATATTCTATCAAAAAGAAACTACCTAAGTAAAACGAAAAGTCAATACCAATTTAACGGATTTCACATTTAACCCTTTCTCCGCGCAAATAATCAAAATAAAAACCGTGATATTATTAATAATATTACTTATAATTCATAATTATAAAAGCATAATCACACACTCTAATGAGGCGCGCCATTTATATCACTTCCTTAACAGTGCTACAGCATTTTCGTTTTAAGTCCCGAGTTTATTATTATTTATTTTCGGTCTTTCGCGGTGGGGTTAAGTTAAGTCTTAATGGAAGGATTAATGGGATTGGCGAGATTTGGTAATGGGGTTGGAGTCCATATGAAAAAGCGTAAAATATTTGCTACCTACTTAAATTAAGAAGTCTGAAAGGTACCTTAAAAACATTTTATGTAAAATATTAAAAATAATTGACAAATCAATACCTACTTATTATAACAAAATATTATTAAAAGAATTAATTTATATCCATACTGAATCACTTTTTACGTGCTTGCAACGTTTTCGCTTCCAGTTGCATGAAAGCTTTTGCTACTCGGCGATAGATGGCGCTACTGGTTTTAGCGCTACGAGTTTAGATAACGATAACTTTATTATAACTTTGTGCTGTTTATGCAATGTGTTGTTTATACACTTTTTTTTCTGCTATTACGAGTTAGGATCGAAAGAGTTGGCGATTATGAATAAACATAAAAATGTCAAAAAAAAACAAGGGTAGTGTAGAAATAAAATGGCCTACTTTCCAAATTCCGGGTAGAACTATAAGTGGTGGACGACGGATGCAATATACGTCAAAATCATGTCAAAAGATATACGTAATATGGATATGACTAAAATTGGTTTAAATTATTTTAAATATAAATATTGAAGGAAACGCATATAAAGTCCCAAGTGAAAACGTCAATATAATTGACAAGTCTAAGACGTAATATATATAAACACTTAATAGTCGTAAGGCTCTCAAGAGGTAATAATTTACAAGTGGCCAGTAATTTCTTAACTTCCTATTTATTTTCTATATATATTTATAACAAAAAATGCATACATAAATATTACACGAAATTTAATATAAGTCCTATCCATCTTATGATTTCGTCACCGTATTGCATCCGCTGTCCACCATTTAGAAAACATATAAATTCTTAAAATCAAAAAAAGTGTCATATATGACTTTTAATTAAATGACCCAGGTTGACCCAAAAGAGCGACTTAAGGCCCGATTCGAACTTTAAGATACGTCAAATATTACGTCTAGATACGATATGGATTATACACCGTGTTTTTTTTGATTTCCGTTAACTTCAGGGGTGCATTCCTGAGCTTAAATCAAGTAACTTTCTCAAAGACACCGATATTCTAATTAACTCCATTTCGGAGATAATCAATAATTTATTTTTTTCCTATAAGGCCTCTACAGACGTGTACACTTGCCTTTTTTGAAAATTAACTATGCCATTAAGTTCTCTTATGCCCACTTGCACCATCCCACTAACCCGGGGTTAAGCGGTTTAACCGTCAACCCAGTGTCAAATTGTACTGGTAACCATGGTAACGCAAGAATTTACCGGTTAACCCCGGGTCAGTGGAATGGTGCAAGTGGGTCTTAAACGTACTTAACCATACCCCGAAGTTAACGGAATTCAATAAAAACACGGTGTATATAAGATATCAGTATTAAAAGTAACGTTTTTGTTTGAAGAAACGTCATTTTTGACACTTACATATCTTATCTAGACGTAATATTTGACGTATCTTTAAGTTCGAATCAGGCCATTAGAAAGATAACCCAACATCGTTTCGTGAACATCCGTACTACGTTAATTTGTTACGTTTCTCTTACGCGTTTCGACGTAGCACGCATTTTCTATTAGCCGAATTTCCTTGTAACAATTTATTGTGGCGAGAGGCAGGTGAAGACGTATTTATGGGGTATAAAAATAAGAGGGTTCCGTGGCCGTGGGAGGGTTAACATTAGGAAGTAGACCTTTATTGATGATGAGGTAATCGGACTACTTTTTCTCGATCTAGCTATTGATTAGTAACTATGCAGTACAGTGTATACCGGGTGTGGCCTGTAACATGAGCAAATAATTAAAACATAGATTGTGGTCCTCAAACGATGACACATTGTTCAACAACTTTTAAAAATTATGAAGTATTTAGTGTCCCTATTTTTCATACAAAATAAATATTATCTTCAATGGACGCCATCGCCACGCCATATCATCCACGCCACGCCACGGTACCGGGGCAACCTGCCGAATCCTACACCAAGTCAGACGACGCAACGGACCCACGCTGTTACGTCGTCGCCCAAATCTAATGTTTAATTTGTCTTTGGTTTTTATTTGTAGTTTCTTTGTACTTATTGTATTTTATTTTGTAGTTTCACAGTGCCTTGGTTTTACTGTAATGCTGTGTTACTTATTTGACTAATAAATAAATAAATAAATAAATCATTGTCATTGACGTTACTTGTCAAGGCTTAAACACAACAAAATTCGCAATACATTGCGTCTTAGAATAAACTTTAAAGTGTATTAAAAATCAAACCCCAGGTTATTTTTAATAGTTACTGAACAAATGTTGGTCAGTATGAGGAGTATAGCCTACAGTAAATTTTTTTGCTCGTATTACAGGCTACTCCCGGTATATGGTTGTGCATTCCAATTGATTAAAAATATAATTATACACTTAATAATGTAACCGTTGTAAAAGATAAAGTGTGTTATTTTAATATATTTTTATGTAATTTTGCGTTATGTAATCGGAATGAAAAGTATATTGTCATAATTAAATAGAAAATAACACATCAAATCATGACGTGTTTTACTTATTTATTATTCGGAGAACCAACATCTATCAATTGTACAGTAGAAAACTAAATGTTTACAGTATTATAATAGGTAACTCTTCCGTAATAAGGAATGTGAGTAATCAGTATTTTAATTACCTATTCATTTATTCGGCTTACAAAAGAACTCATTTATGTAATAGACATTTTATATTTATTTTGTTATTAGGTATATATTTAACCATATAACTATATATAACTATACCACTACATATTACAAGTAATTATTTCTTAATTTGACGTATAATTATTCTTCGAGGCTTTCATATGTTCCTACGGTACTCTAAAAATAAAGAAAAAATAGTCATAAATATGTCACGGCCGAGCCAGCGACAGTTTGATGCATGTGTAGGGAATTAATTCCTTTTTTCAGTATTTAGGGGATTATTTGTATTGCGAATGTCACCTAGAGAGGGGTTTTTTTCGATATCATCGGGGAAAGTGGGAAAAATACATTTATATGTACCTAGTGTGCTTAAAGTCGAGAATGATACATGTAACATGAAATGTGAAAAGAATGCGATGACACCCTCCAGAAGCCAAAGCCAGAATCAAAATGACGTCTATAACATCTATTTCAGTTTATAATTTATATGTATAGGTAGTAGTCATACAAACAGATACATGGTTTTTAATAGTAATTACAATCTCAGGGAATAACGAAAAAAACATATTCTTGTAACAGTAACAAGTAAAAACGATGTATCACAATCAAAACTTTATTACACCCAAGTCACCCAACAGCACATACTTCAAAATCGGCCATACCTCCCATTTTTCGCTTCATCCGGACGCGCGCCATAACTCTGCTTTATTTTGGCGAAATTAATTATACTGTCAAAAACTAGGTACATATATGTATTATTAAAACAAAATTTTAAAGGGCCTCTGATTCTTTGCTTTATCTTATTGCGATATATTTTTATTTGTGGTTTGGAAACAGTGAACAATAACTATCCGTGAAGTCGGTTTTAAGTATAGTAATAGTATAAGTATTGTTCCTCGAGACCTTACAAACATGTGGTTTTACATATTATTTATATAACAACCTTAAAAATAGCATATTTATGTGACAGGAACAAGTAAAAACGATGTATCATAATCAAAACTTACTCCGAACAGCACAGACTCCAAAATCGGCCATACCTCCCATTTTTCGCTTCCTCCGGACGCGCGCCATAACTCTAAGTATTGTTCCTCGAGACCTTACAAACAAACACGTGGTTTTACAGATTATTTATATGACAACCTGAAAACAAGCATATTTTTGTGACAGGAACAAGTAAAAACGATGTATCATAATCAAAACTTACTCCGAACAGCACAGACTCCAAAACCGGCCATACCTCCCATTTTTCGTTTCCTCCGGACGCGCGCCATAACTCTAAGTATTGATCCTCTAGACCTTACAAACAAACACGTGGTTTTACAGATTATTTATATGACAACCTGAAAACAAGCATATTTTTGTGACAGGAACAAGTAAAAACGATGTATCATAATCAAAACTTACTCCGAACAGCACAGACTCCAAAACCGGCCATACCTCCCATTTTTCGTTTCCTCCGGACGCGCGCCATAACTCTAAGTATTGTTCCTCGAGACCTTACAAACAAACACGTGGTTTTACAGATTATTTATATGACAACCTTAAAAAAAACATATTTTTGTGACAGGAACAAGTAAAAACGATGTATCATAATCAAAACTTACTCCTAACAGCACAGACTCCAAAATCGGCCATACCTCCCATTTTTCGCTTCCTCCGGACGCGCGCCATTACTCTAAGTATTGTTTCTCCAGACCATACAAACAAATACATGGTTGTTAATAGTAATTACAATCTAAAAAAACATATTCTTGTGACACTAACAAGTAAAAACGATGTATCACAATCAAAACTTTCTTACACCCAAGTCACCCAACAGCACAGACTCCAAAATCGGCCATACCTCCCATTTTTCGCTTCCTCCGGACGCGCGCCATAACTCTAAGTATTGTTCCTCAAGACACAGTCGCAAAGTTCTCGCTTTGTGCCCGGTGAGTTATGGCCGGGCAGCGGATAAGTCTTACCGAGTTATTGTTTGACGATTTCTTTGTAATGACGGATATGGGATGTTTTGGTGGGGTGATTAGCTGAGTGTTACTGCCGTATTCGAACTTCAAGATATTCACAAGAGACGACACGTACTAGTTAGATCCATTCTAGATACGTTATAGTTTAGATATCAACTAGTTATCTTTTGCATCGCAATTCGGGCAACCAATGTCACTTTTACGTTAGGTAGCGTCTATCTATTAGATGTGAATTGGATCTCTAAGTTATATCCTGAGGAAATCGTTCAAGAGTATCTCCGCAAATGTCAAATTTGACAGGTTAGATCTTAAACATATCGTTATCGTATCTTGGTGATGTCTAAAAGATATCTAATAGATGTCTATTTCAAAATCCGAATCGGGCCCCTGCGGTTCTGTTTGAACCTAGTTAACCGCCAGGAGGCTTATTCTGATTGTAATAACTGGTTATAAATTTGATGTGGTTTTGTGTGACGAGAAAAAATATAGATCAAATTCAGAACCTGTTATCTCTATCAGAATAAGTATCCTGGTTTTTTGACTCGAGTCACCGTTAACCACGAACGCTGTTAAGGGGTCCAAATGTCAGGATGTACGATAAATTCATTTTACGAAAACTAAAATGAGTAGCTATCGCCGTAACCGAGGGCAATATTATAATGTCTTTTAATTTATATTCTTGTAACGTATTGGTCAGTTAAACATTATAATTTACTTTTATATAATGTATATTTGACTTGCTTTGCTTATCGATAACAGGTTGGTGATTTCATTTTGTCAATCTCTCGTTTTTGCTTGAAAAATATCTAGTAAACATTTCGCCAAGAAAATAAAAAGAAGTTATAAGATAAGATATGTAAGATAAAAAATAGTTTATTCAAGTAGGCATATTACAATGCGCTTATGAACGTCAAATAAACCTTTACCGGCTCCAACCGTACACCTCTGCCCCGAGAAGATTCAAATCCCCCCTCAATTGGAGGAGGGTATCCCAATATGGGACCGGCAACAAACTCGGCGGGACACATCTTTTCAAAACATTATTACGTCTTATAATTAACATGTATTACGAGTAATTAAGAAAAATACAATTTAAATTACTATAGAATTTACTATATATAGAATAAAAAGAATACCCCTTCTAAAACCTCCGCCTGCGGCATTGAGCCCATAACGCTGGCTGCGTTACCTCTCTGTATTGCTAGCGGTATGCGCTGGGAGAGGTAAGCGCCAGCCCTATGGTCTCTCGAGGTGTCGACCAGCCGTGTCGACAGTCCCCCCATGAAGCTTGTCATGGCCGCCAAGGACCCATTGTCTCCACTGCTAGCGCCGCAAACTGATAATCAAATATTAATTCTATTAGAAAAAGTAGAACAAATTAAATTATTTTCAGAAAATATTTTAATTTGTTTTTTATTTCAAGTAGAAACACTACTATATAAATTATAAACTGAAATAAATGTCATATACTAAGAAAAACTGACCGACACGCGTATTCGGGAAACGAGATAATCACAAGATCTAGAAACGATATAGAGATCAACTAGATTTACATTAGATATCGACTAGATGTGACTTGGATATCTAAGTCATAACTTGTCGAAATCGTTCAAGAGGGCCTCCAGAATCGCGGAAACGTCAAATGTGACATATCTATCTTACAAATATCTTTAAATTATCCATATCGTAACTTGTTGAGGTCTAGTAGAGATCTAATACATTTTCAGAATCGAGTCGCGAGGCCTCCAGTGCCCCAGGCTGTCAATCAAAACAGCGTCCTCAGCTAACGCGGCAGGTGCCTGTGCCATTCGGCCACCGGGCCACAGCCAGCGGCATAGGTCGAATTTGTTTTTTGACATTTATTTCAGTTTATAAATATTAATTGTTATTATTTTACTCGCTAGTATTCTCAGAATGCTTGTGTAAATTATGCTTGAACCTATAAAAGCAGGACAAGGTTTAATGTCCATTACTCGTAAGAATGCGGGTTTCGTTAATTATGCGCGTAAATCTATGGGATCATTATCACTTCTTCGGGCACGTACAGGCTTGGATACCGGATATGTAGACACTTGTAGTAAATGAATAATTATTTTATTGAGAACCAGTACCTATCAGAATGGTAAATGAGTGAATTGCAAAAAAATTGTACATAGTTAAGCACCTGTAATTAGTCTAAAGTTAGTTGATTATATTGTGTTATCACAGTTAAGTCCTTTCTATTTAAGTTAGATGCATGAAAGTGTCTTGCGTATGCTGTAGAAGTGTAGACTTATATTATGTGTACGAATTAAGTATAATATAATACAATGTACATAGTTAATTTTTGTAACACAAATGAATCAATTAAGTTAAGACTAATCACAGCTTCTTAACTGCGTTTAATTACGTAAATTTTTTTTGAAATATACTCAAATAATACTTATTTTTTATTGAGCACTTCATTCAAATAAATAAACACTGTAGGAATAACAATAGTTACGATTAGACGTATTAGAACAAATTAAATTATTTTCAGTAAATATTTAAAAAACATATTGGCCAGGGGAGCCATAAGGTTTTTATTTATATAATATAGGAGGCAAATGAGTAAACGAATCGCCTGATGGGAAACAATTACCGTCGCCCATGGACACCCGCAACACCAGATATAATAAGCAATAAAAATATTTAATTTAAAATTGAGGGTTAAGTTTAAATAAATATGTAGTTAAAACAAACCCCTTGGTCTTGATGGATCATAGGGTTGTAATGCTGTCAACCTAATAGGCTACTTTCCTACTAGTCAAATCAGCTCCTTTTTTGAACTGTCAAAACGATATGCTAACACGGAATTTATATTAAAACGAGTATAGTGTGAGTAACGTCACGGTCAACTCACCTACTTTTTATATTTCTATCCGATTTCATCATCATCATCATCATCTCAGCCATAAGACGTCCACTGCTGAACATAGGCCTCCCCCTTATCCGATTATTAAAAATAAATTGTATTTAAATGTAACTGCAATCTTTGTTTATCTAATAAATATCTGATGCTTTTTTCGTGCACGGAGTGATATAATTTATTTTGTAAATATTATATTTGTTTTTTTATGCATCGGAAATCATTAAATATCAAAAAAATATTAAACGACAGAAATCCTTAGGTAGTAGGCGTAAAGTCGCGCAGTATGTACACATCTCAGAATAATACGTGATACATAAATCTCTGGAACGGCGCAATTCGGGATTCCGGCGCTTCGGAAAAAGAAGGGTTGACGTCCTTCGTGTGAGCATTGGAAGTGTTAAGTTACGGGGCTCCGTGAAACGATATGAAGCTCATTTTACGGGGCATTTTCCAACATTTAGGTATGGTCGTATTCATCAAGAGAATAATATGTTGGTAGGTACTTCTTTCAAACTTTAACTACGGGACTAATACGGTCTTCACACTGCGTCCGGTTGCGTCATTGTAATAATCGCCTAATCTCGAATTTGCGATAAAAACTAGGCTGCACCACAGAAAAATTAAAGGTAACTAAGTATATTTTTGTTTATATAACATAACTTATGTAAACAATTCCGGAGCATACGACACTTCAGATTTCTATGAAAACATCAAGTGGTCACCGATCACCGATAGAAAACGATACGTCGGAAACCTCGGCCCGGACCCGGACCGTTCTAGCATGAATCATCCTTCATAGAAAGCAATATAGTTTAAAACTTCTTCTTTCTAAAGAATTACAATTGTCGTGTGTTTTATTTATTTAGTTGTATTTAGTTGGTAAGTACATGAACATCATTCGCTTCCGAAAATGAATTAACGATTAACGTTCCCAACGCAATGTAATCTCTCAACTCAACTTTAAATAGTTATATTATCTTTTATTAAGCACCAGTTCTAGCATGAATCATCCTTCCTAGAAAGCAATATAGTTAAAACTTCTTCTTTCCAAATAATTACAATTGTCGTGTGTTTTATATACCTATTTAGTAGGACAAGTACATGAACATCATTCGCTTCCGAAAATGAATTAACGGGTCGAAACGTTCCCAACGCAGTGTAATCTCTCAACTTTAAATAGTTCTTATTACCCAGTTATTAAACACAAAGACACATTCCATTACTTGTAAGCGAGAGGTAACGAACCGAACGTACAGCGGCAAACGACGGGATTATATTAAACCCGCGTAGACAATATACGATTATAATTTATTATGAATAAATGAAATATTATAAACGCATCGGCGAGCAGACCCGACAACGCCAGTGGCAATGGTGTTTGCTTTGTTGGGTTAGGGATGTGGTCGGATGTTATCGATGGAATTTAAGTTGTCTTGGGTCAGCGTTTGTCTAAATATGTACATAAGCGTACACTATTAGAAGTATTAGAACAAATTAAATTATTTCCAGAAAATATATTTAATTTGTTTATATTCCAAGTAGAAACATACTAGTTATATAAATTATGAACTGAAATAAATGTCATATACTAAGAAAAAGTGACCAAGGCCTCCAGTGCCCGAGGCTGGAATCGAACCAGTGTCCTCTGCTATCGCGGCAGTTTACATTACATACACACAGACAGACGCGGCGGGCGACTTTGTTTTATAAGGTGTAGTAGTGCATGGCTGTAGTGATAGTGATAAATAAGTACTCGTACGAAGCAAACACGGGGATCTCCAAGAGAAATATCTCCAGTATCATCGTTTTAACATACATCATCATCATCATCATCTCAGCCATAAGACGTCCACTGCTGAACATAGGCCTCCCCCTTGGACCTCCATTCGTACCGGTTGGAAGCCACCCATCAAGCATCCAGCGTCTTCCGGCGGCTTTAACAAGGTCGTCCGTCCATCTTGTGGGTGCCTGGGTGGACGTCCTACGCTGCGTTTGCTAGTCCGTGGTCTCCACTCGAGCACTTTTCGACCCCATCGGCCATCTTCTCTGCGCGCAATGTGGCCTGCCCATTGCCACTTCAGCTTGCTAATCCGGTGAGCTATGTCGGTGACTTTAGTTCGTCTACGGATCTCCTCATTTCTGATTCGATCACGCAGAGAAACTCCGAGCATAGCCCTCTCCATAGCTCGTTGAGCGACTTTGAATTTTGAGATGAGGCCGATAGTGAAAGACCACGTTTCGGACACACTAATTCCCGTGCCCTGACCAAAATTTTAAATTTAAATAACTTTTATAGTTTTATGAATATTTTTATCCCATAAGAAAATTAATATTTATTATATTTTTTATCAAATTCTCAGCATATTTTTTTTTGTGTAATGTTGGTATTTCAAAATTCCATGGAAATTAGACAAAAATGCTCGTTTGGTGAAATTGACCCATAAGCGTATGTTAGCTGGAAGAGATTCGTCAAAGGACCTTTGTACTTTCTCAGTTTCAACTTTTATGCTACCTACTTATTTTGTAAAATAATTTCTTTATTACTTACATAGATGTGCGAGTTGCAGGACGGATAGCTTTGATGATGCCTCGCCTGTAGGACATAATGCTATAGCGTCTCAAGTTAAACTCACATCTGTTGTGGAAAATGTGCTACACTTAATAAATTTTATAATAAGTTAATGTGGCAAATTTTCCACCTTTGTTAGGAAAACCAAAATATCTGATTAAATGATCGGGTCCACCTAACAAAAATAATTTTGAATTGACCTTTGCAGTTGACAAGGGTTGGTTTAATGTCATGTTAAGACCTATTCCTACGACCCTAGCTGCTTACTTTCTTCACACTCGATGTCAATCAGGTTCAGCCACCGCAGGGTCATCATCCCTGCTCCACGGAACATCGTTTTTTAATGAGAATCTCCAAAAAACCATCGCGAAGCCTTTAACAACTTGACAGATGATTTATGCAGCGTCTGTATGGGAACGATAACGTCTCTCGTAGCTGTATAAGCCAATGCGCGACCGGCATTTGCGATGGCATTGGAAGCAGCTGAAGCATGGGAGCCATGTCGGCATCATGAGGTGGATTGTGCCTCTTTGCGCGTTTTCGGGCAAGGTCTTGGAACCATACGGTATCTGGAATTTCGCGACCTTTCGCGATGGTACCCCTCCATCCATCGCGAGCTCCTCCCAAGCGTCCCTATCGATATGCGGCTTAAAATATTATTGTAAGAATAGTTTATCGATAAGTTGTGTCCCACCCCTACGCCCCCTAGCTGCCTACTTCCTTCATACTCGCGAGCACTCGTTCGTGCACTGCCTTTGTCGGGAACAATTGTCGACAAATTAGAAACGAATTGAGTTATTTAATATCTCAGTAATACAGAGTATTGTTTATGCCTTTAATGAACACTTTGAAGTGCGCGATTGTAATCGTGGATGGGATAAGCGGAATATCTTGGAAAGAAACAAATTACAACTGAGTATAATGTTAAGTAGGTACTTAGCTGTACTTTCAAATGTTCTAATTAAAAAAAAACGTGTGAATAACAATAAGCAGAATTGTACTTAAAATGACCTCTGACACGTTATAAATCCTTTAGAGGTGGCCAGAAACGTGGCAACGGTAGTTGTGATCTCATAAAAACTGTCAAACTTATCATACAGGCAAGCAACGATCTTTTTTTTTAACTTCGATCGAAAGTTAAAAAGTGTACAATTTTGCACCAGGGTCTCGAAGGGGAAGCAAGAATAAATACCGTGTTTAGTAATAAACAGACGTATATTTATTCTATAATTAACAATCTCCACACAAATTCTCAGGAGAAATACAAAAAAAGTTTAACATCTTATAAAACTACGTTGAACTAACGTTCGCTAGTTTGACGGAGGTGACAGCGCCATCTACCGGGACATTGGGTAAACCAGTTCCGATATGCGTTTCGTACATGCCGCCCACCAAGGACAACATGTCCTTCATCATGACCGCCCACCGTGAAGTGTCTGAAATATTAGGCTTGACTGTGTTATAAAACTAATCTAATTTCAAGAATTCAAAAAGAAACTGGTGGGGGATCATTTCTTACACTAATGACATAATGATCTTAAAGATACAAAAATATTAACAACTAATTAGCTACCGGCAGGATACAAAGTTTAGACGTTGGTCGCTTTATTAAAGTATTTTTGCATTTGAGAGTTACCACTCTGGTCAGTTGATCTGAGCCAGGGTGTTTCTGCATGATTCTGCCGAAAAGCCACTTAGAAGGAGGGAGATCATCCTCCTTCACCAAAACCACGTCCCCGACGTTAGGTTCGGGAACTTGATGCGCCCACTTGTACCGCTGTAAATAATGGGTTAAGTATTCGTTAGACCAACGACGCCAAAAATTTTGTAGCATACGCTGGGTCAGTTGCCATCGCTTAAGAGTGCTTATATTCGAGCATTCATAGTTCACTTCTGGAACCGTAACTAGAGGCTCTCCTATCAGAAAGTGACCCGGGGTTAAAGGATTGGGCTCATTTGGGTCATTGGGTATAACGGAGATAGGCCGTGAATTCAAACAGGCCTCGATCTGGCTGAGTAGAGTCGCCATTTCCTCATACGTAAGTGTCGACTCTCCAATAACCCGTTTGATGTGGTATTTGGTGGACTTAATCCCTGCTTCCCATAATCCACCGAAGTTCGGGCTTTTAGGAGGGATGAAGTGCCACGTGGTACCATTTAAAGCCAGACTTTCCGCTATTTCTTGGACCATAGCTGACTTCTCTACATTGAAGAGGTCCTTTAATTCTTTAGCAGCTCCGACGAAGTTTGTGCCGTTGTCGCTGTAGATTTCTAAGCAGCAGCCGCGTCTGGATGTGAATCTCTTGAAAGCCTCAAGAAATCCACGTGAGGTAAGTTCACTTACTACCTCTAGGTGTATGGCTTTGGTAACCATACAAATGAACAAGCACACATATCCCTTGTATGAGTGATGTCCTCGGCCTTTTGAAGTTCTTAAATTGATGGGTCCTGCATAATCAACTCCGCTGCGGATAAACGCTCTACCTGGAGTAACTCTAGCCGAAGGTAAGGCTCCCATCAATTGAGTTTGGATCTTGGCTTTGTGTCGAATGCAGCGCACACATTTGTGAATGTGTTGTTTCACTAAGTCCCTTGCTCGTACTATCCAGTAAGCTGACTTTAAGTAGTTCAGCATAGCTCGCTGGTCGCCATGAAGAGTACGTTCATGGGCATCTGCCACAATCAGTTTGGTCAGATGCGAGTCGTAGGGCAAAATAATAGGATGTTTTGCTATTTCTAATTCTGAAGCGTTCTGCAATCGGCCGCCCACTCGCAAAATACCGTTTTCAAGAAACGGCGTTAAAGAACGAATCTTCGAGGTTTTTGAACTAATGTACCCGCTTTTGTTGATCTCCTCAATTTCGTTCTTGAACTCAGCGTTTTGACACTTTTTAACGCATATTAAGGCTGCCTCGTCCAATTCCCACTTTTGCAGATATCGTGTGTTGACTTGGTTGTTTTGTGTACTGTCACGCTTTCTTAAAAACCGTCGGCAATAAGCAACAACACGTATAAGTCTGTTTAGAGATGAATATTTGTTCCAGAATTCTTCTTCTACTATTCCTACGTGAACTCTTGCAGCCTGTTCTAAATTAGTATCATTGTTTTTAGGCTTTGCATACTGAATGATCTTGTCGTGTAGAAGTTTAGGGCCAAACTTCCACAGGTCGTGTTCCTTTAACTCTGCTGGTTGCATACCCCGTGAAGCACAATCCGCCGGGTTTTCTTTTGTGCGGATGTGAGACCATTGCGCAGAATCCATGGTGTTTAATATCTCAGATACCCTGTTAGCTACAAAGGTTTTCCAGCTGCTTGGGTGCTTGTTGAGCCACGCAAGAACCACTGTGGAATCCGTCCACGCTCTTATGTTTGGTTTGGGTATTTTCATGACTTCTGCCACTTCTGCCAGCAACTTAGCCACAAGTACAGCCCCACAAAGTTCTAATCTGGGTATGCTAACTTGTTTGACAGGTGATACTCTTGTTTTGGCTGTCACTAACGCTACATGTATGTTCCCTGTTGAGTCAACTACTCGAAGATAAACGACAGCGGCGTAAGCGGCGTTGGATGCGTCGCAAAAGCCGTGCAGTTCATGAAGTGTGTCATCCGCGTGCGTGTGAAGCCATCTTGGAATCCGGAAGTCTATAAGGTGAGCTAGCTGTTCACGGTAAGTTAACCAATCCTGTAATATGTCAGATGGTGGTTCCTCATCCCATCCGATCCCTGCTAGCCATAGACGCTGGATAAACATTTTTGCTGCAATGACACATGGTGCTAACCATCCTAATGGGTCGAACAAACGTGAAACATCAGATATTATTTTTCTTTTTGTTGCAGGTGGCGATAGCGGCGGTAGTTTCACCGAGTACTGAAATTCGTCGTCATCCCGATTCCAGGTAAGTCCGAGTATTTTAGTTATATTATCTATCTTTATTTCCAGGTTGTTCTTTTCTTCTTTGTTTTCTAGGTTTTCTCCTTCTCTTCTATTGATCTGCTTTGACAACTCTTTTTTGTTGCTGGCCCATTTCTGTAGCACGAACCCTCCCTGATTCAATAAGCTTTTCATTTCGTGGTACAGCTGTAGACCTTCGTCTTCTGTCTGGCATCCGGTCATCAAATCGTCCATGTAGAACTCTTGCTGGACCCGTGGTGCAGCTATAGGGTACTGCTCTCTGTGGTCGCATGCTACCTGATTGAGTGCCTTTACTGCCAAGTAGGGCGCTGAAGCAGTTCCGAAAGTGACGGTCAGCAACTTGTAATCCTTGATTTCATTTTCAGCATTATCGCGCCACACTATGCACTGAAAGTCGGTGTCCTCGTTGGCTACTCTTACCATCCTGTACATTTTTACTATATCCGCCACTAGACAGACGGGGTACTGTCTCCAACGCAAAATGAGGTGACGAAGTTCTGGTTGCAAGGTAGGTCCAGTCATAAGCTGATCGTTTAGTGATATCCCGTCCTCATATTTACAGGAAGCGTCAAAGACGACTCTGACCTTCGTGGTGCTTTTGTCCTCGCGGATCACGGCGTGGTGAGGTAAGTAGATTGCTTCTTTCTTTTTATGATCCTGTTCTGTCACAGGTGTCATATGACCTAGTTGCTCATACTCTTTTATGACTTCAGTATATCTAGCTTTAAGTGTACTATCTTTTTCAAATTTCCTCTCTAAACTGTGTAGTCTTTTAACTGCAATCTTCCTTGAATTGCCCTTGCAGGTAGGATTGTCGCGAAACGGCAACTTCACGACATATCTGCCCTGTTGGTCTCTCACTGTTGTAGATGCAAAGAAATCTTCGCACCTTTGTTCTTCTGTTGTAAACAGTCTGGAGTGAACCTTTGGTTCTGCTTCCATCTCCCAAAATCTTTTCAGCACATCATCTTCATTCACCTGCGTATGCGTATGTAAGACTGTCACATTATTATTTGTACTCGTTGAACCGTCTGGGCCAGATATAATCCACCCGAGAGTGGTGCACTGTAATAGAGGAAACCCTTTTGGACCTTTGAGTACTCCATCTGTAATTATCTTGCAGTAGACTTCGCCTCCGAATAGTACATCGATTTTATTGGGTCTATTATAAGTCGGATCGGCCAAGGTAAGCTGTTTCTGTTTCAACCATTCTGGAACTGTTGCTTGTTTACCAGGAAGGTAATTGGTGACCTTGTTTAAAACATATGGCTTTACTACAATATTAAATGTTGGATCAACGAGCGATTGGATGGTTAAGTCTACTGTGTACTTAGGCACAGCAGACGTCGGCTCGCCTCCTAATCCCGTAATTGAACTCTTGGTGGGCACTTTCTTTAACCCTAAGTCTTGTACCACAGCTTCCGTGACAAAGGAAGACTGTGAGCCTGGATCTATGAATGCACGAATCACCTGATAGTCGCCTGTTTTGGACTCAGCCTTTACGAGGGCTGTGGCTAACAATACTTCATCTTTCACTATCCCTGTCGCAAAACAGTTGACTATCGGTGTGGACTCATTTTGTGTGTTCTCTGTCACGATATGTGTGGCTTCCCCAGACCCAGTTTCAGCTGCCTGAACTACGCTCTTCGGATTGGCAGTTGAAGTGGATACATCTTTTGGGTGAAGCAAGGAGTGATGTTTTCTCTTACAAATCCTACAACTAGTGGCCTTTTGGCAAAATCTTACATTGTGGTTACCGCCTAGACAATTGTAACAAATTTTATTTTTAGTAACAAAGTCATGTCTTTTGGCATAATCCTCACCAGCAAACTTTTTACAGAAGCAAAGCTTCAACGAAGTGTGACGACACGTACCAGTGAGTGAGAAGTGCAAAATCGTGAGTACTTTTAAATTTATATTTCACGCGAGTTTCAACTTTATTTGCAAGAGCATTTTTAATTAGAAGAATCAGTTGTTTACAATCGACTTAGAAAATTTCATCAGCGATTTATATGGACTTTCAACTTAGAATAATTGCCTTAGTTATTTGTATTGAATATTAACATAGAATAATTTGTAGTTAGTATTAACTTAGAATTATAAGCGAAATCCTATTGAAACGGGGAACCTATGCCCGATTTTTTCCCAAGTCTAACTAAGTTCCAAACACTTGTAAAATTTTACGGATTTGGCTTGTAATTTATTCTAAGTGTTTTCTGTGTCACAATTATTGCTAAGTCTTTTAGATTGTTGTGGTACATTGCTAGTTTGTTTACATTATGGACGTGTTACTTAACTATCAAGATGACTTGTGTACTCGTATTTTTAAAGCAAGAGTTAACTTTAAAAAGTCGCCTAAAGAGCGCATAACCCAGCATTACTTGGAGAGTAGGTTAGAAACCTTAGAACAGCTTTGGTCCGACTTTAGAAAAGGACACAAAGAATTAATGCGATTGCCCGACGTTGCAGCTTTAAAATCAAGGTCTTATGTTACGGGAGATACATACGATAAAACGGAAGAAGAGTATACTGATTACAAATGCGAATTAAAAGAAGGATTAGCTCAGTGTACTCGTTCGTTGGTTAGTCAGTCAAGGGGTAATGACAGTCAAGATAACACTTCCTTTAGGCCAAATGTAGTGAAACTTCCTAAGTTGAGTATTCCTAGCTTTTCGGGGAAATATCATGAGTGGACGACGTTCAGAGATTTATTTGTGTCAATGATACATAATAATGACTCGCTAGACAGTGTTCAAAAATTACAGTATTTAAAAAGTTATTTAACTGGGGAGGCGGAGCAGTTGCTTCGCAATATACCTGTTTCCGACACAAATTATACTAGATGTTGGACACAATTAGAGCAACGATATAATAACAAAAAGTATTTGTCGCATTGTATACTTAAACGATTGTTAAGTCAAAAGAGTGCAACGGCGGAGTCCCCAGGGTTCCTTAAGGATCTGATGGACACGTCGAACGATTGTTTAAGCGCACTGTCGAATTTAGGCATCGATGTGTCCACGTGGGACATTATAGTCATTCATTTGCTGTCGTCAAAACTAGACCCCGAATCGCGCAGGCAATGGGAACTTAACGTGGCGACTAACTCGGCTTCAGACGCTTTACCTACGTTTAGCCAATTTAAAGAGTTCTTAACGAGTCGATACAGAGCACTGGAATTTCTTGAACCGAGAAGCGTCAATAAGACCCCAAGTGCTTACGGGAAGTCGTCCAATAGTAATAATAGTAGTCACAACAAATCAAATGTACTCCATGTCGCAAGTGTCGCAACCGCACCTTCACTCGCGTGTGAATTTTGTACCGAGCCTCACAAGCTTTGCTTCCGATATGCGTTTCGTACAAAAAGTTTATCAACTTGCAGTTACGTTGATGTCAAATTATACATTCTATGTACCTATCATCAAAAAGTAAACTTAATATTACTTATAGAAACCGGCTCCTGCTAAAAAATACAATACACACAACAGATAACTATTCAGTTTAAGAGGTCAATTTTGTATCATACCTACTTAGGGGTCATCCATTAATTACGTCACACCAATTTCTAGGTTTTTTGACCCCTCCCCCCCCTTGTCACACTTGGTCACATTTGGCACACCCCTCCCCCCCTAGTGTGACGTCACATTTTTTCTACGAAATCGCCAAATCGAATTAAGTAAATACCTAAGTATTATTAATATTTTATCAAAATATTTTTGACGATATAAATATTAGTAATTTTATAACCCAAAACCTCTTAGGAAAGAAAATTAAACGATTAAAAACTATTTTCGTTTTAAAAACTTGTTATTTAAATGTACAGCGAACTAAATAATTTAAATAAATTTTCGGTTACTGATGAAGTTAAAGTGACGTCACAAAGTTTGTGTCTCCCCCCTCCCCCATGTCACAATATGTCACATTTTCTTGACCCCCTCCCTCCCCCTAAACGTGTGACGTAATTAATGGATGACCCCTTATAATTAAAACATAATTGGTCAAATCTATTTATTAAATTTCGTGCATCAAACGCATGTTGCACATAAACAATGTTGAAGATAGCACAAAGCCCCAATATATGTAGTTTCCTATCATATAACATTCACAAGTTGGTGCCGATCCCCGCCCAGTAGTTTGCGCACGGAGGCGGGATCAGTTCGACAAATATTTTTTTATCTCAATGATAAATCACAATAAAGCTATACCCGGGGCTGTAGTTCTGAACTCGTATCGTCGGAATTTTCCGTGTAGCTAGTATTTTCTATAGTTGGTACAGTACAGTAGGCTAACTGCCGGATTCAAACTTTAAGATACGTCAAAATTAATAGATCTGCAAACGATATGAATTATATATGTCAGTGTCAAAAGTGACGTATTTGTTTGAAGAAACGTCACATTTGACACTGACATATCTAATCCATATCGTTTCCAGATCTATTAATTGACGTATTTTAAAGTTAGAATCGGGCCGTACATGTGCCGTTTTAAGCAAAATACAGCGTGTCTCCCACTACAGGGCTTTATATATAGGGTTTGATTCTATTCGCTATACTGAGCTACTTTTAATATGGGACCAACCCCGAAAAATCTTAATTTCTTATTGGAATGATATGGCACAAACTTGCCACAAGATTAAAATGAATTACAAATCAAAGACTAGTTATCAAATTGGGATTTTTCAAGTTCGTATAACGCCTAACGGTCAGAGCCTTGGTATTATTAAATTTTAATTTGTGAATTAGAATAAGAAATCTGACAGTTGCAGGAGTGTGTTGTATAAATCTTGTACCTACTTTTGATAACTTAAAGTTATGTAACTTTTTAATCATATTTTTATGTTAATACGCCTAAAAAAATGAAAATCAAAGCTGCTCTTAATTTGGTCAAGCAATACTTCTGCTGCCCTACTGTGCCTTTCTCCATTATCCCATCCTTCGACAGTCGAATTCTAAACACACCCGCGAGAGATTTATCCGCACTACATCATACTCGCGGAATATGGAGCGGAAATATATCTATTATCTGATTGTGAACCCTTTCAACGGGCAACAAGGGAGTACTTTGATTTGAGGGGTGTTCTAATATTGTATCGATCGACGTTTTTTGTTTCTTGAGGTGTAAATTTAGTCAGGGACACTAAAATGAGGTTTCAGGTTTCAGGGGTTTTTGAATGAATACTTTGATTCAAGGGGGTATTATACAGGGTGTCCCAGAATTCGACGTCAAGCCGTAAACGGATGATAGACCAAGTCATAACAGTTATCATAAAAATACAAAAAAATATCCAACTCATGTTCTTTAAAAATTCACTAAAAAATCCACAACCTGTAATTATTCAAGATTACACAATAATAAAAAAATTAGAATAAATTATGGAATTTGTAGTTACAAGAGTTAAAGAACCATTACACGGTGTGGATTTTTAGTGAATTGTTAAAGTGACCATAATTTTTAAAAAACATGAGTTGGTTTTTTTTTTGTATTTTTATGATAACTGTTATGACCTGGTCTATCATCCGTTTACGGCTTGACGTCGATTTCTGGGACAACCTGTATATAGATGTTTTTTTTTGGAAGTTGGAAAATTCGTGATTGCCAAAACTAAATAGGAACGGGATCAACGAGTACGAGGAGCAAGGGAATACTTTGATTTGGGGGGTTGTTCTAATATTGTATCGATCGACTTTTGTTTCTTGAGGTGTGAATCCAGTAACACTACAGTACACCATATTGTAGTTGTAGTGACTACAATATGGTGTATTGTAGTGTTACTAAATTCCCACAATATGCGGGAAATAGTGTATTAGGTAATAGGTCATCAATGAGCGGGGTATATTCATGAAGAAAGGAAAACTTTTAGTGCTATGTGTCAGAGCTAAGGGTTAGTCAAATTAAGTGTTTTTCTAAGTCAAAAATGTATGAGATTTTCTTCAATATATATTTCGTCGTTGCGTCTGACCCGTTTTACGTTCTTTAGAAATCCAAAAACCAAGAACTGATAATAAACTCACGTAGGTACCTACATAATGTATTCAAGGCTCGTATTTTTATAATTTCACGGAGCACGGACACCGTCCGAACCTCAAATTATCAAGAAAGGCTTATGGGCAAAGAGGAAGACCGGCATAAATTACATTTGAATATAAATTAATATGATCACACTATGGAGAAAAAATACTGACCACTTGGAAAACAAACTCATTTCAACCTTAAGTCGAAAGCTTAAAGTTTACATTTGAATGTAAAATGTGATTTTAACATAAATAGAACGAAAGAGAGGCGTTTGTTTGATCATTTTAACTTAATTAAGTTCACGTTTGCTTGTGCATTAAATATATTGTAAATATGAATTGTTTTTGTTTTGAATTTGTATGCAAGTGTGGCAGAACGAGGTTAGACAGTGTGTTTAGAGATTAGTGAGGGTTCTAGCGTGCACTGTTTATTGTAGTAAGACATAATGTTACTATAACATTACAATGTAGTTTGGCATACTTTTTAGGCCAATTAAAAAAATAGGATTTATTTTATAATTTAAGTATGGATTCAGTGTCAGTTTCATATAAATATGCTTTTATGTACTTGACTAAATATATTAATAGAAAATACATGTTTTTTACTCTCAATTAGAACAAAATAATCTATTTAATACATGCATTAGGTGCAGGATTTATACAAATAATTGTGGTAAAAAAACAGAAGCTAACTAAGAACTATAAATAATATAACTTAATGAAAATTAAAACCTTACATTACATACTCATTTTCTCGGTGTAAGAAATCAAAAGATCAATACATAATGTAGAAATGTTAGAAATAACGTAACATACAATAATTAACCTAATAACTCTCCACGGACTCAAATACTTGCCCGTTGCATAATTATAATTATTTTAATATGCAAATAATGATAATAAAATCTCCCAGGTTTTCCCGGTTTTTGTTTGTTCATTATTGGGTTATACTTAATTATATTTGTAAGGGCAAGGGTTTACCTGCTTGCCCCGCTCTACCCCAAAAAATTTATTTATGCTTGCGCTAATGCAGACGCTGATATTTTAATTATATAAAGAATTGTGTGCTTTTGATATTGAAATTCATTGTTTTGTGTTTGAAATGCTGGAGTGGAGTTTATTTTCTATATCGTTTTGTTTTAGTTTACTGACAATTAATTTTTAATTTAGGTGCTCTTAGTTTTGTGCACAATTTCATAGACGTCAGACATCTGCTTTTTTGCAAAAATTATTAAATTTGACTTAAGTACCATAAGCATTTGGGCGCTTATTTTTTTTTCAAGTATCATTATCATTAAATAAAATATGAAGCGCTGGTGGCCTAGTGGTAAGAGCGTGCGATTTTCGATCCAGAGGTCGCGGGTTCAAACCCCGGCTCGTACCAATGAGTTTTTCGGAACTTATAATAATAAATAATCTCAATAATCTCAAGCTCGAGAGGGTTTGGGATATAATAGTCCCCAGGCCAGCCCACTGCGGATTGGGGACTTCGCATACACCTTTGAATTTCTTCGCAGATGTATGCAGGTTTCCTCTGGATGTTTTCCTTCACCGAAAAGCTAGTGGTAAACTTCAAATGATATTTCGTAAATAAGTTCAGAAAAACTCGTTGATACGAGCCAAGATTTGAACCCGCGATCTCCGGATTGAAAATCGCACGCTCTTACCGCTAGGCCACCAGCGCTTCATATTTATACCATTACCATAATTCCGGATTGAAAGTCGGGCGTCATATCCACACACCTTCGTTTCGTTTCGCAACTTATGTACGAAATACCATTTGATATTTGCCAGTCGCTTTTCGGTGAAGGAAAACATCGTGAGGAAACCGGACTAATCCCAATAAGGCCTAGTTTCCCCTCTGGGTTGGAAGGTCAGATGGCAGTCGATCTCCGCCGGCGTACAGACCTCTTCTTAATATACTGTCGCTGCACAATCATCTGTCAAGATGCTGTGGCCAATGATGACGTCAAATCATGGAATTAGTTGTCAAGCGGACCCCAGGCTCCCATCATGAGCCGTTGCAAAAATGCCGGGATAATCAATCAATCAATAATCATTTATTTCAAATAACAAAGATTCATAATACATAGTAATACATGGTTAGTAACACAATAAACTTATTAATGCGAGGAAGAAAAAATCATTATCATG
Organism: Cydia fagiglandana; assembly: GCF_963556715.1. Lineage (NCBI taxonomy): Eukaryota > Metazoa > Arthropoda > Insecta > Lepidoptera > Tortricidae > Cydia > Cydia fagiglandana. The sequence continues at coordinate 1,951,589 of NC_085951.1, read as the reverse complement.
AAATATTAATGAGGGTTGGCAGTCAATGGGTTAAAATAGAACGCCTTTTACAATGTTATCTCAATCATAACGACAAAGGGTTGAAAAAACACATAGCTAATCCCCCCTTAAATTTACAGCCTACGCACAAAGATAACCAATAACGATCCTCCATTTTTCTCAGATAACATTTTTAATCGTTCTTGCTTCACTTAATTCTGAGCGCAGTCGGGCGCACCGATCTGACTTATTTGATCGCTTAAACAACGAACTAACTGCCGTATTCGAACTTCAAGATATTCACAAGAGACGACACGTACTAGATCCATTCCAGATACGTTATAGTTTAGATATTAACTAGTTCTCTTTTGCAGCGCAATTCGGGCAACCCATTGTCACTTTACGTTAAAGCAATTATATCTATTAGACGTGAATTGGATCTCTAAGTCATATCCTGTGGAAATATTTCAAGAGTATCTCCAGAATCGCGCAAATGTCAAATTTGACAGGTTAGATCTTGAATATCTCGTTATCGTATCTTGGTGATGTCTAAAAGATGTCTAATATATGTCTATTTCTAAATCCGAATCGGGCTCTAACTCATTATAACTTTAATACTAAGATAGGACTTTGTTCCGTTAAGCTTGACCACTCAAATAGAAACGGAGGCTTGGTGCGACAAGGTCGTATGTCAATGAAAATTGAAGCCAGTTAGGACTGTGTGCGATTAAGAAAAGTTTCTGTGTGACTGGCTTTGGTCAGTTGTGATTTACCGACGAAGTTGTAAGAAAGAATAATAGTGAATTGGGTTGTAATGTCGCTACCTATTGTTTGAGTCATCATCATCATCATCATCTCAGCCATAAGACATCCACTGATGAACATAGGCCTCCCCTTGGATCTCCATACGTGCCGGTTGGAAGCGACCCGCTTCCAGCGTCTTCCGGCGACCTTAACAAGGTCGTCCATCCATCTTGTGGGTGGACGTCCTATGCTGCGCTTGCTAGTCCGTGGTCTCCACTCGAGCTCTTGATTGTTTGAGTAAAATGGCTGTAATAGGTGCTTTAATAAGTGTTATGCAATAATAGATTATAAACCAAGGGTTGAAAGGCGCTAATTTCTGCTGAGGTAGTTTAGTAGTGCGAGTAGCTGCGTAAAGGCGGGGTTCCACCAGCATTTTTGTGCCTACTGAATATGCTTGTGCTGCACACTGGTGGAATCCCACCTTAACAATTTAATTCCCCAATAGACAGCATACCGCCTATGCGGTATACGAGTATCGGCTGTATTCGAACTTCAAGATATTCACAAGAGACGACACGTTCTAGATCCATTCTAGATACGTTATAGTTTAGATATCAACTAGTTCTCTTTTGCAGCGCAATTCGGGCAACTAATGTCACTTTTAAGTTAAATAGAGTAAGATATCAATTAGATGTGAATTAGATTTCTAAGTCATATCATGTGGAAATCGTTCAAGAGTATCTCCAGAATCGTGCAAATGTCAAGTTTGACAGGTTAAATCTTAAACATATCGTTATCGTATTTTGGTGATGTCTAAAAGATGCCTAATAGATGTCTATTTCATAAACCGAATCGGGCCCTATATATTAAGCGTTGTATATGATTGGTCTGCCTTACAGTAAGTAAATACAGGGTGGTTGAAAACTAGAGGCGCTGCGGCCCGGTGTGATTGCACCCAAAGGCTATTACAGGCTAACTCGTACGTTGAAATGTACGCCGATTGAACATTCTTGATACTTGCAAGCGTTTTGCATTACACTTTTTATTGTTTGATCGGCGATCGTCAGTTTTAGCCGTTAATTTGATAATGTTGACCTAACATAACCTAACCTTAGACCCTCTTTGTGTATTTTTTTTTCTGACCAGAATCATTAGGACATTGAGGGCAGGGAGGCTTAAATCCACTGCCTTGACTTTTTTGTGCCATATTAAGTAGCTCAGGAAATTTCATTGTTACCCTCGTAACAACTTCTCTATATCATGTGAGAACAAGTAAAATAACTATTAATTTTAAAGCCCTTAGTATCGGCATCGTTAGTGTATAATGTTTACCTTCGCTTTTAAACGTGGTAAATATAAATGTTGGGTGAATGAATCATTCGTTTGAAAAACCTTTTATATTACTAAACCATATTATAATTTTAAAAGTAAAATATTTGCTAGATCTTACGTTGCTGCCTCTATTCACTAGTCTTTGTTTATGTTTCTGAACAAGTATTGTAAGCTGAGTGAGGTGTGCAATAAAGAGTATAGGGTATACTGTTACCATTCAAATCAGTTTCTTTTTAGAACTGTCAAAACGATTTGTTTATATGGAATTTATATGAAACATTACACAATGACGTCACGGTTAACTCGTCTACTTTTTATACCTATTTCTAGTCAATTTGTTGTGTTTAAAAATAGCTGCTATCTATGTTTTTCTGGTAATTATCTGGTGCTTTATACATGCATGGTGTGAAATAATTTATTTGAAATTCAATCAAATACCCTATTATATTGTATTCATATTAACCTTTCGCGTATAAATATGTGTTCAAAACGCGAAAGTTTTAAATATGGTATTGTGTTATGTTGTAGTGTGCGCGCAACGCCACACTCACACTCTCGTATTGTAGCCTTATATATATATACGAGTGATATGTTATATTATCCAGAATAAAGCCTTACTTATAACCAGAGCTCGGCAGGGGTGAGCCCTTTTGACGTCACTTAAGTCAAGTGTAGATATTAATATAGATACACATTAGAAAGAAATATTAAAGTAAAACTTTATTAATTATAATTAAACTAAAATGACAATGCCTTATGTACAAATCAACTTTAATAGTAGCATATGGATGGATATACATATTATTTGAAGAGGTTTACTAAAAAAGCTTGCTATAAAATTCATTTGTTTTAATGGCGACGTAAAGATCGTAGCGGAAAGGTACCCTAAATAAAACAATTTATTTAGTTATTAAATTACACCACATATACCATCGAATGACAAGGCATGTCCATGTTGTGCAAACTCTAAAAACAGCTCACCCCCGCCGAGCTCTGCTTATAACCTATCGGTTGTATCTTTAACGCCCAACCTCACATGGCGATCCTGGCAGGGTGACACACTACAGTGTACCAGATTTTCTTAAACGATCAAGACTCGTCGGTCCCTCAGCAGCATGCAGACTCGTGACCCAAATGTTGTGATAGCTCCCAATAACAGCCCGGGGCAGTCAATTATCGCTCTATTAATTAATAACCACCTGCCCAGACCGCCTCCAGATTGGTTATTCTGAGTTAGCTGTTAACGAGAATATAGTCAAAACAGCTGAAATGTAGTCTGAACTGAAGTTACTTTTGTTGTTTTTAAAACTTTCTGCGCTAAATTGAAAACCAATGATACCTAAACCTAAAGCTATGGAATAAGTTAATATTATTCAAAATTTAAAATATTTAACGAGTGCTATTTCTTACTTTTCTATTCTATTATACATCTTATTCTTTAACCAGAAACGCACGTTTACTCAATAATGCATTCTCTCCTCTTTCTGCACACACTGATATTGCAATCCGATTACGCCTCCGGTCTTTATTTTGTTGTGATGTTTGTGGGGGTTTTCAGAAAAAATGGTACCATTAACTTTATTTACTATTGAATGAGACAAAGAAAAGTGTCCCCAGTTTTTCATACAAATTTTGGGTGTCATGCAATTTGTAAGGGTCCATACAAAATGTATGTGAAAATGCGTTAAGTTAAATCGATAGTCCTCATGATTGTAGTAGAAAAAACTCAAAAGTTGATGAATTTTCGAAAAAAAGTAAATGATTCACTTTCAAGGGAAAATGCCCTTGTACTACAAAGGTGCTACGCTGGTGCTGTACGAGTGCTACGTCTTCGTAGAGCGTCTACGAGCAATGGATAGAAAAATAAAAAAAAATGGAAGAAGGCCATGTTGGTGTTAAAAAGGGTTTTTTATGGCTCAGATGTAAATATTCGGGCAAGCTAATATGGCCTGAGATGATGGGTCAAAACGAAAAAATGTGGACAGTAAGAAAAAGATTTAGGTAGGTACATTTTACTCAGGCAATTATCATAGGTAATAGCTATTATAAAGGCCCGGTAAGAAAAATTAGATTTAAATTTCATCTATTTTATGAGGTCCACATCTTAACACTAAAAAGTTACTAAAAAGTTTTTGACCCTGGTGGAATTCATTTTTGTAATTATTTACCTTATATTCGGTAGTGATTCCGTAATACCCAAAAACCTTATTACCTACTTAAGAGGCCCACTGATTAACACTCCGCCGGACGGTATCGGCCTGTCAGTTAGAACAAAAAGTTGACAGTTCCGAACATTGATAGGCAGATACCATCCGGCGGACTGTTAATCAGTGGGCCCCTTTACTAAATTGATATTATACGATCTAAATATTTTCTCAATTAGGCCCATGTACTTACAATCTTGCACGGCCTTCACATTAATCTAAACAAAAAAAACAGCGGAAATTAACAGAAGCGTTAAAAAAAACAGCTAAAATTTATTGACATCATAAAACAAACCAAAACAGCTAAATATCGCTAATGAGTGTAAACACGACTCGATTAGGCCCAATTGTTGACTAACAAAACGACGTAACCGACAATACTGTAAGCGTACATACGTCTTTATTAACATTGTGTTGGTACAAACAACATAATGGGTTTTTGTTGCAATAAATACCTATAATAATTTTAATTACTCCCCTTAAAGGACATAAAGCAGAGGAGATAAAAATGGTGTGCCATATTGCAAATGAGAATAAAATAAGCGGGATACCGTTTTGGGGTTCCTTTGGATACTGTGAAGACAACAATGGTTCCTAGCTTTATTGAGAAAGTGCAAATTGTTTGAGATATAAAAATAAATAGAGCAGCATTCCAGTAACAACATTAGAATGCAATGCAATACACTTTATTGCCATCTCACACAGTTTACAATACATGTACAGGGATAAACAAAGACAGTTACATAAAGGTAACAACAGACTGTCTTACCGCTTACGTGTGATCTCTTCTGGAGAACCTTTAGATACCTAGCAAAGGCAAGAAAAAACGCCGTGCCGAGAAAAAATGTGAAATACGTCGAACTCGAAATATATTATTAAACAACGAAAAACAATAATACTTATAATCTATATGAATACAGAAATAAGTAGGTATATAAACGTACATAGGTACTAGTTTTGGCTGAAAAAAACCAGTTAAAACCAGCTTTCACCAAGTTCTTGCGGAAAATTAGTTTTTATTAGTTTTCACTAATACACGTGACGTGTTTTCGCTGAGGCGATATCTACGGAAAACTAGTTTTAACGATAAAACGCATTCTTACTACACTTAAACGTTTTTTTATGGTGACATTTACAAACAAATAAGCATATACAAGTAGGTAGTACCCATAATTCTGTCGCTTAACATAATTGCGGCTCGATTCGGAAAATGAATTAGATTTCTACTAGACTTCAACAAGTTACGATATGGATAGTTTAAAGATATTTGTAAGATAGATATGTCAAATCGTTTCCGCGATTCTGGAGGTCCTCTTGAACGATTTCGACAAGTTATGACTTAGATATCCAAGTCACATCTAGTCGATATCTAATGTAGATCTAGTTGATCTCTAAATCGTCTCTAGATCTTGTGATTATCTCAAAATCTCTAAGGAAGGTTCTCTAAGGAACTATGTTAATCTGTTATAAGTTGTCTATATTGGTGAAAATAGCGTACAGTTTCTGTGATCACGACTTGTAACAACATATCGAAGGTGCATTTTCCCCAATTTTGGTATTTCGACTTTATTTTAGAAAATTCACCACAGAACCCACAACACGCACGCTAAACTCGCACACATACTTTTAAAAGGTATTTTATTATAAATATTAGCCGTTGAAAAAGCAGGAACGGACTCGTGAGGTCATCAGGATAAATAAATTATGACGTAGTGGGCGGCGCCGTCTCGCCGCTTCCCGCAGAGTTAAGGTGGACCAGATAGTACAGTCATTATAGATTTTGACCCGTGAATAATTAGTTCTTGGATTTTTTTTTCGTAGGTCCCTCGGGGGGGTCACTGGGAATGTAAATTCAAAAAGTAGGCTGAATCAGGCTCCTGCGTATATTCGAAAAATGGTTTTTTTTCCAAAAAAACGGTTTTTCTTCAATAACTCGGCCATTTTTGATTTTACAGTAAAACCGTAAGGACAAAAATTGTAGGAAATTTGATTCTCTACAAGTTAGTCCAGTCATTATATCCAAAAAACCGACCCTTCTTGGAATAATCAGTTCTTGGATTTTTTTTTCGTACGTCCCTCGGGGGAATCACTGGGAGTGTAAATTCAAAAAGTAGACTGAATCAGGGTCCTGTGTATATTCGAAAAACGGTTTTTCTTGAATAACTCGGTCTTTTTTGATTTTACAGTAAAACCGTGAGAACAAAAATTTTACAAAATTTGATTCTCTACAAGTTTGTTTCCCTTCATTTATGCCGTAAAGAGTGGAACATAGGAGATAATGATAATATTTTGAATTTATCGCGTTTTTCAGGTTTAATTTCTAAAATATCGATTTTGGGGGAAAAAGGTGGGGACCAAAATTGTTTAGAATTTGACTCTCTACAAGTTTAGTCCTCTTCATTTATGTCGTAAAGTTGAAAATAAACGAGATGTTGAAAATATTTTGATTTTGTCGCTTTTTTCAAATTTTATTTTCAAACTATCGATCCTAGAAGAAAAATTGTGAGGACCAAACTTGTAGAGAATCAAATTTTCTAAAATTTTTGTCCTTACGGTTTTACTGTAAAATCAAAAATGACCGAGTTATTCAAGAAAAACCGTTTTTCGAATATATACGGGACCCTGATTCAGACTACTTTTTGAATTGACACTCCCAGTGATTCCCCCGAGGGACGCACGAAAAAAAAAATCCAAGAACTGATTATTCACGGGAAGGGACGTTTTTTGGATATAATGACTGGACTAACTTGTAGAGAATCAAATTTCCTACAATTTGTGTCCTTACGGTTTTCCTGTAAAATCAAAAATGGCCGAGTTATTGAAGAAAAACCGTTTTTTTTGGAAAAAAGCCATTTTTCGAATATACGCAGGAGCCTGATTCAGCCTACTTTTTGAATTTACACTCCCAGTGACCCCCCCGAGGGACCTACGAAAAAAAAATCCAAGAACTAATTATTCACGGGTAGGGTCGGTTTTTTGGATATAATGACTGTACTAAGACATGGTTATACACGTCCATATGTAAGTACTTAAAAAAACCGGATAAGTGAGAGTCGGACTCGCCCACCGAGGGTTCCCTAATTTTTAGTATTTGTTGTTATAGCGGCAACAGAAATACATCATCTGTGAAAATTTCAACTGTCTAGCTATTACGGTTGGTGAGATACAGCTTGGTGACAGACAGACAGACAGACAGACGAACAGACGGACAGTGGAGTCTTAGGAATAGGGTCGAATTTTTACCCTAAAATGAGCGGATATTGTATTGTCATCGCTTGTGACAGTTGTAACTAGCATACAGGCAATATGCCAAAGAGAATTTTCAAAAATTGCAAAGTTTCCATGAAGTGTTCTCGGTATTTTTTTCTCTGCACTTTCATTGCCAAACTTCTTAATTTTCGATTTATATGACACCTGAAATAGACGCCAATGAGTAACTTGAATGTTAAATTAAACAGTCGTCAACCAGTTAAGAATATTGAGTGGTAATCCCTAATCTGAACGGGAACTCTCTAAGTGGAAACTTGCATGAGATTTTTTTAATGAATATTTCCAGAAATTTTGAGAACGATCTGCAACTTTGCACATTGATAATGTGAGTAATGTTACGTCAATAAATGCGACAGCAAAGGGATTATCGGTTGAAATTTAAAATAGCAAAGTTGTCTCGAGACTTTTTGCAATTTAAGTTGTTTACATTGTAATATTGGTTGCATTTGTGTCTCATCAGTCTCATAATCTAATCCTAATTTATTAGCTTTCATTTTAAATTCACTTCTACACCTTCTTAAGTTAACTCGAACGTGGTTTTTAAAAAAAACTCCGCTTGTCTAATGAATTTATGGCCAGGAACTTGTCCTCGCCGTATTTTTTTCTCCAGAGACGCGATAGCCCGATAGCGATGGCGCGTGACGAATAGCGCCCGCCATTTTGTTTTAAACAGCTTTTCAAAATGGCCGCCGCGAGTCTACAATGTAAATAGAGGATTCAAGTTTCATCTTGTTTTAAACATGATCTCAATTATAATAATTTGTGTTTTATGATTTATTTTGTTTTCTTGTATAAAAGGACTCTTATTACTAGGGATTGATTCAAAAATATTTTATGGAGACATTACTATTATTGTAAAGTTGCATTCAAGACTCCTAACACAAATCATCTTCACCAAAATTTGCGAGCACTGGTACTGACACTGACCAATTTGGTATTGGCAAATTTTGGTACGTTACTGAACCTAGGTACCTATACCTACCTAATAATTATTTTGACGCTGACTATACCTACACGATTGTAAACGTGGTACACTTTAACCAGTATTATAGTATTAGCGATTATTCGTGGTCAGCTCTAGTCTCTAATGCAAATTGGTAAGTCGTCTATAATAGTACATTTCGATGCTAGTGCGGAAGGTATGTCATTACTTCACGAGTACCGAGATATCTTGCCACGAGCCGCAGGCGAGTGGCAAGACTCGGGACGAGTGAAGAATGACATTTCCGCACGTGTATCGAACGACGTTTTTTAATACAGTTGCGAAAAAATAAGAAAAACATTGTTAATCGTACACTAAACAAAAGTGGTAACAGTGACAGCTCGGTTAGACGTCGTCTTTAAGTATATTATATCTATGGGCGTTTGGCAGCTATTCCGTTCCATTCAGTCAACTTATTAAGAACGGAATTTTCAATATTGAATATTAAAAAATAAACGTGTTATAATGATGAAGAGGTAAGTAATTAAATATGAAATATGTAATATTTTTCGTATTCTTACATTAACGGTAGGTTTTTATGCTGATTACGACGTTTAAAGGAAACTAATATTAACACTCATCAATAAGTAGTCGTGAATTGGAACAAGTATAAATTTAAAAAAATTGGAAAAGTAAAAAGCACTAGTTCGAGATAACCAACTTTCCGCACGCTAAACAGCTACGTAAAGTAGCACTTTTTGAGCAACTGTATTAAAAAAGTAGTTTACAGTACTTATGGTCCTACTTTCCCGTACTAGTCCGTGCGTAATTGCGTATGTCGAAAATTTGAAGAGCCATATGTACTGTAAAACGTTGTACGATACACGAGCGAATAGGTAATTCGCAACTCTTATCGATTTAAAACACTCCCTTCGGTCGTGTGTTAATTTTATCGCCATTCGTTTTGAATTCCCTCTTTTCCGCACTTGTATCGTAAATAACTTTTGTTCAATAACCCCCAACATCCAATTACGCAAAACTAATCAATACAACCGCACATCAAAAGCAACGTACCGCACGAAACTGCCGTCAGCATACCAGAAACCGACATAACTAAAAGTACCGCCAACATAACAGAAAGTACGGTCGTCAAATTAATTGGCAAATAAAACTTAACGCGGTCAATCCCAATAAACCGGTTACAGCTAGTTACTACCGGTTCAATCGGGATTGCCAATGGGTTTGGATTTGATTTGGACTTTAATGTAACTGGCGAAAGTTGAGTTTTGCTTGATGTGGTTATATTGTTTAATGTTGTAGATTTATTTGTATTTATATTTATGTAATTGTGAGGCTAGAGACGTTTGCGTAGGTAGGTACAAATGTTGTGCATAATTATTTTCCATCGTATTTTCACGGAAACGTACGAACGTGTCTTGCTATTTCACCCAGTTTCGATACCTACTATTAAAAGTACTAATTTGACCAAAGTAGCATGACAAATGAGAACGTTTCCGATAGTGGATGGCGCTGGAGCTAATATACGGCGTTGCATGAACAAGAGATTTCCTTTGGCAGGATTGGTCCTTAGGACCCAGGGATGGATTCAAGAATAGGAGCCACCGAGATTTTTGATGTAAATATTTAGGGGGGGGGGGGCTCTCAACTTGATCTTGATATCTGTATCATTTAAGCTACTAGGTCAAGTTTGGTATCGTTTTCGTATAAATCGGGGGTGCCGAATTCATTTCTGATATCATAATGACACCATTCCGAAGTAAAAACACATAAAATATGAAAAAAAAAACTTTTTTTCGATGAGATCTATGTCTACATCTTTGATTTAGTTGAAAATGATACTAAACTTGACTTAGAACCTAAACTTAAAGAATTATTAACCTCAAACGTCGCAGACGCTTAAAACCCCCCCTACCCCCCACCTGCATCAAAAATCTGGGTGGCTCCACTTCTTAAATCCATCCTTGGGTCCTGGTCTGATTGGTCCTTAATCCTGCTAAAGGAAATCTCTTGTTCATGCAACGCCGTGTTTAACCTTTTTTTGCTCTGAGCAAACACAACTACGAGAAAAGACGACGGAAAACAATTATGCACTACATCTGTATGTTTTTATTATTACTTTAGTAGTGTCAAAACAGTTAGATATTTTTCGTCACACTTGCTCGAAAAAGATCTTATTTCATGCAGGTGTACTGAAGGACAAACAGGTGAACACTAATAATATATTAAACTACTAGATTAAATATGAAAGCATATAACTAAGTAACCTAATTAGACCTAGGACACAATTCCAGGTATCATCATAAGCAGCTAATCTGTTTCTGAAGCGACACGATAAGTTTAACGCCTCATAAATATGGCCGCGCTCATATCTCATTAACTTTTATGATGTGCCAGCTCATAAATTGAGATAGACTTTCATAGTCAACAGTGAGTTGCTGTATTATCTTTCAATACCTCATTATCTTCAGTTAGCAATATGCTAAAGCAAATTATTGAAAAATTGCAAAGTTCCCTGTTCTTGGTATTTTTGAAGTGAAAACTTCTTTAGCGGCGCTGGGCACTTTCTGAGGTCGGGAAAAAATGATAAACTCGAGACAGCGATCACGTGATCGTAACGTTTAGATGGCATTTAAATCAATAAAGAAAAACTCAATGGCATTACATGAAAAAGGTTCTAATCTTGTACGGGTTGAAAATGTTGAAATACGAGGATCTCACAGTTATATTCTAACTTTATATCATTCAAATATAATTCAAAAAAGCTACATCTTGATGAAATAGCTAATAAAAGTGAATTCTAATACTGGTGAATAAAACTCAAAATATCATGACCACATATATTTAGATGCGAGGTCTGCAAGGTAACTTTACAATTTATATTCGAATTTTAATCAATTCTTCTTCTTCTTCTTCAACCTAAGCCTTTTCCCATCATCTAGGGTCGGCTCTCCTTGTCCTCTTTCTCCACGCAGGACGATTTTATGCAGTTCCGGCGTCAATATTTGAGTTTTTCAGGTCATTTTGGACCGCTGTCAGCCAAGTAATTTTAAACAATTAACGCCACAAATTTGAATTTTGAATTTTAAACAAGCTCACTGACCAGCAATTTCGGAACTAAAGTTTTTCAATAGAAAGGAGGATGGGTCAATTATATATAGTGCTGCAGACATTTTGGACTAGTCATTGAGTTTTCACTTCTGTCGGCACTCCCGGAGGTGCAACCTGTTGTTTTTTTGCACGTTATTGTCAAACTTCTTACAGTTAATGTCTGTATCTTTAAGTACTTATTTAAAAAAGAGTAAACAAAATTTCCGCACAGACTCTATCATCAGTTATTCTAAACCGGATCATTAAGAGTAGGTAACACGAACCCGCCGCCAAAAAAGGCGCTCCCAAACAATCGAAGTAGCTAACTCTCTCATTTTTTAATTGGCCTGCTTACACTACATGAAACTTGATATGAGTATTTAATTAACATATTTATATCGGTAGGTAATAGTTTTCGTTGTCGTTTTAGTAAATAAGATACATAGTACTAGTAAGTAGTGATTCTCAAAATTAAGTCCCCATTTTCGAAGTTAACCAAATGCACCTTACACAATATAATAACAAATCCTAAAACTAAATTTTGTTAATGCAGACAGCTAGCAATTTATAATAATAATTATATACCTGCATACATCTCCCAAGAAACACAGCATACATATTACTTATACAAACATACAGAATACTTATACACGTTGAAGTTATCTCCCGCTGTGACATCGACGAGGGTATTTAAATTCATAGTCTTATGAAGGGGGGGAGAGGCGTGACTGTACACTTTTTGGCTTCGGCTAAGCCGGATAGCCACTAAACTGTGCGAGAGAACGGGGGTAAGTCAAAAATTGCCGTTTTTTGGAACATAAAAAAATCCTTCAATAAATAATGTGATGGTCATTGGTTTATTTACGTGTGTATGTTACTTACTTAATGCTACAGAAATTTGGTTATATCTTAACAAATCTGCATAGGAGCATTCAATGAAATTGTCTACCGTTGTCCCGTACAAACGCGAAGTTTCTGAAGATTTAAAGCTATAAGAGTTTCCTTTTCTATGACAAATGGTCAAAAATATGCACAGAAAAATAATCGCCCGCTTTAAATGCCGAGAAAAAAGTCGCAACACAGAAAATAAAATGCGTTTGTACGGGACAGCCCGTGGAATGCTCCATAATGTCTGCGATAAAATTCATATTTCAAGTAATGTAGATTAGCGTGGAAGTGTGGACTCGTCTATCCTTTTCGTTTATTTAGAGGTAAAAATAGCAGTAGGACGGATAGGTAAGGGAAGTTAACTTTAGATCCTTCGTGCGACAATTTGACTGAGGACAGTAGTAGTAAAACACTTTATTGTACAAAAAACAAAACAAAACAGGAAAAATAACATTCGTCATTAGTACAAAGGCGAACTTATCCCTTTAAGGGAAGGGAAGGGACAGTTTTTGTCATAGGTCACTTTTTCAGGTTATAAAACTATTTTGTAGTGCTAGTGTTATAAACAAAATCATCACAGATGCTACACAAAAATGTTTAGCAAAAATGTGTCAATCCCCATAAGTTTTTCAATAAAATGCCAACTTTTAACGTAATTGTTTTGAGTTGACATCTTATTGCAAAATGGGTGTAGGTTGACATATTATTGCGTATCCGTATTACAGTATCCGTGTATTCCTCTGTCTGGCCAAATTCTTGCCAATAACAAGAATCTGACTTTTTAAATCTAATAATTTCTAAAACACAACGTACTGCACTTCACCCCCCGGCCCACCGAAGGAGTTAAAATGCTATAGTTCGTGCCACGGCATAAATTAGCGACAGTAACTCGCAAGAAGCCGGCGCGCATACTATCACAAGTCGAGATTAACGAATTTCCACTTAATATGCGCGCGGCGACGCAAAAATTGCGCGGACTTTCGATTAGCGGTTAATTGTGAGATAGGGGGTTTTGGCGCGGACGCTTTAGTCATTCTTAAGTATTATTTAGTATTCAGGTTTTAACCATAAAGCATTAAGTACGTAAATTGAGGAGAATACTGTTAATTAGATTATAGTTTGAATTGAAGGATTATCATTCTTAGATATTCGCTTTTCGAAAAGAATCAAATTGTTCTATGCGCCTGCGCTATAATAGGCCTCTATTAATAAATACGCTAAAAAAAACTGTATGACCTTTTTGATCTTTGTTTGAAAAAAAAAACATAAGATTTTAAACTATGTTACTTTCTGATGTTTGTGTTGATTTGTCTATCTTGTTTATATTTTATTCTCAATTACTCAAAAGTTGCGTGGAAGAGATTCCCCTGTGAGAGTCAGGATGGCGGGTGTAGGTAGCTAAATTTATATATAAACAAGGAGACCTTTCTTTTCACTATTACTTTTTACTTTATTTACCTAATTTGTACTATTTCATACCTCCTTTAGAAAAATTATAACGTACTCGTGCTCAACATGCTAATGCCCATAGCCAATAGAGGACACTTTGCTGTCACCTCTATTGGCAGTGACTTAAGTTTCAAGATGACATGTACTGGGACCGCGTCGAGCACTAGTACTTTTACCTTACCTTCCAGTAAGTTTGTTACCAAATAAAGATAACCTTTTAGACAGAATGGAACACAGTGCGTAACCTATAGGGCCTATACTCGTATCGACCACGATTATAATTCTTCCCTTTTATGCAATTTATTCCTCATAGCTAGTTGCCAACACGCATTCTTTGTGTTCCAGTAGCAATAACGGCGATATTGAATTCCCTTGCACACGCCATCGCAGTGGCCATCAGATATATTGGAGCAGCTAAGGCGCTCACAAATATCTGAACACGCCTCTATTGTCAAGGCGTTAGAGTGCGTGTTCAGATATTGTGAACACCTTGGCCGCTCCGATATATCTGATGGCGACTGCACAATATATTCGAGTGTGACACCTATGTTGACTATGGTTGTACTTTTTAGGGTTCCGTACCTCAAAAGGAAATAAAACCGTTTAAAAACGGAACCCTTAAAGGATCGCTCGTGCGTCCGTCTGTCAGTCCATCTGTCACAACCTATGTATTTTCTCGAAAACTACTGGACCAATTAAGTTAAAATTTGGTACACATTTGTAAATTAGTGACCCAAAGATGGACATGTTTTTTTTATAATTTTAAAATTCATAGGTTCGAAGTTATTTAAGAAAATAGCCAAAAAATTACCATCCCCCCCTATCTCCGAAACTAATGGGTCTAAAATTTAGAAAAAAATACACTAAATAGTTCTTTACCTATAGATGACAGGAAAACGTATTAGAAATGTACAGTCAAGCGTGAGTCGGACTTATGTACGGAACCCTATAGAAACGCGAGTCCGACTCGCACTGGACCGGTTTTTGCAATTCTAGTTCCTCATAGCTAGTTGCCAGCACGCATTTGTTTGTGTCCAGTAGCAATAGTGACATTGAATTCCCTCGCACACGCCATCACAATTAGGGCGGTGGCCAATAAAGCGAGGATCTCTTTACGAGGCTGGGCTCCGCCGGCCGCTATTAGGCGATCGCTATTAGCTTTGGCTGTGGGAGCTGCGAATGTATGGATGCGGTATTTTCCAAGAGATCCCACACTAGCGTCTTGGAGTCGGCGTCTTGTCAGCGCTATGAAAACGCGGTGTTGCTCCAACGACGCGCGACATCGACCACTTGACTAGACGCCGATGCTCGGGAGACTGATCCTGAGGTGATGCTTAGAGAAATGCTGGTGTGGGTTCTACTACACTACACTAGCGAGCTAGTCGCAAAACTCACATACTGCTAATAAACCGAGGATCTCCTTGCGAATCTCGTCTGTCATTAGGTGATTGCTATTAGCTTTGGCTAATATAGGACCAGCGAATGAACCGATGCCATAAAAGCTTATATATGCCACAAGTACGCCAGTCGTCTTCTTCTTCTTCTTCAGTCGGTCCCTCAATACTGAGGATCGTGACATCATATCCTTCTGTTGAAGACCAGGTTCCTCCATAGGGTTCTATTCCCCCACGCCAGTCGTACACTTAACGAAAAGAGAATGGTAACACTGCTTACCGTAATTCCATATATAGCTATTAAGGTGCAGTGAAAATTCGTAGCGTTTTTTAGATTATAATAAGGTTGCAAAATATATGAATAGCAATCTGAAGGCCTTTCTCTAGTAATTTAATTGATTCGAAACCTGATTAAACACAACTTTATCTCGATGAAAAAACCATTGTCAACTGAATGTTAGCTTTGATTGAAGTAGCCGATACCTCATTTTTTCTTAAATAGTTGAATATAGGAATTTTAATAAGAATGATATCCGGGAATGAATTTATGTGTAGGTATAATAATTATCCCATATATTTTTTATCTTTACACAGTCGGATACGATAGCTACTCCAATGCCGTGTCCACACAAATCACTTTCCCACATCTGCGAAATCGTCCATATCTTTGTAGCACGTAAACTGCGTGCGATCGTAAAAGAAAATGCGTCCGAGTGTACAGACAATTTGCGGTATCGATCAATTGCGTGCCGACTGTACGCTAATGTTGGGGTTGCTTGTTTTTACTACTGTGCTATAGGTTCGGTAGTTACACTAGGTATGTGTAGAGGGTTATCTTATGGTGACGTAGATATAGGTAGAGACAATTTCGTCATTCCACTAGAGATGTGCGAGGTTGCGTAGCGAGGAATGTGTTTGTTAACACATTTAGCGCTGAGCCATGCTACGGTCGAAGCGCTAAGTCGTAGCCGATAACACGGGTTTCCAGATATGTAGCGAAAATGCTCCATAGAGATAAAATAAAAGAAAATATGATAAAAAATTGTGAAACAAAAGCTTAGTAAATACTTTTAATGAACACTGTAAGTAGCGAATATGATCGGTTTATTCGTTTTTGAGTTATTGCAAAAAATCTTTTTTCGTAATAAAAAGACGTACAAAGCGCTGCAAAGGTACAAGTACTCCCTTATGCTTGTAAGGTAGGTACATGACATTTACTAATAGCCCCCGTTTCGCCTATTTTGACAGGATGGTAACTACAAAACCCTACACTGAGCATGACCCGCATGCTTTTGGCCGATTATTTCTTCATACATATTAACTCACATTATAGACGGGTCTAACGCGAATTATATTCAATTACCTTGATTTACCGACGTTTCGACACAGGTTTCACTGGTCGTGGTCGCGGCTGACTGATGTCCCAGCAAAATGTCAAAACAGAGATTTGTGCATCTACCCGACGAAAAGTGTATGGAAAAGTTTGGGGTAGACATCACATTTTCAAACCACCCACCACACATAATGTTAATTATTGTCAATAGTCCGACACGAAACACTCACAATATCCACGCACCCGTCCGAGGATAGATCCTTTGGCTTTAACTTCTTTTGCTGGGACATCAGTCAGCCGCGACCACGACCAGTGAAACCTGTGTCGAAACGTCGGTAAATCAAGGTAATTGAATATAATTTGCGCTAGACCCGTCTATAATGTGAGTTAATATGTATTCAAAACGCGAAAGTTTAAAATATTATATTTTTTTCATATTTTGGTAAGTATGAAAAGTTCCGTGCGTTCCGTGTTTACAATGTCGGCGACGGAAATACGAGGGAAATTAAATTAACCGATAGTACCCGTGTTATACAGGCACTACATTGCTCAATCAATCGAAATACCACCTTCCCGATCCCCTCCAAATAAAGCCAATAGCCAGATA
Organism: Cydia fagiglandana; assembly: GCF_963556715.1. Taxonomy (NCBI): domain Eukaryota; kingdom Metazoa; phylum Arthropoda; class Insecta; order Lepidoptera; family Tortricidae; genus Cydia; species Cydia fagiglandana. Next base: position 1,934,359 of record NC_085951.1, on the reverse strand, counting down.
ACCTATAAAACAGGTCATTAACCCCGGACAGCCGTTAACATTATCGCCGAACTATCGGCATTGTCCGTCCGGCCTTTGTGCGGATCAATTGTCCGGAAAATCGGCTAACCAACCGGATAATATATCCGGAACCTTTTCCGGTAATGGAGCTTCGGTTGGCGATCGCTTATACTGCGGACTTTTAAAAGGTGAAATATCTATATTTTCTGAAAATCAAACGTAGGTATTGTATTCAATCAGGTGTGGGTAAATTAGGTTTCTACGTTTCAAGTAAAATTTTTCATGTTTGTTGTAACTAAATAATATTTAAATGGTTTTTGTGTAGAACAAACAAAGATAGTCATATACGAGTAACTTAGTACATTTAGCTTAGCTTAACTTTGGTGTTGCGGGTGTCCATGGGCGGTGGTAATGCTTACTATCAGGCGATCCGTCTACTATTTCGCCTCATAAAAAAAAACTTTTATTTCAAATGTGTCCCTTTCTAACAAACACAAAATTTTATGAATAACGCCAGTTAAAGTTTATAATTCCAATATAGTGTCGCGTAAGAATGTAAATACATAATGTTACTATACATCTGAAAAAAGGTTTCTTCGCATTAAAAAATCATGTTATAATATTATCATAGTGTGATACATTTTCCGAAATCTATTTATTAAAATTCTGATCCATTCAAAATTGGAGGAAAGACAAATTACTGACTTAAGGAGCCCACTGATTAACAGTCCGCCGGACGGCATCGGCCTGTCAGATGTTGGGAACTGTCAAAATTTTGTTCTAACTGACAGGCCGATACCGTCCGGCGGACTGTTAATCAGTGGGCTCCTTTAATATTCATAAACTCAAACTATTTAATTGTTACTTATAGACAAACTGAGGTGCCTAATTCATAAATTTGCATCAAAATACGCCTAATTGACTAATTATAATAAAAAGATTAAAAGCGAACAACATTTGCTAACTTCTAACTCTGCTATGTCGGGCGACCATTGCGTTTAACTGTTATAGACGCCTGTCTGAATTGTCTTAGCTATACTTCGGTTAAGACTCCGTTCAAACCATGTATTGTGTAAACACTAACAACTAGATCAATATTACACAACAGCAAAACTAGCACTAAGTAAAATCAGATCGACAAGCAACATTTAAACACTGTATAATGTTGGACATAATTACAATTATTTATTAAATTTTACACACAAGTTGACAGTATTACACGAAACCACTTATAATAAATTCAAAATATATACAATGTATTAAAGCCGCATATATCCTATAAGGGATATACCCTATAAGGAATCGTGATAGTCATTAAATAAATGTAAAAAATTACTTTACCAAAAGTGTACCTATAACTAATTTGTACTCCGACTTAGTAACTCCTTTGAATAAATAAGTACATCCCCGTACCTACTTCTAGTTTGTCGAACAATCTCTAGGTATTGATGCACGTTTGTTAAAATCCCGTCCATCAAATTACATTGAACGGTACTAATAATTTACGGCCGTATTCGAAAAATACTTAAAAAAATTCACAGCGATACGATACCGATCTGTCGTCAAAAGTGACATTCTTCAACCAACAACGTCACTTTTGACACTGACAAATCGGTATTTTATCGCTGTGACATCTTATAAACATTGTTCGAATACGGCTGTTAGATTTAACAATGATTTTCTGCAGCTAGGTATTCTTTTTGTGTTTGCTTCTTTCTTTTCACAGTTATTATTGTATATTTATTTATTTGTCCATACCGAACAGAATTAGACCATCAACATGAGATATAAAGATACATTATCTTATTATATTTTTATTACAGAACTCCCATTAATCCTACCTGTTTCCCATAAAATGGCGTCATCACACATTTTATTAGGCGAATCTTGTATTTTACGATAATACCCATAATTATTATGGCTGCCCACCCCATAGCTTGAGCCGTGATATCATTTTGATGTCATTAATAACATCGTATACTTAGGGTGTCCTAAATATGTAATGGCAAAATTATCAGATGGAGGTACTTAATTCAGTGACCCCTAAAATCATCTTCGGACGGTTGGTCGTGTGCTTTTATTTTAAACTAGCGACCCGCCCCGACATCGCACGGGTTAACAAATTATACACTTAAACCTTCCTTAAGAATCACTCTATTGATAGGTGAAAACCGCATGAAAATCCGTTCAATAGTTTTTGAGTTTATCGCGAACAAACACAAACCGACAGACGCCGCGGGGGACTTTGTTTTATAAGGTGCAGTGATGATTAAGGCTCATTTTACGAGTATGAATATTATAACTAATGAGTATTGTATTGTTGTATACTGGGTGTGGCCTGTAATATGAGCAAAAAATTTAACTGTAGGCTATACTCCTCATACTGTTTGACATGACCAACATTTGTTCAGCGACTTGTAAAAATAACTTGTGGTTTGATTTTTAATACACTTTAAAGTTTATTCCAAGACGCAATGTATTGCGAATTTTGTTATGTTTAAGGCGTGACAAGCAACGTAAATCAAAATGATATGGCGTGGCAATGGCTTCCATTGAAAATAATATTTATTTTGTATGAAAAATAGGGAATATTTGTATGTAAATACTTCTTATATTTTTAAAGTTGTTGAACAAAAGTGTCACCGTTTGAGGAGTCCAATCTATGTTTTCATTACGAGTATTTGCTCATGTTACAGGCCACATCTGGCATAGATGAGTCCTATATAATATTATTTAACGTATCAGGTGTTGTTGACTCATTTGTAAAAAAATCCTACATATAGCTAAAAATTGTATTTTTAACCTATTTATTACCATTTCTTTTAATTAACTTCTTTACAATATTTTGTGTGAATGTTAACTTATGTATTTTAAAGATCAAATAAGGCCGGTATTAGTCAACGATTATACGCCGAAAATTCACCAAAGAATATTGTAATTTTCGTTCAAATCCAGGTTCAATAACTACCGTGTCGCGACACAAAAGTGCAAACAGGTAGTTAATTCAGGCGCACTGTACCTGTGTCCCTGCACGAGCATTACGGGGCGCCTGGAGCGTGTACACTCGGACGCATTTTTACAGTGCAAGTTTTGGTTTTTCCTGTCGTATGTATTTTAAAGTTATGTTGTATGAATTTGTCTCTAACAATTGTGTTTAGGTTTTTTGATAAAAAATGGCTTCCTTACTCTATAGGTCATTAACATTAAGAACAAGAAGATCACTTAAGTACTAAGTTAAGTGGTATGGCTTTAAATTGTATTTTACTTAAGATCCGTTGTACAACTCTCTGTCAAAGTAGTCGTAATTTTTTAGTAACGGCGTAGGCAAAAATTTTTTTGGAATACGTAGTACTACGTAGTAGTACTTTCCCTTTTGCTGTACGTAGAAATTCTACGTCGATTTGTGTTTTATAAAATCTACAGATATTAAAATACTGTTTGGATTCGCCGTTTTCCTTCTCAATCGTTATGCTTTAGTAACATCGTACACTGTTAACTGTACATCGGTGGACCTTATGCCTAGACTTATATCGACCGGGATATGAACCGTGATTACCTTTTGTTATGTTTTCGATAGCAAAAGATCGATATAAGTCTAGTCAAACTAACCGTGAATCATTCAAGACCTTATAAGCCTTTTGTAAAAAGGTCCACCGATGTACAGTAACACTCTTGTGTTGCTGTTTGTACTAAACGGACAGGCCAGATTGACAATTAAGGGGTCCACTGATTAACAGTCCGCCGGACGGTATAGGTCTGTCAGTTAGAACAAAATTTTGACAGTTCCGAACAACCGACAGGCCGATACCGGCCGGCGAACTGTTAATCAGTGGGCCCCTTTATTTAGGACAATCAAATCGTCATTTTAGAATTTGGAATGCTTCCAAGGTTTAACGAAAAATTATTTCCTTTAGATGTATATCACACTTTCATGTTTTGGTTACTTATTTAAAACGAAATCTACAACAATTCAGTCCGACTGTACCTCGCAAGGCAAACAAAAGAACGGGCCGGTGCACAAATCTTAATCTTAGCATTCATTATATGGAACAAAATGGCGAACCTGAATTTATTCTAGGTTACCTCGCAGTTTGTGAGCAGGTAGCTTCACTGTGACCGACTAGAGAAAAGGATGTGTAGTATCTATTTTTATATAACTCCCCGAAATCGATGCTTACTTAATTAACTCATTGGGCCCGATTCGGATTTTGAAATAAACATATATACATCTTTTAGACATCACCAAGATACGATAACGATATGTTTAAGATCTAACCTGTCAAATTTGACATTTGCGCAATTCTGGAGATACTCTTGAACGATTTCCACAGGCACAGACCTAGAGATCCAATTCACATGTAAGATATCTTACTCTATCTAACGTAAAGTGACATTGGTTGCCCGAATTGCGCTGCAAAAGAGAACTAGTTAATATCTAAACTATTATAACGTATTTAGAATGGATCTAGTACGTGTCGTCTCTTGTGAATATCTTGAAGTTCGAATACGGCGGATTGACAATTGAAATATGAAAAAATATTGTCTGAGTTGCTTAAAGGATGTCTCACGCCACGCTAGACTGAGCCGTGCCCGGGCCGAGGCGTCTTTTTCTATGACGGCTAATCGGTGATCACGCGGTGCTTTCCATAGAAAACGAAGCGTCGGAAGCTACGGCCCGGCCCCGGCCCGGTCTAGCTTGAGTCATCCTTAACTCAGCGTCTATTATTCTTATTCTCCACGTAAATGAAATGACTTTAACTTATGAAATAATAAGAGTAGGTATTACTATAATGTATAGAAAAGAGACATCTAATCTAATAAGAAAGTGTAGGTATTTCGGATAGGGTGTTCAACAATGAATCAGTTGTACACAGTGAACCAATGCTGTAATTTTGAAAAATGGCGCCCAAAATTGACAGAACACTCTTTAATTTTTATCACACATCGGGCTTTTGTAAGAAGACCTTTAAAAAGTCTATTTAAAAATTTAAGTCAAGAATCGAACCCGCAACCGTCCAACCCATAATAATACAGCAACCTACCATCCAGGTGTACAAGCAATCACAGCCCCGAGTATAATGAGGCACAATATTACCCGATCGGCCCGAGGCATTTTTAATTTTCCGTGAGATCACCTCCCTATTTTTTTGGTGCCTTCATAAAAGGGGGATATGTCTACTTGAGTCGGGTATGGATTTAATTTCGGGATATATACTAGTGGGTATTTCCTGAGGCTTGGGAGATTTCTGCTTTTTTTTGTAATTTATTTAAATATAATATTAGTCTCATAGTCATTAGTTGTGCTTATATAAGTAGATAAGTAAATATTTAGGCACTTTATGTTTCTTTGTAATTTTAAATTGTTGAATCTGGGCGTAAAGGAAACTATGATGATCTATATGAAGAAGTATATTGTCGAGGAAATAGGCACTGATACAAATTTAGGCTCTTCAGCAGAAGGGTCTAAACGAATGTGACGGCATCACGCACGCGAACAAAAGCTGTATATTTATTCAAATATTTAAACTTGTTCTACGTGCGTTTATGCAGTAACCTATAAACAAGATTCTATTAGTTTACAAAGACACTTTCCAACATAAATTAGGTAGGTAGATAGCAAAAATCAACATTATCCTAATAATTTGTCTAAAAATTCACATTCATACATACTTTATCAAAGTTTCAAGAGGTTTAATTTTATCAATACCTATGTACTTCTTGGTTTAATTTCTTGTTAAAATAAGTTTTTGTCGCATGATAATTGTATTGTTTTGTTCTGGTAAAAATTGCTTTCTTTTTATTAATTTCACCTTAAACTACATTTAGTAAATAACTTTACGGTTTAGACTCACCTGTTTTTTGTCACTCGCGCGACATGTTTCGGAGAGCCTAACTAGGTCTTGTTTTCTAGGTACGCGAAGCACAGCCGTAGTGAACTCTGCTCACACTGTTAGTGTTTGAGAAAGGAGACCTAGGCTCTCCGAAACATATCGCGCGAGTGACTTTTAGTAAACAAGAGAGTCTAAACCGTAAAATTATTTAAGAGGGCGTCGAGGAGGGTAAATTTTCAGATTCTGTCAAATTACCCCATTTCACACACAAACGCAGCTCACGCACACTACCTCAATTTACTGGGACAGGTCAGTGACCCCTAATATTTTTTTAAAGGTGCTGTTTCGAGTTTAGTGTTAACTACTGACCTTCTTTGAGGAATTTAAACTGTCAAAGCTTTCCTTTGTGAGAAGACAGAGAAAAAACACTTTTTATATATAGCTTTCCTTGTTTGTTCATGTCATGTCATAGGTATGTGACGTATTAGGTAATTAATTATTTTCGTTGTTGACTTTTGTATTAAGATAGGTACAGTCAAGGAATTTAAATTCCGACCCATTTCGTACTTTGTCACAGTGACAACCGTATGAGGTCTCTAGCGGCTTTCATATTGATTGTCACTGTGACAAAGTACGAAATGGGTCGGAATTTAAATTCCTTGACTGTACAAAACGGCGACGCTCTTAACTGTCCATCGGTGGACCTTATGCCTTTTGTAATAAGGTTTACGAACTGTCAGTTAACAGTATGGTGGTGTGCGATGGTAGGTATGCGGTTTGTAGACATAGACCAAATTAAACCTAGGAGTTTTATTATTAAAGATATAAGAAATCGTCTACTTTACCTACTCGAAAAAAGTGGACTCTATCTAAAATTATCCCTTCATTAGTTATAGGTCTTGTAACATTTTTTTACAACTATAGACGCTTATTATATTTCACTTATAACTTAATTTTTAAAGCTCTGTTGATAATAAGGCTTTAAAAACATCTAATAAAATTCAGGTACTACACTTATACTTTTGTAAGTCAGTAAGTGATGCTTACTTAAAACTTATCGGGAAATCAAATAACTCATAATTACCTATATTAAAATATTTAAATTTACTAATTCATCTCATACGTTCAATAAGGCCCGGGACTGGGCCTTGTCACCCGCACCGACAGAGGGCCTTTTTAGCCCTACGTAATATTAAAGAATTTGTGTCCTGTGTCCCGGATAGTATGGGTTCTGGTCCATGACGCGTCCTGAAGTAACTTATACAGGGTGTAATCGTTAAGTGTGGCCAGGCTACAATTCCGTAAATATAACAGATATCAGAAAACTTCAAATTGATATCGAAAGTGCGTTACCTAATGAGTAAAATTACATTAATAACTTTTTTTTAAATAAATGCAGAAATATCCCAAACATTAACTTCAAATCAAACCCTCCCATACATTTAGTACGACGACTCAACCCTCAAAGAACGTCGGTGTTGTAAGAGACAAAACTGCTTGAGATTCATTATTTGCCATAATAAACTGTAATAAAATAATAAAACTACCGTTTATGAAATAATAAATATAACACTTATTTTTTAAGGAAGTACATTTTTTGTTTACAGTAGTTTCTCGAAATGACGCCCTTCTTGTGCGATACATTGACGGGCCCCCTTAAATATTTCTAAATTAACTTTGCGGTGTGATTAAAAAATAAATGTTAGATTTATTATTTCATAAACGGTAGTTTTATTATTTTATTACAGTTTATTATCGCAAATAATGAATCTCAAGCAGATTTATCTCTTACAACACCAACGTTCTTTGAGGGGTGAGTCGTCGTACTAAATGTATGGGTGGGTTTGAAGTTAATGTTTGGGATATTTCTGCTTTTATTAAAAAAATATATTAATGTAATTTTACTCATTGGATAACGCACTTTCGATATCAATTTGAAATTTTCTGATATCTGTTATATTTACGGAATTATAGCCCGGCTACACATAACGATTACACCCTGTATACATATCATTAGATAATTCATAGCCTATATCGATAGAATAAATCGTTCTTATGAGCGTATTTGGTGGGCATCCCTTATTAGTAAAAAAGCCTACTGCTTTATAATAGGGTGGCAATGGTGGCAGAAACCCATTTCGTTTGTAAAATTATCACCTGTAATTTATCTGTTAAATATTAAAACATTGTATTCACACTTTTCAAATGCCAGATTCAGTTTTTTTTTTTAATGTTTGACTTTGGCCATAATTCAATTTAAATAGAAATCATCACCGCCACGCGCTACTAATTAATATTCAGAAAAAATATATGAGTGCCTATTTTTATTTTTTTGACATTTAGATTTTATTCTAGAAATTATAGACTAGTATTTTTTTATACAATCTTTTTAATGTTTGACGATCCTTCTGTGAAATTCTTAGTGTTAAATTTGATATGTATAATAATCCAATCTTATTATGGAATTATATTAACATCAATAAATTGCTCTGATAGATTAAGATTAATTACGATTCATAAGAGCTTGTTGCTAGCCTAGATGTTGCAATTTTTTATTTAGTAAAAATCACCACACTGTGATTGTAAAGGCCAAAATTGTCCTAAAATTACATATCATTATCATTTATTGTGCAAAAATCAGTTTATTTGTATGAATCGTTATACCTATATACGATTATTTAAAAACTGAATTCCTCGTCCCTAAATTATTCAAAAATGATATATAACTTGCCCTAGTTGCTAAAAGCATGAAGAAATTAGCATAGATTGGACTTCATAGATTGGAGCCGACCATTTCCCCTCTTCCCTTATTTTTGGTATACTAAGCCACTAGTATTGGGTTGCCTATAATTATTTTTCTTTGAATGTACTCGTAAACCTCTATCCGTTAGTATGCGATTCATTAATGGACGCACCATGGCCCAAATCGGGACACGGTTCTTTAACACGTAATGTTAATAATCAGTGAACATCTTTAATTACGCTCAAATGCTTAAGTTTCAGTACAGGTAAAAGTACATATGAGCTGTACTTTTAATGGTTAGTACAATCGGCATCAAATAGAGAGTGACGGCCAAAGTGACCAAATATAGCTATAGGATCTAAATGTGGACGAATAAGGTCAGGTGAAGCATATAAGGCCCACCTTTATTTTAACTGAAATAGTTCTATTAATAATCAGGATATTATTATCAAATCAATGTTTCTTCATATATACCAAAATAGTTATAAAAATATTCCGGCGCTTTTGAAAAATACACGTTTTATAAAAAAACCATACCATGTTGGTTCGGAACCGGGCCTTGTTACTTGCACTGACAGTTGAACACTGACTTGAACATAAGTTCAAGAATAACAGAAAATATTACCGGGCCTTATTAGCTTTTATCATGAATTAATTTCATCTTCAATTTAAAATGGTCTATAGTAAAATACGGCCTACATGAGTCATGGAAAAACAAATTGTATTTTATTTAGAAAGTACTTATAATATATGTTGTTCATAATCTTCAGTAAGCTGACTTCTAGGAGTCTATCTATTATAATTAATGTAGATTGACAGTTTACTTAGCAAATTGTACTTTTATACCTTTAGGTTTTATGTCGGAAATATTTCAGCCAATTTGGACTGAAACAAGCATTTGAGCGTAATTAATGATGTTTACTGATTGTTAATCTTAAATATATCTATTATGTAGGGCACTTAAATTATTTTAGCGGACCGAGCGGATATGTATGTTTGTAGACCACTTTTTTATTTAAATAATTAAATTGTAATTCATTCAAAAAAAGGTTACTACAATTAGGGATATAGATACCTCACCTACCTTATTACAAAGCATTACAAAAATGTCCAAAGGCCAAAGCCACGCTGATAAGACATAAGACCTCATAAATACCTATAAATAAACGTTCACTGAAAAAACCCTAAGGCATTTCTGATAAGTAATTATTTTTCGTTACTGAGTTATCGTTTTGCACCGAATATCAATGAAATAAAAGCACGTTAATTTGATAGATACATTTATATAAAAATCGTCACATGGAACCAATATAGGTACTCGTAAGCCAGACCACTGCTGGTATTGGCTTTAAATATCGTTCTTTCAACTGATAATATAGCCACAAAAACTCGCTGAGACTGCAGGTCGAGTCTTGATTTCAATTTCTTGATGATATATCATTGAATTAACTTTCAAAGCACGTGATAGCTCTCAGAATAGCAACAAAACTGGTTGAAACTAAGTATTTTATTGCTCATATTACGTGAACAACATTGCTTCGTCTTCATAAATAAAATTTTAATAATTTATATTGTTTACGTTAAAATGTGAAGAAATTTGTTGATAAATTGTCTATCTAGTATATTGACATTATGTCATATATGTTTTTAAAATGACGTAATATGAATGCCAGCACAATGAAAATTTATTCCAATAAGATAAAACAAATCTTCAAACTTTTTTCATTTTTAGTGAATTAGGAAGAAACTAATTACACTGATTTGGTTGTGTTCGTATATTTTATAAATAATTTGTTATATTTTTAAAGTATTATGACTTATGAATAAAAACAAATCAAAATTTTAATGACTCTGGATCTCCGTGTGACATTATTCATTTACCCTATTTATTTTGAACACAGTTTTTCACTGGTATCATCATTCGTATACGGACATGAATTTATGTCATAAATGAAATGTCAAAATGGGAGATTTTAAGTACGCGTCCGCTCCGGACGGCCCACAGCGGGCATCTGATTCAAAGGAGAATTTGACAGATATGGCGGATGTATGGAAATTTTACGAAAGTTTACGTTTACGATTGAATTTCTCTGTTGTCTTTAAGAGGAAAAATAGGAAAAGCCTGATTCGTTGTAGTCCAGTTATCTGGCTTTCGAAATCACTCGATTTTATAGCTTGAGCATCGAAATTTTTATACAAATTTTACTAAACGCTGACACTCGTTCATCCCGTTTTAGGTACAACTTTGCATGAGTGTATTTATTATATTGTAAAAGATTTCAAATTTTCAAGGGTGATTCGTTGTAAACACACTCTTTGGGATAATAATGATATTTATTATAATTTTTTTTATCAAGAGATGTGGACGCTAGCGACTAAACGGTGACTGCCTTTTTCGCTGATTTTGCTCGATGCAGTCTTAATGATAGCATGTCTCACAAGTTTTTTTTAATTCGATTACATTATTAGTTTTTTTGTGTAATAAAGTATAAAAACTCCAATAAAATCACCCTCCTTGCCTTACCCACTTTACATTGATCTTAAAAACCTGTCAATTACTATAGAAAACAATGCCTCCTAGTGCAGGGGCCTGATCTCGAGAGCTATCGTGGCCCCTTGATAGGCATCGATCACTTTTGAGCACTCTTCACTGGCTCTGTTTTCCTTGTGTTTGTATATTTGTTGTAAAAAGAAATTGGGAGACATTGAAATCTGTTTTGACACAAGTGCGTTCGGGAATTGTTGAGATAATATTACTATAGCCGATCAAACAAGTTAATATGAGTCACTTATGATGGTCAAGCGAATCTTGCCAGTAGAACAAGGCGCGAAACTCAAATTTTCTATTGGACAATAACTCTTCGCGTTTACATTTTTTAAATTTGCCGCTCTTTTCTACTGACGGAAAGGGCTTGATAGAGTATAGGCACGATTAATGATATTTATATCCTGTCACGAGTTTATTTGGGTTTCGCCATCTTGCGGATTTTCAATTTATTTACTGGCATACTGGTTAGGAGAAGGAGACTCCAACTCCAGTGGGGAGACACTCCAGACTTCGGACAAAATCGGCTCCGTTTGGCTCAGCATTACTCCGAACAATTATTAGGGTTGGCACCACTTGACGTCCTTTTGCGTGCATGACCAAAAATAAGATAATCACTTGAATTTTGACAACCCTAAATACCCGAAAGCGATAATGCCATACATTATAAAGGGACAGCATGTTTCGCTGTCAAACTTCGGTTTTGTAGGAAGTGATTTGAAGTCCTTTCTGCACGGTAGTACTATTGTTTATTCTGTGCCAACACGCACGGTCTCTATATCAGGGCCGAATATAATCTTGTCAGGCAAAGTAGTGGACTAAAGTATTCGTGTAGACAGTGAACTAATTCTAGCCAAGAACGCAAAGCAGGGTCGTGTCAAGGGCAAGCTGTAGGTAGGTCAGCGATGTGCATTACTGCACTGAAGTGGCGGACACGCGGACTTTGATTTTATAATGCTGGATGTGACATTTTCTTTAATTTTCAAATATCCACTTAAGAACATGTTTTTGAAGTTATCTCTGTAATCTTAGATTAAAATTCAAAAGGGGAATCATCCAGGCTTCTAAACCAGAGGTTGTCAGTTTGAACCCTGGTTCATACGAGTTTCTATTGTTTTAGAAAAACGTCACAAGAAAGGCGGACTCGTTAAAAAATGTCGGGGAGTTATACGGTAATTACTTATAAGTACATACCTAAATTACCACTAACGCAAGTTCTAAGGACTGAAAGAGAAAATTAGTTCTGAAATGCTTTAAATTGATACCTGAAAGGCCTTAAGGTAAAGGTCATTAACAAATCAATTATAGACTTTATGCAAGTATAATAAAATATATTATACGGTATAAAATATCCCACCAAAAACATAAATGTAAAAAAGGAGAGCCAAGTTCAATACAAAAATTATGCTTGGCTGTGGGGCTCGCCGCAAAAAGAATGGAGATCTAAATGACTGCCACTGCCAAGTTCTATGCAAAATCCAAATATGTATTTATAGGAACAAAATAACATTATAAACAAGTATTAAACTCTATTTCTTTGCTTTATTGGATACCTATAACAATTGCTGTTATTTAAAAAAATGTGAGATCTTAAAGTAGGTTAGATTTGACTTGGCCAGTTTTCATTATATCAATCATTTTATATATATTGTAATTCTGATAAAACCTGGCCAAGCCAAATCTAACCTACTTTAAGATCTCACATTTTTCTATTCTGATAGCTAATCATCTGATCTGATGGTGATCTGATAGCTAGACAGCTGAAATTTTCACAGATGATGTTTGTATTTCTGTTGTCGCTATTACAACAAATACTAATAAAAACAGAATAAAATAAAGATTTAAGCGGGGCTTTTTAAAGATTTATCCATACAACAAACGTGATTTTTGACCGAAGTTAAGCAACGTCGGGCGGGGTCAGTACTTGGATGGGTGACCGTTTTTATAGATAATGGTACGGAACCCTTCGTGTGCGTGTCCGACTCGCACTTGCCCGCGGTTTTTTCGTCAAGTTCTTAACTTCCAAGAATAGAACAGTCAAATAAGAACAGTAAATACTCGTAGTTACGTGTATGACCCATCTAGATATCTAAGTCCTGCCTCGGACAGTGGTCGGGCGTAATGGAACGATAGTGTCGTGCTGTAAATGAGTTACAGGCACTGTCGGTAAAGACGAGGTGAAACTTCTACGACGCGATCGTGACATGTCACGATTTCAACATTTAGGGCCACTAGCACCATTCACTAACCCGGGTTTAACCGGTTAAACTTGGAGTTACCATGGTTACCAGTACAATTTGACACTTTGTTAATGGTTTAACCGGTTAACCCCGGGTTAGTGGAATGGTGCAAGTGGGCCTTATAGGCAATCTGTATTCTTGACATGCAGGTTCTTCAATCAATTGTTTCTTTTTTATATATATAGTAGACAATCTTTCTTCTTTGTTAGTTCACGCAGGTATCCCTTCAGTAATGTTACTACGATATTTATATTTATATTATTTATATTTACTTATAGTTTCAGGCGTATCTAGACGACATCTAAGTCCTTTCTCGGACAGTGGTCGGACGTAATGGAACGATAGTGTCGTGCTGTAAATGAGTTACAGCTATTGTCGGTAAAGACGAGGTGAAACTTCTACGACGCGATCGTGACATGTCACGATTTCAACATTTAGGGCCACTAGCACCATTCACTAACCCGGGGTTAACCGGTTAAAGTTGGAGTTTCCATGGTTACCAGTACAATTTGACACTTTGTTAATGGTTTAACCGGTTAATCCTGGGTTAGTGGAATGGTGCACGTGGGGCTTATAGTGCAATGTGTATTCTTGACACGCAGGTTTCCCAACTAATTATTTCTTTTTTATAGTAGATGATCTTTTTTTTCATTGCTAGTTCACATTGTCGGTAAAGACGAGGTGAAACTTCTACGACGCGATCGTGACATGTCACGTTTTCAACATTTATATAATGGTGCTAGTTTTCAAAAAGCTTCTACAGACAGGGCCCAGTTTTATAAAGTTACAAGTTACAGGTTACAAGAGTACAGGCTACAGGCACCTGTAATGCACTGTTAACGGCTACAGGTGGTTTATAAATACACACAGATAATTACAGTTGTAAAGAACCACGGTCAATCTCGATTACATGTGACATCTACAGATGTAAAGGACATCACTATTTAAAAAAAAAACGTCTGTCATAGATACTCTGTGCTCTACTAAATGCTGTTATTGTTTGGTGTAAAATTTTAATTATTGGAAAAATGGCCAGAAATTAAGAAAAATCGAGTGGTGTTCAATGCCAAGGATATACTTTTCAAGCTAGGTTTTAATGAGCAGTTTTATAGACATCACTGAATCTTGGACTAGGTAAGTGTTAACAGAATGGTGGCCGCTTTCAAATGGAAGAAGCGCCTGGCGTCCGTTGGCTCGTTGGGTGGACGACATCCGGAAAATTACGGGTCACTTCTGGATGAGATTAGCTCAGGACCGGGACAAGTGGCGTACTAGAAGAGAGGCCTATGCTCAGCAGTGGGCGATAAAGGACTGATATGATGATGATGATGATGAGGTAAGTGTCATCATCTTAATAGGATCAAGGAATATGAGGACTACGTTAGTATGAAAAGTCAATTTCGTTTTAAGAGAGTTGGTTTTTAGTACCTACTTCGAGTCGTACTACTTTTAAACATCTAAATTAGTTGATTTTCATCACATTTTACCTACTAAATTCTCTGGCTATCTGTACATAGCCATAGCCATAGAATGGAATAGATAACAAGCAAATAAACTATAAGTACCTACGACGAAAAATAAACGAAATGTCCGGAGAGGGCACTATATTTGTTCCTCTTTTATTGTAAGTATTAAATGTCGTTATGAAATTAATTTTATCATTGAAAAGCTATTAAATGCACCGATAGTCAGTTAAAATCTGGTTAATGATTTGTTGTTAGCACCAAACATGTTGCCAAACTACTTTTGATATCTAAAGTAGTGAATATGTTATGTACATAATACTAAACAAAATTGTCGGGTCTAGCTTAATAGGGTATTTGACCGTATTTAAAATAAAATTTACATAATGTATGAAATAAATCACCAGATCATTAATAGAGAAACGTAGATACCAGTTAGTTTAAGACAAAATTTCTATTTTAAAACCCGTATAAAACTATGAAGAGAATTCGATTGTAACATCACATGCTAGTGTTTCATATAAATTCCATAGAAGCAAAATCGTTTTGACAGTTCGAAAAAAGAAACTGATTTGACATAGTAGTCAAATACCCTGTTCTACAAAATCTACACATCTATCCATAGCCATGGAATGGAATAGATAGCCTGGTAATGGCAAGCAAACAAACTGAAAGTACGACAAATGTCCGGCGGGGGCACTATATTTATCCCTCCTTTATTGGGCGCGCTGGTCACTTCGGAATTCCGACTATTTATTTATTGTACGCCCCGTGACATATGTTGGACAGGCGTGAAGACAAGTGTTCAGTTTTAATAGGATTATATCCGGTATGAAATCTGGCATAGGAATGAAGTTTGACCAGTTGTCGCTACTTATTGATACGGACTTGCGGACGTATCTGTCTTTTTTAAGATAAAACTAAGTATGTTTGCTTACAATTGAAGGGATGTTTACAAAAACAACATAACTGACTACACTGGTTGACACCTGAAACGATTAACAATGTTCTTAAAAAAGTGTCAACCGCTCTAAACAGTTATGTTGTTTTTGTAAACATCCCTTAAATTTTTATTGAAATAAAAACTCTGTACCATCGCCCACACTGTTAACTATCCATCGGTGAACCTCATCACAAAAGGCATAAAATCCACCGATGGACAGTTAAGAATGTTGCTTTTTGTATATACAAAGTTAAATTCAAGATATAAAATCACCTCTTTAAAAAACATTATTCAGAGAAACTTGATAATATTCAGTGTAAAAATAAACTTTCATATTCTTGGACACATTAAGATCTATGCCACATTTATCATTTACCTCGCACAACTTATCAGTATTGCGATACAGCGGGGAAATGCCGCCAGCATCCTTGGTACAATGCCTCAGGGGCCTATTTTAGATTTAAGCTAGTTATTAATTTCGTTTAGTTGTACCACTGTATATATATTGTTTGTAAATAAATTATTTTTGTCAGTTGATAGATGTAATGTGAGAGAACGAATTTAGGAACTTATTTTGTCACATAGAACGTTATCACCAGATTTAGTAACTTGTGCATTTCACACATAGCCACTATGTTTAAACGAACCGAGCACTTGTGCTCTGGCCTGTACAACGGAGTATATTAAACGACGAGAAGGCGCCCGCATTTGGTTTTTATACACCAATACTTTGTCGCATTCTTCCGACTTTTGTATATTGGCTGAATTTGTCCATAGACTACATGATTTTTAGAACTGCTTATCAAATAATAGTACATTAGGCATTAAAAAGCCAGTACTTGCTGACTGTATTTTAAAAATTAGGCCAAGGAACACGATGATACTTAATTTTGATTATTGTTTTGAAAAGTTGCCGTTTTCTATCCATTCAACTAGATTTTATTCTTTTTCATGCGATTATGCATAGAGTTAGACCGTAAAAAGTCTGCAGTGATTTTGATAGCCCACGCAGTGCAACTGTCATTTTAAACGTCAAACTTCTTTGAAATTATTACGTATAAATAACACTTACACTGCGTGGGCTATCAAATCTGCTGCAGACTTTTATTGGTGCAACTATAAGTAGTTGTTTTGAAATGACCCAGAAAAAGCTTTAATAACAATTTAATATTGATTTGAAATTACTCGCAATATATCTAACTTATACAATTTATTGGTGATATACCGATTCGCTGTAACTGACATCAAATCCAAATCAAGTTTAATTCAAATGAATAGTATTTTTAAACAAATGTCGCTTCCGATCACAGTGTTTACATTTTCTGTGATTAGTCTAATTTTTTGACTATTATTACTGTCAACTGTCAATATGTCATGGGGCCTAAGAATACAACGCCAAACGAAAAGACAGATGCTACGAACAATGACAGATGCTAAGCTTCGATTGGCATTTTCTGTCACCGATTGTCATCTTGGATAGACCCCCAGGGGTGCCCTGTCTGCGACATTCCTTGGCCCACATTCCCGTGTCGCTCCGACTCTAATAAGCCCCGGGGCGATAAATCTCACGTTATTGATTCCCTTATTCTCCTTTATTTGTTTACTGGACACCGCTCTTACTGTCCGTCTTAAGTGCTTCGGAAATTGTATCAAGGAAATTAATGATTAGTACACAACTACACATTTGTTGTTAAATTGTTTTTGTTTTTATTTCTTGCGAAAATGTGGTTCACGTATTTTTAATTTTAAAATTTATATTTATTTTTAAATCATTTATCACATTTTTCAATAACATGTTGTAAGGTTTTCTAAGAAGGTCTGATGGTACTGATGTTGGTTATTTTGCATCTAAAGAGTTTGTTTTATATGGTTCTCAACCTCTCGATATGTTTATAATTATAATCGAAGATCAATCGATTGTTCTTAAATATTTATGTATTTTTTTAATAAAAAAAGATGACAGACGTCTACAAAAGTTGTATTCATGTGGCAAGGATCATAGTCATTTAGACTTATTCCGCAGTAGGTATTTCCGGAGCGGTACGAACTTCAAACCTTCATGAAGCTTCATGAAACTCTTTTCATACCCTCTGGTAGTCCCATCGGCATTAAATACCGGCTACGCTTCCTCCTCTGGTATTGCCAGGTGTGGCCCCCGTGGACGTCGGTAAGCTTATCGTCAGGCAATTCGTCTGCTTGTTCTATATCATAAAAATATTCTATTTTTTTTTGTAAAGTTAGTATAAAATTATGCTTGAAACCTTTAAAATATTAAACGCTGGCTTCCCGCCGTTTACCAATGGCAGGCGTGGCTCACTCCGCGATTTCGTCGCTTTGCTACAGGTAGCTAAAAGTACATCCGTTCCACACTAATTTTGGTGGCTAGCCATAAGCCGCGCGTGGCGCTATCACCACCTAGCGGCCATATCTGTGTTGATCGTAACAGACGCGCTTTGTTAGAGAGTGAGTCTTCTGTACCTAGTTTTATTATTTACTCTGAGCCACTGATTTCCCTTTTGTGTTGTTTGCCGATACTATTTCATAACCAGAGGTAGAAACATATAAACGATAGTCAGTACCCATTTACCCCGGCCCGATTAAATCGAGTGCGCAAAACTGTCGATTTATGCCGCGCCTGTGCCGAGTGGCAGTTACCTATGTCGGTAACACGAATTAATGATGATTTTATGCCGGCGGCCATTTTGGATTTTGTTTATAGGTTATGTCAATTGTATCGTTGTGGTAATTGTAAGGGTTTTTATATTGATACGGATTATTGTATAAAAATGAAGGCGTATTTATTTCATTCAAAATTAAGGGTGGTGTTTTAGGTATATAATGTTAATGTGTCAAGTGGCAGTAACCATGTCTGTCTGTAACACGAATTAATAATGATTTTATGCCGCCGGCCATTTTGGATTTTGTTTATAGGTTATGTCTAGCAATGCACTCACGAGAACTTTGCAAAGTTGCTAAACTTTCCACATGAGAATTTCTCGGTAACTTCTGAGAATCTTCTCGAGAACAAACTTGGTCTACCTCTTCCGGTCAGAAAAATGTATGACGGTTCGGTCAAACGGGTAGACCTAGCTGGGGGCTGCTCGACCAAATGTCATAGAGGGACCCTGGCAGTTTTTGATTTTTTTTAACAATAATTTCCATGTTGCAGGAATGTTCTGAGAACATTTTCGAGAACGTTTCCGCTTTTTGGGAATGTTCTGCAATTTGTACATTGCTAGTTATGTCAATTGTACCGTTGCACTTACTAAGGGTTTTTATTTCGATATTCATCATCATACGCTTGCCCTTATCCCATTTATTTGGGGTCGGCGCAGCATGTCTTTTTATTCCATAGGTAGGTACCTAGGTAAAGATGAGATGACGGGCGACAGACCTCTCTGTCGCCCGTCATCTCATCATTCACTTGCGTTTCATATCTTACACAGTCCGTCCACCTTTTCCTCAGCTTGTCAGTAGAAAGGGCGGCAAATAAAAAAAAAAGCGCAAAGAGTTGACTGCATATCTTTTTCTACTGACAAGGTGTGTTTGAGTATAAAGTACTTTTTTATGACGTGGCGTGAACCGTACAACCAAACCACTACAACAACTAAGATTGCGTATAATTGTTTTGTGTTAACAGAACCTATCCGACTATTAGGACACGTGCACTTAACATCGACGATCGTCCACAACTGTGACCTGTACTATCTCAAAAAGGTCATACTTGTGATAAAAAATCACTTCTAAATCCAACCTTAGGCCAGTGCTAATAAGATACATTTTGGAAGAATAGCCGAAAGGGAAATGTGCCCTTGAAAAATACTTAACAACTGTTAATGTGGGTTTGTCTATTAGCTTTTATAGTTCTCTCCCTTTTCCTTATTTCTTGTTTTGCTTTTGATGGAATCAAATGCCGTACCTAATAGAAGATACTATAAATACTTTCGTCGAGACTACTCGTCTTTTTCTCACTTTACCAATAAAAGAGGGGCAGGTAGTTTATCTCACTGTGCTAGGTCTATAGTTAGCAGTGGCGGCGCGTCCATAAAAGCCGATTCCCACCGGCTTGCCTGTTTTTGGATGTTGGGATAAAGTTGTATAGGAAATGTGGAAGCCAAATTAGCCCCCGGCTTGCCTATGAATATGTTTGAGGCGCCGCCACTGATAGTTAGATGTCATTCTGATATCAGGCCCCCTATTTCACCACGGTGACAGGTGCGACAATTGTCGACATCACTGTTACTGACGCAACATGCCTCCATAGACTATGGTAACCGCTTACCATCGGACGGGCAATGTGCTTGTTTGCCACCAACATTTTTTAAAAAACTCCATTATATCGCCCATAAATAAGTACTTATTTTGCGAAGCTAATGACAATTGTCACAAGAAATACGACAATTATCACGAAATTCCGACACACAACTCATTTGCTGTCAAAAATTACCGAAAGTTCTTTTAAATCTTGTTACATACAATTGTCATCATCATCTATATAGATATATAGGAAATATCTGTTTTTTGCCGATATAATAAATGGTGACGAACAGGAATACGGCCCGCCCGATGGTAAGCGGTAACCGTAGCCCATGGATGCCTGTGACATCAGCACCAGTGACATTTGTAGAATTGTCGCACCTGTCACAGTGGTGAAATAGGGTCAGGTGTACATTTCTTGCTACGACAGCGAACTACGGCGTAGCTCACGTAGCATGCTAGCATGATATCGGAATGGTGTCAGTTAGTTATCTTTCGCCTGTGCATCTTGTCCGCACTAAAACATGTACGGACAAGTCCGATCGAAATGATTGTGTGTGTATGTGTAATGTTTAACAAACTGTCAGCCGTATTCAAACAGTGAGATACGTCAAATACTAGATATTGAAACGATATGGATTGGATATGTCAGTGTCAAACAAGTGTCAAGTGACGTTTTTGTTTGAAGAAACGTCAATTTTGACACTTGTTTGACGCTGACATATCTAATCCATATCGTTTCTAGATCTATTAGGCCCACTTGCACCATTCCACTAACCCGGGGTTAACCAGTAAAGCCTGGAGTTACCATGGTTACCAGTACAATTTGACACTTAGTAAACGGTTTAACCGCATAACCCCGGGTTAGTGGGTTGGTGCAAGTGGGCCTTAATTGACTTATCTTAAAGTTAGAATCGGGCCGTGTATCTCAAAAACGGTTAGAAATATTAACGTTATTAATAAGTAAAAAATAAAGTACATAGCCTAAACAATTCCCCGTTCGCGTAACAGTCCTTTGTTCTGTTCCACCCGATATTCAAAAATTAAAATAAAAAAATCTAAATATATTTATTTCAGATACCTATTAATATTACAGGAGAGGCAGTACAGTGATCCCCAGCACTAGGCTGAGGGCCCGATTCGGATTTTGAAATAGACATCTATTAGATATCTTTTAGACATCACCAAGATACGATAACAATATGTTTAAGATCTAACCTGTCAAATTTGACATTTGCGCGATTCTGGAGATACTCTTGAACGATTTCATCAGGAAATGACTATCTTAAAGTGACATTCCATTTCCAACTGCAGCTGCAATACTGTTCATTTTCTATGGCAATTGACAATGACAGCGACGCGTTTCCATATAAAATGAACAGTATTGCAGCTGCAGTTGGAAATGGAATGTTACTCTTACGCTATCTAACGTAAAATTGACGTTGGTTGCGCTGCAAAAGAGAACTAGTTGATATCTAAACGTATCTAGAATGGATCTAGTATATGTCGTCTCTTGTGAATATCTTGAAGTTCGAATACGGCAGTAAGTAACACTTTATAGTACGGAAGAGAGGAATACAGGTACATCAGATAGAACATAAATATATTAGTACAAGGGCGAACTTATCCCTTATTATGTAAATAGATAATATGATTTTTACTGCAACAAAGCACAAGTATATTTATCGCATTCCATTTCTAGCTTTTTCCACTGCCCCATAAACCTCCTTTCTTATCTAATATCATATCTAAGTCGTATCTTTACCTATAAATCCACTGCTCTATGCTTTATGGGTACTTTACGACAAGTTCAAGGGTATATTATGGTAATATAGCTTCAACGATCGCGGAGCAATGAGGTTACTGGGTATAGTGGTAGTTCGGAGTTAGATACTGAAAATTGACAATAAGTTTATTTACCAATAACAAACAAAATGATAATAAAAACAACATTAAAATTAAAACTAAAATTTAACAGATCTTAAATTAACTTATAGGTAAAAAATGCTTCCCAGGTCACCTTCGTTTGTTATGGTGCCCAGGAGGCTGGCAGCGTTTCCTTTTTGGGTGGCCAGGCTTATTATTATTATTATTTTTTATTATGAATGGGCTTACTCATGGCCACAGACTAGCCGAGGCGTAGACGTGGCCTACGATGGAGCGACCTCGCCCAGAAGGTGCCTGTTCACTCTTAATTTGAAGGTTGCCGGGTTATAAGAACACGGAAATATAGACGCAGGCAGGGAATTCCATTCCTTGGCAGTGCGCATAAGAAAAGTAGAAGCAAAGCGCTTCGTGCGAATTGGTGGAATATCTACCATGTAAGGATGGAAACCGGCCGTGCATCTAAAAGTCCGATGGTAGAATGGGGACGGTGGAATAAGCTCGTGTAGCTCTTGGGCACACTCCCCGAAGTGCAGCCTGTAGAATACCGACAGGCTGGCGACTTTCCGCCGATGGGCAAAGCTTATTCTCTGGCCGAGGTAGCTGCCAGCCCTCTGGTCACCTGTGGTGTCGATGAGACGCTGGGACAACCTACTGAAAATGTTAAAGGAAATGGTATTAAATACATTAATCTAGTGACATTGTAATTTGTTATTTCGCTCAACAGAAATTCGAATCGAAAATTTAACATATCGATGCATCATACAGCTAGACCAAGAAAAGTCTGCAACGATTTTGATAGCACACGCAGTGCAAGTGTTATTTTAAACGTCAAACTTCTATGAAATTATGACGTGTAAATAACACTTACACTGCGTGGGCTATCAAAATCGCTGCAGACTTTCCTTGGTATAACTCTACCTTAAAATTTTCCGATACATTTTAATATCTCGTGTTAAATTAAAAGAAAAAAAACATAAAAAAAAGTATTTTTTTGTCAAAAAATGTATATGATTCAAGCATTTTGCTCTGACTTTACTTTTATTTCAACACTCAACTAATACTCATCGAGACAATTCTAACAAACCCAAACACAATTAGGTTGCGTTCATAGTCTAATAAAACATGGTCTTCTCTTCCCAGAGTGACACAAGCCTACGTCACAAAACATGGCCGCTATATATAGCGCTATCGCATATTATCATATAGCGCTGTCGCATGATGACGTAGGCTTGTGTCAGTCAGGTGACCTAGAAAAGACGGGAAGAGAGTACCAGGCGGAGTATATTATTATACCATGGTTGCGTTGTTTTATCGCAGAGTTCCTACGGCCACACCTCCAGTCCTGTGTCCGCCTTCAGATCAGCTCGATGGTACCATAATATTGCATTGACATAGGTAAGTATGTGAAGTTTCAGCTCAACCGAATAATGGAAAGTGGTCTAATTTAGCTTGCAAGATTTGACGTTGCAATTTATGAGTAAATAAAAGCTTGTAAAAAGTATTCAAAAGGAATCCTAGACCGTACGCAAACAATACTTGAACAAAAGAAGGATCGCCGATACGATATCGGATCGACACGCGAGCGTTGCATGCGATTGACTGCAGTCGCGGATTGATTTAGTGCCGTCTGTTGAGGCCAGGTTGGTTTGTGTGGAAG
Organism: Cydia fagiglandana; assembly: GCF_963556715.1. Taxonomy (NCBI): domain Eukaryota; kingdom Metazoa; phylum Arthropoda; class Insecta; order Lepidoptera; family Tortricidae; genus Cydia; species Cydia fagiglandana. Next base: position 1,910,793 of record NC_085951.1, on the reverse strand, counting down.
GGGCTTTTATAAAAAAAAAACCCTTAGGTACCTCTATCATATTATTGCCCCTCAATACTAATAACTTTTGTACGACAATAGGGTATTGGACTACTGTCAAAATTTTGTTCTAAAGCCGACCACTGACTAACAGTCCGCCGGACGATATCGGCCGGTCAGTTGTTCGGAGCTGTCAAATTTTCGTTCTAACTGACAGGCCGATATCATCCGGCGGCCTGCTAGTCAGTGGTCGGCTTAACTGACAGGCCGATACCGTCCGGCGGACTGTTAACCAGTGGGCCCCAGGTTTTAATTCCTGTCTGTTGAAGGGCCTTATTCGCTGTATTGCACGATGTACAATCAGCAGCAGAAGTTGCTAAGCGGGCCAGGTGTTCAAAATGATCCTGACGCGACTTTATTGTTGTATAAGAGCATGTCAAAGTAATTTTGAACACGACGCCCGCTTAGAAACTTCTGGTGCTGACTGTACCTAGCCGTTTATATAGATGCAAAAACAGTCCTTCTCCACACAACCAACCACTTATCAAAGCCAAGTATTCTTAGAATGCAGGAATGCAACGCCGCTATCGCCGTCTTTGTCTATGGCACATTAGTAATATACACCATACTTTTCCTGATAAGGGCAACCTTTCCAACTGATTTATTGGTCTTTAGTTGCCACTGATGTTTTTCCTTGGTTTTAAACAGCCACATCAATTCAGTTATTAAGCCTGATTCAGTATTTTCTTGGTGTGAGTGGTTGGAGTTGTAGGCGTCCATAGGCTACGGTCACTGCTTACCATCAGGCATGCGCTATGCTTGTTTGCCACAGACGTGGTATTAAAAACGAATATTTTGTCAAGTAAGTACTGAAGATTTTTATTATGTTAAAGATTTTTTTTTGTTAGATAAGTTAGATTTGGATAAAATATATTTGGTTTGAAAGCCTTGGGATAAATGCGCAATCACAACTTGTCCCGAAAAAAATTGCCTATTCATAGTGATATATTTTTATTGCTGTGTACTCTAAATACTTAATATGCTTTTACAGAGTTTACAAATGGCAGCGTTTTCACAGTATGAGGAGCATTCCATGAAATTGTCTACCGTTTGTCCCGTACAAACGCGATTTTCCTTTGCTATGACAAATGGTCAAAAATATACACAGAAAAATAATCGCCTGCTTTAAGAGGGCGTCGAGGAGGGTAAATTTTCAGATTCTGTCAAATTACCCCATTTCACACACAAACGCAGCTCACGCACACTACCTCAATTTACTGGGACAGGTCAGTGACCCCTAATGTTTTTTTAAAGGTGCTGTTTCGAGTTTAGTGTTAACTACTGACCTTCTTTGAGGAATTTAAACTGTCAAAGCTTTCCTTTGTGAGAAGACAGAGAAAAAACACTTTTTATATATAGCTTTCCTTGTTTGTTCATGTCATGTCATAGGTATGTGACGTATTAGGTAATTAATTATTTTCGTTGTTGACTTTTGTATTAAGATAGGTACAAAACGGCGACGCTCTTAACTGTCCATCGGTAGACCTTATGCCTTTTGTAATAAGGTTTATGGACTGTCAGTTAACAGTGTGGTGGTGTGCGATGGTAGGTATGCGGTTTGTAGACATAGACCAAATTAAACCTAGGAGTTTTATTATTAAAGATATAAGAAATCGTCTACTTTACCTACTCGAAAAAAGTGGACTCTATCTAAAATTATCCCTTCATTAGTTATATAGGTCTTGTAACATTTTTTACAACTATAGACGCTTATTATATTTCACTTATAACTTAATTTTTAAAGCTCTGTTGATAATAAGGCTTTAAAAACATCTAATAAAATTCAGGTACTACACTTATACTTTTGTAAGTCAGTAAGTGATGCTTAGTTAAAACTTATCGGGAAATCAAATAACTCATAACTACCTATATTAAAATATTTAAATTTACTAATTCATCTCATACGTTCAATAAGGCCCGGGACTGGGCCTTGTCACCCGCACCGACAGAGGGCCTTTTTAGTCCTACATAATATTAAAGAACTGTGTCCCGGATAGTATGGGTTCTGGTCCATGACGCGTCCTGAATTAACTTATACAGGGTGTAATTGTTAAGTGTGGCCAGGCTACAATTCCGTAAATATAACAGATATCAGAAAACTTCAAATTGATATCGAAAGTGCGTTACCTAATGAGTAAAATTACATTAATAACTTTTTTTTAAATAAATGCAGAAATATCCCAAACATTAACTTCCAATCAAACCCTCCCATACATTTAGTACGACGACTCAACCCTCAAAGAACGTCGGTGTTGTAAGAGACAAAACTGCTTGAGATTCATTATTTGCGATAATAAACTGTAATAAAATAATAAAACTACCGTTTATGGAATAATAAATCTAACACTTATTTTTTAAGGAAGTACATTTTTTGTTTACAGTAGTTTCTCGAAATGACGCTCTTCTTGTGCGATACATTGACGGGCCCCCTTAAATATGTATTTCTAAATTAACTTTGCGGCGTGATTAAAAAATAAATGTTAGATTTATTATTTCATAAACGGTAGTTTTATTATTTTATTACAGTTTATTATCGCAAATAATGAATCTCAAGCAGATTTATCTCTTACAACACCAACGTTCTTTGAGGGGTGAGTCGTCGTACTAAATGTATGGGTGGGTTTGAAGTTAATGTTTGGGATATTTCTGCTTTTATTAATAAAATATATTAATGTAATTTTACTCATTGGATAACGCACTTTCGATATCAATTTGAAATTTTCTGATATCTGTTATATTTACGGATTTATAGCCCGGCTACACTTAACGATTACACCCTGTATATCATTAGATAATTCATAGCCTATATCTATAGAATAAATCGTTCTTATGAGCGTATTTGGTGGGCAATTGGGCATCCCTTATTAGTAAAAAAGCCTACTGCTTTATAATAGGGTGGCAATGGTGGCAGAAACCCATTTCATTTGTAAAATTGTAGGGATGAATGTATAGTTTATTGTAAATCCCAAATATATTAAATTACCCGCGGACAGAGCGACCGATTTTATTATTAGATAATTTTCACATGTATGAGCTCTGTTCTGTGTAACTAATCCTAGAGCAGCTGTAAGCGCTGCGCGCCGTGTTTGACGGTCTAACGATCCGCCCTCGGCTGCAGCGCTGACAGCGATGTATTGTGCCCGCTTCCCGCAGGCGCAGAGAGCTAGATACGAACGTTGTTATCGAGGCTGTCATACTAAGTTGCTTTTTCCCGTTAAATTTGTGTTTTGTAATTATTATTTGGCTTTCGCTCTTTCTCCTTCTGTTTGTATAAAGATAGATAGATGTGTGTATTGTGTGTCGTAACGGACAATAAATCGGTGTGCGAAAACGAACGCTTGGTGCCTATTATTTGCTCCTGCATCTGCACCCGCTTACCACGCCTAGCACAACTCTACCTTCCACATCTACAAAATTATCACCTGTAATTTATCTGTAAAATATTAAAACATTGTATTCACACTTTTCAAATGCCAGATTCAGTTTTTTTTTTAAATGTTTGACTTTGGCCATAATTCAATTTGAATAGAAATCATCACCGCCACGCGCTACTAATTAATATTCAGAAAAAATATATGAGTGCCTATTTTTATTTTTTTGACATTTAGATTTTATTCTAGAAATTATAGACTAGTATTTTTTATACAATCTTTTTAATGTTTGACGATCCTTCTGTGAAATTCTTAGTTTTAAATTTGATATGTATAATAATCCAATTTTATTATGGAATAATATTAACATCAATAAATTGTTCTGATAGTTAGATTAAGATTAATTACGATTCATAAGAGCTTGTTGCTAGGCCTAGATTTTGCAATTTTTTATTTAGTACAAATCACCACACTGTGATTGTAAAGGCCAAAATTGTCCTAAAATTACATATCATTATCATTTATTGTGCAAAAATCAGTTTATTTGTATGAATCGTTATACCTATATACGATTATTTAAAAACTGAATTCCTCGTCCCTAAATTATACAAAAATGATATATAACTTGCCCTAGTTGCTAAAAGCATGAAGAAATATAGCATAGATTGGACTTCATAGATTGGAGCCGACCATTTCCCCTCTTCCCTTATTTTTGGTATACTAAGCCACTAGTATTGGGTTGCCTATAATTATTTTTCTTTGAATGTACTCGTAAACCTCTATCCGTTAGTATGCGATTCATTAATGGACGCACCATGGCCCAAATCGGGACACGGTTCTTTAACACGTAATGTTAATAATCAGTGAACATCTTTAATTACGCTCAAATGCTTAAGTTTCAGTACAGGTAAAAGTACATATGAGCTGTACTTTTAATGGTTAGTACAATCGGCATCAAATGGAGAGTGACGGCCAAAGTGACCAAATATAGCTATAGGATCTAAATGTGGACGAATAAGGTCAGGTGAAGCATATAAGGCCCACCTTTATTTTAACTGAAATAGTTATATTAATAATCAGGATATTATTACCAAATCAATGTTTCTTCATATATACCAAAATAGTTATAAAAATATTCCGGCGCTTTTGAAAAATACACGTTTTATAAAAAAACCATACCATGTTGGTTCGGAACCGGGCCTTGTTACTTGCACTGACAGTTGAACACTGACTTGAACATAAGTTATATAATAGAAAATATTACCGGGCCTTATTAGATTTTATCATGAATTAATTTCATCTTCAATTTAAAATGGTCTATAGTAAAATACGGCCTACATGAGTCATGGAAAAACAAATTGTATTTTATTTAGAAAGTACTTATAATATATGTTGTTCATAATCTTCAGTAAGCTGACTTCTAGGACTCTATCTATTATAATTAATGTAGATTGACAGTTTACTTAGCAAATTGTACTTTTATACCTTTGAAACAAGCATTTGAGCGTAATTAATGATGTTTACTGATTGTTAATCTTAAATATACCTATTATGTAGGGCACTTAAATTATTTTAGCGGACCGAGCGGATATGTATGTTTGTAGACCACTTTTTTATTTAAATAATTAAATTGTAATTCATTCAAAAAAAGGTTACTACAATTAGGGATATAGATACCTCACCTACCTTATTACAAAGCATTACAAAAATGTCCAAAGGCCAAAGCCACACTGATAAGACATAAGACCTCATAAATACCTATAAATAAACGTTCACTGAAAAAAACCCTAAGGCATTTCTGATAAGTAATTATTTTTCGTTACTGAGTTATCGTTTTGCACCGAATATCAATGAAATAAAAGCACGTTAATTTGATAGATACATTTATATAAAAATCGTCACATGGAACCAATATAGGTACTCGTAAACCAGACCACTGCGGTATTGGCTTTAAATATCGTTCTTTCAACTGATAATATAGCCACAAAAACTCGCTGAGACTGCAGGTCGAGTCTTGATTTCAATTTCTTGATGATATATCATTGAATTAACTTTCAAAGCACGTGATAGCTCTCAGAATAGCAACAAAACTGGTTGAAACTAAGAATTTTATTGCTGATATTATGTGAACAACATTGCTTCGTCTTCATAAATAAAATTTTAATAATTTATATTGTTTACGTTAAAATGTGAAGAAATTTGTTGATAAATTGTCTATCTAGTATATTGACATTATGTCATGTATGTTTTTAAAATGACGTAATATGAATGCCAGCACAATGAAAATTTATTCCAATAAGATAAAACAAATCTTCAAACTTTTTTCATTTTTAGTGAATTAGGAAGAAACTAATTACACTGATTTGGTTGTGTTCGTATATTTTTTATATAATTTGTAATATTTTTAAAGTATTATGACTTATGAATAAAAACAAATCAAAATTTTAATGACTCTGGATCTCCGTGTGACATTATTCATTTACCCTATTTATTTTGAACACAGTTTTTCACTGGTATCATCATTCGTATACGGACATGAATTTATGTCATAAATGAACTGTCAAAATGGGAGATTTTAAGTACGCGTCCGCTCCGGACGGCCCACAGCGGGCATCTGATTCAAAGGAGAATTTGACAGATATGGCGGATGTATGGAAATTTTACGAAAGTTTACGTTTACGATTGAGTTTCTCTGTTGTCTTTAAGAGGAAAAATAGGAAAAGCCTGATTCGTTGTAGTCCAGTTATCTGGCTTTCGAAATCACTCGATTTTATAGCTTGAGCATCGAAATTTTTATACAAATTTTACTAAACGCTGACACTCGTTCATCTCGTTTTAGGTACAACTTTGCATGAGTGTATTTATTATATTGTAAAAGATTTCAAATTTTCAAGGGTGATTCGTTGTAAACACACTCTTTGGGATAATAATGATATTTATTATAAAAAAAATTATCAAGAGATGTGGACGCTAGCCACTAAACGGTGACTGCCTTTTTCGCTGATTTTGCTCGATGCAGTCTTAAATACCGAAAAAAAAGCCGCAACACAGGAAATGAAATGCGTTTGTACGGGACAGCCCGTGGAATGCTCCATGAAAGGCGTCAATTTAAAAATAACACAAGTTTTACCTGGTCATCATGTTAAACTAAATTTCAATAACAGTGAAAGGAATAAAGGTTTCGAATACTGACACCTATTTTACACATTTATTAAAAACAATTAAACAAAAACCGGGCAAGTGCGAGTCGGACTCGCGCACGAAGGGTTCCGTACCATAATGCAAAAAAAAACAAAAAAAAGCAAAAAGAAAACGGTCACCCATCCAAGTACTGACCCCTCCCGACGATGCTTAACTTTGGTCAAAACACACGTTTGTTGTATGGGAGCCCCATTTAAATCTTTATTTTATTCTGTTTTTAGTATTTGTTGTTATAGCGGCAACAGAAATACATCATCTGTGAAAATTTCAACTGTCTAGCTATCACGGTTCGTGAGATACAGCCTGGTGACAGACGGACGGACGGACGGACGGACAGCGAAGTCTTAGTAATAGGGTCCCGTTTTACCCTTTGGGTACGGAACCCTAAAAACAACGCAACCTCTTGAAATGATTCCATATTCAAATATTATTCCGAAGACTCCTGCAGCGCTCCAATTTCGAAATATCATCGTTCGGAATTCAAAAACCGTCGAGTACTCGTCAGCAAGTGATGCGTGGTCACGGGTCGAGTGTCTCGAATAACGATGCGATCATTCACGAATTACGACCCTATAATCATGAACTTAGGGTTGGGAATTGAGTGTAGGAACGTAGGTGGCTTGCGAAGTGAACATAGTCGCGACTTTTTTTCGAGTTGTTCAGATCTAGCCAATACTTTATACAGACTGATGCTTTTTTTTTTGTTTTATTTTACAGTGCATGTGATATTAAGACGAAACAGGAGCTGAGTTTTAAATATTTTAGGTAAATATACCCGTCTCGCTAACGGATGCGGCACCTAAAAGTAGTGCGATAAGGACAAGGCGAAAAATCCTGCGTAAAAATCTCAAAAATCGAGGTTTCGTACTCCTCTGTTTCCTCCTCCAAAACTTAACCAATCGTAACCAAATTTGGAAATCTAAATGATTATGAAATTATCTGTGTCGGATTGTTTTGCTTTTTTAGCTAATTGATATCAGTTTTCAATGCCACGCCTCTCATTGCGGCACAGTCAATTAGGCCATTTTGGCCATTTTTGATGGGCTCTAGCGCCTTAAAAACAAATATATCATATAAAGCAAAACGGTCCGACACAGATATTGACAATATTAATCTGTGTTGAAAAAATCATTGCTCTAGCTTCAAAAACCACGGAGGAAAACGAGGAGTACGTTTGTATGGAGCAATGACCACTCCTATTGGCTCTTAATTCTAGCTTTGCAGCGCTAAAGTTAAGTATACATTGGGAAACTTAATCAAATCGGCTTATACCCTCCTAAGTCCCACAATCGTTAGTTTCATTTTTGAATTTGGAATCTCGACTTACTTAATCAAAATAAAAATTACGATTTGGAATTTATTATTTTTATTTATTTATTTATTCAGACTTTAGCCCTTATGAGGGCCTCTGGGACTCAGGAGGCTTACTGCAGGACTTATTGCCCACAAACAACCACAGGTTACTTTGAAATAAACTCCACAAAAATTACTACCAAAGTTACCAATGTATTCAAAGAGAGGAAGCGTCAAAAAAAACATTCTATACAACCGAGAGATATCATGGACTTCGAGACAACTACCGTTATTTTACATAAACTACTCAAAACAAAGCCGACTAAAATATTCATAATTTGTACAGCAAACTCTTTAGATTTTTACAGAGAGAGAGAGGTACAGATAGTACAACCGATAGGCATGGTGGATAGTGCTTTTTCTTCTATAAACACTCAATATGCTAACAACACAACTACCGATTACTTTGAAAATAGTCCACAAAATGACGAAATTTCAAAGCTAACTACATTTTGTAAAACTAATTCATTAGTTGTTTTACAGAGAGGAAGCGCCATAGAGACAAACCTATACAACCGATAGGTATCAGGAGTGCCTTTTCTTCATGCCACGAGCAACTACTATTATTCTACAGAAATACTCAAAGCTACGATAATTCAAAGCAAACCACAAAATTTTCATAATTTACACCGCAAACTCCTATAGATTTTTTTGCAAAGAGGAAGCGCCAAAGAGACACCCTGTACAACCGATAGGCATCGCGGATAGTGCCTTTTCTTCGTGCCACTTCGACTAACGATGTCATTCGCCGTCCTGACGAGTTATTGAGACTTTTTTCAAGAGAAACACCCCCCTACCCACCCTGCGGCAGGGGGTGGGGTGGATGTTGAGAAAATGGAAGTGACTGTATAGATAGATCTGATTTTGAAAACATGACTATGTTCATGATATGACGTATTTGTCTACAACATAGGTCTACAGTCTACAAAATAGATCAGAATGTATACAGTGTGGAAAGATAAGTCGGGCCATGGAGGGAAACTACCTTAAATCCTTAAGCTGGCTCATTTTACGTAAAGGAGACATTCCTTTATTTTTAAAAAGAAACATAACTGCATTCAAAATTTTATTAGTACGGTTTTGGCCAAAAAACTACTGAACCTTTCAGCCGCGCCGAAACGGTATTTCCGGTAGTGTTTGACCGAAGTATTATTAGTGTGAACTGTCTCAGGATGTAGGTTGTACTTATTAATGTATAAAACCTACTTATGTCCTCTTTTTGTATTATCTGCCTATGTCTGTTTTTTAAAGTTTCGGTCTCACCAAGAAATACGGACCCGGGTACCTATGTCCTCAAACTACGTCCAGGACCCGGGTATGTCCTTAAATTACGTCCAAGACCACCGGTGGACGGGCAGCAGCGTCCCTTAAATGCGGTGTACTCGACTGCGATCGCCAACCTGCCTGCCAAGCGTGGTGATTATGGCATTCACCCCCAAAAAAAGGGGGAGGCCTATGTTCAGCAGTGGACGTCTTATGGCTGAGATGATGGTGATGATGAAGAAATACGGACACTACTTCTACGTCACATCCAGCACTATAACTCCTCGGCCACCATCTGACTATAATTATGTCTGGTAAAAGATTGAATAGTCGCGCTGCGCATTTCCTGAAGGGCGAACGGATGATCGACGCAGTGGCTCGTTAGATGCAATTGGAACTAGGACGTGGAATGACGGGTTGTGACGTCTTTATATGTCACGCGATAGGGGGGTTGAGTATAATGCGGTTAGATGAGAAAGAAGTTGAAACAAAGGCAAGCACATTCGATATTTGCTTAATGACTTGAGTATACATATATTTGCACAACGAAGCACAAAAATATAGTTATACCTATCATATTTTTAAGAGAAATAGTAGTGCAAGGTCCATTTCCAACGACAGCAGCACTATCATTCATTTTACTATGGAAATTGACAATAACATCGACGCGTTCGTATTAGTACCTAGTGCAGCTGCGGTCAGAAATGGAATGTTACCCTTACTCAGTGTATACATTCGACCGTGATACCATTGTCTACAAATTATATTTTTATTTATTTAAAATAATATATTATTATACTTATCTATAGTACAATCGACCTCAAAAATATGTTTACACTTTTCGCCTTATTACAAAGGAGTAAGATATACGACTGTATATCATTTATAGAAATTAATCCAAAGACATAAACGTCCATGTCCGTCGGACAAAACAATATTTAGCGGCAATCAAATCTACCTACAGTTCGTTTTTTTTAGCATTAGAAAGAACTTTGCAGAATTAAGCTTGTGGTTCCAAATCCGGCACTTTTAGCGGTAATAATTTGAAGTAAATTATATGTATTGACCATGCTACATTAGATAATTCAATAGTTATGAACAATTAAAGAGCCTGATAAAAACTGCACGCTTGCTTTCTGTGGAGTTCTTTCAAATGCTAAAAAAACGAACTATACCTATAAGTGTGATATTTTGTCCGTGAAACCAATCTCTCAGTCGTTAAAACTACACCTATAACACCGCATTATTTTAAAAGTGAATTAGTTCAAATCCGCATATGGCTCGCCACAGCTAACTATAAGTAATATCCCATAAGACAAAACCCCCTTGCTAACATGTAGCAATCGATAGGCAACAAATGACATCAGACGCAACCCAGCCGATGTAATCGTCCGTGACTCCCTCGGTCTACAGCAATTAGAATTAGAACACCTATAGCTATGTAGCTATAGGTCAACTATAAGTTGGTAAAGTGTACTCATTCTTATGGTAACATTCCATTTCTAACCGCAGCTGCACTACCGGTACTGAACGCGTCGCTGTCATTGTCAATTTCCATAGTAAAATGAACAGTAGTGCAGCTGTCTTTGGAAATGGACTGTCACCTTTACGTGTCTTTACGGCTACCACCAGTTCTGACATTGACAGATACGCTCGCGTCTTCGTAAATTACTTTTTAATACAGTTGCTCAAAAAGTGCTACTTTACGTAGCTGTTTAGCGTGCGGAAAGTTGGTTATCTCGAACTAGTGCTTTTTACTTTTCAAATTTTTTTAAATTTATACTTATTCCAATTCACGACTACTTATTGATGAGTGTTAATATTAGTTTCCTTTAAACGTCGTAATCACCATAAAAACCTACCGTTAATGTAAGAATACGAAAAATATTACATATTTCATATTTAATTACTTACCTCTTCATCATTATAACACGTTTATTTTTTAATATTCAATATTGAAAATTCCGTTCTTAATAAGTTGACTGAATGGAACGGAATAGCTGCCAAACGCCCATAGATATAATATACTTAAAGACGACGTCTAACCGAGCTGTCACTGTTACCACTTTTGTTTAGTGTACGATTAACAATGTTTTTCTTATTTTTTCGCAACTGTATTAAAAAACGTCGTTCGATACACGTGCGGAAATGTCATTCTTCACTCGTCCCGAGTCTTGCCACTCGCCTGCGGCTCGTGGCAAGATATCTCGGTACTCGTGAAGTAATGACATACCTTCCGCACTAGCATCGAAATGTACTATTCTATACATCTCGCTTGCACTAATATGCGAGTACGAGCGAGATGCATAGAAAGTAAGTTACTTAGAGGCGAGCGTATCTGTCAATGTCAAAAATGGTGGTAGTGGTTTTTGTATCGTTATCGTATCGATATATATCGTATAACAAATGGTGACAATACGTTTAGCGCGAGCCGTGCGGCGCAAGTACTTACCGAACGATAGTAGGTACGTATTGCGTCGAAATAGGGTTTATTACAGTCTGGCAGGCAGTTGTGTGTTGTTGATATCTATTACCTACCTAAGTACTATTGTTGTTTTTAGTTTAGTTGAGCGCATCGCCAACAAACTGTTTTACAGTTTGGCGAAACTTTAATTATAGGTAACACTGTACTTTGTGTTCTGTTAAATAAAATAAAAAAAATATATATTATTTGTGTCGGAAGTCGATAAATGAGAAGTCCCCGTGTCAATTCAAAAATGCCACGAGTATTCCCGCTTCTGTAAATAAATAAATAATTCCTATTGTAGCAGTTATGGTGCTACGCCATGGTGTGTGGGGATGGTACACCTCCATCGATTTACTTCGACTGTGGGGTTGGCGACTGCGACATGATTGGATGCGATTGTGACGGCGGTTGCAAGCTAGGGGATGCAGTGAAGCAGTTTGGGGAACTCCATGGTGCTGAGGTTTATGATGTTGCAACTTTGGTGTGGCATAAGCCTTGTTGGCAATATCCTTTGGATTGGCAACACGCATGTAAGCTATGGGCGTTGGTACCAATGCGAGAATTTGTTTGAAATGATCCTTGAAATTATAAAAGTGGTATATAAGGTCAGTGGGAGGAAGACCGTCTATTTACAACAAGCTCTTTCGTAGCATCTAAGTCTTGTGTTTATACACTAAGGGTCTCCCCAAATATATCGACGCGCATTCGGCAAAAGCCGATAGGAAAAAGCTTTATGTCCGCGCAATAAGAGCGAAAAAGCCGCCGACGCGTTGGCAGGTGCCGGCCGATGCGAGCCGAGCCGAACGACGACTTTTTCGCTCTTATTGCGCGGACATAAAGCTTTTTCCTATCAGCTTTTGCCGAATGCGCGTCGATATATTTGGGGAGACCCTTACTCGACTTACAGAAAGTCTGGAGAACAGAAGGAGCGATGCTCTATCTTCATGACTGTGTAGTGGCACTGGAAATCGTAATGTCTGGCTCCTCTACACGTTGGCCAAACGCTCCGCCAACGCTTGGCCCATGAGTTGGCCGTGCCTTGGTCGGAACGCTACTACACGTGGCCACGTATTCGTCATTTTTAATTTTAAAAAACACAAAAAGCATGAACGTCCACCCTCGACCGCGTCCGAGCACGCACTGCCGACGCACTGCGTACCGCAATCGCTTGGCCAATCCCTTTGATATGCGGCCGAAAAACCGACACCGCGGCCAACTCGTCGCCATCCCGCGCGCCAAAAGCAAACCAACGAGGGAAGCAGCCATGCGGTAGAATGAGATAGCAATATCACTTGCTCCCTCTAACGCATAAATGCGTCCCTCGATGGCGTTGGTGTTGGCCCAACGTGAAGAGGAGCCTCTACACGTTGTCCCAACATATTTGGACCAATAGGTTGGGCCAACGCGTAGAGGAGCCATCAGATGTTTTTGAGGTGATCCGTTCGTTACGTCGTATTAAGGAAAATCTTATTAGAAATGTCATTTTTCAGTGGTTATTTGGTTGATATAAATACTTTGTGAGTTTCTTTAAGTATACAACAACATTTTAAGTGATGATTAGGTATAGTGTAATTCCAGAGAAAAGTGTGATAATGTATTCGAGAAGTGTTTGTTTAGATTTTAGATGATAGGACAAGTAAGGATGAATACACTTTATACCATATTCATTTCGATACTACCATATCCGAGACGGCAGTATGTAAATAGTTAACTTTTATTATTATTCAAGGATGATGGCAATTAATTTGTAACTCATGAGCTACACCGCCACTTACGTTAAATATTTGTATGCCTCATATGGCCAAAAGTGGAGCACTTAATTATACGTATGTAACACCTGTTTGTAACATTACCTGCTTTTCGACAAATAAATGAATTGATTGATTGACATGAGCGAAAATCGATTTCTAGAAGACTTTTCTTTCGCTCGCCAGTCTACTGTATAGTCATGTTGGTTTTATTTATAGTGTAGGCTTAAGATTAGGGATAATTTCGACCTACATCCCAAAAATTTCGCACATTTGCATTCCCCGCGGCTACAGCGTACCCATAACGGCGTCATCAAGATAAAAACGAACAAATTCGTCTATCAACGAGTAAACGGGAATAAACTGAGCGACACATCAGCAGCGGAATAATTATTCAAATGTTATAGAGCTATCGCAGAACAGCTACGGATAGCAAGAAAATTTAAATTTAATATATTAAAACTGGTCTTTGGCTATTTTAAGTCGATAATAACATAAAAATAGACCTCCACCCTCGTAATTATATTTCATTTATGGCTTTAATAATATTTCATTTATGGCTGTGTCTCGCAAAAGTTTTGTTAAAATATAAATTACAAAAATTTAAAGTATTTCGGGGCAATGTTACAAGTTCTTAGAATTATGTAAGTGGTACGGTTTTCCATACAAATGTAATCATCTTTTCCTCTCCGAATATTTAGATTATGGAAGACATTTTACATAATTGGATGTTATAATAATTAAATATTAACCATAGCTATGCTCCTTCGTTTGACTTTTTTTCTATTTTCTGATTTATTTTATTTTTATTTATTTTATTCATAAGGTACACTATACAGACGACATTCAATGCATGATTACAATAAAAGTGGTAGGCTTTGTATAAAAATGCCATCCAAAATTAGTGAACACAGCAAGAACAATAAGTAACAACGAGCAAAAACTATCCTAAAATTATAAAAAAAAACACACAAAATATATTAAACCATACTAAATTTTAAAATTACATAAATGATCGTAACATGTTAAATTGCTTACTATTGTTGTTGTGTAGTATGGTGGCCAACAACACTAATGACTTGCCTCTTGAAAACTGCTAGCCGTGAGTTGAAAATATCGAGGTCTCTATATTGTGAAACTAAATCATTGTACTGATTAATAGCTAGGAGAGAAAAAAGAATCCGTACTAAACTTTTGGAAGCTCCTAACTCATAGTAATTAAAAATCTAAAAAAAACATTCTAATTCGACTAGAAATACGCTACAGAGAAAACTCTCTAGGAAGTAGCTTGTAAACTAATAGGTAACATTGTAGTTTTTTTTATATACTACGTCGGTGGCAAACAAGCATACGGCTGGCCTGATGGTAAGCAGTCACCTTAGCCTATGAACGCCTGTAAAACCATATATATTTCATGCGCATTGCCGACCCTTTAAAAACCTTGCTTTTAGAACTTTATAATTCATTAAATAATTTTCTGCTGACGCTCTTCAGTATATTATCGAGGCCGATCTGGAGCAAAAATATGATTATCGTTAACCTCCTCCGACAAACGAGGTACAACTGTATACCTAACTACAGGTACAGTCGACATCTAAGATATTTTTACATTTTTCGCCTTGTCACAATGTAGTAAGGTGTAAAAGCTTCGAGCAACACGGAAGGGAGGCGGCATTCGCACTATTTCCCCTCTGCCGAGGTACAAGATTAGCGCGTCAATCTAATCTAGCGCGGGTAATAAAACTAGTTGCACTTGGATTTTTCACTAGACCGAGTCCAGACGCGCTCGTGAACACTGCTGCACAAAAATGCCTGTTTGCTCGGTTTTTTGTTATAAAAAGATGTCGGGGACATCAAATTTACAAAAAGGAAGTGTTACATTTCACACGTAATATTTTTTTTACATATCATACGTTAAATTACATTTAAATACAATTATTATATTTTAGTCTCAAGTAATTGTTGGATTTATCGATTTTGCTCGCTCAGTACAAATTGCGGATCGGTCGAGCGACAAATCCGACTTCTCATCTCTCAGAATACAATGACATACTTCAACGAAAATGTGTTAGTGTGCGTGTTGTGACACTAGTCACTCGTCCGTACAAAAAAAGAGATCGAGGTTTGCAAGATTTGTCTTTGACGTGTGTCATTTTCTATGTATTTGTGTCGTCATTACAGATTGGATTTTGTATGTAAGTGTGTGAGCAATGCGACTGTGTGCACCTTTCCCCCCGCGAAAAATGGCAGAAAGATTTGTACGGCGAGATATCGCTTGGGCCCCTCCCTTCCGACGTGTCGGAAGCCGGTGTTGCTCGAAGTGTAAAAGTGTAAATATATCTTTGACGTCTACTGTACAGTGAGAAAATAAATCAATACATTCTGGCGTTTGGAAATTTATAAATAATAAATAAATAAATAAATATTATAGGACATTCTTACACAGATTGACTAAGTCCCACAGTAAGCTCAAGAAGGCTACAACACAAGCCGGGTACTCAGACAACGATGTATATAATATACAAATACTTAAATACATAGAAAACACCCATGACTCAGGAACAAATATCTGTATCATCATACAAATAAATGCCCTTACTGGGATTCGAACCCAGGACCATCGGCTTCGCAGGCAGGGTCACTACCCACTAGGCCAGACCGGTCGTCAATTTAATGCTGATGATAGACATTAACTAGCTAGTTTTGTGAATTTTCTATAGAAAACGTATGTAGTTATTTCTTCTTCCTAACCACTCACATGCTTGATATTTTTCAGTGACCTCTATTATTATTATAAAATAAGGGTGACAGCTGGTAAGTTACAGTTACCGAAAGCATGTGAGTGGCTAATGCTTTTTCAGTAAAAGAGCTTAAACAGGGTGATTTAGAAAATGTGAAAACAACAAAAAGGCGATCGCTGAATTGAAAAGATTGAAAAGTATGTATAATAGTTTCAAATTTGGAATTGATCACAAAATATTAATCGTAAAATGAATTATTTTATTATTGTTTTTAACCGCCAGTTTTGTTGTTTAAATCAAGTTCGCCTTGTATTTATCCTACTTGTAAGTTACCTGTTAATACTACATATGTGTTTTTGTTCAAAATAAGTATACTACTACAAATATAAGTAAAACTTATTTTGATAAAGATAAATTTTATAACAGCAATTTTTTAATTCGATTTACGTCACGACAACACAGTCGGTATCGTCAGTCATTTTACTATGGAAATTGACAACAACACCGACGCGTTCTGGCCGCCGCAGTAGTGTCGGAGCAGCAGTGCAGCTGCGGTCAGCAATGGAATATTACCTTTAGGGTCAACTATTCTCAACGTTCGAGAGCAGAAAAAAAGACACCTTTTTCGTATTAATCCACTCACGTTTCCAAGACAAAGTAATCCCAAGTCACCAAGGGAAATAAAAAATCAATAGCCGGGACCGAACCTGCATATTGCCGGTGGGCACGCCAACCGCGAATCAGCGGTAATCTATACCTATCAATCATTGTAACTCGATTTAAAGGGAACGTGGTTAAATAAGGATGTAAGTACTGCAAATGCCATGGCCTGGTAGATGGTGTGCTCAAATTACTGCATCTATACTTGGTCAAGCAAATCATGTCAGTAGGCGGCAAATTTGAAAAATCGCGGGTTAGCAACACTGTTTTCGAATAATTCCAAAATCGAATATCATCGTGTGTTTTATCTGTGGGTCGTGAAAGACAGACATCTTGTTTGTTTACATTGTACAAAACTGACCAATACTTGCGATTCAAGACTGGATTGGACACTTTCTGTCTTTTGACAAAAAAAATGAAAAATTCTAAGTATTTTGAAAATTCCCCGCAAAAAAAGTTAAAACCTTAAAAAATATTCAAACATTATGTCACCGCACGGTCCTAAAACAAAACAATATCCAATAAATTCTCATGAAATAGAAACCAGCATATTTCATGGAAACCCCATTGAACGCTGACGTAGGCTAAAACCCCGTATATCACTTAGCGTTTCTAATTGAGAGATATATATTGGCACATTTTTCAGCAAACATTTTTGCAAACGAATGATGGATGTCAAAAGGCGACAATGTGAGATGCTGTTGCGGAGTATAACGTGTTAACTGACATTTAAGGGTACATTGTTTTTTTTTAAGCAGCCGTATTAATATTAAAATAACGAATTTAATTTATTGCAGTTTGTTTAAAAAAGAGATATAAATAAAGGTAGAACCTTATTTTGAGTTTTGAAGCTATCATTACCACAATATTTCAATTTAGTTACCGCTTCAGCTTATACGTAATTTTATTGCAGTGTGTTCTGCATTACGTTTTTCTAGATGTTTTCATAATATCTTCATTACTTATATATCAACATTGAGTCAGTATCCAACACTCGGACTTTAACTTTGCAAATAATTGTCTAAGTTTTAAGGAGAAATCCAAAAACTAGGAATATTTTTTTTTTTGTATAAATCATACTTGCCTTTTAAAGTTATAGATTATTAAATACCCTCAACATAGTAATAGAGATAACTCTAAGTAAAAAAACCGGGCAAGTGAGAGTCGGACTCGCGCTCGAAGGGTTCCGTACCATAATGACGTCCTCCAAATCACGTCATCGTGTTTACGCGGATGTCGTCGCTGGTCCGAAAGTCGCATCGAACCGGGTTAGTGTACCTGTAAAGGGTACAGATCGAGCGGCTCCCAAGGAGAAGCTCCCTGTTGCCAGTGTGGATGAGGAGGATTTCACACTGGTATCGAGAAAGAAGAAGGCGCGCACGGCGCCTCGTAAGACTCAGTGTGGTACCGCAGAACCGGCTAATTCTGGCTTGCGGATTGCTACACCGAGTAAGGCGCTGTACGTATCGCGCCTGCATTATACCGCCACGGCTGCTGAAGTGGTGGAATATGTACTCCAGAAAACCGGCTACACGCTGAGGGTGTTCCAGCTTCGATCGCGCCACTACGTGCACTTCAACTCTTTTGTGGTGCGCGTGCCGCGACCGCTGCAGGAGACCATCGAGTGCGCCGACTTCTGGCCGAAAGGTGTCGTGTTTCGGAGGTTCCGGGGCAAACTGCCGAATCCGACACAAGAGCAGCCGATACAACGGAGCCACGCCGTTTTGTCGTCTAAATAGTGTTTAGTTTTAAGTTTATAAAATACATATGTCTGTACGGTATTTGTAATATGGGCCTTGTTGCCTGAATTAAATATCTAAATAAATAAAATAAAATAAATAAAATAAACCGTTATTTCAAAATAACAGTTCTTTAACCGGTAAACGTGAACGAAATCCTTTTCGTTCCCGGGCAAATGAATGAAACCGGTTTAACATATGAGAACGGTTTTCGAGCCCTGGTCTAAACAGCAATGCATAAATCGTCTGCAATAGACGGAAAGACCTGTGATGATGATGAGATACGTGTTCAAACTTTTCGTTTTTATTTTTATGGAAAAGGATAAGGAGTTTCCAAATAAATTTTTATTCAAAGTTCCGTTTAGATTCTAAACAGATAGGTAGGTTCATTTATAGAACAACGCATATAACTGTTTTCTACCGAACGTCACCGTACATTAGGTAATGAACTAATGAAATAGCGTTCGATAGCTTATCTGATATCCGAACGCAGAATTATTAATGCCTCCATACAGGCTGTTAGCTTAGAAACAATAGAAAGTAACTACATACCTATAACTAATTCAAAAATGTTACACTAGTTACTGAAACCAATTCACAACGACATCGATATCATATACGTGGTGCTAGTAAAAGGGCGTGAAGCCATTAGTCGATCGGGCATCGAAAACGCGGGTGATAGGTAAAAATGTGACCTCACTAATGCTTCATTGGTGCCATGCTTGTTCAGACTGGGGGACGTTGCAAACTTTACTTTCCTTATGCGCGCTGCCAAGGAATGGAATTCCTTGCCGGCGTCTATATTTCCGTGTTCTTATAACCCGGCAACCTTCAAATCAAGAGTGAACAGGCACCTTCTGGGCGAGCTCGCTCCATCGTAGGCCACGTCTACGCCTCGGCTAGTCTGTGGCCATGAGTAAGCCCATTCATAATAAAAAAAACTCGGTATAAGACATGAGAAGGGTTAATACTATAGTTAAAATTGTTCAAACTGCCCGATTCGAACTTTAAGATACGTTAATTAATAGATTTAGAAATGATATTGATTAGATATGTCAGTGTCAAAAGTGACGTTTTTGTTTGAAGAAACATCACATTTGACACTGACTATTTAGCCTGTTTTGTTTTGATTTGTGTAATTCAAAATGAATTTTCAGAAGATTTCTCCCAAACCGGTCAAGGGACTATGTGTCGGCCTTGGGCGCAAAATATGTATGAGGTCTCAGCCTAGGATTTCGTTTTCTTATTTTTTTAGTCTCTGCCCGTTCCAGGATGGCCAAAAAATTTGTGCAATCCCGTTGCCAGGAGGTTTTGGGATTATACTGAGCAACTTTTGCTATGGGACCAACCCCAATTTCGCGAACAAAAATTTTGGCTGTTTCATACATTTTAGCTGGCCCATTTTCTATGGGAGGGTAATTTTTTTTTCGCGATTTCGCCGCGGTATTGGTCCCATAGTAAAATTGCTCAGTAGGTATAATTCCAAAACCTACGTGGCAACGGAACTGCCCTTAATTATTGGCCACCGTGTATAATGCTTTTGGTAAATTTTAGAATTTTTGACTTGAAGTCACCATCGCCAAATGCGCACAGGCACAAACCCCAGCCCCATAAATCCCGATTAGTCAAGTGTTTGGGCGTCACAACACACGCGGGCAGAGGAGCCGTTTGATTTATCGCAAGCATCAATAACGCTGAAGATGCCGCAGGTTCGATTTTTGGGGCTTTTTGATTTATATCGAGTGAGCTCGCTGGTTGTTATTGATTTAGGAGGGAGTATAGTACAGTGTATTATTTGGTGTCGTGGGCATTTCTATGACATTTATAAAACAAATTTCGTTGCATATAGATACTGACATATTTATGTGCTTAAAATATTGTAATACGCACCTATGAATTCTTTTTAATAACTCAATTACTTTTCACCCCTTCGGAGTTGAAAATTTTAATACCCTGAGGATATCCTCAGGAGCAAAGATGTGTAAAATTTCGTGTAAAATTTATTTCTTAATACAGTCATATGACTGTGTTTAGAAATAATTTCTTCTATTTAACTTTTGTACCGTGGAACCAGTTATTGAGAATTTACTCATTATAAAGATTTTTTTCTTAAAGTGACATTCCATTTCCAACTGCAGCTGCAATACTGTTCATTTTACTATGGAAATTGACAATGACAGCGACGCATTTCCATAGTAAAATGAACAATATTGCAGCTGCAGTTGGAAATGGAATGTCACTCTTAAAGTGACATTCCATTTCCAACTGCAGCTGCAATACTGTTCATTTTCTATGGAAATTGACAATGACAGCGACGCGTTTCCATAGTAAAATGAACAGTATTGCAGCTGCAGTTGGAAATGGAATGTCACTCTTATCGTCTTCACGTACATTACGTACATACACAAGGAACGCTATAGGTCAAATTAAGCATAAACAGAAACCCTGTATTTTTGCTCAATTCAATATTTTTTTCATACATGTAGATATATTATATACTGTTATTAGGTTGACTGGTAGAGAATGCTTTTGGCATTAAGTCCGCCTTTTGTACGCTAAGTTTTCTTTTGTGCAATAAAGTTTAAATAAATAAATACTTGTGTAAATATTGTAAAGACTTCCTGAATTCTCAAGCATCACCCAATATGACAAAGGAAACACCAATGCCTGTTATAATAGCCACCATGAGGGACAGTACGCTGTATCTCATGCACACTAATATGCTCGGCCCTGGACTGCTGCGCTAAACGGATTTCAACGGGTCCTTCAGGAAAGAATCGACTTGTGAACGTCACATCGCCTTCTCCACAGAACAGTTCGATAGAGCTCGCGTCCACAAAGATCCTCCACTTCAACTGTCCATCAGGCTTCCATTCAGTACGACGAATGCCGTCGGTGCCTCCACGATCGAGTGTCACCTGCCCTTTCTCTGCATCGTAGGAAATCGACACTTGAACCGGACCAGATTCAATGTATAATTGAAGATCTTTAGAACCATCAGCATGGACATTAATTTCTCCAGCTTTGTTTCTTAAGATATAAATTCTTGATTGTCTATGTCTATAACTTTTTACAGGGAACAAGGTGCGACCTTTAGCTCTTGATATACCTTCTACAGGCTTCTGGATTAAAATGCCATCGGAGGAAAGCGTCAATTCTCTAGGTAAAGTCATTAAGCCAGTGAAACCATCATAGCTCTCAGGATAATTCCTTTCCCACATATCCATCCATGCCACCACAATTCGGCGACCATCGTTGTCCAAGAGAGTCTGAGTAGCATAAACATCGTGGCCGTGATCGAGTTCCTTGAATTCAGACGTAGGAGTAAATTTGAGTGTGGAGTAGTCGAAATCGCCAAGTATATAACCAGTTTGATACAAATTTTGATACTTATCCCCCTGGGCTGCGACTCCTTGAGGCGAAAAGAGGAGTACAAACTTCCCGCCGAGCTCAAAGAAATCAGGGCATTCCCACATGTAACCCATGGTGCCATTAGATTGATCGAGGATAGATTCTTCTTTCCAAGTAATCTTGTCAGTGGATGAGTAAAGAAGAACGCGGCCTAAGGTGTCATTGTTGTAAGAATTCCCCAAAACCATGTAGTAAGTGTCCCCATGCTTCCATACTTTGGGGTCACGGATATTCGGCTGTCGATCCTCAGCGGGTATGATCGGGTTGCCTACGTATTTAGTAAAAGTGACTCCGTCTGTGCTCGTTGCGTACGCTTGCTTATTTGCGGTGCTAGGCGTTTGTCCTTCTAAGTTAATGTTGCCGGTGTAGAACACATGCATAGTGTCGTTTTCGACAAGAGTGCTACCAGAAAATACTCCACCTGCATCGTACCACTGGTCAGGGTACAAGGCGATGGGGAGGTGTTCCCAGTGGACAAGGTCGGGGCTCTTGGCGTGGCCCCAGTGGACGACTGTGGACGTGAAGCTGCTGTTAGGGTTGTGCTGGTAGAAGAGATGGTACTCGTTGTTGAAGACACTGAAGCCGTTGGGGTCGTTCATCCAACCGTAGGGCGGAGCCAAGTGATAGCGGGGGTAGTACCTGTCTTTCACATCTTGACCTGTTATAATACTGAATGATAAGAGTAAGGTTACAGTTAACTTTAAAACTGTGCCCGCCATATTGGTCGGGCCGCTAGCTTGCTCTGATTTAGATGAAAGTGATACGCCTTCCTTTGCGCGGGTATTATATAGTGGCTTTGTCGTGTCTATCGGATTCTAATCTTACGTATTTAGTCTATTTGAGTAATTTTCTCTGGTTTTGAATTTCAAAGGAAAGACGTATCTGCATTGAAGTAAACAAATCCAGCGTCATTAGACCGATAAATTACGTGTCTTCAATATTGTATGCACATATTAATAACTAGTTTTTGCCCCGGATTTGTCTGCATAGGATGATGAAATGCATTGTAACCCGACTTACATAAATATATACAAATTTTCAGCTTTATTGGAAGTCGGGAAGTGGGTCAAATTTAACTTGCAAGATTTGACCCGTGCAAACAGATACATACTTACATCCTACTTATGTAAATACCTACATTGCAGTAAAAAAAAAAAAATTATCGTATCAAATCAGAACTAGTCAATAGGAAGTAGTAATAGGAAGTAGTAGTAGTACTACAGTATGCTGTGTGGGTAGCTACTGTAATGCAAATGGAACAACATTCGTGACAGTTGTCGATTTCAAAACCTTTCACAGGACCTTTGTTTTGTCATATATGTCACCTTTGTTTGTATCTTTGTTCTTGATGTGTGTCTTCTATTCTATCTATACCGTGGTATTTACTCCTATAATTGAACCTATATTTCAATGGTTTCTAGAACTAGAATAGATAAACTGACGTACGCGTGACATTCATCATGCTATGGTACAAATCCTATACTTCTATGCTTTTCACATCTTTTGTTACAAGTACCACTAAGATTTTTTGTAATTATTTATGAGAATACTTAAATACACAGATCTTGCCTGGATTCAAACCCAGCACTTCCAGGACTGCCAGCTTTTGTGGCAGTCACTAACGACTAGACTTTGAAGGCCGGCTGTTAACCTCCTGAGACCCGGAAGCAATTGTTCTGTTTTTGAAATTGGAACCCTCAGTTACAATAAAAGATCAAGATAGATTGTGGAATATGTAAATTTAAATTTCCGCTACCTAAAGGTTGTCTGGAAGAGATCGCTTTTTAGCGATAAGACCGCCTGTTGTTTAACCTCTTCTTCCTGTATTATTTGTATTGTTTTCTGTAATGAGGTGTGCAATAAAGAGTATTTGTATTGTATTGTATTGTATGTACAAAAAATTGTACGCAGGGACTTAGGAGCTTAAAAATATCCATGTTTGTGCAATAAAACTTTATGACTTATTTACTTTACTCGCTATTTTCAAAGCTCCTATGTAAACCATAGTCCCAAGCCTTTAAAAAACTTTATCGTATTTACTGTAAAAAATAAACATGACAATACCTGTGACAAAATTGAACATTTTAGACAAATATCGCTAGCTTACGAACTATGTCATGGATATAAAACTGAAAACTACGGCCTGACTGCAGCTTCTTTACATAATTTGACTTAAGCCACTGACGAGCCTTCCAAATGGATGCCGTAACAATGGATTCATCCAAATAGACGGCATTTTAATATTAAACATTGTACGTTTTTGAAATTCACGGACCGGTTTTGGATTGCAGCCACGCTATTCGGACTGTTGGAAGGCTCGTCAAACAACGTCAAACCCGGTGGCCAACCTTTACTTGTTATACTAGCGACCCGCCCCGGCTTCGCACGGCTAATTCTATCCGTCCATGATATTTTCAGGATTCTTCTGTACACCCACATTTCGAAAGCCTCCAAGCGTTTACACATGTTAAAACACTGTAGGTAATTGGTTAACACAGTAACCTAAATATTCATTATCATTCATTTTAGAACAATAGTAGAAAAATCAAACCTACTTTCTATTAAGGAATTTCCCCACTCGTTTCCTCTGATTTTCTTCTGAAATTTTGGGAAACTTTCCGTGACTTACTCATCTGTACTAGACACTTATTAACATATATAATCATCATCTATGCTTGACACGGTCCCATAGTTGCTCCTTCCATCTTAATAATCATGACAGAATATCAACTATTGGATCTAATCTCTCAAATACTAACTGCCGTATTCGAACTTCAAGATATTCACAAGAGACGACACGTACTAGATCCATTCTAGATACGTTATAGTTTAGATATCAACTAGTTCTCTTTTGCAGCGCAATTCGGGCAATGAATGTCACTTTTACGTTAGATAGAGTAAGATATCTATTAGATGTGAATTGGATCTCTAAGTCATATCCTGTGGCGTTCAAGAGTATCTCCAGAATCGCGCAAATGTCAAATTTGACAGGTTAGATCTTAAACATATCGATATCGTATCTTAGTGATTTCTAAAAGATATCTATTTCAAAATCCGAATCGGGCCCTAAGACGTTCTCTTTACTATGTCGCTTCCATGTAACTTTAAATCCACTATCTTATACCAAACAACAAATTCCCTACTGAACGATTAAGAATTTTCAACTCCAATGTAAACTACTAGGTCGATAGCGGCACGCGACGTACATTCGCCATCAGATACATCGGAGCAGCCGCGGTGCTCAATATATCTAAACACGCACTCTAACGCCTTGACAATAGAGGCGTGTTTAGATATTCGTGAGTACCTCGGCCGCTCCGATGTATCTGATGGCGACTGTACAACAGCAACTATTAACTGAACATAGATGGATCTTAATGTCCTTGAAATAAGGGTTAGAAATGATCAATTAGTGTTAATGATGTTTGTGTCGGACCTGCTTATTAACTAATAAAGAGGGCATGCAAAGGTGCTTATTAACGGAATTTGGAAACAAGGTCGTATTGTGTTAACAAATTAATAGTTTTTTATGAGTTACCTTATTTAAAGTAAATACATTTATAATATAATTTAGTCGCTCATTTAATTTAGGTCGAATTTTGTTTGTTTAATATATTATGTTATAAAGTCTATGTGTTTAAGTATTTGTATATTATATTTTCGTTTTCTGAGTACCCACAACACAAGCCTTCTTGAGCTTACCGTGGGACTTGGTCAATTAAATTTGTGTAAGAAGGTCCTTATAAAAAAAACGTGCACTGCATCTGCTTAAAATAACACAAATCAAAATTTGATTTGTTCCCTGGTTAACTAAACGGAATTAAAATTACCCCCTGTATACAGATGGAAATTCAAAACAAAATAAACTTTTCCAAACAAAATCGATGCATCAAACCTATTTAACCCTACAATTACCGCCACGCCAATCGCCGATGGTTCCACATCATTTTAACCCTTGCGATGAAGCAATTATCGAGCTCGTTACGGTAATGGGTTAACTTTCAGTCACGCACGCGGATTCACTTTGTTATGACTGTTAAAGGGTTGATTAACGATATTTTTGGTACGGGAAACGGAAATGTGGATTGTGACGTCAGAGGTTCGGCGATAGATACGAACTCATCGTACCTACTACTTATCAAAGAGAATTTGATATAGAGAGTTACTGTCATGGTAAATTATGTAGCTACAGTACATTTACTGCCATCTTTCGACAGAAGATTAAAACTCTTAGAACGCCGTTTAACTTTGATCATTATTCTTTCACTTATATGTGCTAAATTTTTAAATACTAATATTAACACCATCTACTCGAGAGTAGGCTGAAGGTTATGGCGCCATCGCTAGAAAAGATTGCACCTTACCTTTGGCCTACAGTCGAGTAGATGGCGTTAATATTAATATTTAATAAGTTAACACTTAACAGTGAAAGAATAAGGATCAAAGCCAAATGGCAGTCTAACAGTTTTATATTCTGTCGAAAGATGGCAGTAAATTTACAGTGGCTACATAATTTACTTTGTCAATCCGCATCTATAACACTCTATTCTGTTTGGTACTATTGAACTGTGCCTTAATAATTGTACTTGAAACATAAACGTATAAATTTTCAATATTTTTATTCAATTCAATATTTTTAGCGTCTCTTTTCACTTTCATGCAAACTACGACGACTACGAAACGGGAACAAATCAAATTATTTTTATTTATTTTTATTAGCAGAAACACTAGCACGTATTGCACGTTTTTGTTTGATGTATAACGTAGTATATTATATAGGTATTTTTTTTTAAGTGGGCAATTCGAAAAACCCTGTAATAAATCGTAGCATGGCAATGATATTTTCTACTTTCTTTAATTAATATGATTTTACTGGCGGATATCATCATGGAAGAAATTCGAGCATAATCAGCCATGAGTTTCAAGAATGTGTTATATTTTGTATAATAACTATGTGTATATATAATACACGTACCTACTCGTACACGTGAATAAAAGTGACATTCCATTTCCAACTGCAGCTGCAATACTGTTCATTTTCTATGGCAATTGACAATGACAGCGACGCGTTTCCATAGTAAAATGAACAGTATTGCAGCTGCAGTTGGAAATGGAATGTCACTCTAAGGGTGTAAGCGTATATATTTTTTTTATTTATTTTTTTATTTATTTAAACTTTATTGCACAGTAAAAATTGTACAAAAGGCGAACTTAATGCCAGAAGGCATTCTCTACCAGTTAACCTTTGGGCCAAACAGAGAACAAGTAGTAATAGGTGCAAGAAAAATTAAAAGTACGAAAAATTAACTATTAAGTATACATTTTTATGTTGAACAACATACAATTTCAAATATATATATTGCTATAATATACTTACTTATACATACGTATATAAACGTAAAGGTAGACACAAATTTCCCCAGTCCTCTCTATCGGTTAATTCACACTTGAATTTTGTACACTCTCCTAATTTCCTACCAAAATATTAAACAAACCCCTTTCCAATCCCAAATTAAAAGGTCACAAAGAAAACTACTATAATATGCGTCCACCGGCGGCGTTAATAATATAATAGTGCGTATGACACACCGCCCCGGGGGTACATATTTCAACCGCATTTGACCAACACTAGAATTTGGGAAGATATGGAGAAGGCAATATGGTAACCAAAAGACCCAGTAAGAGAATATTCTAATAAGATTGACTGGATCTATTGATCGTTGTAGAGATCCTTCGGGAAACTCATGAAAATTACATGGACACATTATGAATGGAATTCATTCATAAAGTGGCTATGCGCTTCTAGTTACATCTTTGGGCTGATATTAAGAGTAACGTGTAAATTAATGTAGTTAAAATGTTAATAATATAATAGTGCGTATGACACACCGCCCCGGGGGTACATATTTCAACCGCGTTTGACCAACACTCGGACCTACAAAGAAATGGAGGTCAATTTGCGAATCAACGAGGTTACAAGGAACCAAACAAAACTATGTACTTATGTCGTGGTCAGATCTTAGAGTTGATCATTTAAATTATGTGGCAATCATTTCATGAAATGATTGGTAGACCGTATCATGAAAAAGTCAAAGCTAACCTAACCATATCATGATGTGATAAATTCTATTCTAAATTTCATGAAATGATCAAATACTATGACTCTTGTAGTTGGAGTACTTAACCGCCATTCTTCCGTTCTTCTCTCTGTCACTGTTTTGACATCCAGAATAATCCAGATACGTCACTACGTTGATTTTCTCTTTGGCTTGGTCCGGTTTTTGGTTGGCCATAAAACATTAAGTCTACCTTGTATGTTTGTATTTTTTTTTGTGCAATGAAGATTAAATAAATAATTATTGGATCAGACTATTGGATCAGAGCCATGTTAGAATCAGAATAAGGGCTGACTTAGACAGCGCGCGAACTCGTATGCGATTTTACATTAAGGACTATTGGTTATATTCAATTCAGCCGACCATTTAAATACCGCAATGTAATAAAACTCGCATGCAAGTTCTCGCACCGTCTAAATGAGCATTAAAGAAGGCAACACGAATACTATTAAAATGACATTTTGCCAGATGCCGCCTCCATTCTTCCCACATCGCCCTGACCCAATAGTGGACAGCGACCCTTAATAAATATTTATCCCTCGCATTGTACCGAATTATGACTCTGCTAATTTACTCCTAATTATAATATTTATACGTTTGTTTAGGTTCAATGGGATAGTTGGGAATTTGTTTGCCGTAAAATCCCCTGGTTTTAGTTTTGGTACGGTGCTCTGTCAAATTTTGGGCAAACATTATTTTGGGTTTAATTTTAGTGTATTTTACTAACTACTATATTTAACATTTTGGAGGTGAAAATGCCCTAACGATGTAACGGTGTAAAACGGGTACTTACCTAAATAAATCCGATATAAACTTTGTACCTTTTGGTTCATTTTAGTTGTCTGAAACAGTGATTTACCATATTTGGAAAAAAAAAATTTTTTTTCGTCGCATAAAAATCATTTAAATTTTTAGTTTTATCTTATTATTTAGTTATATATAATATTAATTTTAAGTTTATTAATAATAAGGCTAACCACGATGAAGTTAAGTCTGAAATAAACGATTTTTTATAGGTTTCCTGCTGCTTTTAAATTATTGAATAACATTATACACAAAAAACATTTTTGTAAACACGTGACATCAGGTCAAGCCCATATTCGTCATAAATTAAGTAAACACTGTTAACCCTTCCACGATCAATGCATTAAAGGCGTTTATTAAAATTGACAGGCGCACCTGGGGGTTGGGATTGATTCATTTGTTACATCGCAGTTAACGGGTTAAATTGGGTTAAGGTGTGGTTTTCGGAATTATAGGTTACGGTTTTAACACTGTTAGGGTAATTATGTTTTTTTTTGTAGTTTTAATTGAAGCTTGTTGGTAATTTGCGCTACCTATATTGTTGCTAATGTTACCTACCTACATTCTAATGCTATCGTCGTAGCACTCATAGTGACTGATTGTTAGGTAATCTGTAACATTTAAAATACCTAATAGCAATATTATTAACTAAATTTTGAGCAGTATTTTCACTTTTTTTCATGCAAAAATAAAGGCTTATTTCATCCTCTTGCTGTGTAAAAGGATCTCGACCTAATTTTCAGCCATATTTTTTCAATCGGGAACGATTTTTCTGCTCTATCAGATCACAACCCAGGTTTGAACCCTATATTTTTGACCTCCAAGTAGTTAGGTACAATATATGAAAGGTTAAAGAAAATGGTAATACATTCTTGTTGTATGTTGTTGTTGGTAGTAATCCTTTCCAGCAGGGCTCGGAACCGGTATTGAAATACCTGTCAATATCGTTCCAAAATCGTTATATTATTTCGTTCATCAAAAAACCTGTTAATTGATGGAACGCGAACAAACAAATTACGTTCTCTCTCCTAACCGGTAAGAAGAGGGAACGGAACTTTATGGTTCGCAGGGAACGATATAATACCGGTTACTCTTGGCTTTCGGAGACTCTCGGTTAAACTCCTTGTCATACGTGAAAGAGTTAGCAATACTTACTCATTCTATCTTCGCTTCGATATTTTCAATTTAACCGGTTAATTTCGTTCCTCAAGAACGAAATGAGAACGTATATGGCATAAACCGTTATCTCAAAAGAACAGTTCTTTAACCGGTAACCGCAAACGGAAATGAAATCCTTTTCGTTCCCGGGCAAATGAACGAAACCGGTTTGACTAATGAGAACGGTTTCCGAGCCCTGCTTTCCAGGTCTGTCCAAGATGTCCCGAACAGTATTATTTTCTTAAAAACATTTTAAAAGTGGAAAAATTAACTGTCTTGGGTTTGGGTGGGACCGGTGCTCTTCCGTTTCTTTTTCGCTGAATTCAGTAGGTTGTTGGTAGCTCAGATGGAAGAACACCGGGCTAGCGATCCGGCGGCCGTGGGTTCAAGTCCCACCCAAGACAGCGAAATTTTCCACTGCTAAATTTAATAGCATCGTTAATTTCAGCAAAATTAATTTAGTACCCTATTCTTTTCTGAAGCAGTTCTATAAGCCGTTATATAAGTTATATTTTATCTGAAAACTGTCACCACCGAGTAACAGTGTCAAATGAGGAAAAAAGAGAGCACACTAACGACACAAGTTGAGGACAATCGTTTATCATCCGTAATGGTATTGTGATGCTGGCCGTACTACGTTTCAATTGAGGAATAATTTGTACGGTCAGCAAATGTATTTTTTTCTTTTATTAGCCTGTAGGAGTGTCCCAGGGCCCGATTCGGATTTTGAAATAGACATCTATTAGATATCTTTTAGACATCACCAAGATACGATACCGATATATTTAAGATCTAACCTGTCAAATTTGACATTTGCGCGATTCTGGAGGTACTCTTGAATGATTTCCACAGGATATGACTTAGAGATCCAATTCACATCTAATAGATATCTTACTCTATCTAACGTAAAAGTGACATTGGTTGCCCGAATTGCTCTGCAAAAGAGAACTAGTTGATATCTAAACTATAACGTATTTAGAATGGATCTAGTACGTGTCGTCTCTTGTGAATATCTTGAAGTTCGAATACGGCTGCCACTGCTGGGCAAAGGCCTCCCCTCTTTCCCGCCATTTGGTCCTATCCGATGCACACTCCCGCCACTCTTTACAAAATGTGTCAAGGTCGTCCCGCCATCTCCGTTTTGGTCTTCCTCTGCCCGAAGATCCGTCCTGCGGGACCCAGTCTGTAGCTAGTTTGTCTGTAGCGAATTTATTTTATTACCTTTAGTTACCGAAGACCAAAATTTTTCAAAAACTTTTCGTCGGTTAGTTGCACAAATCTCTGTTTTGACATTTTGCTGGGATATCAGTTAGCCGCGACCACGACCAGTGAAACATGTCAAAACGTCGGTAAATAAAGGTAATAAAATGTATTCGCGATAGACCCGTCTATAAATGTGAGTTAATAAGTGTTCAAAACGCGAACGTTTTAAATATTATGTTAAGTAACTTTTTTAAATATTGAGCATGGTTCTAACCTACTTGACAATTAAGAATTTTCAATCTCGGAATCGAGACGTGTTTTAGAGCGCGAATATTTTGGTCCTGCGTCTGAGACGATTTTATATAATTAAGAATCTATAAGCAATAAGATAAAGAGCATAAAGCTAAAGAAAAATTGTAGCTGTTGATAAAAAAATAAACTTTTTTTGTCAAAAATTTTATTATTGAAACAAGCTTTTATCGCATTGGGCTCTTGCGACTCGGCTTATCGCCTTCGATATTACCAGTGATTACCAGTTTTTCCAGGTTATCACTGTCTTTCCTAGCAATGTGCTGCAAAGCCTGTAAAACAAGAGAAATACGCTCCTAATTTACTTTTTGTTTAATACACTACCCAATTAATTTGTGGTTTGCGTTAAGCGATATTAAAGATACCTAGCTTTCCTAAAACCAAATCGAGTAGATATCTAACCAAACATCTTATTTGTATTTGGCCAGAATAAGTTGATTACCTTTTTTCCTGTCCGTACAATGGGAAAAGTAAGGGCGGCAGCACGTGAAAGTTGCGTCATTATCGAGAGCCAGTGTGGCCGCGTCTTAATCGACGGACCAACATGCTTGTTGCCTCTACTATTGGAATGGTTATCTGTTTTACAAGGGGGCAAAGTCGTTGTTTAACCGCTCGTGCTAATATTGATACCCGAGCAAGCGAAATATTCCAAAATTGAACCACGAGCGTAGCGAGTGGTTCGAAAAATGGAATCTTGAGCGTTGCGAGGGTTTCAAAGCACGAGGGTTAAACAAAATTTGCCCCCGAGTGAAACACAAAATTTTTCACCACACCAACCCGAAGCAAATATTAAATGTAGAATATCAAACAAAATCAAACCAAATCAAATCCAAATGAATGTTATTAAATATTTATCATCCAAAATCATCATTTAAAAGTCAATTCTACCAGCAAACATAAGAAAACAACTCAAAATTTGCATTTGATTACTTTGCCTCACATGTGGATAAAATGCAACTTTGCTATTCGTTTTTGAAGTGCAAAGTAATTCTTTCCGAGCTGGTGTGGTTAAAATTATTTTCCAATAGGTACTTAATACAGTGGAGAATATATAAGTTATATTGGAGCGCCTAGTGGAGAATATTACTTAGTGATGTGTCACAAAGATTACCAACAAAATTACGAAATTTGTACTTTAAAACAATTCGGATCCTTTCTTATATTTTTGTATAGAAATAGGAATATTGCATTTCAAAAATGAAAGTTTAATTCATTTATTTACTGCACTCCATGGTAACGAATTTATTCCTTTGTTTCCTGTGAAAAGTTCTTGAAATTTCCGATAACTATACATTTTTTTGGATACTTTCCGCAACTTTCACATCTGTAATATTACCAAGTTTTTTCAAGTTTACACACCCTTGAAAAACAATTATGTCAACAGATTATTTGGCGTAGGTATATTGTTATTTAAATACATCCTGACGTTTCGAGCGATTTTGAGCGTTCGTGTTCAAAGGAAAATGGGGTAACTATCGCAATAATATGACAATATTTCCACCCACCCTGCATACCCATTTTTTTATACTTTTATCATTCTAATTATACGAAAAAAAAAAGATAAAACTTGCCAGAGTTATACCAACATAAGTCTACAACGATTTGGATAACACACGCAGTGCAAGTGCTGATTTAAATGTCAAACTTCTATGAAATTATGACGTATAAATAACACTTGCACTGACTTTTCTTGGTCTACTAAACACCAATCGAGTTCATATCGTGCAACAATAGTAACGCCCTACTAAATTATTTATAGACCCGACTTTGTTATTGTTTTCACAACCAAGACGTATTTATACGTCTTACAACGATAACAGCTGTAATGCGCAAACTTAGCCGCATTCGGGTATTTATTGATATTTACGGGATATCGGGAGTTGGAGACAAAGTTCGATACGCAGTTAATCATAGGCTCTCAGCGGGGAGAAACAATCGCTAATGGATAGGATATGGGTACGGAGGGTCTTTGCTTTGTATCTTCAATACTAGTGAAATAGTAACTGTATGGGTGTATATATAGATGTCGGCGGCCGATCGTAAGATCAGGCAGATCGTAATGTTCCTGTGTAATGTTTTGACGATAGCCACATTAAACCAATATATAGGTAGGTTAGGTTCGTTAGGTTGCTTCAGATGCGCGAAGGGCAAACTGCCCAGAAATAGGAGCCCCGCGTAGCGGGGCTCCGTCGACTCAGGGAATGAGTCAAAAATTTTCTCGTTTCACGATATGCCTAGGAATTTCACGATATGCCTGATCTTACGATCGGACGCCGATATAGATACTGTAAAATCTTCCAACTAATCCCAAAGCTCCCATCACTACACCTTACAAAACAAAGTTCCCCGCCGCGTCTGTCTGTGTGTATGTTCGCGAATAACTCAAAAACTACTGAACCGATTTTCATGCGTTTTAAACCTATCAATAGAGTGATTCTTGAGAAAGGTTTAAGTGTATACTTTGTCAAGGTTTTGTGTTAATTCGTTGAAATATGACGATGTTTGCTAATGGGTGTCGGAAAAAAATACGCTGTCTAGGAGAGTCGTCCAATAAACTCGTTTCTCTTCGTTCAGGGTGTGACTATACCGGGTGTGGCGTATAATATGAGCAAAAAATTAAACCGTAGGCTGTACTCCTCATACTGATCAACATTTGTTCAGCGACTTTTAAAAATGACTTGTGGTTTGGTTTTTAATACACTTTAAAATTTATTCTAAGACGCATTATATTGCGAATTTTGTTATGTTTAATGTTAGAAATATAGCAATGTAATTGCACCTTTGTGGTGGTTTATTTTATTTGTGTCGATGACATGTAGTTCAAAACTTACTTCCGGTATCCGACGTTCTATGTCTAATGTCACTCGTGCCTAATTCTTGCTAATATGAGTAACGTGTAATGGCGATTCTTATATAAAATAAAACTCACATTACCAATTTAAACTGTTTTCTTTATTTAATTCTATCAGGTTATGGGCCCAGCCACATATTCCTGTAAAATTATCTAAAGAATTCAGGAAGTTCATCGCCGAAAGAAATGTGTCGGCGATCGGAATAAAAGTGAGGTCTGGTACGGACGCCATTGTTGGAAGTACAAAATAATTTACTTGCTCGGCTGAAAGGGTAAGGAAGGACAGCAAGATGGATTTAAATCTCAATACAAATAACAGCTTGATAAAGCTGGAAGGATCCAGTAACTGGAATATATGGAAATTTCAAACCACCGTGTTATTGCGAGGTCAAAATTGGTTGGACATTGTCGAGGGAAAGAGCGTAAAACCCGAAGAAGCTGGTAGTGCTCGAAATACTTGGGAAACAAAAGATGCAAAGGCCCAAGCCTTGTTGGTTACGCGTATGAAGGAGAATACCATGCTGCATATTATATCGTGTTCAACCTCGGCTGAAATGTGGAAGAAACTGCAGAGTGTTTATGAGCAAAAGACGGAGACAAGTATCCACATCGTACAGCAACGTTTCTTTCAATTTAAATACGAATCGGGGACTGAGATGTCTACATTCCTATCAAAGATCCAGGAAATGCAGAATCAGCTCAAACAGATGGGCGAAGAAGTCTCTGATAAGTTCGTTATTACAAAAGTCTTAATGTCGTTGCCTGATGAGTATAAACACTTTGTATCAGCTTGGGAGTCTGCCCCTGATGACAAGCAAACTATGGATAACTTGGTGGCGAGATTACTAGTAGAAGAAGAAAGAGTAAAAGAAAAAGGTGAAGAACCTACCCCGTCCTCGTCAGCTTTCCTAGCGAAGAATAAAAAGAATGTAAAGTGCATGAAGTGTAACAGACTTGGACATTATGCCAGTGAGTGTAGAAGCAACAATAGTAACAACAAGAGCGAAGGACATAATAACAAGTGCTTTTACTGTGGTAAAGGGGGACATACTAAATCACAGTGTTGGTTTAGGAAGAACAAAGAACAGAAGAAAAGTAACGCGTTTGTCGTGTCTGAGTCGTTAGAACCGTGTAATAAGACTCTCTTTTTGGTTGATTCTGGATCGAGTGAGCATATATGCCGCGAGCGTGGACTATTTTCAACATTTACTAGCGCAATAAATGATTGGAAAGTCGAAGTAGGTAATGGTGCGGGACTTAGTGTGCTAGGACATGGACAGATGGCGGTAGAAGTGCATAACGGGAGTGAATGGGTTGAAACAACCTTAGACGACGTTTTGTTCGTTCCGGAAATGAAATCGAATCTATTCTCTGTGGACTGTGTGACAGCTAAAGGTTATGTTGTTGTGACAGATGACACTTCAAGCAAAATTTGTAAAAATAACGAAGTCTGTGCGGTCGCAAAACGAATTGGGAAGTCTTGTTATTTAGAATTTCGGTTTAAAAACAATGTGGCGAGTGTTGCTAAAACATTGGACGGTACCTTGATCGAGTGGCATGAAAAATTAGCGCATCAAAACTTCGATCATGTCAGAAAAGTGCTTGCGAAAAATAACATTGATGTGAAGAGTTCTTCAGTTCCCAAGTGCGAAAGTTGCCTCGAAGGTAAAATACATCGCTTGCCGTTTAGTAACAGCGAAAGTGTGACCACTAAAACGTGCGAACTTATCCACGCGGATACTTGCGGCCCGATGGAAGTTGCGTCTATAAGCGGTTCAAAATACTTCGTCGTATTGAAGGATGACTTTTCAAACTACAGAACAGTCTACTTTGTGAAAAACAAATACGAGGTGAAGGATTGTATCTCGGATTTCCTGAACAAAGCTGAAAACATGACAGGAAACAGAGTCCGAGTGTTTCGTAGTGATAACGGAACAGAATTTGTAAACAAAGACGTGAAGGAGATGTTTTCGAGACGCGGAATAGAACACCAGACAAGCGTTCCATACACCGCAGAGCAGAACGGTAAAGCCGAACGTGAAATACGTATTCTGGTCGAAGCTGCTAGAACTATGTTGAGTGCCAAGAACCTGCCAAAAGAGTTGTGGGCAGAGGCCACCGCGACAGCAGCATTTGTACTGAATAGGACTGGGAAAAGCAAAGATAGTGAAAAATCCCCGTATGAAGTCTGGTCAGGGAAAAGTTTTGACATCCACCGGCTAAAACCCTTCGGTACCCCAGTGTATACTCATATTCCAAAGGAGAAGAGGAGGAAGTGGGACCGAAAAGGGGAAAAAGGATTGATGGTTGGATACGGAGATACTGTGAAAGGCTACAGAGTATACTATCCAGATACAAACAATGTGGAACTAAAGAGGGATATAGTTTTCTTGGAAAGTAAAGAATCCAAAGATGAGAGTCAGCATGAGGTCACAGTGACTACCACAGAAAACAAAGATGATAATACTGAGGAGCCCTGCAATGAGCCAGAAGGGGAGTTGCCAAGTGTCAGTGAGAGAACGGCCACTTCAAGTGCAGAGGAATCAGGAAGTGAATATATCCCGTCAGGTGATGAAGGTGACAGCTCATTAGAGCTAAGTGATGAAGTACCTCGTAGAGAACCAAGCACACGAGTTAGAAAACCACCTGAATTTTACAACTGTCACTGTCAGAGTGTCCGCACTACAGAAAATGAGCCTACAACATACAAAGAGGCGATGACCCGACATGATGCTGACAAATGGTCTGAAGCTATAAAGCGTGAAATGAAGACACTGGAAGATAATGACACTTGGAAAATAGTGAGTGATCCAGGAAGTGAGAAAGTGATCAGTAGTAAGTGGGTGTTTAAGATTAAAAGTGGTAATAAGGACACTCCGCAGTACAAAGCCAGGTT
This sequence comes from Cydia fagiglandana, assembly GCF_963556715.1. Taxonomy (NCBI): domain Eukaryota; kingdom Metazoa; phylum Arthropoda; class Insecta; order Lepidoptera; family Tortricidae; genus Cydia; species Cydia fagiglandana. Next base: position 1,873,463 of record NC_085951.1, on the reverse strand, counting down.
AGTTGCTAGGGGTTTCGAACAAGATGACATATTAGATTTAAATGACATTTATGCTCCAGTTGCCAAGTTGTCAACTCTTAGGTTGTTTGTAGCAATTGCAACTAAACTTAAATTGCCTATAATTCAGATGGATGTGACCGGAGCCTTTTTATATGGTAAAATAAATGAAAATGTGTATGTTAGCCTACCAGAAGGTGCCTATGAGGGTAGTAAAACTATTGTGAAACTAAATAAGTCTCTTTATGGACTTAAAAGCTCACCAAAATGTTGGAATGAAACATTTCATTCAGTAATGGTTAAAGAAGGCTTTACTAGGTCAAGTTGTGACTCTTGCCTGTATACAAAGTGTAATAAAACTAGCCAAACATATCTGTTGCTATATGTAGACGATTTGTTAATCTTTGGGTCAAATGAAAATGAAGTGAAACAACTTAAAAACAAATTAAATAAAGAGTTCAAAATGAAAGACCTAGGGCTAGTGTCAGATTACTTAGGTATTAATATAAAACAAAATGTGCAAACAGGCATTACTGAACTGAGTCAAAAGAGTTATTTGGAGAATGTACTTAAAAGATTTAAGATGGAAAATTGCAAACCTATGTTGACACCAATAGATGTGAATATTAACAGTAAAATATTTGAGGCTGATAGTGGCACTGTAGATAAAAATATTGAAAAGACTTGTAGACAAATTATAGGCTGTCTCATGTATGCAGTGTCTGGTACTAGGCCTGACCTATGTTTTGCTATCTCCTTGTTGAGTAGATATCAGAAATGTGCAAATGAGACATTATTGATAGCATTAAAAAGGGTCCTGAGATATGTCAAACATACTCTAGATTATAAATTAGTATATAAATGTGAAAATGATGTTTTAGAGGGATTCTGTGATGCAGACTGGGGTGGTGATCTCAAAGATAGAAAATCCACCACAGGCTACTTGTTTAAATTTTCAAATTGTCTGATATCTTGGAGTTCAAAGAAACAAGTATCAGTCAGTTTATCCTCAACGGAATCAGAGTATGTTGCACTTAGTGTTGCAGCCAGCGAAGCCTGTTGGTTGATAAATTTGTTGAATGATTTCGGGATTAATAGTGTATGTCCAGTGAACATATATTGTGATAACCAGTCAGCCATTTCAGTTGCTTGCACAGATACTGTTAAGCGCCTGAAACATGTTGACATTAGATACCACTTTATTAAGGAGTTGGTTAAGAATAATAAATTAACTTTGAAATATGTTAGAACTAGTGATCAACCAGCAGACATGCTCACTAAAGCCCTAAACAGGGAATTGCTCACACGTTTTCTTGTGATGTGTGGTATGGATACCGTTTAAGTTTGTTGTTAATGTATTTGTTGAGAATACTTATTAAGTTTTTTAAAGTGTAATTACATTGAGAAGGGGTGTTAGAAATATAGCAATGTAATTGCACCTTTGTGGTGGTTTATTTTATTTGTGTCGATGACATGTAGTTCAAAACTTACTTCCGGTATCCGACGTTCTATGTCTAATGTCACTCGTGCCTAATTCTTGCTAATATGAGTAACGTGTAATGGCGATTCTTATATAAAATAAAACTCACATTACCAATTTAAACTGTTTTCTTTATTTAATTCTATCATGGTAACGAATTTATTCCTTTGTTTCATGTGAAAGGTTCTTGAAATTTCCGATAACTTCTCCAATTTATTGGATACTTTCCGCAACTTTGACATCTGTAATATTACCAAGTTTTTTCAAGTTTACTCACCCTTGAGAAACAATTATGTCAATGGATTATTTGGCGTAGGTATATTGTTATTAAAATACATCCCGAAATTTCGCACGATATTTAACGTTCGTGTTCAATGGAAGATGAGGTAACTATCGCAATAATATTTCCACCCACCCAGTTTACTCATTTTTTTTTTCATATTTCCTATCATCAAAATTATACGAATTAATAAAAAAACATAAAACTTGCCAGAGTTATACCAACATAAGTCTACAACGATTTGGATAACACACGCAGTGCAAGTGCTGATTTAAATGTCAAACTTCTATGAAATTATGACGTATAAATAACACTTGCACTGACTTTTCTTGGTCTACTAAACACCAATCGAGTTCATATCGTGCAACAATAGTAACGCCCTACTAAATTATTTATACCCCCGACTTTGTTATTGTTTTCACAACCAAGACGTATTTATACGTCTTATAACGATAACAGCTGTAATGCGCAAACTTAGCCGCATTCGGGTATTTATTGATATTTACGGGATATCGGGAGTTGGAGACAAAGTTCGATACGCAGTTAATCATAGGCTCTCAACGGGGGGAAACAATCGTTAATGGATAGGATATGGGTACGGAGGGTCTTTACTTTGTATCTTCAATACTAGTGAAATAGTAACTGTATGCGTGTATATATAGATGTCGGCGGCCGATCGTAAGATCAGGCAGATCGTAATGTTTTGACGATAGCCACATTAAACCAATATATAGGTAGGTTAGGTTCGTTAAGTTGCTTCAGATGCCCGAAGGGCAAACTGCCCAGATATAGGAGCCCCGCGTAGCGGGGCTCCGTCGACTCAGAGAATGAGTCAAAGATTTTCACGTTTCACGATATGCCTAGGAATTTCACGATATGCCTTATCTTACGATCGGCCGCCGACATAGATACTGTAAAACTTTCCAACTAATCCCAAAGCTCCCATCACTACACCTTACAAAACAAAGTTCCCCGCCGCGTCTGTCTGTGTGTATGTTCGCGAATAACTCAAAAACTACTAAATCGATTTTCATGCGTTTTAAACCTATCAATAGAGTGATTCTTGAGAAAGGTTTAAGTGTATACTTTGTGAAGGTTTTGTGTTAATTCGTTGAAATATGACGATGTTTGCTAATGGGTGTCGGAAAAAATTACGCTGTCTAGGAGAGTCGTCCAATAAACTCGTTTCTCTTCGTTCAGGGTGTGACTATACCGGGTGTGGCGTATAATATGAGCAAAAAATTAAACCGTAGGCTGTACTCCTCATACTGATCAACATTTGTTCAGCGACTTTTAAAAATAACTCGTGGATGGTTTTTAATACACTTTAAAATTTATTCTAAGTCGCATTATATTTCGAATTTTGTTATGTTTAAGGCGTAACAAGCAACGGCAATTACAATGATATGGCGTGGCGATGGCGTCCATTGAAGATAATATTTATTTTGTATGAAAAATAGGGAGTCTAAATACTTCATAATCTTTAAAAGTTGTTGAAAAAAAGTGTCACCATTTGAGGAGTACAATCTATGTTTTAATGATTTGCTCGTGTTACAGGCCACACCCGGTATATTGAGTTTACTGTGGGACTAGGTCGATTAGTAAGATTGCCATTTAACATTTACTTGTAGTGTAGGTACTGTTATATTCTACAACTAGAAGGGCCGTTTTCCGCCTAGGCCCATAGTACCCGGGCCTAGGGGCCCAGGCCGGCAGGCAGGCTAGGGGCCCAGGCAACCTAGCAATGGTTTTGAGATAGGTAGCTGAGGGGGCCCCGCTCAATTCTAAGAGACATATAAAGTGCCTAGGGGTCCTAACCAGGTCTCTAAATCCGGGCCTGACAACTAGACGTTACTAACCCTAGCAAGCTGAAAAAACACGCATACGAAAGAGATAGCGTAATTTATGACATCTAATGTAACTTAATAACCGCTTTTACGTTCTTTTAAAAGCATCCCGATATAGTAACGAAAGACTTCTAAAAATAATCAAATGTGATAAAAATATTCAAAATGGCGTCGTCAAGAGAGTCTTTTAGCCCGATTCAATCTGCCCACAATTGGGCCCACGCTTGAGAGCCCTAAAAGCTTACGGTCAAGCATTAATAAAAAGATGTTTGAAAATAAGCCCCATGGCAAGTGGGAGTTAGAAAGGTAGAGCCATGCTTATAAAATAAAAAAGCCTTTTATTTCTTGCATAAATTTTTACGAATTAAGGTTGGAATGTTTTTTTTTTTGAATGATGACATTAGTTTACCTAAGTACTTACAATTTAATATAGAGGCATATGAATGTGAATCTAAGTTTTCTTTATTTTCTACGTATATTAGTAGCACGTGTAATAGCTACGTGTATTAGTATTCAAAAAATTTTTAATCTATAAAATATTATTTTAAATAACTATTTTAAATAACTATAGTTCGTTTCGTTTTTCGGTAAACAAACTTTATGCGTCTCCTAATTGAAAAAATTAGGAAACAATTAGGAGAGCCATGCTTAAACGTCACCTTAATAAACGTCATCTTTATTTACAAAACAGTTTGAGAAACTTAAAATTCCTTTAAATGCATTTTTTGATATGCGCATTTGCTCCAATATAATTTGCATTTCATAACTAGTAATGCGTCATTTATGTAGGTAATAAAAATAAGTAATTTTTTTTCTTTTGTAGTTAAAAAATCGTGTAAAATTTTATAGTATACCTCGTTTTTTTAGCATTAGAAAAAAGGTAAATCTTGACGTGCCTGTCTTTTTATTGAAAAACACTGTTCAAAAATAAGTCATAGCAAATGTGTTACAATTATATAGCAAGGATATATATTTTCATTCTTTTATTTTCTTAAGTAATAGTTACTATTTTTTAAAGCGGATTCCAGTAAAAAGACACGTCTAGATTGATTAACAGTTTTCAAAAAAAAAACGAGTTCTCAGGTACCTACTACACTAGTATGGTTAATATTTATATGTCTGTACGGTTGTCGAAATCTTAATATGCATTGATTCGCCATTGGTTGTTTGAGAGATAAGTGAAAATAATATTTCGTCAACATTACACAACTGCAAAGCGTTTATTAGGGTTCCGTACCCAAAGGGTAAAACGGGACCCTATTACTAAGACTTCGCTGTCCGTCCGTCCGTCCGTCTGTCACCAGGCTGTATCTCACGAACCGTGATAGCTAGACAGTTGAAATTTTCACAGATGATGTATTTCTGTTGCCGCTATAACAACAAATACTAAAAACAGAATAAAATAAAGATTTAAATGGGGCTCCCATACAACAAACGTGATTTTTGAAGTTAAGCAACGTCGGGAGTGGTCAGTACTTGGATGGGTGACCGCTTTTTTTTGCTTTTATTTGTTTATTTTTTTGCATTATGGTACGGAACCCTTCGTGCGCGAGTCCGACTCGCACTTGCCCGGTTTTTTATTAATAGGTAGATCATCCGTATATCGCCATCTTTAAAAAAACACAGTTTCCCCCCATTAAAATAACCAAACAAGCCATGACAAGAGCCATAAAACGTCCACAAAGAGTCCCATCAAAGTCTAAGCATTTGTTACTCGGATAACGCCGCGTTTTTAATATCTGGAGGATAATAAATAGGTTAACATTCGCCTTATGAAGGAAAAACCTATTAACGACGCAAATGTATCAGGGGGGGTATTAGGTGGCGTGCGATATGATGTGAAAGTCGATAAGGCCATAATATACGTAGAAGAGAAGAATTTTCTCAGTATCTTCTCAGTAGATACATAGGTAACCGCAAACACCTAACAGAAATTGATGGTTGCAAGTACCTACTAATTGGATAATTAAATTTTGCATATGGAATTTTATTTGATCGTTACATATTTTAATTTATTGTATCTGCTCTCAATGTAAATTGAAATATCCTTGACCTATAAAATGTTACATTTAAAGATGTTAAAGCTACATAATCAATTCTCGTTTGATTATAATCGATAATAATCGTCTCATAAGTTCTCTGATTTATTAAACCCCTTCAGCATGAAATCTGAGTTTTTGAATTTCACAGAGAACTTTATATTTTACTGACTTCTATTGACCAATCTTAAAAAAAAATTACCTTATTAATATCTACCTTTTTCGCCCATCTGTAATCTTAATTTCATCGCCCACGTATCGCACGACACTGCAATAGCCCCCCTTAAACAGCCCAAAAGCGAAGCGACAAAATAAAATATCTATTACTATTAAGCATAACGATGGGCCGTCTTAAACACGACTTAATATCAGTAGGGAAAAAAATTAGTGTCATCAACTCGGCACGGTGTTTATATTTTTTGCGGCGATATTTATGATTTCGCATGCGATAAATTTGCGTGTAGGGGAAATGGGGCGAGCGGTTTGATGGTAGGATCCTGTATTAGATATTAGCGTTGGGTGGTTAATGTGAAATTGTATTATTACGCTACGTCTTACGTAGGCGAACAACGCGCGAACGCGGCGCGGCGCGGCGCGGCGAAAGCGGCCGCCGCCGCGCCGCGCCGCGCCGCGCCGCCTGACATTCGCGTGCAAATCGCGCCGCACCGCGTTCGCAACGAGATCGCTTACGTAGGACACTTCTATGGGCATCAAAGGATTGATTTCGCCGCGCCGCGCCGCGCCGCGTTCGCGCGTTGTTCGCCTACGTAAGACGTAGCGTTACAGATGTAGTGCAATAATTGTCAAGCGGACCCCAGTCTCTCATGAGCCGTAAGAAATTGTAGAGGTAAGTAAGTAAAACGTACTAGTATTTGACAGCCTAATTTCAATAATTGTTTGTAATCTTTTCAATCTCGAACCAATTAAGGCCACTCAGCAAGTTTCGTGTCCTTAAGACGGTACTCGATTGAAAACCTCTCCATTATATAACGATTGTATAAAATACTATTATTTGTCACCATACTTTTATACAAACTTTCAGATCACATCCAATATCTATCCACCACGTTTAATGCCATCTCGAAGGGCTAAAGACGATCAACATATTCTTATTCCTCGGAAGACAAATGATCGACCACTGGATTCCAATCCATTTGTCCCCTCGATCGCGTGAGACGAATTGTGTGCGGTGTTTTATCGTATGCCTAATTCTATTGTGTGTGGACTAAGTCTAAAGAGAATCAGTTTTTAGGTAGCAACATCAGTTGCGAAAAAAAAGGGAACAGGCCCAATAGACAACATGACGCTTACGCTACGTAGCGAATGAAACGCATCTGTCAATGTATGGAAAAGTGATAGAGAGACACACACGCGTATTCGGGAAACGAGATAATCACAAGATCTAGAAACGATATAGAGATCAACTAGATTTACATTAGATATCGACTAGATGTGACTTGGATATCTAAGTCATAACTTGACGAAATCCTTCAAGAGGACCTCCAGAATCGCGGAAACGTCAAATTTGACATATATATCTTACAAATATCTTTAAATTATCCATATCGTAACTTGTTGAAGTCTAGTAGAAATCTAATTCATTTTCCGAATCGAGCCGTTAGGTGGAGTCTTCTGTAAAGATGCACAAGGCCTAATGATGATGATGAAGTCTAAAGAGAATCAGTTTTTAGGTAGCAACATCAGTTGCGAAAAAAAAGTAACAGGGTGTCAGGAAATATAACAAATATTGTCGCTCAATACTTAATGAACGATATCTAAAAAATGCACGAAAGTAGGCAGTTTTTTTTTCAAAACGAGTTTTAGAAAAGGTGTTATATTTAAGCTAATTTTTGTTTGATTTCCAAACATTTCATAGAATTGAAATAGTACCACTTTTAACTTGTTTAGTTTCTTTTCGATACCTTCCTTACATGTTTGGATTAAAATTTAAATGTGTATGTATCTACCTAGCAGGGCATATTAATAAAATTAATAACCTTGACGTTTATAACTTGAACCAACCCCTTTCTCTCAAATCGGAGTTTGAACTTTTTCCAAATACGTTTGTAATGCGATTCTGGCAACAATATAAATGTGTTCACATATTTTTACCAATGATATCGCTCGTTGCTACAACTTGATCATTTTAGGGAAATTTGATTGAATTACGGTCTAAACAAAGCAATTAAGTACTTAAATAAAGTATTTTTTTACGAGACAGACGGCCACAAAAACTTGTGTGAAAACGACGGAAATAAAGGTACCCAACAAAGTAAATTCGCGATAGACCAGCGCGTAGCCAACATGCCAATCGCTTACGCTCCGTAGCGATCGAAACGCAACTGTCACGGTCGCACTAATATGAAATAGTGATAGAGAGACATAAAGCGTTTCGTTGTCGAAGCGATAGCGATTGACACCTTGGCTAGGCCGGCCGGTTTAAAATATGTTATAAGGATGACTCACGCTAAACCGGCCCGGGCCCGGGCCGTGGCGTCCGACACGTCATTTTCTATGACAGCTGATCTGTGATCACGTGATGCTTTCCATAGAAAACGAAGCGCCAGAAGCTCCGGCCGGGTCTAACGTGAGTCATCCTTTAATATGTGATCATATTAACGTGGATATTTTAAATGTTGTGTTAACTTGGACGCCAATGACCGATATATCCGCACCGCAGTTTCAACGCCAAAGACCGATTAATCGGTCACATACCACAGAGCAACATAGACCTGGTGCATATGCGTATTGCATAAAGTTCAATTTCAGTTTTGACACTTCTGTGACGTGGCGTCCGAGTGACAGCTTTTGTGTTTGACACGGCGTCGAAACGGTTAATGCGTCCAAAAAAATTATTTTCAGACAGCTTTATAAAAAAAAACCAAAACGCACTTTTTAACTAATCACAAACACGTTCCTTTTTGTTTCCCACCACGACATCCGGAATACGTCTCCATCGGGCCGTGAACAATAGCTATTTTCGAACATTCTCACCCCCGCATTAGTATGATATACTGCGGGGCGTATTGAGACGGCGGATGAAATATCGGCGCCGCTGATCCAGTGATAAATATGCTGGAGTTTTCGAAACCGATTTCGAATGCTAAATACAAGCTTGCGTGGAGAAGTATTTTTAGTTTTGGTATTTTTCGGGATATTTCTAAATGTGACTTTTATTTGGCACACAACACGTACAGTCAGCAGCAGAAGTAGCTAAATGGGCGAGTTGTTCAAAATTACATTGACACGCTATTGTCTTAACAATAAAGTCGCGTCAAGATCATTTTGAACACCTCGACCGCTTAGCAACTTCTGCTGCTGACTGTAGGATCATTGAAACAGGCTGTATACTCGTAAATTGGTGTCGCATAATAAAAATCCAATTTTGGTTTTGTTTGGTTTTTTTCGCTATACTGCAAAATGGGAAATTTATTTGGCACATTTACCTATGGAATTACCTCTTTGTCAGCTAATTGAAGTTATTAACTTAATATTATAGTCTGTATCTTTAGGTATTTAAATAGAACTGAACAAAATCTACCCTCAAATGGCTCCTTAAGCCAGTTGAGGGTAGATGAAAATATTACACGATCAAATAATGTAGGTTAAAGTCAGGTCGTTCAGTGAATGATCCAGGCGGTTTTGTATTTGGTTGGCTAACCAATTGTTATAACTACCCGAAAATGTACAAATTATTTGTTTGCTTTTATTTAAATACCTAAAAATACAGAGTATAGGTAAGTTTCTTATTTCATACTAACCAAATTTTATTTTACAACTATCATTACCATTTCCCACAAATTCATACGGTAATGATATGTCGTCACTAACCCACAATTAGCCAGCAAATCGGATCGCCGTGACGGACGCTCATCGGATTCCGTCAATCAATTACGCGATTAGGGCAATTAACTTCCGGCGCGTCACGGTGACGTGTCGGTGACGTCACGTGTCACGGATAATGTAGTTTGAATTTTAGTTGGCTGTTTATGACGGTGTACTGGGCATTTAGAATTCAGTGGTTTTCAAACTTTGGTGACGGAACCCTTTCGGAAAGTGAAATATTTGACGGACCCCAAATTAAAAATTTTCGTTCGTCACTGGATCAGATATACTTAATAAAAGGACTGTTTTATTTCTTCTTATTAGTACAAATATTCTCGCGAAGCCCCAACAGAGGCTTTGCGGAACCCCAGGGGTCCGCAGAGCACACTTTCAGAATGGATTTAGATAGTCTGCAAATTTTATCATTGTTTTTCATATTTCTCGGTTGCATCTCAAGGGTCTGAACTCCAAGATTATATAATTCCAGAATAATAATATAACTCCAGAATCTTCTGGAGTTTCTTTGATAACCTTAAGATTACCATCTAGTTTTCCAACTCTGTTGCAAAAACTAGACCTTGTTGGGATTAGATCCATTTCCTCTTTTTCCCTTCACTGTAAAAATCAAATGATGATTTCATATGTACGTTCTGAAAAACTCATTGGTACGAGCCGGCATCCGAACCTATGACCTCCGGTTTAGAAGCTTTAGGACGCTTGATTACTCGTGCGTCATATTTTATTTTTTATAAGAATTTATGTTTATTAGAACTTCACTTTGGACTAAACTCACTACACTTGAATATATGATTTTTTATGTTAACTTTTGAGATAAAAATGTACCAATACAAAAAGACTATTAATAACACATATCATGGTTTAATCATACAAGCGAAAGCGGAACTGCCATAAGAAGCATAACAGCCGATTTCCTCCATAAAATTCGCCCTAAAACAAAAAAACATCGCATTTTCAAACCATCAGAACCCTCCGCACCCTATTCTCCAACCAATCGAAACTTAGATATGTATCGAACGTTTTGAAATTGGCTCAATTCCGCTCAACATTGTAGGCTAAGCGCTGACACCGGAAAATTGTATATGATAGGGGTCGGCAAACTTTTAAGAAGAAGAACCAACCGCAGTAGAAATCACCAGTTTTACAAATGTCAAAGAGCGGCAAATGGTGTTTTCGGTTAAATAAGACATTGGAAGATGCAATTTATTAGTTGCGTCAGAAGCCGCAATCGTACCCCTAAATAGCCGCATGCATAATATATGCATATATGCCGCTTGGTGTATGATAATGAGAGACACAAAACCGCTTTAGTTAGTTAGCATTACTATCCTTACTGATAAAAGTTCAGATATAAAAACTCAAGGAATGTCAGCGAGCCGCAGAGTGTAATATTTTGGGCGTGAAATTAACTGATCGCATTAAAAATACAATGCGCAGTATTTAATCCAAAACGCGAATATCAGTGGCGTAGATGAAATTGTCGCCAAGCTTATAGACTGGACAGGACTAGTCTGCCGTATGCTATGGTCCTGCAGGCCAAAACAGCTAACCGTTGTGAGGCGTCCCACAAATCGTGTGGCGTCACGTTAGACCCTAATGTGAAGGCCAGACACCATTACCCGTACTGACCTTACCATTTTATGGGACTAGCTCTTGGTCTATTAGATATGTATCGAACGATCGCAAATTGGCTCAATTCCACTCGACATTACCAAAAGCTTTGGCAAAAGATATAAAAAAGCGAGTCAAGTGCTTCCATGCGTTCAAAGAATGTGGGTCTAGATGTAGATATATGCGTATGATAGATGATTTTACTGTATTGTTTTTTTTATGAGATTTTTTTGTCGGTATGGATAAGGATGATATTAGATGAATTGTTAGTTCCTTATTATGTAGTTATGATACATTGATGATGTCTTAATTTGATTGTTTGATTATTTGATGTTTAATGCACACAATATATATTTTGTAGGTAGGTATTGAGTTCAAGACTCCTTGATGTTCAATTTTCCATTCGAAATACCGCAGGCGAATTTCATTTCACAGTTATATGCAAGGCAGAAAGTTTTCGGAGAAACACACAGTTGAATTGAAAGGATGTTTACAAAAACAACATAACTGCTTAGAGCGGTTGACACTTTTTAACCGACTTCCAAATCCCAAAGGAGGAGGTTATCAATTCGGTTGTATGTTTTTTATTTTTATTTTTTTTTTAATTTTTTATGTTTGTTACTCCATATCTCCGTCATTACTGAACCGATTTTGAAAATTATTTTTTTGATTGTATGTATATGCATACAGATTGGTCCCGTTTTTGTCAAAATCTAGTTCTGATGATGGGGTCCATGAGGAATCGACGGAACTCCTCAAATCTTAAAGGCATACATATGGTGATTTTTATGTTTTTATCAACAAATCAAGCATATACATTCAAAAACATGACATTTGATGAAGTGGAACTGCTGATGATGATCAGAACGGAACTCTTCAACGACGCATAGTTCACCTTTAGCGATTTGTCCCCTTCGTTATGTTTGTTAAGCAAGTTAAGTTTTTAAGCCACAATTTTATCAAGCTTGAGTTCTGATGATGGGATCCATGAGAAATCGAGGGAACTCCTCAAATTTTAAAGGCATGCGTATAGAGATTTTTGTATTTTCATCAGAAAATCAAGCACTTTCATTAAAAACTGTCGCATTTGATGAAGTGGAACTGCTGATGATGATCAGAACGGAACTCTTCAACGACGCATAGTTCACGTTTGGCGATTTGTCCTCTTCGTTATGTTTGTTAAGCAAGTTTAGTTTTTAAGCCACATTTCTGTCAAGCTCGAGTTCTGATGATGGGATCCATAAGGAATCGAGGGAACTGCTCAAATCTTAAAGGCATACGTATATAATTTTTTGTATTTTCATCATAAAATCAAGCATTTACATTAAAAACTGTCGCATTTGACGAAGTGGAACTGCTGATGATGATCAGAACAGAACTCTTCAACGACGCATAGTACATGTTTGGTGATTTCGAATTTCGATTTTGACTTGGACTGGGACCCGGACTCATACCCGGATCCGGTTCGGACCCGGACTCGGACTCGGACTCGGACCCGGACTCGGACCCGGACTCGGACCCGGACTCGGACCCGGACTCGGACCCGGACTCGGACCCGGACTCGGACCCGGACCCGGACTTGGACCGGGACTCGGACCCGGACTCTGACTCAGAGACCCGGACCTTGACCCGGAAAACCACTATGATACCTAAACTAAATAAACCACTATGATTACCTACCATAAAATGTGGGTATGATGATGCCAAACCCCTCCCGCTCAAACTCCCGTACACCGCACCGCATGCGCCGTTAAGTGGGTTAGGTTAGGTTTGAACTGCGATCCTCACATCGCTAGGTTTAGGAAGTGCTTGGCTGGCGTCCTCTTCTCCTCTTCTCCCACTTAACTGATGACATCTGCCTTAATCCTCTAAGTTTGTTTAATTTGTGATGTTTAATAGTCTTTATAATTTAATGTAAAGTTCGTTACTCGTTATATTGTAATGTTTAGATAGATATTTCTTCTCTGATATTTTTCACTGTAACTATAATATGGTGATAATTAGTTTGTAATATTTCCGCTCAATTGTAAAACATGCTGTGTACACTTGTTTTGGATCTCGTGCTAGATTTAAGCCATAATGTGCAAATGTATTACCCATGATATTGTACGATGTCTGTTTAGTGTACCTAATAAAGTAAAATAAAAATAAAATAAAGAACCGAACAAAAGTGGGTTTGGTTCGGTTAGAACTGCGAGTCTTACAGAAACGAAATGCTACTAGAAAAGTGGGTTTGATTAGGTTCGAACTGCGATCCTCACAGAACCGAACTGCTATCAGAGAAATGGGTTAGGTTAGGCTAGATAACTACTACCCTTACGGAAACGAAATGCTACTAGAAAGTAGGTACTGGTTTTACCTCCTTTTCTACATAGTGCACCATCTACCATAATCTTTCACCGGGCCCCATAGAAGTCGGTTTTTTTTTCTTAAAAATTATTTAAGAACATTGTCAATCGTTGTGTCAACCAGTGTAGTCAGTTATATTGTTTTTGTAAACATCCCTTCAATTGCTTTGAAATATGTACCTACTTCAAAAATGTATTAGTACATTATAGTGTTCCAATCCCAATTTGTAATTTCCTGAGGAAACCTCGGCACGCCATTCATCTAGCAATGTGCCAAAGAGAATATTTAAAAATTGCAGTTCTCGGTATTTTTTTCTGCACGAACAGAAATCGAAACTAACTGTAAGAAAGTTGGGCAATAAACCCCAACTTTACAGTTAGTTTCGATTTCTATGACACTTGAAATAGACGCCAATGAGTGCCGTAAATGTCAAATTAAACAGTCGTCAACAGTTAAGAACATTGAGTAATAATCCCTAATCTGAACGGGAACTTTCTAAGTGCATCTAGCACAAGAATATTTTCAGAAATTGCGGAAATTTTGAGCAACTGCACTGCAACTTCGGCTACACATTGCTACATTCATCCATATCCGTTCGCAAAATTATCCGAATCAACTAACACTTAAAAAAGCACTTTAACCAAGGAAACCTGTTTGCAACCATCAATAAGAATAGCATTAAGAATATTCAAGCCATAAGGCGGCGCCATTAGCCCCCCCAATAAAAGTGAGATATCAATAAGGGGATATAAATTTTAATACATGCAACATTTAATAATATCTTTCGGAGCGATTTGAGGGGGATTCTGTATGGAAATTTCGCTTTGAACGGGCGGTTTGGGGAATCAATTTGGTATTGCGTATTTGGAGAATAAAAAGGTTTTTGTGAAAGCTATTTCTTAACTGATAACATTGTAATACATGTATACATCCTGAAATATCCTAGTTGGACTGGGTGCTAATTACTAGCCGCCTTAAGGACAAAATGCAACCAAGGTCAAACAAACAGCGGCAAAATATGTTTCAAAAATGGCAAGTGTGAATAATGATAATAATTAATAAATCTTGGACACGGCGCGGATAGTCCGCCGGTTCCTCTCTCTGCGGCCCTGACCACCGGCAGCTTGGGCCCTGCCCCGCTGCTGGCGGCACCCTAGGTTAGGTTTTTTATAATGTGTTTATACTTATTTTTTGTTGTTTTTTATGTGTTTTTGTATTTTACTTTTATATTCATGTTATAAATGACCTAGCCTAAGAAGAAAAATAAATAAATGGAATAAATAAATTATTAAACAGGCGTTTACAACAATTTTACTTATGTAACAAAATTCGTTCGGACCATGAACGAGGTCCCAAAAAAACACCACACTGTATAAAACCACCACTTTATTTAGGCTACAAATATAATGACCACCAAAAAATACTTTGGTACCCTAAATAAAAAAATCATGCTTACCAAAAAAAATTACTGAACACCAAAAAAATAAGGCCTAAAATTACAAATGTACCACCATTTTAATTACGACTGCACTTCAAATTGTATCCGAATACCAAATATATTGAATGATTACCAAAAATCATTAATGATCACCAAATCTTGAAGACCAAATAAATGCGATATTTTCACCTAAATAAACCACTATGATACCAAAAAATTTATACATATTACCAAATAAAGTAAAATGATGCCAAAATTACTAGCCCCTCCCGCTCAACCCCCGTACCCCGCACCGCATAACTTAGGTAGGCATACTGAAATGCTACTAGAAAAGTATGTTAGGTTAGGTTTGTACTGCTATCAGTTAAGTGGGCTAGGTTAACACTGCGACCCTTACAGAAACGAATTGCTACTAGAAAAGTGGGTTAGGTTAGGTTTAAACTGCGACCCTTACAGAAAAGAAATGCTACTAGAAAAGTGGGTTAGGTTAGGTTTGAACTGCGAACCTTACAGAAACGAAATGCTACTAGAAAAGTGGGTTAGGTTAGGTTTGAACTGCGAACCTTACAGAAACGAAATGCTACTAGAAAAGTGGGTTAGGTTAGGTTTGAATTGTGACCCTTACAGAAACGAAATTCTACTAGAAAAGTGGGTTAGGTTAGGTTTGAACTGCGACCCTTCCAGATAAGAAATGCTACTAGAAAAGTGGGTTAGGTTAGGTTTGAACTGCGAACCATACAGTAAACGAAATGTTACTAGAAAAGTGGGTTAGGTTAGGTTTGAACTGCAACCCATACAGAAACGAAATGCTACTAGAAAATTTTGCTTTGCTTTAATAGGATAGCAAGATTTAAAAATTTGGTTATAATTTTACATTAAAATGGAGTTCTAATTTTGGTGGTCATTTACTATTTTTGGGTTTACAATGATTATTTTGGTGTCATTTTATTTAATAGGATAGCACGATGTAAAAATTTGGTTCTCAATTGACATTAAATTGGGGTTTGAAATTTGGTAATTATTTACAATTTTTGGGTTAATAATGATTAATTTGGTGTCATTTCCTTTAATAGGATAGTAAAATGTAATAAAATTGGTAATCATTTCACATTAAAATGGTGTTACAATTTTGGTGATCATTCATTATTTTAGGGTGGTAAAGTAGATTTTTTTGGTATTAAATTTTATTAAATCTGGTGATCAGTTAAATAGCAGCCCTTTTTACTATCTATAACTACTTCACACTGTATATAACACTCACTGCTTGATTTGAATTTTGAACTGACGACATGTTCCTCGAAGCTTATAGCTGGAGATCTAAGGTCCCGTTTTCTAAGGGGACCTTGCATTTTGGAGACAAAGCAAACCGCTTGGAACAGGTGTTCCTGGGGGTGATCTGAGCTGATTAAGCCCGGTTGCCAAGAGGTTCCCCCCAGCAGGTGGGCAGGGGAGGGGGGGGAAAAGTGCCTCCGGCGCGCCTCACTCTAAGCTTTATATCTGCATACATCTCGCTACTATATCAAGTTTGGTGTCTTTTTCGTGTAATTCGAGGATGAAGAATTCATTTCTGTGACTAAATTTTCACTCACCCATACAAAAAATTCGAGAAATTCAACATTCAAAAAATTTCATCTCATTTTTTTTTTCCGAAAATCTTCTACAAAATTTAAACTATGAGGATGTGCCCTAGAAAAAAAATACCTGTGAATAGCCCAGTTATTCTACTATACAGAATAGTAAACATGTCAAACATTATTTTCATAAGTTTCTTAAAAAAAAAATGTTTGTGTCGCGCGGCGTACCTGCATTGTAAGAGCGGTATGCAGCGTTTAGGATATTTAAGTATGTTTAGATGATTTCTGATAAGCTGTTATTCTTCTGGTTGTAGATTACAATAATAAATTACTTCTGGACGTGATATACCTATATACAAATATAAATTAAATATATAAATAGAGATGTTGGGAAAACTTTCGCTAATAGAGTTAATTAATTATAAATGTGATAAAATTAACATAGGAGATGTTTCTTGACAAAAAATGCTGGTTAAAATAAGATATATATTGTTCGCAATTGCAACTAAAAGCCCATTGGTTCGTGCATTTTAGTTTTTTTTAACGCAGTGCGCATTTTTTTTGGTAGCGGCAACGAATAAGCTCTAAATAAGCAGCAACCGCCGCAGGTAGGTTTGGACATATGGGCTCCTAATAACCATTTTGTTTGGACCTGCCCCAGTCAGCAGGGCATGATAGCTGTTGTTGAGGGGCTATAATCTGTCCCCAAACATAGACCAAATCATTTCATATTTCATATATTTTATTCATAATAGTTCGTATTACATGTCAAAAATATTGTTTACAAGAAATTATTTACAAAATAAGATTTGTAACATTTTACATAATAATATGATATACAATAAAAATTAAATATAAATCTAAGTTTGGGTACTTATTTTGTACTCCATAAACTCATTAAAGCTGTAAAAAGTGTGCTCGATAAGCCATCGTTTCAGTTCACCACCGAACCATGCAACAAAACTGAAAACCGCCGTTTCGCCGAAATAATTTTTAAGTTATAAGATTTTACTATTGAATGTATGTTAGTTTATAAGATATGTATCTATAGGCCTTAGTTGCCTGATAATAAATGATATTTGATTTATTTTGATAGCCTCCTTGGTAAACTGCACGGAGAATATGTCTACGTAGGTAGCGCATCTTCCATTGAGGGCAGATTCTCTATCGGAGATTTATTTTTGTAAAAAGTACTTTTCGGCACTCTTTTACACTCGTAGTTGTACCTGATCTAAAATCAGTAACAAAATACTATGCATTTTTTTAAATAACGTCTAGAGGCCAATTCACACCTCGTAATTCAAATCTGTCCATACTTGCTATTGTAAGACTCTTACTTGTCATACAAGACAATAACAATATTGGCAATGCCTGCTCAATATTGCCTCGTTTGCCGTATTTAAACACCTCCGTTACGGCAGGAATGGCAGGATTGGGCTTCAAGGTTGAAATACGCTTTTTTCCCTTTCCACACAAAAAGAAACAGTGTCGCAACCTGAAAAGGCATGGAAGACTGGCAAGATTTCTGACCTTTCTGGTCCTGTAAAATAAATAATATATCTATGCGTTTCAAATAAAATCATATATTTAAAGAAAGTTTGACCTATTGCCCAGATGAGCTGCCTCCTACTGCGATGTATATTTTACAGGACCAGAAAGGATAGTAGTCTTGCCATTCTTCCACGCCTTTTCAGGTTGCAACACTGTTTCTTTTTTGTGTGGAAAGGGAAAAAAAGCTTATTTCAAGCTTGGAGCGCATATGCTGCTGTAACGGAGGGATTTTTTCTTTGTTACACTCTTGGAGTGGTTGTGGCCATTATGTAAACTTTTGAGCGACTCATTTAACGACACGTTGGCATTCCTCCCGTAGAGCTGCTTTCCGTGAGCATTCGTTTACTGTGGCCATCTGCATGGTCCAGCTCATTAGAGATCTTCTTCTAGCCCTGTCACCTCTCACTCTTCCCTGTACAACTAGACGTTCTGTGGATGTTCCGTCTCGCCGAGACGCGTATCTAAAGAAGTTGAGTACTGAGTTTTGCCCGTAGAAAGCAACCGCTCAAATTGATGCATTGGTCCAGAACTCAGTCCATGATATGCCCAGCATTCGTCTCCAGCACCACATCTCTAGTGCATTCATTTTCTGTTTTTCGGATGCCCTTAGTGTCCATGTCTCAGCAGCATAAAGAAAAATGGGAAATATGAGGGTTCTGACAAGCCTGGTTTTAGTGGTCCTTGATAATGTACCGGAGGGATTTAAACAACAACAAGGACAAGCAGGCAATAGGTAACCAAGGAGGCAATATTGAGCAGCCAATTTTGGTAAAATTTGTTATTGTCTTGTATGACAAGTAAGAGTCTTACAATAGTTACAATATTAAATCTGAACAGATTTGAATTACGAGGTGTGAATTGGTCCCTAGACATTATTTTAATACTATGCATTTTGTTACTGTGTTCAGATCAGGTGTGTAAATAAATGAGTGTCGAAAAGTACTTTTTACAAAAAGAAATCTACAGTTAGAGAATTTGCCTCCAATGGAAGATGCGCTACCTACATAAACATATTCTCCGTGCAGTTTACTAAGGAGACTATGTTGGGGGACAGATTATAGCCTCTCAGCAACACCTACTATGCCCTGCTGACTGGAGCTGGTCCAAACAAAATGGTTATTGGGAGCCCATATGTACAAACCTACCTGCGGCGGTTGCTGCTTGTTTAAAGCTTATTCGTTGCTGCTGCAAAACAAAATGGGGAGGGCAGGGAGGTGCATCTGCGTTTAAAAAACTAAAATGCACGGACCAATGGGCATGTAGTGGCAATTGCGAACAATATATATCTTATTTTAACCAGCATTTTTTGCCAAACATCTCCTATGTTAATTTTATCACATTTATAATACTTAACTCTATTGGCGAAAGTTTTCCCAACATCTCTATTTATATATTTAATTTATATTTGTATATATATATATATATATCACGTCCAGAAGTAATTTATTGATGTAATCTACAACCAGAAGAATAACAGCTTATCAGAAATCATCTAAACATACTTAAATATCCTAAACGCTGCATACCGCTCTTACAATACAGGTACGCCGCGCGACACAAAACATTTTTTTTAAGAAAGTTATGAAAAAAATGTTTGACATGTTTACTATTCTGTATAGTAGGATAACTGGGCTATTCACAGGTATTTTTTTTCTAAGGCACATCCTCATAGTTTAGATTTTGTAGAAGATTTTCGAAAAAAAATGCGTTGAAATTTTTTGAATGTTGAATTTCTCGAATTTTTTGCATGGGTGAGTGAAAATTTAGTCACAGAAATGAATTCTTCATCCTCGAATTACACGAAAAAGACACCAAACTTGATATAGTAGCGAGATGTATGCAGATATAAAGCTTAAGGATGACTCACGCTAGACCGGGCCGTGCCCGGACCGGGGCGGGCCGGAGCGAGCCGACGCAGGAGCTGTCAGGAGCGCCACCGTGACCGGACCGTTCCGGGGCCGGGGCGTCAGGGCCACCCGTTTATTACATTAACACTAGTGCTGTCCGAGCAATGTCCGAGCCTCTAGTGTTTACATGTAGGAACTCGAGTCCTTTGAGTCTGAATTTGATGTAGGCACAGCTCGTTTTTACAAGACTCTGCGCTTAAAAAACTTCTCCCGACTTCTGTCCTTTGTAGTCCTTTTTAAGAGCAACTCAAAAGGACTCGAGCCTCCAAATAAAGACTCCGTGAAAAAATTTATAGGTTTTTCCTATATAACAGTAACGAAATTAAGCGTTATTTTATGATTTATGTACGTATCTAATCTACAAATTATACATAAAGACAATGCATTTCGATTTTTTTTTGTAAAAAAGCGAGAGTTCTCTGAAAAGTACTCAAGTCTCTACAAGAGACTTTGGTCTCTATCTAGTTGAAAAGAACTCGAGTTTAAACTTAATTATAAGAGTCAGAAAATTGAGTAGTCTTCAAGCAGAGGATTCAAAGGATTCGAGTCCTACCCAGCCCTATCCGAGCCGACCGGGACGTCCGAGCTGACTGTTCATGACAAATGTCATAATAAATGTCAATCAGATTGAAAACAATGGTTCGATCGGAAGCAAGCGGATATGGAAGGAAATAATATAATCAAAATATTGGCCCTAGCTGCCTTAATGACTGATTAAGAGGCTACTGCATACTCTAGGGCGTACATCCACGTCGACACGTTCGGAAAAATAAGAATAGGTACATACAACATTATGTAAAGAGCTTTATTTACATATGACTCAAGATTCTTTCGAAGCCGTCCACACGGCAGAATTAAACAACGTTTGGTAAAACAAAAACAAGATTTCAGAAACCAATATCCAGCATTCACCGTCTGGCTCTCTGCTTAAGGTAAGATATGGAAATACAGTGCATGTTCTCCATACAAACATAGTTCCCATTTTCTTCACTGGATATTGATATTATGGAATATTTAGGTAGTCGTCAGCAAACTGTAGTGGTACCCAAAGCATTTAGTTACATTCTACAAATGTAGATTTTTCAGCTTATCTGGTTTTGACATTATTTTCACCCATCAATGCCACGTTCTTCAGTGTTCATGTGTTCAGTTCAGATATGTTCAATTTCAGGAACCCATGCATGAAAAACGAGTTTAAAAGAGGAGAAATTTCCAATGGCTGCGACAAAGTAACAAAAATTTAAAAAGTATCGGTATAAGATAATTATCTACAAGCTGTTTTCGGCCACAGCTAATACAGTACCACCACTAAGAATGTCGGTGGTGCGCTCTCAATAAAATAAGTAAGTAAATAAAAAACTATTAAGCTCGTTACACTAAGATAGAATTGTGTCGGTTACAAAAAATAAACTATCTACTTACTTACTTTCCTCTGGTGAAAAAGAAGCCAAGATGGCAAAAACGGAACCCTTACAGTTTCGTCATGTCCGTCCGTCTGTCTGCCTGTCTGTCTGTCTCTGTCTGTCTGTCTGTCCATATGTCACAGCTATTTTACTCAAAAAGTATAAGATAACGATTAGGAAATTAGGTATATTTTGTAAGTCGTGCAGAAGAAGATAACAATATAATTGATTTTAAATATGTCAATTCCAGATTTTCTGTTACTTATAAGTATGTATGCAGCAGTTTTCATTTCACTACACCTTATAAAACAAAGTCCCCCGCCGAGTCTGTCTGTTTGTGTGGATGTAATGTATATTTGCGATAAACTCAAAAACTACTGAAACGGATTCTCATGCGGTATTAACCTATCAATAGAGTGATTCTTGAGAAAGGTTTCGGTGTATACATTTTTAAGGTTTTGTGTAACCCTTCTGAAGCCAGGATGGGTTGCTAGTTTATATTTATTCATTAGCTTGCATTGCAATGGCACTTTAGGCTTAGCCTATAAGTACTAAGATTCTAATGCTTAGATCTAATATAAAAAAAAGTCCTTCTTTGGTCCGACTCTTAAATAATATGTTTGGACTCTTTTCTTATGCCTTTTTACATTTTCCGACTTTTAAATATTTTGACGCTGTCATGTTTTTCGAATATTATAATAAACATGTCAAAAGAAAAAATTGTGATATTAAATTTGTAGAAAGATACTAAATGTATTTGAATATGCAAGAACATGTTGAATGCAGGTAATGTATCGTGTTACCCCGCGCGTCAAGGTATTGGCAAAAATAGGTATGATTATGGTGTAGTGCTCTTTGAATCTGCATAGGAATCCGCTTTGGCCTTTGTAATACCTATTAGTATGCATTGATGCTGTTGTCTCCCCCAGGGTGTTTGTCTGTCTGTATTTTAGGATTTCATTAGCTATCCAAAACATCATCATCATCATCATAACTTAAGAGTTATTCTCTTGTCGGTGGAGTATCTTCCAGCTTTCCCTATCTTGCGCCAAAACATACGAACCCAAATTATTTCTGTGTTTTAAGGGTGAAACCCTGATCGTGTGAAGAGATTTTATTTTCTTTGACAAATACAGCATTTGCATTAACTACACATAGATGAGGTGTTCTATGATTATGTGGCTTTCGAAATGCTTTAGTCTTAGGTATGACAACTTCCTGAATTAACTGCGTAAAGCTCGAGAAAATACTACCAATAGGATAGGCTAGATGATAAGTTTTTTGTAAAGGATCAAATGTCGATATCATATGGGACCCATGCAGGCTTGCACCCATGATATTGAAGTAGGAGGATTGTTAGGGTTCCGTACCCAAAGGGTAAAACGGGACCCTATTACTAAGACTTCGCTGTCCGTCCGTCCGTCCGTCCGTCCGTCCGTCCGTCCGTCCGTCCGTCCGTTCGTCCGTCCGTCCGTCCGTTCGTCCGTCCGTTCGTCCGTCCGTCTGTCACCAGGCTGTATCTCACGAACCGTGATAGCTAGACAGTTGAAATTTTCACAGATGATGTATTTCTGTTGCCGCTATAACAACAAATACTAAAAACAGAATACAATAAAGATTTAAATGGGTCTCCCATACAACAAACGTGATTTTTGACCAAAGTTAAGCAACGTAGTCGGGAGTGGTCAGTACTTGGATGGGTGACCGTTTTTTTTTGCTTTTTTTTGTTTTTTTTTTTGCATTATGGCACGGAACCCTTCGTGCGCGAGTCCGACTCGCGCTTGTCCGTTTTTTTTTTAAATATTTGTAAGTATATTGTATGTACGTAGGTTTGTCTGTAAGTATATTTTTTGGTTCTAGAAGTAATACCTAGTAACCTTAACAGTGATGTCTTTCACGTTTTTTTTTCAAGTAGGCACGTACTACTTGCATACGTGAGAAATAAGAAGAGGAGTAAAATAAATTTAATATATACATACGTATGTCCAAAGAAAGAGCGCTATGATAAGCAAAAGTTATTTTTTAGGGTTCCGTATCTCAAAAGGAAAACACGGAACCCTTAAAGGATCACTTCCGTCCATCTGTCTGCCCGTCTGCCCGTCTGTCCGTCCGTCCGTCTGTCCGTCTGTCCGTCCGTCCGTCTGTTCGTCTGCCCGTCCGGCCGTCTGTCTGTCGATACCCTTTATTTCGGGAACGGGTCCGTATTGAGTTGAAATCTTTTATATACTCCTAGACTTCGTAGCGTCGACCTACGGTCCTGTGAAGATAAATCAAATAGTAATAATTATTATGTATGTATGTATGTAATGTACCTACAGTATTTCCAAAAAAAGCTAAAAAAAAAAACTAAAGCTAAAATTTTAGGCGCTATGTAAGGTTTCGGTGCTTAGGTACAGTCACCTGCAATAATATGTTACGTTTCGAAGGCCGCAAAAATATGTGACACGCTCTTATGGCTCTACGAATAAGTTCGTGTCAGATATTTTTGCGGCCTTCGAAGAGTAACATATTATTGCAGGTGACTGTACAGTCGCCATCAGATATATCGGAGCGGCCAAGGTGTTCACAATATCTGAACACGCACTCTAACGCCTTGACAATAAAGGCGTGCTCAGATATTTGTGAGCACCTTGGCCGCTCCGATATATCTGATGGCCACTGTATTATAATTTTATTGTTATGACATGAAGTATGGTAAATAATTTTGATGGTATATGTTTTGATTATTTTTTATTAATAAAAATATTATTTATAGAGAGGAAGGAAGAGAAACTGCCCAAATTCCACACGGGCTAAGCCTTGGCCACAGCGAGTATAATCACTAGGTACCCCTAACTTATAAAACAAAGTACCAAAGAGTGTATAGGTATATGCTCGCGATAGAATCAAAATAGGTATTGTGATACAATTAATTGTATTATAAACGATTTTTTTTTTCATGTATGTACCATGGACATTCCTCGATGGCACCAAGTTGCAACCGGGAAGCGATAATCACTCGGCATATCAAGACAGTAGCAGCCACATCTAAGGAGATCATGAATACCTATTCAATAAATTTTTATTCTTTGCTGTTTGATATGTAATAATAAGTTTTTGGCAAAAATTTCATTTTTGGTACAAGCTTTTATCGTCGACTGTACTTTTTTCCACAGGCAACTAATACTCATCGAGACAATTCTAAAAACCCCAAACACAATTAGGTTCCGTTGTTTTATCACAGAGTTCCTATGGCCAGCTCCGGTCTCCATCATCAGATCAGCTCGATGACTTACAATCGGAAACCGGGAAGTGAATCAAATATAACTTGCAAGATTTGATTACAGACAGACAGACAGACAACGGTCAGGTGAAACTAAATAAAAGCTTATAAAAATGCGGTTAATCCAAGATTTCACAGGTCCACCCGCCATCCTGACATCAGAATGGCGGGTGGACCTTTTTTGTTAAATATCTCGTTTCCGGGAGAAGTACACTGGATTCTATTAAAAGTACACTAAAGTACACCGAAGGTACAATATGTTTATAAATATTTCGTTCAAATTCGCTGAGGTCCACCCGCCATCCTGACGCTCACGGAATGGCCGTCCCTAGCAGAATTGTAATTTAAATTGTTGCACACGCAGTATACCCTGGTTTGATTCTTATACATTCAGGGTTATAACCGCGAACCACTTCATTAATTAATCACTCTTATGATTATTTGCGCGAAAGAGAGGCACTTATATGATTATTTGGCATGGTTAGCTGTCCCCCTGACGCGTTCCACGTCTTTTAGGATGGTATTCCATCTATCCAATTTCTTTGCCCAATGTGTAAAGTCGGACCAAAAAAGTCTGCAGCGGATTTGATAGCCCACGCAGTGCAAGTGTCATTTATACGGCATAATTTCAAAGAAGTTTGACGTTTAAAATAACACTTTCACTGCGTGGGCTATCAAATATGCTGTAGACTATTCTTGGTCTGACTTTCTATTGAATCTCACATCAGAGAGTGAGACGCGATGACATTGGACAAAGAAATTGGATAGGACGGTGGAATACCACCCTTAGTCATTTATATAAGAACAATAAAATATACGAAGAGTTATATTGTATTATTTCAGTAGTTAGTGCCTTTGGGTAATTTTAGGCAGGAAATAAGGAATATGACGGAACATTCTGCGTACGGGGCGTTACTCTCACTAACCCCAGGAACTACTGCGAAACCCGAAAACCAACATTTCGGTTTCTGCCTCTCTATCACTCGATATCTGCTTCTCTGCATATCGACAGAGGCAATCACTCGATATCT
Source organism: Cydia fagiglandana (assembly GCF_963556715.1). NCBI lineage: Eukaryota > Metazoa > Arthropoda > Insecta > Lepidoptera > Tortricidae > Cydia > Cydia fagiglandana. The sequence goes on along the minus strand of NC_085951.1, from coordinate 1,847,851 downwards.
GCTTCCCTGCATATCGACAGAGGCAATCACTCGATATCTGCTTCCCTGCATATCGACAGAGGCAATCACTCGATATCTGCTTCTCTTATCGACGGAGGCAGATAACGAAATTTTGACTATCGCGTTTTGCGGTAAGCCATTTGTAAACAAGTCACCTGGATGCATCAATATCATGGTGAAAAGTTGACATAAAACTGTTTAGCCCTTAGAGGATATAGCTCGCTCCACACTCGTGTGCGAATCGCAGCGCGAAGCCAAGATTCGCGCACGAGTGTGGAGTGGGCTTTTAAGGCATAGTCTGTGCAGGCAGAGAAGATCAGTTGAACTCTAAATGAATGAATAAAAATGATTATTATAGTTTGTCAAAGGACTGTCTCATTTCAAACATAGATAGATACAGATAAAGAGAATCATGCTATATTGGTCTTACACTAGTATTAACACCCAAAAGAAAAGGATGAGTATAGTTTTTTTGTTCTTATTTACTGACAAATTTGGTTTGACCAACTATAGATACGGTATTGTCATATATGTTTCTATGAACTTTGTACGAAATAAAAAAGTATCTAAGTAATAAGTTACTTCTACACTCCATATAATAAGTGGTAATGTGAGAAAAAACTATATAGTATCTTAATATTCATTATAAACCTGCATGCTTATTATTTAATCATTTTTACAAGCAGTAACATCAATAGATGTCTCATTTAATATAATCCGACTAAATTACATTTCAGCAACACTTCCATATTTCACAAAATAAATCAAGACATTATCCAACCTATATAATCTTGACGTATATTATATCAAAGACGGCTGTACCTAATATAAACCGACCAAGTAACGAATTAGCTATACCATCATATTTAACAAACAAATTTATGACGTTTTGCAACCTTCTTATTTTGGCAAATATATTCCGACACAGGGGTGGTATTCCATTTGTCCAATCTTGGTCCAATGTGTATTTGCGTTCACATTTTGCTTAATGAGAGAGTGAGACGCAATGCATATTGGACAAAGATCTTAAACAAGTAGAATACCACCCGAAGAGAAAAATAGGTTGTCAGGAGGCTCCGGGACGTCAGGGCTATGACCGGGCCGGGCCCGCACCGTGCCACGCCCGAGCCCCGGTGATCACGTGATGCTCTCCATAGAAAACGACGCTCCGGAAGCTCCGGCCCGGCCACGGCCCGGTCTAGCGTGAGTCATCCTTTAGAGTGAGGCGCGCCGGAGGCACTCTTCCCCCCCTCCCCTGCCCACCTGCTGGGGGGAACCTCTTGGCAACCGGGCTTAATCAGCTCAGATCACCCCCAGGAACACCTGTTCCAAGCGGTTTGCTTTGTCTCCAAAATGCAAGGTGGGGGACCTTAGATCCCCTACTATTATATACGAAACCCGGAAAAATCTTAACACCGCGTTGTAGAACAGACGCGTTGGGAACAAAGTGAAGTAAAGTGAAGAAGTCAAGTAAAAACGTCATCATCATTCTAGTCTCCAGTCGCCCACTGCTGAGCATAGCATCTTCGTGTACGCCATTATCCCGGCCCTGGGCTAGTGTCATCCAAAAGTAAAGACGTACACTACTTAATGTGGTACTTATGGGATCCAGCACACCTTGTCGGCGATGGCGGGTTAACTTGGACTCCTTTTTGAGAGACTGGCTACATGTAGTTCAAAATCGGGACGAATGGAAGAAGAGTGGGGAGGCCTTTGCCCAGCAGTGAGATACAATAGGCTCACAATAATAATAACTTACCTATGTTGTACAAAAATTGTCATCATCATCATCATCCCACCCATAAGACGTCCACTGCTGAACATAGGCCTCCCCCTTGGACCTCCATACGTGCCGGTTGGAAGCGACCCGCATCCAGCGTCTTCCGGCGACCTTAACAAGGTCGTCTGTCCATCTTGTGGGTGGACGTCCTACGATACATAAATTGTATCTTCTTACCCCCTTATTCATAAACGTTTACTAAAGTTAGCAAGCCGATAATAATCGTTTGTCCCTTTCCATCAAACCAATACGTCGGAAAGGGACAAACGATTATTATCGGCTTGTCAACTTTATTAAACGTTTATGAATAAGGGGGTTAATATTTAAGTGGGATGATTACATAATATAATAATAAAATAAAATAAAAAGCCTTTTATTTCGTTGCAGATTACAAAAATTTAAAAACAAAAAAAAAGTTAAATCTAATATGTTAGTAATTCATTTTGTTAGTAATTTATTAGTGATTTAAAAATTTTTATTTTTATTTAATTGTTGGTATTATTTGATACAATTTTAATACAATTTTAATCTGCAAGAACCCCTCTGCAGGTGAAGGCCTCCTCCAAAGATAGCCAGTCCTCTCTAGATTGGGCTACTGGATTCAAGTGGATTACATAATATATTATATATCAACTGTAGATAAAATAACTTAAACAGGAAAACCAAATCCATATCGTATCTAGACGTAATATTAATATTTATAATAATATTTGACATATCTTAAAGTTCGAATCGGGCCGTACGATTCTCTTATATTTACTCATTTGTAACAAATAAACTACAAGCGAAAAATTCCGAATAAATTCCCTCGTTCCGTTTAAAAAGTTGTATCTCGTAAAAGCTTAAGCTTCCGCCGGAAGTAGTCTGAGTTCGGAATTCAAATTCGTAAAATACGCTCCTTTCCTCTTCCGGCGTTTGATTTCTCCCGTGATACGACGTTTCCTCCGAGATGCGGGAGTCGGGGTAAGGCAGGTTGAGGTTCGGTGCTAAGAAAAAGTAAAAAAATGTTGCCTGATAGACGGACTTGAAATAAGACAACAACTTTGCCCATGACTGCCCCCTTGGCTGACAAATTTTAGTTATTTGTATCACACGCTGCTTGTATGTTTTTGAAATAATTTAATGAATAAATAATTACCAAATTTGGAAAACCTTGCAAAGCTTCTTGCACTGACATATCTCGGAAAAGGCGATATTCATTTACATTATAATATGCCTGCATTGAAAAAAAACTATCTTTGTACTTAATTATATCAGGTGGGGCGTAACATGAACATAATTTATTTGGACCGGGTCAAAAAGAAGAATGTAGAAATTTCAAAATTTCATACATGATTTCTTCATATGTGTTCTAATTGATTATTATAAGGACGTTCCCTATAGTCGGAAGTCTGTTCTCCTATGAGTATTCTGTCAGAACATCAATAGGAGTAAATATTTTTCCATCACCGCGAATACCTCCGCCCGCCAGGCGTTACCAACACGCGTTCCAGAACGAAACATTGCGTTCGAAAATTGGAAAATTATATCCCACATAAATTCGCGTTGAAATAAGATGGGGTTATCGAGAACATTCGACGGGTAATCGGGCCATTCCAAACAAAAGACGGTAGTTTGAATAGGATTATCGAGATATTTCGCTTGTTGGGGGCGATTTGGAAGATTTGAAAGGGTAATTTGGTTATTGAAACAAAATGTACGGTCAAGGTGGTTTTGGCAGTGCAGGAGTTAATATGAACATGGACATTTGAAAGAGGATCCATTGAGCTATTGATACAAGAAATTGGATAAGACAAAGATTTTACTGATTTTATTGACAACTTAGTTTGAACATCCAGAGAGGTTCAGAGTTAAGTTCTTAAGAAATATATGTAGGCACGTAGTATACACATGAATGTTACATACAGTAATACAAAATTATTGTCCAATGATTGATCACCTAAATTTTAAGAGATAGGTACATTAAAATAAACTCTACAAGTAGATATAGAAAAACAAATGTCAAATTATGAAATAATAAAAACAATTTTAAATGAAGAAATCAATGTCTAAGTTTTAAATCAAATGATTCTATAATAAACATAAATATTCAAAACACTAAAATAAATGTTCTCCCAAATATAATACCGAATTCCAAACATATCAAAAATAAACAGCGAACAAATCCCGGTCCCAGGTAAACGTACATATCTCAGAATGTACGAAATTGAGCAGTAAACGAGAAATAATAAATTCCTGTGGGCCGCGGATTCAATATAAATAGTGGCGTGCCCTCGCATCAAAAATCCCTCTTCTCTACTACATTTGTCTGTATTATGGAGGATGGTTTGATATTGATAGGGAACCAAGATCTAATAACAAACTAGTTATTGGTTCGTGACATGCTGAATGCGGAATCTTTGTTATTGTAGATACAACAACAATAATCAAGTAAGAGAAATGAGTACTTACATAACATAAAGACTAACAAATAAATACCTAAGAAAAATGTTTTTGTTTAATAACGTACAAAACTTACTATCATGGAGAACTTGCCAACTAGCAATTGGTGTCGAACCAAGTCACAGTAGGTTCAGCCAAAGGTCAATTGCTGCATTGGACAACATCAAACTCATTTAAATCAGACCTCTGTTGACTACCGTGTAGCAGGCGCGGTTAACTAAATTACATGACATACTCTTTTAAACTCAAAAATAAAATCAGAAATCTCAAATTTCTGGAAGATTGAGAGTTCTAATATTTTGTCGGGATTTGAACCCAGTACGGATATGATGGTCGTTCTTGTCTACGTTACAGCGGCGTGATAAAATGGTGTCCGTCATTTTCTATGCCACGGTGTTAAAAAGTGACAGTTATTTTATCACGTGGATAAAGGTGGATAGAGCCATCCATTATACGCCGGCAGGATCGTATGTAAGTAGGTCACTTGACTAGACTACTTCTTCATAGTCTGAATTGAATTTTAACAAAGTTCTACTTGGCTTTCTTTCTTGCTTGGCTTTGGTATGTATAACATCATCCACAATTTAAAAGAAGCAAATCAATGTCACGTATGATACACGCTCTCACCGGCTCCGTCATATTGCTCAGAATATATCATATCGTGCGTGCCATATATTACTCTTAGAACAAATCTTTGTACTGTGGCTGGTGGGTGGAATAACTATTATATTTCGAGATTTGGCGAATGCTTATTGGGCTCACTATTATTTTTATTGTTACACTTTAATATTTACTAGGTACTGTGTATTTTAAATAATTATGTTATTGCGTGGCTTGCTTTTTATTGTTATCTTATCATTTATTTTTATGGCTATTATAAAAAAATTGTTACATGTTTTACATACAAACACCAGTATGTAAAATTTTAAGAACCACAAACATATTAGATTTTTTTTTACTTTTATTCAAAATCCTTGAACCTACACTTAACTTTCCAATAAATATTATTACGTTTTAAAACGCTTATTTGAGCACATTAACGATTTTATTGTTTTCTGGGACCCAAATTGATGCAAACGCAAATATTTATCCTCCTCGCACGACATTTTACCTTCCAATAAGGAATTCCTCAAACATCCAAAAGGACATCAATCCCCAAACAAATCAAGTATCGCAGCAATTCAATTCCACTCAAGGGCATATGTGAGGGAAACCAACCAATTTGAATATCGCGTACTGAATCGCTTCAGGTTACCGACTCTTCGACTGGCAACGAAAGGGCATATCTTAGAATTCAAAGTACTTTGACAATTATAAAGAACCTTTGAGGCTTACTCATATAATCAATTTGTAATTTAGGGTACCTACATAATCGAATTGTAATTTAGGGTACCTACATAGCTCTCGAGATAAGACAAGTATTCTATGGAAAAAAAATTTGTGGTTTCGTGATTGATCCCTTGGGTAAAATTGATCAGTATAACCAGTTGACCATCTACATCACTTTTGTCATTCCGGACCATGGCATAATCATCAAGAATATGGCATTTACAAAAAAAACTAAGTATATCTCTTGTAACATAGTTTGGTGAATCTCGTTCACTACTTTTCTAATTGATCAAAAGATTTGGTCATAAATAATACATGTTATTGAGATTTTTTTATGACCATTTAGATAATTAAAATAAGTAGACTGCTAAAAATATCATATACTCAGGTATCAGCATCAATTCTTTGATGATATACCATATATTCTCTTGCTGAAGATTGTCAGCAAATCAAAACTAAGTTCCGAGGTTAATAAAATTAGTGTACCAGAACTCTTGTACCTTCGAGATATCAATTTCAGCTAAGTAAATCCTAATAGTTCCTACATTATATTGGAAACCGTCAAAAACATCTCACAACTAACATATGTCAAACATGTGTCTTTCTGCTTACAAGGCCCCGGTGGCGCTTCCACAAATTGAGACTGAATGTCACAAATTACATTTGATTTTATTCCACAATTTCTTTTCGATACATTCCGTTTATAGAGGCTTAAGTTGGTTTAAGCTTGTTGGAGATTGGAGCTAAGTACGTTGGAGTAGGGTCTAATTTAGTTTAAGGGAAGACTTTCTTTGGTGTTTTTCTTGGATTGAAAACATACGCGGCATCAATCATACTTAAAAAAAAAATCGTTTATTCGTATAATTATGCACTAATGCAAACATAGCTTGATGGATTTTAATATCACAGTCATTATTTAAAATTTGATAACCATTCTTAGATAATCGTAATTTCCTTCGATGCCAAGACATTCTGAATATATATGAGTTTGCACTCATTCCAAGATTTGCCCATATCAGATCTGACCTCAAAAGTGTATATCATAATGGTCTCTCTCGTTCTACGATTGAACATTTTCTGTGCTGTTTATACTTGGTTTATTTATTTATTTTAAACTTTATTGCACAACATAATACATAAAGTACAAATGGCGTACTTAATGCGTAAAGGCAAAGGGGTTTAGTATGTATTTTATTAGTAGGTACCAACCTAACAAAAATTTGGGGATGCGTCTCCATTTCAGGTTATTTTGGGAGGATAACTCAATTCCTTAAGAAACTTCCAAATAAAATAAATCTTTAAGCAATCGATTCTTGATCCAAGCGCTTTATCACATTATGTGCTCCCGTATGTTCTGCGGTCGGCCTAATGTTCGATTGTTGATGTACGTATATCAAACGTGATCTTTTTGTGTCGCTGCTTGTAATGGGAAATGTGTTTAGGCGTAGTGTGGGGAAGGGGCTTAAGGCTGTCTGTACACTTCCCACTTTTCGAAGCAACTTGCGATTTATTTGTTGGTGGTTTTTTCTTTGCTGGTGCAATAGTGTCCTGAAGGTCATCATAATCTCTGCGAAAACATCAAATGCTGACGAAAAATCCTATTATCCGAATGAACTCTTTCGAGGCATTCTTATATGTATGATTTTCTAGTTCTACTCTTTTATAAACATGTTAAACTTTTTTCATAAATCAATTATCTGAAAAGTATGGCTTGATTCGGTGCATTAACAAAATACATATTAATTAGTTTGACCAGTAGTTTTTTAACAAGTAGAAGGAAAAAATTGCGAGAGACAATAATTATGATTGCTTAAATAAAGCGTATTTAATTTTAACTTTTGAAGATCCAGATCACGTATTCGCGCTGTAAAAAATTAATGTTGAAATGTGCAAAATTCTTACAAGTTTCAGGTTTCGGATTATTAAAACTATTTTTGTCAAGCAGCATTCTAGTGTGCTACACTACGTCGTAATCCTTACCAGTTTTATTCACTTCAATAGTCACCATTGCGCACCTCTTGGCATGCCCCGCGTGCCTGATCTGAATCTGACCAGCCGGCCCGGCCTAGCCAAGGTTACAATCGCTATCGCTTCGACAACGAAAAGCATTATGTTTCTCTATCACTCTTCCATATTAGTGTGACACTTGTGACAGTGACAGTTGCGTTTCGATCGCTACTGAGCGGAAGCGATTGGCATCTTGGCTACGCGGCCTGAGACCGCACCGCAGCTTTCCGGGCATCCACTATTTAGGGGAACCTCGAGAAGAATAGTCACTGGCAATCTTTTTGTCTCTAGGTCGTTTCAGTTATTGATTGGACAATCGCACGTGTTCAAACGGCCTTACCCGCGTAAGGAGTTCGAAGGGGTCTCGAACGACGTGCGTTATTGATGTCTCTTTTTTGGCGACAGATAAACATGTCTGATCTGGTAATGTCGCTGATTTAACTTAATGTTTGCGTATGTTAATGCTGCGTTTGAGGGTGTAACGTTGGTATCGGGTTTGGCATTGGTAAGGGATGACTGTGGTTTATATTGGTTATTTGTATAACATGAGAGCAAAGTTTTTCGTTGAGTTTTTGTTTCTAGTCCCAAAAAAGCATACTTTATTATATTTATTGTAGGATAATGCTCACTACGCTTGTAACACTAATATAGGATTTTAAAAGCATTGAAATACTGTACAGTAATTTTTACTTTACATTTTTTTAAGTAGGTATCTTTTCGAGATCATGCACAATTTTTAAACCGCTTCATGAAAGAGATTTCTCTAGAAGTACCTATCTCAAAAGGCAATGCTATTAAAAATAGATATTGAAGAAAAACGTGAAAAAAATATTCACGGTTTGAAAGTCCAATGCTCTGTAGAAACCATTCATCTTTTTATTACCAAATCAGTTTTACAATGCTTAGATCTACTCTCACTTTACGAGTGTTTCGACAGTTGCACCGCGACGTTCGCGTCTAACTGCGGAGTTCACTTAGTGATTTTACGACTATCAGTCCTGGTTTTATAGATTTTATATGGGTCCATCATACGTATGGAGTATATTGTGGCAAATTTGAGCTGTATAAGAAATATAGATACTTACCTGAAAGTAAGTTATAATGCATTGCGTATTGACTAAAATATTACGAAGTGGTGACAGTTTTTGGCAGAATAATGAGACGGTTCTGACATTTAGAGATAACTAGGGACCCGCCCCAGCTTCGCACGGGCAGAACCTTAACAAATTATACACCTGGACCCCTATTCGACAAGCGACGTTTGACGTATCGTGTTGATCTCCCGTTGATGTGGGAAAAATCATAAGTTCTCGAATACGTACAATGTCAACATTTGACATTAACAATCCACAGTTAGGGTGACAAGCAAACCAAACCGAACTACCCTTAGTTTAGAGTTGAGTTTTGGTTGTACCAAATGATATTATCCACCGTTGATGGAATCAACACTCAGTATGGAATAAAATCATCTGTAGATTTGACGTGGATGCGAAATCTGACAGTTGCACACGTCGGATTTGGCCCCTGAACCTTCCTCAAGAATCATTCTATTGATAGGTGAAAACCACATGACAATCCGATCAGTAGTTTTTGAGTTTATCGCTAACATACAAACAGAGAGACATGGCGGGGGACTTTGTTTTAGAAGGTAGTGGTAGTGATTGTGAAAGCGCAACCTACTTTCAAGAAGTACGCAATACTTACGTAGTAAAAACACACACACACATCATGGTCTACATTTTGTTTCATGGCTTGTTTTGATATTTGGGCATTTTCACTTAATTGAACACCTTTAACGGCCGGTTAGCAATCGTTACAAAACTGACGGTCAATATCAAATCCCATACATTTTGTCAGGAATGTAACGGTTAGACGTCACTGAAACACGACTTAAGTGCGCTTAACTTGTACAAGTTAAATGAAAATGATTTATGTAACAAATGACAGCTTATTTGTGTGCTTTGTATGTTATTTAAAGTATAATAAATGTAAGGTTAATTAAGATGGCATAAACTCTCAAAATCCCTACTATCCCAAACTAACTCTCTGTGTGTCTGTCTGTATAAAAAAGGAAAGAGAAAAGTGGCGCTGTATTGTGTCGGGGGCCTAGTCTCGTTTTGGGTCGTTGAGCCAATAGAATAAGTAAGTAAGGAAGTACAGATGACTTATAGGATGCATCATTTTTCCATCATTCGTAAATCCGTCACGCCGCCCATACATTTCCAATGACACCCATAAACGTACAATAAGACAATCGTAGGTAGTGCAGTGCTACATTAAGGCGAGGTGTCGACAGTAAAGGCCGCTGTAAAAATCAGGGGACCGAATGGCAGGTATAAACATTTCATTACTTACTTGTGCTGGGAATTCAGTGCTGTAAGTATACTGTTGTTGTGTTTGTTGTTTGTTTGTTGTGTTGTGTATACCGCAAGATGCTGGGACCCACACGTCGAGAGGACGGAACTTGGAGACTCCGCAAGAACCAGGAGATTGAAGATCTGGTGTCCGAGCCGAACATCATTGGAGAATCGAAGGCCGCTAGACTCCGATGGCTCGGGCACGTAGTCCGGATGGGGGAAGATCGCGCAGTCTGGAGGGCGTACTCTAGAGTACCAAGTGGCCGAAGGCCGTCTGGACGCCCTAAGTACCGCTGGAGAGCCGAAGTGCCAGAAAGACCTTAGCGAACTCTGCGCCGTCGACTGGACAGAAACGGCTTTGGACAGAGTAACATGGCGGTCTTTGGTGTCGGAGGCCAAGATCCACTTCGGGTCGTTGCGCCACAGCAGTAAGTAAGTAAGTATATTGTTTGTTGTGTGGGTGTACAGCAGGCGTATTATGGATGGCTTTATCCACGTGATAAAATAACTGTCACTTCTTAACACCGCGGGTTAGAAAGTGACGGATACCGTTTTATCACGCTGTCACGTAGACAAACGCGACCATCATATCCGTGCAGGAGAATATTGAAAATCTCAAGGACGGATAGGTACCAATGACAGCGTGCTGGAGAGAGTGCAAAAGAAAAGATACATTTTAGATACTATAAAGATTCGGAAACTGCAGTCCTTTGGTCGTGTATTACGAAATGACAAATACCACCTTCTCCTGCTGATAGTGAATACAGGGGAAAATCCAGGGAAAACGAAAATGTGGAGCAAGGCGTACCTCGCGGCTCAAAAACCTGAGGTACTGGTTCAAGATGAGCACCAGATCGCTGTTTCGAGATGCAGATGATGATAGTCAATCTCCGGCAGGAGACGGCACCATAAGAAGAAGTATACTGTTTCCACTGGGTATATTAGGCAATGGTGTAAAAGTCTGGTGAAAACATTTATACTTGTATTTCAGATCAAGAGAAATAAAATTCGAAATTATAGTAAAATAAGGTTTTGCCCGCGATTTGGTCTGCGTTGAATTAGTAATTTGGGTAATTTTTTATCTAATCTACTTTTTATTGATTCCCTATACCACCTTCACCGCCTTTTTACGCCCTAAAGGAACGACTAATTGGTCTAAATACATAAAAATTCGTTATTTCTTAAGACTATCATTTTAAGAAATTATTGTTTCGTTTACAAACTTCCACCCCCGCCCTTCCCCCTATTTTTAATTTTATTTCGAGGATAAAATCCATAAGTCGTTCAAGCATCTATTGCGAACTTGCCAATAATTTTCATGCAAAAACCGTCAAAACAAAGTGGCGGCAAAAAAAAATGTATACGTGAAGGTAATTTACTTTCAATATATCTCTTTCGCACCAATATGTCAGTACGGGCGAGATGCGTAGAAAGTAAATTACGTTAACGATAGCGTTTATGTCAATGCCAACTGATGGTAGCCGTACTTATCTTGTGTCCAGCAGGTACTTTACCGCATCGTTACAAAAACGCTTGACAATGTTTGCTAGAAGGTTGGTAAATGCAAAACGGAATTCATATTCTATTACCTACTACATGGAATATCATTCATGTTAACCTGCTCAAAGTTTGTAATGGTCCATTTTCCCATACGTTAGGTGTTTCTGGCGTAAATAGGACGGCCACAGTATATTCACAGCAGTAGAGAAAGCTGGGTTATTTTAAATATAATAAAACAAGTCGAAAAACACTCGATATATATTTAATAGGTGCGAGAAAAAAATGTCAATATAATTATGAGAGATTGAAACTTTTATTTTAACAGCATACTAATATAACATTGTAGGGACTGAGCTGTGTTTTCTGTAAGGTGGAGGTACTTCCCCAATTGTCCTGTGTCGTTTTTTTATCGTTAATTTACTAAAAACTTACTCACCACTCAATACTAATCAGTCATGATTCATGTTCAGTGGTGAGTATTTTTTACTCAATATTTAGTTTTTGGTATAATTTTTTTTTTTTATCATTATACTGACACATAATGCATTTCATTTGTGAAAGATTGAAAAAGTTTTGATAGGTACTTATATATCACCCAGATTACGGCCGGCCATGTTATTTAAAGTTGTTCACTACAATTTACATACATTAGGTACACTACATTACTGTACATTACTTTCACATTTTTTTAAGTTGGACATTTTATATTATTTCTACTCAGAATCACAAGCTCTTTCGATCCTAATACGAGTAGGTGAGAATTAATAATGTAACAAGGTTTTTATTTCCATTCCATTACTATTTTTCATTGATTTTGTATACCAAAAGGAAAGATTGGAATGATGAAAAAATCTTTGGATATTTTGGAATAATTGAAAAAGCTCATGATTCAGGATAAAATTTTATTTTTAAAAGTAGTGTACTACTTTGAAAAATAAAATAACCCATTACCGCTTTGAGCTGAAACCGGAATATCTTACGCTACTGCACTTCAGTGTACTGTGTGTAGTACAATAGCACAAGTTGTACTATTGAAAGTTCGGACGTAGGCGCCTGCGGTCCTTTATGCTGCACGCTTTGTGCAAGCGCCGTCTACTGGCGATCGGACTTGGCAGATCTGCTGTTTATAAGGAAAGCACTTCAGACCTCTTGAATATACTTATGTTATATGTAGGTATTTACCATACTATACTATCTTCGTAAGGCCCAAGGTTCTACCTATAGTACTTATTCAGTTCGATGAAATTGAAATCAAATTCAATTGGAACAGAGTCGCATTTGTTTTGTTTCGTTAAATTTTAAACAGATCCAAAATCAACTCTATTCACTGCACTAAAGGTTCAAATTTCAGAGCAAATTCTCGATTTTTCATTTGTATGGCAGGGCCTTGGCTATCCCTACGAATTATTACCTACTAAATGCGAAAGTAAGTCTGTCCGTCTGTTACCTACTTACCTCTTCACGCTTCTTTCGCTTTCCGCTGACCGGATTTAGATAAAATTCAGTACCTATGGGGATAGTTTGAGACCAGGGAACGAACAAAGACTATAGTTATTTATTAATCATCATCATCATTTCTCGCAGATTAAGCCGCAAACAAATACTAAGATAGTAGTATAATATAGTTTAAAAAAAATAGTTTATACACTTCTTTCTTGCTACTTGCATTTAGTAATGGTAATAACGGGTAATAAACATAATAATTGTGTAAACAGGCTCCAATCTGCAGGCCAACCACACTTATCCCACAGCCACACAGTAAGTAAGTACATTGACTTTACAAAGATTGATAAATGGCGCGTCTCCTAACCCGTTGGTCTTCAAACAAAAACATCGCTTTTGACACTGACATATCTAATCCATATCGTACCTAGACCAAATACAGGGTTACTTTTTTACCGGTACAATAAATTTTACCACATCATTGGTATCGATAATAGATCACATTGCACAAATAAAAATATTTTTTTTTTTATTTCGCATCAATTAATTTATCCTTCACCAATTTAGTAACTTCTGGTTGCACTAAGCCGCTCGCTAAATCGCGCGCGATGACGTAAACAAACAGTTGCCAGTTCGTGCGTTTGCTAATTGATGCGTAAGGCATCCACATTTTCTAGTACTTTAGCGGATAAGTTCGGGCATTGGTATTTTTGTTTTTTTGTTCCCAAATAGTAGTAACAAAGAATGCTGGTATTTTTTATTTTTGGCAACAATTACGTATGTTGATTTATTGTACTGGTAAAAAAGTAACCCTGTATATGACATATCTTAAAGTCTGAACCAGGCTGAAACTCGCCAAAAGCAAAATCGAAAATTGGTAAGTAGGTCTCGTAGCAATGTAGGTACTTAAGCGGTACCTACATGTATTTTTTCCTATTCCCTACCTACATCAAAATAAGCGCATTCCATATAAAAACCGGAGTCCATACACAACCAATAACACTTTTATTTCACTTTGTCAAACCCCCATAAAACAATGGTCTCACAATTTGTGAGCAATATGTGCACCTTGCGGCACTAGGGTGGCCACGTTATTAGGTCCATAAAAACAGCCCTACTTATATGCGGGGATTGACCATACTTTACGGCCAGAAAATAGGGACAGTAAAATTTTTACGTCCCTCAGGTTTGATAACTTTTGGTAAATGAATGGGAAAATTATTATGAATAAATGAATAATACAATAGGGGCTTAGATTGTTTGGTATTCTGGATGATTTGTGACGACTTTTTTGTTTTTCGACGTAAAAACAGACGTCTTAGGGTAACATTCCATTTCCAACGACAGCTGCACTACTGTCAATGGAAATTGACAATGACAGCGACGCGTTCAGTACCGGTAGTGCAGCTGCGGTTAAAAATAGAATGTTACCATTAGAATACATAGAGATTAATGTGCCAGCATGCAAAGTGCAAAGGCATACAAAGTGTGTTGGGCGATTTGGTCGAAATACATGCCAATTTTGTCAGTTGAAAAGCTGCGAAAATTCATGTTTTGTATGGGAAAACGATAGTAAGCGACTACATTTTTTAAATTTGCCTCCTTTATCTATTGAACGTGTATAAGTCTGTGAGACGCTAACTTTATATTTCTGTTTTCATATTTTGATATAACGATTTGGTGCTTTGAAGAGAGGATAAGCATGTATACATGCCACTAGTCTACTATGTTCCCTAAAAACTATATACAAATCCAGCAAAAATCCCAGCAAATGGAACGCATTACGCGTTTATTCCTCTCACGGCCGACGCATCAGCCGACGCGTCGACGGACCGGTCGCAGACGTGGACGCATCACTCACTTTTATACCTTTGTATTTACCTAGACGAAATGATGGGTAGGCCTAGGAATTGGCAGAAGTGGCAGCGGGACTGCCACTTCTGTCTGGCGGTATTTTGATCGCATTTTCTCTTGTCATGCGTCACTTTCGCACTCATAGACTTGTTAGAACGTGACAGGCATGATGACGGACGATAAAAAACTGAAGTTCTGAGCCCTAGCATTCCAATTTGCCCAATGCTCATGCCGTGTCAGTGCTCTTACTTGTTTCATTTCGCATGTCGGGTGCGTTTGACAGTTGATATACTTTATGGTCTGGTAAACCGATTTTGTCACTAGCAAAGGGCAGCAAATTCAAAAAATGTGGTGGGTCGATTTTTCGTACAAATTTCAAACGTCACGCCTTTTTCTGCAACAAATTGGTTTGCACCATGCGTTCCTACCCTGCCTAATAGGTACACTAAATACCTAAATATAGACTTATATACTTGGTCAAGCAAATCTTGTCAGTAGAAAAAGGCGCGAAATTCAAATTTTCTATGGGACGATAACCCTTCGCGCCTACATTTTTCAAATTTGCCGCCTTTTTCTACTGACAAGATCTGCTTGACGCAGTATAACTAATATATAGTCCGTAAAGTACTTATCATAGATTAGTATATGTTATAACTGTAAGTACTTATTCTTTACGGCACTCGTTTACTGTGTGTAAATCTGGTGAAATTATTTACTATTTTCGGACTTCTAACTAACACAATAGTCAGCAATTAATTGCAACAGCAGAACTTTAACTGCTGGTGATTAGACATACATAGATACTGGAAGTTTTTTTATGCTCACTTGGAGAGATAATATTATGTCTAATATGTACTTACTTATCCTTTTTAACGTCCATCTGGTCTATGTCTAGTTTGTAATTTAACTGGTTTAGTTGACGTAAATAAATGTATTTTCTTTCTTTCTTATAATATCTATCGGCGTAACAAGATTCGTACAGTAACAGTGTCTCCCCTGATTTTGCCATGTCTGTCCTTTCTTAGCTCGCAACATCCTATGTCACGTCGCTCGCATTCGGCAGCGGCAGATATATGCTTTATTGCGGATCGTGCGGATTTTTACGAGGCTGCCCGCAATATGCCTCCGCAAGTGTAAAGTATAAAACGTATTTACGAGTCACTTAGGGCTAGGGTTTGGTAAGTGAAGATTTACCAACGTCGTGCCCGTCAACCTGTTTTTGTCTCTAGGGTCCTAATTCGACAACAAAAAATTGATCGATCTAGCATACATTATTATAATATTTCGGCTTATTTTAATTTTTGAAGTGAAAACTTCTTTACCGGCGCTGTGCACTTTTTGTGATGGGGAACAAATGTTAAACTCGCGACATCGTAAGACGTAAGACGCTTCGGACACGTGACCTGATCGAAAAACTGTTAAAATGTCATTGAGTTTTCACTTCTGCCGGCACTCCCGGAGTGCAACCCGTTGTTTTTCTCTCTTATCCATTCCTAAGACTACTTTTTTTTGTTGTTGAGGTAATTATTAGGAAGTGTGACAAAGTGTGTGGTGGTCACATTTTAATGCCTACCTACTATTTAAGTTGGGTCACAGGGTACCATCTAACCTTCCGACTAGAAACCGAGCCCTATAGGGTTGGTATTTGGTATTGGTATTAGTTGGTAGTCCTAACGATGACCCGATTTCATTGAAAAGTGATAAAAAATAACAAACGACATTCTGTGACGACATATTATTTCTCAGACTGTTCCGAGCCACAATTCAAACATACTCGTTTACTGTCTGTCTGGAATTTACATGCTACCTACAATTTTTTTATAAAAAACCACCTACTCGTAATGACAAACAAAACTTTAATTTTCCTTCAATACAGCCTTTGCCTAATTGAGGCTCCATTTATCTACGTCATTTGAAGTGTTAATCGCTAAAACAAAATCCTATCAACTCCCTTCTCCCCTTGGTCACTTCGTTTTTTCTGCCGGAAGTATGTAAATTCACCCCATGATTGGGGCAAATTGTTTTACAGGAAGTTGGAGTCGAAGTTTTTTAAGTGTGAAATTGGGAGGGGGTGAAAGTGAGCAGTAAGGCCTTGTAAAGTGGGATTGATTTGGTTTGAGCGTGATGAGAGTGACAAGCGTTTTGGGGAGTATTTATTAACGCAAATTGTCAGTGTAGGTAGGTACTTACCGTTTACCAATAACACCTTCAATTTTAATTGTTGTGACCGACAAGTTGACAACTTTTGGAGGGCTTGGTTTCAACTACAGATGTCAATCACAATGAAAAATTAACTGGAAAAACTGGAGACTAAAGAAAGACTAAAAAAATGGAGAATCCACATCTTTGGATTGCCGATCCAACGCATTACCGATTCGGTCAAAAGCAAAAGTCATTCGCCGCGAATTTAACCATTGCAACTGTTGGCCACGATCACGGTAAATTTTTTCATTGTGATTGACATCTGTTTAATGGCTCCTCTACACGATTGGCCAGCGCCGGCCACTCCAAGGGACGCATTTATGCGTTAGAGGGAGCAAGTGATATTGTTATCTCATTCTACCGCATGGCTGCGTCTCTTGGAGTGGCCGGCGCTGGCCCATCGTGTAGAGGAGCCATAACCATTTCAACTGTTGGCCACAGTTGATCACGGTTAATTTTTTCATTGTGATTGACATCTGTTTAAATAATTTATAATTTGTAAAGTGGTACGTTCCAATAAAAAAGAAAATACTTATCAATGTGTTTATCGTTATTTCGATATTTATTTGTGATATGACCTCGTTGAAGAAATAAATGGTTTGTTATACAGTGTGGAAAGATAAGTCGGGCCCTGGAGGGAAACTACCTTAAATCCTTAAGCTGGCTCATTTTACTTAAAGGAGACATTCCTTTATTTTTAAAAAGAAACAAAACTACATTCAAAGATTTTTCTTTTTTTCTTCAATTTGGCTTGTCTAAAAAAATCTGGAGTACTAAATATTAGATTTTATGGATATTTTGTATGACAGACGCGTGTAAGACCTAATGTTTCTTGGAGAAATATTGTCATTAACATTAACTGTATCGACTAGGAGAATATTTAGTCGGTTCGAGTCCCGGGCGAGGCAAGCGAGTTTTAGAAAATATTTCAATGCAGTTTTGTTTCTTTTTAAAAATAAAGGAATGCCTCCTTTAAGTTAAATGAGCCAGCTTAAGGATTTAAGGTAGTTTCCCTCCAGGGCCCGACTTATCTTTCCACAGTGTTTATCTAAGCGCCTGGACAGAATAATACGGCAATTGTGTGCTATGTTAAATTGATCTCTACTTTCTGTTGATAAAATTATTTGTAGTTTCTTTTTTTTATGATATAGGAAGCATATGAGCGGAAAATTGCGTGATTGCGTTGCATTAGCGTTAACTTTGGTTAACAAGTTGACGTTTGACAATTTAGTTACCACAAAATATATTATCATGCCGCGATCAGAAAGGGATTAGAAATAACAGATTTCCATACACTTACGTCAAAATCAATATGGATTGACAGCTATCTCAATCCCTTTTTAATTGCGATTCAGTAATACAGCCTGTGGCCTGTAATACAAGCAAAAAATTAAACTGTAGGCTGTACTCCTCATACTGACCAACATTTATTCAGCGACTTTTAAAAATAACTTGTGGTTTGATTTTTAATAGTTACACTTTAAAGTTTATTCTAATTGTAAGACGCAATGTATTGCGAATTTTGTTATGTTTAAGGCTTGACAAGCAACATCAATCACAATGATATGGCGTGGCGATGGCGTTCATTGAAGATAATATTTATTTTGTATGAAAAATAGGGACTCTAAATACTTCATATATTTTAAAAGTTGTTGAACAAAAGTGTCACCGTTTGAGGAGTACAATCTATGTTTTAATATTTGCTCGTGTTACAGGCCACACTCGCTATAGCGCAGTACAGCGCCATCTGCTTCGGCTGTGAAACTACGAGGAACATTTTTTTCTTAGACTTTACCTCTCTCTTACAATTAATATTGCTACGTACGAGTATTGAGTATTATTACTATTTTTTTATAACAATGTTTCGTGATGAATACCATTTTTTTACGAAACCTACAAACTAAACTTATTAAAACGTAAAAAAATGTTTATAAATAAAAATAAAAAAGCCCTTTATTCATCGTAAAATGTTTACATAAAAATTTAAAAATAAAACTAAAACCTCCAATAGGTACTTGTTTCAATAATTAATCCTTAGTGGGTATAGGCCTCCTCCAGTGCTGCCCACTTGTCCCTGTCCTGTGCTATTGACATCCAGTCTGTGACGGCTGTTCTTTTTATATCTTCCTCCCAACGCATTTGTGGTCTGCCCTGGCCTCTTTTGCCAAGTGGGCCTCTCCATTTTGTGACTTTCTATTCTGTTAGCCTTGCTGTATGGCCTTCCACTTTAGTCTCAAAAAAATGTTTATATTGAAATATAGTGTATTTGCGGCGTGACTCTAGCAATAGCGCGTTTCCCACTCTTCTATCAACTTCTTTTTATCCTTCTTCTGTTCTTCCTCCGTCTTCAGAGCCAGGTATTTCGGAGGTTCTACGGTTTCCAAGTCGATAGCTTCTGTGGAAGGATCCGGGTTCGGCAGGGGAGGTAGTAGATTCGATGGCTCTTGGTATACACGTGCTTGGGTTTTCTCCGCTGAAGCAAATAAAAATATATGCAACTGAAAATATATGAAAATTAGTCAGATTATTTCCAAATCGTGATTATTTCGATTCAGCTAACTTTTACTTTTTAAGAATTTAGATAGGGTCTGCCCTTTTTGATATAGTTTAGTTTTATTCGAATTTTTTCATGTCATTCCAGTCAAAGTCTAACAATCGCACTTTACTGACGAAACGCTTCTAACAAAATGGTAAAACGTCGAGACGTCAGCATGTAACGTCACTATTGATTAGAGTGACATTCCATTTCCAACTGCAGCTGCAATACTGTTCATTTTACTATGGAAATTGACAGTGACAGCGACGCGTTTCCATAGTAAAATAAACAGTATTGCAGCTGCAGTTGGAAATGGAATGTCACTTTTAGAAGCCGTTTCGAGGTATGAAAAACAAGGAAATTGCGAGTTTGTAGGCAAAATATTGTGTTTATTGCTATAATATACCTACAATTAGTATATTGTTTTAATAAAATGTAAGGAATAATGGTACTATACTACATACATTTTTCCTTTTTAGATGTTTTAAAAAATTTAAATTAAAAAAAAAATTTAAGTCTTGTATTTTTTTAGTATTCTCATATATTTTAAAATTTTAAAATTTATTCGCTCCTTTTCTATCTAATTAACTAGTTCTAGTTATAAAAATCAACACGTGTCAACAACCCTATTGAAAATAGTGGAATAAATTGGTGGTATAACTTACGTTCAGACTTTGTTCTCTTCCTTTCAATAAGTCCAGATTCTCTATCCATGATTTAATTTTGTTCTTATTTTGTAGGTACACCAATAGTTCTATATTATGTATCACTCTTTTTCATGAAGGTTTTCTTCCAGTTTTTTCTCAGATCTCACTCCTGGTGTCCTGTTGATTTTATGTTACGTAGGTATTTCACTTAATTTCACTAAAATCACTATAACTTTTCAATACTGAAAATTACACTTTCATTCTTACTCACTTTAAAATTCACGTATGAGTAAGTCAGATTCACCATTAGCGTGACACAGAGTCTAATGCAGTGGGCATTATTTTTAAAAATATTTTTAGTGTTGTTCAGAGCACATCACACTAACCAACCTTGAACAAGAAAGACCACCGAGGCATTCGAAATATGTCGCGCGAATTGCTGATTGTTTTTTTAAATTTTAATTTTTTAATGCGTTCAGTTTGTAACACAGTGCATTTACAACTGAGTCATTTTAATCAAGGTTGCTAATGAAATATAAACTTAAGGAAAAATGTTTTCATGCTATTTTAAACCATAACGTCTTTCAGTTAGAGTTCATTTTAAAATTCAGTTTAATGGTGATATCGTTTGTATGATAATCTTGGTTACTATCTTGAATTCGGTGAATTCCCTGTCTGACTTTACCTCCAATTAATGTTGGGTTAATGAAATGTGATCATTAGGGTTTCGTACCCAAAGGGTAAAAACGGGACCCTATTACTAAGACTCCGCTGTTCGTTTGTCCGTCTGTCCGTCCGTCTGTCTCTCACCATGAACCGTGATAGCTTGAAAATTGACATTTTCACAGATGATGTATTTCTGTTGCCGCTATAACAACAAATACAAAAAAAAATAGCTATTTAAGTAGGGCTCCCATACAGCAAACGTGATTTTTGTCGTTTTTTGCGTCATGGTACGGAACCCTTCGTGCGCGATTCCGACTCGCACTTGGCCGATTCTTTGTGTTCAGAAACGAGCTAGGGGGAGTCCGGGAAACAGGGCTCCAATTCAGATTAAAAACTTGTTATGGTTTTGAACTGGATTCGATACGACCTTTACGATCGTCTTGGTGATTGGTGCTCATCTTACGTACGACTACACTTAAATTCGCATGCACCAATCAGCGTGAGCGATCTTCAAGGTCGTCTCAAAATAAGATCAAAATCGTAACAAGTTGTTATATCTGAATCGACCACCACAGAATAAATAATAGTACTAGGTACAGAAGACTCACTCTCTAACAAAACGCATTTGTTACGATCAGGACAGATATGGCCGCTAGGTGGCGACAGCGCCGCGCGCGGCTTATGGCTAGCCACCAAAATTGGTGTGGAACGGATGTACTCGTATAGCTACCTGTTGCAAAGCGACGAAATCACGGAATGAGCCACGCCTGCTAGAAGTGTAATTTGATCACGATGCGAACTGATTATATTTCTACATTATCAATGGGTAACCAATTTTTTATCGTGATTTCGATTTACTGTAATATAACCTATATTCACGAAAAATTCCGAGGATTTTACATAAGAATTGTCAGTTGAGTATCTACTAATCCCACATCCCTTACCACGACTGCCTTGGCAGTTTTAAACTGACATTATTCACTAACGTCTGCGCAACTTACTTTCACTAATGCGAGTACGAGCGAGATGCATAGAAAGTAAGTCGCGCACACGCTAGCGAATATGTCAGTGTCAAAGGTGGTAGCCGTACAGGTCTAATGAATCTACCTACTTATAAAATCAGTATGTAAAACTCCCCATATAATATTTTATGGCAATATGATGAATGAATGAATGATGAAGACACATCCGTTATTTTGGTTAGTTTAGTTTGGTTTGGTTAATACCTATGGAGTATAACTGCAATGTTCTGCCACTAGAGTGCAGCACTAATTTGTTTAGTAAACAGAGAAACTTATACATACTAGGCCTTAAACAGTTTTTTTACAAATTTCCCTATGACATTTATAGATAAAATATCATACCTAAATCATACCAAGTTTTCCTGGAGTGACAACATAAATATCTCAAGTTTTAATTATTTTTATTTATATGACAACCCCGACACAGATAAGCATCAAGAGGTGCATCTGAATGCAACAGATTATGCAAAGAAGTGCAGCCAATCGAGTTAGTTAAGGATATTGTTAAAATCGTTAACATAAGAAAAATGTATTTTACTTTTAATTATGAAATCAACCCAAAATATTAAATTAAATTTAAGAAAATGTCTACGTTACGTCAAGGCGGTTTGTTTACAGGTCTCTACGCAGAGTTTTGCGTAATATTCCTATTTGTTTGTAGACTTCGGCGGACTTTCTCTGATCAGATCGGGGAAATCCTGAAGAAAGGCCAGGTCAAGAGCACCCTAAACCGGCGAGCGTGTATGAGGAATGTTATGAATGTGAAGGAAGCGAAAGAGGTATGTCAGGATCGTAGCAAGTGGAAATCCGAGGTCTCTGCCTACCCCTCCGTGAAATAGGCGTGATTATAATTATGTATGTATGTATATTCTTAAAAGTCAGATGTAAAGAATACGTTGATTACCAGCCATTTACCAGCTTCGTATTGTTATTGAATAGGTACATAGGTATATATTCTCTAATATATGGCTAGAAACTAAGAACCAAGTTAAGGGTAAGTTGGACAATGGCGCGTCCGAGCGCACCGGCCGTTTGGAGACTTCGCCTTAAGTTTACAACTTAGTTTGAATGCGATTGAATGTATGACCATACTTGTACGTATTTACATATGAGTAGGTATGTAGGGCTGAAAGGTATTAAATAGATCATAATACAGGGTGGAAAAATCGAGTGCCACATGGATGGCAACTACCTTAAATATTGTAAATAGCACATTTTGTGTAAAGGAGACTTTCCTTTGTTTTTAAAAACAATAAATTCGGATTTATGAAAAATCGCTTGCCTCAGTCGGGACTCGAACCGGTCAAATGTGACAATAAAATTATCCAAAAAATGTATATATATGGATGGATAAATGATTTTATTATTTTTATATCATTTTGATCCATGTTAATTCACTGATATGTATGTGTTAAAATTGTTAAATATGAAACGGTGTCGTTACGCCATCTAGCCGAGCATAGGCTAAAGGTGTGTGCGTCATCTATCCGAGGATGACATTTTCTTGACTTCCGAGGCACGTTTTTTCCTTAGACTTTATAGACGGTCAAGCAAATCTTGTCAGTAGAAAAAGGCGCGAAATTCAAATTTTCTATGAGATGATATCCCTTCGCGCCTACAATTTTCAAATTTGCCGCCTTTTTCTACTGACAAGATCTGCTTGACCAAGTATATTCATCTTATACGAAGTTACATATGTCTTTGATTTTACTTATCTTGGCATTCTCAATCTGTAATAATAATAGCGCCATATAGATATCGGCTGTCAAAGCTGTCCTCCGTGTTAAATTTGTTATCGAATTGACAGTACCTGAATGACAGATAAGTTTCTGGATGTTTTTCTAATCTAAGAAACACATAAATAAATAAATAAATAAATATTATAGGACATTCTTACACAGATTGACTAAGTCCCACAGTAAGCTCAAGAAGGCTTGTGTTGTGGGTACTCAGACAACGATATATATAATATACAAATAATTACTTAAATACATTGAAAACACCCATGAGTCAGGAACAAATATCTGTATCATCACACAAATAAATGCCCTTACTGGGATTCGAACCCAGGACCATCGGCTTAGCAGGCAGGGTCACTACCCACTAGGCCAGACCGGTTGGCAATTTTATAAACAGATGAAAACTTACTTCAAAACACAATCAGCATTTTGAGAAGTTATCATTATATGAAAAAAAATACAAATTTTAATGTTAGATCAGCGTAAAGGACATTGAGTTTATAAGAAAAAAATTGTAAAATTTTAAACGCAAAGCGACCCCGTTGGTCGTTGCTCCCTTAAGAGTAAGAAAGAAGGAAAAAATAAAATAGCTACTACTAAACCACCACAATCATAGCCTGTGCACACCGGCTGCGTGTGCGTGACGTGCACATGCGCGTGCGACGTTGTAGTATACAGATCCTTATGAGAGATGGCACACCGCTTGCGTGACGTGTGCGTGTGCGGCTCCAACATTTTAGCACACGCAAGCCGGTGTGGCTCGGCCTTAAATCATCTCTTACACAAAAACTAAGGATGGATCCTTGGATCTGGTTTTGGGAAAAATATGGTACCTACTTAAAACAATTGAATTCCCAAGTATCTTATATTATCTTGACGTATGTGATTAATCTCAAGTCACAAAAGCAATTAACTACAATTAGTGACAAATGCTGACCACAGACAACGTAAAACGCTGTGGCATTTCCAAAAACCGCTATCTCCCTCCCACCAACCTAGATTCCCAATCTACCATCTCTCGACAATCCGTTCGGAAGTTATCAGAAAAAAGACGTCAGTGACCTCAATCTACAATACTACGATAAAGTCCCATTCAGAACTACCACGTGTTAATGACAACCTTATGTGAAAGGAGTAAGATTTAAATTAGAATGGTAATTTATTGTTATTATTTTCTCTAAGTGAATAAACCGTCAATGCTTGCCAAATGGTCAGTTCAGTTGCGAACCGATCGCAGAACGTACTAGTCGAATTCTAAATTTGAATTTAATTTGTGAGTTAACGGTGCTGTGTTCGATTTTTAAGCTGGATTTGGATTGTTCCTGTGTTTTTAAAAAGGTTGGTTTATTTTTAATTTATTTTATTTTTGTTCTCGGCGGGAGTCTAGCACGTGTGATTTGTTTTAACATTTTTTACTTTGGTTATTTACTTATCTTTCATTGTCACTGTTACTATTAAAATAAGATTTATGTATTGAATTGATTATAAGACACATATATTGATCCCTCAAGTCATATTTATTCTGAGTCATTAAGATAAGTTAAATTAATTTACAGTATGCTCCTTAAACGGATTTATCAGTGACATATGGTACAATATATTTCTGACATATATTTGTATAGAACGCCTGAGTACATATAAGTGAAAAACGTAAACTTTAAAATGACACTTTTACCTGTCAAATTCCACTCTTTTATTTTCTCTGTCAAATTAATGAAGTGTCGCACAAACTATCTTGTACATTTTATCCAAACCCGTTTAGCTGTATTGCGGCATTGGACACAGATATAGGTACAGACAGCCAAACATACAACTTCTTAGAAAAAACTCTTTCACAATTAGTTGAATGGATACAATTACATTGATGTACTCGTAACAAAACTATTATATAATACATGCAGCCAATATTTCTATTTCCTCGAGGAAGATACCATCACACAGGAAACATTATTAAATAAACAATTATTTTAAAACTTATTAACATTACGGCATTTTAATATAACTATTAATTAATATTCACAAGCACCTGAATTTAGAGCTAAAATTAATGCCAATGAGTTTCTTGGAACAATATTACATACTTACACAATATGAATAGGCAAATATTGCATTTTAATATAAACAACAGCTTACCGACTATTACAACCATTTAACAAAATATTTGATTTTCCCATAAAAAACTGATTACTGATTAAAGGTTGTCTGGAAGAGATCGTTTTTAATCGATAAGACCGCCTGTTGTTACCTCTAAGCTCTATCCACTTGTCTTTATTTATGTTACTGTAGGTACATTTATATATGATCAAACGAGCTTCGCAAGCGAAGTTCGATCAATATTATATGACTCGCTTCATTGGAAGATATAAACTATGTGAGGTGTGTTATAAAGAGTATTGTATTGTAATCTCGTAAGGCCCTCGGTTCTACCCGTAAAATTAATTACGTAAATTAAACTAATTATTTATATATTTAAATCAGTTTCAATTAGAACAGAGTTGCATTTCTTTTGTTTCGTTCGATTTCAAAACAAAAGAAATTTAACCATAATCGGTTTACTACATTATTTAAGGTGCTTACTTTAGGAGATTAAATAACAACGTGTTCTTTCATACGTCATCATTTCATAGAAGTTTGAAGTTTAAAATAACACCTGCACTGCGTGTGCTGTCAAAATCTCTGCAGACTTTTCTTGGTCTACTCTAAAATTACCAATCATTGCGTAAAGGTGTCTACCGAGTTGAATGACCCACGGTTTTGGCAAGGCCTTGACTTTAAGAGGAAAAGGCTATACTTAACATACATCTGCATACCTACACATACATACACATCGGAACAAGGTCGTTGACATAGTTCAGAGACTGGTTAGACCCCGCGGTATTTCCGGACCGAAACGACCTTCAAACCTTGAAGTTTTAGAGCGTACCTACTCTCATCTTAAAGGCCAGTAACGCACTTGCAAACCTGGCGTTGCAGGTGTCCATGGGCAACGGTAATTGCTTATCATTAGGCATGTGGTCTCCTCGTTTACCTTCTATGAAGGACAGATTGCTCGTAGTATCGATGTCAGAAAGGTTCATGAGTATTGAATGCAAACCAGAGTGCCCAGAACTCCGAAGTGAGGAAATTGCGGGCATCTTTCTCTGTCACTCTAATTACGCCTTAATTGGAGTAAAAGATACCGAGGACACAGCAAGGGAAGGTCTCCAACAAGGTGGGCCAAAGATGATTAATATCGTTAGATGAAGGCAATGCACGACCGGTCGATGATATGCTACGGAGGCTGATTACCATCAGGTAGACGGGGCAAATGCTTGGCATAACCTGGACACAGTTCCGAATCAACGTCTCAATTCTCCTGGAACTTGGTGTTAAACAGCGTATTTCTTCCATCGTCCAGTGTCGTATTCTCACTTTTTTTGGACATTATTACACGTCGAGACGATAAATCTGTGGAACGACTTGTAATGCAAGGAAAAGTCGAAGGCACAAGGCGCGGTAGGTCATCAATGCGTTGGTCAGACCTAGTCAAAAATGCACTCAATGGATCACTCTATTAATGTACAAGAAGGGCTACAGTACGGGAAGAATGGCGATGGATTGTGAAGCTTGCCACCGACATTGATATGACGACCACGACCACTCTGACAAGTGTGACGACAAAGAAGAAGAAGACCGGTGCGCCTTAAGGTGACAGTCCATTTCCAACGACAGCTGCAATACTGTTCATTTTACTATGGAAATTGACAATAACAGCGACGCGTTCAGTACTAGTAATGCAGCTGCGGTTAGAAATGGAATGTTTACCCTTACATCGAGCGTACGCAAAGTCCTCAGTGGCAAAAATATATAAGAAATACTTGCCATACCTTTGCCACGTGTAAAAATCTTTGATATTGATTGTGATCTTTATGTATCCCGTGATAAATCCATTGCGTTGACAAGAGATAAAAGTGTTTAAAGTAGCCTCAATATCACCATACATGACATATCTCAGTGATAACTATCTGTATCTCCTTATTATCTTAAGTACTTTAATAATAAAAACAAATAATAAATATTGGGGACATCTTACACAGATCGGACCTAGCCCCAAACTAAGCATAGCTTACAAGCTATGCTCAATATCAATATCAATCAATATCAAGATCAAGTCAGAAATTTAATAAAGTACCCATAGTGTAGTGCCTACTTCCGTAATCATAATTTTACCTGGAAGTCTGTAATGTCTCTATATTTGTTTGCCACCGATACGGTTATATAATAGTACATTATTGTCGAGGCTCGGAAGTAGCTACTTGCAGGCTGAGGATTCGTTTTAAACGGACGACCTTGGGAGTCCGTTTAATTGAATCCGAAGCCAGCAAGTAGCCTTCCAGCCGAGTCATATATAGTGCTTTTCTCAAAAATGGTGCAAGAAATATAAATATCATAGAAATATTTTACAAAAGCAACGTTCTTACATATATATTTTGACAGAAAAAAGTCCTTGCCGCCTTTTTATTTTTTTTAATAAAAAAATAGAAGTGTATTTTTCTGCCGAAAATACGCCAACCTATTTGAGACATCTAAATAGTCGCGGTACTAATCATCTGTTTGGCTGTTTAATGGGCCTGTGCCTTCATTTGATATGGTCATTTCAACTTTTAAAAAATTTGGAATTCGACAAATAATGGAATTTGTATGCAACATTGCAGTCCCAAAATCGAGACTGCAATGTTTTTAACTTTTTAATTTTTGACTGACCATAAACTACGCGCTTCGCGATCTATTTTTTAGACGGCAAAGTCGACTTTGCCGTCCATTTTTGAGAAAATATCAATACCATATAATCTATTTATAGTTGGCACAGTTTACATCATTGTGTACCTACTTATCTACTAGTATATAGACAACTTTAATCTTCGGTCATTAAAGTACCTACTTACCAAACTGCCTACTAAAATAATTACACCAATGTCAAATGATTACTCATCTATTAATACTTAATTGTAATCTAATCGATTATCAAATTTAATAATGTTTGGCTACATGGCAAAAATGCAGAGATAAATACCTACCTTCGTACCTATTCAAAAACTGAACGATACTTTGCTATGTAGATATTTGATTTGGCAATATATAAGTAATTAGCAAAGACATATCTGAGGTAGCAGCACTATCTCTCTTAATTGCCCCCTTTTATATTCACAGATTTTGAAAATATACCGGGTGTGGTCTGTAATACGAGCGAAAAATTAAACTGTAGTGTACTCCTCATACTGACACTGACCAACATTTGTTCAGCAACTTTAAAAAATAACTTGTGGTTTGATATTTAATACACTTTAAAGTTTATTATAAGACGCAATGTATCGCGAATTTTGTTATGTTTAAGGCTTGATAAGCAACGTCAATCACAATGATATGGCGTGGCGATGGCGTCCATTGAAGATAATATTTATTTTGTATGAAAAATAGGAAGTGTAAATATTTCATTATTTTTAAAAGTTGTTGAACAAGAGTGTCACCGTTTGAGGAGTACAATCTATGTTTTAATTATTTGCTCATGTTACAGGCCATATCCGATATTATGAAGTATTGGATTTTGAGACGTGATAGGTACCTTTAAAAATATCATACTGATTCGTGCGAATTCTCGCATTTCGATGTGCTATTATAAATAATGCAACGTGTTAACAAAGCTTTGGTTAGCACGTCTTCTAACAATACGGGATTTGTTTTACATTCATCTACGTTTCGGACGTGTCGTTATGCCTATTGTCTTCACACGTCTGTCGTTTGCCGAAATATTTGCTTGCTTACGCTTATAATCACGTCTCAAGTATATTTCCGAAAAAATATAAGCTGATGATGGGTAAGTATTACGTATTTTTACATTTGGTGTTAAATAAAGGTAATATGCTGTTATTAATCACATGTCCTCCTCATCATTACACATTACTAAAACAATTGTGTGATTCCTAAAGCTCACTTTAACATGTATTAAAAACATATAACACACGGTTGTTAGCGAAGTGATCTGTAGGTTGAAATTAAAATTCTTAAGGAGTAAACTCTAACCAACTTAAACTGAATGAAGTAGATAGATGCCTTTGTACTAATGATGTGTGTTCTTTCATGTTTTATGTTTCTTTTTGTACAATAAAGTATTATACTACTACTACTCGTACTACTAGATTGGTTAAAATAAGAACCCAAATAAATACAAAAATTAACCCGGTTTTTTCCTTCTTCAGATAATTCCAAGATTTATGCATAGTTTCCACCCAAAATTGGGAAATCCTTATAGGACAGTTTTATCAGTCGTTATCATCATCAAAGTATAATTTTGGCAACACGTTACACAATAACGTAAAAACCTTACACCAGTACTTAGCTGAACTCACTCTGCCACTTTCACTCCGGTATTCCCGTACTGTGTCTTCTAACTGTGAATCACACTCGAAAATATGCGTCCTTGCCAAATACTTAACATTGCGGATGTTAGATATAGTATCAAATGTAATACCTTCCTGTGTTGCATTGGTAACGGTAATCGCTTACCAAAAGGCGATTCGTCTGCTCGTTTGCCTCCTAGGTATATCATAAAAAATGCGCTCCTCCTTGCTTTTGGGCCATGGGAACCTGGGTCTGCTTGACAACTAACTTTAGCATTAGATTCTATGAAGGCGACTGCCATCAGTCTGACCTTCTTCCGGTTTCCTCACGATGTGTTTTCGAAAGTCACTGGTAAATATCAAATAATACGTACATAAGTTCTGAAAAACTCATTGGTACAACCCAGGGTTTGAACCCAAGACCTCCGGATCGGATCTTCTCTGAATCACATTAAAAACATGCGTCCTTGTCAAACACTCCACGGATGTTAGATATAGTACCTACTTATCAAATGTAATCTATACTTACTCGTAAATGCGGTACGTGCATAAAACAATAACAATACACACGTGATATTGAATCTACTGAGGAGATATTTTTCTTATTTGTATGTACAGAAAGTTAAAAAGGAAAAGTTAGATTTTTTTTTTGATTTGAACATTAAGGGTCTGTTAGGCTTCTTGGTATAGTTGGGTTGGCAAGAGTAGTGCCGAAAACCCACTACGCAAAATAGGCGCAATAATATGACGTTGAGTTACGGAAACCAAGTATACTCGAGTATAATAGTCGTTCGATTTGTAGCTGGCCCCGAAAGGCTAATTCTTTGTTTATTGTTAAGTAAAATGCCTCTAATTGTAAAAAAGGGTCTTGTAATTCCAATTGGCACCTGAGCGCGGGGTAGTCCAACGCTCAAATAACCAGTGTAGGTGCGCTCTTCGATAACGTGCCTTTGTTAAACATCTCGATGACACATTTTAGACTGGTTCGGTAGCATTCGACTCGCCGGCACTCAATAACCGTAGAGGGACTGTGGTTTCCATTAGTTCATTTTGAATCTTATTGCCATTTCCATAGGAGTTGTAATTCATTAACCGGTTAAAATAACCGAATCATTTTTTATGCAAGTATTACGTGCCGGTTTACTTAAGACAAAAGATTAGCCGTTCGGGGCCAGCTACAAATTGAACGACTATACCTAAAACCTAAATAAGTACCTTAAATCCACAATTTCATAAATTTGAAGTTAATTTTTAGGTATCCTATACATTTTCTCAATGAACGTACGTGACTGCTCAAAACGCAGGATATCCTTATCGTACATTTTATCGATGACTACAAATTCGGTAGCACCATAACAAAAGACAAACAATAAATAGCGGCGTACGCGCAATTGCACAAAAACAAAACAAACGACCTTTAGCCGGGCGATAATGAACTTTAAAGAGACGCAATAAGGCCATGACGTGTGCATAGCTTGCGGTTGTAAGGTGATATGCTATCTACCACGGACCTAGTTTGGTGATAAATTGATAAGAATAACTACGCAAAACTAGACCGCATGCCGTCGGATGCAATGATTCAATGGTTTCCGAATGTTATCATATTGTAACAGCCTCTTCGCATAGTTGGTAGTGAAGACCTAAAAAACAGGGGCTCCTGGGTTCAAATTCTGGTAAGGACTTTTATTTACAGTGTATTATTTTATTTGTTAGCCTATTGTGTCCCACTGCTGGGCAAAGGCCTCGCTCTCTGTCTTCCACGCCTCGCGGTCTAGCGAATCTTTCTGAAAAACGTCAGGTCATGTCGCCATCTCCTTCGAGGTCTGCCGTGACGCCGCATGCACTATTTTGGTGTCCACTGGGTAGTTTTCTTGGCCCATAGGTTTTTCATTTGTGTAATCAACACAGATATGTAATTAATTAATGAAGATGGTTTTTTCTATGTATGTATTTAAGTATTTTAATTTATCTAAGTATATCTATCTATTATATATTTATTTCATTGCCTAGTTCTCACAACACAAGCCTTATTGAGCTTACTGTGGGGCTAGGTCGATTTGTATAATATTGTCCAAGCGAGATGCATAGAAAATATACATTCTCCATATCGTTTATGTCAGTGCCAAACTAGTGGTAGTTAGCCACACAGGCTCAGACAATGAGATTTTAAACAGTTCAATGACTTAAATACTGTCTGACATACAACATATAGGCTAGGGCATATATGTAGGGCTTAGTTAATTTGCGTAAAGATGTACTATAATAGTTATTTAATATTTATTTATATAACCTAAAACATTGACGAGAAAAGACTAAACTGTGTGTATAAATTATGCATGATGCATACAAAAATGAAGGTTAGTCAACCAAGAGCATTGAACTTCTATGAAATAGCGGTTTCAAGTTCATATACTTACTCGTACATGTATTTGGGTCATGTAGCACTTACTCATTTAGTATAAGTACACGTGGATTTCCCATAATAACAGCGAATATTTCAATAATTTCAACATCATTATGATGTTAATAAGTATCTGGAAAACAAGGTAGGAAAACCACAATCAAATTAACAACTTAATTTATATCTACATAGATTCCATTTATTTTAATCGGGGTTTCAGTATAGTTTTCTGCATCACCATGCATAGTAGGTAATCCCGTAAAAATCCCGTGTGGTGACTGTACCTACTACTAAAATTTAAAAAGTTTTAGTCAAATGCCGCCCGGAAGTGACCATAATACCATCTTAAATACCTTTTTGACAAACAATGGTCGTTAAATGACTCAGTCGGCAGGTAGAAAGTGGCCAAAGTGATTCAGCCGGCCTAGCCAAGGTTACAATCACTATCGCTTCGACAACGAAAAGCATTATGTCTCTCTATCACTCTTCCGTATTAGTGTGACAGTGATAGTTGCGTTTCGATCGCTACGGAGCGCAAGCGATTGGCATCTTGGCTACGCGGCCAGGGGCCTTGGCTCCATTGATTGGTAAGGGCTTGGTGCTTTGTGTGTAAAGTTTAGTTTGTAGCGAGTTTAGTCACTTAAGGTCTCTGCCCACTACACCGTATCATACCATGACCGTGCTATGAACGTATCAGGCACGGAATGTAACGCGATACGGCCTACTATGCCCACTACACCGTGTCCACATTGTACATAAAGGGTTTAGTGCCCGTAGTAACCGCGCATCATCCCCATAGCATCCACTTATAATCCCCGTAGCATCCGCGTTTCATCCCCTAAGTACCCGCGTTTTATTCGCGAGAGTAATACTCGTCAGAAAGAGCCAGCGATAACTATCAGACTGGTAAGAGCGAGCAAGAAATATAGCAACGCGTTTATAACGTGTTTAGAACGGTCACCATACGCGGTTAAAACCCGTATGCCCACCGTTTCGCCGCCTGCACGCACCGTTTTGGCAACGTTGAGTGCCATGCACGGAGCGTTTCGGCACCGGCAAAATATTCTCGCCGACTATTTTTGCCGGTCCGTGCATGGCACGCGACGGGTATGGTCGGTGACGGAACGGGCTAGTGGGCATAGTCTCATACTTTTCCATACAAAGAATATTTTTTTGCCTGACACGTTCATAGCACGGTCATGGTATGATACGGTGTAGTGGGCAGAGACCTTTAAAGTGCTTTTTTTAAACCGCTATACG
This sequence comes from Cydia fagiglandana, assembly GCF_963556715.1. NCBI lineage: Eukaryota > Metazoa > Arthropoda > Insecta > Lepidoptera > Tortricidae > Cydia > Cydia fagiglandana. The sequence continues at coordinate 1,814,289 of NC_085951.1, read as the reverse complement.
GCCCCATTCGAACTTTAGTATACGTCAAATATTACGGCTAGATACGATATGGATTAGATATGTCAGTGTCAAAAGTGACGTTTTTGTTTGTAGAAACGTCATTTTTGACACTGATATATTTAATCCATGAATCTAGCCGTAATATTTGACGTACCTATCTTAAAGTTCAAATCGGGCCGATAGTGGTATAATAGGAATATTATGATACAAGTGCGAAAAGTAGGAAATTTCGCAACAGGCGCGACACAAGTTGCGAATTCCCTATTCGCAAGTGTATCGTACAACGTTTCACAGTAGGTTCACATGTCCCTTTAAATTTTCGACATTGGCACGTAATGGGCTAATTGCCGCACTAGTGCGGTAAAGTAGCACCATAAGTACTGCAAAAGTACAAAAAAGCGGTCACTGTGTAACACACGTAACGTATCACTGGTGAAATATTCTTAAATTCTTAAAATAAATTGGTAGTTCTTGAATAAAAATGAAATTTTCTCTGAAAATAAAACATCTCGGTTTGCTTCTTTGTGTTCTCTTGTAATCAATATAAAATTGATTGAGATTATGGTATTTATATCGTCGGCGCATAATGTACGACACAAAGGAGTCGAAATCCAGTACAGTTGTGATGCGCCCACGCAACTGATATTGAACCCGCTAGGGTTGTCACACGTTATAATATGACACAGTTAAAAATATTGTATGGTTATATATACTTATTATTCAACAAACTCTTGGGATAAATAGGTACATAAGTTTAGTATGTTTGTTATGTAAATTTTATTTATAAGTGAGTTAGTAGATGCTACTCTCTATTGGTTATATTTAGGGATGTAACGATACCGATACCGATACGATATATCGGCCGATATAATCGGCAGACCGATATATCGGCATCGCCGATTTAAATTCAGCCGATGTTACAGTTTGAAAAGCGCGCAAAACGAATGACGCTGCTAATAAATTGAATACACTTTGTTTCCATAACAAATAACCCTCCTTTTGCGTTGACGTAGTCGGGTAAAAACTGCCTAAAGTGAACTATAATTACTGATTTGGATTTATTTTTGCATTAATTGCTTGGTGGTTACCCCTAAATAAATGTTTTCTTTGATTTTGATTTGGCATTTTTCTTTATTAGTTTTACAGTTTTTCACACTTCACAAATACGAGTGTCTATTAATACACATGTATGTTTTATGCATAATAAGTATATAATTCCTTATTTGTTATATCTATTAGCTAACTACTATGCCATTGATATCGGTATCTGTATCGGTATCGCCGATTATTTACTTGAAAAATCGGTATCGGTATGGTATCGGCAAAATCATGTATCGTTACATCCCTAGTTATATTATATGTATTACATACTCGTATAATGTGTTGTAGGGCGCCATTTTTCAGTCTGTTTTTTACGTGTCAAAGATAAATTAGTAATAATAAGTCTCTAAAAATAACTACGGAGGAGTATTCCCAAATTAACAACACTATCCAACTATACTAAAATACATACGAATACTTAATTACAATCGAATAATTTGTTCGACTAAAGTTGTAATATGTAAAAAAAACTGCTCAAATCCGAATTGGACTCGCCCACCGAGGGTTCCGTACTTTTTAGTACTTGTTGTTATAGCGGCAACAGAAATCCTACATCATCTGTGAAAATTTCAACTGTCTAGCTATCACGGTTCATAAGATACAGCCAGGTAACAGACAGACGGACAGCGGAGTCTTAGTAATAGGATCCCGTTTTTACCCTTTGGGTACGGAATCCTAAAAATTAAGTATAAATAAATAATCCTTCCATGTTGGGATTTGCCAGCCCTACTGCTAACGGTACGGCAAGGACATGACGCATTGACACACAAAATAGCGGAATTATTTAACGGTTTTTAAATGGTTCTTATGGCTGTGGTCAACATGAAACGCAAATGTTAATACTTAGGGCATTCTGAAAATTCCTGGACTGACCACTTAGAAAAAATAAGTCGTCTCATATATCAGAATTCAAAAACTTTCAGTATGGACCATATTAAATAGTGACGAAATTTAAAACAGCTCCATTTTTGGTAGGTACATGTTTAGAGTGGACAATCTCCATCGTAAAAAGTGTCTTACTATATAAAATAAGCCTATTTTAGTATACTTATTTTTAGTATATACCTACTTTTTCCCCATAATTAGCAACACAAATTATAAATGTATCCAAATAGGGCCACACGGCCTCGTGCGTTTCGTGGAAAATCGTCTGCTGTATAATGAATGACTCAGATTTAAGTAGGTACATATCAGAAAGGACAATAACCTGTAGTAGCTTGCGTAATTCTTCTTCCAAATCGATACTGGTTATGACAGTACTCGTATCTATAATTAATATCTGGGAGATCGAGCTTTGCTCGGAAAACATATAAAAACGTATAAATGCGCGTTTTCCCAGAGATAAGACCTAGCTAGATCGATTTATCGATACCGAAAACCCCCATATTATATTAGCACCGAGATCCCCGAAATATTAAGTGTATTAAATATACGAGTATACATTATAATAAGGGAGGAAGGACACAAATAACATCTCGCTGTCCTAGCTAGTCTCGCCTGCTCGTGGTCCTCCTGCTGCTTAACGGAAGAGATAGCTACAGAGAAGGAAAACTTGAAACAAACCCGGCTCGGTGCCAGCCGTTATGCACCTGCAACCGAACCGGCTCCGCACGTATTGACTATGTCATTCCTGTGGGTCCAGCCGGCAAGGTCGAGAGAGTGATGTGGGTTTTGGGCATGCCCGCATTACTTACTCGCGTCCCAGGCGACGCAGCGTCCGTGGAGAGGTCACTTCACCCATTCCAGCTTGCTGAGTGGAAAACAACACGGAGAGTGGCAGTTACCGGTTCTAAGTCCAAACAGATAGGCGTTAGTGCGGACGCCAGGGGTCACTCTCGACAGTGGGAGGGTCCATCGCAGGCCCATTGATCGCGACCACTGGAGGAAAACCCTGGGTGAAGGGGTAGTTGCACACGATAAAGCGTGGTTTACCCTTCTTCACACTAGGCGAGAACTGAGACACCAACGCGCCGCTCTCCCACCTTCGTCACCGGGCACGGCATTCTCCTGCCAGCTATGCGGTCGCGGCTGCCGCTCTCGCATTGGGCTTAATAGTCATTTGCGGAAGTGCCGCACTCTTAATATAGACGCTGTTTAAACCATCATCTTATTGATGTGACAGGCCAATGATGATACATTATAAATCCACTTGTCATAGGCATTGACATGTTAAAAATGGGCCTTACGGGCAATAAGAATGGGACCAGTACAGTGGTGCACACGAATTCAAGCCAATTTTCGAACGGATTCGAGTCTTGCACGATTGGCTCAAATTCGTGTGCGTGGCACCACTGGACTAGCACCATTCTTAGTGCATTTCACAGGCTTCTAGAAATCTCATGATATAAACTAACGAGTAAAGAACTATAAAGTATAATCTAATGATATACATACTGTTACAGATGTGTCCCAATCCCTAGTGAACTTAGAAATAATCAAAAATGGGTCCACGTTCAGCAGCGACAATAACTAATCAGATATTCGCCTTCATCCCCATCCGGACCCGACAGGTAGATTTACCACCCCCATCCAACGTCGCCCATTTGCTAAAAAGACAATTGCCCAAGAAAAACTGCCCCAATGTCGCAGGCACGTAGCCTCGAATGATCCTAAATTAACAAAAAGGGGGGCTAATCGACCATTTTTTTCCGGCTGATTACCAGGGGGCTAATATTGGCCCACCACCCCCTCAAACAAATGTTAACCCTTTCTTCCCCTTCGGAAGAAAACCCATAAAATATATCTAATTAAAAAATATCCCCGGCTAAGACTGACGCCCGTAAAGAATGTCAATTAAACTGGGACTTTTCTTTTGGTAATTTTTTTTACGTAATATTTTGTGTCGTTCCGCGGCCGGCTAAGGGTTAAGATAGCGAAATTAGTATCGGTATGAAATATTGAGTAATTTAATATTTGCCGCTGCTTTCCTTTTGTTTCTTTCCTTTTTAGGGTTCCGTACCCAAAGGGTAAAACGGGGCCCTATTACTAAGACTTCGCTGTCCGTCCATCCGTCCGTCCGTCCGTCCGTCTGTCACCAGGCTGTATCTCACGAACCGTGATAGCTAGACAGTTGAAATTTTCAGAGATGATGTATTTCTGTTGGCGCTATAACAACAAATACTAAAAACAGAATAAAATAAAGATTTAAATGGGGCTCCCATACAACAAACGTGATTTTTGACCACAGTTAAGCAACGTCGGGAGTGGTCAGTACTTGGATGGGTGACCGTTTTTTTTTTGCTTTTTTTTCGTTTTTTTTTTGCATTATGGTACGGAACCCTTCGTGCGCGAGTCCGACTCGCACTTGCCCGGTTTTTTTATTTTACGACGGTTCTCGGAAGGGGTTGGATTAAACATTATCAAACATGGTTTGAGATATTGACATTATTTTATGAATAATAAAACGTTGATGGCGTTCTTCAAGGGGATGGGAATGATCAAATTAGATAAAAACCCTTTTCACAATCTTTTATATCCATTTTTGTTTACCGGACTTTGAATGACATTAATACTTATTATTTATGATTTTTAAAAATTGACAGAAAAACCCTTTGTTTCGTAACTAGGTTGCTGTGAAGGATCTTATATAAGTATACGAAATCTACATATTTGGGTTCGTCTTTGACATCTCAAAAAAAGTTATGGACAGAAAACCAGTTTGTTTGCCTGAAATGGTTCAACTTTGATGCCAATGTCTCTAAGACAATGAACTTTGAGGTAAAATGGGATACTATATTGCTTAAAGCCGTTGCTGTTAATATGATAAGCTACAAAAAACCTTAGAAAACTAAGGGATTCAGATCGAAGCTCATTGGCGCGGGGATCCCCTTAAAATAAGTGACGGATTAAACGTCATAGTCACGACAGGAATGTGGCGGCCAATGTCACGGTACGATTCGAACTTTAAGATACGTCATTTACTAGATCTAGACACGATATGGATTGAATGTGTCAGTGTCAAAAGTGACGTTTTTGTTTGAAGAAACGTCACATTTGACACTGACATATCTAATCCATATCGTTTCTAGATCTATTAATTGACGTATCTTAAAGTTAAAATCGGGCAGTCACTCATTTTAATTAATATTTTGACAGATACAGTGGCTGCCGCAGTAATATCGTAACAGTAATGCAGCTTCTGTTATCCCTATAATTTTGTGTGTCCACATTGTGTCTCACTCGTTCATTTGTTTTGTTTTCTTCATTTCTTCATTTGCCTTTCTAAATAGCGAAAACTATGGTCCGAATAGTCTTAAATCATGACCTCAAAGTCCGTAATTTTGCCCACGCAAAAACTACTTTCTCCAATTTGGCTAACGCATTCGCGACCTTTACCAAATGTATCATTGCTTTCTCCAATTCTTCTTAACTTAAAGGTTAGTGTCATGCAAAAGTAACTTTCATATGTATTAGTGGTAAAACAGATGATGACATATTGAATGTGAGATTACCTACACCTAGTTAACTGGGGGCCAATTTGACTAATCAAAGTGAGAGTTATGACGTGGCTCAGTTACGCACTACAAAGAAACCTTCTATTTTTTTCCGCAATTTCGCGAAAAAATTCCAAATTCAAACAGATTTTTCAATCGTGGGGAAATTGTATTATGTATCTCTCTCTTCAATTGGTCCCTCATTATTGAGGATCATGACTCCGTTTGATTCCGTCAACTAGTTGTCCCCATCGGCCCCTTCTATAGCTGTTGTATTATGTAAAGAAAACTAAATATACAGGGTGTTTGGTACATCGTTTGCCAAATTAAAACGGCAGATAGGTTGAGTCATTTGCTATCTTCTCATGCCTAGAAAAACAAAAATGGCCACGGTTTTTTTTCTAATACGCAAGTAAAAATTTGAAATTTACAAAAAACTGGCATAGAGGTGAAAAATTACAAATTTCTAGGCCTGAGAAGATAGCAAATCACTCAACCTATCTGCCGTTTTAATTTGGCAAACGATGTACCAAACACCCTGTATTGCAGCCAAGTCACACACGTAAATCGACGACTGAAAAGGTTAAAGTTATTATCTCTAGTATGATTTATATCTTCAATTAAAAAACATTTAATTGACAGACAGAGTTATGTAGGTACTTTCGCATTCATAGTAGGAATAGGGATATCTTAATATATCTTTCAATTTCTTCGTAGGAAATTTTTCGAAAAGGATTAGTGATGAATACAGCGTCATTTACAAGTTAATTTGAGTGGCGAAAGTAGCCTTTTTCTTCACTCCAGACCGACCGTCTCAAGGAACCTCTTCTCCTGCACCGTTTGAATTCCCACCCTAGAGAATATTCTAGTACTACATTTTAAATTCGAATAGTTATTTACTGTATAAATTACGAATTGGTAAATAATTATTATTATTATTTACCTACACTTAGACTGCATGCACTTGCACTTATGTTACCTAAGGAACAGTGGAGACCACTTAGCTTACATTTATGGTGTAACTTACAAAAATAAAGAATTATGTATTTTTTGTAATGTAGGTATGGACCACGTGATTTTTCCTTCGCATTTGACATCCAAATGACGATCGTTCATAGAAAATGACAATATAAAGTTAATCCTGTCATTCCGATACTTTTTTAATTTCATATTTTTGCACCTAAGATTTAAAAACAAACAATTTCGAAAAAAAAAATCCATTAGAAGCTTTTGTACCTATATCAAAGATAAAAAGGATATTCAAACTCACATTTTCAACACTTTTTTTCGAAATTAATTAGGTCTAAAATCAATTATAATTTACATTTGTATAAATACCCAGTTAAGTACGTAACGCAGTAGTAATAAAACCTTTCATGAAAAACTTGAAAATTAAAGTGTCTTAGCCTACTTTTTTTAAACGCCAAGCGAAAGCCGCCATTTTTAAAACTAATTTGTCGTAAACGAGTACGTTTGTCGTACCCAATCTGCGATATATCGCGGGGCAACAGGAAAAGGATCGGAGCATGAAATATCTTTATTAAATCTGGTTCATTTGCCGTATTTTTGTACCGGCTGGTAGAGTTAGGGTAAATCAGTTTTACCTATGAGGAGAAATTTGAACAGCAATTTTATTTTCATGTCAGAAATCTTCACAAAATTAAAATGGCAATGAAAGAGTTCACATGTATTATATTATAAATAATGGCGGTAATCATAAACGCGGTACAAGCCTCGATTAGTTAGGTGTTTATCGTGTGTCTTAATCTGTCAGTTTGACTTGCCTATTGTATATTGATAGAAAGGGATAAAACATAAATTAACTAAGTGAGGCTTTTATAGATTTAACAATAGGTACCTATATAAGAATTGCCTTTTGAAATAGTTGATAATGTAATGCACACGGTGGCTAGAAATTAACTGCATTCCTGTTGCCAGGGAGGTTTTGAGAATAATCTGAGCAACTTTTACTATGCTCAGTGTAAACTGAGCAACTTTAACTACTGGGACCAAGCGGACCAACCCGAAATCGCAAAAAAAAATTACCCTCCCATAGAAAGCGGACCAGTCAAAATGTATGAAACCGCCAATTTTTTTTTTCGCGAATTCGGGGTTGGTCCCATAATGAAAGTGGTTTAGTATAATCCCAAAACCTCCCTGGCAACGGGAATGCACTTCTTTTTTAGCCACCCTGTATATCAACATTACTGCTGTTATACGACACACTGTTGTAACACCTAAACGTAGTTGTAATACAGTATGCATAAGTTCTCATTTAAAAACTGATCGAGCACAATTATTCAGTGGGAAGCAATGTGCCTACCCAAGGTACCGTAAAATGTATAAATGCAAAATGTACTCGTACCTACATTTAACGTTAACCTTTCCGGCTAGCTCCGCCATCAACTTTTTTCGTAAATTAGTAAACATTCTTGCCAATTTGTATAGCTTAGAGGTAATTATTTGTCTCCTACTCCGCCCTAGCATTCAAAACGTCGTAACCGCCAAAAAAACCCCATCCACTTACGCCCTTCCTTAAGAAACGCGTCACAGCATTAACGCTATTGGTAGAATTAGGTGTAATGAAGGGCTTTAGAAATCCCTTTTTTTAATGCCGACATCAATCTGTTTATTTCTCGTAAGTCTGCGCTAAAGAATATATTTTTCTTAAGTCGGATTATAAAGTAATGCAGCTTCTGTTATCCCTATAATTTTGTGTGTCCACATTGTGTCTCACTCGTTCATTAGTTTTGTTTTCTTCATTTCTTCATTTGCCTTTCTAAATAGCGAAAACTATGGTCCGAATAGTCTTAAATCATGACCTCAAAGTCCGTAATTTTGCCCACGCAAAAACTACTTTCTCCAATTTGGCTAACGCATTCGCGACCTTTACCAAATGTATCATTGCTTTCTCCAATTCTTCTTAACTTAAAGGTTAGTGTCATGCAAAAGTAACTTTCATATGTATTAGTGGTAAAACAGATGATGACATATTGAATGTGAGATTACCTACACCTAGTTAACTGGGGGCCAATTTGACTAATCAAAGTGAGAGTTATGACGTGGCTCAGTTACGCACTACAAAGAAACCTTCTATTTTTTTCCGCAATTTCGCGAAAAAATTCCAAATTCAAACAGATTTTTCAATCGTGGGGAAATTGTATTATGTATCTCTCTCTTCAATTGGTCCCTCATTATTGAGGATCATGACTCCGTTTGATTCCGTCAACTAGTTGTCCCCATCGGCCCCTTCTATAGCTGTTGTATTATGTAAAGAAAACTAAATATACAGGGTGTTTGGTACATCGTTTGCCAAATTAAAACGGCAGATAGGTTGAGTCATTTGCTATCTTCTCATGCCTAGAAAAACAAAAATGGCCACGGTTTTTTTTCTAATACGCAAGTAAAAATTTGAAATTTACAAAAAACTGGCATAGAGGTGAAAAATTACAAATTTCTAGGCCTGAGAAGATAGCAAATCACTCAACCTATCTGCCGTTTTAATTTGGCAAACGATGTACCAAACACCCTGTATTGCAGCCAAGTCACACACGTAAATCGACGACTGAAAAGGTTAAAGTTATTATCTCTAGTATGATTTATATCTTCAATTAAAAAACATTTAATTGACAGACAGAGTTATGTAGGTACTTTCGCATTCATAGTAGGAATAGGGATATCTTAATATATCTTTCAATTTCTTCGTAGGAAATTTTTCGAAAAGGATTAGTGATGAATACAGCGTCATTTACAAGTTAATTTGAGTGGCGAAAGTAGCCTTTTTCTTCACTCCAGACCGACCGTCTCAAGGAACCTCTTCTCCTGCACCGTTTGAATTCCCACCCTAGAGAATATTCTAGTACTACATTTTAAATTCGAATAGTTATTTACTGTATAAATTACGAATTGGTAAATAATTATTATTATTATTTACCTACACTTAGACTGCATGCACTTGCACTTATGTTACCTAAGGAACAGTGGAGACCACTTAGCTTACATTTATGGTGTAACTTACAAAAATAAAGAATTATGTATTTTTTGTAATGTAGGTATGGACCACGTGATTTTTCCTTCGCATTTGACATCCAAATGACGATCGTTCATAGAAAATGACAATATAAAGTTAATCCTGTCATTCCGATACTTTTTTAATTTCATATTTTTGCACCTAAGATTTAAAAACAAACAATTTCGAAAAAAAAAATCCATTAGAAGCTTTTGTACCTATATCAAAGATAAAAAGGATATTCAAACTCACATTTTCAACACTTTTTTTCGAAATTAATTAGGTCTAAAATCAATTATAATTTACATTTGTATAAATACCCAGTTAAGTACGTAACGCAGTAGTAATAAAACCTTTCATGAAAAACTTGAAAATTAAAGTGTCTTAGCCTACTTTTTTTAAACGCCAAGCGAAAGCCGCCATTTTTAAAACTAATTTGTCGTAAACGAGTACGTTTGTCGTACCCAATCTGCGATATATCGCGGGGCAACAGGAAAAGGATCGGAGCATGAAATATCTTTATTAAATCTGGTTCATTTGCCGTATTTTTGTACCGGCTGGTAGAGTTAGGGTAAATCAGTTTTACCTATGAGGAGAAATTTGAACAGCAATTTTATTTTCATGTCAGAAATCTTCACAAAATTAAAATGGCAATGAAAGAGTTCACATGTATTATATTATAAATAATGGCGGTAATCATAAACGCGGTACAAGCCTCGATTAGTTAGGTGTTTATCGTGTGTCTTAATCTGTCAGTTTGACTTGCCTATTGTATATTGATAGAAAGGGATAAAACATAAATTAACTAAGTGAGGCTTTTATAGATTTAACAATAGGTACCTATATAAGAATTGCCTTTTGAAATAGTTGATAATGTAATGCACACGGTGGCTAGAAATTAACTGCATTCCTGTTGCCAGGGAGGTTTTGAGAATAATCTGAGCAACTTTTACTATGCTCAGTGTAAACTGAGCAACTTTAACTACTGGGACCAAGCGGACCAACCCGAAATCGCAAAAAAAAATTACCCTCCCATAGAAAGCGGACCAGTCAAAATGTATGAAACCGCCAATTTTTTTTTTCGCGAATTCGGGGTTGGTCCCATAATGAAAGTGGTTTAGTATAATCCCAAAACCTCCCTGGCAACGGGAATGCACTTCTTTTTTAGCCACCCTGTATATCAACATTACTGCTGTTATACGACACACTGTTGTAACACCTAAACGTAGTTGTAATACAGTATGCATAAGTTCTCATTTAAAAACTGATCGAGCACAATTATTCAGTGGGAAGCAATGTGCCTACCCAAGGTACCGTAAAATGTATAAATGCAAAATGTACTCGTACCTACATTTAACGTTAACCTTTCCGGCTAGCTCCGCCATCAACTTTTTTCGTAAATTAGTAAACATTCTTGCCAATTTGTATAGCTTAGAGGTAATTATTTGTCTCCTACTCCGCCCTAGCATTCAAAACGTCGTAACCGCCAAAAAAACCCCATCCACTTACGCCCTTCCTTAAGAAACGCGTCACAGCATTAACGCTATTGGTAGAATTAGGTGTAATGAAGGGCTTTAGAAATCCCTTTTTTTAATGCCGACATCAATCTGTTTATTTCTCGTAAGTCTGCGCTAAAGAATATATTTTTCTTAAGTCGGATTATAAATTGGGTCAATTTGTTACCTTTGGAGTAACTAATTTGATTTGGGCTGAGGACATTGTCACTTGCGACTCTTTTAACAAATTTCTTGCACAGTCGACGTCAAAGATATGTTTACACTTTTCGCCTTATTACAAAGGAGTAAGGTGCAAAAGTGTAAACATATCTTTGACGTTGACTGTACCTATCTGTATTTTTATACTGTTTTTATAATGGCCTGTGTTTAGACTTTTAAGTTCTACCAATTTCTACGTATCTAAACGTATGTACTGAAGTTACGGAATCGGAACTACGTACCGTAAAACACTATAACATTGCCCAAACAACATAACTTTGCCCACCGCGTAGGCAAAGTTATGTTGGGCAATGTTATAGTGTTTTACGTTAAGTACATTGTACCTACTATTAGAATTCTACCTAATCTGAATAAATCCTCAGTGCATTATACACTTCTGCACTCCTTTAGGACTTACATAAACATATGATGAAACCGCCCATATGTACGATATGAGTAACTCATCTACAATTCCATACACAGTGTACAGTCAACTCCAACAACAAATAGCACGAAACTTTATCAAAATCAACACCAGCGTATCCGTCACAATTGTTGGTTACCGCAGTTTCTAAACACCCTGTATATGTGTGTGTGTGTGTGTGTGTTTGTGGAGCTTGATAAGCAAAATGGCTGTCGTCGATGGAAAGTAAATATATAAATATATGCTTGCAAGCACAATGCAGGAGAACGTTTGCTTAGGAAGGATAAAACAGAATTTAAATTTATATAATAATATATAATAATAATTTAGCCTATATACGTCCCACTGCTGGGCACAGGCCTCCTCTCAAGCACGAGAGGGTTTGGGCTATAGTCCCCCACATTTTAAATTTGGGCAGAATTTAAATTTGTTTTGACTAAATTGTTAACGATACATATTCAATTTATTTAAAAGCGCTGGTGATCTAGCGGTAAGAGATTGCGACTTTCTACCCGGAGGTCGCGGGATCAAATCCTGGCTCGTACCAATGAGTTGTCAAAACTTACGAGTATGTACGAAATATCATTTGATATTTACCAGTTGCTTTTCGGCGAAGGAAAACATCGCGAGGAAACCGGACTAATCACAATAAGCCCTATTCACCCTCTGGGTTGGAAGGTCAGATGGCAGTAAACTAGACAATGTCAAAGGTGTGGCGCCATCTACTCGAGAATGACTTTTTTTTGATTTCCGAGGCACGTTTTTTCCTTAGACTTTATTTATCTTATAAGAAGTTACATACTTATATCTGTGTTAATTTTTTATATGTTATAACTTTAGATAGATAAGTATATAGATAAAACGTTTATTTGGATGCTGCAAAAACACACAATTTACAAATAGGTACATTGCAAACAGAACAAAACTAAAATATGTACAGAGTTTAATTAACAATAAAAAATACTTAAACACGAAAAGATGGATTTACTTGCTGTACTCTGTGTACATTGCAGCAAAAACAAACTTTGTTTATTGGTTTATACTAATTTTCTGACTTCTAAAGTCAGCTATTCTGAGTACAAAAACTACAAAAATAAAGTCGTATCCACACTAAGCACCGTCGTCCGAACTTGCAAACTTGCAGCGCGCGTTCCGATATCATGCTCGAATATTAAGCTTTTACATACATTCCCACTAATATTTACACACACTGAGTGCTGCGAGCTATTGTATGTGCAAATGGAGATTGCGTCATATAATGCTTGATATTTCATACGATACCATTTAAATATGAAATGTAGTAAATATTTGTTACATTTTCCTAATAAACGGGAAAGCATGTCTGCCTCTCTGTTACTTTAAGTATTTATACTACTAATGAAGGTAGCAGCATGGTTCGTTTTTATTGCCTGTCACTATACCCGTCAGTTTCGCACTTACATACTTGTTAGAACGTAACAGGTATGGTGACAGGCCAGGCCACAAATAATATCCATATTTTATCGAAAGAGATGAGACTAGAGGAGATCAGAACAGACAATCAGACATGACATACGGGAGCCATTTTGCCCAAACTGAAACGAAGACGCTTTGCGCTTGCTTTGTCAAGTCAAATCATCCTAAACTTGGGTAAAACAACAAAAACATGTCGCTAAATTCTCGGGATTCGAACCCAGGACTATTATAGTATGTCTTAACGAGGGACTCATAAAAAAAAATCATGAAACCTCAAGGCTTTCAAAACAAACATCGATAACCCATTATTAGAATCAGATAATGCCAAAAAACATCAAAGGAGTTTTTACCTCCAAAACCTTTCAATGCAAATTATAAATATAAAACATATCCCTTTTTGTCTATCGGGTTGAGACTAATCGTCAAAAAGGCTCAAAGCTACCTTTAATATTGAATTAATACCAATCGAGTTTTTCACTGCTCTCGTATCATCAAAGAAACGTAATCAATTTCACAAATACCTTTCTGAAGAAATCTGTTCAGATTGAGAGAAAATTTCCAAAAAATCATAACTTCAATACCAACCTAAATCCAACCTTAACACTTGGTGTTAAAGCTCAAAATGATTAGCGCGAAAAAATACAAGACAGGATTTCGCAAAATATGAGCACTGTGTGAAAATATCGAACGCAACTTTATTACAAACTCACCTTTTTGTGAATTCAACTTTATATGTTCCGCATAAGGTGGATTTTGAAATGATGACTGTGCACATAAGTCGTTTTGTTAATGTGCTGTTGTCATCAATACAGTATCGTTGTATATTATCGTTATGAGGGAGCATTAAGAGCGAATCGTTCATGGGAAAAATTGCTTAATAAATGTAGACGGGAGTGATGGAGGCATGCGTGGTGCGTTTTTCTTGCGACTGGTATAAACCGTTCAAGTTTTCTTTTCCTGTACCATAGTCTAATAAAACATGGTCTTCTCTTCCCAGTGTGACACAAGCCTACGTCACAATAACATGGCCGCTATATATAGCGCTATCGCATATTACATATCATGATAGCGCTGTCGCATGATGACGTAGGCTTGTGTCAGTCAGGTGACCTAGAAAAGACGGGAAGAGAGTACCAGGCGGAGTATATTATTATACCATGGCCTGTGCCTAATAATAAAATAAAATAATTATTCATCATTTTTCTTAGGCTAGGGTTTTTATAATATGAATAAAAATGATGAATAAAAAAAAAAATATATTTATAAATATCTACGTTGAATTTAGAAACACAACCATACAATTTATAGTTTAAAGTAACATAACGATTACATGTACAGTCAGCAGCAGAAGTTGCTAAGCGGGCGAGGTGTTCAAAATTACCTTGATACGCTCTTATTCTCTTAATAATAAAGTCGCGGCAAGATAATTTTGAACACCTCGCCCGTTTAGCAACTTTTACTGCTGAACATTGATAATCAAGACTGAAGATTGATGAGCAATAATGTAAGATCTGTATGATCCAATCAAATATTTTTTCTGTGCTTAAAATTAGGTAAGTAGGTACTTAAAGTATGTACTTAGTATATCTAAATAGGTATAAATTTACAGACTTACATTTATTTATACTGTTATGATAGCCTATCACCGGTGTAATGCAGTATCTAGCTGCCTGTCAATCAGATGATAGTGAGAATACAATAATATTATGACCGAGTCATGTTTTAACCGCAAGTGAAATATGTATTGGAGTGTAGGTATTGATGTATGCAGTAATAATCTGCTACGTAAGTACATAATAGTAGCTAATCGTACCTACTAAATCACAATACTCACAATATGACACTGTATAATCATCATAATTTCCTCATATTAGTATTAAGAATTAGGTATTTAAATAACACGAGTGCAAAAAATATAGCGATCGTAAAATTAAATCGTCCAACGAACAGCAAGTTTTATCTCCAAAATATATCGCCCGCCGAAACCCGGGTAGATAGACATAATGCCCGCTATTCATTTATTATTAATGTCTATCTTTCGGCGATACCGACGCCAATCAATATGATGTACGGTATGAGATAAGGATGAGGTGATGAAGTTGAACTGTTTTGTTTTGGTGCAGTCAGCAGCAGAAGTTTCTAAGCGGGCGAGGTGTTCAAAATGATCTTGACGCAACTTTATTGTTAAGAGAATAAGAGCGAAGAGCGTGTCAAGGTAATTTTGAACACATCGCCCGCCTAGCAAATTCTGCTGCTGACTGTATGTTGTGTTGCAGTCGCGGTTAGGTATATTATCACTACACCTTACAAAACAAAGTCCCCTGCCGCGTCTGTCTGTGTGTTTGCATGTTCGCGATAAACTCAAAAACTACTTAACGGATTTTCATGCTGCAAAAAACATTCATTTGTTCATGAACTACATATTCTGACACAAAAATTGCATTTATGACTGTTCAAGCGTGTACATCTTTAAAACATCGACTTTCTTATCATGTGTCAATTAATTGGTTTTATCACTACTATGTCTATGAAAATATTAAAAGCCTTCTGTCACTGCGTTCCCTTAAAGGTGATTTTAAAATTACTACGTCCGTAGTAGCTTTTCCTCATCATAGTGAGGAAAATAAAATCTGTGTCGTTTTGTGATTAAACAAACGCTTATTATTTATTACTTTCATTCCTTGGTTAAAAATAAAGTTCCTCTTGGACATTTTGCACTATTTAATTGTGAACCCCTGTAATTAATTACTTTTATATCTTATACACTTATGTACTTATATTTCGTCTTTCTTCTTTTCAGATCTCACAATGCCTGCCTCCAAGGAAGCCAACTCAAAATACTCCTCTAGCCATTCATACTCCACTAGTAAGTATATTTTATAAATTTACTTCTTCTTCTTCCTCGCGTTATCTCGGCATTTCGCCACGGCTCATGAGAGCCTGGGGTCCGCTTGACAACTAATCCCATGATTTGATTTTATAAATTTACTAATCATTTTAAATTTTTATGAGGTTATCTCATGATTTTATAGAAAACGATCTCTTTAAAAATAATAGAAAGTCTATTAAATATAAGTAATCTAATGAAAATGTTTGAAACGTTATTTATTATTACGTACTTATTATTTATTATCATAAAAGATTTGGAGTGTCAAACTATTTCACGACCTCAGTGTTTCAACTCAAATTATTTTATTAAATATTACCATTAGCGTTTTTTATTGTGAATAGTCACACTATTTATATCATCTATTTTATACTTTTTTTATATATTTTCAAAGAGACTCAGGGACGCAACTGGGGACCCGAGAGCTGGCAGTTACCTCGCTCAACGCTTTAGTCTGGCAGTTCAGCGGGGTAACGCAGCCAGCATCTTGGGGACCTTGCCACAGGGGCCTTTTTTAGATTTAGTTTAGATTAGTTTTATTTTATTTTAGAATAGTTTGTATTTAGTTTAATTTTAAGTTATTTTTGTCTATTGTTTTTTGACTTGTTTTTGTACCATATATATGAATAAACATAACTATAACGTATCTAGAATGCATTTTATACTTACATCTTATTTCAGTTTATAACAGTACTAGTATATGTATGTAATTTCATCTCAGTTCAAGTTTATGAGATATGACTTAGTTACCTATTTTTAAAGTTAAATTTAAAACACCTATCTACTTATGCAATTATGTTAAACTCAAAGTTCATTTTTGATACATTCTGTATGGATAAACACTTTATTTTTCCCTTTTTCAGATGGCATGTCCCTATCAGCGAAAGTCTACCATCCAGCGACCAACCTGATGCCTCTGACACCTCCCCACACCCCAACCGGCGTCGCCCCCTCTTTCAACTCCAAGGCCACCGGCTCTTGGAGTCGGCAGAACAGCTACAACAACGGCAAGCAATCCTGATGAGGAGGAGTCAAGAGCTGGAGAAGAAAAACGATCGCCCACCAACTTGTCAAAGGGTGAAAACCTCACAGGGTCACCCAAGGAGCTGTTCTAGAGCCCTATCTTTTAAAGTTGAAAATGGGTGTCGCCCAGGGTTCACTTCTAAGATACTGACTTTAAAATCATAGTTAAATAATGTTGGTTTCTTCGTAATGTTCTCTGAATGCATTTACAGTAGGGATTTGAGTGATCTCCATCTTATAGCGAATTTTAATTGTTAATATACTTTTGTAAATACATAATACATTTTCAAGGATGAATTTGATGCCCACCAAAACTGTGTATGAATTTCCAATTATATTGTATTATTTATTGTAAACTGTGTCTAATTAAATGATAAGTTGGTGGGAATAAAAAAAAATGTTTGTCAGTTTTAATGACATTATGTTTTGTACGTTAGATATGACAGTAAATTATTGAAAGCAGTAAGCTTTTATGTTTATATTAAGTGATCAATAAAATAGTAATAAGACTAATAAGCATGTATTGTTTCATTCTTTTTTCGATATAATCACCCCTTTCTTTGTTGACGATTTTGTATTAACTTCATTTGTAACAAACCATATAATAAGATTGCAAGTCTATTTAAACTTAACCGACTACTAATAAACGTATTGTTTTCAATCTAATCTACCTAAATACAGATGAGAATACAATAATCTGGTACCAAATACAGTCTGCATTGTAGCAATAATTTTATTATAAATATTATAATTAATTGTTTTTACAGCCCCATCTTTCGTAAATACACTGCAACATTTACTTAGATCGATGGCAGCAGGCTACAGCACTATAGATGCTAGTTTTACCGTAAACCGATAGATGGCGCAGCTATACAAACACATACTTCAAAGCATGCGAAATGAAACAAACTTAATAATGTATTGATATTAATATCATACATTTTTATAAATCTAATTTACAAATTTAATAAAGATTAATAAAATTACTCTCATGTATTCATATTAAATCTTATGATATTTTGGCGTCGAGAGCGCCATCTATCGACATTGTAGCGTATTAACTCGAAACTAATCGATATAAGTTGGTAAAAGTACGTTGGCGCCGCCAACTTGGCGGTTTATAAATGTGTTAATAGTTTCCGTTTAAATAAACAGATGGCGTTTTAATAAATATGCCATAAATGTTTGGAATAAAATATTTCAAGCAGTTTTTTCCTAATACATACCTACTTTATGTTGAAATTTAACAATTTTCGAAGTTAAAATTCTACCTTACTTATCTAATAAGTACGGCGCAAAGTAGGTAGGTACTTGCCAGCCCACAATAGGTAGGTATATACACACTTATTATAACAAGAAAATAAATATCTGTACTTAGATAACTTTATAACTTTTTGCCTTAAATATATGGTGATAATTATGTTAACAGGATATAATTTACTTACTTTTTGTGTTATTCACACTCAGACACTGGTAATTTCGTTACTCGTACTTTTCAAGCCCCAAAAACCTAATACATACTTAGCCACCGACCCCAGTTTTTTTTTAATTTCCTGGCCCCTAATTAAACGGCGACGGAACCCCACAGGAGATAACCGCCCTGAGGCTATAAATTAACCCTTAATCAAACGGAACACTTTTTATGAGATTTTTGAAAACTAAGAATGGTACTTAGGTAATTTGGGTGCGTAGATTACGAAAAAATATATATAAAGAATTTTAGTGGGGGGTAAAGGGGGGTTTAGCGGTGGGAAATAACATCCCGTTATCCGTTACAGAATAGCAAAATTTTGAATGAAGTGGGAAATAGTTTCCCATTGTCCGATACGGTTACGAACTTTTTACTAGTTAGTAGCTCCCCCCGGCTTTGCTTGGAATTCAAGTATGAGCCTTTAACGTTATCTTCAAAAAACAAAGAAATAAATAAAAGAAAAAAGAAAACAAAAACAGGCACAGATTTTTTTGTGCAACAGGCAAACGGGCATCTATTTTTATTTATGGAAACCAATTAAAATTTAGGTGGAGAACAAACATTGGGAAATTATATCCCACTTGATAAAACCTACCATTTTTTTTGTAAATCGTACGTTCAGGAACAAACAATGGGAAATAATTACCCACTTACTAAAACCTTAAAATCTTGGCTAAATCATATCGTTATCACAATTCCTTTCAAGCAAAACACAGGGAAAATAAGTCTAGTTTATGATAATATTCAGTGTATGCACTTACAAGATTTTTTTTCGCAATTAACCTCAAAACACTAAAAAAAATATGGTTATTGCAAAAAAAATCACAACAACTGACATTGACTTTGACGTATGGTCACAAATGGCGGCCATTAGAAAAGTGTTGCCATTTTTCAAATTCAAAATGTTACTAAGATTTTAAATCTGTATGGTTGGTATCACTGAGTGCTGCCTTTAAAAAGATAAAAAATATTTCGCAAATTAGAATGAAGTGGGAAATAATTTCCCAATATTTGATTAAGGGTTAAAAAAAAGTTCCGGAAACTTGGAGTGATAGGAAAGGCGGTCAAGAGGGAAATTTATCCGACTGCTGATTCAAAGGTTGAAGAAAGATATGAAGTAGGTATGTAAGTATGTAATTAAATGATGAGTCATTAAATGAGTCATGGTTGTTTTCTGTGTAGGTAACCAAACGGACCAAATATTTTTGTGACACTTTTTTCTGAGTAAAAATGGAAAAAACTTGTGATTCTGAGTAGAATTAATATAAAAATTCCCAATTCTAACACAAAATCTTTTTGGTACTCACTAATTTAAATAGAAATGTCCAATTATAGATTTCCGCTATAAAATTACACTTTATAATACTTATTTATAAAAGTATTTAATAATTAATTTCGTTTAGTAGTACCACTGTATATATATTTTATGTAAATAAATGATTAAAAAAAATATATTTAGTATCAGCAAAAAAAAATTATAGGTCTTTTTAGTAGTAAAAGAACTTTTGGACCATTCTAGGCCATAGGATACCTATTGATATTTGTTAACCCTTATCTTGGCAAGGCTCAAAATATCTTAAATATAAACATTTTTTTAGTTTTTTGTCACCTATTGAGTATACTAGACTATTAAAAAATAAGAAAAAAAATCCAGGATTTTCCAGTTTCGGAAAATCATATGTATCATATTTGATACAGTGCCAATAACTCGACAAAATAGTTACCTACTTTTTAGAAGAAAAATGAAGATTTTAATACAAATAAAACATGTAATGCAACAGAAATAAGCATTTCCTGCTAATTAAACGCAATCTAAAGCATCAGATGACTATTAAACCTGTAAAAATAAATTATATCTACGAATACCTGATCACATGGGTGGAAAATTAGATCCCGTAAAGTTTCAAAAAAGTCGTCAGCAAAAAGTTGAGTAAAATATGAAAAGTAAACAAATAATTAAAAGTAAAAAAAAATGTTTTTCTTTTTACTTTGGGGCCATTTTTTGCCATACACATATTTTTCCGTGCTACGGGCTACGGCGTAGCAATAATGCTACAGCGTACGAATATATAGTTAAATAACATCTAGTACTTAAAAAAAATCAAAGTTTAATAACTAAATAATACGACAACTAATATTAAATAATTGGAGCATGTTTTGTAACCCCACAAAAATAAAAAAAATAAAAAATCATGTATAAATATTTTGATGCTAACTTGGCAATGTATTAAATGTAATACAATTCTTTCGATATGTACATTTCTGAGTTCTTGGCAGTGTATCAAATATAATACATAACAGTTTCATGTAAGGTTCTGTGTATTAAATGTTTTTAAATTCGAAGGCATTGTAAATATGTATGCACTAAGAGACAGTAAAGATATCAAAATATAGATTATGGAAAAAGATATACTAACATAAGAAATAAATGCAAAACTTCCAGTACGAACCGAAATCTATTGTTTCCGCGGCGCCATGTTGATTATTACTAATTAATTTACAATGACACTCGTGTCAATTATTTTTTTCTATAAGTAAGGAGGGTAGCTCGACATATTGATGGCAGAATTATTGTGTTAGGTAATAAAGTGAACCTGCTAGATTTTTTTAAGTTCCATGTATCACGGGTGTTACGATGCCAAGATAAGGGTTAACAATGTTCTTTTTAAATAAATATTATTCATAATTCCACACTAAGGTCTACTTTGGCGGAAACGCGTTTTGAGGCATATGGCAGGATTTGTTTATACTTACCTTAAAGTAATAACCTGAAGAAATCTGTATTATACTTTACTTAAACTTCACTTCACTTTTGTTTTAAAGCTAAGTTATGAAACGTTGTTAAGTATGCCAATTATCACCTTCTTACACGCGTATTCGGGAAACGAGATAATCACAAGATCTAGAAACAATATAGAGATCAACTAGATTTACATTAGATATCGACTAGATGTGACTTGGATATCTAAGTCATAACTTGTCGAAATCGTTCAAGAGGGCCTCCAGAATCGCGGAAACGTCAAATTTGACATATCTATCTTACAAATATCTTTAAATTATCCATATTGTAACTTGTTGAGGTCTAGTAGAGATCTAATACATTTTCAGAATCGAGCCGTTAGCTTCTGATCTTTTAAAAAATACCGTCACGTAATAGGTACCTGACACTTTTCTGGTCTTTTATACCCTTTTTACCGATGACTTCTAAAGACGATTTTATCTCACCCCTTTCTTTAACGACATGTTTTATAGCCCCAACATTCAGACATTGGAGAAAAAGGATCCAATATTTACAGGAAAAGTTCTCCAATCTCCAAACTTGGTAATTAAAAGTCGACCGAGGTCATAAATCTATAAGTTTTAAGGTGTTTTAAATTAAAATTTTCATATCTGAGGGAAAGTGGTTGGACAAAGGTATTTTGTTTATTGCTTGGTGTAAATATCTGTTATCTTTGATTTGTTATGTATTGTTAGGTAAGATAGAATTCAAATCTTGTATTTTATTGAGCTTTGCTTTGATTGTTTGTTATAAATATTTGAGAAAATGTTGAATGTTTAACGCATTCATTGCCAGGGGGCGTGGCCTAGGAACAAACTTGTATGACGGTGAACGAACATGTGCGTTGGGGGCAGTGAATGTGTTAAGATAAAAGTGTTGGTACTGTTGCTAGCCTATCGCTCAGAGCTTGCGACTTTAAATCCGGAGGTCTCGGGTCCAAACCCCAGCTCGTGTCAAATCAATGAGTTTTGCGGAACTTATGTAGGTACTTACCACTATTTAACACGTTCGCGGACGCTCAGTCATACCGTTTGGACACCTATATTTTGTATGGAGATTTTGGGACTGTTATAGCATTCCTGTCACTGCAAATATATATTTTAGGTTTGTATATGACGCGTAATGCTATGCAAGGCGAATGCTATGCAATCCGCGTCAATATGAAGTATATTTTTTATACGCTATTTGACAACAAATGCTCTTCAATTCGGATGCATAAGCATGTCTGTCACATGGCGTAGTCAAGATGTGATCTTATAGGACAGCGCATGTTATAGCATTCATTCATCGTGGTCGATGAACTTGATGGCTGAGAATTCTGACTGCCTAGAGTCAAGATCTTTGCTCTATAGACTCATTGCTGGCGTCTTCAAACATTTTTCTACTTCTGTTTTGTTCCCTCATTGCTTATCATTGTTATATTGTGTCCATCTCATACATGACCTCCCAAGCACGTTCGCCATTCATTCGACCTAAAATTATGTGATACTACACATCCTGCGTTGGAGACCGCATCATATGTCTGAAGAATCTAAAGGCCCACTCATGACATATTGCAGAGAGCCGAAAGGGCAATGTTGAGCTCTCTAAAATAGAGTGGTTTGTTTTACGAGCTGTTCAAGGTATACGCAGCATTTTACGCCAACACCACTTCTCAAAAGCGTCAATCTCGTCCGCATTACACTTTTAGAGTTCCCTGTAAGGCATCGCCCGCCGCGTTAAGTTCTGGACGTAAAGCGTCCACCACTTTTCCTGTCAGGCGATGATTCACCCAACTTTAATATTATTTTTCGAATGCATCTGCACCAAACATGAGGCGTAAAATATACAAGAATTATGCCACAATACTAGTCATACAGGTTCTTACCTTGTAAGAGGTGATGATCGAGCGCCAGCAGGCTTATAATTCACAATTATACCATCAAAACTATGACTAGTAACGTAATTACTTGAATGATAGGTATACACATTCATGCCTCACTTTTTCACATTCACCGTTATCAAAATTTAATTGTAGCACAATAAACCACTAGTAAACATGTTTGTTTATTAAAACACATTGAAAAACTTAAAGAAATTGTAAGAAAAACATTAATTACGATTTTATAAAAATCCGTCAAAATCGCTATCGCGCACGAAATTAACCCAAATTTCATGTGTCCACTCCCAGACACACCTGCCGGGCTACTAAGGGAGCTCCCATACAAAGACGAATGCTATAGCAGGTGCGTCACAGAAAGGGGGGCCCAATTGGAGACGTCACAGGATAATTTTTAACTTCGATAAAACTATGTAATATGGCAGTATGCAAACTTTGATTCTGGTGACTGGTAGAGGAAAAGTTGGTGAATAATATTATACTGTGGTAAAGCGGATTGATAAGCATTTCAACGCAGAAATTTAAAACGAATAACGGATGCTATAGCATACGCGTCACCAGGAGTAGTGCAAAAACGGATGCTATGCAATCCGCGTCCGCGAACGTGTTAAAATTTATCAGTCGGTTTTCGGTAGGTAAGGAAAACATCGTTAGGAATTTGAGGAAACCGGTTGTAGCCGCCGTGCAGGTCAGGATCTCGTCGACTCAAATAAAAAGCTTCGATTTGAAGTAAACTATAATAATTTTCCAAAGTTTCTGGTTTACAAGGGTTCTCTTGACTAAAATAGGTAAATGTAAAAGTGGTGTGGTTATTGTATGGAGGCTGATGAAAGAGTGATTTGGCTAATTTTTAAAGTACAAGATGGTGGTTTAGATTTAGGTGCCTCTAATTGGCCGCGATACAGGGTATGTGGAGTGCTCCTATTGGTGCTTTAGAAAAAGCTTCCAAATAACTAGCCGAGCCCGACGGCTGCGTTTAGCTACTGCATTATACAAATAAAGGTTGCGTTCGCAACACCGGTTTAATTGGATTATATCTAGTTTCCTTTTTAGGCTAGATACAGTAGTGGCAGTCGCTCTCGTAAAAACTAGGGCCAACTTCCAGTTTATGGGATTCGTTGTCAAAAACCAGACCATGAGCCCTGGCAAAGGCTGGCTTTAAATGTTCAAGTCAACTTTCATAATTATTTGAAACATGAGAGCAAGTAGCATCGAGTGTATGGCGGCGGTTAGGTTCGTGTGTTTTTAAAAATAAAATTTCTTGAACACTGAGCACCACTTGCACCATCCCACTAACCCGGGGTTAACCAGTTAAACCTGGAGTTACCACGGTTATAAATTATACCAGTACAATTTGCCACTGGGTTGACAGTTTAACCGAATAACCCCGCATGAATGGGATGGTGCAAGATTGGATTATAACGTGGTGGAGTGATGACTGTTATGTCAATGATCATTATATGATCATAAATACCCAGTCGCTCGTGCATGAATTTATTGCATTGTCTCAATCAATATTGAGGTTAAACCAATTCTGGCCATGCGCGCTGCACTGAGGTGGCGATCACTATTTTATCAAGGAGCCCTCTCGTTGCATTACTTATTCCGTTTTGTTGTATAAAAAGGTACCTTATGGCGGCTGGCGCTTACGCTATTTATTAACGCCGCTCCAATATTCAGCCGGGGCAATGGTACCTTTTGCCGTGGAACGTCACATATCTTTACTATTTCATATCTAGTGAATCTCTAATTCAATTCCCGAATCGCGCCGTCTGGCTTATCCTCGTCCTGCCCATTGTGATGCCTTAAAGGACATATTCCATTTTTAGGGTTCCGTAACCAAAGAGTAAAAAAACGGGACCCTATTGCTAAGACTTCGCAGTCCGTCTGTCTGTCCATCTGTCTGTCTGTCTGTCTGTCCGTCTGTCTGTCTGTCTGTCTGTCTGTCTGTCTGTCCGTATGTCCGTATGTCCGTCTGTCCATCTGTCCTTCTGTCCGTCTGTCAGTCTGTCACGAGACTGTATCTCATGAACCGTGATGCCTAGGCAGTTGAAATTTTCACAGATGATGTATTTCTGTTGTCGCTATAACAACAAATACTAAAAACAGAAAAAATAATACATCTCAAATATGTGTTCCTGAGTTATGGATTTTTCTATATATTTAAGAGAGGTAGCAGAATGGTATCCTAGAGATGGAAAGAGGAGAGAAGGGAGACCAATAATGAGGTGGTCAGATGACATTAAGAAGCATGCGGGAGTAAACTGGATTAGGACGGCACAGGATAGAGAGACGTGGAGAGAGCTGGAGGAGGCCTATGCCAAGAAGGCAGACTAAAATATTAAAAACAATGACATTAAAATATATTTATTAAAATTTTTTTAGGAAAGATATTGAAACTAATAAATGAAATGTGAATTAATTTAAATGCAATATGTACTAATACTACTAATTCTATTTTGGTCAATAAAGGCTTTCTTATCTTATCTATATATTTAAGTATAATACCATCATTATCATATATCATCATCTATCATCGTTTAGTACCCACAATCCAAGCCTTAAGGATGACACGCTAGACCGAGCCGTGCCCGGGCCGAGGCGTCCGACATGTCTATGGCGGCTGATCGGTGATCACGTGGTGCTTTCCATAGACAACGAAGCGCTGGCCCGGCCCCGTCCCGGTCTAGCGTGAGTCTTTATTGAGCTAGGTCAAAGAGAATTTTGGCTAGGTATTTTTCTGCCCACAGAACAATACCTAGCCAGCCAAAAACTAGTAGGCTGATTTGTGTAAGATGCCCCACTTGCACCATCCTACTAACCCGCGGTTAACCGGTTAAACCGATAATCCAGTGTCAAATTGTACTGGTAACCATGGTAACTACAGGTTTAACCAGTTAACCCCGGGTTAGTGAGATGGTGCAAGTGGGCCTAAGAAGTATAAATAAGGTCCCTCATCTTGCCAATCGGAACCTCCTGACTGGGATCGCACGAGTCCTGCGCGTGACTTGATGCATTTTCTAACATTCGATGTCCGTTGGCCGACATATCGAGCTAAGAATAGCGGTGACCGTTCGATTCGATTGATATCAATGGCCGTAGGGCCCTACTACACCACGTTTGAGCCACGTGAGTGACTTCAATTATTGGTCACAATTAATAGGATAGGTAAATGGGTCAAACAGAAAACTGTGTTACGTCTTTCCTGTAGACATACACAAGAGTTAAGGGCTATCTGAAGTAACGAGTTTCATTACTTAATTTGGGAATTTTTTCATGAGTACCTACTACTGTTTAGTTTTATTGGGTTTATCAACACTATCATTATGTATTTGTCATGATAATGACTGAGGCATAAATTTCATGTGATTTTCATGATTTAGCGATCTTTGAAAGTCTTGGAACCTTTTTCCAACTCTTAAGGGTGAGCAGTACGTGCCTGCACCTCCTATAACTACGAAGGCTTTACGCCTAGCCTTTAAAAGATTATACAAATATATGTATTGGAACAATTAATAGTATCCTGGTCCTGCCGGCGTATTATGGATAGCTTTATCCATCTTTATCCACGTGATAAAATAACTGTCACTGTTTAACACCGAGGGATAGAAGGTGACGGACACCGTTTTATCACGCTATCACGTAGACGAGAACGACCATCATATCCGTACTGTAGGGCTGATATGGTCGGCTCTTTATCATTTGTCACCATGCCTGTCACTTTCTAACAAATATGTAAGTGCGAAAGTGACGCAAGGCATAACAGGTGACAAGAATGAGACCATGATGGGGCTTCTGGTAATTAGGCCTACTTGCACCATCGCACTAACCCGGGGTTAAGCGGTTAAACCAAACCTAACCCCAACCTACCTAGTGTCAAATTGTACTAGAAACCATGGCAACTCCAGGTTTAACCGGTTAACCCCGGGTTAGTGGAATGGTACAAGTGG
This sequence comes from Cydia fagiglandana, assembly GCF_963556715.1. Taxonomy (NCBI): domain Eukaryota; kingdom Metazoa; phylum Arthropoda; class Insecta; order Lepidoptera; family Tortricidae; genus Cydia; species Cydia fagiglandana. The sequence goes on along the minus strand of NC_085951.1, from coordinate 1,787,163 downwards.
GCCTTATGTGTTTGTCACCCAAGGTTTATAGTCAAAGGCCAACATTAATTGCGAGCTTCCATTGATTTGATCTAAATATAGCGATGACTGGTTATGAACTAATGATGACTGGTTATGAAACGGGCTAATGGATCGATTGAAGCGATCAATGCTTTGATTGGATGAAATCATCGTTTGGTATGTGCTGAAAACTAGTCATCAGCCAATCATAGATATTTATGGAGGTAGGTAATATTTTCTAAATGACGAACGATAGAGAGGTATGGAGGAAAAAAAACTGCGCCGACCCCAAGTGATGGGAAGAGGGCAAGAAAATGATTTAATATTTTCTACAATTACCTGCATAGTTTTGATGGAATTATAGGTAACAAAATTGGGATTTCGCGAGTAAAATAAACTTGAAGTTACCTTGGAATTTATTGTTCAAAAATGACAGGCAAAATCTGACAATTTCGACATTAACGCGAAAAACATTATTAAACGTCCCGATTGCTCATTTTCAGTCTATTTAAGATGAAACAGAAGCTAAGTTTTTAATATTTTAGGTAAATATACCCGTCTTGCTAACGGAAGCGGCTCCTAAAACTAGTGCGATAAGTATAAGGCGAAAAATCCTGCGTAAAAAATCTCAAAAATCAAGGTTTCGTTCTCGACTGTTTCCTCCTCCAAAACTTAACCAATCGTAACCAAATTTGGAAATCTAAATGATTATGAAATTATCTGTATCGGACCGTTTTGCTTTTTTTACTAATTGATATCAGTTTCGAATACTACGCCTCTGATTGCGGCATAGTCAATGAGGCCATTTTTGAAGGGCTCTAGCGCCTTAAAAAACAAAAATATCAAAAAAGCAAAACGGTCCTACACAGATATTGATAATCTGTGTTGAAAAAATCATTGCTCTAGCATCAAAACCCACGGAGGTATACCAGGTGTGGCCTGTAACATGAGCAAATAATTAAAACATAGATTGTACTCCTAAAACGGTGACACTTTCGTTAAACAACTTTTAAAAATTATGAAGTATCGTTACTCCCTATTTTTCATACAAAATAAATATTATCTTCAATGGACGCCATCGCTACGCCATATCATTGTGATTGACGTTGCTTGTCACGCCTTAAACATAACAGAATCTTAGAATAAACTTCAAAGTGTATTAAGAATCAAACCACAAGTTATTTTTAAAAGTCGCTGCACAAATGTTGGTCAATATGAGGAGTACAGCCTACAGTTTAATTTTTTGCTCATATTACAGGCCACACCCGGTATAGGTACACTTACACAAAATTCAACATGTGTCATCCCAATTGCCCTATAAAATAATGTCAAAACAATAACCTTTCAATAAGCTGTCACTGCCACCATTCTCACAGCAATCAGTGATATTGCCGCGATGTGAGTCATGCCAATTGATTTGTATTATAATTCGATTGTCCGCAATAGAGGCGGCAACGCGCCGCTGTTATACTTATTTCATATTTATATACATTATACTACATATTGATAATGACCCACGGAATACAGTAGACGGTGCAGGGCGGAGTTTAGGCAGACCGAAAAGGAGATGGCAGGACGACTTGGACGCATTCTACCCCAAATGGTGGGAAAATGCCGATGACAGGGTCGAGTGGAGAAAACGAGGGGAGGCCTTTGCCCAGCAGTGGGACACCAAAGTAGGCTAGAAAAAAATAATTGATAATGACACTGTAAGGAAATTCGAAATACAGAGACTAGGTTTACTTATAGGGAAGTAATTGTATTTGTTACACAAGGTGCTACCAAAAAACAGGTAAAAACAAGATTACGTAATTGATGAATGATCTTTTAGTTTCTAACTTAACTGGTTTTCAAAAGAGGAGCTTCTTTGGAGTAAATTATATAAAAAAGCGTAAAAATTGTTTTAAAATAAAATGTTTTTGAAGACAAATACATTGTACTAAATAAAGTCTATAAAAATAAGACATGTACTTATTTAAGAAAAGATAATGATAAAAAATAGTTTATTCAAGTAGGCATATTATAATGCGCTTATAAACGTCAAATAAAGCTATAAGTACCTATTTACATAAACAACAACAATAAAAAACCTAAAAAGTAAAATAAAAAATGCAAAAACTATGCCCCGGGTGAGGATCGAACTCACGACCTTAAGATTATGAGACTTACGCGCTGCCTACTGCGCCACCGAGGCGATGATGAAACGCACGAAAATAGCGACCACGTTCTATTGACGGTTAATGCGTCGACTTATCGCTGAATAATTCGGCAATTTATCAAAATCTTTTTTTTTGCATTAATGATTGATTCTATCAACCAATATTAAATGTTTTTTTTTGACAGAATAATTTGCTTAACCTTTTCGACGCCGTGTCAAACACAAAAGTTGTCACTCAGACGCCCCGTCACCGAAGTGTCAAAACTGAAATTGAACTTTATGCATATGCACCTAGGTCTATTATTGCTCTGAGGTCTGTGACCGATTAATCGGTCTTTGGCGTTGAACCCGCGGCGCGGATATATCCGTCATTGGCGTCCAAAAGCTTAATGATAATTTATTTCAGAGAGCAAACCCCCGTGGATCAGTTAGGAACCTTTTAATGATAACTTAAATATTTTTTCTCTTATTATTGCAATATTAATTGTTACTTGTAGTAATTAGGTAAAATATTAAAATGTAACTATTACTTGAACTTTCACGATTTTTACATACTATTGATTACAAAACGGGACTTAATCGTGTATATACCCTGTATTTATTTTAACGGTGTCTTTCTTTTAAGACCACGCTCCTCGAAACGGCAGTGAGATCAATTTAAAACTGAATTATATGCGATTAAGTCCCGTTTTGTAATTAATAATGTTACTAATTATCGCTCAAAATAATGACCGCTTAAGGAAATATTTTGGAAACCCTTCCGCTCGCCTTAGGGCCCCCCCACATCTGGCGTCTTTCGAGCGTCGGCGTCTGTCGGCGTCGGTCCAGCGCTATGGAAAATGACGTCGCTGCGCAGTTGCGTCGACGCTGCGTCGACGTTGCGTCGACGTCGGCCATAGAATTGTAGACGCCGACGCTCGAAAGACGCTAGATGTGGGGGGGCCCTTATACTACATATATGTAGTAAGTACCTACTAGCAAAACTACAGACTACAAGGAACAAGGAAGTAAGTAAACGCAGAAAAAAAATTTAAAACAACAACAGCGTGTAAGCTCCAAAACACAATACATTAATTGGTCAACCATCCAACCCGATAGAGCAAAAATTGGCGAAACAAAAAACGACCAAACGAGAAAACTGCCAACACTCCAATTTTAAAAACAACCAGCAATATTGGACATATCCTCGCCAATACTGGCCATAAAGAAACAAAAACGGAACGAGAGTTTAAAAACAAAAGCGTTCGAATTTCAAAAAGCAACGGTCGCATGCTGCCGGTGGGCCGCGACCGCAACTATTGGCGGGCGCGTGCAATTGACAGGGCCGCTCAATTTATGGCCCGCACTGTCTACCGGCCGGCGGCAGGGAGTTAGGTAGACTAGATGTGGCCTAAATGCTATAAAATGGGTTGAAATAGTTTTATTTTAGAGCTGATTGAACCGCATTTCAATATTTACAATACCTAGGTACGGTTAAGATGCTAATGTATTTATTTTTTACGTAGTTTGGCTACGTATCTCCATACAATTTTTAAGCTTAAAATGCAAAATTGTATTCAGATGACACCTGCCATTAATACCGAATATATGTCAAAATGTGTTGTAATTGAATTAATAATTTAAATTGAATTAAAAAATGTGCGACAAAACACAATCTAGTTTTCAATGAAGTAAATAAGGGTAAATTTCGAAAGTATGTTTGAAGTTTGTGTAATAACCGGCCAAGTGCGAGTCGGACTCGCACACGAAGGGTTCCGTACCAGTACGCAAAAAACGTCAAGATATCACGTTTGTTGTATGGGAGCCCCAATTAAATATTTATTTTATTTTGTTTTTAATATTATTTGTTGTTATAGCGGCAACAGAAATAAATCATCTGTGAAAAATTCGACTATATCACGGTTCATATGATACAACCTGACAGACGGACAGACAGACGGACAGACTGGCAGACGGACAGACAGACAGACAGTGGAGTCTTAGTAATAGGGTCCCATTTTTGCCCTTTAGGACTTAGGTACGGAACCCTAACAAAATAACTGTCATGGGGATCATCATTTGTCGCGACAGGTAGGTACCTATCAGTGGCGGCGCGTCCATAAAAGCCGATTTCCACCGGCTTGCCTGTTTTTGGACATTTGAGCAGAGTTGTGAAGGAAATATGTAAGCCAAATTAGCCCCGGCTTGCCTATGGATATGTTTGACGCGCCGCCACTGGTACCTATATCAAAAATATTAAGAGACTGGCGCATCTAGTACGTCAGACCTCGATGCAAGCCACTGTTTAATTAATTCTCGCATTGGGATAGTGTGAATTTTGAGTGCAACTGAAGTCAACGGTTATTTGTTTTGTCGTTTTAATTAACGCTTCGACCCGCAGTTTGTCGCCCCTGCATTTTAGATTTTTCGATCTGAAACTATGACAGTGACGTTTAGTTTAGACTTAAACAAGTGATATGTACTGTACGTACCCTACGATATATTTAATACCTAGCTAAATATTGTGAAGTTTGTTTAAAGTAAACATAATTTTTCAGGATTTTGTTTTAGGTGTCTTCTCTTTTTTTGTCATAATTTTTGTTGGTAATTTTTTGTGGTATTTCCAATTTAATATAATTTTAAAAGCTATTCTTCTGTTTTAGATTTAGGTATCAAACAAATAAATTGCTAAAACAGGATATGAATGACAAAATTGACATATGACAGAAACCTTTGTATAAAAAAAATCAATTTAGTAATATTCTATAAAAAAAATAACACCCTAAAGACTGGTTTCTTTCAGCTATTGAAAAAGATCAGTGTTTTCTTAATCAAATGAAAAAGGAACTTCAAACTGATACAAAGCAAACTCCCCATTTTTATTCAATTAAAGAGATAAAGTAATTAACGCATAAATCAACCCTCCATAGATCGCGAAAAAGTCTATCTTCATTAAAAATAAATAGAAGTGCGAGACGGACTTATGGTCAGCGGGTTCCGCATTATTTTAAAATTTGTACACTTATGTCGACTTATTTTGTCGACGGTTAGGTATTTAATGTGACAAAAAACATAAATATACGAAAATATCGCTAAAATCAACTAAACATAAGTATATTCAAAAGTACTCTACTATGGGTTAATTGAGGGCTAATTATATGTATAGCTAATTTACGGCTCGATTCTGAAAATGTATTAGATCTTTACTAGACCTCAACAAGTTACGGTATGGATAATTTAAAGATATTTCTAAAATAGATATGTAAAATTTGACGTTTCCGCGATTCTGGAGGCCCTCTTGAACGATTTCGACAAGTTATGACTTAGATATCCAAGTCACATCTAGTCGATATCTAATGTAAATCTAGTTGATCTCTATATCGTTTCTAGATCTTGTGATTATCTCGTTTCCCGAATACGCGTGTAAGTCAAAGGTATGTTTCAACTACTTACAACTTTTTATCATCAGAACTTAAAGTCGGACCAAACAAACTCTGCATAAGTATTTGCATTATTTGCAATGGCAAAGTGAGACCATGTCATCATAAATAGCAAGTTTATATGAAAATATGACGTTTATTAACGGCTCCTCTACACTTTGTTCTATTTAAGTAGGTACAGTTAGACCTACACGGACTCTAAATATATTTCGTAGGTACTATCATGGAAGTAAACATTACTACCTAATAGTTACTTATACAATTAAGACGTAAGATAAACAATTAAAGACTTAAAATAGGTACACACAAAAAAAAAAAAATATTTGCTAAAAATTCTTTATAAATATCAAATATTGTTTTACAAATTAAGAATTCTTACCTATAGATTAAGGTCCCCGTTATAAAAATAATCTAAGGGCCTCTAAAAAAGGAATAAATCAAGAGGAGATAAACCGAAGAAAATAATTAGCTTCGGGATAAGATCGCTTTGCTAATTAAAAATAAATATCAAATGAAGCAATCAACATGGGCATTCGATTTACGAGGGAAAAATTTAGGAGCACCGCTGCCGACGCTGGTGGCTATACAAATATGTTAACGTATGTATACAAATATTAGTAATTTCTTGAAACATTACTTATTAGGGTTCCGTACCTCAAAAGGAAAAAACGGAACCCTTATAGGATCACTCGTGCGTCTGTCTGTCTGTCCGTCTGACACAGCCTATTTTCCCGGAAACTGCTGGACCAATTAAGTTGAAATTTGGCACACATATGTAAATTAGTGACCCAAAGATGGACATGTTTTTTTTGTAATTTTAAAATACATAGGTTCGAAGTTATTTAAGAAAATAGCCCAAAAATGACCATTACCCCCTTTAACTTTGAACTTACTGGGTTAAAATTTTGAAAAAAATACACAAAATAGTTCTTTACCTATATGTGACAGGAAAACCTAGGCTATTAAAAATGTGCAGTCAAGCGTGAGTCGAACTTAAGGTTTTTATTTACTAACACCAACAGATATGTAACACATCTTCAATAATTAAGATGTTTATTTGTCTTGTCATGTATATGGGATATTATTACAATTATACAGGAAGCTTCTATGACAGTCAGGGCACACAAATTGTCATATATCTAGCTTAATACTAAATTACATTACAGGCTTTGCATGCTATTATTATGTATAATATTTGAATTAGTGTATACCTAATTAATAATAGGTCAAAGCGAATTTCGTAATAGATTCAATGTCAATGTTAGTTTGATTACAATTTTTGGTATAGTGCGGCTAGCTTTCATCATTTAAAAACTCGTCCACTCGGCTAACTAAACTATATTAATGGCTTCGTAAGCTAGCTAGATCTCGTGATAAGCTTAAAAAGTGTAAAAAAAACTTGGTAAACGTTGGGTAACTTAGATTATTGTCACAGCGACTCACAATCATGTTAAATAGTACTAGTCCTACTAGCACTTAAGTCCTTTAATGCCAATTCCCGCCATTCTGAACATGTTCCAAAAAACGGAACCCAGAAAAAATCTACCCCTTAAAAAATATATCCTTTTGTACGTTATTTTGTTTTGTTTTGATTTTTATACAATAAAGTGTTTTACTACCACTAAGAGTGACATTCCATTTCCAACTGCAGCTGCTATACTGTTCATTTTACTATGGAAACGCGTCGCTGTCATTGTCAATTTCCATAGAAAATGAACAGTATTGCAGCTGCAGTTGGAAATGGAATGTCACTTTAAACTAGGTACTTAGCTTTTTTTTCTGCATGTCGTTGCCTTCGCTTAATTTATGTAAAACTGAATTGCTCAAATCATGAGTACAAATATAGTAACTAGCCCTAGCACAGGCCCCGGTCTTTTTGGGCTGTTACTGAGGGCCTTTCGACTTGTTACCTCCCTGTCACACTTAGGTACAAATTTACAAGTGCAACAGAGAGGCAACACGTCAAACGTGGTTCGCGGTAGGCCCTCTGCACACTATATCTTTAAACGCAGGTTTCAATTAAAATGTATAATTAGATATAGTGAAAAGTTTGCTGTACATATTTAATGAATAAATAAATAAATCAATCAATCAAAATGGAATCGTAGTTTTTCATTTGTACGGCAGCCGGACTTGACCACGGTTCGGCATTAAGAAAACCGATTGCGTTTTAAGGCGGCCATCTTGAAATTGATTTTTCATTAACACTAACGAAGTCGGGGGCGCTTTTTAAACACCCCAAGGTAAATAAAAATACGATGTTTATGTTCCAAGTACTATTTCTAATTTAGGGGAGCATTTTAAAAGTTGAAAGTGAATTTAGTGATGCTGTTTGAATTATTATTTCGTTTGGTTCAATTCAAATTGTCAAATTCATTTTATAGCTGTCTTGTATTTTAAAATTAAAGAATATTAGAGTCGGACCAAGAAAAGTCTGCAGCGGATTTGATAGCTCACGCAGTGCGAGTGTTATTTACACGTCATAATTTCATAGAAGTTTGACGTTTCAAATAACACTTGCACTGCGTGGGCTATCAAATCCGCTGCAGACTTTTCTTGGTCCGACTCTCGTGTCGTTTGAATGCTGTAACAAAATACTATATTTACCATGAAGGAGTGGACACAATATAGGTTTGATCACAATAAAAAAATAGTTATTTGTTTTACAAGGGGGCAAAGTAGTTGTTTAACCGCTCGTGCTAAAGCAAGCGAAATATTTCAAAATTGAACCACGAGCGTAGCGAGTGTTTCCAAAATGGAATCTTGAGCGTTGCGAGGGTTTCAAAGTACGAGGGTTAAACAAAATTTGCCCCCGTGTGAAACACAATATTTTTCACCACACCAACTTGAAGCAAAATTAAAGCTGGTGTGATAAAAAATATATTTCACCACTCCAGCTCGGAAAGGCTTACTTTGCACTTCAAAAACTGATAGCAAAGTTGCATTTTATTCACATGTGAGGCAAAGTAATCAAATGCAAATTTTGAGTTGTTTTCTTATGTTTGCTGGTAGAATTGACTTTTAAATGATGATTTTGGATGATAAATATTTAATAACATTCATTTGGATTTGATTGGGTTTGATTTTGTTTGATATTTTTAATATTTGCTTCGGGTTGGTGTGGTGAAAAATTTTGTGTTTCACTCGGGGGAAATTTTGATTAACCCTCGTGCTTTGAAACTCTCGCAACGCTCAAGATTCCATTTTTCGAACCACTCGCTACGCTCGTGATTCAATTTTGGAATCTTTCGCTTGCTCGGTATAAATATTAGCACGAGCGGTTAAACAACAACTTTGCCCCCTTGTAAAACAACTATTACAGACAACAGACGTTGAAAGTCATCGAATGCTATCAAACAACTAGAAAGTTTTTTACCACAAAAACCTACCACTTTTTTTTGTGCAGTATTTTAGGAATGACATTTTATTATACAACTGTTGACAACCAATTATGAGCCTTGTAGCTTGAAATAAATGAATTTTATTTTATTTTTAGTTTTTATTTTATTTTGAAAAACAAGGAAATGTATTTTGAATACTCCAAAGTTAAATCAAAGTCCCGATAACAACAAAAGTACCTAAGCCGTACCTAACAATTAGGTTTACACCTCGCTTGTGGACCAAAATACCAAAATTTTTACTAACTTAAAGCTGACATCGTTTTCTGATTGAACTATACGCATATTGGGACATCTACCTACTTCTCTTCTATGCATACAAGGGCAACGTGTTGATACATTTTCTTCAGAAGTGAGCACTTTTATTTAAGACAGTATTGAATCCGAAGTTTTGCGACTGCGATCTAAGGAGTCTTAAAAATAATTTTCCATCCTCCTTTAAATCCCTTAGTTTGAACCAAGTCATGATACAGAAGACCTTCATGTAAGGAATTGCAGAACGGCAGATCGAGTATTATTCTGAAATTAAATCAAACAGTCCCGATAACAACAACAGTGAGCGGTACTTCGCTTCCCGAGATTCTCGTAGTTCTGAATTCGGCTTGTTCTAGTCTTTGCCTAGAAGTGTTGTATACTTTTATCCCCTTATTCATAAAAGCTAATAATCATTTGACTTTTCTGTCATTTTGACTTAGGTATTAGTAAGAAAGGGATAAAACATAATTTAACTAAATCAGGCCCGTAAAGTTTTATGAATAAGGGGGTTAATCTGTTTTCCTGTAGCAGGATCGTGCGGCCAAGAGAACTCACCTGGGGCGACCAACTGGGAGACGTCCGGTCGGAAAGCCTAGATGGACCGATGAGGTCCAGAAAGATCTGTGTGACATCCAAGCGGCTGAATGGCATCGGATCGCATAGGACAGGAACGAATGACGAAATCTAGTGTCGGAGGCCAAGATCCACTTCGGGTCGCTCAGCCAGCGAAACCAACGTACCAACATTGCAGTCAGCAGCATTAGAGTGACATTCCATTTCCAACTGCAGCTGCAATACTGTTCATTTTACTATGGAAATTGACAATGACAGCGACGCGTTTCCATAGTAAAATGAACAGTATTGCAGCTGCAGTTGGAAATGGAATGTCACTCTTACTGTAACAGTTTTGCAGCGCGCCTATAAGATAAAAACACAAAGTATTACAGTGTAAGAACGTCAGTGCCAAAGGGACTAAGTTGCCTAAGAGCTTCTACACTGAAATAAATGTCATATACTAAGAAAAAGTGACCAAGGCCCCTGCCGCGATAGCAGAGGACGCTGGTTCGATTCCAGCCTGGGGCACTGGAGGCCTTGGTCACTTTTTCTTAGTATATGACATTTATTTCAGTTTATAATTTATATAGTAGTGTTTCTACTTGATAAAAACAAATTAAAATATTTTCTGAAAATATATTAATTTGTTCAAATACTTCATAGCTTCTACAATGCCGACAGCATTAGGTAGGTACTGCCGCAAATGTTAAAAGGTTAAAAGCGATGTCTCTGACCGGATTTTTGACATTTGTGGCAGCAGTTGGCAGTAAAGTCGCGCTGATATTAATGCTACCGACTGCATTGCAGTAAGGTAGATAGAGATAGATATATTTGTGTGTTCAACCAATCGAATAAAAAATTAACAAGCTCTATTCACAATTCTAGACCAGAACAAGCCCTAAGTATCCAGAACTTTCCTAAGTTATAATAAAGTCTTATATGCAGCCTTTGACGTAGTATTGAAAACCCGTAGCCAGGAAGAAATTAATTGAGCAAGAGACTTTCAAAGAAAACCAGTCTACAACACAAATTCAGACTAAAACCCACTCCATAAGGTCTCTTTTCCATCGTGTTTTCACTGCAAAAATCTAGGCTACAAGCTAAATCCGATCTTAATTCTTTGGAAAAGAGTTGTTTATGTGATGGGGGTAGAGTGCAGTTGAAGGATGCATTGAAATTTTCGTGAAGATAGGCTACATTTATGGGTAAATTTGGTGGAAGGCTTTTTAAAGCTTTAGAAACATTGAGTTAGGTACAGAGGAGGGTTTAAATATACGTAAATACAACCTATAGTCCGTATCCTTAGGTATTTAAATAAATGTAAACAAACAATTTGTATATTTTCGGGTACCAACCAAATACTAAATCGCCTGGATCAGTCACTGAACTACCTGAGTTTAACCTACATTATTTGATCATGTAATGTTTTCAGCTACCCTCAACTGGCAATAAGGAGCCATTTGAGGGTTGCTTTTGTTTACTTTTATTTAAATACCTAAAAATACATAGTATAATACAAAAGCAGAAGAAGAGAGTAGAAGGAAAAATTGTATTTGGCAAATATGAATTAAATGGGAAGTAATTTTCTTCATATCATTCATCATCATCATCTCAGCCATAAGACGTCCACTGCTGAACATAGGCCTCCCCCTTAGACCTGCATGATGGGGGGTGATTGCCATAATCGCCACGCTTGGCAGGCGGGTTGGCGATCGCAGTCGAGTACACCGAATTTGAGGGACGCTGCTGCCCGTCCACCGGTGGTCTTGGACGTAGTTTAAGGACATACCTGGGTCCAGATCATTTCATATCATTAAAATGTCTCAAAATAACAATCGGTCTGATTCGAACTTTAAGGTACGTCAATTATTACGTCGTACGTCAATAGACGTAATATTTGAAGAATCTTAAAATTCGAATCTGGCCGTACCTATATCAAGGTGCAGTCAAAAACTAAACTGAATCGCAGTCCAACACATTTTACACATTTATTAAAAACCAGCATGAAACTGAACGACTTCACTTTGAGCTGCACCCCATCGGAACGCGTATTAACTAGTGAAGCAGATATGAATCTTTAATTTTCCAAATTTATTAAACCGCTAAACGAAACTGACGTTCAAACAGCAATATTTTTAACGACGGAGGTTAGGTAGTGAGGGGACAGTGCGGATCATTTGCGATGTCGATATTTTTGGCGAATTGTTGTATACACGATTGATTTTTCTCTTAAGGGGCCCACAGATTACCAGTTCGCCGGACGATATCAGCCTATCAGTTGTTCGGAACTGTCATCTTTCGCGTTTAACTGATAGGCCGATATCGTCCGGCGGACTGGTAATCAGTGGGCCCCTATAATCAAGCAATCCTTCTAAAACCCTTAACTATGTTAGGTATTATTACTGGAGTCAGTTATGTAACGCTGCCATACATGACCCAAAAAATTTTTATTAAGCTATGAGCTTCATCACATCTGATATTTGAGTAATTCTAAGCATTTCTAGCCTAGAGTGGGGGGGAGGGTGGGGTACAAAGAGGGCCGCCACCGGTCATCTTTAAAAAAATCTATTCTGATCTTGGTGGATACTAGGGCAAGTTTGGTATCATTTTCGTATAAACCAAAGACGTAGAATTCATTGCTGATATTTGTTTTTTTCAGTTTCATAGTAATTTTACAAGAAAAACGTAAAAAGGTGAAAAATTTTGTTGGAGATTTTTGCTACCCGGAGCCGAAACTACAAAAGATAGAAAGTTGAAATTTGCACACTAGACTACATTTATAAAGTGTATAAGAGATGAGAAGCAATTTTGAGAAATTCAACCCCTAAGAGGGTTAAAAAGGGGATGAAAGTTTGTATGGGGTTCAAGTTTTATTTTAAGCTAGGAATTTGAAACTTCGTAAAACGATATATTATTAAAATAAAAGAAAACTAATTTCAGCGTTTTTGAAAATTCATCCCCTAAGGTGGTGAAAAAGGGGTTGAAAGTTTGTATGGATATCAAAAAATTTTTCGAACGCGGGACTTGAATCTTTGTATTTGGGGATATTATTAAAAGACAGGAAAAGTAATTTCAGCGTTTTGTAAAATTCATCCCCTAACAGGGTTAAAAAGGGATTGAAAGTTTGAATCCATTACAAATCCGAGTAGACACACATTTCTTATTGCCTCCCAGGCTTGAAATGCTTAGAATTACTTAAGGAACATATGTGATGAAGCTCATAGCTTAATAAAAAAAATTTGGGTCAACTTTATAACTGCTTCCGCTATATGTAGCATTATAAGTAAGCTCATTGAAGTAAATATCATAAGCCAATATTTAGTAAAAAAAAATTTACAAAGCCAAATTTTACATACCTACTTATCTTGCTTGCGTTGCAATTATTAGGTAGTATGCTGCTTCAGTTTTGTTTTTATGTTCTGTGTTGTTTTGTGTTTGTTTTACATGTCAATCACTCATGTGCTGCGACACATGCTGAGTGTTATCCTTTTTGGAAGCTCTCGCTTGCTCAACACTGTAATTTCAAATTTACCTAGATTTAAGCCTATTTTAATGTTGTTGTGTATGTATGTTTCCAATAAAAGCATCATTCATTCATTCAATTACACATATATTTTTTGATATAATAACCCTTTTATTGCTCTTGTATGTAAAAAGGAGGTATTGACAGTGTAATATCTAAGTACCTACATAATTGTAAGATTTTAAGTAAAAACTGAAGGGGCTTTATGAGCTTCCTATTTTTTTCAAATTGATTAAACTAAGTATTTTAGTATATTTTCATATTCCTCTCGAAACTGGTCTATTCAATTTATACTCTATTGACCTGCCCGCTGCATCAAAGATCAACGACAATACTAAACACATACGGACCATAAAGCAATCAGCGATGATTTGCCGTCAATCGAATCAAGGCAATGACACGCTCGCTCAACAATGTGGACTGAATGCATAAAATGTTGCAGTACAATTCAATCAATTATCATTGGATTCGATAGTGGCATAGTACACAAGTTGCGAACAGTAATTATCATATAAGAAACGTGCGTAACCGTGACGCCGCCCTGGCGGATGTAGAGGACGTATTTAGTTATCTGACAGTTGATAGTTGCCAAATTTAATATTATGAAAAGTTGACCCCTGAAATTTTAATAAATATTTCTTCCATTTGCAAACACGCACTTATCTCCGCATAAAGTAAATTTTTGTACGCTAAAATTCTCAAAGTAGGTATGTCTCTAATAGAGTCAGATGATGCGATTTATTTTTAGATGTTGTCTAATTTAGTTTAATCCGTGTTGCTGCGTATATTTCCTAAAAACACAGGTAAAAACAGAAAAAAATCATTAGAGTTAGACCAAAACATATCTGGAATGATTGTGATAGCACACGCGCTCAAGTGTTATTTATACGTCATAATTTCATAGAAGTTTGACGTTTAAAATAACACTTGCACTGCGTGTACTATCAAAATTGTTGCAGACTTGTCTTGGTCTAACTCTATTGAATATTGAAAGAATACAATTTTTAGATAACTAGTATATCCTTCGAATACACTCGCTGTAAAATTAATAAAATATCCAACCGCCTGATGACTTACTGATCCAAACACAACGCCTGTGAAGTCAGGATCGAGTTGGTTCCGATGATATCATCGGTCGTTCGATAGACGCGTCCCAGATACTTGATCTCACATTATTTATCAGGCGATAAATGCCGACAGCATTAGGTAGGTACTGCCGCAAATGTTAAAAGGTTAAAAGCGATGTCTCTGACCGGATTTTTGACATTTGTGGCAGCAGTTGGCAGTAAAGTCGCGCTGATATTAATGCTACCGACTGCATTGCAGTAAGGTAGATAGAGATAGATATATTTGTGTGTTCAACCAATCGAATAAAAAATTAACAAGCTCTATTCACAATTCTAGACCAGAACAAGCCCTAAGTATCCAGAACTTTCCTAAGTTATAATAAAGTCTTATATGCAGCCTTTGACGTAGTATTGAAAACCCGTAGCCAGGAAGAAATTAATTGAGCAAGAGACTTTCAAAGAAAACCAGTCTACAACACAAATTCAGACTAAAACCCACTCCATAAGGTCTCTTTTCCATCGTGTTTTCACTGCAAAAATCTAGGCTACAAGCTAAATCCGATCTTAATTCTTTGGAAAAGAGTTGTTTATGTGATGGGGGTAGAGTGCAGTTGAAGGATGCATTGAAATTTTCGTGAAGATAGGCTACATTTATGGGTAAATTTGGTGGAAGGCTTTTTAAAGCTTTAGAAACATTGAGTTAGGTACAGAGGAGGGTTTAAATATACGTAAATACAACCTATAGTCCGTATCCTTAGGTATTTAAATAAATGTAAACAAACAATTTGTATATTTTCGGGTACCAACCAAATACTAAATCGCCTGGATCAGTCACTGAACTACCTGAGTTTAACCTACATTATTTGATCATGTAATGTTTTCAGCTACCCTCAACTGGCAATAAGGAGCCATTTGAGGGTTGCTTTTGTTTACTTTTATTTAAATACCTAAAAATACATAGTATAATACAAAAGCAGAAGAAGAGAGTAGAAGGAAAAATTGTATTTGGCAAATATGAATTAAATGGGAAGTAATTTTCTTCATATCATTCATCATCATCATCTCAGCCATAAGACGTCCACTGCTGAACATAGGCCTCCCCCTTAGACCTGCATGATGGGGGGTGATTGCCATAATCGCCACGCTTGGCAGGCGGGTTGGCGATCGCAGTCGAGTACACCGAATTTGAGGGACGCTGCTGCCCGTCCACCGGTGGTCTTGGACGTAGTTTAAGGACATACCTGGGTCCAGATCATTTCATATCATTAAAATGTCTCAAAATAACAATCGGTCTGATTCGAACTTTAAGGTACGTCAATTATTACGTCGTACGTCAATAGACGTAATATTTGAAGAATCTTAAAATTCGAATCTGGCCGTACCTATATCAAGGTGCAGTCAAAAACTAAACTGAATCGCAGTCCAACACATTTTACACATTTATTAAAAACCAGCATGAAACTGAACGACTTCACTTTGAGCTGCACCCCATCGGAACGCGTATTAACTAGTGAAGCAGATATGAATCTTTAATTTTCCAAATTTATTAAACCGCTAAACGAAACTGACGTTCAAACAGCAATATTTTTAACGACGGAGGTTAGGTAGTGAGGGGACAGTGCGGATCATTTGCGATGTCGATATTTTTGGCGAATTGTTGTATACACGATTGATTTTTCTCTTAAGGGGCCCACAGATTACCAGTTCGCCGGACGATATCAGCCTATCAGTTGTTCGGAACTGTCATCTTTCGCGTTTAACTGATAGGCCGATATCGTCCGGCGGACTGGTAATCAGTGGGCCCCTATAATCAAGCAATCCTTCTAAAACCCTTAACTATGTTAGGTATTATTACTGGAGTCAGTTATGTAACGCTGCCATACATGACCCAAAAAATTTTTATTAAGCTATGAGCTTCATCACATCTGATATTTGAGTAATTCTAAGCATTTCTAGCCTAGAGTGGGGGGGAGGGTGGGGTACAAAGAGGGCCGCCACCGGTCATCTTTAAAAAAAATCTATTCTGATCTTGGTGGATACTAGGGCAAGTTTGGTATCATTTTCGTATAAACCAAAGACGTAGAATTCATTGCTGATATTTGTTTTTTTCAGTTTCATAGTAATTTTACAAGAAAAACGTAAAAAGGTGAAAAATTTTGTTGGAGATTTTTGCTACCCGGAGCCGAAACTACAAAAGATAGAAAGTTGAAATTTGCACACTAGACTACATTTATAAAGTGTATAAGAGATGAGAAGCAATTTTGAGAAATTCAACCCCTAAGAGGGTTAAAAAGGGGATGAAAGTTTGTATGGGGTTCAAGTTTTATTTTAAGCTAGGAATTTGAAACTTCGTAAAACGATATATTATTAAAATAAAAGAAAACTAATTTCAGCGTTTTTGAAAATTCATCCCCTAAGGTGGTGAAAAAGGGGTTGAAAGTTTGTATGGATATCAAAAAATTTTTCGAACGCGGGACTTGAATCTTTGTATTTGGGGATATTATTAAAAGACAGGAAAAGTAATTTCAGCGTTTTGTAAAATTCATCCCCTAACAGGGTTAAAAAGGGATTGAAAGTTTGAATCCATTACAAATCCGAGTAGACACACATTTCTTATTGCCTCCCAGGCTTGAAATGCTTAGAATTACTTAAGGAACATATGTGATGAAGCTCATAGCTTAATAAAAAAAATTTGGGTCAACTTTATAACTGCTTCCGCTATATGTAGCATTATAAGTAAGCTCATTGAAGTAAATATCATAAGCCAATATTTAGTAAAAAAAAATTTACAAAGCCAAATTTTACATACCTACTTATCTTGCTTGCGTTGCAATTATTAGGTAGTATGCTGCTTCAGTTTTGTTTTTATGTTCTGTGTTGTTTTGTGTTTGTTTTACATGTCAATCACTCATGTGCTGCGACACATGCTGAGTGTTATCCTTTTTGGAAGCTCACAACACTGTAATTTCAAATTTACCTAGATTTAAGCCTATTTTAATGTTGTTGTGTATGTATGTTTCCAATAAAAGCATCATTCATTCATTCAATTACACATATATTTTTTGATATAATAACCCTTTTATTGCTCTTGTATGTAAAAAGGAGGTATTGACAGTGTAATATCTAAGTACCTACATAATTGTAAGATTTTAAGTAAAAACTGAAGGGGCTTTATGAGCTTCCTATTTTTTTCAAATTGATTAAACTAAGTATTTTAGTATATTTTCATATTCCTCTCGAAACTGGTCTATTCAATTTATACTCTATTGACCTGCCCGCTGCATCAAAGATCAACGACAATACTAAACACATACGGACCATAAAGCAATCAGCGATGATTTGCCGTCAATCGAATCAAGGCAATGACACGCTCGCTCAACAATGTGGACTGAATGCATAAAATGTTGCAGTACAATTCAATCAATTATCATTGGATTCGATAGTGGCATAGTACACAAGTTGCGAACAGTAATTATCATATAAGAAACGTGCGTAACCGTGACGCCGCCCTGGCGGATGTAGAGGACGTATTTAGTTATCTGACAGTTGATAGTTGCCAAATTTAATATTATGAAAAGTTGACCCCTGAAATTTTAATAAATATTTCTTCCATTTGCAAACACGCACTTATCTCCGCATAAAGTAAATTTTTGTACGCTAAAATTCTCAAAGTAGGTATGTCTCTAATAGAGTCAGATGATGCGATTTATTTTTAGATGTTGTCTAATTTAGTTTAATCCGTGTTGCTGCGTATATTTCCTAAAAACACAGGTAAAAACAGAAAAAAATCATTAGAGTTAGACCAAAACATATCTGGAATGATTGTGATAGCACACGCGCTCAAGTGTTATTTATACGTCATAATTTCATAGAAGTTTGACGTTTAAAATAACACTTGCACTGCGTGTACTATCAAAATTGTTGCAGACTTGTCTTGGTCTAACTCTATTGAATATTGAAAGAATACAATTTTTAGATAACTAGTATATCCTTCGAATACACTCGCTGTAAAATTAATAAAATATCCAACCGCCTGATGACTTACTGATCCAAACACAACGCCTGTGAAGTCAGGATCGAGTTGGTTCCGATGATATCATCGGTCGTTCGATAGACGCGTCCCAGATACTTGATCTCACATTATTTATCAGGCGATAAAGTATGATGTAATCGTCGATTGTCATTAGAAAATACTGGACAAAATGAAGCAGGGCTTCGTTTCAATTGTTACAAATAAACCATTTGACTTGTGGTAGTAAGTAAAAAACCTGGTTAATTTAATTCGAGCTTTATAAAACTTGAATGTATCTGAGAATCAGGCTGCTAAATAACTTTTTTATGATTAGATTCTTGGCCAGATTTCTGTTTTTATTTTAAACAAGGGTGTCCAATGTAATGTACAATATTGTAATCTGACAGATATTTTTGACTAAACTTATTAATACTGCCTAAAATAACCTGCTCACTGCGACTAAGTTGTGAATACTGGTGTGCCGTTTGAACAAGTTTCCAAAATTGCGAAAATACCACATGGAAAAATTAAACTGTATTTAAGTAGTTCTCGAGATACTTAGCGATCTGGCAGACAGACGGACGGCCAGCGTCACACCATAAGGGTTCCATTTTACCTTTTTGTCACGGAACCCTAAAACAAAGTATCAGGGGTGCGTTATAAAAGTATCGATACTCAGCCCTTGAAAATCGACACGCATCCCATCACTACAGCGGTACGATAGGAAATTAAAATTTTCCTCTTCATTTAAAAAGAAGCTGCGCCTCGGGCTAACTCCTTAATGTGGCTACATCTATTTGAGACGCTTATTTATCGATGTTAATGTTTTGCGTCGGTATAGGTAGGTGTACCAACGTCATGGTAACTTTAGGGTCTCTACTTCCTTCGTTTTGAACTCGAAAAATTGATATTGGTGCGCTCTAAATGAAGAGAACGTAAAAGGCATGCACAAAAATTTAATAAAGATAGGTACATCACTTGAAATAATATGTTGCACTTCGAAGGCCGCAAAAATATGTGACACGCTCTTATCGCTCTACAAACTAGATCGTGTCATATATATTTGCGGCCTTCGTTTGTATAACATAATTAACATATTATTGTAGGTGACTGTACAATAATTACATTTCTACTCAGATAGCGATATTTACTTCGGAATGAGCGACTTTCTGGTGATATGATTTTGATAATGATAATTGATGAAATCAGCCACCTACCCGCGGAGTAGGTAGATATTGTAAAGAAGGATCTACCAAGGATCTATCGCCTGTGTAAATCCTTGGTAGGATCTATGTCCTACTACTCCTATTATTAGGACGGTGTAAAATCATGCAGATTGGAGAGCCTTGGTGCACAAAACGACCTCTGTCATGAGGAAACGAGGAAGAAGAATTATGAATTGATGAAAATATCACAAGCAAAATATCGCCATCAGTTTCCCATCTCCACAAAACAAGCTCAGAACCTAAACAGACTCCGGCAAATAAACAAAGGCAAACAATCGACCAATCACGGATAACAGGAATTCCGGAATCGATGCGGCATTTAATTAAATTCGAATCAAATTATCTGCAAGAAGACCGTCTTTAGGAACTGACGGTTGTGTTACATGGAGCTGGTGCAACTGACATATTTAAGAGGGAACGTAAAGACAAGAAATTAGAAGGGGACAAAAGATATAAGAAGCCGAGCGTAAGCTGCGACGGAAGAAATGGCAATTGCGCGGGGTTTTTACCTTTTATCTGAAATCTGAAAATACACTTCTTATTGAAATTTTGCTTATTAGATCTCTCAGCAATATGACTAGCAATTTTTTTTACTAGCTATCTGAGTGTCCCACTGCTGGGCAAAGGCCTCTCGCCTTGATTTCCACTACACCCGATTTGGTGTTTAGTTCTGTGCCTATTTTATACGTACTCAAATTATACGTACTCACATTATTAACTATACACAACTAAAAATAAACGAACATTCAGATATGTTATCTTGATTTTTTCTTACGAGCCAACTTTAACCAGCGTTTTTTGTGTTAGCCCGCTCTTAATGTAACTGGGGTATCGTATTGGGTCGTCCCATTCGTTTCTCGTCAAGTTCTTAAATTAGTCCTATTCTGCTTTCGTCACTCATTCATTGAAAGCCACCGACGATTGTGACGAATGTAGAATGAGTGACGAAAGCAGAATAGGACTAATTTAAGAACTTGACGAAAAACGAATGGGACGACCCAAGACGATACCGTAACTGGGGGATGGTTGGGGTATTTAACCGCTCGATACAGTTCGGGGCGATCCGTCAATCTCTCGGCACTTACGGCATGTTCAATTTACATTCGATGCGGATGGAAACCGTTTGACAGCTGCCAGTATTATAATTGCCGATTGGTACAGTCAGCATCTAATAGTGACAGTCAAAGTGGCCTAATATAGGTATGAATTAATGAGTGAATTGCAAAAAATGTGTACGTAATTAAGCGCAGTTAAGAAGCTGTGGTTAGTCTTAACTTAATTGATTCATTTGTGTTACGAAAATCAACTATATATCTAACACACTTTCATGCATCTAACTTAAATAGAAATAGCTTAACTGTGGTAAAACAATAGAGTCAATTAACTATAGACTAATTTTACATATTCAAGCTCTTGTAGCTTAACTATGTAATTTTTTTTTGCAATTCTCTCATCATACTGGTTGATTGATTTTGTTGTCTGACCATACTCTAAGGGGTAAGGGATGAATATGAGGACGTACTGAACAACTTTTACTATAGGACCAACACCGATAAAAAATAGCTGTTTCATATAAAACATCATATTTAATACGATTGACCGAAATGTTTGAAAGAAACTGTATTTTTTTCGCGATTACGTAAAAGTTGTTCATATATTGTATAGCCAAAATCCACAAGGATATGGAACATGTGCCTATATTACTTTAGGAAAAGGATGTGTTGAGACATTTTGACCAAAAGCGTACCTACATACATACATACATACATACATCACTGGCCTAGTGACCCAAAAAGGATCTTGGCCTCTGACACAAGAGAGCGCCACTCTACCCTATTCTGTGCCACTTCGCGCCAGTTGGGTACCTAAGTGTTCAAAAACGCGTACCTAAGTGTTCAAAAACTGCCCTGAAACAAAAATATTAAAAAACTCTTACAAAACCTTGTAGGTACATAATTAAATAAAAAGCATCTTTTAAAAAACGCGTTATCATAAAGTCATCAAAGATAAGACGGTGGCAGATTGGGAGCAAACTTAAATAAATGGGCAGAAATTTAAAATTATAATGGGATTGTATCCGGTGACACAAATGTGTGGAGTTTGTTGCAAACGACTTCTCGGAGACGCTTAGCTGAGGGACAGGGGTGGGGTGGAGTCGCACGCAGTTTTCCAGTAAACAAAATTGTGTCTATTTCTTCAGGAATTATTTTTAGGGCTACATGGCTATATATATATAGTCCTCCACATCGTTTTCGATGACTGCGACCTCAGCAATCAAGGGTTTTTCCTCTTATGAGCTCTTATGTGGCTGGCCAGGCCAAACTTGTTCTTAAAAACTCTGTCACATCCACGGCAGTAGAGTTGACCGGCTGTGTTGTACGTATACACGTAGGAGGGCTTAGGCCTTCATGCTAAACAGATGCCTCAGGACTGGAGGGATGCGGTAATTTGTGAGCTGTACATGGCTATGGTAAGTACCTAAAACGTAACTTCTAGGCACTCCTAGAAATAAATCGACTTATGCATACATAAATAACATATATGTATATATATTTTGGCTACACTGTACCTAGTAGGTACACAGGAATCTAAAATCGATTTTAATTGTCAGTATTCTTTATTGATAAAAACAAAGAAATAAATAATAAAACTTACAAGGAATTATTTGAATTTATTTTTCAAGTCGATATTATCACGCGTATTCGGGAAACGAGATAATCACAAGATCTAGAGACGATATAGAGATCAACTAGATTTACATTAGATATCGACTAGATGTGACTTGGATATCTAAGTCATAACTTATCGAAATCGTTCAAGAGGACCTCCAGAATCGTGGAAACGTCAAATTTGACATATCTATCTTACAAATATCTTTAAATTATCCATATCGTAACTTGTTGAGGTCTAGTAGAGATCTAATTCATTTCCCGAATCGAGCCGTGTGTAGGTAACTACTATGAACTTATATTCGATAAAAAGCTCGGCATACTTGTGTATATTATATGTATTATAGTTACCTATCTCGTAAATACAAAAATAACTAAAATTTATTATTTTTATAATTTGCGTGACTACATTAGATTTGGTACAAATATACGAGTTTACATAGTTATCTGTCATTCCGTTATATCTACATATATCAATACGAGTTATTTTGTCTTCTATATTTCATCTCACACCTTAATCATGCTTGTACACTAGTCTCCTAAGCAGTTTTTTATAATATTTTTGCTGTCCTAACACCCTCTCCACAGCTTTGCCGTGGTATAGTTTTACCTGCGGCAACTAATTGTGAGTGCGGATAAAGTATGGCGTCTAAGGTGGCCTTAGTAACGCGATTGCATCACGCCAGTGTGGAACCACCTTTATGCAGCCCCTGTTCCGATTAGGGGACGGAATTTGTCATAATGTCTATAACTGCCAACGTCAAATTGTTTATTAAACTCTTGTACCTATATGTATGATAATGATGATGATGACCGTATTCGAATGCATCTTTTTTATTATTTTTGTTGCAATTTATACCACTGTAATTGCAAATATCTACAGTTTGCAGTATCCGCCTACCAGGATGTAATTTTAGCAAAGCTTTCGATTAATACGAGTAATCTAATTACGTAAATGAGATGTACCGCAAGGGTCAATTTTAGGCCCTGTACTTTTTATGTTCTTCTCAGGTAGTAATGTTCTAACTGTTATACTGTTTGCTTCTACTTTTATCACAAGGTAAAGGATAAAAAGCAGAAGTCTCGTAATGCAAACTTCGTCGTTCGTCAATGGTGTATTTGCGACATACAACGCTAAGCATAAGGTGTACCGCAAGGCACAATTTTAGGTCCTGTACTCTTCGTGTTCTTTTCAAGTAGTAAGTACTTTCCAAACTGTTATTTAATACTGTACACATAAAAGCAAAATAAAAAGGATACAAAGCAAAAGGTCTCATAATACGAACCCCCTCGTACGTCAATGGCGTAGTTGCGACTTACGGCGCTAAGCAAGAAACATGTAATCGTTGTTGCTACTTTTGCGGGGCATCTTTTGCTGTTACTGCGTTGAGAGCTTTTCTGTTGTTAAACTTTAAATTGTCATAATTATTTGTGATAATAGCTACTAAATAAATTTTAGATAAGAAGGTGCTTTTGGTAAAGTGTCACAAAACGTGCCATTTCGACGGTTATAAGTCAAAATAAAGTTGGATCTGCAACATAATGAGTTTACAAATGTAAAAGAAACTGTATTTGTGAAAATTTTGTTCTAGTGAAAAATCAAAAAAAAGCAAACTTGCATGTACAGTCGCCATCAGATAAATCGGAGCGGTCAAGGTGTTCACAAATATCTGAACACGCCACTATTGTCAATGCGTAGAGTGCGTGTTCAGATATTGTGAACACCTTGTGTCCACGCATGTAGGGGTGGACGAGAAGATCTTGGGGTCGTGGATGAGGTGAGTTAAATGACACTCGTAGTCCAATACATGCACGTATAATTAACTTTGGTGATACATAGGTGGTAAAATATCACTAATGGTAAGCGGACGGGCACGACCGTCCGTCGCAAGATTGCTGAGAGAATTGCCGCTGCCGGCCCCACTACTCCGCGCCCCGCACCATGCATTGCGTCGGCGACGGCTCCCGAAGATTCCCGAGCAAAGACGAGGCGTTAACATCCTCCGCGGCGTTGAAAGCATACTGCTTTCAAGGGATCAGATGCTGAAGACTGAATTTTAGGGATCGGCTTGATCATCCTTTGACTTGTTGTCCTCGTCATCGGGTTCAGGATCAGTTGGCAGAAGACACATCTTGTTTACGGCCCTTTTGATTGGACCTTTCTCCGTCAATATATCGGCGACCCGACAAACACCGTCAGGGCCATTGTAGAGATGAATGACGCGCCCCATGCGCCATTGTAACGGCATCAGATTGTCTTCTTTGAGTAGTACGAGATCTCCAATCTGGATTCCTCTCTGGTTGGTTTTCCACTTCACGCGCTGTTGAAGCTCAGCCATAAATTCGCGACGCCATCTTTCCCAAAACTGCTGCCGAAGAAGCTCGATGCGCTTATATCTGGTAACTGGATTGCCCGTGACGGGTAGAGATGGCACAGATGAAGTCAATGGCCGAGTAATCAAAAAATGCCCTGGGGTAAGGGGACTCAGGTCGTTGGGATCTGATGAAAGAGGAGTGATTGGACGAGAATTTAGGATAGCCTCTGTTTGCACAAAAAGAGTAGTCAGCTCCTCAAACGTCAGGTTTGCGTTACCAGCAATACGTTTTAAATGAAACTTGGCTGCTCGGACGCCAGCCTCCCATATTCCGCCAAAGTTAGGCGCGTACGCGGGAATGAATTTAAAGTCAATCGACTCGTTAGCTGCGTAATCCGAAACTGGATGACGGCTGGACCGTAAAACTCTACCCAGCTCATTGTGCGCGCCTACAAAGTTTTTCCCGTTATCGCAGTAAATTACTTCGGGCTTGCCACGACGCGATACGAACCTGCGCAGACACAATATGAAAGCTTCGGTGGATAAATCGCTAACCACCTCAAGGTGAATCGCCTTGGAGGCGGGGCAAACAAAGACACATAGGTAGGCCTTAGTATTACGACTGCCGCGTCCCTTCTTATTAGCTATCATGAAAGGACCGGCGAAGTCAATCCCAGTAGAATGGAAAGCGGAACTTGTTTGTACTCTTACGCTCGGTAGATCACCCATTATAGGCTGAACTGTTTTGCCTCGTTGCCTAACACAGTCAACACATCTTTGAGATATACTTCGAGCTAAATTCCTACCACCTACTGGCCAGAACTCTTCACGTAGTGATGATAGAATCAACTGAGCACCGGCGTGATACAAACGTAAGTGCTCGTATTTCATAATAAGCTTCGTAAAATGATGCTTAGCATCTAACAAAATTGGATGTTTTTTATTAAAATGGTAGTTTGAATTACTTATTCTCCCTCCTACACGTAAAACACCACTAGGATCTACAAAAGGGTTGAGAGACAAAAGTCTACTTCGATTATGAAGTGTTTTACCTTGGCTTAAATTTTGAATGTCTTTTTGAAACGACTGCGCTTGACATTTTTTAACTAAAAACGTCAACGAGTCCTTAAGCTCCTGAACTGATAAAGGTCCCTTAAGTTTGGCATTGTACTTTCTACAGTTATGTATAAACCGGAAGACGTAAGCATAAATCCTTTTCAAACGTACGTAACTCGAATGTCGATCGAATGTTACGACGGGATCACCAGAGCTTAACTTTACTCGTGACCTTGAGTCAACTCATTAATTTTATTAACTCGATTGCGTACGAAAGTTTGCAGAGTTTTAGACTGCGATTTAAGCCAACCGAGAACGACCATACTATCGGTCCACATTACATGTTTGACAATTTTAGTTTTTATAGACTCAGCTACTTTCGTGCACAATTGAGCGCCCAACAAACTAGCGCATAGTTCGAGCCTTGGGATACTTAAAACTTTAATTGGGGCCACTCTGGCCTTTGCGCAAAGCAATCGAACTGTCACATGATCATTGCTATCAACTGACCGCAAATAAACACATGCCCCATAAGCCTCTTGGGACGCATCAACAAAACAATGAATCTCTGTGCGCTCAGTTTTAGGTACATCACACAGAACATGTCTACTTAAACTGATATTTGATAAATAATCCAAATTGTTGACAAACTTCAACCATCTTTTTTCAAAATCCGAAGGTACTGGAGTGTCCCAGTCCAATTTGGCAGACCACAAATTCTGAAGAAGAATCTTAGGTTTTACTATACAGCAACATAGAAGCCCCAATGGGTCAAACAATTTGCAAGTTGTAGATATGATAGTTCGCTTTGTTATTTTATTTGGCGGTGCAAAGTCTATCGGAAAATGCAAGGTATCCGCCTGAGGGGACCATTTTAGGCCTAAAACTGAAGCATCATTATTAAAGTCAAGGCAATTCGTAGACCCTGACTGGTCCTCTAAAATTTGTGCACAATTCGTGCGAAACTTGCGCAGGGGAAAGCATGCAGAATTTAGAACTTTGACAACATTTTCGTAAATATATTTTAACTCTTCTACTGTTGACGACCCTGTGTTAAGATCATCAATGTAAAAATCATTTTTAATAACATTAGAAGTGACTTCATCTTGACATTCGAGAGCTAACTGCTTGAGGCACCTTGTTGTGATAAAAGGTGCCGAAGCCATTCCATACGTAACAGTGTTGAGCTGGAAAATCTTGACAGGCTGATCAGCCTGGTCTCTCCACAGAATGAGCTGAAGATGGCGCTGATTTTCGCTAAGAGAGACCTGCCTATACATCTTTTCGATGTCAGCTGTTAGAACGAACTTATTAGTACGAAAACGCAAAAGTATTGACAGTAGGTCACTTTGCACGACTGGACCTACTGCCTGAATGTCATTCAGAGACTTGCCTGAGCTCGTAGGAGCTGACGCATCATAAACGACTCTAAGCTTAGTAGTTTCTTTTTGCTCACGAATAACACAGTGGTGGGGCAAGTAACACCCGAAACTTGGCCGTGCCACTTCAGCCATGTGTCCTAAATCCGCATACTCCTGCAAAAAATTACGATACTGTTCTTTTACGTTAGGGTTTTTATCTAACTTCTTTTCCAAGTTAAGAAAACGTCTCATAGCTATAGGATATGAGTTTCCGAGAGTTTCCTCGGGTTTTTCCTTGAATGGCATCTGTACAGAGAATCGACCATCAGGTAAACGAGTAGTATTATCAACATAATGAGTTTCACAGAACTCTTCATCAACAGACAAAGACTTACAATCGGAAGGCAAATCTTCCACCTCCCAAAAACGCTTTAGAGAATTATCGACATCTTGTAGTGACGTCTGGCGCCTTGTAGTGGCTAAATGACAACAAACATTATTAATTTGGTTGTAGCTTTCGCCCGTACGACCAACTACTAACCATCCTAGCTTAGTATCTTGTAGCATAGGTTTTCCTTCTCCTAGATCTATTTGATCTGGCTTAAGAACTCTAAAGAATTTGTCCCCTGACAACAAAATATCAACCTGATCCGGTTTATAGAACAGCGGATCAGCCAACTCAACATGGGGAAAATCTAATTTTTCGACATCGATTGCCACATTTGGCACGTCATCTGAGATTTCGGGGACCACCCAAAAATTAGCATCTAATTCGTAAGAATTAAAGCGAGATCTAACTTTTAGTTGGATACGTTCAGATATCTCCGTTTTCTGTTTATTGATCCCAGTGATATCAAACGGTTCAATTTTATTTGTAGGTAGTTTTAACTTTTGCTTGAAATTTTTTGAAATTAAACACGATTGACTGCCATTGTCCAAGAGTGCACGAGCGACATAAGTAGTGTTATTCTTAGGGCAATATACTTCGACTTGAGCCGTGCACAACATAACCTGACCCGATGCGTCAGCGTCAGTGGACATGTGAACAGAAGAGTTTATATTTTTTACAGTGTCGGTAGGTGCAACATTTTTATTATTACTACTGACGCTGTCGCAATGCAAGAGAGAATTATGTTTTTTCTTGCAACTACGACAGGACCCTTTCAAAGTGCATTGAGAACCATCATGTCCCGCGCGCAGACAATTGTTACAAAGTTTATGTTTTGAAATCTCAACAAGCCTGTCTTCCAGACTCATAGACTTAAACTTGGTGCACTGATAAACATGATGGTTCTGGCCGCATACGAAACACGGTTTAACTCGTGGTGCCTCGCCAGCAGAAACAAAAGACTTATTATTTTTATTTTCCTTAAAACCAGGTTTACTTTCATTTGACTGATTTGACCGACTGCAAAACATCGTCTCTAAAACATTAGCACGATTACGTAAAAACTCTTTAAAATGCTCCAACGTGGGTACTTCAGAAGATTTTTTATTTAAATCACCTGAACACGAAAAATTACCTTTATACTCTTCCCACTTTCCATTTGTTTTGGGATCTAACTTCGCCGAGACCAAAAATATCACCAACGGGTCCCAACCCTGAGTTGAAATACCTAACGTATCCAAAGAACTTAAATTTTTCGAGACAGTATCAATTAAGTACCTTAAAGCCTTAAAAGACTCCTTTTGTATAGGATTAATATTTACGATCGCACTTAAATGATTATTTATTAATATATTTTTATTATCGTATCTTTCACACAATGTTTTCCACGCAAGCTCGTATCCGCTGGCAGAAAAATCAATTGACCTTATTGCTAAACTAGCACTTCCTTGTAACGAATTCCTTAAATAGTGGAATTTATTTATTGGCGCAATTGACTCGTTGTTGTTGATCAATGACTCAAATAAATCTTTAAACTCTAACCAACGCGTGTAGTTTCCATCAAACGTCGGCAAATTTATTACTGGTAGACGAACTGACGAATGTTTTCCATGATAAGAACTTGACTTAGTTGAGCCACTGTCCCCACTATTTTTGGCCGAAAACGAATCAATTATATCTTGCGCTAACGCAATTTGCGAATAGAAATGACTTTCAGTTTGAGTTCGTTCAGCTATTTGTTCGTCTAAATTAGAGGAAATATCTTCAAGTTGAACTTGCACGGCGTCATAATCAGCCATTAATTTACGAAGTCCATCCAATCGCAAACTGAGCTCCTTTATTAATAATGACGTGTGCTCAGACCCTTGTACAGTTTTTACAAAGTCTTTAAAACTGTCACGGTCGCCACATGTCCACGCATGTAGGGGTGGACGAGAAGATCTTGGGGTCGTGGATGAGGTGAGTTAAATGACACTCGTAGTCCAATACATGCACGTATAATTAACTTTGGTGATACATAGGTGGTAAAATATCACTAATGGTAAGCGGACGGGCACGACCGTCCGTCGCAAGATTGCTGAGAGAATTGCCGCTGCCGGCCCCACTACTCCGCGCCCCGCACCATGCATTGCGTCGGCGACGGCTCCCGAAGATTCCCGAGCAAAGACGAGGCGTTAACACCTTGGCCGCTCCGATATATCTAATGGCGACTGTACCTACATGCAAGTTTACCTAAAACTAAACTAGAGTTTCTACGAAATATATATGTATTTGCTACGGCAAATACTACGAACAAAGAATGATGGTCGATAAAAAATGAGTATAAAAAAGGTCGGTGTTAGGATATTAATAAAAATGTTTATCTTTATTAATTTCAGTTATTTTTTGGAATACTCAATGAGTTCGACTTATTGTTTTTTCTAGTGTAGTTCGGATAATTGAGGTTCTACTGTGCGTATAGTCAGCAGCAGAAGTTGCTAAGCGGGCCAGGTGTTCAATATGATCTTATTTTACCTTATTGTTAAAGGAATAAGAGCGTGTCAAGATAATTTTGAACACCTCGCCCGCTTAGCAACTTCTGCTGCTGACTGTAGGGGAGACCGAGATGAGTTGTGACAGAGGAGAGTTGTGACATTGTCGATTTTTTGGAATCTATTAACTAGAAACTAGGTCGCAATAGCGCGCGTTTGTTAGTTCAAGTTGCGAGCTAACAAACGCACACTGTTGCGAGCTCACTAACGCTACGTCTTACGTAGGCGAACAACGCGCGAACGCGGCGCGGCGCGGCGCGGCGAAATCAATCCTTTGATGCCCATAGAAGTGTCCTACGTAAGCGATCTCGTTGCGAACGCGGTGCGGCGCGATTTGCACGCGAATGTCAGGCGGCGCGGCGCGGCGCGGCGCGGCGGCGGCCGCTTTCGCCGCGCCGCGCCGCGCCGCGTTCGCGCGTTGTTCGCCTACGTAAGACGTAGCGTAACAGTTATTAGATTCCAAAAAATCGACTAGTCACAACTTTACTCTCCTCTGTCACAAGTCACAACTCACCTCGGTCTCCGCCCCTACATATTTTTTAGGGTTCCGTACCCAAAGGGTAAAACGGGACCCTATTACTAAGACTTCGCTGTCCGTCCGTCCGTCCGTCCGTCTGTCACCAGGCTGTATCTCACGAACCGTGATAGCTAGACAGTTGAAATTTTCACAGATGATGTATTTCTGTTGCCGCTATAACAACAAATACTAAAAACAGAATAAAATAAAGATTTAAATGGGGCTCCCATACAACAAACGTGATTTTTGACCAAAGTTAAGCAACTTCGGGAGGGGTCAGTACTTGGATGGGTGTAGCGTTTGCACGACGGATCCGAAATGTATGGGAAGATCCGCGGATCCGGATCCAGATCCGGATAATTTCATACATATCGGATCGGTGACCGTTTTATTTTTGCTTTTTTTTTGTTTTTTTTTTGCTTTATGGTACGGAACCCTTCGTGCGCGAGTCCGACTCGCACTTGCCCGGTTTTTACATCAGTCCATAGAAACAGCGTTAGCATACGCTAATCAGGGAATAATAGCGCAGGTGCTGTCTTTGTGGTTACGTTACATTTTTCGCCGTTGGCTATCTTTTGTGGATTAACTTTGCGTCCTTATGTTTTGGGGGTAGGTGAATTAATATTTACTTATTAAAATTATTAAAATGTATGCCTAATTTGTGGTCAGTGATACTAGAATCCTATCGTGATATTGAGATATATCAATTATAGACAGTATAATATATCCATAAAATCTTGAAAATCCTTCGGTACCTTTTATTGATTCGGTCATATTGTGTTTATTGAAAAACAAATTATAGCCAGCTTTCAGTGAATGTAGTATGATACCTTTGGGTATGGTGCTTTATGCACACTAGTGTCCCATCCCCTCCCCTTGACGCAACCCCTTTCAGCATGAAATGTGTCCCGGATGACAGTTTTTTTAATTTTTTGGGGAAAGTATACAAACAATATAGGAAAAAGGTGACAATGAAAGAAATAATACTTGTCTCAAATATTAAAAAAAGAACCGTCAACCGGGATAATATATATTTCATGCTAAGCGCCATACCCAAATGTATCATACTATGATTCATTTAATGCTATAATTTGTTTGTCTTCCCTGCGGTTAAACAACAACTTTGCCCCCTTGTAAAACAAATAACTATTTGTTTATTATGAACCTATTGTGTCCACTCCTTCACGGTAAATGTAGTATTTTGTTACAGCATTCAAACGACAGGAGAGTCGCACCAATAAAAGCCTGCAGCGAATTTTATAGCCCACGCAGTGGAAGTGTTATTTATACGTCATCATTTCATAGAAGTTTGACGTTTAAAATGACAATTGCACTGCGTGGGCTATCCAAATCGCTGCAGACTTTTTACGGTCTAACTCTATTAAATAGTTTAAAAAAATCAAAGCTTGAGAAAAATAAGTTCGAATGTAGTAGGTAGCTACTTATTATTATTATTATTCAGAGCCCACTGTGTCCCACTGCTGGGCAAAGGCCTCGCCCCTCTTTCTCCACTCGTCTCTATTTAGTGCAATATCTGGCCAGCCTCTCAAGAAGGAGTCCAAGTTATCCCGCCATCGCCGACGAGGCCTGCTGGCTCCCCGGTTAGACTCGTGGGGCTCCCACTCTGCTACTCTCTGCTCTGCTCTCTGCTCTGCTCTCTGCTCTGCTCTCTGCTCTGCTCTCTGCTCTGCTCTCTGCTCTGCTCTCTGCTCTGCTCTGCTGGGGTAGCTACTTACTGTAAATTTAAAACAAAATGAGCATAGGTACGCTCTCATTTAGTATAAAATAATTAACAATAACCTAAACAAAACCTGACATAAAGGAAATTAAAAATATACTAGCACAGAACACACCTGGGGAGACTGGGGACAAATGGTTCACTAATTTAATATACCGAGAATTATTTTAATAAGTTTACGAGAGCCCGCTTAAAACAAATATTATGTTCGCTGTAAGCGTTGAATTTTAATATCATTACTTGTGTCCCGTTTTTAATTTTATAAAAGCAAGCCTTCCCAAGCCCCGGTGTGATTCGATTTTTTTTTAACGTGCTTAAAATGTAATTTTGTTTAAATATGTACCTTATCTTTTTCTGCTTTGTATAATTAATGTAATTGTGTTGTATTTTGTATATTTGTCTAACCTGAACCTCGTTCAGCAGGGCTGTTTTATTCAAAATATACTCTTAAAAACGTGAAAGAGTATGCAAAAAAGTAACCTAAAATGACCCGGGAGCTCAGAGCCTGTTTACCGATTTGGCCAAACGGCTGGTTGAGGTCACTGGGGACAAAAGAGCTGGCAGCTTCCTCACTCAACAAATAAGCGATGCGAGGAAATGATGCCAGCATCCTTGGCACTATGCCCCAGGGGCCCTCTTTAGATATAGATGAGAATTTTTTTAAAGTATGCAAATAATTAATACGTTTTCAATCTATCTTCAATACCTACGCCTAAATAATCATTGTGCAAGACCTGACCAATGAGTAAATGAATAAAAACACAACCTACAATATAAGAATAGAGATAAAAGTAAGTAAATAAAATACTTAAATAATAAAAATTTTAAGGGTCAAAATGTTGTCGTTATTTATTAAATAATTGAAAAAAATAATAAAATCACGACTATTTCCAAATAAGACCGACACGTATTTTATTACGAATTCTATTGAGTTCTGAAAATATTCAAAAACCCTTTCAGCAACGGACACCATTTAGCAATTAACTTCAAAAGTGACAGTTCACGATCAAGACAAAGATTAAGCCATTACATTAGCAATTTTTCCCAATACCGCCCTAATTACTTTAACCAAATTCCCATTTCTCACTCAATCAAGTACAGTCTTCTTTATGACTTCCGCTCTAACCATTCAGCGGCTTCAGATTCTTTAGAATCCGCTTCGTCTAATAGTGCAAAGTTGGTGAAGCGATTTAAATGCTGGCAGCGCAGTGTTCATTTGAAGGAATCAAAAATTTAAATTGCGAACATTCTTCACTGGTTTGACGGGACTTTATTGGTGCTCTAATGCGTTGGCTGGAATTGCGGTCTTATTTGATAGCGGAGGCTGTAGGTATAGATTTGTAGGTCGATTGGTAGCGAAGCAATTTGTTGCGATGGCGGAAAATTTTTGACAACTTGGAATTTGTGAGTTTGGGTATGAAGTACCTACTTATTCTTTTCGGACTAGTTCAAAATTGTGGAAAGAAGTAAAAAAATAATTTCCTAAATTTAAAACAGGGTTTTACAGAAAAATCTCCATTTGGTTTGAGACTTTAGAGTGTAAGCTTATTGAAGAATTCAGCAAACTTACCAAATAAGTATAAGTTGTAAGTTTACTTAAATTTGTTTAAGTTTAAGAGTAGAAACTTTACATTTTTTACAGTCTATCAATCAAATCAAAACAAGGCAACACTTTCAAACTCACTTTCCTACCAAACCAATCCTCAACTGCCCCAAACTTTTATATTTATTGACTCCTTGTTAGTTCTTTTTATATCAAGGGTCTGAGAAATATGGCAACATTTATTTGGTAAACTGGCAACATTGAGAAGGGGAGGAGAGGGTTAAACGGCGATTCTTTTCCTATTCCTGGCAACTGATTTGGACGGGCCTCAGGCGAGTGTGACGCTATTTTGTATCTTTATTGTAATCTCAGATGGTTTATGGAAGGGACACCTACAATTCGGGAAGATGGATAGTTTTGAAGGCGACAATAAAATTCATATTTTAGGGTTATGTTGTCGTAAATACGATAGTGACGGTTACCGTATTCAGTGCGAAATTATTTGGATAGAATTTTGGAAAAAATATCTCAGGGAACGTGAGTGACGATTTTGTTGCGCACATTTTAAAAAATAATGGTGTAAATTTAAGTGTCTAAAGATAAATTTAGATATGTAGACAACGGCCTCCTAGCCTAAATAGTCGGTAGTGACCCTGCCTACGAAGCAGGAGGTCCCGGGTTCGAATCCTGGTAAGAGCATTTATTTATGTGTTCATCACAAATATTTGTACCTGAGTTATGGATGTTTCCTATGTATATAAGTATTTATATATATATGTATATATTATATATATCGTCGTCTAGTACCCACAACATAAGCCTTATTGAGCTTACTGTGGGACTAGGTCGATCTGTGTAAAATTGTCCTATAATATTTATTGTATTATTTTATTTATTTATTTATTTTAGATATAAATTAACACTAAATTGGTGACTGGTGTTACTCTTGTCGAGGAATGAGCTACCGTAGGGTACGCAAAGAGTGCTTGAACTTGTGCTTTTTTGCGTGAAACTTATTTAAATATAAATGAAACTATGTATTTAAGATCGTTAAGTTACATTGTCATTATTTAAGTGTTAAGCAATGAAGTCTGTAAAAATTATTTAAGTGTTAAGCAACGAAGTCGGTAAATAAAAATCGGCAGTACTAGTTGTTAATTGTTTTTAATGACCTGTTTCATACAATCAGCCAGGTAAGAATTCCAAGGTTAAGCGGTTAAACCGTTAACCTAGTGTCAAATTGTACTGGTAACCATGGCAACTCCAGGTTTAACCGGTTAACCCCGGGTTAGTGGAATGGTGCAAGTGGGCCTGGCACGTTAATAGGAATATATATACGTATATCTTACCATTTCGTAGAAATATATCTACCTAAACTATTTGATTGTAAAGTATTTTATACATAATAAGTACCTATAAGTAGGTAATCTGCCAGAAGCTAGTTTTCATTCAGACGCTTTTGAATAACAATAATAATCAGTACTCACATCAAAAATAAATAAATTAATAATAATCAGTAATCAACACAACTGTAGAAAAACAAATGCCAAAATATTATGTCGAAAATTTGCTGACTTATTTTTCCAGACATCTAACAAAAAACAAACCATATTGGCACCGATTTGCCGACGCCCCGCCGATGGACCGATAAATAAAATTGCTGGAAGCATCCGACCACTAACCGGCCTTCCGAACGGGATATTTATGGACAGAAGGGTGTTTTATACGCTCCGCTTTAACCCACTTGCCCCTGGCCATCTTCACTTTGGGGCCTCGTTGTTACACCGTTGTGTATTTGTGTAATGATAAAAATATTTAAGTGCGGCAATTTGATAGGAATGGACAGTGAAATTTTTAGGATGCATATGTTAGGTTCATTTTTGCATTGAGAAGATGAGACGTGTCCGAAGAATGTATGTTTTTTAATGGCATATTTAAGGACAGGGTGTTTTATAAGCTCCGCTTTAACCCACTTGCCCCTGGCCATCTTCAAGGTCACTTTCGCGGCAGTTTCATAGAAATGGACAGTGAAATTTTTAGGATGCATATGTTAGGTACATTTTTGCATTGAGAAGATGAGATGTGTCCGAAGAATGTATGTTTTTTAATGGCATATTTAAGGACAGAAGGGTGTTTTATACGCTCCGCTTTAACCCACTTGCCCCTGGCCATCTTCACTTTGGGGCACGTTGTTACACCGTTGCGTAATGAGGAAAAAATATTTAAGTAGACTTTCGCGGCAGTTTGATAGAAATGGACAGTGCATTTTTTTGGATGCATATGTTAGGTATATTTTTGCATTGAGAAGATGAGACGTCTCCGAAGAATATATGTTTTTAATGGCATATTTAAGGACAGGGTGTTTTATACGCTCCGTTTAACCCACTTGCCCCTGGCCATCTTCACTTTGGGGCACGATGTTACACTGTTGTGTAATGACAAAAATATTTAAGTGCACTTTCGCGGCAATTTGATAGGAATGGACAGTGAAATTTTTAGGATGCATATGTTAGGTACATTTTTGCATTGAGAAGATGAGACGTGTCCGAAGAATGTATGTTTTTTAATGGCATATTTAAGGACAGGGTGTTTTATATGCTCCGCTTTAACCCACTTGCCCCTGGCCATCTTCAAGGTCACTTTCGCGGCAGTTTCATAGAAATGGACAGTGAAATTTTTAGGATGCATATGTTAGGTACATTTTTGCATTGAGAAAATGAGACGTGTCCGAAGAATGTATGTTTTTTAATGGCATATTTAAGGACAGGGTGTTTTATAAGCTCCGCTTTAGCCCACTTGCCCCTGGCCATCTTCAAAGTCACTTTCGCGGCAGTTTCATAGAAATGGACAGTGCATTTTTTTGGATGTATATGTTAGGTATATTTTTGTATTGAGAAGATGAGACGTGTCCGAAGAATGTATGTTTTGTAATGGCATATTTAAGGACAGAAGGGTGTTTTATACTCTCCGCTTTAACCCACTTGCCCCTGGCCATCTTCACTTTGGGGCTCGTTGTTACACCGTTGTGTAATGACAATAATTACCACGTTGGCAACGCTTTGATATAAATTTACAATGAAATTTTAAGGACGAATTATGTACCTATGTTCTTACATTTTGCAATTTTTGCACCAGTCAGAGTATCTAATCAGAAAATTATCCGATAGGTTTTTAACAAGATATTTTTTGATACAAGAGTATTTATACGCTCTGTTTTAATTTAACCCGGGTATCTCGACTCGTTTTTACACCTTTTTGTATACAAAAAAGTAAAAATTGTTAAGGACTTTGAACCAATGATAGTAAAATTCATAGATTTTAACAAGTTATTTTTCTGTCGTTGATAACGTATTTTTTAATACAGTTGCTCAAAAAGTGCTAGTTTACGTAGCTGTTTAGCGTGCGGAAAGTTGGTTATCTCGAACTAGTGCTTTTTACTTTTCCAATTTTTTTAAATTTATACTTGTTCCAATTCACGACTACTTATTGACGAGTGTTAATATTAGTTTCCTTTAAACGTCGTAATCAGCATAAAAACCTACTGTTAATGTAAGAATACGAAAAATATTACATATTTCATATTTAATTACTTACCTCTTCATCATTATAACACGTTTATTTTTTAATATTCAATATTGAAAATTCCGTTCTTAATAAGTTGACTGAATGGAACGGAATAGCTGCCAAACGCCCATAGATATAATATACTTAAAGACGACGTCTAACCGAGCTGTCACTGTTACCACTTTTGTTTAGTGTACGATTAACAATGTTTTTCTTATTTTTTCGCAACTGTATTAAAAAACGTCGTTCGATACACGTGCGGAAATGTCATTCTTCACTCGTCCCGAGTCTTGCCACTCGCCTGCGGCTCGTGGCAAGATATCTCGGTACTCGTGAAGTAATGACATACCTTCCGCACTAGCATCGAAATGTACTATTCTCGAACAGCTCATAACTAGGCACTAGGTCCTTAAATTAGAGGGCTGGAAACAAAAAATCAGCCGAAGATGAGCTTTGCCAAAACTGACCTGAAACCCTTATTTAACAACAGTTGCATAAAACTGATTTATAAAAGGTATTAAAGGGACTAAACATTACACCACGGTGTAACGCTTCCCGTGTTTTATTCGACATTCGAAAAATAACTTTATTTTTATCTGTGTATTTATTCAGCCCCGATAAGGAGGCACCACTATCTGCACAAAACGTCGTATTTCAATACTATTTTGTTGGCGCTTACGTCGTTTTTCGCAAGATGGCGGCATATTCGCGTTTTCACCAGTTTATGTGTCAGGTCATTCGGCGTTATGGCTTAGTGTTTTGATTTGTTGCGAATCTATTTGGTGTGATAGTTGGATATTTGCATATCTATATTTGTTTTTTTGATGTCATGAAGTTTTGTTTACCACCTTTATCCCTTTTCCCAATACTACAGAAATTTAATAGAAATTAGCAAAAAGTTAAAACTAATTTGAAGTAGGTCATATACCCAATACCCATATTATAAGAAAAATATACCTACATCTTTATAGGGATAAAAAATGCATGTATTTAATGTAACCTTTTCTACTGGGTTTTCTTGGAACAAGGTAAATTTGTATGAGGGAAAAACTAAAACAATAACATAAATAAATGAAAAAGACGTTGAGGTTTGATTGAATTTAATAAATATTGAAAAAAATCTAGAGACAATGGCCTAGCAAAATGGCGTAGGGCTTTCAACCCTTATCAAGTTTAATTAAACTTCTGTAAGAAGTATTATATATTGATTGTTCCAAAATCTTATATTGATACGACCTTGAAGATCGCTCACACTGACTGCGCGATTCAATAAATGAATTAGAGACCAACTAGATACGATATAGAAAAGACTCGTGACGTCCCACGGGTAAAGGTACCTTATGGCGGTTGGCGCTTACGCTATTATTAACCGCTGTAATATTATGGCACTATGCGACGTAAGCGCCAGCCGCCATGAGGTACCTTTTGCCGTGGAAACGTCACATATCGTTACTATTTCATATATATATCTCTAATTCATTTCCCGAATCGCGGCGCCAGCCGCCATGAGGTACCTTTTACCGTTGAACGTCACATATCTTTACTATTTCATATCTAGTGAATCTCTAATTCATTTCCCAAATCGAGCCGTGACTGCTGCTTGCGAATTTTAGTAAAGGTCGTGCGTGAGATGCATGCCAAACATCAAGACGATCGTCAAGGTCATATAAGGGTATTTTCACATAAAAAAGTACCATTTAATTTTTTGCGAAAATCCATTTACTTTTAGGTTATTTCTACTCAGAATCATGACTATCACGAGGACTATCGATTTAAAAAGAAAAATAATGTGTCCCAAAAATGTCAGTTTTGTAACGCATTTGCATATAGGTACTTTTTGTATGGACTGTTACAAAACTGACACCCAAAATTTGTATGAAAAACCGGGGACACTTTTTTTCTTTGTCTCATTCAATCAGTAGGCGTGATTCTGAGTCTAAATAACCCAAAAGTTGATGATTTTTCGAATAAAAGTAGATGGCACCATTTTTACAAGCTTTTATTTAGTTTCACCTGACCGTTGTCTCTCTATCTGTCTGTCTGTGTGTAATCAAATTTTGCAAGTTAAATTTGATCCACTTCCCGGTTTCCGATTGAGCTGAAATTTTGCATGCATGTATAAATCGCATGACAATGCAATATTATGGCATCATCAACCTGATCTGATGATGGAGACCGGAGGTGGCCATAGGAACTCTGTAATAAAACAACGAAACCTAATTCTGTTTGGGGTTCTTAGAATTGTCTCGATGAGTATTAGTTGCCTGTGGAAAAAAAAAGTACAGTCGGCGATAAAAGCTTGTACCAAAAATAATTTTTTTTTCCATAAACTTATTTTTCTGCAAACTTCCATAAAGCAAGTTGTTAAGTTAAGCAAGTTGAGAAGTTGTTGTAATCTGAATCAGGCTCCAGGACAGCTCTAAGACAACAAGAAATCTTAATTATTTATTTTATTTAACTACAGAAGGGTGGCTAATATTTATTGAAGATTTGCCCTACGTTGTTAAAACATGAATAATTTCAGACGCTTACAATATTTATCTTACCCTTTTTAAAATTATTCAAGATTAAAAAAAAAACAACGAAAATCTCACACTACCCCTGATTGATACAACAGACTTAAAGAAAAATGGGAAGCCGCAAAGTGTCCGATTGTCTATATATTGCATCAACCCCGGACGGGTAAAAATGCCCGGCCGCCTCAATCAATTTGGTCCGAACACAGGGTTATTTTTCTCGTTTTTCGTTACTTTAGTGTTGCGATGTGTACCGGGTTTGGATTAGCGGTAAAGCGGTACATATTTTTCTGTTTATTGGTGGTAATAAACGTTATGATTAGGGTATTGTTCATTTACGCCTTCTATGTCTAGGTGTCTATTAAGTACCTAATAATAATATTAATGAAAATTTTAATCTTAGCCTGAACTACTTTACTTTATTTTTGCACAAATGGCCAATCTGACTTGATTCTTAAACAATACATTTTCCGCATTTCGGCATCCATTGTGCCTATTTTGCGTGAAACGAGGTAGCGGTACTCTTACCCTAAAATCGGGACATGATGATGGTGATGGTTTCTTTAGCTTAGCTAATCCCTATAAGTTTTTCGCCTTAGCTAATATTGTTAGCTGTAAATGCCGGTCCCGTGAGACCGATTTGTCAATACATTAGGTCCACACAGATACACAGGATATAACAATTGCTCACTGACAAGCGATCATCCAAACAATCTTCAGGTTTTGTTACTACCGCAGCTTAGATTACGTCAAAAGCGGTACGTACACTACTTACGTACCAATCCGAGAACCGGTACATGTCTCCATCGTATGTTTGGCTTGTAAGTTTTTCGCCTTAGCTAATATTGTTAGTCGGACCACGGATGCCCCGCGAGGCCGATTTGCCCATAAATTGCCCCCGTAAGTGATTCGCCCCTTTCAATCTTTCAATGCCTCGCCGGATATTTTTTATGTTTGAGTTGAGGCGATTTTTTTTGTTCATAATTTAGTTGTTTGAAGGGTTTGGAAAGGAAAATGCGGTTAGTGGAATGGATTGGGAGTCATAATTTATTTGACTGGGATTTTCCTATAATATGAACAGATTTTTTTTGTTTCATAATCTTGGTTGGTGTTATCGAGTTAGAACTATACTATTTATAAATGGAATTAATTAATAAAGTAGGTATGCAGTTTTGCAGTCTGCTATAACCGGTATACGTACAGTCAGCACCACTATTAGCTTACACTCCTGGAACCTGGAATCAAATATTACTGTATGCAGGGGTGCACAGCTAACTGTACCTTGACTGTACCTACATCGTCACTATTCGTCACCTAGGGGATTATAATACCATGTGTACCTAAACCGAGATATTAGAAATCAATCTTTTTAGGGTTCCGTACCCAAAGAGTAAAACGGGACCCTATTACTAAGACTTCGCTGTCCGTCCGTCCGTCCGTGTGTCTGTCACCAGGCTGTATCTCACGAACCGTGATAGCTAGACAGTTGAAATTTTCACAGATGATGTATTTCTGTTGCCGCTATAACAACAAATACTAAAAACAGAATAAAATAAAGATTTAAGTGGGGCTCCCATATAGCAAACGTGATTTTTGACCAAAGTTAAGCAACGTCGGGCGTGGTCAGTACTTGGATGGGTGACCGTTTTCTTTTTGCAATTTTTTCCGTTTTTTTTTGCTTTATGGTACGGAACCCTTCGTGCGCGAGTCCGACTCGCACATGCCCGGTTTTTTACAAGCGTTTATTTAACTTGCCCTATTAGTATTTAATATCTGGGAGACCGAGCTTTGCTCGGAAAACATATAAAACTCCAAAATGCGCGTTTTCTCAGAGTTCAGACCTATAGTTCAGATCTATTTTTCGCCCCCAAAAACCCTCATATAGCAAATTTCATCGAAACCGTTAGAGCCGTTTTCGAGATCCC
Organism: Cydia fagiglandana; assembly: GCF_963556715.1. Taxonomy (NCBI): domain Eukaryota; kingdom Metazoa; phylum Arthropoda; class Insecta; order Lepidoptera; family Tortricidae; genus Cydia; species Cydia fagiglandana. Next base: position 1,745,427 of record NC_085951.1, on the reverse strand, counting down.
TGAAATATATATATAATTAAATAAATAAATAAACAATGAATATAAAATAAAACTACGAACAAAATAAAATTAATACTAAAATAAAATAAAAACTTTATAGGTAAGTTTTTATTTATTTTAGTATTAATTTTATTTTGTTTGTAGTTTTAGTTTATTTTAATAAGTTATTTTATATTCAATATGTACATATTATTATTGAAAATAGGGATAAAACATAATATAACTTAATAAACAATAATTACTCGTTTAAAGTTATAAGATAGATAGATTTTGAGTAACGGTCAATATGAGCTAAGTTCAAACTGCGGATCGGGAAGCATAGACACGCAGCCGACCGAGCGACAATAGACGTAGACAACCGACACGTTGGCATAGAGCACAATAAGTGTCGCGTGTCACTGTGACCTGGACACTACAGGGTGCTCTTTGGGACCACTTTTTATTCTTAGAATAAATTTATTCCATGTGAGCTTTTCTCGCAAGAACTATGCCAGACATACCTTTTTCAGACGAGTCCCCAGTTTCTATAATAAACATTTGTTCGATATTGATCCTTTTAATAATTCCTTGTCTAGTCTAAAAATGCATGTGAGACGTAAACTCTTTTAGTACCTAATTCCTAACTTGTTTTCATTGTTCCTTGAGATTGTATGCTTATAGTTATGTATTTTATATTACTACGTTGTTCTTATCTACCTTTTTATTTTATTAATATTGTGTTTAATGAACCTCCAGGTCTGTTTGTATCATCTCTCCGGTTCTGTACACTGTGTACAACATATATAATATGTTTATTATACCTGTTTGTTTTCTAAATAAATTAAAAAAAAAAATTAGAAAGTCGAAAAAATCAGACTTGGGTGAGATTTGAACTCATCCAAATCCAGAGGCCGTGAGTTTAAGTCTCACCCAAGATAGTGATTTTTCGACTTTTAATTTTATTCTAAGCTTAATAGCATCGTTTAAAAATTAAAATTAGATTTTTATTCTGTTGTCGTTTTTTTTTTAGATTTATTTAAAATTTGGCTGTTTTTAAGAGCTCCGCATTCAGAGGGCCTACCGTGAACCACGTTCGACGTGTTGCCTCTCTGTCGCTCTTGTGAATTCGTACGTGTGACAGGAAGGCAACATGTAAAACGTAGTTCAAAAAAGGATCAGTATTGTTCTTATTTACTGACAAATTTGTTTTGACCAACTATATCTATTTATTTATTTATTTCATTTTAATGTAAGTATTTTTATTTTATTGGTGTTCAACTCTCGCGGGCTTACTGGTGACCCCAAAACGCTCAAAACGCTATTACCTACTTTGAAACATAGGTATCTAGAAAATATAACATCCTGTAGGCGAAGTGTAGGCAGCAATCTAAGTGTCCATTGAATAGACAAAGCACAGCGTATCGGTCACACATCGGTGCTCTCATTCATACGCGAGACAAAACACTATTGGGTTTCTTTCACGACATTTAGGTCAGCGGTAGACATCCCTACAACTTCAATAATAACCCTATATTGAGTCTTTTTCCAGGCCACGTCCTGATTCGTACTTTAAGACACGTCAAAAATTTGCCTTTTTTTTAATGGCTTCCCCTCTTGTTTTGGGAGGAGGTATTTTGCCAATGACGACGTTTTAAGATGTACCACGCACGATAAGGATGTTCGGTGAATAATTTTGATTTGGTATAGGAATATGCTGGGAACCTAAAACAAAAACATTTATTGTTATGGACATCACAGACAACACATGATATATGTACAGTTTATTAGTTTATTAGAAAAAGAGCGGGAAAGGCGAAAGTTTTGACAGTCAGGAAGCATGCCAACGTAAGAAGATAAAAAAGAAATAGACAATAGATATAAGATGACAAGTATTATAGAAAGAGTAGAGCAAGTAAAGCCGTTAAAGTTTTATATTATTTTCTTGTATGTGTTTAAGAATAAGTCCAGTGATGGAAGGTATGTATGAGGCGGAAGGTATGAGGTATGAGTCCAGTGAGTGAAGGAAGACATGGATCGGATGTGTCAGTGTCAAGAGTGTAGTTTTTGTTTGAAGAAACGTCACTTTTGACACTGACATATCCGATCCATGTTGTAGGGATCTTTAGCAAAATTCTGACGTATTAAAGTTCAGAATCAGGCCGATAGCCCTTATATTGTTTTTTTTTTCCAAAAGGATTTCGTGATAGGCTAGAGAGGTATTGGGGTCAAACAGAAAACTGTGTTCGCGTCTTTTCTGTAGACATACACAAAAGTTAAGGACTATAAAGGTTAATTTTCTTATTTGACCCTTATCGACGTGAAAAGGTATTCCTTTTATTTAGAGAAGTATGATAAAATCATTACCTACATGCCCATAAGCTGTTAACTATTGCCCACAGGAGAGAAAAATGTACAGTTCGCGCGGAAAGTTTTCTGTTTGACCCATTGAGAGAACGTTTCTGTGAACGTCATAATATTTTCATATAGGCATCCCACTTCATCAACTGCTTACTTTTTGCAAGATGGCGGCCAATCTCCAGCAACAAAATCTGTAAATCCGTCTGATTCTGTTAATTATCACCGCGATTGAGCCCGCTCTGTCAATTAACTGATTGGTGCTCCGACGATACGGGGTGGATAAAATGTAGCTTGATGATATTTATACAAACCTCTTTATACCGGGTGTGGCCTGTAACATGAGCAAATAATTAAAACATAGATTGTACTCCTCAATCGGTGACACTCTTGTTCAACAACTTTTAAAAATTATGAAGTATTTAGACTTCCTATTTTTCATACAAAATAAATATTACCTTCAATACACGCCATCGCCATGCCATATCATTGTGATTGCCGTTGCTTGTCACGCATTAAACAAAACAAAATTTGCAATACATTGCGTCTTAGAATAAACTTCAAAGTGTATTAAAAATCAAACCACAAGTTATTTTTAAAAGTTGCTGAACAAATGTTGGTCAGTACGAGGAGTACAGCCTACAGTTTAATTTTTTGCTCGTATTACAGGCCACACCCGGTATAAAGAGGTTTAAAAAAACTTTCAGATATATGACATGTCTTTCCTAAAATACAGTGCACTTAACTAAATGACAAAGACTCAGGCCAAAATTTTTAAGAATTCTTAATTTGGCGACGTTTCAGAAAAACTTTGTAAGTTTTTAAACTACTTTAGAAGTTCATAGCAATAAATAAGATCACCCGGTCCTTTTGCGATTCTATTTGAGCTTTACTAAGGTTGGTATAAAAATACCGTTCTAACGGAATTCCTTTCATAAAATTGAGGATAAAGTGAGTAGGGAGGACATGGTGGTTATACTTGGTCTAAGCAAATCTTGTCAGTAGCAAAAGGTGGAAAATTTGAAATTTCACGGAATTGCAACATTTTTTTTTGATTAATTCCAAAATCGCGTGTCATCTGTGTTTTATCTGTGGAATGTGGATCGTGAATGACAGCCATCTTGTTTGTGTATACAATTCTGAATCGTTGATATTTCAAGAGAAATTTCTGTTAACACCATTAAATACCAATATCATCATTCTCTTGCCCTTGTCCCATTCACTTGGGGTCGGCGCAGCATGTCTTTCTCTTCCAAATCTCTCTGTCGCCCGTCATTTCATCATTCACTTGCGCTCGTTTCATATCATCTCTCACACAGTCCATCCATCTTTTCCTCGGTTTTCCTTTCCTCGTACTTCCCTCCACATTCATTCGTAATACCTTTCTCGTCACATGACTTTCATCCCTCCGCATCACTTGCCCGTACCACGCTAGGCGATGCGCTCTTACAGTCAAGGAATTTAAATTCTGACCCATTTCGTACTTTGTCACAGTGACAACCGTATGAGGTCTCTAGCGGCTTTCATATTGATTGTCACTGTGACAAAGTACGAAATGGGTCGGAATTTAAATTCCTTGACTGTACTTTTTCTGTTATGGGTGCAACTTTCCAATATATTAAATAAAATTTCCAATATATTAAATAAAATAACATTAAATACCAATATATTAAATAAAATTGTGCATGAACTTAAGCAAAGTGAAGGTGCCTACAACGTACAATCATGCTCGTTGATCGTAAATATTTGTAAAATTTGAGGTTTTGATAATTACATGTTCTGGTTCGATGTACATTGCTGCTTTTCTTAGCGCCAATATTGCTCTTTGAATGTTGCCCTACTTTGCTGTACATTGCTACTGACATACATTACTTGACAGACATAAATCTTTGGATGTAACCAAATGATGAATAAAGCGACATTTTAGCGACAGATAGCGCAAGCATCAAGCTCAGATTAAACGAAACGGCTCAATTGAAACTAAAGGACCGTTATAAGGGCTTTTTCCTTTTCGCGCTAATTAAATCGGTTAGCTTTGGAAGCCATACTTATAACGTTTCTAGTGCTGCCTTTATCATTGCGTATTAATAAGTGAGTGCTCATACCTAAGTATAATTCATGCAAGTTGATCAAGTTTTTTTTGTCAATCGCTCCTAGAAAATATAAATCATAGTAATAGAAGAAAATAAACAGAAAGACAAATGCAACACAAGTAGAGGTGGGTCTGTAACTGGCGTTTTTTTATCGCTAAAAACGACCTCTTCCAGACAAACTTTAGGTAGCGGATATTAATAAATGTACATATCAGTAGGTAATTTAATACTCCACTTTTTTAGATAGACAGGAATATTTTAAAGTCTTTGTTTCTTGATCAGATTCTTTGTGACAACCTAAATAATTCACAAAGATACACCAAAACACACAACTCCAAGTAATCCAGCATAAAAAAGACAGACAATAAAATCATCCCCGATAAAATATTTAAGACTGGGGGGGATTAAAAAAGTAGAAAATTAACATAAAAGACAAACAGACGAATCGACTCGCAAAAGGACCATCAATAATTAATAAGCCTTCTCGTTTGAAATTAGCCACCATTTGAGGGTTAAACAGGAGTAAAAGAAAAAAAGATGTATTTTTCCCGTTGGTAACCCTGAGGGAAATTTTATATAGGAACTCCGTCTATCGACTGGGGACACGAAGAGCTAGAGAATCTGGAAGAGTTAGTAGCCTACTTCATGAAGTTATATATATAGTACATTGTAGGAGAGGACGGAAAACCGCCAAAAGATGGACGAGTGAGTTCGAGGGCCGACACGTTAGTGGAGGCCCTCGAATAATACGAGTCCATCTTTAGCGTTTCCGGCCGAGGCATTACATAGTGCTTTTCACGACTACTGCGAGGAAATAAGAAAACATTTGCATAACTATAAGTACTAGCCCGCGATTTCTCTGGTAGCAAATTACTAGCCACTGCCTGTACTGTCTCTTGAATTTCAGTAGGCGTCAGCGTGAGAATATCATTTTCTTCACTAGAAGAACTCATTTTTATAGCGAGCGCGTTTCTTATATTTTTTAGTCAAACACAATTTACACTATCCAATTCAGTAAGTATTTTCAGATCCCGCCTTTTTTACTTTTTTTACCACTTTTAAGAGGCGTTTTTCTGTTATTTGCTTCAAACCGACTCTAAAATTAGAAGCGTTTACTTAAAAAAAACCACAAACAGCTATAAAAGTAAAAAACGCCTTAAGCGTGAACTGAATGGATAATTGTTAAAAAAAATGAAGTGAATGGTTTTGACATTTCTTTTTTTTTAAACAAGAAATTGGTTCTATAAATAACCTAATTTTATTTTTTAAGGAAAAAGTTGCGCAATAAAAGAACTTTTATTGTTTTTTATGTTTTAAATTATACTCATTGCTGTAGCGAACTGTCACCAATGACAGATGATGATAACAATGAAACATTGTAGTAGTGGTAGTTCAGGTGCTACAGCTATTGCCTACTTTCCAGCTTGGTTTTAGACCATCTATTGCCACATTTCCGAACAGTGGCGTGAAAATTAAATAACATTAAAACAAAATAATAATTATTTTTTCGGCTACTCAGTTGTCGTGATAATGAGCTGAGCCTTTAAAAAGACAATAAAAAAATATATTTTTAATGACAAAAACCAGTATATACGGGTTTTGAAGTCCATGTCTTCTGAGATAGGTAAAAACCTGTGTTACAGAAGTCAGTGTCCTCTCCCAGCAGTTACCATGCACAATATCTGCAGATTTAACCTTACCCCTAGTTAGTCTGTTCAGAAAACCTGGGTAGGGAGTATAATATACTATTAAAACCATCAAATGCGATAAAGTATGAGTATGAGTAAGCCCATTCATAATAATAAAAAAAAGTTATATTTTTATTGACACAAAAGGAACACTTAATGCTTTAGAACATTATCTACCAGAAGTGTTCAGATTTTTTTAGGAATAGGAGCGGCTTTCAAACATTGTATTGAACTATTGATTTATAATTTGATTTAATTCTTACATCACTTGTGGTACGATCGAGCTACATTGTATATGTCAAAATGAGATCAATTCTTAAAGATCTTACTGGCTCTTCCATCACACAAGTATTCCAGTCGCCGACCCTTGAAGAAGAATTAATGAAAAATGAAATCGACTTGGCAAATTTAATTTTTCCATTGCCCGGGCACATCGGTCGTTGATTAGATCCCATTAATATTAATATTGATTGACAATTGTATGTTTCATTAGCTCCAGGCGATGGGGCGTAGAAGAAATATTTGAAAAAAAATGGAGTTGATGAGAAGATGTATTTAGACTTACATAAAACTTATTACAAATTTTATAACAGAGCGCAATTGGTACAAGTTAAATTTATTAGTAATCTGTTATTACCAATTTATTTAATATTCATAAAGATAAACAGGGTGTCGCGTTAAGTACAATTTCAAAGGAAGGCCTTAGATCAGGCATTTAAGAGATACCAATAGGTCTTTATACAACTTTGGGAAAAAACCAAATTATTAATTTGTCACTTTTTCTTTAGTATATTAGTGATATTACATCTATTTCAGTTTATGATCCCTACATGGTAAACGAATGTATGGTTTCAGAGAATTCATCGATTTTTGTATATTTGCAGAGCCGTGCCTTTGAAACTTGATTTTTTGAAATATTTTAGTAAGTAGGTATTATTGTTTCACTATCAAAATATTCGACTATCAATACAATGTTGCCAATATAATAATATAGGTCAGATATCTAGAAATAACAAAATATCAGTAACTGTCTAGACAGCACTTTTCACTGCTCATACCCAAACAAACTAAAATATGCAACTTTTTAATCCCCAATTTTTTAAAATAAAATATTTCTCCGTAAGCCCGGGGGCTCCAAAAAAAGCTCTCAATCTGTTGATTAGCTCTTTTTTATATTTGGGGGTGACGTTAAACTCAGATTAATGTCCCAACGGTGGGGGATTAATGACAGTTTAAAAATTAGCCCCGACACTATTACAGGATATTCGGAATTAGAATGTCGATTGTTTCAACGACCAGTCTACGAAGATATTTGAAATTCGAACATGTAAGCGCTGGTTCAAAGAAGAATGTATTCATTTCGATTTCCATTCGACCCGTTCTCAAACAATAACTTTGCACAGGTTTCGTATCTAGAAGAAAACTGTTCAATATCTTGGTGTTTATAAGTGTAAGAATTTCGATAATTGCAAGCAAGAAACTGGACAACTAACTTTCAAGCAAATTTTAATGACATCCAATTTGTTAGGTAAGTATAATTACAGACTCATTTTTTATGAGTACGAGTAGGTAACAAGAACAAGTATCTATTGTTGAAAATACTTTAATCTATGCTGTCTGGACGTGGGACTGCCCTCCACAACTTTCTCCGTGTTACAAGTTTACAACATCTGTAGAACCTCTCAGTTTATGGTAGTTGACAAATATTGCTTGCCACTTGAGAAATATAATGGTTATAATTATAACTGCACCACGGTGAACACATATCTGCACCATTATTCTTGTACTTTACTTTCTTAGGTCTTGATTGTTACCGCTCCTTTACCACTATGTTTCAACTACCAAATAGTTCCAAATAGTTTCCTAGCCATTCTGAAGTCTGTATTTGTCAACCCAACCCCAAAATTCAGTGAACCGATCATCCACAGCTCTCCAACCTTGGTCCAAAATTAGCCGAAGCGAATCCTAATCGGAAAACAAATGGAAATTCGAACCCTAGTCCCGTCGCGGCAACATTTTTCGACATATTTATGCAAGTTTTTTTTATGAACGTTAATTCACGAAATGGATTTCGTGGGGGCTCTGGGGGGGTATTATCTGTGCGGTTGTCATCTTTCCGAATGCTTTTGCGATGGAAAAATGTCGCTTAGGATTACGAGTACTTTTAGGGTTCCGTATGAAAACAGCGGTAGCCTTTTACTGAATTAATGATGTCCTCATTCTTAGTACGGCCCCGACACTATCATGGATACTGACATTACTTTGACGGAATGACGTTTTTAGTGATAGTGTAGGGAGTGTCATGAAGGAATGAAGGCAAGTAATGAAGTTTATTTTAATAATTTCCGTCCGTATTGGAGTTATGTCAAAGTAATGATACTAGAAATGACATTATACTGACAGTGAATTGGTTAGAATGATGGAATCAGAAATGACAGAAAGAATGATGGACGATAATGAAGTTATTAAACATTTTTAATATTTTTGAAGAAATGTCAAAATAATGACATTATACTGATAGTGAGTGGAGCGCATCACTCTAATCCCTCATTCCGTCATTTAAAGTACTTTAGAAGAAGGTTTTATACTAACAAGAGTCATTACTGGCATTTAAATCAATAAGTGAAGTATACCTACTCTATTATCATTGCTCTAAAGTTTATTTTCACTTGACTCTTAAGAAAAAAGGAAAACATGCAGAATACGATGCACAAAGAAAATCTCTGTCCCTTTCTAAAAGTTTCCATACATGAAATAAAAATTAAAAACCCTTTATTTTATTGTGTTTATCGTTCTGCCTGCCTCTTTATCGTTCGAATATGCAAAAGTGAGGTTGATGATGATGAAAAGTGATAGAGAGGTTAGATAATGAAATTTCGTGTTTCGCGGTAGACCCCCAGATTGTGATGGATTGTGGTAGTGGCGCCCCCTTCGCAGAGTTTCGAGTAATATTCACTATTCAGGGAAATAGAATAATATTACGCAATACTCTGCGTAGGGGGCGCCTCTAGCACATACTGAGGGCTTACCGCGTAATTTCGTTTTCTACCTCTTTATCACTCTTGCGTATTCGAGCGTTAGAGACTGATAACGAAATTTCGATTTTCGCATTTTGAAGTAGACTCTACAGTGGACCCTACGCCGACTTTTGCGTAATATTCCCTTTTGCGATTTATTTCGTGCATAGAGTTCAATATATTTTTTAAAATATGGTCAACATCCCTATTTTGAATATTTTGTATATGGCCTTATATAATAACATGTTGTAAGAATGCATCTATCCTATAAGTAAACTCTCTGGTTTATGGCATTATTTATAAACGCGTTACTGACCTGAATTTGCTATGAATAGTATTGATCTTCTCGTTTTGGTCTTTATCTCTCATTTTGACTTATGTATTTGTAAGAAGGATAAAACATATTAACTAAATCACGCCTGTAAAGCTTAAAAAGTTTTATGACTAATTGAGAATGAATAGTTAGTGTTTATGGTTGAATGTTCCTTAAAAGACTATCCCGTTCGAACTTGCTTTATGACGGACTCTTTTTTTATACCTCCTTACTTCGAACCTCCACAGATATTGTTTTTTCTAAACGTCAGGTCAACCGCAGAAACCCCGACTAGTTTAAATCAGCAAAATCCTAACCACTTTTTTAATAATTAATATAATTATGTACAAGTATTAGTATTTCGGATACCCCAAAAACCTGTGTCTTAAAGTGGGCTATAATGGTTTGTACAAAATAAAACGAAAGAACATTAAATTACAATGAAACTACACAATAAATTGAATATAAACCAATCCAGTACTTACGGTGCACGGAAATCTCAACGCTACGACTACACATATTTTGTCGGCTAGAAGACTGGCGTCAACTAACAAACAAGTTGTTGTGTTGCTGTTTGCGAGCGAGAAAATTCGAATATTGGCGAGAACTTTTAAATTTTAGCAGTGTTTTAAGCTGTTATTTTATATTTTAGCGCTTTGATTCACTTTACCGGATCCGAGACCGGATCCGGTGAATTTTGCCGGATCCGGTATCTTGAAAAATGTGCCGGATCCGGCCGGATTACCGGATCCGCCGGACCAGATTGCAATCCCTACATATCAGGCACCTTTTTTCTTAACAAAATTATACATTCTTACATAACAGAAGAATCCAGTAGGTACAGTCAGCGTCGTATAGTAGGTAGCATCCAACGTATTCAAATAGTTCGGTACACCATATAATAGGTATGTATGGCGTACCGAACTATTTGAATAGGTACTTTGGATGCTACCTACTATATGATGCTGATTGTACTTTAAGAATAGTTTGATTCCCGGTTCGTAGTAAGAATAAAAAAAATATTTGGATACATTTTTTAACTACCAATCTTTCACACAGTCATGGCGCACGCACGCACGAAAAGGTTGAAACAAATAAATATTCTTTTTAATTAAATATTTCTTTTTCTGCATTTTTCTGGCTCATCGGGCATAGAGCTGCCACAGTACATAGTATAATTACGACAGGTTAGAAATATTTGAATCGATGATTGAATAATGTCTTGGTTTTGTGTTCTTCAAAACGTACACTACAACATAACTAAGAACGGTCAGGAAAATAATAACTTAAAATTCCCCGTGAAAGGTAATGATGAAAATACTGATAGAAATACTGATAAGTGTGTGGGGAGATTTAGGAATGTCATGACCTGACTGGACCAAACGCTGGAGCTTCATGAAATTTCATGTCATTGCTAATGATAGTGTCGGGGCCGTATAGCAGTAACAGTATCATCAGTCCCAACATCCAATCATCAATCAACTAAGAAGCAAAAGCAGAAAAAAAGTACAGTTATGGGATTGCATATTAGTAATTTTAATTTTCTGCTTTTTCTAGCTAGAACACGTGTAAATAAACTACTGATTCTTTGCTATTTACTTGTTATTTATTACATAGATACTTTACAATAGGTATATAAGACCTCACTAAAAATACCTAGGCAATTTATCTTCTCTTCTTTCTTTCCTAGCCTATTTCAGTGTCCCACTGCTGGGCAAAGGCCTCTCCCCTTAATTTCCACGACTCCCGATTTGGTGTTTCCTCCGGCCAGTTGTTCAGGAAGCTGTCCAGGTCATCTCGCCATCTCCGTTTGGGTCTGCCGCGGCCACGTCCCTCTACCGGCATCCACTTGGTGGCTAAGCTAGCCCACCTCTCCGGATGCATGCGGTAGACGTGACCGGCCCAGTCCCATTTGAGCCTAGCGGTTTTCTCGCCTACGTCAGCAATGCGGGTTTTGAAGCACAATTCAAATTAATATTCAATTATTATTCAATTATATAATTTAAATTCAATTATTAAATTCAATTAAATTAATATTCAATTATTTTAATCTTATAAATGAACATAAGTAAAATAAATAGACGCAACCGAATACAGAACCTCCTCCATCTTGGAAATGAAGTCGGTTGAAAATGTGATTTTATACAGAACCCACCGCTCTCAGTTCGTCTCTCGCTCGCTCGCGTTCTTTTTTCTGATGGCACAAAAGTTTATTGAAATGCTTTATGGAAGCATTGGATCAATTTCCATAAAACGAAACAAATGACGATGTCTTGCCCTTTCTTTTCATCAGCGTACCATTTAATAAGGCGTGTCTATGCAAAAATGTAGATGGCGCTTTACAAGACATTTGTTATATAAGAGGGTATGTTTACATACATCGAAAGAAGCTAAACGTATAGAAACATATATCATGATGACAGATGCTATGAAAAGTAATGTGGCATAGGCAAATATACATTGAAAAGTTTAGAGTAGAAAAGGGGTTTCGATCGATGTGTGGAAGGGCGGTACCGTCGTCGAACCCAAGCCACCTGGCTTTTCACGTTTGTTTCTATTATTTTAATTTACCAAAAAGGCAAAGAGCATTCGAAACTAGAACACTTCATTTCCTATAAAGGAAATCTAAGGATCATTTATGTACCTACTTGAAAAAAATGGCGATCGTCTTACGCCACATTTCCCGCGGCGTCTGAATCAAACGGCCGAACGAACTAAATCGAGCAAGAAAAACGCATAAAATTAACAAAAAAACAATAGAATTAACATAGAAAACATCTGCGCCAAAACGGCTACCATTGCCCCTACCATGGGTTTCAAGATGTCCGTCGTTGGGAGCTGATTACACACTCACTTGACACTATTAATGAACTGAAAATAGAATGTATACGTGTTATTAAAATGAGAACAGGTAGGTATATAATTAAATCATAAACTTATTAAGGCTTAGATTGATTAAAAAACTATAAAGTGGTATTTTGTAATCCTGAAATGAAGTTTAGTTGTCTCATCATCATCATCATCATCATCATTCTAGCCTTCAGTCGCTCACTGCTGAGCATAGGCCTCTCTTCGTGTACGCCACTTATCCCGGTCCTGGGCTAGTCTCATCCAGTGCCCCGCAATTTTCCGAATGTCATCCACCCAACGAGCTAACGGACGCCAGGCGCTTCTTTCATCTGAAAGCGGCCACTAATCCGTCAACCTTTTGGTCTACCTGCCATCACTCTGCCTAGCAACATGTCCCGCCCAACTCCATTTAAGTTTTTAGTTGTCTATGCCAAAATAACAAATTGATTAAAATTTAACTTTTACTTACCTACACGTAACAATGGTATTCAGGAGTCTAATAATTAAAGACGTAGAGATGCCCTTTCGACAAATTAACAACACATTTGGAGCTGCCTATGCATATCATAAAGCAATTATGTACCTATTGAAAACTCTGACTAGACAAAATTATATTATTTCATCCTTAATTGATACATCGATACCGTACCTAGTTCACACTCGTACTAATTACGAAGAAAATTTTGCACTAAATAATTAAAGAGTCTTAATTGTAACATTTTTTTCCTCGTACCTAATTGGTACCTACGATTGTGATTTGGGTTATTGATAATTACTTATTTTGTTTCAAAAATCGAGTCACACTACAAATACGATTGTCATCGTTAAAATCTCTTGTTTAAGGGGCCCACTGATTACCAGTCCGCCGGACGATATCGGCCTGTCAGTTAAACGCAAAAGGTGACAGTTCCGACCAACTGACAGGCCGATATCGTCCGGCGAACTGGTAATCAGTGGGCCCCTTTATACTTACGAGTATACACGGTGTAACATGAGTAATCCGAATAATTTTAACAGCGTTTTCTTGATCATAATTAGAGACAAAAATGTCCTATAAACTTTTTTGAAATTCGCCTAGTTTCAGAGATATTATTAATTTAAAAAAAACAAGTTTTATTGTTACATAGTGTAAAAGGCCTTTTTGATGGTGATGTTGCTGTTATGGGACGTAGTCTAAATATCCTTATTGATAGATGTCAAAAAGTGACAAGTAACACTTTGCAAAAAGTAGGTTCTACGAAAAAAAATTGTAAAAATCAATATTACGTGACAATTTACCAATAACATTTATTTTTTATGTACAAATACATTAAAAAAATGAAAAAACAAAACAAAAAAATATTTTTTTTTTGGCGAAATTGACCTAAACTCATATTACATTTGTACTTCATTTGACCTCAGAAATGCGTGGTTAAAATTAGTCGGTTTCCTCATGTTACACCGTGTATAAAACAAATGGTAGTGGTGTTCCATTCGTAAGGCGCTGGCAATCGCATTGATTCCTCCTCCCCCGGGAGGATTTGTCAGGTTAAAAGCAATAAACATTAAAAATAAAATGGCGAATCCCCCCCTCTCTCCCCCTATCGAGTCATTATCGTTACAATGTTCTGGCTAGTTGGGTACGTAGGGGATGTTTGGAAATGCAATTAAAATGTCTAAAAGTGTCTCTTTTGACTACGTAGAGAGTATAATGAAGAAATCTTTATCATATCTTGGTATTCTTGTATTAATTAATATGAGTCTACAAACATAGCAGGGTTAGGTACAGGTATTAAGTTCAAAAAAAGTAAAACTTGGGTGTACCCAACAAAACAGTAGAGTTAGACCAAGAAAAATCTGCAGCGATTTTGATACCCCACGCAGTGAAAGTGTTATTTTAAACGTTAATCTTCTAGGAAATTATGACGTATAAATAACACTTGCACTACGTGGGGTATTAAAGTCGCTGCAGACTTTTCTTGGTCTAACTCTAAATATTTACGGATATCCCACACGGATATTAAACTAAGAATCTGGATTTATGGAATCTGATTATTTTTTATGGTCTCTGATTATGAATTGCTATTTCTGATTTTTAATTTAAGCTTTCTAGATTAATCTAGATATACCTAGAATAGGCTCTTACAAGTGTAAAACTTTATCTTTCGATTAGTTTAGTTTGTGTTTGTTTATTTGACAAAATACTTACCGTACGTATTCAAGGTACCTAAATAATATTCAAAACAAGATTGAGGTATACTCGTAATAGAAGTCCACTAAGTATTTAGCAGATACACTGAGAGAAAAATCATCACCAGGAATTAAAAAACAGTTCTGTACTGGGGGAAAAAATGAAGTTTTAGTAATAATTATGGACGTTTCACTATTTCTGTCAAGTTTATTTATTTCTACAAACAGCTCAGTAATCCCAAATATAATTTCAACAAACAGATAATAGAAATTGCAAGAACTAATAGAAATTGCAAAAGTCAATTTGTTCCTATTAGTTAACTCTCCTTGTCCCCGGATTAAGTTTATTTTTGTAATTCTAAGTGTGTTTTTGTTGTACTTTTCTCTCGGTGTATGAATTGAAAATTGTCTTTTGGGCTATTTACAAGTTTATTACCACACAGACGTTGTAATTTTCTACTACAATTTAGAATTCTCATTTTATTCTCTTAGATATTAGGTATAATTTCGCATACATATAGATCTATATTTGCCACAATCTTTACTTCACCACCTAAGTTATTTATTTGTTATCGCTCGTATCGGCGAACACAAAAATTTCATCAATTCTCATCACAGCGCCCCTCAGGATCCCAATATTTCCCAATACCCAGTAATCGGTGTCATTACTGTCTTGCTAACATGAATTAATACGGGACCCGAGGGGAGGGGGTGTTAATAAGGGGGTATTGTTATTGGTTCTAGTCACACGTGGTTGTGGAGATAAAGGTTTCTTGGTGGCTTGTGTCGATAATAAGTTCTTGCGCAAACTATTAGGTAGTCGAATCAACTTGGTGACACTATATACAGGATGATTTCGGGGTCGTGGAGCAAGAGAGCCAGACATCATTCAGAATCCAAAGATGAGCCTAATGATATTGTTAATTATTGTTTATCACCAATAATGATGATTATTTTCCAGATGACAAGTAGGAAAAAACATTTTTGCAAACAATTTGGTGACCCTACTCAATGTGACGTCTTGTCGCTTTCCATACAGCGTATGTCAAAAGTCATAGGTTGACCATAATTACTTAGTATAACATTATTTTTACTTGAAAAATAAAAATAATGAAAGTAATTATCTTTGAATCAAATACTACCATATGATAATGTAGATCATTTACAGAGTCAGAAAAAGTGGTTCTGGATCACGACCCAGAAATCACCCTGTATATTACAAACAATTTCCAAATAAAGTTTTCGGTCTTAAATTATTATTACTTGTTGTATATTAAGACAGATTATTGAATTTTAATTTTATGATTACCATTTTACTTCATGACAAAATCACACAATTGAAATTCGAATACCGAAACTTATTACGGTCAAATTTTATTTGAATATAGTTTTACTTGATGTAACTTCTACAATTTTATTCTCATTTGACTGTTTGACAATTTGGTACATTCTACAATGCCACAGTGTTTCGTCTAGAACAAGCTAGGTGGACAAAATTATTTTTTTGTGTTTTTGGGTAGTATTATGGTTAGTATTGCTTAATTAAATATAATTTACTAAAAATTTTAAAATACCATGAAAAAAAGTAAAAAAATTAAAATAAAATATATATTTAAATTAATTATATATTTTTTTGCAAATAAATTATTAACACAATAATAAACAAAATTTTACAGTTCATTAGATACATTATTTTCATAGTATTTACTTTAAAATATACAAAAAAAATAAAAATGTAATATAGAAAATTAATTAAAACTTAACTTATTATTAATAATTAATCTGTTAATTATTAATAACTTATAATCTGTTCTTACTCATGTATTATATCAGAATAATAATTGTTTTCCTTGTTTTGCGTAAGTTTTTTAAAGTTCTTCTGAAGGATATAACACGCTTGTACCTTTTGCATTGGGCAAATAATGATATAATGAATATTTATGATAATCACCCTTCATTGACCACATTTTAGTCTGCTTGTAAGTTTGTATTTGTCGATTTTGACTCAATATAATATGCTAATGCCTCATTAACACTTAGCTGCCTAGAATTCATTGAAGTACCTACTGCTGTCGTAAGAACAAGACTACGTTGGCTTAAGTGGACTTTCTCTAATATTTTTTAACATTTTTGCCGTGTTCTATTTTCTGTCGATCACGAATCAATCGGGATTTCGGCAGCAGTTAAAATATAGGTACATAATTGTACCAGATCTTTAACTCAGCGTTTTTTCCGTTTCAAAAGGGGAACTTTTGAAGTTTAATTTGGGTCTTCCTGCAGGATTAACATTTTCAGACGACGTTGATGCACTTGGTCTAGTTATGTACACTCGTAATTCTATATTTTGGCCATCCATACCACTTTTAAACTTTTCCACAAATTGCTTCTTTAAATCTTGACGCTCTATTCCACTTGGTATTCAGTTTTGATGAATAACTGGTTAAAATATTTTTTAACCGTCTCTCAGACTCTTCTTTGAAATCTCGTAACTCATATTTTACCAATATAAACTGATAAAGGTGGAAATTTTCGTCGTTTTTCCCCTTATTTGTCCATTCTTCAAAAACCCCTTCCTTAAAATAGAGAAAACGTGTTCTGCAAAAAAAATGAAAAAAAAATGTTATGCAAATTTCTGCAAAATGAAATATACACCATCATAAAATAGAATTATGCAAGTAAATAATATCAAAAATCTAGACCGGTGTCAAGCGGTGTCAAGTATTTGCTAGTCTATCAAAGTTATAAAATGAAGAAAAAATCATCACGTTTTTAAGTGCATATTTATTGCTCTATACGAGCATTATTACAACTGATATGAACATGTTTTTATGAAAAATATAAAGTGCTTACCTTCAGTTATAAGATCTATCACCAAACCTTTTCATAAAATAACGTTTTACTTGTAAGAGATGTCGTTGAACGCATCACAAAATTGCAACTGATTAAATTGTGCAATTGCACTTACCTCATTAGCTGACTTCTGCACCCTATGGCTCATAAAATTAGAAAGTTAGACATAATCTATTAATGGGTTTGGGGGTTTCAACATGTTGTTTATCATATCTAATGACTCATTACAGATAATTTGATAACGACTTTTGTCCACCTAGCTTGTTCTAGACGAAACACTGTGCAATGGTCGTGATTCTGCATAAAAGAAACAAACCAACCCTAAATCTTGTATTATTATGATTATTCCTTTAAAATAACATGGAAGTATTGAAGTATAATAAACTTATTGTACCTATATATCTGTGGCCCTAGTGAAAAAGGGTACAAGTCTCACACAGCTTAGGAGTAAAAGGGCACAGGTGTTACTTGGAACTTATACCCATTTACAACCGTGCTGCCCGAGACTTATACCTTTTTTCACTAGAGACACAGATATATACTCGTATATAAAAAACCCTTAATCTCCATTCAAATGTTTAACACTAAGGCTATCCTTAGGTACCTAGTACTCCACAAACTACACCGCTTCCAATACAACCTTCAATTTAGACCTTTAGACCGTGACATCATGTCCTTTTGTTAAAGACCAGGTTCCTCACAGGCTTCTGTTCCTCGCCAAGCTGCCTCGTGTAGTTTTAATTGCACAGGTGCAAATTTGAGCACCCCATCTAGCAGTGGGAGGTTGAGGTCTCGTGCCTTCAACTTGACGTGAGCAATTTTGGTTATTAGACTTTTCTAATACCTACAATAGTTATTTGTTTTACAAGGGGGCAAAGTTGTTGTTTAATCGCTCGTGCTAATATTGATACCCGAGCAAGCGAAAGATTCTAAAATTGAACCACGAGCGTAGCGAGTGATTCGAAAAATGGAATCTTGAGCGTTGCGAGGGTTTCAAAGCACGAGGGTTAAACAAAATTTGCCCCCGAGTGAAACACATAATTTTTCACCTCACCGACCCGAAGCAAATATTAAATGTAAGATATCAAACAAAATCAAACCAAATCAAATCCAAATGAATGTTATTAAATATTTATCATCCAAAATTATCATTTAAAAGTCAATTCTACCAGCAAACATAAGAAAACGACTCAAAATTTGCATTAGATTACTTTGCCTCACATGTGGATAAAATGCAACTTTGCTATTCGTTTTCGAAGTGCAAAGTAAGCCTTTCCGAGCTGGTGTGGTGAAAAAGAAATTTAATCTTATCCATTACGCATCCCATATCAGCAACATGTCCAACCTCATATCGGAACCAATATGAGCCCGCCTAAGAGCAACATTACTTCTCATCATTACCTCAACTATCGGAAAAGGCCCCATTATCTTATTAGGAATTACTGCCGTTGGCCACAAGCGATAATGGGCCCTATTGACTGGGGCCCCTGGGGATTCGGGGTGGGATTCCTTTGTATTGTCGTATGGGGTTTATGTAGCATGCGGTTGTTATTACGGGTATCGGGAAGAAGGTAACGTAACTGGATGTGGCATCAAGATCTTTTACTTAATTTTTTAATAATGCATTATATATTTAACGACGATCAGGAAATAATGTTGTATCTGACACTGAACATCTAGTTGCTACCTCTTTTGTCAATATATAGAATAGAAGGATATAAACAAAATTAAAAGGTTCAGATTAAAATGAATTTTCACACAAGATATAATATTTATTCCCAGGTTCAGTAGGAATGAGTATATTTATTTTAAGAAAAGTGTTTTTAGGGTTCCGTACCCAAAGGGTAAAAACGGGACCCTATTACTAAGACTCCATTGTCCATCTGTCTGTCACCAGGCTGTATCTCATATATGTACCGTGATAGCTAGACAGTTAAAATTTGATTATCACAAATGATGTATTTCTGTTGCCGCTATAACAACAAATACTAAAATCCATAAGGGTTCCGTTTTTTGCCATTTGGCTACGGAACCCTAAAAAGTACGGTAGCCTCGGTGGTCGAGTCCGACCAACAAAATACTAAAATTGTGATAAAAGAATATTTCGTCACTTTTCCAACATTTCTAACAATATGTATAATATCTAGTACAACTAAATCTTCGTCCACAACATTCGGTTGTCTTGCGCCATATTACCGCTATCTCCTCCAGCCACGGCCTTTTTTGTATCGATGGGGGCATGTGTTGACGTAATTATTGTTGTTTATGACGTCTATTGGATTCCAAGCGTCATCTATTCTATTGTGAATACTCCTATAGGTTTGGAGAGGAAGGCTGACTGGGATTACAATACAATAATATCATTTAATGATTTGAGACATGCGAAGAGCAACCTTCGCATGTCTCAAATCGTATTGAGTTGAGAATCAACAATACCAATGTTCTACTCCATACCATACCACTTGCTTTCCTTATAAAATATTTTTAGTTTTCGTCTTCTTCTTCAACCTAGCGTTTTTCCGGCCAGGATCCGCTTTCCTGCTCAGACTTCTCCGCTTTACCCGGTGTTCGACATCCTCAGGTGTGAGATTGTTCTCTTCCATGTCCGCTGTCACGACGTCCAGCCAGCGCTTCTTAGGCCTACCGAGGCCGCGTGATTTCGTATTGAACTCAAAAACCTTGTACGCTCTTTTGTAAGTAGGTTACGGTAGTATACGGTGAAGGAATTTTTTCAGTAGGTACCATGTACCTTGTCACAATGACAATAATTGAGGTCTCTAGCGACTTTCATATTGATTATCATTGTGACAAGGAGGTACATAATGGTACGGGAATTAAATTATATGACTTGTACTCCTTCTAAGCTCCTTTAAATATAATGTTTATAATACAAATTCAAAACGCACAAGTATATTAAAATGTGGAAATTTCGTATGAATTATTCTAAAGCTCGATATACGCTTGTGTAGTCATTGCCTTAATACTCGCAAGCTTTAAGCAAAAATATAGGATAGCGCGCATTGAATGTAGAACTATGTAAGGCTTGGTGCCCATCGTTGTCGTTTATTTTATATTCTGAATTATTTATTTATTTTATTATTTAATATCTGATTTAATAAATTTAACAATTAATGATAAATATGAACAAATATTTTTTTTAATGATTACGGCGTGTATATATCTCTTATACAAGGAAGGATCCAAGGGAAAAGATCATCCGGACGAAGACGTAACTCATGGCTCCAAAATCTCCGAACATGGTTCAAGCAGAGCACACGCTCATTATTCCGCGCAGCTGTGTCTAAAGTTCGTATAGCCCTCATGATAGCCAACCTCCGGTAGGAGATGGCACTGGAAGAAGAAGATATTTCTCTTATCCTGCGATGCGTTGAAGCCTTGGAAATAACTAAAAACTTTCAACCCCATTTTTACCCTTCAGAAGTTGAATTTCAAAATATTTTTTCGAAAGTTTTAACCGGGAACTAAATAAAGTGTTATTTATGGAGTGATTAGGAGAGGCTAAACCAAGCACTTTAGCAAGCTGGATTTTGAAGTAGGTACATACCTATATACCTACCTACAAATATGGAAACAGTCATGCCAAATGAGATTACTTATATGATTATTATACCGCTTTAAGAGGCTAAAAGTCCTCGTGTTTACTTCTGCGGAGGTTTTTCTAAGTGCTATAATAAACTATGAAAACGTGTGATTGGTATTTAAACTCTCGTGTGCCGAGATTTTTTTTAATAGTTTCCGGTTTATAAATGATTTTTTTTATTTCAGACAACTAGTGGTTTTTAACAATTTTATAGGATCCGCGTTCCGGACGACCACTAAAAGATGCCTAATATACCTATATATTTTCAACATTGTTTTGTACATACGAATTATAATAATGTTATATTCCCACCGTTGTACACTCGGCCTAAGATAAAACCAAACACTAATCCTCCTATACACATTAACAGATCTCCGCGTGTCCGACGGGGCTTTGCAGAATACTGAAATATAGAGATGTGCGCCGACTGACCGACAAATGCCGACTAATTTATGTATGCACACATACACACGTGCTACACTGGAAATTAGACAGGAAATTACTAATAGCCTTTGTATTAGCCAAATACTGAGATATAGAGGGCCGATTTATCGAAAAATGCCGACAAATGTATGTATGTATACACATACACAGGTGCTACACTGGAAATTAGACAGGAAATTACTAATAGCGTTTGTATTAGCCAAATACTGAGATATAGAGGGCCGATTTATCGACAAATACCGACAAATGTATATTTGTATACACATACACAGGTGCTACACTGCAAATTAGACAGGAAATTACTAATAGCGTTTGTATTAGCCAAATACTGAGATATAGAGGCCTGACTAATCGACAAATACCGACAAATTTAATGTATGTATGCATACACAGGTGCTACACTGGAAATTAGACAGGAAATTACTTGTAGCTTCTGTATTAGCCAAATACTGAGATATAGAGGGCCGATTTATCGACAAATACCGACAAATGTATGTATGTATACACATACACAGGTGCTACACTGCAAATTAGACAGGAAATTACTAATAGCCTTTGTATTAGCCAAATACTGAGATATAGAGGCCTGACTAATCGACAAATACCGACAAATTTAATGTATGTATGCATACACAGGTGCTACACTGGAAATTAGACAGGAAATTACTTGTAGCTTCTGTATTAGCCAAATACTGAGATATAGAGGGCCGATTTATCGACAAATACCGACAAATGTATGTATGTATACACATACACAGGTGCTACACTGCAAATTAGACAGGAAATTACTAGGCCAACTAATCGACAAAAACCGACTGATTTATGTATGCTTGTGTGTACGAGTATATTGTAGAACCTAAAATAATAATATACATAGTTTTAGATGCTTCACAGAAGTCTGCTATTTAAAAAATTATAATTTTAAGGGTTTAATCCCATGTACTATTTAGTCACTAACCCATGCTTAGTGATCTGGTCATCTGTTTGAAATACTGACACCAATATGCATTGATGATTTAACTTTCGTTTAACACTTAGTACTTATACGTAACAAATTTAAGAAAATAAAACCTCGCTTATACGAACACTGTTTAGCCCAACCGGATTAGCGAGGTTCTACTGTATGTAGGAGTTTACCTAACTGAAAAATGTTCATTGAAAGCTCATTCTAATTAATGTATGCTTAATTGTTTTAATTATATTTTAAGAACGTACTCGATTAAGCACCTTCACAGGTACAGTCAGCTGCAAAGAAAAGGTACCCCCCCCTGCATAGAAATTTTTACTCAAAGATGCTAAGCTAATAGTATTGCTAACTGTACCTACACATTCTCCTGCATATATCTAACGTAAAATCAAAAGCAATTTTTAAACTTCTAAAAATCGACAAAATTATTCACGTAATTAAACTTTTAGTCGCCGACAAAACTGATCCCATCCCTCGACAAATTCTCTTTGAAAACTGTATTTAATTGAATACTCAAAAACCGCCGAACTAAGTAACACAAATCCTCGTCCATATCCTAGTATAATTTGAATCCCGAATTTATGGCAACTATGAGTAATCGGGCCGAGGGCCGGGCTTTTTTTGTGAAAATGGCGGATCTTTCGATGATAATATGTCTGTGGTTGCGTCCAATTGCCACGACACTTCATACTTTTGTATGGGTCACTTTCATTTGTGCCTGGGTTAGCGTTCTTCATGACTGTTCCAAATTCCAAATCGATAGCTTAAGTAATTCTCGAGATATTTAGCGATGTGACAGACAGAGGACGGACGGACAGAGCAGGGCTCGGAAACCGTTCTCATTTGTCAAACCGGTTTCGGTCATTTGCCCGGGAACGAAAAGGATTTCGTTACCGTTTGCGGTTACCGGATGCCATATACGTTCTCATTTCGTTCTCGAGGAACGAAATTAACCGGTTAAATTGAAAATATGGAAGCGATATAGAACGAGTAAATATTGCTATCTCTTTCACGCATGACAACGGTTTTAACTGAGAGTGTCCGAAAGCGAAGAGTAACCGGTAATATATCGTTCCCTGCGAACCATAAAGTTCTGTTCCCTCTTCTTACCGGTTAGGAGTGAAAACGTAATTTGTTAGTTCGCGTTCTATTAATTAACCGGTTTTTTAATGAACGAAATAATATAATGGTTTTGAAACGATATTAACAGGTATTTCAACACCGGTTCCGAGCCCTGGGACAGAGTTCCTTTTTGGTACGAAACCGTAAAAACACCAGCCAATAGCTGTAAATAAATGAATAAGACTCTCTTTTCCTCCGTAATATGTTTATATGTATCCGACTATAATCTTATTTATCGAACGGATGTATTCGATGAGCAAAGGAGCACTTAACGCTTTTGATGTCCAGACACCATCCCCTTTATTTTTGCTGATGTTGAGGTACAAGACAAAAAAGATGGCGGTTACCTTTTTGAAGCATATTGCTTAAATAATGAAGTAAATAAAATGAAAATAGAATGTCGAAAAAGTAAGTTAGGTATTGTATAAATGTTATACGGCCCGATGCGAACTTTAAGATACGTTAGTTAGTGGATCTAGAAACGATAAATGGATTATCTCAGTGTCAGTGACAAATGTGACGTTTTTTCAAACAAAAACGTTACTTTTGACACTGACAGTCTGACATATCTAATCCATAGATATTGAAACATCTAGTATTTGACGTAAGTATCTCATTGTTTGAATACGGCTGCACAGACGTAGATTTGACCGATTTAGGCGGCCAAAATTATTTTAGGGTTTATATTAGTTCAAAATGGGATACATCATTATAAAACATGATTTTATATTAAAGATAATTATATTTTATCAATAAAAAAAAATGAAAAAATTAAATAAAGGTAAATTTTGCTCTTGTATTTACTCTAAAATATATTTTCGAGTAAGAACTTTTCTCCCCAAAGCACTAGGTTTATCTACCTGAAAAAAGATTTTTTATTTTTAATCAATTTAAAAGAAAAGGAATTTTCTTTGAAAGCGTGTAAGTCCTAAGGTTGCGGCTAGTTGCGGCTAATTTTGTAAATAACATAAAGAGGAATAAGCATTATATTCAAATATATACAAAACACTACAGGGACGCACCCTGAAGTACAACAAAAAGACGTTTGAAAAACCAAATCTATGAAAAAAACAACATTTTGTGAAAGGTCATATTCAACTGGCTCAAAATATATGATGAACGTCAAAAATATAACATATAATGATTTAAATATATAAAGTCTTCCCTGAATAACTGGATTCCATCAATAAAACTTTATGAAAATACCAGAAAAACAATATATACACTTTGGAAAACATGTAACTTTTACGAGCGTCGAGAACAGAAACGTGCGCTCTGAGCGATAGTCAAAGTTCGACTGACTGTTGTGCGGCTCAGGTTTGACGATAAGGAGTGGGGAGGATACCATAATATACCTGGGTCTATAGGCTACCCCCACGTTATATTTTTTTATCAATATGTTGATTTTTGCAAAATCGACTTTTGGCCACCTAAATCCGTCAAACCTACGTCTGTGGGCTGTTAAAGTTTGAATCGGGCTTATATTTCTTAAATATAATAACTAAAACTTAAAATCAGTGGGGGGGGGGGGGGTACCTAATGGGCTTATGTAAATATAGAAATGTGAAAGAAATCATTAAAATTACTATACTTCCTTTGTTCCCTTTTAATTTTTGTTAATAATCGTTAATAAACTTGCTCCGCGCATACATAATGAATAATATATAACTTGTATCGGACCACGCTAAGTTCTCATGCCAAGCGCTACATCAAGTATGTAGCTTATAAAGATATGTACATATGCATTTTTACTGTCACTTTGTGCGAAGATAGCATGGCCAGAGTTTATTTTGTCCAAGTCCGCTACCGCTTTTACCCTGCGCCCTCCACACCACATGTGGTTGCCCAGTTTTTCTCTGATTATAAGCCGCCATTAGACTTATTTTTCCGCTAATATATGATTTAGGGGTAGTAATGCTGTTAAATACACCCTCCTGAGGGTCGGTTATGACACATAAATAAGGATTTCGGTAAGTATAAGGTATTGATGACGCTGTAATGAAACAATATGGGGCTTATTTTTCTTTGAACGTTAGGCTAGCTATAGTATAGGACATATATTAGTTTTGAAAATCGACAGATTATAAACATTTTATTGTAGAAAATAGTTTGACAGTTTGGGCCCACGAAAGTTTACGTTTAATTTTTTTTTCAGCCCACTTTGGTGTCCCACTGCTGGGCAAAGGCCTCCCCTCGTTTTGTCCACTCGACCCTGTCATCGGCATTTTCCCACCATTTGGGGTAGAATGCGTCCAAGTCGTCCCGCCATCTCCTTTTCGGTCTGCCTAAACTCCGGCCTGCACCGTTTACAGTATTCCGTGGGTCCCACTCAGTAACCATTTTGGCCCACCTTTCTGGGCGGGTATTTAATTATCCTTCGCTTTTATAGCTCAATTAAAAAGTTACATTGCACGGTGTTGCAAAACAAAAAAATATAATTTAGCCTATTTCTTATTTTTTTCGTTCTTATTTAATACTTTTAGATTGTAATAGGGGAGGGTGAGCTCTGGGTAAGTGGTCCAGAACCCCCAAGATCTACCTACTTAAAAATTCAAAAATGCTTACGGCTAACTACGAGCATAGATAGGGTCGTGGTTTCTGCCACTATGGAGTGAGAATAGATATCCAAATATTTAAAGTAGGACGCCAGGATACTATACTCATCAAACGTATGACATATCCAAATGAAAATACAAATTTATTTACTAAATACTTTTATTCACTTTACATCACAATAAGACCTGCTGCGGCCTCGAGACTTAACATTTAAATTACGTACCGTAACTATTACTAATTAAATTTAACTTAAGTACATCTCAGGCATATTTGGGCCTGTAATACACACAAAATCCTACATAGGAATTGCAGGTTTCATATTAATAATAGAATTTACCATGTAGAAAGTTCACGTTAAAAAGAAATTCAGACTTAAATATTGTTTATCCTTTCCAGCAAAGGAACACAGTCACTAATGTAAATATAAGTTTTTAACTCACAGTTTTATCGTATAAACACTTCACCTCGAGTCCAAAAATTAAGTGGAGAAGACGGCTTCTCAACTAGCAGGGTGCGACACCACCCTAGATCTTCCAAAAGCCATAGGGCCAAGAGCCAAGGGAAGAGATAGGCCCAGCCAAAAGACAGGCCTAGCCAAAGGACAGGCCTAGCCAAAGGAACCCTAGAAACAAAGAGAATGTTCTAGGTTTTAGAGAGGTTATGTTATAAAAAGTTATATTTATATTTAATTGGGACAACGCGCGATTTAGCTTGCGGAAATAATGAGATTAAAAAATCCTTACCGGTTTCTAAGCCGAGTCCCTTATATTAGACACCAGACGTGGCGACGTATGCGCACGCGGTGAAACAAAATGATGTCTCATCTTTGTCAAGGGATTGCTGGAAAATCACACCAAAACACGACATTAGCTAATTGCAATTGACAATAAACAACTTCGCCTTTCCTTCCGTATATTTAGAAAGTGTGGACAACTCACCAAGTTGGTTTGAAAGAGGTGAAAAGGTTATGCCGCCATTACCGGCGCATAGGAAGCTAGGTTAATCATATTTTGGGCCAAGCTGGAACAAAATATATCAACGATTAAAACATTGAACACCGAATTTAACCGAGTTTTAGGAAATACAATCTTTAAATAAAATACATACCCCATGAATTAATTGCCGACCTGATGTCGAAATTACGTCTTACATCTTGTCACGCAAGATAGTAGTGATGAAGCGAAATTGAAATAGCAAAGCCACAGACAAAGTGGTGAATGGAAAACCTCCCATTCAATGACATCGCAACTGACCGGATCCAATTTACAGAAAACCGAAGTCACCAAAAATAAAAAGAATTACTAATTTCGAAAGCTAAAAATAAGGACATTATTTATAACTACGAATTGCAAAATATAAAAGAACACATACTAAATGTTTATTCATAAATACTCTTTATGTATGACTGATTGTCTGTGCAAAACCACAGACAACAAACCAACTGTCATTGACAGACGTCAATGTTTACTGCGACAGTAATAAACAACACCGATTCAACCCGCTTTACCAAGTCAAAGCTATTTATATGTAGTGTAACCATGTACAAATGTATTTCAATTGTGAAATGTGTAAACTCCAAAGAAAACAAGGTATTTATGTCCCAGCACAATGCAGGAACGAACAATGGATGCGCTAAATGCGACGATTTATAGATGATTGATGGCCTACCATTCCGGTAAGTTTTATCCTCTAAATATAGCCAAAAGCGTATATATGAAGATTAAAAACAACATTACTGGTCTCCGACCTTGACCTATCTACTCTAATACCTGTGTAGAACGTATATTAACCACCAAATTCTTACCAAACAAACATCTACTTTTCTAACCTATAAAGTATCTATCTACAATAACATTCAGACGTTTATAACACTGGGTGGCTACCCTAAAGTGTTACAGTTCATCTTTAGTTGGGTTAAAAAAAATTTTTTTTTTTTTTGGAAAAAAAAATTTTTTTTTTAATTTATACGTCTAATATGAAGTTACACCTTAACCTACCAAACTTAACCACGAGAACACAGATAATCTGTAAAGAAAACAAACCTTATGACAAAACTTATATCTATGACTTGGTGAATGGCCAATTCAACCAAGGAAAACTAGCACCTAATTTTGATCCGGATCTACTTATTCCTAGTGAATACTTACCTAAATCTAGAAGAGGATGTCAAAGACGGCAACCCGAGAAAAAAAAACTTTCCCTTTATTAAAGAAATTGCCTATCACCGACAAAGGTGGAACTAAGTAAAGAGCTGCATCATCTAGCCAATACACAATTTCTATAACGACAAACAAAAGTTTGTCACAGTACAGAGTTTATTGAGAACGTAGTCTCGTTTCACGATTTAATAACGTTTTATAGGGTAGTCCCACTTAAGGGTTTATAAGTAAAGTAAGTTTCTGTAGTTTATTCAGATTATTTAATGTTTTATGTCTTTATAAGGACATATCAAGATTAAGATTGGTCCGTATGCATCCGGTACCAATATATATAGAATCATATACATGGAACGATTACCCGGTCTGATGAAAACAAGCTTGCGCCAGGCTGCATTCAGTTCAGTAGGTAAGTTCAGTATTTAGTATCATATAGGATATTTCAAATTTAAGTATTGAGCCAACAAGTGAAAAGACGAGTACCGCTACGAAGACGGCTCGGCTTCACCAGGACGTACAATATCTTTTATATGAAAGTTACCTAGAAGTTTTCCTTCTAAGGATTTTAAAGAGTATACAAGAGGACTTAATTTTTTATGAATGACACACTTGTCATAACGGGGCGCTAATTTAGCTGAGAAATGTTTTGCTGCATTTGACAATGGGAAACATCTTTTATAAACGATTTGCCCTTCTTCTAGTTCTACGTGACGCTTCCTCATGTTGTAATACCTAGCGTTACGTTCATGGGAGGCGATCAACGAGTTACGCACTTTTTGATATATAGTTTTAAGCTCTTTAAGTTTTTCAGAAAACTCACCGCTGGTATCTAATTCGAGCGCGTTTTGATCTATAGGACCTTCACTATTATAAAGAGAACCATCTAGAATCATCTGACGACCATGTGTTAGAAAATACGGTGTATCTTTAGTTACTTCGTGACGAGCTGTATTTAATGCACATTGTATTTCCGATATGTTCTTATCCCAGTTACGGTGATCAGAACGCACGTATGAAGCAATAGTTCTTACAAGTTCACGGTTCACTCGTTCCGTTTGATTCGTCTGAGGATGATATCTAGGGTTATAGAAAATATGAGGGACATTATATTTGGACATTAAGTCTCGAAAGTCTTTTGAAGTAAATTGAACACCATTGTCGCAGAATATATATTTAGGAACCCCATGTATAAGAAATATCCCTTTTTCCATACACTTAACTATAGCTTTCGCAGTTATGTTGCGTAGTGGAAACAAAGTCACATACTTACTGAAATAATCAGCACATACAAAGAGATACTGATTTCTCAAATAAGACGGAGGAAAGGGACCAAGAATATCACAAGATATGGCTTCGCCTGGTGACGATATACGTCGGGGATTACCCATCAAGCCAGGACGAGCTAAATTAACAGGTTTATAAGTTTTACAAATTTCACAAGAATCGACGTATTCTTTCACGTCTTGAAACAACGTAGGCCAATAATATAAGTCCGCTATTTTGGAATGGGTTTTAGCCACGCCAAAATGACCGGCAGTAGGATCATCATGATACTTATTTAAGATTTCATTTCGGTGCTCATAAGGGAGTACCAGCTTCCAGTCAAATTGAGCTGTCAGACGATACTTATTCTTAGAGTAACGGAAAAGTTTATCATTTTCAATTTTAAAGTTGGGAAAGAGAGAAGGTTTTTCAGATACCTTTTTATATATATCAAGATACCAAGGGTCTTGAGTATTAACAGAATTTATAGAACTGACCTGAATACGAGAAAGACAGTCAGGTATGACATGTTCTTTTCCCTTCCGATGAATAATTTCAAAGTTAAATTGACTTAATCTACACGCCCATCGATTTAATCGTCCAGTAGGGTTTTTCAAGTTTTGGAACCATTTTAAAGATGCATGATCAGTTATAATATAGCATTTTCTCCCTTCTACATATGCACGAAATTGCTCGAGACCATAAATCACAGCTAAGAGTTCGCGCTCAGTAGCCGAATAGTTCGTCTCTGGTTGGTTAAGTGTACGGCTGCAGTATGCGATCGGATGATCGATCCCATTATAAGACTGAGTCAAGACCGCGCCTACGGCGTAAGAAGATGCATCCGTATGTATATAGAAGCTTTCATTAAAGTTAGGGCATTTAAGAATAGGAGAAGAAACTAAGGCAGATTTAAGTATGTTAAAAGAATCGTTAACTTCATTTGTCCATTCAAATTTTACTTTCTTACTCGTTAAGCGAGATAAGGGACGAGCTATCTTTGCGAAATTATTAATGAAACGACGGTACCAACCGCACATTCCAAGAAAACGTTTAATATCCTTAGCATCTTTAGGCGTAGGAAAATTTAAAATTACATCAATTTTAGATGGATCGGTTCGCAGACCGTATCTATCAACTAAATATCCTAGATATTTCAGTTCACTCCTACAGAAGGATGACTTTTTCATATTAATAGTTAAATTTGCTGATTTTAATTTATCAAAAACCGCTTTAAGTAATCTTATGTGTTCATCGAAGTCGGAAGTACAAATAATTATGTCATCAATATAACAGAAGACTTTGTGATCAAAATGTGAAGTAAAGAGGTTATCCATGAGACGTTGCATAGTCGCAGAAGCGCCTACCAAACCAAAACACATTCTATTATAGTGGAATAACCCTTTTCCTGGTACAGTAAAACTAGTTTTCTCCTTGGAGTCTTCACTAAGAGGAATCTGATGATATGCCGCACTCAAATCAAGAGAGGTAAGGAATTTCGCATCGCGTAAATTATCCAGTATGTATTGAACATGTGGTACGGGATACGCATCAGATTTTGAAACTGCGTTTACTTTTCTACTATCTAAACAAAGTCTTAAGTCTCCGTTAGGTTTTTCCACCATAACGACAGGAGAATTCCATGGGGAATGAGAAGGTTCGACAATTCCTTCTTTCAGCATACGATCTACCTCTTTAGCTAGTGCAGCTTGTTTAAAAGGACTAAGTCGATAATATTTTTGTTTTATCGGAGGAGTATCTCCGGTATTTATAACATGTTCAATTAAGTGAGTCTTTCCCAAACCAACCTTATCAGTATCAATTTGATCAAAAAGAGATTTAGTAGCCTCAAGTCGAGACTTTTGTTCAGAAGATAAAGAGTCATAAGTAGTAAGTCCTGTCTCTGACGGTAAAGCGTCAAGACTAGCAATATAATGAGAATCAGTTTTTTCTATATCAGTAATGAGGCCTGGAGCTAATCCATAGGCTCTCCAAAAGTTTAAACCAAGTACCATTGGAGTGGCAATCTCCGGTTGAATATTAAAGTGTATAAGTTTAACTTGACCTTTATAATTTACTGGTAAAACCATATATTCAGTAGATACGATTCGATGATCGTCAGCTACGTTCACCATAACAGGTTTCATATGTTTTTGAATAGGAATCCCACCTGTGGCGAATACTAAATGGCTGTTGTGGCCCAGGAAACTAACACTGGCACCACAATCTAACAATGCCTTGAAATTCAAGTTAAGTATATTCAATAGCGCATATACCCTATTGTCTCCCTTAGGAGGATTAAAGAAAATCGTCTTTTCTGCGCGATAGGGAGCAGAAGATCGACATTTATTATTAGCAGAAAAGACCTTATTTAGTTTTTTGTCTTGGAGTTACATTTGACACATTCGGGAGTTTTCACCCCTTTTTCTCCACATTTAAAGCAAACGATATCTCTAGAGCTCTTGCACTCTTTAGTGTTATGGTTGGACCTACCACATCTAAAACATTTTAGTTGAGAAGAGCTTTGTGCTGCCGCAGCAACAAAGTTTCTGGAAGAATTAGGAAAACGAGACTGGAAGGACTTATTCCTAGGTTCAACGTTCTTTGGTGGATGTTCTGATGAAGAATTATTTGACTGGTTTGATAAAACCGGTTCACGAAATTGTTTAGCCTTAACCTGAGCTAGTTCGATGCGCTTACACAACGACTTCAACTGCTCAATCGATCCTATGTCATGTAAAGCTAAATCTTTGGAATACTCCGGACGAATGTTTCTCATCATAGTATCCAGCTTTTCTTGTTCAGGAACCTCTTTTGCTAGACGCTCATACATTCCTAGAATGGTCGATACGAAATAAACAATAGTTTCAGACTTGGCTTGAGTCCTAGCCCGTATTTCCTGTAACAACTGATGATCCAAATCAGGTATATCAAATTCATCTTGTAAAGCCGCGGTGACTTCTTTATAAGTAGTAAGTTTCGTACGTTGCGACCGGAACCACGACAACGCAGGACCTTCGAGAATCTCAGGAAAACCTCTATATATTCGGCTTTCAGAAATTCTTCTAGCATCTCGCAACTCTTCGAGGCGAGACAGGAAAGTACGAACACAAGTGTCACCTTTAAATTTCAAATTTAAAGAATTTATATTAAAAGTCTTATCCGTTTTGTAAATAATCTCCCTAACAATACGAGATTCGTTAGGAGATTGAAAGTCATCATCCGAACCAGACGACGCAGAAGAGCCTTGCTCATTCAACCGATCCAATAAAGAAGTAATTAACGTTTTCAACAGAAGTACCGCTTCGGTCTCCTGAGGCAACCGTGAAATACGACACAATAAATATTTGCAACGCGAGGATAGCCTGTCGATCGCCGCTGCTGATAATTCTCCTTTTGCTTCTATCTCTATCTCCTCTACCTTATGCTGACAGAGTTCTAATTCGGAAGCTTCATTACTTATTACCAAGTCCTGGAACTTCAGACTACCCTTTTTGGCTAAATCTGCAGTCTGTTTCAAAGCTTGACACAGACTGGATCTACGTGAGATGGGATTAACCGGAAGTCTGCGAATCGCTAATTCATGTGACATTTCGTCTTTATGTAAATGGGTGATTTTACAACCATCTTTTATGAAATCCATTTTTCAAGATTGATATGTAATATCAGAAGTAAGTCAGTATAGAGTTATAATATTTTAAAGATAAGTTAAAATTTTATTAGATTTTAACCCTTTTAAAGTATTTTAAAATATTGAGAAAATCTCTTTAAGTATAGCTAATTATTTAGCGTATAAAGTATAGCTTTATTTATAAGTTGGTTAAATTTATAAGTTTAACCTCCAACACAAACAACACTTTCAAACAACAACTTGCAATTCCCTTTACATATAAAAACCTTAATACTAAAATATTTCTAAAATGTTTCACTTGGAAATGTCATACTCCATAGGCCATACGTTGGGCACGCCACTGTAATAGGGGAGGGTGAGCTCTGGGTAAGTGGTCCAGAACCCCCAAGATCTACCTACTTAAAAATTCAAAAATGCTTACGGCTAACTACGAGCATAGATAGGGTCGTGGTTTCTGCCACTATGGAGTGAGAATAGATATCCAAATATTTAAAGTAGGACGCCAGGATACTATACTCATCAAACGTATGACATATCCAAATGAAAATACAAATTTATTTACTAAATACTTTTATTCACTTTACATCACAATAAGACCTGCTGCGGCCTCGAGACTTAACATTTAAATTACGTACCGTAACTATTACTAATTAAATTTAACTTAAGTACATCTCAGGCATATTTGGGCCTGTAATACACACAAAATCCTACATAGGAATTGCAGGTTTCATATTAATAATAGAATTTACCATGTAGAAAGTTCACGTTAAAAAGAAATTCAGACTTAAATATTGTTTATCCTTTCCAGCAAAGGAACACAGTCACTAATGTAAATATAAGTTTTTAACTCACAGTTTTATCGTATAAACACTTCACCTCGAGTCCAAAAATTAAGTGGAGAAGACGGCTTCTCAACTAGCAGGGTGCGACACCACCCTAGATCTTCCAAAAGCCATAGGGCCAAGAGCCAAGGGAAGAGATAGGCCCAGCCAAAAGACAGGCCTAGCCAAAGGACAGGCCTAGCCAAAGGAACCCTAGAAACAAAGAGAATGTTCTAGGTTTTAGAGAGGTTATGTTATAAAAAGTTATATTTATATTTAATTGGGACAACGCGCGATTTAGCTTGCGGAAATAATGAGATTAAAAAATCCTTACCGGTTTCTAAGCCGAGTCCCTTATATTAGACACCAGACGTGGCGACGTATGCGCACGCGGTGAAACAAAATGATGTCTCATCTTTGTCAAGGGATTGCTGGAAAATCACACCAAAACACGACATTAGCTAATTGCAATTGACAATAAACAACTTCGCCTTTCCTTCCGTATATTTAGAAAGTGTGGACAACTCACCAAGTTGGTTTGAAAGAGGTGAAAAGGTTATGCCGCCATTACCGGCGCATAGGAAGCTAGGTTAATCATATTTTGGGCCAAGCTGGAACAAAATATATCAACGATTAAAACATTGAACACCGAATTTAACCGAGTTTTAGGAAATACAATCTTTAAATAAAATACATACCCCATGAATTAATTGCCGACCTGATGTCGAAATTACGTCTTACATCTTGTCACGCAAGATAGTAGTGATGAAGCGAAATTGAAATAGCAAAGCCACAGACAAAGTGGTGAATGGAAAACCTCCCATTCAATGACATCGCAACTGACCGGATCCAATTTACAGAAAACCGAAGTCACCAAAAATAAAAAGAATTACTAATTTCGAAAGCTAAAAATAAGGACATTATTTATAACTACGAATTGCAAAATATAAAAGAACACATACTAAATGTTTATTCATAAATACTCTTTATGTATGACTGATTGTCTGTGCAAAACCACAGACAACAAACCAACTGTCATTGACAGACGTCAATGTTTACTGCGACAGTAATAAACAACACCGATTCAACCCGCTTTACCAAGTCAAAGCTATTTATATGTAGTGTAACCATGTACAAATGTATTTCAATTGTGAAATGTGTAAACTCCAAAGAAAACAAGGTATTTATGTCCCAGCACAATGCAGGAACGAACAATGGATGCGCTAAATGCGACGATTTATAGATGATTGATGGCCTACCATTCCGGTAAGTTTTATCCTCTAAATATAGCCAAAAGCGTATATATGAAGATTAAAAACAACATTACTGGTCTCCGACCTTGACCTATCTACTCTAATACCTGTGTAGAACGTATATTAACCACCAAATTCTTACCAAACAAACATCTACTTTTCTAACCTATAAAGTATCTATCTACAATAACATTCAGACGTTTATAACACTGGGTGGCTACCCTAAAGTGTTACAAGATAATGCAAGAATGAAAATTTTTCAATAGATAAGTTTTCCACAAACGGCGGTTTTTTTATTTATAATGGTTAATATTTTTTTCCCATTTAACTGGTATGAGCGGAGAGTAAAAATACTGGAGTAGGTTAGTATCCACAAACAAACATTTTTAAGAAAGACCAAAAGCACCCAGTTTCAAAGTTTCAACCACAAAGAGAAGAAGTAAATAAGAAAGAGGTAGGTATGTATGTATGATCAAGAATAATTTGAAAGTCAAGTAAGCGTGATCGCCAACTGTCTTTCCTCTTCGCGAAACAGGCGTGCACTATGGAAAAATATATATGTATGTATGTATAAACGATACATGTTCTTAACGCGGCCTCAAAGTTCACTTCAATACTTTGAACTTTGATGACTTTGAATTATGAGACCACGTGCAATTTTACTATTATCAAAGAGAATAGATAGTATAGAGGGGTCCTGTCATAGTAAATTATGTAGTCACAGTAAATTTACTGCCATCTATCGACACACTTCTAAAACTCAAAATGAAAACGTATAAAATTATCATAAAAATGTGTATACGTGTAATGTATATGAATAAATGATTTTATTCTTTTTATATCATTTTGACCCATGTTCATTCACTGATATCTATGTGTTAAAATTGTTAAATATGAAACGATGTCGTGACGCCATCTAGCCGAGCATAGGCCAAAGGTGTGTGCGCCATCTATCCGAGAATGATTTTTTCCTTTTTTCCTTTTCCCCGTTTTTTCCTTACTCGTCTTATACGAAGTTACATATGTCTTTACTATTATTATCTCCGAAAATAACTACGACACAAAATTAGCGAAGAATATCGTAAGTCGAGTAACGCCGTTAAGCGCGAAACGGCATGAGTTGTGGCCACTGCATCGCTCCATTAGCGATTATTGTCCAAGTTGCTGGACAGCGGGTGGCTAGGCCACTAGAAGTGGCCACAACAATAATTATCTAAGAAAAATATGAAGTGTAACAATATTACTTTGTATAAAAGTAATCAAGGCCTTAGTCATTCAACACAACTCAAGAATTTATTAAATCGTCGTAGTATTCTTTAGTCTCAGAATGAGCCGGCCCTAGGGTCACCCCTGGTTTCAAACAGTCTTTTTTTAGGCCCTGAAAAAGATTCTGAGCGTCACGACTCCACGGTCTCAGGGTCTCTACCGCGAATGCAGCAAATATGTGATTGTTTGTAAGACCAGCATATTTGCGGCGTTTTAGGGTTTATCCATCCACTATCTTGACATTTTGAAATCTTATTATACTTATTATCCTGTCATTATTTCATTTTTAGGGTTCCGTACCCAAAGGGTAAAACGGGACCCTATTACTAAGACTTCGCTGTCCGTCCGTCCGTCCGTCCGTTCGTCCGTCCGTCCGTCTGTCACCAGGCTGTATCTCACGAACCGTGATAGCTGGACAGTTGAAATTTTCACAGATGATGTATTTCTGTTGCCGCTATAACAACAAATACTAAAAACAGAATAAAATAAAGATTTAAATGGGGCTCCCATACAACAAACGTGATTTTTGACCAAAGTTAAGCAACGTCGGGAGTGGTCAGTACTTGGATGGGTGACCGTTTTAATTTTGCTTTTTTTTTGGTATTATGGTACGGAACCCTTCGTGCGCGAGTCCGACTCGCACTTGCCCGGTTTTTAGATAATGTTTTATTGATTATATTATTTTACCTGTTTTGACGATAATAATGTGAATTCTTGTACATTGATATACCTGCAGTTTATAATGTAATCTCTAATATAAATGTTAATCTACCAATAGTCATATCCAGTAACCGTATATGAAAACGGAACTTCGCCAAACGCACATATTTATTTCCTGCATTATTTACGACCGTCCTATCGACTGCTGTATTAACTTGCCAACTATCCGGGCACTGGACAGTTACTTCCAAAGTTTAGCCGAAATTCGAGGAAACAAAAGAATATTGTGATTCATTGCGAATGTTTAATATTTTGCCTTCTTAAAAAGTTTTTTTCACAGAGCGGCTTGGAGAGCACTGAGTGTCCACAGTCGTCACGACCATCAGCCATGATATACGGATGCAACAGGGAAGAGGGAAAAAGTTATTTTTAATTCTAGATAGAAATAGAAATTGTGAACATATTTTTGGCGAAAAACATTATAAGAACACAGTGTAATTAACTACACCACTAAGTAAGTAATTAACTACACCAAATAGGATGCCACTCAGCATAAAGGATGAATCACGCTAGACCGGGCCGAGGCGTCCGACATGTCATTTCCTATGACGGCTGATCGGTGATCACGTGGTGCTTTCCATAGAAAACTAAGTTCTGGAAGCTCCAGCTCGGCCCCGGTCGGGTCTAGCGTGAGTTATCCTTTAATTGGGTATTACCCGACACTGGTTTTCAAGGTATCCAGGACATATTTTACTTGTTAGACTAAGATTAATATCGTTGAAATTAGGATTGACAGTGATACCCAAGTGATAGGCATATTTACCTATCTGATATCTCTTGGACGAGTATCTCTAACGATCGCATGTAAATATTACTACACCATAAATGGACTCATAAATAGGCATCGCTAGGAAGATTATCATTTAAGCAAACAAATTAAAAGTGGAAAATTTCACTGTAAATTCGCTGTATTGCGTAAGGTCTTGGTAGCTCAGATGGCAGTGCACTGGGTTAGTAATCCAATGGTCGTAGGTTCAAGTCCCACCCAAAACAGTAATTATTTTCACTTTTAATTTGTTTCTTAGCTTAAATAATAGCATCGTTGGCAGATATTTAGGGGGGGGGGCACATCTGGCGTCTTTCGAGCGTCGGCGTCTACAATTCTATGGCCGACGTCGTCGCAACGTCGACGCAGCGTCGACGGAACTGCGCAGCGACGTCATTTTCCATAGCGCTGGACCGACGCTGACAGACGCCGACGCTCGAAAGACGCCAGCTGTGGGGGGGGCCTTATGCTTAATACAATATTAATTGAAGATTATCTTTTATTTTTCCGGTCTGAAGTTAAAAAAGCGTCTTAGCGAAATTTTAATAAGTACCTATACCTTTTCAATATTTTCTTCCATGTAATGTTGTTACGTACCACTAAAAACAACCCATCCAATTCCATTACCCCCATTGTCTACCATGTAACTGAGCCCAACCAAGCTATTTGTAACATTAACAGAGATATAAACATCGATAGTTCAGAATAGATTTTTACAAAATATTTATTTTGCTAATTTTAATAAAGAAAACTAAAATCAGCATCCATCTAACTTTATTTTCTAACTAGCGACCCGCCCCGGCTTCGCACGATTTACGCAAAGGAACTTACAACAAAAACGGCCGTTTTAACTTTGGACGCATAGATTGACAAATCCAGCAACATAAAAACTAGTTTGATGTATTCGAAAGGTACTTAAATGCACAATACAATACGTAGCGGCCCCCTTTTTTCAATATCTTTCGTTAAATTTAAATAATCACGATTATTTAGCTGTGGCGCTAGTGTGCACGTTGAAGGTCTCCTAAGAGGCATTTTACGTAATACAAGTACATATTTCATAAAAAAATACTAAAATCTACCGCCTCTCTATGCCCCATTGTCTACCATGTAACTGTGCCCAACCAAGCTATTTGTAACATTAACACAGACATAAACATCGATAGTTCAGGAGAGCAAAGGGGTGAATCACGGTAAAGATTAAACATTTCGCGCGAGCACTATTAATCAGATCGGCGATTGCACTGACTAAACATCGGGGTAGGGTTGGGGGATTTGGGGTAT
Source organism: Cydia fagiglandana (assembly GCF_963556715.1). Lineage (NCBI taxonomy): Eukaryota > Metazoa > Arthropoda > Insecta > Lepidoptera > Tortricidae > Cydia > Cydia fagiglandana. The sequence goes on along the minus strand of NC_085951.1, from coordinate 1,706,263 downwards.
CGATATCGAGAAACGTTATAAAGAATTTTACTTATATATTTTTTTGAGGTATTTCCTTTGCGCTACGACATGGGATTCTTTAAGAAGCGGGTATTTAGGGTTCTCAAGGGTCGGCAATACTTTAGTGGCTCCTGTGATGTTGCTTATGTCCATGGGTGACGATGACCGCTTCCCATCAGGCGGCTCGTTTGCTCGTTTGCTGACTATGACATAAAAAAATTAATTGCGAAAAAAGAAGGAACATTAATTTGGAAAGTTTGGCGGCAAGGGATTGAAAGAAATAATAATTTTGAATTAAAAAAACAAATATTCTGTGATGTAGTTGTTTGTTAATTTGTGGTAAATTCTGTCTTAAAACGGGATTTATCTAGAAAACTGTTACTTATTTCACAAAAAAAAATCCTATTAGTAAAAGGTAATAGGTACAATTATTTTATTTCAAATAAGAACAGAAATTTACAAACTTATAACTAGGTAAATATAAAAATTAAGGGTATTACATGCTATTAGGCCATAGGTACCCGGCTAAATGTACTTACCTAGCACGCTGCTGGCGTTTCCCCTTAGTAAAATGATTCGTCAACACTTTAAAACAGTCGTACTCAAAACCCATAGGTAGGTAATAATAGGTGTTTATGTTTAGTACCTACACGAATGCATTAATTTAGGCAATAATATTTATCGATAATTGGCATTCCTAATCCGATAATAATGATGATTTATACATTTTATATCATAACTTTAAAGCAAATTGCGTCTTTTGATTTAAACTAACCATTGTAGGTGTAGAAAAGGGGACCCATTATTTCAAATCATGCGTAGGCTCTAAAGCTATTAAATCTGAGTAGCAAATTAAAACAATCGATAAGCCCAATCCCATCACTACCCCAAACCCGAAGGGATCGAGAAAGCCGCCCGGTTAGTGTGAAGTAAATGAACCATTAATAATGCAAACTTAACACGACCGCCCGCCGCTCGCTGCTGTACATAATAGATGGTCGTTGATTGATCTTTGGATTATTGGTGTGTCTTCAATGACGTGCTTGATTTGCATGTCCATACATGCAAATCCTATCCCATGATAGCAAATGAGGTGAATTGGAAATAAGGACACAAATAGAAAAATACAGAGATTTGGGTCAGAAGCGTTCGGGAAGACTGGCGTCTTCTTTGGACAATATGAAAGTTAACGATTTGGGCAAATTTTAGTAACATTTTAATCATATCTAAGGTTCATCGTCTCAGCCATAAGACGTCCACTGCTGAACATAGGCTTCCCCCTTAGCATCATATCCCCTCAATCATATCTAAGGTTGAAACATGCCAAGTAGGGTCTGGCAAGAAAATTAGTATTAAAAGTCAATTTATTTTATGATATCCACAAGAAAGTCGTACTTTAACTCATACTAAAGTGTTGTCCCTTTTGCACTTTTTTTGAAAAGAATGGGGTTTGGTGATATGTTCGTTTTTAAATTTAAACTCATATTAAATAGTTATTGTTTCTTTACCTCAAATATCATAAATATTAAATACCACGTTTGGTTATCTGCGATTTAAAAAACTAGCGTCTTAAAGGTGGTGAACCATTAATAATGCAAACTTAAGACAACCGCCCGCCGCTCGGTGCTGTAGGTACATAATAGATGGTCGTTGATTGATCTTTGGATTATTGGTGTGCCTTCAATGACGTGCTTGATTTGCATGCATGGGATAGCAAACGTGGTGAATTTGAAACTAGGACACAAATAGGAAAAGACAGATGTTTTAGGTCAAAAACGCTCGAGAAATGGAATTTCTTAACATAAAAAAATATTCCAAAAGGATAAATTCTTGGAGATGATGATCTTCTGCATAACATCCTCCTAGATGTTATGTTTTTATTATAACTGAACTTTTAGCGATCTTTAATAGCCCCAATTCATGAAGCGTTAAAATAGACATTATCATTTCCATTATCATTATCAATAGAATAAGGATAACACTGATTTAAACTTTCACGATTATTAAACATTATCAAACTGCACAACGGGACTTAACTACGCGATTAAGTCCCGTTGTGCAGTTTGATAAGAATAAGGATAGTTTAATTTTTAAGCATCTTTAAGCAAAAACTGAAGCAATATTTTTAAGAAGTAGCTTTCATAGCTTGGATGAGTTATTTGATAATACCTACTGATTTAGTTTATTTATAATTTAGTTTTAGTTTATTTTTAGTTTTGGCCAAGATTCTCTTTGGATCGCTGAGCCAAAATAGTTAGTTAGTTATAATTTAGTTTAGTTCATAAGTCCTCTATTTGATCTCAGTACTACATAAATGTATACATGTTGTTCCTTAAATGTGTTACTAGTATTTAGTCTAAATTGAATGTGATTATATATTGTTTCAATATTTTATAAAGTGTAGTGTATTTTATTGTAAGTTCATGAACAAAGCTACTGCTACTAATCGCAGGATTAAAACCCATGACTCCTAACTTTGCAGCTCACAACTGACTTGTTGTGAATTTACGTTTGGTCATCATATCTACATACTAATTATTTATTATCAGAGATGACAAACTTAGACTCTCACAATAACTACTTTAGAGAAGTGGACCCTCCCATCCGACATTATTTTGCAGTCGCGATAAGTAAACTAATGGTGGGGCTGGAGGGGATATTGGACGTCACGGGAGCAAGATGGCCGCCGGAGACGTCCGGTTTTTGAGCGATTGTCATCTGATGACACGGCTAGGGTTGTGTAATTCAAATTAGGTTCATTATTTAAAATAAATGGACTGTGAAACCAGATTGGCCAAAATTAATACCTAAAGAAAATTTCGTTAATACAAGGTGGTCTGAACTATAATAAAACTAGGTGTGTGCTTTGTTTTGAAGAAAGGACAATTATAACAATTAGATTAGAACTGTTGCGTTTTTAACGCGAATTAACAAATAAATTTCAATAAATTCCCATAGACCCGTAAATATAATCTTGTTTTAAGAAACGTTACTTAACAAAATAATGTTACTAATCTGCAACACATCTTTATTTGATTTTTAGTAGGTAATTAAGATAGTTATCATTTAATAATTCGTATCACAATGAACAATATAAATCGATGAGATCTAATCAATGACAGTGTGTGTAAAACCCAATCACTTACACACGTTTCTTACACATAATAGATGCGTATATATTGTACGACTAATGTTGATAATAATTGATTATTCGCGGCATTCTACACGTCACTTAAAGACGAATCATTCCCGCAAACAGTTAACCAAATCCAATAAATTCCCGAAAACCTTTAAAAATCCATCAATTTTCGTCCCCCTCGCAAAAAAACACGGAATTCGCCCAATAAATATTAGTCGGTGACAACCCTGGAATTGTTGGCGCGCTTGTCCAAGCCCTTTTCAAAGCCTTGACAAGCGGCCGCCAAATAGTGTCTTTGTGCCCGAAAGATATCATTTATTTGAATGTTTATTCAATATGAGAAACTTGAGAGTTTCTAATATAAACGGACGATGGACGATAAGTGGGTTCCATGGATGCTTGAAATAATATAAAGGAAAATTCGACTTATTTACACATGGTGTCCGATGACTTGGTAACCATGTATAATATAAACTACTCTCTAAACTACTATGTAATCTCACTGATTGTAAGATGTAACAATGTCGTGATCGTGAATTGCTTAATTTTGATTTTATAAATATTTTGGAGGCATATAAAGTGCCTGTGATAGTATAAGGCTAGTTAGGTAGTCAGATGACTCAAACAGACGGCAGGGCCGATCAGGCATAGACCCGCATACAGATTAACATGAAAACCCATGAATGAAGCATATGTCCAGCAACGGGACGCCAATATAATGAGAAGAAGAAGAAGATAAGGCAAGAAGAGAAACAAAAATGTTAATAGGTGACTCAAAATAGGTATCTCTTTTTATGCCAGTTGACAGAAGAGTATATCTTACTCATACTGTCTTAACTGTCAATAACTCGGGGCTATATTATGCCCTTCGTCTCCATCCACTGTAGGTATAGTTGGTCAAACCAATTTGTCAGTCAGTAAGAACCAGGAAAACTATACTCATCCTTTTCTTTTGGCTGCTAGTACTAGTGTAAGACAAAGATAGTATGATTCTCTCTGTCTATGATTGAAATGAGACAGTCCTTTGGCTATAGGGCTATACTTTATATTCAAGCATCATATAAACCTTTAACGACAACTGAAGTTCTTAATTTCCGTATCCTCCGTCGTTTAATCATCGAGATTCAAACCGGAAGCAAAGATCAGGGTCCGATGAACGATGGGCACAATAAGTCAGAGCGTATTAACACCCAGTGGGTCATATGAGTGATGTCCTGGAAATGTAGCAATTCTACTGGGTACGCAATTTTCGATGGGAAATTTGTCCAATGTTGGGGGTTATTCTGAGATTTTAAAAGGCTTAAATGCCAACTTAGGCCATTACCAAGACAACAATAGTCAGCTGAAAGTATAAATGAATAACAAATAAGAACTAAAAGTTAAGATGAACGTGACGAAAGGAAAGATGTGTGGGCAAAAATACATAAAGATACCTACCTACCTTGATAGGTTTCGTAGATATGCTCGGGGGGGTTACAGTAGCGATAGAAAAGTAAACGATACAAGCAAAAATGGTCATTTAATAGTAGAGGAACACCGAATATGGCAAGTACAGCTGCGCCGAAATATCAAGAGCTCGCAAAAGCAAAGTTTTAAATACATAGTTATAGGTAATTCCATCTATCTTTTACTCATGGAGAAATGAACGATTAGGTATCCTACAACATACACCATTATTACACACCAAAAACCTCTAAATTCTATAATTCAAAGTTAAATTTCAACCCACACATGCATATGCTCACACTAATGACATTTTTACCAACCGCGATGACAAATCGTCCGTCCAGAATAGTCCCCCACTATAAATAAGACGATATCAAGGAAGGGGCGATACGAGGATTTGCTTATAACAAATGATGGAATGGACATGAAAAGGGTTAGGCTATGGGATTAGGCCCTAATTGATGGTAAGTTTTTGGGTGATTGACGTTTGTGTGTATGTTTATGTATATGAGAATTAGAAAGTGTCATATGCTTAGTAAAAATAAATATGAAATTAATAACTGTACGACAATATCTGCTGGAGCTGATTATTAGATGATCGCTAGCTAACTATACCTACTCTGTATCTTTAGGTACAGGCCGCGTAGCCAAACTGCCAATCGCTTACGCTCCGTAGCGATCGAAACGCAACTGTCACTGTCGCACTAATATGGAAGAGTGATAGAGAGACACTAAGCGTTTCGTAGTCGAAGCGATAGCGATTGTCACCTTGGCTAGGCCGGCTGTTACCTGCAATATGTTATTCTTCGAAGGCCGCAGAAATATGTGACACGCTCTTATTGCTCTAAAAATAAGATCGTGTCAGATATTTTTGCTGCCTTCGTTGTGTAACATATTATTGCAGGTGACTGTACTACTTAAATAAAAGTAAACTAATAATTTGTAAATTTTCGGGTAGTTATAGCATTTATTATTTAACCAACCATTTGGCTGTCAATAAATTTTGTATTTACAATACCACCGGGATCGTTATGGCCCCTCTACACGATGGGCCAACGCCGGCCACTCCAAGGGACGCAGCCATGCGGTAGAGTGAGATAGCAATATCACTTGCTCCCTCTAACGCATAAATGCGTCCCTTGGAGTGGCCGGCGTTGGCCCATCGTGTAGAGGAGCCATTACTGAACGATCTGACAAACCTATGTACATGATTTAATCGTGTAATGTTTTCATCTACCCTCAACTGGCTTAAGGAACCCTTTGAGGGTAGATTTTGTTTAGTTTTATTTAAATACCTAGAGTACAGAGTACAGAGTACTTATAGTTTGAAATAATAATGTGTAAACTGATTTTACGTAGCAGATCGTTCATAATTGTACCTATACGAGCCCCGATGCAAATTATTTCGTCTATTTCCACGCAACAATTTTGTTTAGTTTGATAAATTTTACACATGGACATAAAATGACCCAGTAATGGGAACCATAATAGTAATATTTAATGTAATTTATTTTCATCGTATAATAAAATTGCATGAGACTTTTATTGCTGAAAAAACGTACTTTTCAAAAACCTTGTCCAAATCATATTGTCCTCTCCTACAGCACTGTGCTGCATGCATGGGCTCGAAACAAAATTGTCAGCACATTGGCAGAGCCCTGTTGCTTTCCCTAGTAATAGCCCTTTTCACATATGTTGTAATCCTACCCGCCAATAAAAAAATAAAAAATCGTTATTTTTTTCTTTCAGTACAAACGGTATTTCTTGTATTTGGATTTAGTTATTGCAGAGTATTACCATATAACATTTAATTACATTAGTATTAGCATTAAATATTAGTAATTTTAAAACTAAAACATTATTTTTGAACAAACGCGAGAACCTCAAAAAATGGTCTCACTAGACGAAAACATGTGCATCCTCGTATGCTAAATGTAATTCATCTTACATGTTTGCGTTCTCCAAATCTTGTGTTCTCACAATCAATCAATCAAATTTTATTTCCTATAAGAACAGTTGCATGCATGCAAATTGCAAATACAGCTAATTTCACTTATAATAAATCATAACAATAGAGAAATCTTCTGATTGTTTTACTTGTGTTATTTTATCTTGTTTTATTCCTTATACTGGGTGTGGCCTGTAACATGAGCAAATAATTAAAACATAGATTCTACTCCTCAAACGGTGACACTTTTGTTCCACAACTTTTAAACATTATGAAGTATTTTGACTCCCTATTTTTCATACAAAATAAATATTATCTTCAATGGACGCCATCGCCGCGCCATATCATTGTGATTGACGTTGCTTGTCACGCCTTAAACATAAGAAAATTCGCAATACATTGCGTCTTAGAATAAACTTTAAAGTGTACTAAAAATCAAACCATAAGTTATTTTTAAAGTCGCTGAACAAATGTTGGTCAGTATGAGGAGTACAGCCTACAGTTTAATTTTTTGCTCATATTACAGGCCACACCCGGTATAATATACAAACATGACAGAAGATTTCTGATTTAACAATGTTATGACTGATGTTTTATTCAACCTTAAGGGGCCCACAGATTACCAGTTCGCCGGACGATATCAGCATGTCAGTTGTTCGGAGCTGTCAAATTTTGCTTTTAACTGACAGGCCGATATCGTCCGGCGGACTGGTAATCAGTGGGCCCCTTTAAAGGTCGCTTACGACGGTGTGCAAGCAAAATACAATTTCGTGAGATGCTTACCAATAACCAAGATGACCATCTTAAGATTCTGCAAAATAGAAACGATGTAGAATTGGGAATCTGTGAAATTGAAAATCTGTAGAATTGGGAATCTGTAATAGAAATCTGTAGAACTGGACCTAAACCCATGGTCGTATCAGAACAAGATCAGAACCATATCCATTCTGAAATCACAATCGGCCTCTTTAGCTTACTTCAATATTGAACAACTTAGTACGTACGTAGTTTTAAATGTAGGAATATTAAAACAACTTCAAGGTATCAAGTAAAATTAATTACTTTTTGAGAATAAAGATAGCGGTAAATCATAAACTGAAATAATTCTCAATATTTTTTTTTTTATTCTGAAATAGTTCTGTAAATTAATTTAATTTGTTCAAATACTTCTAATAGTAGCGGTAAATCATGTCGGATGGAACAATCGAAAAATACCTATATAAATATGACTACAGCCAATGTGACTCGAGGGATATCTGCATACATTGATATAAACATCCGTACAAAGCAAATCCATCCAAATGGTGACATTCATAAATTGTCATACCCTCGCAAACCGGGGTAGACTGATGTCTTGCTACAAGTACCGTCACACTAAACTGACTTCTCGTGGACCTTATTATCAAAGACTTAAGGCTCACCAAAGGTCAGTGAGAATTTGCTGTTGGTACGTTATTTATGCCCCGTTTTGATATTGTCAAATGTTATGCGGTAGGGGGAGATGTTATCGAAGTATGGAGCGTTGAATGTTGACTCACTTGGCTCATTTTTTAAAGGATTTCATTTTGAAGGTTTCTAGTTTAGTCAAAAGGAAATATTTGGTGCTTAAGTATAAGTATTTGAATATGGAATGATCTAAAGGTGGCCACTGACGAGCCTTCTAACAGTCCAAATTGCGTGGCTGCAATCCAAAATCAGTCCGTGAATGTCAAAAACGTACAATGTTTAATATTAGGATGCCGTCCATTTGGATGAATCCATTGTAACGGCATCCATTTGGAAGGCTCGTGGCATGCTTAATAGATGACACTGTGAAGAGCAGAGTTAAAATATTCAAGCTCAAATTCCTAATTCAGTGAACATTAAAACTAAAACAACAACATGTCCCGATATGTCCATTTTTCTTCCGCAAATCCTTACAAGTGACGGCGGGCAAGGGTTGCCGGTGATAAATGACCGTCCGGATAACCGGGTCACAGCCGTGCGCGACACCGGTACGGCGATTGATGTAAGGCGTGACAACTGACAACTTGAGGGTCCATCTAAACATTTTATATAAAAAATAATGGATAGGTACCCATAAAACTTAAAAAATACTGACCCTTGTAAAACCGGATATTGCACGGCTTTGCATCTAACGACTTATCGTGGCTCATAGTGCTATCTTGTGGGTCTAAATAAAATAAATAAATATTATAGGACAATTTTACACAGATCGACCTAGTCCCACAGTAAGCTCAATAAGGCTTGTGTTGTGGGTACTAGACGACGATATATATAATATACACATATATATAAATATTTATATACATAGAAAACATCCATAACTCAGGAACAAATATTTGTGAAGAACACACAAATAAATGCCCTTACCAGGATTCGAACCCGGGACCTCGTGCTTCGTAGGTAGGGTCACTACCGACTAGGCTAGGAGGCCGTTCCGTTCCGGTCTATATTCTTATATTATAAGCACAGACCAACCCCTATAGACGTAGCTTATAGGACGACTCGCGCTCACCGCCCGTATGGTGTATAGGTCAAATATAAGATTGCTCGCGCGCCGCTCCGATCAGTTGCGTCCAAGTTTACGACCTGTTAGTAGTGTGCACGAGTCTAAGAAAATAAATCGTAAACTATTGAATTCATTGGGAAATCATGGGATATTGCAGCTTAAAATGGTGTGGCAAGTCATCTAAGACTTCTACTTATAAAACAGATGGAATAACATCCCACAGGAAAGTCAAAAACATTATTTTATTGAATAATGTTTCTTGTCCGCGGGGTTCATTTTATACTGGTCAGTAAGCAGAGGCGAAGTAGTCCGTCCCTTTTCGTCAACTTGAAAATGCAATGTGCTATCCCTTTCCCTTTCGACTAGTGATGTGACGATGATGGTTTCGTCAGTTGCGGAAACTTCGTGCTTCGTCATACCGTATTGTACCATTTTAGACATAATATAGGTAATACGTTGTGTAAGTTTTTTTAGAATCCTCTAGGCCAGCGGAGCAGTTAGGTCTCATGACTCTCATGTCACGAGATTGACCTGATAATGAACTTCAAAGAAGTGCGAGGGAACTCTGTGTTGGTTTGTGATAGACATATGTTGTATGGGTTTTTTAGAATCCTCTAGGTGAGCAGTTAGGTCTCGTGTCACGAGATTGACCTGATGATGAACTTCAAAGAAGTGCGAGGGAACTCGGTGTTGGTTTGTCATAGACATATGTTGTATGGGTTTTTTAGAATCCTCTAGATGAGCAGTTAGGTCTCATGTCACGAGATGGACCTGATGATGAACTTCAAAGAAGTGCGAGGGAACTCAGTGTTGGTTTGTGATAGACATATGTTGTATGGGTTTTTTAGAATCCTCTAGATGAGCAGTTAGGTGTCATGTCACGAGATGGACCTGGTGATGAACTTCAAAGAAGTGCGAGGGAACTCAGTGTTGGTTTGTGATAGACATATGTTGTATGGGTTTTTTAGAATCCTCTAGATGAGCAGTTAGGTCTCACGTCACGAGATTGACCTGATGATGAACTTCAAAGAAGTGCGAGGGAACTCGGTGTTGGTTTGTGATAGACCTATGTTGTATGGGTTTTTTAGAATCCTCTAGGTGAGCAGTTAGGTCTCATGTCGCGAGATGGACCTGATGATGAACTTCAAAGAAAGAAAATTGTATGATATTTTGGCGACACTTTTTTCTCGTATCGAAAGAGATTGCGATTCTGAGTGGAAATAATATAAAAATTCTAAACTTTAAAATTCAAGTTCTGAGTACTTTAAATAGAAATGCCCTAATATGTTAAGTAAAATTTTCAGGTACATTGTTAAATTACTTAACCCTTTACCTACGGGTGTCAACCAGAGTTGCCAGTAAGGCAACACCGCTGCAGTACGGGTGTCAACTATAGTTGATCGAAGTAATGGTCATGTTCAACATTTTTTTTAAACAAATCGAGACCTTGTGGCTTGGTAATAGCGGTCACATTATGCACTGTGATTAGTATAGATACAAAGAAAAAAATATCATAATATTTCGGTAGATGGCTCTGACATAAACATAATTTTAAAATTACCGCTTTTTTGCTGGCAACTGGAGTTGACACCCGTACTACAGAGGTGCTAATAATTGAATTCAATATGGCGGACAATAGTGTTGTTTTCAAATTTCGTCAACTTCTTGTCGATATGAGAGTACGGCGTGGGAGTGTTTGGAGTGTTATTTTTAGTGTTTTTTACCGTTTTTGGTTCAAATATTGGAATTTAACATGTTATGAAATCATTATTAGGTACTATTGTACCTAATAATAATTTCACCACAATCCTAACTTTATAAATTTCAGTTTAACATTTACTAGGTTATCGATATATCGACAAATGTGTCGATAGACGCACATCACTATTTTCCATAAGTGGCAAATTGTTTTCGTGCAACGTTTTTTGTGATTGATTTTTATGCATTAATTTCATAATTATCGTTATTTAAGTGTTTATTTGTGTTAAGTATATTATAAACTAATGTTTTTAAACGTAAACTTGTGAGATCCGCGAGTAGTAACTTAAAAATCTTCAATTTCTTAGTGACTGGTATATTGCTTGATAGCAGAAAAAATAGTGAATATTATTACTCCAAGTGATTATTTATTGATTAAGCACATTATACTTATTGTGTGTGTGAAGTTTTAAGTGTGTAGCTGTAATACATCAAAAGTTACAAGTAAGTGAAATAATGCCTAACCGCTGACTCTCGCCAAAACATGCCCGTATTGGGCGGTGACGGAGCGATTAAATAGCCCGTAGGTAAAGGGTTAATGAAATATTAAATTATTCAATATAATTATTAAGTAAGTTTACTCTAAGTATGCTAAATTGGTAACAATTTTACCACAATAAATTTCGGTATCACTGGTAGCAGTACCCACTATCGGTAATGAACATGTCCCATCCCTACGCTTACACGTGTCAGCGCGCCATGTTTAGAACGACCAATCGCAACGCCGTAAGCACCCCTCCCGCACCTCACAGTTTGGTGATTTGCGTCGGGAACAAAATGGCCAATATTAGGTTTCTAGAGGTGGTGTTCTGTGATTATAAGAAAATAAAACTTGACCGGCTATCGGATAATTTATTGTATACAAGTAGATATATCTGCCTTGTCCGTGATGGTTGTGAAAAAATTACAAGTAGTAGATATAGGTGGTGGATTTGTTTTATATGTGTTAACTGTAAAATATACATCTAAATATAATTATAATTGCACTCTACTCGAATCTAAATACCGGGTGTGGCCTGTAACACGAGCAAATAATTAAAACATAGATTGTACTCCTCAAACGGTGACGCTTTAGTTTAATAACTTTAAAAAATTATGAAGTATTTAGACTCGCTATTTTTCATACAAAATAAATATTATCTTCAATTGACTCCATCGCCACGCCACATCATTGTGATTGACGTTGCTTGTCACGCCTTAAACATAACAAAATTCGCAATACATTGCGTCTCAGAATAAACTTTAGAGTGTGTTAAAAATCAAACCACAAGTTATTTTTAAAATTCGCTGAACAAATGTTGGTCAGTATGAGGAGCACAATCTACAGTTTACTTTTTTGCTCATGTTACAGGCCACACCCGGTATAATTGCACTCAGAAATTACACACGATACAGCTTTTTCATACAAACTTTTCTCTACATTGCGCGTTAAATTTTTACCAATAAAACGCAAAAACACCAACCCTTTCAATTACGCACAACATTTCGCCGATACGATTGCAAACTATCGGACACCATGTGTCCGGATCATTCTGGATGACCGGACCGAATGTCCGGGTGCGAAGCCACTCGACCGGACAATTGACTGCCGGGTAAAGGCTGTACACACTAGCCAGTAAATTGCTAAGCGAGTTGAGTGCTCGAAATGTTCTATGCACGAGCTTACTAAAGATAATACTTACATATATTTTAATAGGCTTTTCGAGAGGCATATTTAAGCGAGTATGAGTATATAAAACGCTTTATAAAATCGAGTTTTTAGCATTGGACCCATATTTTTTTAGTTTTATTAACCGCCGATTTGTTTTTCTAAATATTTTTTCAAAATAATTCATGACTTCATTATTTAGCGACATTCCTTACAAATTATTGTATATAGTGAATCGTATGTAAACAAATCTAGACGTATGAATACATAATAGTGTGATAAGATTGTTATAATTAATTGAACGTATTTTAGGGAAAATAATCCACCGTAACTCGGGTTACTTTGACCCAATGAAAGGTAACTTGGACCCACATGAAAACATTTAAACGGGTCTAATGAAACGTAAAAACGTCAAAGGTTAGCTAAAACCAACCTATTGGCATATTTCCATAATTATAGTGCAATAATATTGCCTGGAGTAAATCTCAATGGCCAAAGTAACCCTCCAGAGCTAAAGTATTTAACCCGACTTTACGGCATTCCCAAATAATTGTCATTTAAACAGTCGTGTAAAAATACTTCGTTTTGACAGAAGGTTAAACTTTTAATGACGGGTTTTTGATCAATTATGTTCAATTAAAAGATGATGTTACATTTATCCTAGAGCTAATGTAGTAGTGTGAAATCACCTTTACCAATGCATCGGAATCGAAATTAAATACACATGCAGTTCTCATTGCGACCAAGTAACTCATTACAACTAGCCAGATCATTTTCAACCATATTACTAAGCCCATAACTCCAAATCTCCTGCAAATGTGTATTGGCTAATTCGCGATTGATATTGTCCGATTTATGCATGCCTTTGGATTGTTGAATATTTAACCTTAATATTGGGGGGAGAAGGGTCAGAGTAACGGTAAAATTAAAGTGGTTTTTGATTGGTATCGGGCGGTGATCCGTGACGTCACAATGTGTTGCTCTTTATTAAATATCATATTGTAGCATGATTTTGTTTGCTCAATATCACTGATTTGTTTACAAAATTGCTTCAAAACTTTAAATTAATATAGCACCAAACACATTCTTTATTGTTTGTTTATTGTTTATTTATTTAAATACATCTGTAACTTACAGCTAACAAGCCAAAGCGTCAAAAATATGTCAAGTAGTATATTATAATTATTATCTCTAATCTAATCTTAAGTCTAATCTCATTAAAAACATAAGAATAGTTTGATATCAACAAAGTGTGTTGCAGACCATTTGACCAAATAATTAAAGTCTAATGGCTCCTCTACACGATGAGCCAACGTCGGCCACTCCAAGGGACGCATTTATGCGTTAGAGGGAGCAAGTGATATTGCTTCTCATTCTACCGCATGGCTGCGTTCCTTGGAGTGGCCGGCGCTGGCCCATCGTGTAGAGGAGCCATAAAACAGTTCACACTTTTGACATTGGCGAAATCATCATTTGATGGAAGCCTTTTTTTTTAAAGAGGTAGAACTTATTTTAAATTTAGCCTATATACGTCCCACTGCTGGGCACAGGCCTCCTCTCAAGCACGAGAGGGTTTGGGCTATAGTCCCCACGCAGGCCCAATGCGGGTTGGGGACTTCACATACAGCTTTGAATTTCTTCGCGGATGTATGTAAGAACTTATTTACTTATGTAAAACTTTACAGTCAAGTAAAATCTGTACTTATCAAATTCTTCTGTCTGCCAAGTCTCAGGAAGTATAATCAGGTTTTTGTAAACACCTCCTCAATTGTTCGAAAGGTTTACTTTACCACCCAAGGGAGGAAAACAAACCGAATTCCTTGTAAGTGTGAAATCAAGTGCATAATCAGACCAAATATTGGCCCGGGAACAAAGAAAACAGGGGTTTCTTACAGGGGAGGGTAAAATGGCGCCTCACTTATCGACCGGTCTGGCCTAGTGGGTAGTGACCCTGCCTGCGAAGCCGATGGTCCTGGGTTCGAATCCCAGTAAGGGCATTTATTTGTATGATGATACAGATATTTGTTCCTGAGTCATGGGTGTTTTCTATGTATTTAAGTATTTGTATATTACATATATCGTTGTCTGAGTACCCACAACACAAGCCTTCTTGAGCTTACTGTGGGACTTAGTCAATCTGTGTAACAATGTCCTATAATATTTATTATTATTTTATTTATTTATTTATCGTCTTAGGTTAGGTATTTTTATAATATGAATATAAAAGTAAAATATAAAAACACTTACAAAACAATAAAAATACATATAAACACATTATAAAAAACCTAACCTAGGGTGCCGCCAGCAGCGGGGCAAGGCCCAAGCTACCGGTGGTCAGGGCTGCAGAGAGAGGAACCGACGTACTATCCGCGCCGTGTCCAAGATCACCGCCTTCTGCATCTGTCCCTTGATCCAACCACCTAGCGAGAGTCTCTCGAGATGTTGGTCGAGACTCTTCGCTATTAAACCGTTCACTGAAACGACTATCGGGACAATGATCGTCGAATCAACATCCCACATGGCGGTTATCTCGTGAGCCAAGTCTAGGTACTTACTGGACTTGTCCTTCTCGGCCTTCACGAGATTCTCATCATGGGGGATGGTGATGTCAACGAGCATGGCCCGACGTTGCGATCGATCTATTATCACAATATCAGGCTTATTGGCTACAATAGTCCTGTCAGTGATGATAGATCGATCCCAATAGAGCGTGGCACGACCATTCTCGAGAACAGGCGCAGGTGAGTACTTGTAGTACGGTACTTCGCAGTCCACAAGGCCATATAGAAGAGCAAGTTGCTGGTGAATAATCCTGGCTACGAGATTATGTCTGTGCAAGTACTCGCCGTTAGCAAGATGAGAACAACCGGAAATGATATGCCTGAGTGACTCTCCGGGACGGCGGCATGCCCGACAAATGTCGACCGTACCGTCCTTCAGGATATATTTCCGATAGTTGTTCGTCATCATCACTTCGTCTGCAATTGCACAGGCAAAACCCTCGGTTTCTCCGAAGAGGTCCCCGAATCGTAACCAGTTCACCGACGCGAGCAGGTCCACATCGGGTCCCGTGAGGGCCTTGTAGAACCGCCCGTGTAGCACCTTACTCTCCCATGCCGCCTTGCGATCCGCAGTACTTAGTACCACAGGTTTGCGCCAGTTCTCGTTTGCCAAGGAAAGCGGCGTGAGGTTCCTATCTACTGCCACCACATCGCGATGCATCCCACACTCGTTGTTAAGGAAATAGTTCCTGAGATTGTACACCTCGCGGTTGTGGAGATCCTTGGCGTTTAGGAAGCCTCGGCCTCCACACTTCCGTGGGATGTACAATCTCATAACTGACGAGCGTGGGTGTAGCATGCGATGTGTGGTGAGCAGTGATCGGACCCTCCGATCCAGGGCGTCCAACTCGGTCTGAGTCCACCTTAGTATGCCAAAGGAGTATGTGAGTAGGGGCATTACCCAGGCGTTGAAGGCGCGCACTTTGTTGCCTCCTGACAAAAGACTGTTAAGGACTTTTGTGAGCCGACTGAAAAAGCGCTCCTTCACCGACCGTCTAATACCCTCGTCCTCAATACCCAACGACTGTGACATACCAAGGTATTTATAGGTTTCTGATTCAGAGATAGATCTGAAAGACATTGTCTCAGACAGTTGTAAATTTGTTGAATTTACAACCCTCCCCCGCTGTACATGCATAACCGCACATTTATCGACACCAAACTCCATGTTGATGGCACTACTGAAGACTTCCGTGGTTTTCAGTAGCTCCGACAGGTCTTGGTTGTTTGGTGCAAATAATTTGAGGTCATCCATGTACAGAAGGTGAGAAATGACTTCACCCTCTCTCCGAAGCCGGCAACCTAGTCCCAAATCCTTCAGCAGGGTGCTGAGGGGATTTAAAGCTAGGCAGAACCACAGGGGACTCAGACTGTCGCCCTGAAAAATTCCTCGCTCAATCCTTATAAAATCCTGCGGGCCAGGACGGTCGTCCCTGCCACCTGGTTGACGAAGGACTGTGGTCCACTGTCCCATACACGCGCTTAGGAAGGCTCTCAAAGCTGCATCAACTTTATACAACTCTAAGACCCTCCCCAACCATGAATGAGGCACCGAATCATAGGCCTTCTTGTAGTCAATCCAAGCGGCCGAGAGGGCACCCCTGTTCCGCCGGATTTGTTGGCAGATGGTCATGTCTATGAGGAGGAGCTCTTTAGTACCACGGGACCCAACCCTACATCCATTTTGAGCGGAAGCCAGAATATTGTTTGCGACAATGTGCGCGTTGATTTTTGCTCTCAAAATGGATGTAAGGAGCTTGTAGAGTGTAGGCAAGCATGTGATGGGTCTGTAATTCTTCGCTTCCGTGGTACTACCGGACTTATAGAGCAGGAAGGTGACACCAGTTGTTAAGGAAGGTGGGAGGGAACCAAGCTCGAGGGCTTGTTGAAATTGTGCTGCCAAGCGCGAGTGCGAGCATCGGAACCACTTTAGCCAGAAGTTGTGCAATCCATCCGGCCCAGGACTTTTCCAGTTCTGGGCCGAGCGGATGGCACAACTGACGTCATCGGGGCTGATGGTGACTGCCCCCATAGGTTCGATGGACTCGCACTCACGCTCGACATCACTCATCCAACCCCCCTCGGTGTGTCCGACAGGCACCGACCAGATGCTACGCCAGAAGTCGGTCATGGCAGTAGCATCCGGCGGCTGCGTGTCGGGCGTACGAAGGTTGGTTTCCTCCCACTTCCGGTACACCTTCTTTTGGTCACTTTGAAAAAGGCGATTCTGCTGGAATCGATCCACACGCTCTCTGTAGCGGCGAATTATTATTATTATTTATTATTATTACTTATACAGGGCGTTCTTTACCTGCGGCTCGATTCGAACTTTAAGATGCGTCAATTAATAGATCTAGAAACGATATGGATTTGTGTCAGTGTCAAAAGTGACGTTTTTGTTTGAAGAAACGTCACATTTGACACTGACATATCTAATCCATATCGTTACTAGATCTATTAATTGACGTATCTTAAAGATCGAATCGGGCCGCTGTTATCTGTGAGATGAGTATGTAATGTAGGTCATATTGAGAACTTTTAATGTAGAACCTATCTGAATATCACAAAAAAAACAGTTTTTATTATGATTGATTGAATGTCAAACTTTTCAAAGATATTTGACGGCCTCTTAGCCTAGTTGGCAGTGAGTTTGCATACGAAGCATCCTGCTGGTCCCGGGTTCGAATCCTAGTAAGGGAATTGATTTTTGTGTTTATCATATCACAGATATTTGTTCTTTAGATATGGATGTTTTCTATGTAGGTACATTATGTACAATATGGGAATTTATATACACATTTATATCACTCCACCTTATAAAGCAAAGTCCCCCGCGTCTGTCTGTTTGTGTGTTTATGTTCGCGATAAACCCAAAAACTGCTGAACGGATTTTCATGCGGTTTTCACCGGTGTATAATTTGCTAACCCGTGCCAAAGAGAATAGATAGTATAGAGGGCTATTGCCAAAGTAAATTTCGTAGTCACGGTACATTTACTGCCATCTATCGACATACGATTAAAACTTAAAATAAAATTGAAAATGTATAAATTAATCAAAATCTGTTTACGGATGAATGATTTTTAATTTTTAATGTTCCATAATGATCCATGTTCTTTCACTGATATGTGTTAAAATTGTTACATATCAAACGGTGTCGTCAACGCCATCTAGCCGAGAATAGGCCAAAGGATATACCATAGGACCAATAAACCAGAGGAGAGGGGAGGGTGGTTAATAAACCAGAAGTAACATTTTAGAGGTCCATCAGTAAGGCGGAAAGATTTAAAGACCTTATTTGCAGAACAAGCTAACTTGGTAGATGATTCAAGATTTCTAATGTTCAAATATTACCGCTAAAATGTATACCCTTTCTTTTGTTTACTTTTTATTGAAATATTGGTTGGAAATCACGTAGACATAATTATGTCAGACTTTTGACTACTTACACTAAAATATTTGATTCAGCTAATAGGCCCCGTGCATGAACTATAGGGGGCAGCATAGAAGCCGTCAGATTTTTGGCACGAGGCGTAAATGTGTCGTTTATGCTTCCGATGTAGCCCACAAGATGGCAGAACCTATTATGTACAAGGAAACGTACCGACGAGAATGGTAGATGGTAGCGCTTGCTTTGGCAATGTACATGTGCACATAATACCTATATGTTTCCGATTCAGGCCACAAGATGGCAGATCCTTCAACGCGCACGGTCCCTATTCATCGTAAATTTATGTAGTACCTGAGTTTTTTACCAAAATATTAAGGTCTAATATATTTTCTTAATTGGTTGTACCAATATAAGATACAATTTTTGTTAGCATAGGTATCAAATAACAAAAATAAAAAAGTACCTAAGCACCACGTGATCACCGATCAGCCGTTATAGAAATGACATGTCGGACACCTCGGCCCGGACCCGGCCCGGTCAAGCGTGAGTCATCCTTTAGAGAGGAACCTCTTTAGCTAAGTTTTGAGCACCAGAGAGAAACTTAGATAAAGATATACAAAAGATGTAAACTAGATAATCAATTTAGAAACTAAAAATGTCATAATATTCAAGCTTTGTTTTTTTGGAAATACACAGATCATAGAAAAACCGAAATATGAAAGTGTTAATAAAAGAGCATGTGCCGTAATCCTATTTGCTCTTTTTCATAAATAAATAAAAGAAAAAACAATATTTCTTCGATACCCCACCACATCATTTGTCAGAGTAACTTTCAATAATAATCCGATGTATGACTTCATATTAAAGATTACGTAAACCTTAGATTCGTTAATATCTGCACAATGGAATTTTTGTAATGTTAAGAGAAGATGTTGGAACAAATTATTCGGTATTATTGAGTATATTTTTTACCATTTATTCTATATTTTTTGGTTCAACTACATTCTAAAATTGTATAAAAAACCATAGAATAAATATAAGAAAAATAATTCTAGCCTTATTTAATTTAACTATTAAGTATGTATAAGTACCTATTTAACGATTTTAAGCGACATTGATGAAATTTTCCATGTTTAGACACATAACAAGTAAGTAACATCAAATTCATTATGATTTACTAATTCAAACAAAAATATACAATCATCCGACAAGGATATAAATTCATAAAAAATACTGTTAAAATAAACTTAAAATAAAGCGTTCATATGTGAGGTGAAGGGGGAGGCCTATGTTCAGCAGTGGACGTCTTATGGCTGAGATGATGATGATGATGATGTGTGGTGATCAAAAATCGTGGGTTAATTAAAACCTTAGTTTGTACTGTATAGAGCAGAAAAAAACATTCTCGAAAAAAAATGACTAAACATTGGGTCAAGTACCCACAGACAATACTTGATATATATGTAATTTAGAATAAAATATGTCTTATAAATTGAAAACTATAATAAGTTCTAAACTATTACAACTACTAACTAACGCATCTATCCTCTCAATACATCTATTTTATATCTGCATACATGAGCTGTACCTTCGAAAAAATTTCAATATTATGATTTATGACATAATACCGAATAGCATATCCCTACTTTTTCGCCCAACGTAAGTTGACCTCTGATTTCAAACTGAATATTCCCGTCAAGGGGTCAACTTATGTTGGTAAATAGTACAATAAATATTTCGTCTCCCCTAAGGTATGCAAAAATATCACCCAGATATTCTCGGGATATGGCGGCGTCTTTTTGGTATAAATCTTTTTGTTTAATATAGTTGAGTGGTAGAGAGATATTCGATAAGATATGCATTGATTTGATTTGGAGAACAAAATGTTTTTTTGGTAAATAAATGGCTTTGTGTGAATATTGTTGGTTAACCCTTGTATTGGAAACGTTTGATTTATTTAAGTGTGAATAAATTTACCCAATCCCAAGACACACCCAAGACAGTAATTTTTCCACTTTTAAATTTATTCTAAGCTTAATAGCATCGTTCGCAGACGTTTCTGCTTGTTAAAAATTAAAATTATTTAAGTGTGGTCGTACATACCATAAAAAACCAGTAAAGTGCGAGTCGGACTCGCGTTCTAAGGGTTCCGCACATTACCCAATTTTTAACAATATATTTTTTTATGTGGAACGTGAATGAAATATCTTTAAAAATCCCGTGGGGGTCGGATCAAAAAATAAGTAATTGAAGCCCGACTCACGCTTGACTGCACATGTCTAATAGGTTTTCCTGTAACCTTTATGTAAAGAACTATTTTGTGTATTTTTTTCAAAATTTCAGACCCAGTAATTTTGGAGATGATTGGGGGGTCGGTCAGATAGACAGACAGAGACACGAGTGATCCTATAAGGGTTCCGTTTTTTTCTTTTTGAGGTAAGGAACCCTAAAAACAACCGTTTATTTGATTTGCAAAGATAATTCAGTTTTAACAACTTGTGACGCGTCCGATCTTATTTTGCCACGACCCTGACGATCGACCCTTATGCTTTACATGCAATAAGGACCTTTCTATCAGAATTTCTATTGGAATTTCAGATAAAAAGAACCTTAATGCACTTGAAGCATAAGGACACTTCTCTATGGAAAGCCGCAAATAGTTCTGTTGCAAGATAATTTTCTAGTAGTAGGTAGCTGAGTTTTCGGATCAAAATAAATTTCTATATTTTACATTTATTTACTACTAAATGGTAGACTTATCATTGGCAATTTTTTTTTGTTCAGTAGCTGATTGTTATAAAACAATTATATACTAGTTACCAAAATGTATTCAATTGAGTCACACAACTTTTGTAGTTTCCCACATATACCGGGTGTGGCCTGTAACACAAGCAAATAATTAAAACATAGATTGTACTCCTCAAACGGTGACACTTTTGTTCAACAACTTTTAAAAATTATGAAGTATTTAGACTCCCTATTATTCATACAAAATAAATATTATCTTCAATGGACGCCATCGCCACGCCATATCGTTGTGATTGACGTTGCTTGTCACGCCTTAAAGATAACAAAATTCGCAATACATTGCGTCTTAGAATAAACTTTAAAGTGTATTAAAAATCAAACCATAAGTTAGCTGCATTATTCACGTCTACGTTACGCTACGCCGTAGCACCGTTCAGTCGTAGCCGTAAACAATACGTAGAGAGCTCTACGCACCGATATTTGCTACGATTTAAAGTATTTGAACACGGGAAATGAATCAGTGGTTCACTAGATATAATATTAATTATCTTTACTATTTCATATCTAGTGAATCTCTAACTCATTTCCCGAATCACGCCGATATTCTAACGGCCCGATTCGAACTTTATCATACGCCAATTAATAGATCTAGAAAAGATATGGATTAGATATGCCAGTGTCAAATATCACGAATCTTCAAACAAAAAAAAACAGGCCAGGAGCCCTGCTACCCCGTTGACTCAGGGAACAAGAATAGTTATTTACGATACAAGTGCGGAAAAGAGGAAATACGAAACGAGTGGCGATAAATTAAAACACGACCGAAGGGAGTGTTTTAAATCGACACGTGTTGCGAATTACCTCTTCGCACGAGTATCGTACAACTGTACGTTTTACAGTACATATGGCCCTTTAAATTTTTGACATCGCACGGAAAGTGCTATTTTACGCACTAGTGCGGGAAAATAGGACCATATTTGTACTGTAAAATGATTTTCACAATTCACGATACCTATGCATAGAAATTTCATGATCCGTCTGATTTCACGATCGGCCGACATACATAAATGTAAACAGTGGCATGTATGCTGAATATAAACACTCCGTAAGATTAGGGCGCGTCTACACTTATTCACGCTCGCATTACGCGGTATCTGCGGCTGCCAACGTGGCGATTTATTTTAGCACATTTTGTTTATAAATCATTTAATGGGACACGTAAGATGTGGGGAAGTGTATAGAGTGGTATATACCACTTTAAATACTACCAAAGACATATATAACTTCGTATAAGATGAATAAAGTCTAAGGAAAAAACGTGTCTCGGAAATCAAGAAATAGTCATTCTCGAATAGATGGCGCACACACCTTTGGCCTATGCTCGGCTAGATGGCGTGACGACACCGTTTCATATTTCACAATTTTAACACATAGATATCAGTGAATGAGCATGGGGCAAAACAATATAAAAATAATAAAATCATTTATCCTATATGATTTTCGATAATTTTATACAAGTTTATTTTCAGTTTTGGAACAAAACCTGGAACAGACTGGCACAGAAGAGAGAAGATTGGAAAGTGTTGGGGAAGGCCTTTGCCAAAGGGTACACAGAATAATTATAATTAACAATGGAAAATAATTAAACAAACGATAAGTCACATATTCTGATACAAGGCTATAAAAAAAAAACAGTTTTAGTCGTGTGTCGATAGATGGCAGTCAACTTACAGTGACTACAAAATTTACTATGTCAGGACCCCTTTATACTATCTATTCTTTTTGATACTACTATTATATCAAGGATATTGACAGATATAGCGCCCTCGTCAATGCCGCAGCAGCGTTATCATTTTCCGTAGATTTTATATGACGGATTTTGCGACAGTTTTAGTGACTCAAAGTGCTCGTGATTCTGAGTAGAAAAAACATACTTGAAAATTTAAAATTTTAATAGAAGTTTCGTAAAAGCACTCAATTATACATAAGTCCTAAATCTCCCAATAATGGTCCAAAACTAACTCAATATTGTTTGAATTAAACCAATTCTAAAGGGTACCTAATATTTACACAAATGACAGAACAAACTCAGAAAATAACCGAACACTTTGTTGTTATGGATAATTACTTAATTAGATTACGTAGGTATTGAACTTTTAGACCATAGTTTACTAGACTATAGCTAGGTGGTTTTACAAAAACTTTAAATAAAATTTTAAAATACGAAAAAACATTAACCAAATTATTTGAAATGGTATCATCGGCTCTACATTAGTCCATCCTCATACTCATCCTCGGTAAGATCTCGCGCGCCGACACCCGCTCGTATTCACCCCCCCTCCCCCCGTGTATTGTAAGCGAACGATTTTTGTCATATGTAATTGCTGCTCATTTAATTTTGGTATATTTCTCTCGACGGGACCCAAGATTTTTCGGTAGATCTTCCGCTCAGCTACCGGCAGTGTGCCTTACCTTACCTTACCTGATCTTTTAGAACTCGGCGCCGTCGACTGGACAGAAACGGCTTTGGGGCCCGATTCGGATTATGAAATACTTAGACATATTTTAGACATCACCAAGATACGATAACGATATGTTTAAGATCTAACCTGTCAAATTTGACATTCTGGAGATACTCTAGAACGATTTCCACAGGATATGACTTAGAGATCTAATTCACATCTAATATATATCTTACTCTATCTAACGTAAAAGTGACATTGGTTGCCCGAATTGCGCTGCAAAAGAGAACTAGTTGATATCTAAACTATAACGTATCTAGAATGGATGTAGTACGTGTCGTCTCTTGTGAATATCTTGAAGTTCGAATACGGCAGTTTGACAGAATATAGCATGGCGGTCTTTGGTATCGGAGGCCAAGATCCACTTCAGGTTGTTACGCCACAGCAGTAAGTATTAAGTATATTTCTACGTATACTTCCAAAGTGCTCTAAATAAGTATACCTTTTGTAAACCGCATGTGTATTTTATTTTCAATGGCGCTAGTAGGCTAGCGGAGCATGCGGTATATATTACCTAAGCGTGAAGAAGTAATAGAGAGACGGACAGACAGAGACTGTCTCATATAATAATTTAGTAGGGATATTTATATAATAACGCGCTAGTGGCCTGGCGGTAAGGACGTGCGGCTTTCAACCTGGAGGTCGCGGGTTCAAACCCCGACCGGTACGAATAAGTTTTACGGAACTTATGTACGAAATATCATTTGATTACCAGTCGCTTTTCGGTGAAGGAAAACATGGTGAGGAAACCGGACTAATCCCAATAAGGCCTAATCTGGAAGAGTTTCAAGATCAGGCCCCTGTTTCACCAACGTGACAGGTGCGACGAATTGTAAAATCACTGTTGCTGACGTCACAGGCATCCGTGGGCTACGATTACCGCTTACCATCGGGAGGGCCGTATTCCTGTTTGCCATCATCATTGTATTATTAAAAAAAACTTTATGATATCGGAAAAAAACAGATATTTCTCTTGCTATTGTCACAAGAAACACTACAATTGTCACAAAATTCCGACATATAACTCATTACCTGTCAAGAATTATCTACAATTCTTCTAAATCTTTGACAATTGTCAGAAACTTCGCAGGAGAAATATCTGTTTTATTCCGATATAATAAAGTTTTTTTTAAATAATACAATGATGGTGGCAAACAGGAATACGGCCCGCCCGATGGTAAGTGGTAATCGTAGCCCATGGATGCCTGTGACGTCAGCAACAGTGATTTTACAATTCGTCGCACCTGTCACCGATGTGAAATTGGGGCCAGATGGCAGTCGCTTTCGTAAAAACTAGTGCCTACACCAATTCTTGGAATGAGTTGCTAAACGGACCCCAGGCTCCCATGAGCCGTGGCAAAAATGCCGGGACAACGCGAGGGAGATGGTTAAAGTAAATTACAAACATGTCTTCAACTAGACTTAAACCACCCCCTGAAATCATATCAAGCAAAATTACCACATGTAAAGAAACCTGATATATTATGTGAGTAATTTATTGGGTGTTATTCTTTGATAAATCGCCACCCGGGGGTAAGGGTTGGTATTACCCCCGGGCGGGTAACGAAGTGTTTTGCATTTGGAAGATGCCGTGGTTGGGGAAAGAAATAAATTAACGGGGTGGTTCGATTTCCTAACGAATGTGTTACATGCTGGGGTTAAATTTAATGTGTGGAAATGTGTTTAAACAATGTAGAAAGTATTTAATTTTTATTTTATTTTATTTAAAATGCACACTAAGCAGACAATATTCGACATTATTACAAAATATGCTTAAGTAGTACCTATATATAATATTACGTAAGAATGACATCCAAAATAATACTCGTAAAATAGCGATAATGATACATGTTCAATTTTATAACGAAATCTATTTTAATAGATAGAATTCCAAAATTTTTAAAAATGGTAGTATAATATTCGGTTCTGTTATATTTTTTTTAAACAGATTAATATCATGCCAATATTAACGATGGCTTAGCGCAATATTTCATTACAATTATAAGTAAGTAAGTAAATATTCTTTATTGCACCAATATTTATACATAAATTACATAATTGTATATATTTTCATACTTCAAGACTGTCTCAACATGATCGTGACATCACGATACCACACGACACAATAAAGGACAATTTTGACTGTAATTTATGATTTTTGTATGAAGTTTTGTATTGCTTTTTCTGACATTTGATCTGAAAAACAAACTGTATCGACTAAACAAAAAATAAAAAATGTCATATAGGTAGCCTATATGTGAAATTCGTGCCTCGATAAGTGTCTGCAACCATAGTTTTTTTAAGAGTATTTTATAGTGTGGTGTACAAAAATTATTGAAATAATATGTTTTCAAAAAAATCTGATCGTAGCGTTCATAAGGTTTAGCTTCTCCATAATATTCGATATATTATTTGTACTACGGTACACCTACTTACGTGGAAGTTAGCGTCTGGTTACCGCCTTTGAGCTCGGTTCGCCACGGGGCATCGGAAGAGTTAGGTAAAAATAGACTGGGCAAATCCTGAAGAATTATCCTATTTTAATTGTTAGACATACACATATTATCTATAAGTTACGGATTAATTTTGTATTTAAATAATAAGCAATGAGAAAATAACAAAACTTCCAAAATATCTTCATTTTTAAATTCCAAATTAGTATATGTTTGGTCTTAAAAATGCTCGACAAATTACGAGTGTAATGTTTGAAAAATTAAATGTATGTATGTATTTATTGCACATAAACAGGTTTACATAAAATGGACAAAAACAAAACAAAAATAAAAATGTTATGTACAAAGGCGAACTTATCCCTAAAAGGGATCTCTTCCAGCTAACCTTTGAGAAAATGCGAAAGGATCAGATACTAACAGGTGAAAGACAATTTAATATCGACAAATAGCACTATGAAAATTAAATCTTGACGAATTTTTTCGTATGTTACTTTTTCCTGATAAATCAGGTTATAGTATGTAAACTATGTCACCTGGACTATAAAACGCGTCAATTGACATCTCATTTATTTTATTAAGCTCAAAAGTTTGACGCTATTGACAAGTTAAATTTTAAAACCCATAGGCCTGAGTCGGAATCTTACGCGTAGTAGTAAATTTATTCAACTGTTTAATCCATCATTAAGGGCGAGCAAGAGGGAAAATGTGGTAGAAGGGATCGGCATACTGAGCTCGCACGGCCTGCCGCAGCGCGTAAAATACCTAAACTCGCTCAACGCCGAAATGTAAGAGCGCTCTTAAAATAACCGGGCAAGTGCGAGTCGGACTCGCGCACGAAGGGTTCCGTACCATAATGCAAAAAAGGCAAAAAAAACGGTCACCCATCCAAGTACTGACCCCGCCCGACGTCGCTTAACTTCGGTCAAAACTTAAATCTTTATTTTATTCTGTTTTTAGTATTTGTTGTTATAGCGGCACCAGAAATACATCATCTGTGAAAATTTCAACTGTCTAGCTATCACGGCTCGTGAGATACAGCCTGGTGACAGACGGACGGACGGACGGACAGCAGAGTCTTATTACTAAGACCCTTTGGGTACGGAACCCTAAAAACGATTTTATCGGGGTTATGGCACTTCTATTCGGCACATGTGCTAGTCCGTTTGATCCCACTATTATGCTAAGTGACGTGTGGCTAACTTCTTTGTCGGACATCGAGCGATAGTTCGCATAACTTTCAGTGACGTTCGAGTTGACGACGAGAGATTAGACACTACATTCAGGCCGATTCGAACGTACACTGGATATCAGAATGACATCTAACTCATACATTTTGCTCGTACTTGTCGTATGTATTAGCGCGGGCGAGGCGCACGACAACGAAATTACATAATTTAAATATTATTGCTCGTTAAAATATTTAGGCAAATAAAATGTTAAAAAAAATTTTATGCTGTTGGAAAATTGGCCAAAGACAAACAGGCCTATTCGGATTTCGAGATAATCACAAGATCTTGAGACGATTTAAAGATCAACTAGATCTACATTAGATATCGACTAGATGTGACTTGGATATCTAAGTCATAACTTGTCGAAATCGTTCAAGAGGACCTCCAGAATCGCGGAAACGTCAAATTTGACATATCTATCTTATCTTTAAATAATTTTTAAAAATATCTTTAAATTATCCGTATCGTAACTTGTTGAAGTCTAGTAGAAATCTAATTCATTCCCAGAATCCAGCCGATAGTTTAGATATCTACTAGTTCTCTTTTGCAGCGCAATTCGGGCAACCAATGTCACTTGTACGTTAGATAGAGTAAGATATCTACGAGTATTAGATGTAAATTAGATCTCTAAGTCATATCCTGTGGAAATCGTTCAAGAGTATCTCCAGAATCGCGCAAACGTCAAATTTGACAGGTTAGATCTTAAACATATCGTTATCATACGATAACGACGACTAAAAGATGTCTATTTCAAAATCCGGATCGGGCCCAAAGAGCCGTGTTAAAGTGCATCCAATATCAAATCCTTAACGCAACTCAGTTTACCTCTTATCAAATGCCTGTAAGATTCAGCACATTGCCCAAGCTTTACCAACCTTGGCTCAAATCCTACCAAAAATCTTCCAAATCGGCCACCATTGGCCCAACATTGGGCCAAATGTGGCCAATATTGGCCCAGCGGGACCAAAGTTTACATAAAGGCTAATTTGGCGCGCATGGCGAACCAAACGTTTGTACGTTCGGTAATTCTGTTTTGGTGAGTTGGGATTATAGGGAAGCAAGTTAATTTGATTGTTAATAAATTAGGTTCTGCAAAAGGCCACTGTTTTGAGATCAAAACCGGAATAGACCTTCGATTTTTGATCTTAAAACGGTAACCTACAAAAGGTAGGTACGTACTTTAGGTAGGTAGGTAAGTTAAATTACAAACAGCAGATAGTGAATAGAATTTTAAGAGTAAAATTGCCATTTATCGTTTTACTCTTTTTTAACCAAATAACATATGTAACGCTGTAACGGTACTATCCATAAATATTAAACTAAAGGTTTTAACCGACCCCTAAACTTGACATGACCAAGTTTTCAACTTTATCAATAACCTAATAACTCAAGGTCACGGTCGGAGGTCTTTTGAAGGTATTGAGGGTCAAAGGTAGGTAGAGGGTCAAACAGTATTGATTAGTTAGGAAGCTCTTTGGTGCCTTGTAGTTCTGCCTTGCATATACATATTATGTATAGTACCTACTTACCTAGGGTTAGAAATACTGAAGAAAGGCCAGGTCATGAGCACCCTAAGAGTGACATTCCATTTCCAACTGCAGCTGCAATACTGTTCTTTTTACTATGGAAATTGACAGTGACAGCGACGCGTTTCCATAGTAAAATGAACAGTATTGCAGCTGCAGTTGGAAATGGAATGTCACTTTAAATCGGCGCGGCGAGCGTATATTATGTTCTTATGTACAAAAATATTATGTATGTATAGTACAAATATAACTATTGACACAAGACCACTGAAATCAAAGCAACGCAGTAATTTAGCAGCAGGCAGAAGCCACATTTCACTGTAAATTATACAAAATCTCAAATTTTACATCAGCAAATGGCGTTATTTTATTTTAGTCTGAGGATTTCTAATCTTTAAATATGGTATTACGTACAAAATTATTATGTATGAATAGTACAAATATAACTATAGGCACAAGACCACTGAAATCAATTTAGCAGCAGGCAGAAGCCATATTTCACTAAAAATTGATCAAATCTCAAATTTTACATCAGCGAATGGCGTTATTTTATTTTAGTCTCAGGATTTCTAATCTTAAGTTCTTACGTACAAAAATATTATGTACCTATGTATAGTACAAATATACCTAACTATTGGCACAAGACCACTGAAATCAAAGCAAGGCAGTAATTTAGCAGCAGGCAGTGGCCATATTTCGCTGAAATTAGACTGCAGCTCAACAATTAGAGCTCTTTGTCCGATATTCAATAGTGCCGAGTGCTGCTCCAGTGTTTTGGATTTTAGGTTAGCAAATATGGATAAGACATGTAATTTATAATTTATGGATAGATAGATTTGTATAAAAAACGTTTGTTTCATAGGAAAAAGGCAGTAGAAAGACAAATAAATAACTTATGAACTAAATACATCTATAAATAATACTAAATTAAAACTAACAACCCTAAATATATCTAAAATAAAATAAAGAAAATAAAAACTACTCAATTTGTATTGGTTTTAACTATTAATCGTGTACACTGTCAGTAACAATATATAATAAAATAGATGTTTATTATAATTATGTTTAGTACAGAGTTTACCAACGGGCGATTCCATAGGATTTCAACAAATAGGAATTAAAAAGTAAACTCCATGAAAAAAGCGTGTGATAAAATGTGTATTTTATGTTAAAGGTATAACAAAAATAAACAAAAGTAAATATGTTCTCATTATTCCAATTTTTAACTGTATACTGTGTCTACCTGTTGTATATAAAGGGTAATTTTTACTATTATCATAATACTAGCTTTTGCCCGCGTCTTCGTCTACCTAAATAAAGTGTAATAGCAATTATTCGATTTGAGCATAAGTTTCAATCAGTGATCAGGCAATTCATTACTTAACTCTCTCAACCGTTCCCTTTTCACTCTCTTTAGGGATGACTTCTGAGATAAAAATTATCCTATGTTCTTCCCCGGGACTTAAACTATCTCTATGCCAAATTTAAACTAAATCCGTTTATAGTCGCACCAAATAAAGTCTGCAGCGGATTTGATAGCCCACGCAGTGTAAGTGTTATGTATATGTCATAATTGCATAGAAGTTTGACGTTTAAAATGACACTTGCACTGCGTGGGCTATCAAAATCGCTGCAGACTTTTTGCGGTCTGACTATAGCGGTTTAAGCGTGAAGAGGTAACAGACAGACAGACAGACACACTTTCGTATGGAAATATGGATATTCCTGTAATTATAAAATAAAATCGGAATGAATGTCCACTTTATGCCGCGTAGTTTGCGAAGGCAGTGGCCCGCAGCTCGCAAATCTGTGCGCACAATTTCCTATACCATTGTTACACCGGGCTAGATAGCGGCCGGTTCTGTGACTTATGTACAGTCGGCATCGATGTACAGTCAGCCAATCTACAAACCAAAAATTATAAACTATTACTTATTAAAAAAATAAGTTTTTGGCAAAAATCACATTTTTGGTACAAGCTTCTATCGCTGACTGTACTTTTCTTTACATAGGCAACTAATACTCATCGAGACTTCTAAAATCTCCAAACACAATTAGGTCGCGTTGTTTTATAACAGAGTACATATGGCCAACTCCTGTCTCCATCATCAGATCAGCTCGATTGTACCATCATATTGCATTGTCGCCCGACTTACATATGCATGCATTCAGCTTAATCGGAAACCGGGAAGTGGGTCAAATTCAACTTGCAAGATTTGACCCGTACAAACATAGTTACATACATACATAGGTAGGTATGTACATTGCAAGTTAAATAAAAGCTTGTAATTATGTATACACTTTTTTTCAATAGCCTAGTTTGTGTCCCACTGCTGGGCAAAGGCCTCCCCCTTCTTCCGCCACTCGTCACGGTTTTGTGCATGTTCCCGCCAGTCGCTGCAAAAAGCGTCAAGGTCATCCCGCCATCTCTTTTTTGGTCTACCTCTGCCCCGGCTAATCTGCGGTGTCCATTCGGTATGTATACACTTAACAAATTAAAACTAATAAAATAAATAAGAATTACCCACCTAGGTATCTTAGATTCCCCAGATCTGTCCCTTGCGGAAATGCCCATAAGGCTGGCTACATTCCCACGCTGAATAGCTATGCCTATTCTTTGGCCAAGGAATGATCCAGCCCTAGGGTCAACCGCAGTTTCAATCAGTCTTTTTAGGCCCTGAAAAAGATTCTCAGCGTCACGACTCCAGCACGGCCCCAGGGTCTCCATAGAAATAGATGTAATTAACTTGTCTAAATAAAAAATCCTAACGCAATGAAACGTTATTGATAAAATATATCTAAGAACTAGCGCTAGAAAACCCTCTTTCAAATAATAAAAACGCATATAAATCGGTTTACCCTTTTAAGAGATACGGTGCAGACAGACACATAATTATAATAGTGATCAAACTTATTGATATAAATTGTTAACCAATTACTTAAGTGCAAGTAGTGTCAGTGGTGACGTGGGATTTTTTTCTCAATCTAATTATGGGCAGACAGAATACATGATGGACGAGAGTAGGCTGATGATGATGATGATGATGATGAGAATACATGACATATCTTCTTCAGAATGGTTCTTGTGACAAGTAGGTAATATATAGCCTCTCTATCTCCGTAACAAATTTAATCAAAATCGGAACAGCGGTTTAATCGTGAAAAGGTAACAGACAGACAGAGTTACATTCACATTTTATAATAGTAGAGATTTATAGACATTTCTCATATCTATATGTGACGTCCCACGGGTAAAGGTACCTTATGGCGGATGGCGCTTACGCTATTATTAACGCCGCTCCAATATTATTACGGCGCTATGCGACGTAAGCGCCAGCCGCCATAAGGGACCTTTTTCCGTGAAGCATCACATATAACAGTCTGCTTTACGAAACAAAATGTAGTATTAATAAAGCACATTGCCCCTGAGCGATAGGGTAAAGTGCGTCATAAGGGAACATAACAATTTGCTGAACCTCGCCATCGATACTCCGTGCACAATCGCTGATTGACGGGTGGTGTGGACGTAATGCAAACTAGTTATGATGCAGTATACCGACTTAAAGAGTCTAAATTGGAGAAAACTGTCTTCTGATGGCAATTTTGTCAAAAAAACTCATCGCCTACGAGCGAGTGTTTAGTATTTTTGTTGCATAAGGGTCAAACAGAAAACTTTGTTCACGTCTTTCCTATAGACATACACAAGAGTTAAGGGCTATAAAGGTTATTTTCTTATTTAACCCTTATCCACGTGAAAAGGTTCTCCTTTTGTTTAGAGAACTATGATAAAATCATTATTACATGCCCACAAGCTGCTAACTATTGCCCACAGGAGAGAAAAATGTACAGTTCGCGCAAACACACTGGTCCGGTCGCTTTTAATTTTTAACCAACTGAGTTACCTACCAGCCTTGTAGGGCCTTGGAAGGGTCATGTCGGAAGAAGTAAATTTTTCTATTTTTGCTTTAATTTAAAATTTTGCAGTATCCCTTGCAGACATATATGTAATATATGTATCTGCTTATAAATATTAGTTCAATTATGTATAGGTATTTTTTGTGTATGTTATTAAAATCATTTGAGTTAATAATAAATAAATATGTGTTTATATGTATTTTTATTGTTTTGTAAGTGTTTTTGTATTTTACTTTTATATTCATATTATAAAAATACCTAATCTAAGATGGAAAATAAATAATAAATATAATAAATATTTTAGGACATTTTTACACAAATTGGCTAATCCCCACAGTAAGCTCAAGAAGGCTTGAGTTGTGGGTGCTCAGACAACGATATATATAATATGTATATAAATACATAGAAAACAACCATGACTCAGGAACAAATATCTGTATCATCATAAAAATAAATGCCCTTACCAGGATTCGAACCCGGGACCATCGGTAGTTAATGTACTGCAAAATAACTAATATTGTAATAAATGCCCGGCCGGCAATATAATGAATAGCATAATACTATCCATTGAAATAAATCGATGGTTTCACGTCGGATTTGGACACGCTTCAGTGTTCCGGTAACTAATAAACTTATATTCAGAACGTACACGGGTATTTGAGTGATTATAGTATATCGACAAATGTAAGGTACCTATTTTAATTATTTATACTTGGTTAGGGCCATTTAACCCCAACACCATAAGTATTACCAATATTACCATCTAACTTTCATCAGATTAGGATTAGGTCCAATTGAAAATATCCAGAATAATAGAGAAATTACAAATGTTACTACACTATCTATGCAAATTCTTAGAAAAATTCTCTAACATCGATTTAACTTTTTGTATTATTTTTCTACGGTCACCCATCCAAACCCGGACCTCTCCCAACGGCGCTTAACTTTCCCGATCGCTCGTTATACCCAATCGCCGCACAACCACAGGGCCCGCGCCGTCCCGGCCCAATACATCCTATCCTTTCCGAACACCTGTTATCAATAACATTCCCGAACGGGACCGTGCGCTGAAAAACGATAAGTTCCTCTAGGGTTGGCAGTTTTGCGACTGGAAATTTTGCTGCAGTTTTTATATAGTCTCTGAATATTTTGCTCAACTCAACTCGTGCACGTGTGCAGTGCACAAGTTGCAGTCGCCGCGAGCACTCGAGCCAGAGGAAGGACCCCTGACGGGCCCGAAACATGTCGCCAATAGCGACTAAAAATTCAAGTGAGTGAAACCGTTGTCGTATAAACAATTTAAAATCATATCATTTGTTATCCTCGCTCAGCGTGTAGTATGCAGCTCGGACATCTCTAGTGGAAACGCAGCGTTATTAATGGCATAATCTCTATCTAATAATCTACCTTTATGATCCTTTTTTCATGAATAAAAAAAAATTAAAGTAAAAAATGTCATTTCTAACACCTATAAAACCGATCAGCCGCCAACCCTGATCACGAAGTCAATACGACCTGTTGCATCGAACATTCGATATCTTTATGGGAGCATCGAGAGGGATGGCGCCATACGTCCTACCACAGGAGGGAGAAGGACGCGGAGAGTGTGAAGGGACCACTTTGAGCCCACACGTTTCGATGGCTTCGGCGAATCTATAGCGGTGTTCGAACTTTGTTCGGTGTTTGATCGGGATAGTTGCTCTACTTAATTTATTTTCAAATGTATATAGATGAACACCTAAGCGTATTTTAACCTGCTGAGACCCCGCGTACAAATGTTGTACACATTACCCAATCTATTCTGAACTTTAAATGGGTTCCAAATCCAAAATATCTGCTTTTGGGTCTCTGGAGTATAAATGTTTCCATTGATATAAATTGAATTTGTAACACATCGATCGTTTGGGTCATTAAAATTTTATTTCTCATGCCATTTTGAATTTTGTATATATTTATACCATATTTCGTTATTATTATTTTGTTTTCCTGATCACTTAATTTTATACGCATTTGTTACTACAGTCATTATTGATTAAGTAAATAAACGTTTGATTGTAATTCATTAGGTATACGCGATAAAATCAGTTATAATAGATTTATTTTATAAGTATTGATATAAACAAAGACAATATGAAATTAAAATAATTCTTCTTTCGTTCTAACAAAAGAGACTAAACATCCATTCAAACCAAAAGCACTGAAAAATCGTCCCGTAAAAAGCACAACCAAAAAAAAAACGCCCCTGACCTATCAATAGCGGGATGGACTTTTTCCTTTTCTCGTGCCCGGTTCCATTGACCCTCTCATTTGACCACTTGTCAACCTTATTTTAAAGGCAATAAAGCATATAATCATTCAGGGTATTGGGCATCGAAAATTTGCATAGGATCGACCGTTATTCAGTGTTCGGTAATTGAAAAGGTGGAATTTAAAACGTTTTTTTTTCTTTTTTAACGGATTTGCTATCGATGGTAACAGGTTGTTTTACGCGGTGATAATTGGATGGTTTTTAAATTTGGAAGTCAGATTTTAATTATACAGAGTGATTTTTTAAATGGGAACTTTATTGAATGTATATTATTACAAGCTTTTATTTAACGTGCAATGGAATCATCTTTTTCGCGTTGTCCCACCTTTTTAGTACGGCTCGTGCATCCGCTTGGTAACTAATCCCAGGGATTGGTATATGCACTAGTTTTTACGAAAGCGACCGGATCTAGCCCAGAGGGAAAACTAGGCCCTATTGGGATTAGACTTTTCTCACGATGTTTTCCTTCCCGAAAAGCGACTGGTAAATATTAAAATGATATAGGTATCGAACATTAGTTACGAAAAACTCATTGGTACAAACCGGGTTTGAACCCGAGACCTTCAAATTGAAAGTCACACGCTCTTACTGCTAAAGCTACCACTCTCATTTACTTCTCTCTTTTACTCTTTTTAAGAGATTTAAATATATTTTATTATAAGTATTATAGTGTATTCATTAATATTGTTTTCATTTGAAGAAAAAAAAATATCTGGGAGACAAGGCATCGCTCGGAAAACATATAAAAACTCGTAAATGCGCGTTATGCCAGAAATAAGACCTATATAACTAGATCGATTTTTCGCCCCCGAATCATCAAAATCCAAGATCCCCGAAATATATAAATATGTAAATAAATATATACCTATACAAGAATTGCTCGTTTAAATGTATATGATTACTATCACTTCTATGTTATTTAAGGTTTAAAATTACGACACGTTTTTCAAAAGACATGTTGCACCTTCAACAATTTATTTATTATTAATACACTACACTAAACACATTACCCTCCCCACCGCTGTCGCGTAAATAAATACGTATTGGCAAGGAAGACAAATAAAGTAAATTATACCTAATGGAGAACCCTGGACAATGTCCAAAAGGCATTTGGGGAAATATTATGTTTGCAAAGGTATGGCTTATTTGGGGGGACGAGATATAAATGATAATAAATGAGGGTATTACTGTCGCATCATAACAACTTAGTAATTAGTTACTTTCAAACTCTGCCAAGTTTATTTATTTATTAACATTTTTTATAACTTATAAACCGTGGGGCTTAGTCAATTTGTGTAAAAATGTCCTATAATATTTATTTATTTATAAATAAAAATTTGACCTCAGTCGTAGTCACTCAGTATTAGGGTGCCCAGAAGGCTGGGGCCCATTTCTCGAACGGTTTTAGACTAATATTATTCCACGGACTGTCAAATCGTATGGGTTGCCATGACAACACACTAATAATATTAGACTAATATCGTTCGAGAAATAGGCCCCTAGCTGTATTGTCCCGCTGGATGGCTATGCTGATCCGTTGGGCAGAACATTGGCCAGCCCTCTGGTCACCAGAAGCCTCTATGGACGCTTTGACAGCTCCTCATAGTTACTTAAGAAAAAAAAAGCCGCAAAATTGCGCGGCGAATTTGATATCAATTCATTCACGGTACGGTACACGGAATAAATCGTGTAGAATGATTTTAAAATAGATCCCGACGTTTAAACCCTTTACTGTGTTCATAGTCAACGGGAGACTCTCTTGACTCTCTTCTTCCTTGCGTTATCCCGGCATTTTGCCACGGCTCATGGGGGCACTAGTTTTTTTTACGAAAGCGACTGCCATCTGACCTTCCAACCCAGAGGGGAAACTAAGCCTTATTGGGATTAGTCCGGTCTCCTCACGATGTTTTTCTTTCACCGAAAAGCGACTGGTAAATCATCATCATCATCATCATTTGAGCCTATATACGTCCCACTGCTGAGCACAGGCCTCCTCTCATGCGCGAGAGGGCTTGGGCTATAGTCCCCATGCTAGCCCAATGCGGATTGGGGACTTCACATACACCTTTAAATTTCTTCGCAGATGTATGCAGGTTTCCTCACGATGTTTTCCTTCACCGAAAAGCTACTGGTAAATATCAAATGATATTTCGTACATTAAGTTCCGAAAATCTCATTGGTACGAACCGGGGTTAGAACCCGCGACCTCCGTATTGAAAGTCGCACGCTCTTACCACTAGGCCACACCAGCGCTTAGGTACTGTCTTGTCAAATTTTCCTTACCATATTTAAATCACCATAAAATTGCCATCATAATCTCATTTCTAAACAATTCAAAAAATTAATTGTCACAAATTAAATGGAACAGGAACAATAGAAGCCGTGGAACAACCGAGAGCTCATAATTGTAATCAAAACACACGTTCTATCAGATGATCTGCCGTATTAACCGCGAAATTGAACTGTTCGAAGTGGCCGTCTATCACACCGTTTACTAAGAGCACAGAATAAATAATAGTACTAGGTACAGAAGACTCCTCTCTAACAAAACGCGTCTGTTACGATCAGGACAGATATGGCCGCTAAGTGGCGACAGCGCCACGCGCGTCTTATGGCTAGCCACCAATGTTGGTGTGGAACGGATGTACTTGTAGCTACCTGTAGTTAGCTAAGAAAGTTAGATAAGAGAGGGATAAAGAAAAAAAAAATGTTTTATATTATACATTTTTGAAATAAAACATGCCATAATAATCATACGGAAACTAGACTAAGTACTCATATTTATTTAAAAGAGCAAACTCCAATCAAAATATTAATAAAAGCTTAAAATTGTCTCGATAAACAAAAAAACACGCGAATATGTTTAATTTTTATTTGTTTTCAGTTCAATATAAACAGTAAACAGTTACCCTATATATTATAGAACTATAATTTTAATATAAAATAGCGTGTGTTACCTATACACGTAATATTTGAGGGATTTGATGAACAATAATACTTTAAGCGGAAGTATAATTTCAGAATAATCGAGTTAAAAAGTAAAAACCTGCGCGATGGTCATATCTTCTATCGCAAGTTTCATAGCAATATGAACCAATTTTTTTTTGTAGAGACCACTTCTATCGTTACTCAAAATTAGCCCATTCCTTAGATTTATGATCAGTGATTCAGGGGAAGTATTTTTTGCCATGGCCACTATTTTACTGATATTGTATTAGCTATATGAAAACAATTCTGGTATTGTTATTAGGGATATAATATAAAATGAATATTATATACGTTACAAATTCTATATTATACCGCCTCGCCTTTTATGTAATGGAAACCCTGCCCATCGAAAATCGTATATAAAATCATAAATCATCTCATTTATTCGTGATAAACTATAACATACACAAGTAAATAACAACAAAGAAAGTTAAACATAAAATAAATAAATAGTTTACCACGAAATGGTCCCGCCTCAGCATAAAATGCTAACCCAAAAGTCAGCGCTGATCTTCCGGTGAGACCATTTGTGGGTCACGAACGCAGCTGCACGAACGAGCTGTATATATTTTATTGCGTTATTGTTTACTGTGTATTTAATTAGTAATCAATAAATTTGCGTTGTATTCGTTTACCAATTTTTTTGTATGAAATATCAAACATATTGCGTGTGTCATCCTATTAATAATATTTTTATATTATGTCAGTCAGCGTGATGCTAATATTTCTATTTATCGCCTGACTGTTGAAATGAACTTAAAAATATCTTTTCAGCTCAGCAGCTCGAACACGGGTACTTTTGCTCACTGAGTGAGACAAAATGTCATTCAAGTGACCTTTATAGTTCGATATACTTGGGTTCAATTATCTCTGTCCCTCTAGGTATGTTCTCACTGCTTAGGGTGAAAAATGTTGTGTACTACAAGAGATCAAAGTTATTTACATCTCGTGCGCTTTTGAATCCCTTACTACACTCAAGATTCTAAATTAGATTCACTCGCTACGCTCGTGAATCTATTATAGAATCTTTCGCTTGCACGGGACTCAAAATAAGCACTCGAAGAAATATCAAACTTTGATATCTTGTTGTACAAATAACTATTTTTTTGTAATACTATTTATCTTTGAAATCTATAGGCATAATCACGCCGGATTTTTTGCCGCTCGATATGCATACAGCTACCTACCAATTCAGATATTGACTTATTATGATTTCTCCATACGTCACAAAATCAAAATTTATCGGCATTCTTTAGAAAACGGTGTGACATACGACCGTGTTTAAACATCCAAAAAACGCTTCAAACAACCGGCTGTCCCTTGAAGGAGTAGAAAGCCGCGAGCGACCGAAATTAAATAATGAAAAAATATAGCCTCCTCTTCCCTTGTACAGACGAAATTTGATTAAAAAATCACGATTATTACAAACCTCCTCCAAGGAATTTCAAAGATAATTATGCAGCTAATTCTCTCCCAATCAACCGATTTAGAACCATATTCCATTGGATTAAAGAACTAAGTTTCATTATTAGCGGCAAAGTTAAGTTGGTATTTCGTGTGCCCGTCGATTTCTGCCTCCCCCTCTTTGAATCAACCCCCTTTCAATAATTTTTCATCGTTTTGATCCGCTCCCTTTGTGGTTACTCTTTATACTTAGATTAACAAACTTTTAAATTAAAATCGGTGTAACAAATATCGGTGCGATCATATTTTTGCGTGAAAATATTCGGTTCATTTTTCTTGTTTGAATTATGAGCGAATTACACGGTTTGTAAAAACGACTAGGTGCCTATAGATAGATATTAAATTTGATGTAATTAATCTATCTCCATGTTCAATTAATTAATTCTTTAACCCGTCTGTTTTAAAGTTGTAAAATATTTTACTTACTATCACGCGTATTCGGAAAACGAGATAATCACAAGATTTAGAAACGATATAGAGATCAACTAGATTTACATTAGATATCGACTAGATGTGACTTGGATACCTAAGTCATAACTTGTCGAAATCGTTCAAGAGGACCTCCAGAATCGCGGAAACGTCAAATTTGACATATCTATCTTACAATAGTTATTTGTACAACAAGAGATCAAAGTTTGATATTTCTTCGAGTGCTTATTTTGAGTCCCGTGCAAGCGAAAGATTCTATAATAGATAGACCCAGGTATATCGAACTTGTATTAGACCCCGCATGTTGAAATGACATTTGACTATAAAGGTCACTTGAATGACATTTTGTCTCACTCAGTGAGTAAAATCGCATTTTGCTCACTGTTTTTAAGAAGAAAAGTACCCTTGTTCGCGCTGCTGAGGTGAAAATATCTTTAAATTATCCA
This sequence comes from Cydia fagiglandana, assembly GCF_963556715.1. Taxonomy (NCBI): domain Eukaryota; kingdom Metazoa; phylum Arthropoda; class Insecta; order Lepidoptera; family Tortricidae; genus Cydia; species Cydia fagiglandana. The sequence continues at coordinate 1,665,834 of NC_085951.1, read as the reverse complement.
TATCGTAACTTGTTGAGGTCTAGTAGAGATCTAATTCATTTTTGGAATCGAGCCGTATATATGGTTTGCAATCCGGATCCGAAATGTATGAAATTATCCGGATCTGGATCCGGATCCGCGGATCTTTCCATACATTTCGGATCCGTCGTTCAAACCGTATATCATATGGCAAATGAATGACCATTGCATTGATGAAAGTGACATTCGGATGGCAATTGCTGCTACATTATGGTAATGGTAACTTTCCATTTCTAACCGCAGCTGCACTACCGGTACTGAACGCGTCGTTGTCATTGTCAATTTCCATAGTAAAATGAACAGTAATGCAGCTGTCGTTGGAAATGGACTGTCACCTTAGGTGTTGTTGTGGCGTCATTGTTACCACCGCTGTATCTGATAATTTCCTTGATAAAATGAGTGACATTCGCCGTAGCGATTATGACATTCATTCTGTCACTCATTTTAGCACGGATTTTTTTTAATTCATTGCTAAGAAACAATACTTAAAACTCACGTGTACCTATAGACGGGTCTAACGCAAAATTTATTCAATTACCGGTCGTGGTTGCAGCTAACAAATGTCCCAGCAAAATGTCAAAACAGAGATTGCAACTACCCAACGAAAAGTGTATGGAAAAGTTTGGGGTAGACATCACATTCGGTAAATAAAGATAATTGAATAGATTTCGCGTTAGACCCGTCTATAAATGTGAGTTAATATGTGTTCATAACGCGAAAGTTTTAAATATTATAATACTTAAAACTACTACATAACTTCGCCAAACTGTGAAACCATCGGCAGATCGGCAACTGTCATTTTAACTAGAGTTAAGAGGTATCTAATGATTAGACATAGAGATTTTTCTAGCACGAACGAGGCAACGCTATAGTGACTTCCTTCCGATAAATTATTATTTTTTGACGACCGGTCTGGCCTAGTGAGTAGTGAGTGACCCCGCCTATGAAGCCGATGGTCCCGGGTTCGAATCCTGGTAAGGGCATTTATTTGTATGATGATACAGATATTTGTTCCTGAGTCATGGTTGTTTTCTATGTATTTAAGTATTTATATATTACATAATTACTTATATCGTTGTCTGAGTACCCACAACACAAGCCTTCTTGAGCTTACCGTGGAGCTTAGTCAATTTGTGTACATAAGAATGTCCTATAATGTTTATTTATTTAGTTTATCGATACCTATCTTATAAGTTTCATATACAAAGGTCACATTTGGAAATAAATGAACAAGAATAAACTGAATATCGGAAGGAAGTCGCATTGCCTCGTTCTTGCTAGAAAAATATGTATGTCTACTTAATGACGCAGAAGATCATTAGCAGCTTTTTTGCAAAAGCTGCACAGACTTTTAACTTAAGGTCACAGTCCATTTCCAACGACAGCAGCACTACCATTCATTTTACTACGGAAATTGACAAGGACACCGACGCGTTCGTACTAGTAGTGCAGCTGCGGTCAGAAATGGAATGTTACCCTTAGACGGAATTTCACTTTGATTTTCACGGGCAGAATCTTTGTCAAACCAAATGCAAGTCACGGTGACCGATCAAAGGACAAAATTGAAGAACACCCATTGAAAGCTCAAAAAACAATAAGCTTTTGCACCTCAATTCACCCGCAGAAGAGTGGCTGGTTGTCATTAGTAGTCATCAGATCAAAGGGTGCATTTTCATTTGTGCAATTTGAAGAAGGACATCAATGAATTTTCACCACACCAACTGGTAAAAGCTTTCTTGATTGTTCAAAAACTAATAGCAAAGTTGCAATTTATTCACATGTCAGGCAAAGTAATCAAATGCAAATTTTGAGTTTATTTCTTACGTTTGCTGGAAGAATAGACTTTTAAATGATGATTTTGAATGATAAATATTTAGTAACATTCATTAGGTTTTGTTTGATTTCTTACAGTTAATATTTTCTTCGGGTTGGTGTGGTGAAAAATTTCGTGTTTCACTCGGGGGCATATTTTGTTTCACCCTCGTGCTTTGAAATCCTCGCAACGCTTATGATTCCATTTTTCGAACCACCCGCTACTCTCGTGGTTAAATTTTGGAATCTTTCGCTTGATCTGGTATTAATATTAGCACGAGCGGTTAAACAACAACTTTGCCCCGAGTGAAACAAATTACTATTTACGGACATATCATAAACCGCAAATTACGGCCAGTAGGTAAAAAGATAAATTGATTTAATGAATATATTATGTCATTATAATGTCGATATCGATTTCATAATGACTTAAATTGCGAACACATCTGAAAAACAAAGGAATTTAATTTGATCTTATTAATCAGTCGAGATGACGTTCTTTTGTGTCATCAAATGCCGCAATGATGGCCTAATCATGCGGTTCCTGAACACATTATAGTGAGCTTATAATGTATGTAAAAGCAGTGTACAGTCGCCATCAGATGTATCGGAGCGGCCAAGGTGTTCACAATATCTGAACATGCACTCTAACGCCTTGACAATAGAGGCGTGCTCAGATATTTATGAGCACCTTGGCCGCTCCGATATATGTGACGGCGACTGTACGTAGCTGTGCAGTAAGCTGGCAGAGATACCTGTACATACATAATTATGCATTAACACTCGTGTGATGTTTTTATGAAATTCGGGTTTAGCTCCGTTTCATAAACCTACACTCGTGTTATAAAGCCCTTCATTATGTAACAGTTCTATTCTAACACAACACATTTCAAAATATATATGTACTCGGAGCATCCTAGAAGAACGCAAAACTCGGAAAAAAAAAACACACTTAAATCCCCCGTGACCCAAAACCCGAAATATGCGCATGGCGAATTCTCACTTGCGTCCGCATGCACTCATGCATATGCATTGTGCATATGCATGCGAGCCATCTTTGATCCGCTTCAAACCGGTTTACTGTCGTGTTATTGTTTACTAATCGCCATTTGTTTTTCAAATTCGAATGGGGTGGTTTTTTAATTGACTTTTTGAAGTAGGAAAATCTGTATTGTAAGTAGCAATACGTGTCCCTTTGTACCTGTTAAGGCCGAAATAGTACTGCATTCCAACTGCGATTTCTTTGATTACGTATTACGGTATGGACAATTTTATTGTTTGTTTTTTGTTATTACTTAGTAGAATTACTTAGTAGACGAGCTCTTTGAACTATAAAATAAGTAAAATCGTTTCTCAAAATGTTCGTATATTATTCGTTTCTTACATTATGTTAACGTAGTATAAAGTCTAAGAAAAACTGATAAAATATCAGGAGATTTTTTTCTTAGGATCAAAAGAGCTCGTGATGCTGAGTTTATAGATTCCATAATAATAGATATTTAATTTGAAAAATAAATGTAACTTAGTTTAGTTTAAGAAATGTTTAATTTATAACGCGTAAAATTAAGGTATACGGAAATCCCGAACGCCATCAAAATTCACCATCACCACCAACATTCACTCCAACCTTTAAAAACCCATTAAATTCCATCGTCTTCGATTCAAAATATAAATCGGCCCATTTAAATATCCCCGTTCCTTGGGGGAATATGACAAACGCCATAAAAAGTAATAAAGACGGCCGTAAAGTTGGATGCGTTGTCGATATAAAATTGCGGCGAGAATATATGGCCCGCTGTGAGTATTGTAAGGGTTGTGACGTCGTGATTGTATGTAGCAAGTAGCAATATAACTGCTGCTGGAAGTCATCGCGAGCACGGACTTCTGGCCGAAGGGTGTGATATTTCGGCGGTTCCGTGGGAATCTGCCGAATCCTACACCAGAACACGTGAAGCCGCAACAGAAAACTACGTCACGAAAATGATTATTTAGTATTTAAGATTTTTATTATTATATCCCTTTCCGACCGGTTCGATACAATCCTGCAAACTACTTTTAAAAAATCCTGTCCGCAAGCAAATCGTCTTTTCGAGCTCAAACCTATTCCAATCTAAACTGCAGATATTAGAGACACGTTTGAGTACTAAATACCCTAGGTCAATGGCATCAGTCGGTCGAAAGACAGTGGTTAAGATGGTGGCGTATTTTGGTGTGAGTAGTGACACACGTAAGTTCATAATTTCGTATAATTTTGGTATCGAAGTTGCTATTTAATACTTAATTATTACAGTAAAAGAGTTAAATGAGTTTATTAAGCACAAATTAGAGCAAAAATATGTTATTTAGGGAAAACTACATGCTCGTAAAAAATAAGTGCACGAATTTGTGGGTTCGGCCGTAGCTCGTGAATCAATTGTCATAACTATTTGCAAGTTTGTGAGTATCCGGCTTTTGCGCAAAAACTTAAATCACAATAGATAGCATATGTTTGATCCTGTTATAATATATTGCGTTTCTTAAGGTGGCCACTGACGAGCCTTCCATCAATCCAAATAGCGTGGCTGCGATCCAAAATCGGTCCGTGAATGTCAAAAACGTACAATGTTTTTAAACGGCATTCTAATCGTGGATTTCCATTTGGATTGAAATCCAGCACGCCACTCCATTTGAACGTATCGGCGTGGCGACCTTGGACTGACCGTCAATGCAAGAAACGTACACCAAACGTGCGCCACGCCATCTGGACGCACTCCAAACGCTCCGTGAATGTGCAAAACTACGTCCATTTTTTATTCAGTCTGCATGGCGCTGCCACCAAGTAACGACACAACGAATTCATCGTAAAAATGAGAGGCCGAGACTTTGTTTTGTCGGTAATAGAGGAGTATCGGTATAATCCAAGTTTATGGCAAGTCACAAACGACGACTACCACAACAAAGATAAAAGAAATGCCGCGCTAGAAAAATTGTTGTTGTTATTCAAGACTCAAGACCAAAATGCCAATATAGACACCGTTAAAAAGAAAATTGCTTCAATGAGAAACTGTTTTAAAAAAGAATGTAATAAGGTACTTAGGTATCTTCTTTTCATATAGGTTAATAGAAAAGTGATAGAATTCGGCACCGAATTGCGGAATTCACGCAATACAGATGGCGCGAAATTTAAATTTATAATTTAATGATTATTTTTTATTATTTATGTAATGAATTCTGTGTACCTATTTTAGTACCATAGTACGTATGTTAGCTAGATTATAATCAGTGTTTCTAACCCGCCATTTTTCGAATTTGCCGTTTTTTTTCTACTGACAAGATTTGCTTGCTCAAGTATAGTTGAATTATGTTGTGTTTGTATTGTATGGTAAGGATAGGTTAGGCAGTGTTTGCATCGATAAAGCACACACAAGCAAGTGAAGCCAGAGCACCGATGGCATTGAAGTATGGACGTATGAAATGGATCGATCGTCAGTGTACTAAATAATTGGATGCCGTCCATTTGGATGTACCCATTGTAACGGCATCCATTTGGAAGACTCGTCAGTGGCCTGCTTAAGGTTTGTATTTTTTAAGACGTCCATTAGGAGCCAGAAAAATTCTTTGAATTTTGTGTTATGGTGATATAGGTATCAAGAGATGAGAGAAAAAGATTCGATCAAATCGTTGATGTAACAGCTCCAGAATTAGTTATAAACTTTATTAAACACATGTAAATACTTTCTTTTTACTTGTGAATGAATCAATATTCATTTTATGAAAACTTTTTCAAGGATTACCATATGATGTAGGTAGTTGAATTGAGATTATTTTATATGTTTTCAATCATTCTAAGTATAATCGTTTCGGTGTTGATTCTTAAAGAGAACTATGATGATTATGTAAAGTTAAAGACTTATTATTATACTAGTGTATTGTTGTGTATAATGTTGCGTTTTTTTCATATCATTTTACAAATCCAAATGAATTTGCACGTTCGTGCATTTACAGATAAATCCTGAACGTCACTTTCGTGCATGCGATTTTTTTTATGATGAAGGGTCGTTGGATTTTTTTTATCATTTTTTACGTGTATTTTATAACAAATGAAAACGGTTCACATGCATTTTTCATTAGTTTTTGCAAAATATTTTTCCCGGCCGTAAAGGGGTATATTTAGGTAAGTTAGTCTGTAAGGTATGTATCTATTGATATCATGCTATGCTTGCGCTAAGAAAAATGCCCTGTGACTGTGTATAACGGTATTTTAACCTAATCGGGAATAATCCTTCCTTCGGCCCTTTAAAAAGTGTGTAGGTATATCCCACTATACGAGTAAACGTCATATTTTTACGTCACTAAGTCAGTGCAGAATTAGTTTTGTCTGACTCTGATCTCACGCTAACGCTTATAAAGATTTAAAGTGAGTAAAATACATGTTTTGGTGATAGGTATGTACCTACCTTGTAAGATCAAACAACGTGTGTAGGTAGGTACGTGTCAGCAACATGCTTTTTATTGCCACGAAATATGAAAATTTACATTATTAGCTACCAGATTTATTCCAATACTCAGATCAAAATATTTAATATCTAAAAAATGTTCACACCCCACCCATTAACAGACAGCTTTCCCAAAACACCTTGCGAAAACCATAAAAAAGCGCAAATCGAAAATCCGCCGTCGCCTCAAAATATATGGCAAATGAATACAAATGTCGTCGAAAACGACAGTGGCACATTCCGGCTGAAATATGTTTACAATATTACAATAACGCACATTCGTAGATATATGGCACACTTACGAAATGGGGGGTTGGGATATTGTAGGGGTTTTTGGAAATATGAACTATTTTGGTGAAGGATTTTGACACATTGACGGAGCAAGGAGAATCCTTAGTAGGAGACAATATGCATGAAAATATTTTATAATGTTTATTTTATATAGCGAGGTTTAGGCTAGCGAGAACTTGCACGCAATTTTCATTACATTGCGGTCTCTGATCAAAACTTTTTGCGGGCAGTTTACCTTAGTAGCCGGCAATGTAACGTAAATTGCATGCAAGTTCTTGCTAGTCTAGAGCCTCGCGAAACGAAACTTGTTAAACAACACGAAATTAATGCAAAAATTTGATTCGCAATCTGCCTGGATTCGAGTTTAAAAACGTAACACATTTTAACATTTTTTTAACATAATTTTTATTGGATCTATGTATATTAAGAGGGGACAAAAGCAAGATTCGTGATTGTTTTACCGGATGGGCTCATCGATAGATCAGCTCTGGAAGTCGTCAGCATCATGCTCAGACGAGACCCGGTAGCCTAACCAACGTGACGATCGCTTGCGCTTCGCTATCGAATCGCTTTGTGTCTCTCTATCACTCTTCCATATTAGTGTGACCGTGACAGTTGCGTTTCGTTCGCTACGTAGCGTTAGCTATTGGCATGTGGTCTACGGGGCCAGTTCGTGGCACTTTCACTGGCGATTTTCTGATTTGTATAATTTTCTCTTCTGTCTGTGCTTACGATAAAAAAAATATATTTCTATTTTCAATGTATTCAACAACTAAACTATGATTGCCAACGTTTAAATGAATGTAACCGAGATAACGCGCACTTCGAGTCTAAATTCAAAACAAAGTTCGTCATTCAATACCTTGACATTAAACCACTATTAGCGGTTTCTGAAGTTTCCAAATTATCCGTACACTATTACGTTTTCTCCAAATTGAATGTGTCAACTGAACTCACTAATTTCTTGTCAAAGTCAACTTTGTGATACCGCTCGAGGAAATTTTGTGGAGCACCTATGGTGGGGACGTTCGCTAGATTAGGGTGCGACTTTTGAATTCCTACTAATAAATAAATAAATATTATAGGACATTCTTACACAGATTGACTAAGTCCCACAGTAAGCTCAAGAAGGCTTGTGTTGTGGGTACTCAGACAACGATATATATAATATACAAATACTTAAATACATAGAAAACACCCATGACTCAGGAACAAATATCTGTATCATCATACAAATAAATGCCCTTACTGGGATTCGAACCCAGGACCATCGGCTTCGCAGGCAGGGTCACTACCCACTAGGCCAGACCGGTCGGACTAATATTATAATTGCGAAGGTTACTCTGTCTGTTTGTCTATCTGGCTGTCTATCTGTTTGTTACGTCTTTACGCTTACACTGCTTAATCAATTTATATAAAATTTGGTGTAGTGATAGTTTGAGGTATTATTCTTACTAGGATAGATTTTATCCATCATCATAATTCCACGCAGGCGGCATTCCATGCTGTAGGAAGGACATTTGGCTTTCGTTAAAACTATTATAGTTCCTGCGTCAATTCAGGCCTAAGGCTTTCTTTGTGAGCGCAAGAAGCTGGTACCTACCACGCTAAGAATAAGAAGGTGTAGGTGTACAATTGCATTGAAATAATAGCTGAATTTCACCGACAATATTATTAGTGGCTAATGGTGCTTACATTTAGTAAAGATTCAATACGTAAGGAAAGTCGGTGCAACGTCAAACGTTCTCAAACTGTTTTTATAGAAATTTTGTTGTGTTTAATAGCATCGTTTCCTGTTGTATAGCCACTTACACTAGTTACACTAGATATTCGCAGCTGTATTTAGTCAACACGCAATACGTAAGGAAAGCCGATGCCACGTCAAACGTTCCCAAACTGTTCTTATCGCGCCAGCCACTTACACTAGTTTTAATTAGTGCACATTTTGTCTCAGTCGGAAATTAATCAAATTATGTCGGCTTGGGGCGACGGGGGATGGTTTTATGCTGTATGTAACTACCATGTTACATACTTAATGGATAATATAATAAATATTATTATAGGACATTATAGGACATTTTTACACAAATTAACTAAGCCCCACGGTAAGCCCAAAAAAGCTTGTGTTGTGGGTACTCAGACAACGATAATATATATAATATTTAAAAACATTGAAAACAACCATGACTCAGGAACAAATATCTGTATCATCATACAAATAAATGCCCTTACCAGGATTCGAACTCGGGACCATCGGCTTCATAGGCACTACCCACTAGGCCAGACCGGTCGTCAAAATAATAGCAATAAAAAATTTGGCCAATTTCTATTTGACGTTACAACATCAAGATGTAGTGCATAATTATTTTCCATCGTATTTTCACGGAAACTTACAAACGTGTGTTGCTATTTCAGTCAGTCTCAGCACAAAAAGTACTGAGTTTGACTGAAGTAGCATGACAAAATAAAAATACGATTTTTTTACGTTCAATGTAACCAGACATTTTTATTTGATGTTAGCAGAATATTATAATTTTGTGATACGTCTTGTATTTAACCAGGCGTTTAAGTTCGTGCTAACAGTTCCTGCTCCAAAACGATTTTACAAGTATTATAGCCTGTCCGGTTTCTAAGATCGTGTTTGCCATACATTTACTATATCGTACTTGATCTTAGAATAGAGGACAGACTTTGGGCTCGATTCGGATTTTGAAATAGATATCTTTTAGACATCACCAAGATACGATAACGATATGTTTAAGATCTAACCTGTCAAATTTGACATTTGCGCAATTCTGGAGATACTCTTGAACGATTTCCACAGGATATGACTTAGAGATCCAATTCACATCTAATAGATATCTTACTCTATCTAACGTAAAAGTGCAATTGGTTGCCCGAATTGCGCTGCAAAAGAGAACTAGTTGATATCTAAACTATAACGTATCTAGAATGGATCTAGTACGTGTCGTCTCTTGTGAATATCTTGAAGTTCGAATACGGCAGTATAGCTAAAGCAATTTTTATTACTTGTAGTCTCTTATCCCCTCTTCCTCCTGATACTTATAAAAGAAGATGTAGTTACTTAAAAAAGAAGTAAAAAAAACACTGCGGTACTCAGTATCTGTATTAATCATTAATTTATTATTCCTTGTGCAACTTGGCATAACGCGGTCCATTCAAATATGTAGTTAAGAGCATATTATCACTTCGGATCGAGCGCTCCCCGTATCTTTATGTCAAACACACACTCAACCTACACTATGTAATATGAGCCAGCTTTTAATGTTTCTATAATTTCGTGTGTTATACGTTATTTTCTTCAACAATCTATAACATTAAGGATGGAGCATACGCAAAATTTTGGTTTTTATATTGAATTTTTACCCATTTTAATCTGTTGATAAAATGAACCAATTCGCACGAAGCGCTTTGCTTCTACTTTCCTTATGCGAACTGCCAAGGAATGGAATTCCCTGCCGGCGTCTATATTTTCGTGTTCTTATAACCCGGCAACCTTCAAATCAAGAGTGAACAGGCACCTTCTGGGCAAGCTCGCTCCATCGTAGGCCACGTCTACGCCTCGGCTAGTCTGTGGCCATGAATAAGCCCATTCATAATAAAAAAAAAAAAATTTTCATGAACATAGCAGTTGCTAATGCCATGAAAAATTACACGAAATAAGTTTTTGGTAATAATTTCATTTTTGGTAGAAGCTTTTATCGCTGACTGTACTTTTCTTACGACAGACAACTAATACTCATAGAGACAATTCTAAAAACCCCTAACACTATTTATTAGGTTGCGTTGTTTCATCACAGAGTTCCTATGGCCACCTCCTGTCTCCATCATCAGATCAGCTCGACGGTACCATAATATTGCATTGTCATCCGATTTATACATGCATGCAAAATTTCAGCTCAATCGGAAACCGGGAAGTGGATCAAAGCTAACTTGCAAGATTTGATTACAGACCGACAACGGGACAGGGGAAACTAAATAAAAGCTTGTAAAATATATACTTGCTATATTTGCAAGAGCAGATTCTAACCAAAACCTTAAAAGGTTAAAGTTAGCTCGATATAAAAAAATCACGAAAATATGTCTAATATCTGGGAGTTTATTGTATGTACAACATTATAAGAAATATTAAATTACATAAATTACTAAAAGACATAAATAGGAATATAAAACTAAAACTAACTACAATTAAAATAATTAAAACTAAAAATTAAAAATACCTATCAAATATCTGGGAGGGTCTCCGAGATATTATATAAGTAGGTCTCGTTTAAAGGTATTGGATTTTCAGTTGTAAGTAACCCTGTATATCATCGCAGTGTTATACTAAATTATATAAAATAGTTAGCTAATGATACTGCGTAGGATGACCAGTAATATTTTAAATATAAATCCATGTCCCATGTCGGGTAACTGTTGGGACAATGTTCTTGTATAAATGTCATCTTCTGTACACAGTTTGTCAATAAAGTGTTTCTATTCTGTTCTATTCTATTCTATTCTATTCTATTCTATTCTATTCTATTCTATTCTATTCTATTCTATTCTATTCTATTCTATTCTATTCTATTCTATTCTATTCTATTCTATTCTATTCTATTCTATTCTATTCTATTCTATTCTATTCTATTCTATTCTATTCTATTCTATTCTATTCTATTCTATTCTATTCTATTCTATTCTATTCTATTCTATTCTATTCTATTCTATTCTATTCTATTCTATTCTATTCTATTCTATTCTATTCTATTCTATTCTATTCTATTCTATTCTATTCTATTCTATTCTATTCTATTCTATTCTATTCTATTCTATTCTATTCTATTCTATTCTATTCTATTCTATTCTATTCTATTCTATTCTATTCTATTCTATTCTATTCTATTCTATTCTATTCTATTCTATTCTATTCTATTCTATTCTATTCTATTCTATTCTATTCTATTCTATTCTATTCTATTCTATTCTATTCTATTCTATTCTATTCTATTCTATTCTATTCTATTCTATTCTATTCTATTCTATTCTATTCTATTCTATTCTATTCTATTCTATTCTATTCTATTCTATTCTATTCTATTCTATTCTATTCTATTCTATTCTATTCTATTCTATTCTATTCTATTCTATTCTATTCTATTCTATTCTATTCTATTCTATTCTATTCTATTCTATTCTATTCTATTCTATTCTATTCTATTCTATTCTATTCTATTCTATTCTATTCTATTCTATAAATATATTTTCAGAGATATAAATTGAAAACCCACGCGATGGCCATATTTTCCGTCGCAAGTTTCGCGCAGCGCGCCATATCTTTTGTCCCCTTCTTATTACTTAGGTACCTGACTGAAGTCCGAGTCTTTATATTTAGCCGAGTCGATATTTTTCAGAATCACAACACTCGAATTCCTATTCCACAAACATCCCACATACAATCCAATACACTACAATGTACATTCAAACCCAAGTGCAGTACTTAATATCAACTTAGCACCCCCCTACCCCCACTCGTCTGTCAAACGTATGACACGCGCAGATTCCGCTTTGTACTTGTCAAAAATATAGCAAACAAAAGATACGGTATGCGAATAAATGAAGTGAGCTGATATATCTCGCTTAGTGGTAGGGAGGGGAAAAGTCGATGGAAGGGTTAATATATTGTAAACTGAATATTATAATATATTAACTATTAACATTACGCAGCGTACTACGTAGGCGAACAATACGCAAACGCCTAGCGAAGCGATCCTTTGATACCTATAGAAGTGTCCTACGTGGGCGATCTCGTTGTGAACGCGAACGCCTTGGGCCCGCCGCGCCGCGCCGCATCGCATTCGCGAGTTGTTCGCTTACGTAAGACACAGCGTTAAGAGGAAATGCCAGCTTTCCAGCCCCTTTTCAGATTTTAGAATTTTAGGCAAATATCTCGATCGCGCTGACGGGACTCGTAAAATTAGCGCGAACTGTAGCTTAGGCGAATAATCCTGCGCAAAAATATCAGAAATCGACATTTCGTTCTCGAGATTTTCCTCTTCCAAAACTGAACTAATCATTCTGGAATTTTGGGACCGGAATGAAAAAGAAATGATCTGTGTTTAACCGTTTTGATTTTTGAAGTTATTGCTGCCAATTTTGTATGCTAGGCGTCTGTTAATGGCGCATCTATTTGGCTGTTTTTAGCGCTGTTTGAAGTAGTAAATAACCTTGTTCTTATAAAAACAATATTATATAAAAAGCGTACAGAAACAGATACTGGTAATATTGAAATTATAAAATAAACCTCAGCTTTGGTAACCATTATATCACAGTATAAACGAGCTTACACTTGGCGTTTAAACACCGAGCGCCTCAATGAGCTACCAACACTTCAAAACAAAACAACATACAAAATAAGCGTATTATCGATAACGGCAACATACAGCGGCCATCCCTAGCCAGCAATATGTGTAGGCAGACAATATAAGTGACGTATCGCGCACCGACACGTTCGGGGAAGTATGCAAAGAAGTTCCCGCGAACCACCCGTCTTGGTACTTGCACGACAGTTCTGTGATTTGACATGTGACATTTGTTAGATTTGCCTGGATTCTGTCTGTTGTAAAATTAAGATCGGCTTTTGTAAAGAATCAACTTTAAATAGCGTCCGTACGTACGTTTAACTGAAAAGCAATTACCATCGCCCATGGACACTTGCAACACCAGGTTGCAATTGCGTTTCCGGCGTTTAAAGTGCGCTCTATTTTTAAAGGTTTGTAGGGAAATACCGCGACCACATTCATTCCACAGCTTAGCTGTGCGAGATATGTAGTTTCGAGTCAGTAAACAAGACAGGCGAGGACTGCCAATCTATATTAATATGTATCATAATTAAGTAAATCGTCATCATCATAATTTTAGCCACCTATACATAGATTTCTCTTCATGTACACCACGTATTCCGGTTCTGAGCTTCCATTTTCCATCCAGAAGTTCCTTGCGATCTTTCGAATGTCGTCCACCCAATAAGTTAACTAACATCAAGCGCTTCTTTCATCCGAAATATGTATCCGAGTGTAGGTATGTATCTGTATCATATTGTATGTTTTAATAAACCATATGATTTTTGTCTAATGCGAGAAAAAATGTGTCGCTTAACTTCAAACTCGGGTAAATCCATTCGAACCTCTCAGCAAATATCTACCCTATTACCTTTTCTTAGTACCAAAATCGTTTAATCTGACAGATGGATTTATCCGAGTTTGAAGTTAAGCTACTCAAATACTTTGTTCTGTACTAAAGTATCAAAACCTGTCACGCCCCCTCATATCGACAGTGGCTCCAACAATAATAGTTCCGTATCCCATTTGAATATTAGAACATCCATCCGTAGAAGATTTCGAGGGGGGCCCCCCTATTAGCGAGCTACTGTAACCACGCAATACCAAAACGTCGTATGTCACAAACGTTTTCATATGAGATAAGATCTTTCGAAGTTAACACGCCTACTCAACTCCAATACGCATAAGGGCTTATGTTGGTATATTTTGGTGTTGAGTTAGGTTGTTTTGGAGCGGAAGTTTGGAAAGAAAGGGTCGCAATGGGTGACAGTTGATAACAAGATAAAGGGGGTTTTGGACGTGTATGTTAACGACAAAAAGTGGAAAAGGGGCCTGAGGTTGGTATTGGAGTCTGATTAGGTAGGTACTCTTTATAGCCTGGGTATTGATTTACGTAAGTTAATTTTATACAATCTATACATCTTATAAAACAAAGTCTCCCGCTGCGTCTGTCTGTTTATATGTTCGCGATAAACTCATTTTCATGCGGTTTTCACCTATCAATAGAGGGATTCTTGAGGAAGCTTTAGGTGTATAATTTGTTAAGGTTTGCCTGTGCAAAGCCAGGGCGGGTCGATACTGTCGCTAGTAATTATAAAAAAAACCAGACAAGTGCGAGTCGGACTCGCCCACCGAGGGTTCCGTACTTTTTAGTATTTGTTGTTATAGCGGCAACAGAAACGCGCACGGTCCCTATACTGCAGCATTGAAGTACTAGGTCCACGTTAACACTAGACTAGATAATCCATTAGTCAACCAAAAGCTTCTCGACCGCGACCTACCCCACTCATCTCTGCCCGCTGCAAATTTATGGGCTGATTATAGAAAATGAACTTGTCCAAACATGTCCAGCGACCGATAGCTAGGTGACAGGGCGAGAGTTACGGGCGAGTTTGCGATATGTCAGTGTGTTCAGGGCTTAAAAATATATACAGTCAATTCAGAGAATGTAACATCAGAACTGTGACTATTTTAGAAAGATTTATCAAATAGTTTAATTTTAGTATAATTGGGTTTATCACAATTATAGTCAATATTATGTTACCGAGCACCGATTTCTGCAAGAGGTGCACTGAGATTGGTTCGATATTAGTATCATAATATTTGTATATTTAAATACCCCTACGAGTTGAAAAATCTCAGGTGGAATTTTGTGGACGAACGATACTTTCGATTTTATGTCGAGAAAACTTAGCGATCAAAATTTCTACCTTTCTAATAGGTCTCTGATTGGTCCTTCGACCCGGATCCGAAATTTTCGGTCAATTATTGTATGTACTAACAAAAAAAATCTTGTGCTGTGACAACTACCGAAATAAATAATTTCACCAAAACTATAGTTCCAGGTATTTAAGTACCTATTAAAAATCACAGTTTTTTTTTCAACAGGAATAAATTTAATAAATTCCTCAAAAATAATCTAATGAGTAACATCAAATAGATTAAAAAGTAAACTAATCTAAATTAAAATAAATCTAAAAAAGGCCCCCGCGGCATTGTGCCAAAGATACTGGCAGCATTCCCTCGCTGAATGGCAATACTAATTCGATGCGAGAGAAAGCTACGAGTTCTCTGGTCACCATTCCTACACCTAAATTAAGACCACCATAATTTTAAAATAATTCAACATACTTACAAAATAAATGTTATAACAATAGTGACCAAGTTATCGCAAAGTGGTACGAGGGACGAATAACTCATCGAACGAAATGCATAAATCAAACGATATAGTGTGACTGAGGCGGTTCTGGATAGATGCGGCAAAGAAGGGTTAAAGATTTATTTAATTTATCAAAATTAATTGCAGTGAATTCACCGTAACTGGCACCGATTATCTATTAAAAAAAATGAAAATTAGGTCTTTAGTACGTACGTATGGAGATCTAAGGCGGAGGCCTATGTTCAGCAGTGGACGTCTTATGGCTGAGATGATGATGATGATGATGATGATGAGTTCTTTAGTACCGGCTAGCAATTAATAGAGTTAGACCAAGAAAAGTCTGCAGCGATTTTGATAGCCAACGCAGTGCAAATGTTAGTTTAAACGTCAAACAACTATGAAATTATGACGTATAAATAACAATTGCACTGCGTGGGTTATTAAAATCAATGCAGACTTTTCTTGGTCGAACTCTATTATCTACCCTTTTCTTTAGTACAAGCTTTTTGTTTATTGTACCTATTCCGTAAATAATATCTACATACATACATACATCACTGGCTCAGTGACTCAAAAAAGTTCTTGGCCTCTGACACAAGAGATCGCCACTCTGCCCTATACTGCGACACTTCACGCCTGTTGGGTATTCCGAAAAAAAATTCTATCGCGGTTAAAAATATGTAAAGGATGACTCACGTTAGACCGGGCCGAGGCCAAGCCGGAGCTTCCGTTATCTATGGAAATCCGGAGCTTCCGTTATCGTGTTCTATGGAAAGAGAGATCCCGGGGGAAAAGGGATATCCCAGGGGATCTTTAAACCGTCTGCAGCTAAATTAGACTTCGAGTAACGAATCTATTAATTTACTTGTTCGATATAACAGATTGGTCTGAACACACGTTGCCAATACAAATGGCGCGGTACATGAATAATTTTTGGTTCGAAGCAAGCCATTCAATTGAACCTATGTTTAATAAGTCAAGAGTTTCAATATTCAAATATAGTAGTGGGAATATTTAAGATCGAAATAAGTGTTTGACTTTAGAAGCATCTGCCAGGGACAACTGGCGTAGAATCGTTCGTCGTTCAACGTGACCACGACTGCTCTGTCAAGAGTAATTCGACGGAGAAGAGAAGTTTGACTTTATATTTAATTTCTAACAAAGTATAAGGAATGCATAAAAAATGTGTATCTCTAATACGTAAATAAGAATTTCTGCAGGACTAGCCATAATACGGAATACGGACTATCACATTATGACCAGAACTGTTTGTTGTACCTACCTAATTATTACACGATATTGGTGAAATTAAAGATAGTAATAGTTGGTTTAATTTAGTTACACAAATATGTATTTAGTTAAAGGAAAAAAATAAAAATTCTGGACTAGAACCAGCGAGTCTGAGATAGTCTGATGTAGACGTCTCTGCTTAATACAAAATTAATTCAGTAAAATAGAGGCTAGAAATAAGAAATAAAAGTGCAACTGAGATATTTGAGTAGAAATGTCGGTTCCAGCGAGACATGCAGACAGGAACAGAAATAAAATTTGGCTGTTACATTCCGGCTGATGTGATGCCGCTGATTTCTATGGGACAGCCAAATTTTTTTTCGCGGTTTCAGTATTGGCCCCATAATAAAAGTTCAGAAATCAAAAAAAAATTATTTGCTTGATACAGTATGGGGATGTATTACAATATATGGTGTTACAGATCTTGTACCTAGCTTGCAAGCAAGTGTGCAAATTCATCATTATAATCATAAATTTAAATAAATATAAAATGTCAAATTGAAATAATTGAAAAAATTAACACAATAGGCATATCACAATACAATTAATAACTAAATATCTCTAATTTGAATATTGCTGGTATTCGAGATACGACTTTATGCTGTAAAAACAACGCTCTGAGAGCCAGTTTGTCAAACTGCGTTTAAAAGCGTTTCCCTCTAGCAGCTTTAGTTCCTCCGGGAGATTGACCTATAAAGTCAATACGCAATACGCATATGAACGGTGGTTAAAAATTCACCCTATATGTTCATCCCTTATCAATCGGCCATATTAATCAGTGGGCACATCCTAAACGCATTAGGCCCGTCATTAATCATTAGCTGCATCCTGTACATAATCAATACGCCATCTCCTTTGTTACAGGGTGATTCATTGTGGAGGTGGACGGACATTCGCTGTGACGTTTGTATTAAGTTCGTCTTAATTAATATTCTAATCTATGACACCCTGTGTATCGGATTTTCAATAGTTATGAAAAGGAAATTATTAAAAAGACAGATTTCATGCTTGCTTTTCTAAAATAAGTTATCCCTCTCTTTCTCTATATATATATATATATATATATATATATATATATATATATATATATATATATATATATATATATATCTCTCTCTCTTATATTTTAGTTTATCCCGATTGCGACCTCTGCTTTTGCTTATGAGCCCAGAATCTGCTTCTCAATGTTTTGTCCTCCACTTTATTTGGTTTTTAGCATTTCCTTTTGTAATTTTAATTATAAATATGTCACGATTAATATTACTTGACTTTATGATGGCATATTTATGTATTTGTTATTTTATTTAACAAATTAAACTTCAGACCTTAGTTTTTCATAAAATATGCAAGTCATCACGACCCGGTCAAAGCCAATAAACAAAACAATATCCACAATTCCATAACGACATTCATCACACATAAAATCAAAGCAGACAATGCCTCACCTGCTACAATCCGATAATACACAAGATTACAATTAGACATGAATTATGCGCGCAATTAGACTGTCGGTGCGCGCGGATGCGAATAAATCAATCAGTGGTCGTGCCGTTTTGAGGAATTTTGCTTGCTGTTTGGATTAGCACGATGCATTCGGAATTTAGGCACATGACTGTGTTGATTTTCAGTTGAAAAGCCTACATCATTTGAGTATAATTTGTTTGTTGTCTTATTAACTAGGTACCTACAGATGTGAGACAGAATTTTAAGAACTTTTGCTTGTAGTTTGGATTAATACTGATCCAAACGGGATTTCAGGCGCATCTGCATGCATGCATAAGTTGGAATGTCTCATTTAAATAAGTGGCATCATAGTTTTTTAGAACAACAAATCAATCAGTGGTGGTGCCGTTTTGAGGAATTTTGCTTGCTGTTTGGATTAGCATGATGCATTCGGAATTTAGGCACATGTGTTGAATTTTAGTCGAAAATCAATTAATCGTTCGGAGAGATTTTTAAGAAGTTTTGCTTATAGTTTGGACAATACTGAACCATTTGTAAATTCAGGCGCATCTGTAGGTACCCTATACGTAAATAAAAAAGCTTACTTACTTCAGTGTAATCATTTACAATTTCACATGCAACTAAGGTATTAAAACATTTTTAAATCCTCTGAAATTTATCCCTTCTTCTTCTTTTCTTTAAATGTATTTCGAAAACCAAAAATAATCGCAAAATTTTCTAGATCAACGACAGTTTCATCCAAACTCCTTTCAATATCACGTCATCAACCCCATACTTTTTAATTTTACCGCCCCTATCAATCAAACTGGCCATAACCTCCCCATCGAAGCATCCGGCAAAACGTCCCAATAAAACTATAACCGCAAAATATGTCTGGAGGAAATTTCCAAGTTATAAGCGTGACCATTTCCCAGCAAATGTCATACCGATGAATTCATGGCGCCCGTTTTTTCGCCGCTTTATCGCTCTTCTTTATTACGGTTCGGCCATTTTTTTTCTCCGTATATCTTTATGGGTTCGAGTACGATGTTTTGCGAATAATTTGTTTATGGTCTCATATTGGTTTCGGTGGTTATGACTTTTATTGCAGGGTTTATTGGTGCGATATTGGATTCTTGAGTGTAGGTATTAAAAACGTTTTTTGTGTGTATTGCGTTATTAAAACGAGAATACCTATTACCACAGAGTGCCTATCAACTCGTATTAGGAAAAATAAGAGTGGTATTAGACGTGTGTCTGTTTTTTTCTGAATAACTGATTACTGTTATGTAGGTATAGGTACATTCTGACTAAAATTCTTGATGTTAAAATTTTTGTACTTGTACATGTAGCTTTGTATTTACTATCTCAGGTACGTTTTAGAAATTAAACAATAAATTAGGGAAAATATTCAACCCACAATAATTTGTCAAGAAAATTTTAACTTTCTGTCAGACATAAGTCATTAATATAAATTAGTATTTTTTGAGAATAGATCCATTTCGCTAACCTACACCCACTAAACATATTTTCTAGACAAAATTTTCTAAAATAAATCAGTACACTTCTTGCCTAACATTTCATTAACTAACACAAATCCGCCCAATCCCTAGAGCGAACATCAAACTCCCAAAGCCCCGTCTCATCGTCTATTCCGCAATTTGTATCGAATCCAACATTCACTTTGTACCTATAATACCTAATTACCGTTTGATTGATAACTGTAATTAAACAAATGACGCTTTGACAGCTTAAGCTATAGGTTTGAGCTTGGATTTGGATGGTGCTTAATGCAATTTAAATTAAATCAATTGCTTAACATTCAGCAAGAAAATTTTCATAAACTCTGAAATTACAAAATTTTTGTATGAATGTCTATTAAAATTTCATCACTATAGTTTCTTTTTTTAGCATTAGAAAGAACTTGCAAAAAGGTAAGCGATCTTGACTTGACTTTTAATAGAAAAACGCTTTTTAAAAATCAAAAACTATTACTTATGAAAGCAGAAGAATATAAATGATCGTATTAGATTCATAATTGTTACATATTTGCCGTAACTTATTTTTAAAATGTGTTTTTCAATTAAAAGACACATCAAGATTGTTTCTAATGTTAAAAAACGAACTATACATCTTATAAAACAAAGTCCCCCGCCGCGTCTGTCTGTTTGTGTGTAGGTTTATTCGCGATAGTCTAAAAAACTACTGAACGGATTTTCATGAGGTTTTCACCTATCAATAGTGATTCTTGAGAAAGGTTAAGGTGTATAATTTGTTAAGGTTTTGTGTAACCCGCGCGAAGTCGGGGCGGATCGCTAGTACTTTTATAAGTGTGAACGGGTTCACATTTTGCGTCCATGTTTGCTAGTACCATTAACAAAACTGCAACTGTTTGATAAAAACAAAAAAAAAATAACGATGGACCTTCTTTTGCGCAAGTACCTACACACTTTATGATTTATTTTGAAAATCAATGTGCAAATTTTTCCACAACCACACTTTTAGCATATTGAACAAAGGTATTTTAAGAGATCTTCGGGCCATCTCAGCCTCCATGTTCCACAATAAAACAAGCAATTCCTGATATTAAAATTTTCAATAATACCTAATGGATGTCGTACTCAACGTATTGAGTGCACCCTTCGCGATCCTTGTGGCGGTAGACTTCCAGTGTAACTACCTATTGGTGGGGAAGGTAAAGAAGAAAATATTTATTTTTAATGAATTGAAACTCGTGAATTATCTGTAATATTCTGAAATTTACTTGAATTTTTATTTTGAAAGTTATAATTTTGATGTAAACATATTATTGCTCTGCGTGGACCCTCTTGTCTTGAGTGGCATTTTTTGTATTTATTTTGTTAATTTACCTACAGTCAACCCTAAAAATATAATTTACCTTATTCATATCATTATTGTTCTTCTGTATCCAGATTCAGCCTAGTTCTGAGTTCAAATCCCAATAAAGCCATTATTTTGAAATACACTACTGGGCTTGACTTACGGAAGTTATTTTTAAACACAAATACCCTTTTCCAACTACCAAATAATTAAATCGTCATTTAGTATACTCACAAGAAAAAGTTCCTGTGACGCAAAAATAAAAATAGTAAAAAATTTTTTTTTTATCGTGTTCCTATGTTATCGAACTATATTTTATCGCCGCCCCATCACACCCAACTGGTTCATGCCATCGTTTATTTTTAATACCGTCCTTTGTATTCTCCTCTTTTGTCTTATTATTTGAGTGTTTGATGTCCTCCCCATTCTTTGTAGTGTCATAATTATGTCATTTTAGGGTGGAATTGAAATTCAGACGGCACGGAGTAATGGGTTCTGATGCATGAGAGAGATAGAGTGGTCTATTGCTAATGGGCATATCCATATTTAGTACTTAAATCACTACAAAAGTACATATGCCTTTTTAATGTCGCACTCAGGACAGAACAGATGTCTGAAAGGTAACTGGTCCAGTTTATTTAAGTATAGTTAACACTACATTTTTTTAGTTTTTTTTTTCAAATTTGGGATCTTTAATTTTATTTCTACTCAAAATCACTAGCCGCTTTTGGCTCTAACAGGAGAAAAGTCTCCCAAAATGTGAATAACTTTTCAATTTTGCCATTCCCTTACCGTCCCGTACAAATTTTATGAAAAATGGTCACAGAATGGAAATAAAAAACATGGATCATTTTTTTTCCTCTCAAAATTGAAACAGTTCGTGATTTTGAGTAGAAATAACATAAAATCATCCACATTTTGCATGGACCAACGTGGTCTATCTTCAAGATCGTATCAAAATAAGATCAAAACAACCGTAACAGGTTGTTAAATCTGAACCAGGTTTTCTGAACTGGGTTAGGTTATACGATATCTGTTTTACTGGCCTGACCACCCTGTTTATACGACATACCCCGCAATCGTACACGATAGTGAATAAAGTACAAATCGTACAATTCCAATCAAATCGAGCATCGTCAAGCTCAAATTCTCGACCAAAACCATGTTTGGAGACCTCAAGATTAATAAAAACTTTTAGCATGGCTGTATAACAGCTGCGTTGTGTGCTGGTAACCTAGCGGTAAAGCGTGCGATTTTCGATCCGGAGGTTGCAGGTTCAAACCCCGGCTCGAACCAATGAATCTTTAGGAACTTATGAACGATTTATCATTTGATATTTACCAGTCGCTTTCGGTAAAGGAAAACATCCTGATGGTACCGGGCTAATCTCAGTAAAGCCTAGTTTTCCCTCTGGGTTGGAATGTCTAAGGTCTTTCGAATAAACTTAGTGACTACGATATTTTCTTTCACCATAAACTGACTGGTAAACATGTTGCTGCGATTCGTTAATTACTGTTTTCATAATTTAATAAAACTATTGGAGCAGATTCGCCTCCCTTCGCCAGTGTAGGGTCAGCAGTGGGAACGTCGTGCTAGCCCCCTAATCCACAGCCGGCACCTGTATCGAGTGCAGACGCAGATCGGACAATTACAGCCGATATGACAATGCGACGCGATACACACGCCTCGAGGAACATCGGTAATTTTGTACCTCCTTATTGTTTTATCCTTTGCCTTTATATTCCATTTCAAAATAAATGTAGTTTATCTACAGTCATGGTCGTTTTTTCCAAATATCCACTTGACGTGCCCACCGGCTTGTTTAGCTTAGCAAACTTGTATGAAAACATATTTCCAGCGCGTCTAATTGGAGCACCTCAGTATGATTGTTTGCTGTAAATTGTCAAGGGCTTGATCAATTTATATGCGTGATCAAGAAGATGAATCGGGTGTTATATAATAAACATAACTTTTCTGCAAAATGGTAAAATTCAAAATTTTCTTTTGGGCTTCTTTGATGATTATTATTTCCTGATATTTTTGGATTTTCAGAGAAGTTATACGTAGGTCGAACTGCGTAGCAAAAACAAAACAAAGCCCGAACATATCCAATCGCCCGTGTGTATCAACAATAGTTTCCACCCTATAACATATGCCAAATCCATGGTTCAACCATTTTGCATTCGGCCCCGGCTACCTAGATGACGTCAATGTGCAACCATAAATAACAACTATAACATCTCAACTACATCTTCAGAAACAACTGATTCTACACCTAAAGGGGTAACAATTGAGGTTGAGTTTTGAGTGGAGGGCAAAAGATTTTCCGCTTCAAATTGAACGTCACAGGTTGCAACATGAAATATAGTTCCTCCTTCATTGAATCCGTGATAAATTGATACGTAGGGTAAGGCAGTTATTGAATATCAACCATGGCATGTTGATCACGTATCATTAGTACGCGTATGATGAATCCTGAATTGGAATTTGTAATTGCACCCTGTTTTGTAATGGTGTTAGATCAATCAGGATGTTTTGTGTTTGATTGCGGTCTTGAATGTCGTACGTGATTTGGATCACGTTGGTGTTGAGACTGTTGAATTAAGTTTTGGATTTTATGTTGATGATGTTGGTTTTAAAGATGTTAAACAGTAAAGTGATGGGAAAGTAGATAAAACAACTCATTAAATAGGTATTTTAAAGGAAAGAGTGCTTGATTTGTGTAATTTTTTATAAGAAATGTATAAGTTACTAAAAGTACAAGGAGTTAATTGAACAACAATACAATTATTACAATTGTTTTTACTAATGTCTAATCAACGAATCCCTTGTCATAAATTAGAAATCCAAGATCATCTTTATAATTATTTTTCTTTTTTTAGAATAAATTATGTCTACTTACTTACAAACAAGTTATTCTTTATTATTATAATGACGTTTGTTCCGCAAATACCATAATTATGTAATGATTCAGGGCTCACTTATAATACGGAGTGGATCCTCTGTATTCTACACTTTCATTTAGAAACTCAGACTACAAATACACAACAAAGCTACCTGTCCAAAACCAACTTCAATTTAACAACGCAATATAAATTCAAATGCAATCGTCAATCCGAAAGATTAACACCGACGTCCACACAAGACCATATAGCACCGGCCTATCTTCAATCTTGCTACCACAGGCTAACAAACAACTATTGCGTAGGGACATTACGGCAAAAGCGTTCTTGTGACATCTAAATTTGGGCAAGCCACAGTAACAACGTAGAGCTATGGAGATTTGGAGGAGGGTAGATTCGGCTATTATTTTCTGATTTATAATATTAGTATTTAAACTTGCTTTATAGTAAATAGTTATCATGACTACTTACGGATGTGCTCTTATTTATACAAAAAGATGAAAAATATTGGCTTTGAAAATATGATCTCTTAAAAGCTATTTCTATCACGACCAGTCTGTAGTAATTCTTTTTTGTATAAGAATTGTAAAATTGTAAAATTATAAAACTGTTTTATAATTTATAATTAATTCAGAAGAAAAGTATGTTTACACAGAGTTAGTAATTAAAATAAAGGTGAAGGTTGCATATTAGGTTCACAACTATAATAACAATAGTAAGTTCGAATAAGATATTATCTTATTCGTACTTACTATTGTTAGTATTTGACTATTGTTTCAAGAACCTAGACCTAAATTTATAAATTAAAGTTGTATCTAGCCAATTTGTAGCTCAATGCATTGTCCAGTCGCGATGGTCGGCGACAAAACATATCGGGCGGTCTCCACGAGGCATGCAAGTAGGCGGTGCGCTTAAACGCGTCGTTTGTCTCTGCTGAGGCTCCACTGCTAATACAGCAAGCTAAAACTAATTTCGTGTGAGGTTACTTCGGTAACCCCTTACTTGATTTCGAAAACAAAAAAAATATTACTACATTATAAATCGTCAAGTGACAACCAAAAAGAAATCAGCTTTTATAAAATGATGTTCTGCTAAAAGCTTAATACAATTTTCTATCAAGTCCACTTTGCTGTAACCTTTTTAAATATTTTTTTGGGTATAATAATATCTACTCTGACACACGCACATGGTCAGTAGAAAAAGGCGGCAAATTTAAAAAAATGTAGGAACGAAGCAGTGACCTCCCATAGTAAATTTGAATTTCGCGCCTATTTCTACTGATAAAGTGGATGTGCCAGAGTATAGTTTAGAACGAATTAATCTTTAATTTTACAACTTTGTAAATCCATAACACCAAAAGAATCTAGAAATCAACATAAAACTACAAAAAAATCGCCCTCTGAACCCGCCCAAAAATAACTTTACAGTCAAAAAATCCTTTCGCGACGCAACCTGTGTTTAGCGGCTGTCAAGAACTGTCAATCATACGTTTTCGACCCCGCCTCGCGCGGTATTTGACAGGTTGAGTTACTATTGGTGACGGTTAATTCTCACTGTGATCTCGATGTAAAAGTGATTTTCTTGTTTGGTATTTAAATGGTATTTAAATGATGTTTTGTCACTCGTGGGTTTCGCTCAAGCCAATACACGGACAGTCGGACAAAGTGCAATGGACGAGCGAATGGTAACTAAATGACATCATTTTGATATCATAATGTGCGTTCGAATTGTCCTCCTGTAGTTGCTTTCATCTAACAAATATGTGGGTACCACGTATTTTAGTTTGATACATACATCCTGTATAACATTCTAATGCTGTATTTTAATCAATCCAGAAAGCAACATATTTAAATTTTTACTACCACTGAGAGATTTTGTAGTTAAAACTTTAATTATTATTGGAATTAAAACAAAATATATAAGCTGCTATTTCTGGCTATGTTGTATTTTTGGCTTTAAGGTTAATAAGTACCTACTTATACGTCTAAGTTCATTTTTAGGGTTCCGTACCCAAAGGGTAAAACGGGACCCTATTACTAAGACTTCGCTGTCCGTCCGTCCGTCCGTCCGTCCGTCCGTCTGTCACCAGGCTGTATCTCACGAACCGTGATAGCTAGACAGTTGAAATTTTCACAGATGATGTATTTCTGTTGCCGCTATAACAACAAATACTAAAAACAGAATAAAATAAAGATTTAAATGGGGCTCCCATACAACAAACGTGATTTTTGACCAAAGTTAAGCAACGTCGGGAGGGGTCAGTACTTGGATGGGTGACCGTTTTTTTTGCTTTTTTTTGTTTTTTTTTTTGCTTTATGGTACGGAACCCTTCGTGCGCGAGTCAGACTCGCACTTGCCCGGTTTTTTATGTAAAATAACATAACATAAAACTTTAATCAATCCAGAAAGCAACATATTTAAATTTTTACTACCACTGAGAGATTTTGTAGTTAAAACTTTAATTATTATTGGAATTAAAACAAAATATATAAGCTGCTATTTCTGACTATGTTGTATTTTTGGCTTTAAGTTAATAAGTACCTACTTATACGTCTAAGTTCATTTTTATGTAAAAGAACATAACATAAAACTTACCAATATAATAGCTAAATCGACATGATATTAATTTACCTGAAAATAATATTGATCTACAAATACCTACACATTTATAAAAAAACATATAGGTACCTACCTAAAAATACTAAGGTAGGTAGTTATCTACAAATATGAGCATCGTGATCAAACTGTAATTTTTTATTGAATTATTTGTGATTCGCGGGGTTCAATAGTAACACTGCATTTTATATTTTTATTGTTTCACCGATTTTGATGTGATAACTGCTATGTTTTTAATTACTGATATGATTTTGTTATTAATTTCAAGCTCGACCTGATACATCTTTCCTTTTTTGGAATGTGAGCGTAGGTGTTCACTAAATCACCATTCCATATTTAATTTATTATTGTGATTTTATATCATATTGTATGGGTACATACAAAATAATTATCCCGGACAGGCACAATATGCAGGATGTAAGAGTCGATATTACTCCCGTGAGAGTAATTAATTTAATTCAATAATTTTATGATATGTTCACTTTATTATATTAAGTACCTATAAAGTTTCCTGAAATATTATAATATAATTGTTGAATTTTTAATTGCTGCCGCTTTAATCCGGATGAATTTTTGTTTATGATGCATAAATGTATAATTATAGAAAAATGATAGATTATTATAAAACGTTTTTATTGTCCAACATTATTTAACATTATTTCTCAAAAAAATACTGGATTACAACAACTAAAGTTATTTCAAAAGTAGTATTAACCTTTTTTTTGCGTTTCTCTAAATTTGTCCATGAGTGTATCTACTGTTGTTTATTTCTATAGAATAAGGCCCAGTTTCACCAACAACATTTAACAGACTGATTAACCTCAAATAGAAGTATGGAATTTCCCATACAAATACATTTAGCGAACGCTTTAACGGTGACAGACGGTTTTGTGCAACCGACCCTAAGTTATGTTAAATATTTGTCTACCTACCTTGGTTGTCACAGTCTGTCTGATGGCTCCTCTACACGATGGGCCAACGCCAGCCACTCCAAGGGACGCATTTATGCGTTAGAGGGAGCAAGTGCTATCTCATTCTACCGCATGGCTGCGTCCCTTGGAGTGGCCGGCGCTGGCCCATCGAGTAGAGGAGCCATGATGCTGACTATTCCCCTGCCTCTATTAAAACAATGGTATTTTAAGTTAATCTTTTTGGTTTACTAGTGAGTTTAAGAGAAATATAATCCGTTACGTTAAAATATGCCAAACAGTGCAAAGCGTGCCAAATTAGGCACAAATACACTTAAAAAGTTCCCTTCCCACCCTTTCATCAGTCACTTAAAAACAGTACAAAAACAACATATCAAATCAAACACATGTCAATTCCAAATATTTCTACGCTCATCCAAAAACAGACATTAATTTGACAGATCGCATTCTAACATTTTTGACAGACGGACGTCCAAACCAATATTTATATAATTAGATATATGGAATCATCAATCAGAATTAAAATTGAACGTTTTGACTGGTGTATAATTGCCGGCTAGTATGGTGGTTGTCATTAATTTTATAATACATCAATGTTGCTGGTAAATGATTGTTTTTGTGGGTTATTTTAGTTATTTATTAGAAAGAGTGTGTTGTTATTTAATTATAAGTTTACTTTAATTACTACGTATGAGTTTGATCCTGTTTAATTACCAAATGTAAAAAAAATATGTGACTCTGACAGTCTAGCATGAGTTGCGTTCTCGCGCGCGACTCTATTTAAGCGTGACTTCAAGTATGGACTCGCGCGCGAGTACGGAACTTAGGTATGCTAGACCGCCTGGAAAAGTCGAGCGCACAAGGCGCGGGAGGTCACCAATGCGTTGGTCAGACCTAGTCAAAAGTGCATTCAATGAACCACTCCATGAATGTACGTATACAAGAAGGACTCCAGTACGGGAGGAATGGCGACAGATTGTGAAGCTGCCACCGGCCCTGATAATGACGACCACGACCACTATGGCAAGAGCGTGACGACAAAGAAGAAGAAGACCGCCTGGTCTGGTCTTCACAAATCAGTTTGGTTTCACAAAGGGCCGTTCCACGACCGATGCTGCTTCGGTACTTATTAAATATATTTATGATATTTGGGAAAATTCTTGTGATGCAATTGGCATATTTTGTGATCTTTCTAAAGCATTTGATTGTGTGGATCATGGAACGCTCATTTTGAAATTAGAACACTATGGTCTGTCAGTAAATGCCCTAAACTTTATGTCTTCTTACCTTAGCAACAGAACACAAACAGTTGTTGTAAACAAAACCCGGTCTAGCGGTACTGTAGTCCAATTAGGAGTGCCACAAGGTTCTATTTTGGGTCCATTCCTGTTTTTGGTTTATATAAATGATTTGCCATGTGTAGTAGAAAATCTTTGTGAAATTGTTCTTTTTGCTGATGACACATCATTAGTTTTTAAGGTTGATCGGAAATCTACC
Source organism: Cydia fagiglandana (assembly GCF_963556715.1). NCBI lineage: Eukaryota > Metazoa > Arthropoda > Insecta > Lepidoptera > Tortricidae > Cydia > Cydia fagiglandana. The sequence goes on along the minus strand of NC_085951.1, from coordinate 1,636,719 downwards.
GATTACAGTGTAATAAACAGCACACTCGTTAATGTACTTAACTGGTTTACTATGAACAATTTGCTTCTTAATGCTAAGAAAACTAAATGCATTAGATTTTCTTTGCCGAATGTTAAACCAGTCGATACTAAGATACTTTTGAATAATGAATGCTTAGAGATGGTAGATAAAGCACTGTTTCTTGGTTTAACATTGGACAAAAATCTACAATGGAGTCCTCATATAAGAACACTAGCAAACAAATTAAGTTCGGCCGCTTACGCTGTGAGGAGAATTAGACAATTTACTAATGTTGAAACAGCTCGCCTTGTTTATTATAGTTATTTTCATAGTGTAATGTCATATGGTATTCTGGTTTGGGGCAAAGCAGCTGACATACAGACTATATTTGTCTTACAAAAGAGAGCCATTCGTTCTATATATAATTTAAGGGTGCGTGAATCATTAAGAGAACTCTTTAAAGAAATTAATATTTTAACTGTCGCTTCCCAATACATATATGATAGTATTATTTATGTTGTTAAGAATCTAGACTCCTTCACTAAGAATTCTGATGTCCATAACTATAATACTAGAAATAAAAACAAGCTTGCTATCAGAAAGTTTCGTGTTCGTAAAGTACAGAAGTCATTCGTTGGGCAATGCATTCATTTTTATAACAAGTTACCTGAGGATGCTTTAAGATTACCCTTTTCAGCTCTTAAGAATTACTTAAAAAAGTCATTGATGTTGAAAGCTTATTACAGAGTCGAGGACTACTTGACAGACAAACATGCATGGTCCAAACCAGAAACTGTAATAACGACAAGTAGCAATTAAAAGCATTGTATTATGTGTAGAGTTAAGGTGACTCAGCTCAGGTAAAAAGCACATCAAATTGTATGAAAGCATCTCATAACAATCAGTCAGATTCATATAATATGTATTCTCATTTCTTTTATTGATTTTATTTCTTTTCCTTTTGTAAGAATTTGATATGTTTTCTGAAAGAGCTACGTATTTGTATAAAGTTATGTACTTACTGAGTATAATTGCATGAATTCTATAGTAATTTAAATTGTATTTTTCTTAATTACTCGTAATGCATGTTAATTATAAGATGTAATCATGTTTTGAAAAGATGTGTCCCGCCGAGTTTGTTGCCGGTCCCATATTGGGATACCCTCCTCCAATTGAGGGGGGATTTAAATCTTCTCGGGGCAGAGGTGTACGGTTGGAGCCGGTAAAGGTTTATTTGACGTTCATAAGCGCATTGTAATATGCCTACTTGAATAAACAATTTTTTATCTTTACCTTTATCTTCTCAAATTGACGTCCCATTTTGAATTTAGGTGCATATTCCGTATTAGAACAGTCAGCAGTGAAGTATGGTGCAGTGTTCAAATTAATAGGAAACTGTATTTTATGCCCAAGGCCACTAAATATTAGAAATAAGAATGATTATTCAAACCATACATGTGTGTACCCTTTTGCTAAAAATAATTTCTGTCACCTGCGCAGTTTAGGTACTAGAAAATAAAAACTAGTAGATCTTTATCAGCGTGGTATCGACCAAAAATCACAGTTCCGTAAATAACAAAAAATAATAATCGGATCAATGTTCACTGTCACCGATAAACACCGAAAAAACACCTTTTCAAAACGCCGCCATTTTTTCTTCAAACACCCACGAAACCCAAAACAACCACAGCAAAATCGACTTTGAAGTAAACGTGTAAAAGTTGGAATTAGATGGACACGCTTATTGTTCTATTTTCAAAAAACCGCGCCGATACGCTGGGTGCTTTACAGTTCACGCTACTCTTCGATATTCCCACAAAAAGGTTAGAGATCGCACGTATAAAGAACTTTTTTCTTTTTTTCGATATCTGGCATAGACAATTGAGGAGCGAAAGACAGCAATTGATATGGGTTTATCCCAGCGGGTTACGTTTTTTTGTGTAACCATTGAGGTTGAGTATGAAATGCGGTGATGTGTGAATGACAGTATGATACTTTTTGACGTGAGAATAGTGTTGATAATCTGTTCATTTACAGAATTTTTAGTTTGTATTTAATTTTTATTTTTATATACATCAACTTTAAATAAATTATTCTCAATTTTTTATTACACGTCTTAATCGGAAACGTACCTTCTATCTTTTGTACGACTATCATTCCTCGTTGCGACGATACTAAATCATTTCAAATTTGCTTGCATTTTTTCACATTTGACGGTTTCGCAATTACTTATATTTGGCTCGGCTCTTTCGACGAAGATGATTTTTCCGATTCCGCCAATTGCCATCGTCTCTTTTAAGGGGTCCCAGCTTTTCTTTCTTAACACCTCTGTACCTGCAATAATATGTTACTCTTCGAAGGCCGCAAAAATATGTGACACGGTCTTATGGCTCTACAAATTAGATCGTGTCAGATATTTTTGAGGCCTTCGAAGAGTAACATATCAATGCAGATGACTGCACTTATTGTAAAAAATTTAACAATCAACCTTATCCAGCAGCAGCGGTGGTGCCCGAGTAGATATGACGTCCGACTTTCAATCCGAAGGTCGCGGGTTCATCCTGGCTTGTACTAATGAGTTTTTCGGAACTTATGTACAAAATATCATTTGGTAAATAGCAACTAGCTTTTCGGTGAAGGAAAACATCGTGAGGAAACCTGCATACATTTGTGAAGAAATTCAAAGGTGTAGGTATGTGAAGTACCCAATCCGCATTGGGCTAGCGTGGGGACTATAGCCCAAGCCCTCTCGCGCATGAGAGGTGGCCTGTGCGCAGCAGTGGAACGTAGGTATACAGGGTGTTTTTTGGCTGTTTCATACATTTTGGCCGGTACATTCTGTATGGGAGGGTAATTTTTTTTCGCGATTTCAGGGTTGGTCCTTTAGTAACAGTTGCTCAGTATAATCCCAAAAGCTCCCTCGCAACGCAAATGCACTTATTTTTTGGCCACCGTGTACAGACTGAATTATCATATTATTATTATAACCTTATCCACATTATTGATGTCGTTGACAACTAGGAGCTGTCTCGCAAGGTGGTCACGACTCACGAACACTTCACATATCTACACATGTAGGCTGGATTATCCGATACTACCACCAATAAGAACAAATCAATGTGGAAATAAAGTACGCCATTACGTATAACTGAATCAAACTTTGTTAATATTGCCTATTGAAATTTGAAATAATTGACCTTCATGATCATATAATTTAACATATACAATTCTGTGCGGCTACCATCAGTTTGGCATTGACATAAACGCTATCGCGAACGTAATTTATTTTCTATATATTTCTTTCGCACTAATATGTCAGTACAAGCGAGATGCATAGAAAGTAAATTACGTTCACGATAGCGTTTATGTCAATGCCAAACTCATGGTACCCGTACTGATAAGTAAAACAAACAACTGCCGCTAGGTTTCGCAAGTAGTTGATTTTTATATGGTATGTCATAATACTGCTATCAGCAGTGAAGTGACTATAACAACTTTTAGAAAGTAAATTGAACATTATAAATATTTATGATACATATTATGCTTTAAGGTATGACCATATTCAAGACCGAGAGTTATACTATATTCTTTCAACTACCGGCTTAAAACTAAATGAAAAGGTACCTACAGATATAGAAAAAGGACCTAATCAAAATGAATTAGATATACTTATTTAACCTTTTAACCACTTAGATTTTTTTATTGAGCGTGCTCGCGTCGCCGCCGGTACGATATTGTATGTCTTATGTATCAGAAGTTAAAAGGTTAAATGAATAGGTCTATCGATGGCGAAATACCGTGAACTCTTAATTAACATTTTTAGTAATAAACATTTTCATTTATTTAGTAAACATAGTTAGGGCTTATGCACAAATCACGCGAGGTTCAATGGGGGAGGGGGGTCACGAAAAACTCACGATAGATCACGTTGGGGGAGGGGGGTATAAGAAACCTCACGTGTATTTTTCCACAGTAAACGAAACTAAGAAAAAAAACCTACCACATGAGTAGATAGGTTTGTGTCGGTTTCGTTATACATAAATGTTAACTCTGCACTTCAAAATAGTGAGTCTATTTAACGAAAATAGAAAAATAAACAATATTTTCTAAATACAACAATATTTATCTTAAAATTAGGCGAATGAAATAATTAAAAAAAATACACGTGAGGTTGCGTCGGGGGTAGCCAAAAACCTCACCAAATATCACCAAGGGGGGGGGGGGGGTCAAAAAGTAGCCGAAAATACCTCGCGTGATTTGTACACAACCCCTTAGGAGTTCATGGTATTTCGCCGTTGATATTTTAATTATTTTTCAATACAGTTGCTCAAAAAGTGCTACTTTACGTAGCTGTTTAGCGTGCGGAAAGTTGGTTATCTCGAACTAGTGCTTTTTACTTTTCCAATTTTTTTAAATTTATACTTGTTCCAATTCACGACTACTTATTGATGAGTGTTAATATTAGTTTCCTTTAAACGTCGTAATCAGCATAAAAACCTACCGTTAATGTAATAATACGAAAAATATTACATATTTCATATTTAATTACTTACCTCTTCATCATTATAACACGTTTATTTTTTAATATTCAATATTGAAAATTCCGTTCTTAATAAGTTGACTGAATGGAACGGAATAGCTGCCAAACGCCCATAGATATAATATACTTAAAGACGACGTCTAACCGAGCTGTCACTGTTACCACTTTTGTTTAGTGTACGATTAACAATGTTTTTCTTATTTTTTCGCAACTGTATTAAAAAACGTCGTTCGATACACGTGCGGAAATGTCATTCTTCACTCGTCCCGAGTCTTGCCACTCGCCTGCGGCTCGTGGCAAGATATCTCGGTACTCGTGAAGTAATGACATACCTTCCGCACTAGCATCGAAATGTACTATTTCTTCCGTTAACTTTGCAGCATCGCCATTTGACAACCGTGGAATTATCAAACCTCCATCTCGATCATAAAACGCGAAAAAGAAAGAAACCCGTTTCCACTCGCTAGAAACGGAATCAAAAATAGAATTTAATCATAGCAATACCCTCAAGACTTAACCCATCACTTTGATCGACACTGAATTAAAAAAGTATAAATCTCTTAAAAAAACGATTCGCCATTTTAATTATAAATAACCTTCCCGTCAAACCGTTGTTACAAAACGATTGAAAAATCAAAATTCTGAAGTGTAATATCAAACCCAACTTATAATTGGTTGCTTCGCTGGTTAAGCTAAAAACTTGCCCTTAAATCCGTTCTCCATTCACTCTAAACTCAACTCTATCCCCCTAACTTTAAGGTTGAATATTCGATGGTTGTTGTTTTTTATTAAGGCGTAGTGGTTCAATATTTATAAGACGTCTGTGTATCGGAACCGAAGAGCCGTCTTCCAGGCCGATGACGTTTGACGTGCAGTCTGACGTCCCCTTTGGGTGGGATCGCAAGGGACGGGCGGAAGCGATTTCAGTGGATCTTATCAGTTCTTTACTAGTTTTGAGATTATCGGCCTGATTCGAACTTTAAGATATCAATATCAGCGAAAACTTGCTAAAGATACGATATACATCGGATATGTCGGTGTCAAAAGTCATCCATTAAGGGGAGTGGACAGTTGACAATGAAACCAAACGTGACTTAGAACCTAGACTTAAACATAGAAAAGACTTAAATCTGAATCATCAAAAATCTAGCTGGATCCACTTCTTATAAGTACCTTAGGAACACAAAGTTTAATTCTGCCAAAGGAAACCTTTTGTGCAGAAAAAGCCGTAGAAACGGAACTATAACTTGAACTAAGGCTTCATAAACCACTGCAATTCGCGTGCAGATCGTACCATAAAAATCTTTACAGTAAGAAAATCTGGTGCTCCATTGTGACAACCTGTAATCAAAGCAAACTACGTCGAAAATTTAAGAAGCCATATGTACTGTAAAATGTTGTACGATAGGCGAATAGCTATTTCGTAACTCGTGCCAATTTCAATTTCCTATTGTATCGTATATAACTATTAACAAATTTCAAAATCAGTTTAACTACCGCTAAAGGATTTTTCTGGAAATACTATTAATCGCTTGTATTTTATAACTTGTAGCTCACCGAGGAGCATCGCAACTGTACGAGCAAATAAAACACGTGAACGATCCAACCCGCACCGCGGGCTTTGAATAAGTTAGAGCTAATATGTAGATTGTTTATATACTGTACTATACCTGTGTACGTACCTACTTTAGTATTATCCGATCGAGTGTAACAGGTAAAGCGTCTAGAGTTAGACCGTAAAAAGTCTGCAGCGATTTTGATAGCCCACGCAGTGCAAGTGTCATTTTAAACGTCAGACTTCTATGAAATTATGACGTATAAATAACACTTACACTGCTTGGGCTATCAAATCCGCTGCAGACTTTTATTGGTCCGACTATGGCCATTTTCTCTTAGTTAACTGTGCTGCACCTTTAACGGCCGGTTAGCAATCGTTACAAAACTGACGGTCGATGTCAAATCCCATACATACATTACATTTTGTCAGGAATGTAACGGTTAAGGTGACAGTCCATTTCCAACGACAGCTGCAATACTATTCATTTTACTGTGGAAATTGACAATAACAGGGAATTGTATTGAATTGAATTGAACACATTCAGTACTAGTAGTTAAGTGCAGCTGCGGTTAGAAATGGAATGTTACCATTAGACGTTACTGAAATACGACTTAAGTCGCGCTTTAAAGTGCAAGTTGAAATGAGAATGCCCCTAGGTATTACCAAATATGTTTGGTTTTAAGTTTGATTGGATCAAGAACTTTTTTAGTATGAGTTATGCAACTTCCCTCTGGACTTAATAAAATACAATATAATACAAATACTCTTTATTTTACACCTCAATAAGGGGTCATCCATTAATTACATCACACGTTTAGGGGAAGGGAGGGGGTCAAGAAAATGTGACATGTTGTGACAAGGGGGAGGGGAGAGTCATAAACTTTGTGACGTCACTTTAACTTCATCACTTTCATCAGTAACCGAAAATGTATTTAAATTATTTTATACGCTAATTATCATTTAAATAACAAGGTTTTGAAACGATAATCGTTTTTATTCGTTTAATTTTATTTCTTAATCAAGTTTTGGGTTATAAAATTACTAATATTTCTTTTGTCAAAAATATTTTGATAAAATATTAAATAAATATATGTCGATTTCGTTGAACAATTGTGACGTCACACCAGGGGGGAGGGGTTTGCCAAATGTGACCAAGTGTGACAAGGAGGGGGGGGAGGGGAAAAAAAACCTAGAAATTCGTGTGACGTAATTAATGGATGACCCCTAAGAGGCTAACACGCGTATTCGGGAAACGAGATAATCACAAGATCTAGAAACGATATAGAGATCGACTAGATGTGACTTGGATATCTAAGTCATAACTTGTCGAAATCGTTCAAGAGGACCTCCAGAATCGCGGAAACGTCAAATTTGACATATGTATCATACAAATATCTTTAAATTATCCATATCGTAACTTGCTGAGGTCTAGTAGAGATCTAATACATTTTCAGAATCGAGCCATGAGCCAAGTTTTGCTAAGTTTTATACCTAAGCTAAACGTACTAGTGCTCGACATGCTAATGTCCAATAGATGACACCTTGCTGTCACCTCTATTGATAATGGCATGTACTGGGACCGCTTAGAAGTAGAGCACCAGTACGTTTACCTTATATCTTATATCTATCTACCTCATGTTTAAAATGTAAAGTGAACTAAATTTCTTTTCAAAGTAGCGTAAATCACAAGTCATTAAACATTTTTTGTGATTTATGCTACTTTGAAAAGTAATTTAGTTCACTTTACATTTTAAATATCTTATAAAGCTGTTTTAATATCATAATATCCTTTAAAAGTACAAAAAATATCACGAAAAAAAATAAAAAAATTAAAAATAAAATTGTCTGATTTCAACGAGAGTAGGAGCATACAATTGCTAGTTGTTTATGGAGTTAGAAAAACATATTTTGTATCACGTAAAAAATTACACCCTGTATATGAAGCTTCCAGTCTGATATCTAATTATTACAAAATCGGCACTGTCGGCGCGATTCGAACTTTAAGATATCGCGCCGTTAGACATTCACTAGACATGAAATAGTAAAGATATGTGACGTTCCACGGCAAAAGGTACCTTATGGCAGCTGGCGCTTACGCTTATTATTAACGCCGCTCCAATATTCAGTCGAGGTACCTTTCGCCGTGGAACGTCACATATCTTTACTATATCTTATCTAGTGCATCTCTAATTCATTTTCCGAATCGCGCCGTGTATGCCGCTATCATACGCATAAAAACCTAAATGACATATCAAACGATCAAATACAATGGCGAAATAGATCTGCATATTCATCCAATGCAAGCACGAACTAGTCCATACATTATGCTAATTGAACATACATACATACATACATACAAGCCCAGATTGTTTTGTAAAGCCCGGTAGCACGACGAGCATTAACTTTTTTTCAACTGACAATAATCTTACCATATACGATTCGCTATTAAGAATCAATACCAAAACCTGGCAGAAGTCCATGACTAGGACAACGCTTTGTTTAAAAAACGACGTAAGCGCCGTAGAAATCGGAACAAATTAAGCTGTTCTGCGCGAAGGGATGTGGGAGTGTTGCAGTTTAGTAGTGGATAAGGTCGGGGACTTCGGCCCAATATGCGGGCTATGGTTGAGAGTAAAAAGTATGTCCATGATTGTTTATTGTATTGAATCGTCCAATTGTACGGTGGGCGGCACAGGTTAAGGTAATTTTATTATTGGTTGTCCAGCAGAGCGCAGAAGAGATGTGAATTACAACCGAATTATTTAATATTTTGTCAGTGCAATAAACTCTGTTACTATTAGTTTATTACCGAAGCTATTGGTTGATTTCCCTCATCTCCGCCTCGGTGGACAGACAGCCTAAAGTTTATAAAGTCGGCCGTAAAGGACCTACATTTGTCCCTTAACCTGTCATCAAACTGTTCTTGTATAAAAATGCAGAAAGGCAAGAATACTTATGCTCGTTTGTCCAGCTGTAATGTTCGCTTAGGTCGCATTTTCAGTCCATTCTGGTGAAATTTTGTGAGCATGTTCGATAATCATTATGAATTTTTAGTAGAATCAGATTTTGGAAGCATAAAATGGTACCTACAGCCATGGGATTCGAGAGGTGTAAAGCTCACGACTCACGAGCAGTGCTGTTGGCCGAACGTTAATTGCAATTGACCATTAACCATGTGATGTGCTGCCTGGGCAGGAGTCACATATCCCCTCGGCCTGGAAGGCTGGAGAGGTTTACCGAGCTAGTCTCAGGTTTGGGAGAAAGGGGACTTACGGGTTGTTAACACAAACACGGATAGTACACTGGTATAGACGGGGCTTTATGCCGTTTATTGAAAACACTTAATAGCTAACACTTATCACTAATATGCCCCGGTGGGCCGGTTCCCTATAGTAGCGGCGGGATACGCGTGTGCCCTAGGTAATCTAGACGCAAACCTAGCTCCGGGTTAGATCGTGGTAGGCGGGAATGATAGGGACGATCGAGGACAGGAGTTACGCCGGCCGGCGGTGTCCGCTACAGGCCCTGCGTATGAGGATTCACTGGCAGGCGGTGACCGCTCCAGCCCGTGATGGAAGGGAACAGCCTGGCCTAGGCGCACATATGTCACCCCGGCCGCGACCGCAAGAAAGGGGCTAGGAGAGGTGTAAGTAATCGTGGTCGGCGGGAAGGTTAGATTGAGGGCAGGGGCTACGCCGGCCGGCGGTGTCCGCTACAGGCCTTGCGTATGAGGATTCACTGGCGGGCGGTGACCGCTCCAGCCCGTGATGGAAGGGAACAGCCTGGCCTAGGCGCACATATGTCACCCCGGCCGCGACCGCAAGAAAGGGGCTAGGAGAGGTGTAAGTAATCGTGGTCGGCGGGAAGGTTAGATTGAGGGCAGGGGCTACGCCGGCCGGCGGTGTCCGCTACAGGCCTTGCGTATGAGGATTCACTGGCGGGCGGTGACCGCTCCAGCCCGTGATGGATGGGAACAGCCTGGCCTAGGCGCACATATGTCACCCCGGCCGCGACTGCAGGAAGGGACTAGGAGAGGTGTGTCGCCGAGAAGCGGCGGGGACGGAATGGCCCCTGTACTGAGTGCTGCGCGCGGTTATATAGCTGCCGGTTGGTGCTCCCCTCCGTCGCGCCCCGCACCGCGCCGTCGTGTCGGTGTGGCCGGATTCCGCTCAGGGCGCGTCGCTGCGGTGACATGGCGCGCTGGTGACATGGCTATGTCACAACCATGACAAATTGAACCGTAAACGGTAACGGACGGTTACAGTTGACGGTTCAACTTGTACTGGTTGATGGTCAAGAATTTTCAATTGCATTAACGTTTCGGCCAACACTGCTCACGAGACACTAGTTTAAATCCTTAAACAAAAACGGGTCACTCACGTATTTTTAGTGGAAGATTGCTCAATATTATTTAATAGTTTATTATTTAGCATTAGCTCGCAGTCTACGTCGGTCTTTCAACGCGCGAAGTTCCTCGATGGAGCGAAACTTGACGTCCAATCTTTGGTTTAAAATACTTGATACCCGTTTATTTATTTTTGATATGTTTGTGTCTCACGGAAGTAATGCTGATGATATTTCTGTCGGTAGAAGCTGCGCGGGCGGCTGTACGCGCGCGGGTAGGCAAATGAGTTGCCCCGCTGCCGATACGGCTTATTTTCATATTTGTCCACTCTTATTGTTTATTGCTTCTGTTTCAGGGTTGGTAATCATTGGAAATAAAACTCTGATTTATACTTTCATAATTTTTAATTTAACTGGATTTATTCGCGTATACTTGATAAACAAGACCAACTGCGGCTATTCGCAGCACGGATTGCACAGGTTGCGGGTTCAAATCCTGCCGGAAGCGTACATTTTTGAAGTTTTTCGTTTACTTATAGTATTAAAAAAATTGTTAATCTTTCTCCGAGACCACGGGGACAATGCCATCCTCAAAAGGTAGGCAAGAGGAAATTTTAAAGCTTAAGAATATTTACTTAGTAAATGGTTTAATTTGTACTTTGTAGATAAATATTTACCAGTAGGTACCAGTTTTTTAATAAAAGTTTTTGGCAAAAATTTCAGTTTTGGTACAAGCGTTTATCGCTGACTGTACTTTTCTTACGACAGACAATTAATACTCATCGAGACAATTCTAAAAACCTCTAACACATAGTTCATATGGTCACCTCCTGTCTCCATCATCAGATCAGCTCGATGGTACCATAATATTGCATTGTCATCCGATTTATACATGCATGCAAAATTTCAGCTCAATCGGAAACCGGAAAGTGGATCAAATTTAACTTGCAAGATTTGATTACAAACAGACAGACAGACACACAGACAGACAACGGTCAGGTGAAAGTAAATAAAAGCTTGTAAAAATTGAGGCTCGTTGAGAAGCATCATCTTTATTGTAATAAAATAAATAGTTATAGGTATCGCATCACAATATTAGTTGTGTTTCTGTGATTAAAATAAAATAAATAGTTACCTATAGGTATCGCATCACAATATCAGTTGTGTTTCTGTGATTAATACTTAACATTTTTCGACAAATATAAGTACATTTTTATTCAACACCGGACTGCTGGAATTCAAGCCAAGGTTAATTTATAAAACAAAGTCATTATACGTTTTTTAAACATGATTTATAAACTTTTGGCTTATAAAGGACGATCTTACACAAATCAATGGAATATATACCACAGAAAGCTCAATGTGTTGTATTTTGTGTGTGTGTGTAGGTACTATACTTAATAATCAAACGAACTTACCTGTGAAGTTTGATTACAATTATACGAGTATCCAAATCCAAGACAACAAATATAATTTACAAGCAGCAGTACATGGAATCATGCCGTCCTTGTCACACATTTTAGAGATATAATATTTAAAAAACAATTTCGCGCTGTTCCCCTACCTCACTACGCCATCGTCCCTCGCCATCCCACTCTAACCCCGCTCCTCAGATACCCGTCATTATTTCAGAGTGGATCTTTTTTGTGTTATGAACAGAGACTATTTTATTTTAATTTTCGGGGTTGGGGGGCGGGAATTTGTTGTCTTGGATTTGGATACTCGTATAATTGTAATCAAACTTCACAGGTAAGTTCGTTTGATTATTAATTATACTTCCTATCCAAATCCAAGACAACAAATATAATTTACAAGCAGATGTTCAGAGCCTTGTATCTAAATACAGGTGCGAAAATAAAATGAAATATCGATATGAAATCAGTAAGTTACGTATACCGTTACTGATATGACTGATTACAGCTGAAGAGATTTACCTGCAAATGTAATTTTATATAAGTATAGCATTGTATATTATAATGATAAGCGTCATTGATTAACGGGTAAAATTAGGTACCTTTTATATTCCTTTTTGGTGAAAGAAAAAAATAATAATCATAAATAAATTAAACTTTCTTAGTTTTTATTGTAATAATATAACTATAACTTTAAAAAACAACTTCTTAAAATTATGGTTATAACTGTTGTATAATGTAATTTTGCCTTTGCTTATGTAGACCATTGAAAGGTGTGTTCAATCTTTAGTTATAGCTCTGAACCAATTTTTATAGCACTTTATACCCATTATATTATTCGAATTTCAATTTAAATTTAACTAAGATATACATTGTTTTAATTTTCAAGATTATAATTACTACAACGGTTTAGGTTGTTTTCTGCCAGACACTATACATAATAAATAAGCTGTTTTTTATCATTTAGATTTTACCTCTCACTGGATGTAATTATTTTTTGCGTTATGATTAATCTATGAATGTATGTCTTTTTAAGTATTGACAAGTAGAATAAAATATAACTTTATGACAGTTTGCAATGAAGATCCAATACAACAATAAATACCCTCTTCTATACAAAGCCTGTGGGTAAAGGAGATTTTTCTTCATTGTAAGGTTGTCATAGAAATCAAGTTTCTATACATTTAGACTAAGTCCGGACAATGACTAGTAGAAAAGCCTGTAGGTGCTGTATTGAAACTTATAATTTTTCACATTTTCAATTATAATTCAGCTTCAAATTATAGATTTATATAGTTGGTCAAACCAATATGTCAGTCAGTAACAGGAAAACTATACTCATCCTTTCCTTTTGGGTGCTAGTACTGGTGTAAGACAAAGATAGTACGATTCTCTCTGTCTTTGATTGAAATGAGACAGTCACATTCTCAAACGATATGTAACTAGCTAAATAATGTATATAGATAGACTACCTTTATTAATAAATAACTCGTCTTTCTTTACGTATCTGACCGATGACGACTACACGTGATACAAGTGGCAAGTAAACTTTGGTAGATTGTAGTGTAGGTAGTTAGGTCTTAAATTATGATATATTCGTGTATAAGGCATTTACTTGAAATTTATCATTCAAGGAGTAACTTATAGTAACCTTTTTTAAAAATATCAATTATACTGTGCAGCGTGCACAGTATTCTTGTGATACACCCAATCAACAATAATTATTTAAGCTTTCTAGTGTTACGTAGCATTCAATAGGGTATTATTACAAAATTCCATGTTAGCAAATCGTTTTGACAGTTCTAAAAAGGTAACTGATTTGTAGTAGTAGTAGTAGTAGTAGTAGGAAAATACCCTATTATAACTGTACAGCAATATAATATGACAACCTAGAGCATTTAAATTAATGACAATATTTAATTTTATTATTGTTGATGGATATCAATCTTTTATTGCGATTGTCAATCTAGCTATTTAGCGATGGCGACTCATGTAACAGGTTACAGCATTTAACTCTGGTTGCATTGTTGTGCAATTGTGCATATTGGTTTTCAGCTAAGGATTCCAGCGTTGATTTCGCGTCGTGGGATATATGCATCAACCACGGTGCAGCCCTTGTTAGTTGCGGCGACGGTCCCCTGAAGTTTAGAGCTGAGATAACCAGTAAGCAAATCGTACCGGATTTGTTACGAGTAGGTAAATCGGGCTCGTTGAGATGCTATATATTTGACTGCAGGACAAATATGCTGTTTGAAGCTATTTGGAACACATAACTTCGTTATATGTATGTATAATAATGTGAATGTAAAACCGGTTAAAGGGTTATATCTCTTTCCATATATTGTTTACTCGTCATACAGCACTGTTGGTGTACTTAACAGGATTTTAGGCTGCATTAACACCAGTTAAATTGCTTCAACGTAACTAAAATCTCCTTTGTATTTCACATACGTAAAGTCACATCATCACTATTAAAGTGGAGGCAACATAAAGGTCTGGATGCAGACTATGACAAGTACATTACATTGGCATCAACACTGTTACAGTGGAGCACGGTTATATATCTTTGACTCATTTTATAACGATCAAAGCGTCTGCAGAACAAACATACCGAAGAGCGTAAAGACCGAAGACCGAAGTGACTGAAGAACGAAGTGATCGAAGAGCGAAGCGACTGAAGAGCGTATCATCAGAAGAGCGTAGCGACCGAAGAGCGTAGTATCCGAAGAGCGAAGCGACCGAAGAGGGTAGCATCCGAAGAGCGGAGAGACCGAAGAGCGTAGCATCCGAAGAGCAAAGCGGCCAAAGAGCAAAGCGACCAATAAACCAAATGACCGAAGCAATCGAAGAGCGAGTCAGCCATTATTATGTAGTTTTTGATATTATGCAATTATCATCATAAATCTTCAACACAGTAAATGTGGAGTAAGGATAACCTCTTTACTATTAATGAGGAGCAAATTCAACCTCGACGCTGTGAAAGCGGAGCTCTCGACACAATTACTGTGGAGTAAAAATAGCCTCATCACTATTAAAGTGGGGCAAACTTACCCTCAACGCTGTTAAAGCGGAGTTCTCGACACAATTAATGTGGAGTAAAGATAGCCTCTTCACTATTAAAGTGGGGCAAATTTAGCCTCAACGCTGTTAAAGCGGAGCCCTCGACACAATTGATGTGGAGTAATGATGGCCTCTTCACTATTAAAGTGGGGCAAATTTACCCTCAACGCTGTTAAAGCGGAGTTCTCGACACAATTAATGTGGAGTTAAGATAGCCTCTTCACTATTAAAGTGGGGCAAATATAACCTCAACGCTGTGAAGGCGGAGCTCTCGACACAATGAATGTGGAAAATTTTGCCTCGACTTCTCGTTTGTAACTAAATATTTATCCTATATGAATTTTAATTTATATGTGTTATTTAATGTGCAATATCATAAACTCTCCTTTTGTCATTGACTTTTATTTGGTAACACGGTTTATACCGAGTACTTACCTACCTGTTTGATGATCATCTCGTTGCATAGTATACCTAAGTTTCTAAGTACTCACTCTACGTAAACTACCAAATTCTGAATCCCAGTTGTCATTAGGAGGTTTACTTATATTTCCGATACGATTTACGCATGAGTTTACGATCCTCAACGCTATTGTACTAGCGGAGTATTATTATTTGACATAGTCCATAATATTACACAAATCAAGTCCCAATACTTTGATGCGAGTGTATAAAAAGAAATTGATGTTAGCACATTCATGAGGTTTACTTACTCGTACAAAGATATACTGTTCACACTTGGTACGCCTCCGTTATACAGTACTGTTGTAGAAAGTAACTGGCTATGTGATGTTAAACATATAGCATTGGTACTTAATAGTGTCAATCAGTAATGTCTATTTATCACAAAGCAGGAGATCTGTTGAGCAAAAGGAGGCGACCACACCGACTGGACCCAAGACTCGACGATACTGCGATGTGCGATTAAAACCAGTACCTAATCCGTTTAAATCCTTACGATACATTCACTATGTCGGTATCGGAGCACGCATAGCGAGTGCTCGTCGTATACATCGATTACTGGCATTAAACACTTTAAACAGTCGGTCAAACTATTATTCAAGTATCTATTTAATGAAATTTTTTATGTACCTACATATAAAATGTAGGTATCTGTATACCTACAGGTATGAGGATACCTCCTCATAAGATGCTAATTAAACTTATTGTTTAAGTAAAGAATAAGTCTATTTGCACAAAGACACATTTGCTACCGTGCATAGGCACTTAAATATTACCAATCGGCAAGGATTAATATTGTTACCTATCTTTTTTATTACACAGTAGGGTAGATCGGACATGGTAAGAGCCGTTTTCGTGAAACGATTACCTTTTTATTCAAAACATGAAATGTTAGTAATATCGTACATATTACTATAATCTTTGGATTTTGTATTAGTCATATAACTGGGTTAAAGATCATTTTGATTTATCTATTTATAGCTCCGTACTTATTTCACCCGTAATTATTTTATTCTAAAAAGGAGGTAGTTGTAACAAGTGATTTCATACGGAAGCAAAGATTACTTACATAGTTGATTTATTACGTAATGAGTTTATAACGCTAAATGAAAATACGATTTCAAATTAAAGATTACTAGCCATGTAAGGTATTATTGCAAACGAGACTAGACTTGCCGTGCCGAAAAACCATTCATTTTTTGCTCGGCCACGGCTGCCGGCGG
This sequence comes from Cydia fagiglandana, assembly GCF_963556715.1. NCBI lineage: Eukaryota > Metazoa > Arthropoda > Insecta > Lepidoptera > Tortricidae > Cydia > Cydia fagiglandana. The sequence continues at coordinate 1,620,123 of NC_085951.1, read as the reverse complement.
TACAAGTAATGTTTTGATTATATAATTATCATTCAGCGCTTAATAGACATATTAAAATTACTCACCCTAACTTCATCAATCGACACACACACAGACATTTTTAGAGGAACACTATTTTGGCGAAAATACGTGTGATTCGGACTAACACAAAAACATGTAATGACGGGTATCTGAGGAGCGGGGTTAGAGTGGGATGGCGAGGGACGATGGCGTAGTGAGGTAGGGGAACAGCGCGAAATTGTTTTTTAAATATTATATCTCTAAAATGTGTGACAAGGACGGCATGATTCCATGTACTGCTGCTTGTAAATTATATTTGTTGTCTTGGATTTGGATAGGAAGTATAATAGACGATGATACACATAAGAAAGATACATAGATTACTCATGAAAAAATAATCAAAAACAAAACACTAAAATAAATAATGATATACATATATTATTTATGTAGCTACCTGTACATATAGCACCAAAGTTGGGTGATGGTTTTCTGTTGTTTTTGGATATCTTGTTAATTTTACTTTAATAGAACGACGTGACAACCCTAACAGCCATTTGACGTCCATGTTTATTGTTGATATTTTTTAGTCTGCGGATTGTCCCGACCATGATATTCAAATTAGGGCTGCCCATTGTGTGGCCATGTAAATATTCCTTCGACCACAGTAATGTCTTAGGCATAGTATACACCGTTAATGTAAGTGATTTTGAAAGTCTTGTTCAACCTCAGTCCTTTAAATTGTACCCATAAGCACAGGAACCTGACGACCTGGTAAAGGTTGCGAGAGTCCGCTGGATGCGGGTGGCGCAAGACCGGTTATTGTGGCACTCTTTGGGCCTATGTCCAGCAGTGGACGTCCTCTGGCTGATATGATGAAGATGATGAACCACAGGAAAGGTCACAGCAAAATGTCATGTTGCTTGAATCTGGAAAAGCACATCTAAAGCCACTCATCCTTTTTTTAAATCTAGGTACATATTACAAAAAAGCCTTTATCAATGAGATATGTCGGCTCCGTTGGGTCTCTATATTACAGAGTTTCAATAAGTGTTACTAGATATAAAAAAAAAACTGTACAGATGAGTAAACATATTTAATGGAATGTGACCGGACCGAAGCCTGTGAGCACGTACAATATTCGCCTCGTTTAAGTCAGCCACTTCCCACCAGGGTATCCGAAGAGGCTCACATTGAATGGTCTTGTACCAGATTCCTTTCTATTGCGATCTTTCTTCAGAGAACTCCTCAGTCACTCATCCTTAAGAAAGGTGGGCGACACTATTGAGTCTTAGGGCCCGATTCGGATTTTGAAATAGAAATCTATTAGATATCTTTTAGACATCACAAAGATACGATAACGATATGTTTAAGATCTAACCTGTCAAATTTGACATTTGCGCGATTCTGGAGATACTCTTGAACGATTTCCACAGGATATGACTTAGAGATCTAATACACATCTAATAGATATCTTACTCTATCTAACGTAAAAGTGACATTGGTGGCCCGAATTGCGCTGCAAAAGAGAACTAGTTGATATCTAAACTATAACGTATCTAGAATGGATCTAGTACGTGTCGTCTCTTGTGAATATCTTGAAGTTCGAATACGGCAGTTAGGGAGGATCGCTGTATTGGGTAAGGTCTTGGTAGCTTAAATGGTAGAGCACCGGGCTGGCGATCCGGTGATCGTAGGTTCAAGTCCCAACACAGTGTTTTTCTACTTTTAATTTGTTTCTAAGCTTATTACTGAATCGCGATTAGAAAGGGATTGAGATAGCTGTCAATCCATATTGATTTTGACGTAAGTGTATGGAAATCTGTTATTTCTAATCCCTTTCTGATCGCGGCATGATAATAATAAGCATCGTTCGCAGACGTGTCGTGTCTGCTTGGTTCAAAATTGATTTTCATTGATTTTAAAATGTCTTAGTGGGCAGGTAGGTCTGTATGCAGCCTTACAAATATCAGACGGAATAATTATCGTATTAGGAGAAGCAGATAGCTCTATTTGCTGGCCTCCTTGCTCGCTTTGTTTCAAGCCAGTTCCTCAAATCGCAATTTTCATATTTACTTCACTTTAAGTTTAATTGTTTTTATTATTACAGTAACCAGTCATAATTGTATTTTCAGGACTCACACTATAGACACCGGTTGGAAAAAGTGCGAGGATATGTGAAACTTACGGCCTGATTCGAACTAAGATACCTTCGTCCTAAATTTGCTAAAGTTACGACGGACATGGATCGGATATGTCAGTATTGTCAGTGTCAAAAACCAGTCAAGTGCGAGTCGGACTCGTGCACCATTTATACAAAAAACGGCAAAAAGATCACGGTTGTTGTATGGGAATAGTTGCCTAAATATTTATTATATTCTGTTTTTAATATTTGTTGTTATAGCGGCAATAGCAATACATCATTCGTGAAAATTTCAACTGCCTAGCTATCACGGTTCATAAGATACAGCCTGGTGACAGACTGATGGACAGCAGAGTCTTAGTAATAGGGGTCCCGTTTTTACCCTTTGGGTACGGATCCCTAAAAAGTGACGTTTCTTCAAACAAAAACGTATCGTATCTTAAAGTTCGAATCAGGCCGTTACTAAAGTCGTTGTCGCTAAAATTAATTTAAGACACAACATCGTTTACTAATGGTAACATTCCATTTCTGACCGCAGCTGCACTACTGGTACTGAACGCGTCCCTGATATTGTCAATTTCCATAGTAAAATGAACAGTAAAAGTGCAGCTGTCGTTCGAAATGGACTGTCACCTTAACAGTAATTTCCTTTACTAGGTTAAAAATTCAAATATTAAGTACTATAAAGATTTCTAAACGCTCAAATGCTTTCAAAATGCACCCATTCATAAAGGAATGTCCCAACGGACATTTAAAAACCTATAACGCTAAGGTATTCATGTAAAAAAACAGAAACAAACATGGCGGACAAAGCAACCTTTTCTTACCGCAAAAAAGTTTTCCGCGGGGCAAGCGGGCATTTTTCCCTTTTCCTTCACAAACGGACCGCAAAAAAAAGTTCAGCTACCGACAAAAGGGATTTTTATTTTTATATTTCAAAATATTAAGCGACATCGTTAGTGGTTTACATTTGTTAAATATTCCAAATATTTTTTGGGATTTTTTCGCTCGTTTTTCAGTTGTTCGCCGGTCGGGTGGAGCGAAGTTTGAGGTTTTTTGCAAGAACCGTGTTTGGGGAAAGTTTTGCGTGTACTGAAGAATTCTTATTGAGGAATTAATAGCGAAGTTTGAGCAAATACGAAGGTACAGTTGGTCGCAAAAAAATTGTAGTAAGTATGAGTAGAACCAATGATAAAAAAGACCTTACAAAATTTTAATATTCTTGATAAATAAGTTCCTATACTTATCCAGTTAAATCGTTGTACGGGAGCCCCACTTAAATACTTATTTCATTTTGTTTTAAGTATTTGTTGTTATAGCAGCAACATAAATGCATCATCTGTGAAAATTTCAACTGTTACGGTTCATGAGTTACAGCCTGGTGATAGACAGACAGACGGACGGACGGACAGAGGGACAGAGGGACAGACGGGCAGACGGGCAGACGGGCAGACGGACAGACGGACAGACGGACAGCAGAGTCTTAGTAATAGGGTCCCCTTTTTACCCTTTCGGTACCCTAAAATGTCTTTATTCCGATCCATCAGACTATTCGACAGGAGCTGATTTTTAAATATTTTAGGTAAATATACCCGTCTCGCTAACGGAAGCGACTCCTAAAACTAGTGCGATAAAGACAAGGCGAAAACTTAAAAAGGCTTATAAAACGAAAATATCAAAAAAAGCAAAACGGTCCGACACAGATATTCTGTGTTGATAAAATCATTGCTCTAGCATCAAACCCCACGGAGGAAACAGTCGAGTACGTTTGTATGGAGAAATGACCACTCCTGTTGGCTCTCTCTCGTATTCCGTCGTACTCGCATTCATGAATAAACTTCATCAAATCACAACAATTTCAAATAACCCTTCAGCTAATTCAGTGCCCAATTCCCAATTTACCACGTTCAGCAATTCCGTTTGTTCCAATCCGGCCAATTCCCACCGAGTCCTTTGGAATCCATATTCAAATAACCGATCTGTTGACAACTGCAATCGTGTTACAACAGGTGGCGTTGTTCAATGGAAAGGTGCGTTTGACGCTGTTTAGTAACTTGTGCTTCAAGTTGCACTTGCAACTTTTCAGTACACTTGTACTGAAGCAAGACACTTACATAGACATAGAACATTTTTATTCAACATCACATGAAATGGCAGAGTTAACAAGTCAACAACACAAGTGAGACAAGTGAAGTGATTATATAGTTTGCGAAAATGAAATGAAGTATTAAGCATAGGTATCACCTGAAATATTGACTTCTAGCCGTCTTCATTAAAACTAACCAAGACACAGACAATTTAGGCTTATCTGGAAAAATATAGGTACAATGGATTGAAAGGCCTTTATATGCCTTTTGTGGTAGGTACATTTAAGACTATCTTTAAGTCAGTTTAAGATCCCATGCATTCATGATAACGTATGTGGTTTAAATAAAAACAAAAAACATCCTTATGTAAAGTAGCCCACATAATAATTATATTCAATTACACAAACGGGTCTACCGCGATATAATTTCATTGTTTTTACCTTTAATTCCGACGTTTCAGCTGAGTTGCATCAGCTGTGGTCACGGAAAGACTGACGTCCCAACAAATGTCAACGGAGATATTAATAAAACAACACTAAACTACCCGAAATTAGTTTATAAAAATGTTCGGGGTAGACAAAGAAATTGCAGCTACCCGTTAAAGTTTAATGTTTATTGTCCACGGCACGACACACAACACTCACAGTATCCGTACACTGGTCCGAAGATATATCTGCTGGTTTCAACATTTGAATCACTGGTCCCCTCTCTCAGAGAGAGAGGCGATTGAAATCAAAAAACACCCTAAAAATTTCAATCGAGAGGACGGTTACAAATTATCGTCTACTTGGGGACCAGTGATTCAAATGTTGAAACCAGCAGATATATCTTCGGACCAGTGTACGGATATTGTGAGTGTTGTGTGTCGTGCCGTGGACAATAAACATTAAACTTTAACGGGTAGCTGCAATTTCTTTGTCTACCCCGAACATTTTTATAAACTAATTTCGGGTAGTTTAGTGTTGTTTTATTAATATCTCCGTTGACATTTGTTGGGACGTCAGTCTTTCCGTGACCACAGCTGATGCAACTCAGCTGAAACGTCGGAATTAAAGGTAAAAACAATGAAATTATATCGCGGTAGACCCGTTTGTGTAATTGAATATGTGTACAAAACGCGAGAGTTTAAAGTGTTACACATAATAATTGTTCGTCAAGGCAATTTTCTTATGTACAAACATAACAAAAAAATCCTCAGTACGAATTTCTCAATAAACGGTATAGCCATGTATCAAATGAAGACCAATTAATATTGAACTAATCCAGTGTATATCGTATCTAAACCAATGCACGTATTAAGTTCACAATTCAAAAAGCTAACAGATTGCGATCAGAAAATAGACAACTTGCTTACAGTTCACAAACAACTTACTCGACTCCAGTTACTTGCCTAACGTAAACAAACATCAAAGATAAACTTACCTGTGTCTCACAGGGAATAGATCATGCAACTAGTTGATGTTTGATCTGTCGCCGTAAAGTGCAAGTGCACTTAAATGCACTCCCGAATTCGACTACTGTTTACAGAACCATGTTCAATATCTTGCCTCTCTGTCGCACTTGTAAATTCGTACGTAAGTGGGACAGGGCAACACGTTAAACGTGGTTCACGGTACGCCCTCAGGGTACTTTAGTGATCGAGTCGAGATGCGATTGTATTCTAGTTATGTTAGTATCATTTAAGGTTAACGGGTAATGATGTGGGGTTTTAAACGGGATACATTTTGTGAAGTATCTCATGAAGTAATAGGTAGGATAATATTGTATTCGGGTAAACGTTGGGATGTAGTTTAAATTAATTATAGTACCTACGCGATATAATCAGTTTTCATAGTTTTGTATCATGAAATTTAAAGAAATATATAAAACTACTTACTAGAGGATGTCAGATACTTTTCGATATCATTTTTTTTTTACTTATTGATGCTGTTTCTACCACACACCACAAATGCAGTGTATTTAATAAGTCTAGGATAATTATAGAAACACGTCCATATCGTCAAACCCTATGATATTAATAAGCCGTCCTTCGACAATTAAAAGCATTTTCGAAGGGCTCGCCCCAGGGCGGCTGAGTTTGACTTACATGCGTAGCAAAATAATTATACCCGTTAATGATTGAAAGGTATCCACTCACACTCAGGAATGAAGGATACGGAATATTCAGAGAGGTACACACAAAGTTCATATAATATGTTACCTTACAAACGGCCTCCTAGCCTAGTCAGTAGTGACCCTGCCTACGAAGCAGGAGGTTCCGGGTTCGAATCCTGGTAAGAGTATTTATTTGTGTGTTGATCACAAATATTTGTTCCTGAGTTATGGATGTTTTCTATGTATATAAGCATTTATATATATGTGTATATTATATATATCGTCGTCGTCATCGTCTAGTACCCACAACGCAAGCCTTATTTAGCTTACTGTGGGACTATGTAAATTTGTGTAAAATCGTCGAATAAAAAAATAAACTACCAATAATACAAATTAAAAAAATCTGGTAAAGGGACGTGAACGCGGCAGGCCCAAACGGAGATGGCGGGATGACCTGGACTGCTTCCTGAACAACTGGCCGGAGGAAACACCAAATTGGGAGTCATGGAAATTAAGGGGAGAGGCCTTTGCCCAGCAGTGGGACACTCAAATAGGCTAGGAAAAAAAAAAACATTCCTGTTCCGAAGTTCCGGTACAGGGTTCGGCAGATTCCCACGGAACCGCTGAAATATGACCTTTCAGCTTGTAACTCAAACTAAGGTATAAGTAGGTAGGTAGGTAAAATAGGTCTAAGATGTAAGGGCATTTATTTACATTAGGTACATACACACCACTTTTTTAAATACAACACCTAAAAACATATCACCTAATTTGTGTGTACCTGGAACCCCACATTAAGATGTACTATCTAATTAACTTTCTTGACCATCAAATAAATCAGAGAAGTACTTAATAACGTGTATTTAGTTCAAAGAAATCCAATACTAAACACTAATTTATTTTCTTATTGCTTTTCTCTGAATTGCGGTCAAATAAACCAAGATATTTCCTTTGATATTCTGTATTAGTACTACTCTGTATTTAAATAAGATCGCCTGAAGCGTCCCATCTGAAATGTATGGCCGATCCTATATTGAAGCGAAAAAACAGCTGTTATTAAATGCTCATTAGGACTGAACAATTTTAAGACTATAAAATCTAAGCAAAAAACATCCCTATTACAAGGGAATAGGGTTTTCTTTGCAGGCATGAAATAACCAAGTTGTCGCTTACTCCTCCGTAAATCTTTTTGCAGCTCTGGATCTGAATATATTCCTTATTCCTGTTAGCAAAAGATACGCCGTAAATGCAAATCTAATTTGGTTCCATTGATGACCGTCAAATTACATTTGCGATATGTTTCATATAAATTGAACTCTATTGCTTTAGATTTAAAGTTAAGACAAGTGAAAGAATGTTTGTTTAAAAATCTTCGCAATATAGTAACTAGTCATTTTGAAGGTAGAACCGATTTGTACAAATGAATAAACGAGTACCTACTTTACGAGTTCGATTGAGGTATGCTTTCATTTTTTATAGCAAAAGATGTTAAGGTGATGGTACAGTCAACAGCAGAAGTTGCTAAGCGGGCGAGGTGTTCAAAATGATCTTGACGCGACTTTATTGTTAAGAGAATAAGAGCGTGTCAAGGTAATTTTGAACAACTCGCCCGCTTAGCAACTTCTGCTGCTGACTGTATGAGTTGAATAATTTGGAATTTTTATAAATATGTACTTGATAGTACTGGTTTTTATATGTCTTAATCATGTGTCATCTTGCATTATCTTCTGCCTCAAAAACAAGCAATTCTTGTATATACAGGGTGGCTAAAAATAACTGCATTCCCGTTGCCAGGGAGATTTTGGGATTATACCGAGTAACTTTTACTATGGGACCAACCCCGTAATCGCGAAAATATTATTTGGCTGTTTCATACATTTGGCTGGTCCATTTTCTACGTTAAGGGTATTTTTTTTTTTCGCCTTCGGGGTTAGTCCCATAGTAAAAGTTGCTCAGTATAATCTCAAAACTTCTCTGGCAATGGGAATGTAGTTATTTTTTAGCCACCGTGTATATGCAAACAATTTTGAACCAAACAGAACCTGGAGCGAACCTCTAAAAAGTAGCAAATCCGATAATGGCCGCTTTACAAAGTTGCGACCGCGGCCCGTTTTGCGCTCGATATACCGCGTATCAAGATGAGAGCAATTAAAGGGCGAGGCAGCAGGTGTATGTGGATGTGGCATTTAAAAAAAAAGCTACAGCATCCATTAAACTCCATCTTTTAGCAAAAACTTCTCAACGTCCATGAAACTCGATTTCCATCGACCTAATTTGACATACTTGCCAACAAACAGCAGAAGCAGTTTGGTGAAGTAACTTTAAAAATGATTTTGGAAATGATTATGATTATGTCATTGTGCCTTTGAAAAAAAAGTAATGAAGAAAATGGGGTCCCTTCGTTTTACATAAAGTTTTAAGTCATAATGTATTGTTGTGTGTTTGTCATATTATCATTAGTCCTAAAACTGAAATCGTTAATTTTTCAGGATTTTTGTAAGGTTATCCTATAGAGGTTAGGTTAGGTTTGTTTTATGGCAATCCTGAAAAGTTAAGTACGCGTTTCTGAACCAGACAAATTATGACTAACCGAAATACGGTCAAACAATACATTAAACTTTTTTGGAAACAATGGAGACCCTAAGAAACTGTTGGCTCGGGCCTTAAAAAAACGGGTGTCCTTCTGAATCCCTATCAACGTTTGTCCTAAAGTAACTTGCCCAATCTGGTTTGTCCTAATGGGCACATGCCCTAACGATCAATTGTCATAACGATTACTTTCCATAATGTAAGGTTCTGAAAAGTAGGGTTTTTAGTGTTAGGACAACTGATCATTATGACAAACAATATTAGGGAATGCAAAGATAGAGGAGAATAGACTTTAGGGATTCAGATATAGATCCAAAAAAACAGGTCAAAAATTGTCAGCCTATACAACAGCAATAAAACAGCCCAATATTTATTGATTAACGGGGGACAAAATCTAACTTTGTAGGTGTCGACTGAGTTGGTCCATGAAACTGATTTTACTGTCCAAATAGTGACCACAGTGCGTTGTCGGCATTTAAGATGGGAGTATGCGCTTTTTATGAAGGTCTGAAGGACGTATTGGTCCAGGAATACCGCAGGCGTTCCTCAGTTTAGTTGTGGGAGGCAGGAAGTTCCTGGAGAAACGCACAATTGAGGACTGCCAAGCATGAAATCATCATTTTTTACGTCCCGATTCGAACTTTAAGATACGTCAATTAATAAATCTAGAAACGATATAGATTAGACATGTCAGTGTCAAATGTGACGTTTCTTCAAACAAAAGCATCACTTTTGACACTGACACATTTAGATGTGATGATATGGATTAGTCCATATCGTTTCTAGATCTATTAATTGACGTATCTTAAATTAGAATTGGGCAGTAGATCTTCTATGTAATATAACTGGTTTGGTTCGACGTAAATAAAAGTATTTTCTTTCTTTCTATAGTGTCGCAATTTTTTGACCTATGTATGTCATGAAATATGTAATATTATTATTATTATTCAAAGCCCACTGTGTCCCACTGCTGGGCAAGGGCCTCCCCCCTCTTCCTCCACTCGTTTCTATTTAGTGCAATATCTAGCCAGCCTCTCAAGAAAGAGTCCATGTTATCCCGCCATCGCCGACGAGGCCTGCCGTCTTCCCGTTTAGACTCGTGGGGCTCCCACTCTGTGGTTAACTTGGTCTGTGGTTAATATTATACCACATCCAAAATTTCGGCTATCCCCCAAAACGGCGCGTTTTTACGGCGTTCGGCGCACATACGACTAGACGCGTCGCACCATTAATCCCCAACTTCGGGACGCGACGATAAAAATTACATTCGCCGCGCCATGTTTCTGGGATTGTCGGGAATGGTAACATAGTTACACGTTGTAAGTGCGTTCACTGTATTGATAGACTATTAGTTCCTTCTACCGGATGTGGCCTGTAATATGAGCAAAAAATTTTACTGTAGGCTGTACTCCTCATACTGACCAACATTTGTTCAGCGACTTTTAAAAATAACTTATGGTTTGATTTTTAATACACTTTAAAGTTTATTCTAAGACGCAATGTATTGCGAATTTTGTTATCTTTAAGGCGTGACAAGCAACGTCAATACAATGATATGGCGTGGCGATGGCGTCCATTGAAGATAATATTTATTTTGTCTGAAAAATAGCGAGTCTAAATACTTCATAATTTTTAAAAATTGTTGAACAAAAGTGTCGCCGTTTGACGAGTACAATCTATGTTTTAAATATTTGCTCGTGTTACAGGCCACACCCGGTATATTGATCCGTGCCATTATACTTTAACTAAAGGTGACAGTCCATTTCCAACGACAGCAGCGCTAACATTCATTTTACTATAGAAATTGACAATGTGTTGACAATAACACCTACCTACTCGAACGCGTTCGTACTAGTAGTGCAGCTGCGGTCAGAAATGGAATGTTACCCTTAGTGTCATGTACTTATGTCGTCATGTTGTAACTCTTTTTTGTATTAGTTGTGTAAATGTGTGTAATTTATTTATTATTCTATGCTTCTTTCCTTTACGAAATCTACGATTACTTACCTAGAACGGTCCGGTTTCTATAAAAAGCATCATGTGATTAGTAGTGATCACCGATCACGTTGAAAGTGAACCTGAAAAGTAGGCCCGGAGCAGGACCATTCTTACGCGAAACATCCTTTATTCACATGTTTGGAGCTTTGTCTTCGAACAAAACCACGCGTTTTATGATTGGCAGTATAAAAATAAACAGTTATTCATTTTTATCACCCCGTCAGCCATTTTGATTCACGAATCCATCCACGACATTTTTAATTTTTAATCTACATCTGAAAGTCCTGCATGACTGGAAGATGTCCTTATCACACATCAGGGGCGTTGTCACGAATGAATCACAGAGGACAATTCGGATAGTCATTTCTTGTTATCAAACGGCGAGTATGATTTGTCAGCTGTCAACCTTTCTGGTTGAAGAATAACAAATGACAGATTATGTCCATAAGAAATTGATACAACAATGACATTTTCACCACACCAGCTGGTAAAAGCTCTCTTGATTGTTCAAAAACTAATGAGAAAGTTGCATTTTATTCACATGTGAGGCAAAGTAATCAGATGAAAATTGTGAGTTGTTTTCTTATGTTTGCTGGTAGAATTAAATGATGATTTTGAATGATAAATATTTAATAACATTCATTTTGAATAGTTTTGTTTTTATTTTGTTTGATATTTTACAGTTAGTATTTTCGGTGGCAAAATTTGTTAAACCGTGCCTTGAAACTCTCGCAACGCTCCAGATTCCACTTTTCGAACCACTCGCTACGCTCGTGGATCAATTTTGAAATCTTTCGCATGCTCAGGTATCAATTTTTGTCATTACAATATCTGTGTACTTATATGCAGTTAGCAAAAAGCTTGAGTAATGGCAACATTCCATTTCTAACCGCAGCTGCACTACCGGTACTGAACGCGCCGATGTCATTGTCAATTAATTTCCATAGTAAAATGTGTTCATTTGCAGCTGTCGTTGGAAATGGACTGTCACCTTAAGACGTATGGCAAACTTCTTACTAATAATAAATAAACAGTAAGGTCATGTCACAAAATGGAACTAGAAAATTACTATCAGAATGTGCCACGGACAATTTAAAACAGCTCCCACGAGGTAATAAAGATAACTTAAAATACAAAGCAAGAACACGCGCAATCGCAAACATGACGAGATCAAAATCTGCGCCTGAGTCTAACCTGTTCCCTCATTATCAGATCGATCGTGGGGGCGGGGCGTCGTCCATCTCTCTTTATTATCGTCAATGGCTTAGGTTAGAGAGAGACGACTTCACGCTTCATCGATTCGGATTGAATGGTCATTTTTGTGGTTATTTGCACTGTTTAGGTATGTGGTTAGTTTGGAAGCTATCAGATTAACGTTCTGTGTTGGGTGTGTGGTTTTTGGATGGCAGGTAAATAGCAAATTACTTGTTTAATGAGACATAATGTAATTTGTTATCTGAATACATTGGTAACTTTAATAACAGACCAGACGGTAAAGCGATATTTTTTGCGCTTTTAAAACTTTAAACTATCAAAAAATAAATCAGCCTTAATGCTGCACCTATTTATACATTATTGATATATTATTTTAATCAGAAATAACATTTTAATTAGGATGTCAAACAAATTAACATGCAAACAACTAATTTAAAGCAATAGCCTCATGTTTCGGAGATAAATTGAAAATTATCGATGTAATTCTACACCCTTACTAGCCGCTTGTTATCGCTACTCGACAACAGATGTCGCTGCCTGTCTCAAACGAACGCAGCGCGCGCGCATTCACTCACCAGCGCCATCTCTTGACGAAAACTCAAACCACCACAACACCAGCATAACTAGACCCCTGATATTCCTTAAGCAATCGCTTTTTGTCCCTCCTAATGTTCGAATCGTGAACAGAGAGGGGTCTACGTAAATCGGTTAGTTATAATTCGATTTTAATGGCGACTATCGCATCGGTTGATAAAGTAGTCGATTACTTTTATAACGAATGATTGCACGTTGAATGATTTGGTCTGTATTTTGATGTGTTCTGATTATGAGGTATTTGAGATCGGGTGTATCAATGTTGTTTTTATATTTTAGGAAATGATTATGGGATAATGTGACGTAGATGTAGCTTACAATGTATAATATAATAGTTTACTTTGAGCCCCATGTAACGTGGACTAGGAAAACATTTTGGTAGGTAGGTAGTGTATCTGTATAAGTTGAGAGAAATAGACCAAATATACATGGGTACTTTACACTAAAAAAAAAAGGATTACCAAAATAAACACAAATACTATGATATAATAATTATATGCACCAGCTCCAAGATTAGAGCTGTTATAGTTAGTTTTTTTAGCATTAGAAAGAACTTGCAAGAAGGTAAGCGATCTTGACATGTCTTTTAATTGAAAAACGCTTAATAAAAATATAAAACTATTAGGTACTTATGAAAGCAGAAGAATATAAATGATCGTATTAGATTCATAATTGTTACATATTTGCCGTAACTTATTTTTAAAATGTGTTTTTCAATTAAAAGACACATCAAGATTGTTTACTTCATTTCTAATGCTAAAAAAAACGAAGTATAGTGTGAATAAATAAGTAAAATCCCTGGTACAAGTCAAAAACGGGGACCACTTCCGTAGTTGCCTACTTATACGTACACTATGTATTTACAAGAAACCCAATACATCCACCAGGTTTAGTCGATTTTTTACCCAGAATAGTCCCATCACGAATCGATGCCGAGGACTATTATAATCGTATTAGTATGATCGATATAGTTTTATTACCGGAGAAGGCCAGGACTAATGGTCACTTAGGTTAATATTCGTGATGCTGCGGGCAAGGATATTTTCTACATATTTGTAGAAAAAAGCATTAACATAACCTCGTTACAATACAATCCTATTGCAGTCTGTATTTTTACATAGGATATAGGTACGTAAATTAATGTAAAAGCTCACGCATAATGTAACATTTGCAATAAGGTTTTCTCAGTAAATTATTCTTATTCTCATATAAAATACCTATCGCATGCAGTCTGTATTTTACATAGGATATACGTAAATACAATGTACGTAAATTAATGTAAAAGTTCACGCATAATGTAACATTAGCAATAAAGTTTTCTCAATAAATTATTCTTATTCTTAAATAAAATAGGGAAGATTAAAAAAAAATGTGCGGTTTCACTTACATAATATGAGAGACCAAATAAATATTCCTCAGGATAAATTCTTCTCAGTTTAAATTCTCAATAATTTTATGAATTTTCCGTAACATTGGTAGGTAACGTATACTTATAAGAATGCCTATAGTTCTGGACACACAAATCAATCAAACACAATTACACCATATTGTTTAAACATTCAAATATGACACAAACCGCACAAAGGCCTCTCACACGCTGATTTGTGCCTCATTGTCTGAAAACCATAATGTGGGAACACCCGCCCACAACCGGACTCCTTTATAAAAAAAAAACAATAAATATTGTCTATGTTACAAGTTAAGACAAGTGGAGATTTATGGGACTTTTTTGATTCTGACAATTGGTTTGATTTTTGCCGTAAATCCTTAATGTGTCGAGATTTGATTGGGTTTTTTTTTTGTTATGGGGTTTTTTGTCTGCTAACGGGATTATATTATTGATATTTTTAGTTAAAATCCAAGATGCATCAAAATAAATAGACTGATTGCAAGAAATGCGCAAAATTTGTGAGTTACGGAGTCCACTTTCTATTAAATGGGCCGTAAGATTTTATGACAAATTCAAAAGCAGGATCAGAAAAAGAAATTTGGAAATTAACAAGGATGGGCCTAAAATTTGGGATGCCAATAGGCGCTTTATTCGATTATCTATGGATGTTATTTTATGAAACCTCCGATTAATCGAGCTTGGATTCTTTTTCATTAATCGATTATTTCCGACCAACTAGTCTGGCAAACCAACTTCGTTAGAAGAAATAGGCGCGAAATTCAATTTTTATATAGGAGATCGAGCCTTCCCGCCTACAAGTCTCTGCCGCCTTTTTCTACTGCCGTAAAGGCTTGCCAGAGTATATCAGATTTTTATCTGTACGATAAAAATCATAAATATCATAAAGCAAAAATATTGCCCGCTAATTATCAGGTTTCAGAAACTTTGAAATTCATCAGTTGTGTCGTGGCTTCTTTAATTATCGATCTATTCAATGGTTCGGAAACATCATTCCTAATATTAAGCGATATGACTTTAAAACATAGTGAGTTAACACTTTTTTTTAACGAACAAAACGAAAATGACACAGCGAAACCACAGTAAACAAAAAAGCAGTAGGAATCCGATCAATAAGGGATTAATTTGACGTTCGGTAGCGATGACATGTTGCTACTGGCTTATGCCTTAATAGGATTGTGTTGATATTTGATCGACTGCGTTGAGGTAGGTAATGTTGATGGTATGCTCATAACAAAACTATGAATATAATAGAAATAAATAAAATAGTCATACAAATTCACTTGGTAAAAAAACCGAATTAGATTTCCGAGAATTTGACATTATGTATTAGGTATTTGTTATAACAGAAAATTAGAAGAGAACAAAAACTAATAAATCGTGCGATTCTTGCGACGAAAAGTATCGGCGCGGTTCGAGAAATGAATTAGAGCTTCACTAGATATGAAGTAAAGATATGTGAGGTTACACGAAAAAGGTACCGTTGCTCCGGCTGAATATTGGAGCGGCGTTATTAAAAAAGCGTAAGCGACAGCCGCCATAAGGTACCTTTTGCCGTGGAACGTCACATATCTTTACTATTTCATATCTAGTGAAGCTCTAATTCATTTCTCGAATCGCGCCGTATGTCCGCGCGATGAACATACCTTCCGTCCGGGTTTCTTCCTGGTTTTAAAGTTTTACTTCAATAACTCTGAAAATAAATAGTTTGCATCTGAATTTAAAATGGCGTTCGGGCCTGGGCTGAGGCGTCTAACACTTCATTTTTAGGGTTCCGTACCCAAAGGGTAAAACGGGACCCTATTACTAAGACTTCGCTGTCCGTCCGTCCGTCCGTCTGTCACCAGGCTGTATCTCACGAACCGTGATAGCTAGACAGTTGAAATTTTCACAGATGATGTATTTCTGTTGCCGCTATAACAACAAATACTAAAAACAGAATAAAATAAAGATTTAAATGGGGCTCCCATACAACAAACGTGATTTTTGACCAAAGTTAAGCAACGTCGGGAGTGGTCAGTACTTGGATGGGTGACCGTTTTTTTTTGCTTTTTTTTTTGCATTATGGTACGGAACCCTTCGTGCGTGAGTCCGACTCGCACTTGCCCAGTTTTCTATGACGGCTGATCGGTGATCACGTTGTGCTTTCCATAGAAAACGAGGCGCCGGAGCTCCTGCCCGGTCCCGGCCCGGTCTAGCGTGGTCGTCTTTTAACCTCCACTTCAACATAAATCATCTCACCTAAAATCATGCCACTGTCAATATAAAATATAAGCCTGACTCTCAACCCCATAATTCCAAAACATTGTATCTCCATACACCGTGACCACATATGGACCATTATAAAAGTGCAGGTAGCAAGTCCTAATCCTTATTGATTTATTTTCAATTAGATCGGGCCGGGAGCCGTTTTTTGTGGTCGAATCGTTGGCCGGTAATTTGAAGGCGTGTGACTGGACGTGATTGCGAATTGGTGCACTATACAGATTATAAACAGTATTGTAAATGTTTTTTTAAGGATATTGGAGGCAAACGAGTAGACGAATCGACTGATTGTGACCAATTACCGTCGGCTATGGACACCTGTAACACCAAAGGGCTTGCAAGTGCAAGTGTAGACATACTTTACAGACATGTGGGTGCCTATATTAATGCACTTTTAACGTTTGTTACCGTGTCCGTCACGTTTTGGCAAGTGTTTATTGACGTTTTGTCATTGTGATAAAATAACAATTCTGACATAAATTTTATTTAACAACACTATTATCACCGTTTTCCTTTTTATTCTACACGACAGTCGACAAACAAGTTATCCTTCATTCTTAAGCCTTAGTCCCACTGCTGGGCAAAGGCATGCACAATAAGGATAAGGCCAACAGTGTCCACGCTGACTCAAAGCTGCCTTTAGTTTCATCATCATCATCATCATCATACTACCGCCACTTATCCCGGTCCCGCGCCAATCTCATCCAGTCATCCAGAAGTGACCCGCCATCTTCCGAATGTCGTCCACCCAACGAGCCAACGGAAGCCAGGCACGTTTAGTTTACTGTTTGTAAAAGTAGACTGTGGTGCATTTCTTGCAACTTATTTGATGGATTCCGTATTATTGATTGTGATTGGTGTTATTATCGTAATGGAAAAGGGTAGGAAGATGACATTCAAAGTTAATGCTAAACATAATCGAAAAAAACCGGGCAAGTGCGAGCCGGACTCGCGCACGAAGAGTTCCGTACCATAATGCAAAAAAAGGCAAAAATGAAAACGGTCACCCATCCAAGTACTGACCCCGCCCGACGTTGCTTAACTTCGGTCAAAAATCACGTTTGTTGTATGGGGGCCCCACTTAAATCTTTATTTTATTCTGTTTTTAGTATTTGTTGTTATAGCGGCAACAGAAATACATCATCTGTGAAAATTTCAACTGTCTAGCTATCACGGTTCGTGAGATACCGCCTGGTGACAGACGGACGGACGGACGGACGGACAGCAGAGTCTTAGTAATAGGGTCCCGTTTTACCCTTTGGGTACGGAATCCTAAAAAGCTGGTCGGAAATGCTACCGAATGGAATATTCTGATGACTGTGTGTTTTAGGATCATTATTTGAGTTGTGAGAGATGATTGGTTCAAATCTGCAGCTTTTAATGTAAAGATATAGCGCGTTTGTGATTATAAGATATTTCTTTTGCATATTTTGATAAAATATTATAGATAGAGTTCCCTATTCTGTAGGTACCTACATAAATAAATATGAAATAAATGAATATTATGATGGGATAACCTTACATAAAACCACATAGCCTTATAAAGTCAATAAGGCTTGTGTTGTGAAACAACTAGACGATAGACTATAAAGTCTGCATCTATTCTGACAGCACACGCAGTGCAAGTGTAATTTTAAACGTCAAATTTCTATGAAATTATGACGTATAAATAACACTTGTACTGCGTATGCTATCGAAATAGTTGCAGACTTTTCTTGGTCCAACTCTAATCGATAGGTATCGTGATTGGGTATGTATTGCCTACTCGTCCGTCTCTGAAAGGTTTTGACTAGCAGGAATAGTGATGATTCTTGGATTTCTTGGATGGACTAAAAATGGGTTTAATGAAGTGCTAAATTAGTTATTATTGAACTAAAACACGGTAAAAGATTGTATGTTTTCTGTTAATTAATAATGACGTATGTCCACGATGCGCCAGAAGATGGAATGTCCTCATCCCCAACTCCTTGAACGACATTTAAACAAAGCCGTTAAACCGCGATCATAAAATAAATTCTAAACTTCCTAATTCCACAAGTCAATAGTAAAACTACTGATGATTGACTTCCTTCTGCGTGGGTTCTTGGTCATTTTAAAACAACACAAATGTCACTTACGACGGTGCACTTACGACTATATGAATGGTGTTGTAATTTGGATTAAATTAACAAGATTAGATTGGGCTTAATGGCTGTGAGACGGCTCGGGCGTCGATTATAATTAGTGAGTCATGCATATCGGGTCACTGCTATATCTTTTCATTAGTGAGGATAATATTTGTCATAGACTCTTTTATGAGTACTTACGCTAAGTGTGTACAAGAACATGTGTTTATAAAACGTTAGAGCTCAGAGAATAAAGAGTGTACAGATCTGAGGTCTACGTACCTTCGTTTTTACACCAGTAAATCTAACGAAATATGTAGTCACATGCATCTGTGAGACAGGTTACATAAGTTATATTATTTTATAAAATATTTTGAATAAAGTTATTGTTGTTGTTAGTAGAATCACTATAAAATATGTAAATTAAAAGGTGATAATGATAAATATGGTATACTGTACGTAACGTTTAGTTCAATTTATACTTAGTGATCGGCTTATCTAATAATGTACATACAATGCTTATTTATAATATTGCAAAGTCCACAACTCAAATTCATTAATAGTCAACTTGACTCACATTTTCACACTTACACTTCTTTATGGGACTTTAATAAATTAACTACTATAGGTACATTGAAGAGAACTAACATGTCCGTCATTACCACGAAGCCATTTATTAAATTCTCACTAATATTATTTTTATATACCTATATTGTCTTTCTGCAAGTCCTTAAATCATTTAAATATAATTGTTAACATGTAGATTTTAAAACACTAATTGGGTAGGTAAAGTTTTTTGAAGATAGGCAAATTATATTTTTTTCCGATAGTATTCATTATAGCAATCACGGAAATGCAGCTCTTTTATTTTTATTTCATTTTATTGATTAAATATAATTTTTTAAATGATCGATATGACGTTTGTGAGGTGGAATGGCAGATCCCAATAATTCCATTGCGCGTCGTAAATGGTACGAGATGGAAAAAAACCATGTCTACTGTCAGTGTCACTGAGCTGTCATTCCCGAAAAATAACGGATAAGCCTCATTTTCTGTTGCCTTGCGAATTGCTTATTTTGATTTTATTTTCGACGACCTCAGCACGATCCACGGACTTCTGATTCCTCACGACATCGAATCGCGTATTTGGACAAAGATTGTATCTACTTTCGATAACTTGGCACTGCATAAATTATTGGACAACGTTTTCTTCCCCACCCCTACACGACGGCCCCTACGCTGACCCTTGGACAGAGTTTTGCAAGAAAAATAAGCGAGTTCATACGAGATTGCGAGCAGATTCTACAAATTTGAAATTATTATCATAACAGTGATAAGCACAATGCCGTTGAATTAGAGGAGCAATGGCCGTATTGGCCGTACAGGAGTACGTATCCGTGAAATACATAGGTACATAAAACTTTCTTCACTTGTGTTTTGATTTTTATTATTAAATTGCCATGAGCTGTTAAGTTCGTAAACAAGAAATCGGTCTAATTTTTTCTAACCATTTTCTACCATCTGTTAGTTTTGTGTGGTTATCCTCATTTTATGAATGTTGTTCTTATTTTCAGGTGGATGTAAACATTCATTGGCGGTATTATACTGATGGCTAATTAGAACCATTGAGCCATGACATACTTCCTTGCAGTGTTATTCGGCTAAGCCTCGAGCATCCTGTGAATCTGAAGGATATAATTATTTCCATAAAAAGAGCAATCGAATTAGGACCAAGATATCCCGAGAATCTAAAGACATTTTATAAAAAATGCAATAAAATGAAAATGGGAGACTCTCTTATTTTAACAATGTTACAAGATCATGACAATGTTATGGTCTATACTTATTAAAATTTTAAAACCAACATGTCTTTATCTTTGACTTGAAAATGTAGAAATGATTTGGGTTAAGTTTTATGAAATGCAACTTATGCTAAAAATCTATTATTATTATATGTCAAATTATCGTCAACTCGATGTTGCTTAAGGCGTATCCAGATTAGTCAATTTTTCGCCAATCTGATTAAATTGTCCGATCGAATCGGGACGTACGGACGCAAACGCCAATTTGGCTCGCCGAATTCAACCGCCGATAATGACCAATAAAATGAGGTGCGGACACAAGAACACCAATTTGTGAGGCTAGTATTTTCGTTATGGGGCATTTTTTCAATTTAAATGGGTCTAATATCACCATAAATCTAAAATTGGAGATTGACGCCAATTTCATTTCTGATCAAATCGACCGATTTGATCAGTCCCGTCTGGATACCGCTTTAGCACCGCGAAAGGGCGCTGCGCGGTGCGCGCGGATTGACGCATGCGCGTACCGTATGCTTTGTATCTATGGTAATATAATTTAAAAAAATATGCAAATAAAAGGCGGCAAAGTTTATTCTTTGTGCAATACTCAATAAGTTACCGCTTGTTATTTTAATACTCGTAATAAACAAAATGAGTTCAAGTGACGAAAACGACCTAGAATAGACGGCATGCACCGCCTCATTTGAAAGCAGAAGCAAACTTAATAATGAATAACTAGCTTCCTGCTAAGTCCTGGGACAAATACAACAGGACTTACGACATGCTCATGCTGCGGAAGGACACAAGAAGGACAGCCAAAACGCAAGAAACACCTACTCTGAAAGTGGTTTTTAGCGTATTTCTGTGACCAAGTGAAAACTAAAAAGCCATCTACATTTAATATAAACTAAGAATATGCGTTGTTTTTTTAATTGTATTCGCGTCACTTTACCTCTATTAAATACGCTTTACTAAATTGAATTTGTTTTATTTCCTCACATAATTTGAGAATAGTGCTTACTATGTATACCTCAATGGAAGCAAAAATAAAGTATTTTTGCGAGTTGATACACTTGCTACTTGTGTATAGTGGCAAATGTATTAAACCCGCAATCAACACTAATCAATATGTAAACAGGCCCCAACGTGAAGCACATTTACCCTACAGACATACTTATCCATATTGACCATATTTCAACCTCTCAACTCTCTTCAAGGGCACGCCACACAGCGTGATTCTATATACTGTTGTAATGTTAATGCTTAAGGATAATAATTTGTGGATTTTAAAATAAAACGAAACGAAATTTACTGGATTTATATTATATTATTTTGGATTTATATTATAAGTTTTCTAAAGTACAGTCGCCATCAGATATATTGGTGCAGCTAGGGTGCTCATAAATATCTGAACACGCCTCTATTATCAGGGCGTGCGTGTTCAGATATTGTGAACACCTTGCCGAGCCCATATATAATAGCCAATAACGACCTAGTTATAAGACTATTACAATCTTAATCATTATGTATGTACAATACAACAATCACGTTTATATAGTCCTCACAAACGTATAAGTTACCATTTTGGCCAATATATCTGGAAAGCTTGGCACCGAATCGCTGTTAAAGACTTTGGTGTGCTCAAATACGCTGAATTTGGAAAGTAACGTCTGTACTTCCTACAAGACGGTACGACGCACTTTGAGTTCATCTCTGTAATATTCTATTTCCATCCGAACGTTTCCGGGATCGTCTCCATCTATTGTGTTGATACTGAGATCCAAAATGACTCGTGTAGCAGTCCAAGAGTCGTGGTGGAGGCGTTAATGAAAATGTTCTCCAAGAAGCAGTGCCAAGTAGTCGAAAGCAATCGTTATCATTATCAAAATATCCGTGTTGATCGTGCTAGGGACGTTAAAAATACTTATTCTAGAAATCACGCCGACATCCAATTACAAGAAAACACAAATGTTTCGTCCGACCATTATTTTCCAATTATTTGCAAGTTATTTTCCAAGAATGACACTGACAGTTGACATCGATTTTTTTTCTATCTCGTCCCATTTACTACGCGCCAAGGAATTAATTACTCGAATCTGCCATTTCACCTCACAAACGTCATATCGATCATTTAAAAAATTATATTTAATCAATAAAATGATATAAAAATAAAAGAGCTGCATTTCCGTGATCGCTATAATGAATACTATCGGGAAAAAATATAATTTGCCTATCTTCAAAAAACTTTACCTACCCAATTGTCCCTTAATATCTGAATTGAACATCCCATTTCCCCACACCCACACCGAATTAAAAAAGTAATTAGGCTCCCGTTCAAAAACAGGTTTCAATCTCCAGTCCTTTATGATCAGCTCCTTACCATACAATGGGGCGAGATTGATCTGAATAAACTGTCATCTGGAGATGTATTGACGGTCATCTGCATATGTTAACGGCTGTAAATTTGACAGGATATGTGCGGTATTGTTTGGGATTATATTGTTATGTTTTTTTTAAGGAATGGTTAAATTAGTTTGGTTTCAGTAGGTATTCAACAAGAAGAACGTCGAAGGTTTTGATTTTTCTTATACATGATTATATTCTTAACTATTATCCGGACCAATATTATAATATATTTTCAAAAATAAGTTTTTTTAAGCTTAAATCTGATGACGTTTCAACATAAAACGCTAAAATATGTTAGTGATATTTAAACGTATTTATTTTTGTGAAACAAACAGACTGGTGATAATAAACAGCATGTTAAATAAAAATAAATAATCGACGTTTTATTAATATTTTCAATTCATTGTCACACTCACTTTAGATACAATAAAATTAGTGTCATCATACACAAGAAGTGGGTAAACCTGTCTCTCATGATAGGCGAAATAAAACCTTATAGTAGATGCCTTAAGGACTTTTACTTGTTAAATTTTTACCCTAATATTGATAGCTATCCACATCTTTGTCAAACATTGAATTCAAACCCGAAATCTAATTATTAGACATTAAGACGCATACTTAATCAAGAATCATCAAAAGGAACTATTTGTCATTGCCACACGAAAACTATTTGTACTTATGACGAATTGAATTAATACAATTGTAAAAGGGTCATCGTAAAAGCACTCGACTTATAAGAAAAACAACTTATCTCATAGTGACATATTATAAGATATAAGTTAGACTTACGACATTTGGTTCTTTAGCTTTGTAAAAATAACGGCGAAAGAAAAATGTCGTATGTCAATTTCTTTTTTACAAGTAGTGCTCGTTTTAGAAATGTGGTATGGAGGCTTTAAGATTGAAAGCTGAAGTGGAGACATTGTGACGTTTTGTGATATACAATAATATGTATAAACATGAATGGTTTGTATGACTGGATAAATACAGTATATGCAAAATTACGAAAGAAATCAAACCAAAGTTATAGTGTTATGGCCAGAATCAATTTTGAGGTTAGTGACGTTATGTGTCGTAGGTTAAAAAAGTTTTTAATAAAAAAAATAGTTTATATTGTCATATTTTCTATCCAATCTATTTGATACTATGGACAATATTTTTACATCATTTTTCGTTTCATTTTTTAGTTTATTTTTTAGTTTATAAGAACAAGTTGCGGAAAACAAATTATATATAAATATTTTAAGATTCTAATTCTTCTAACAATTAAAACATGAAAAAAATAAACAAAGGGGTACAGCTATACATCAAATTTCAAATTATATAAAAATATTTTGTGTAATGTTAATATCCAGAAAGGAGAAAGAAGCGTATTTTAAGCGGTCATCCTCAACTTTCGTGTTAAGATTCATGTGCAGCCCCAAGTTATACTATAATAAAGGAATAATAACCTAAGCCAGCCACAAGAGGCGGTGACAGATTTACTCTCCACAAAGGAGATTTAACTACGAATTGATTTATTTTGCTGCAAATAAAATTACACTTAATGTTATGAATGGAACTTAGTCGCCATTGACTGCAGTGACTTAAACTTTTTTTTACCTCTGACTTCCGGTTGCTTACTTTATCTGAAGTTAAAAATCGTTAATTGTACCTGTTTTAAGAATCGGCGTAGTAAAATGATCGAACTTTATAGTAGATACTTGAAATCAAGTAACACATCATACATTTTTAGGAATATATATATACAATATTTTTCACTATACATAATTATTATGATTTGTATTTTCGTATTATTAAAATACAAATTATTATCCTTCTAACACTATCACAGCTAATGTAGAAAGCCTGTGATCCGGACGCCAACCTAATCAAAAGAATAGGCAATGGCGCTGGCGCTAGTTTTTTAAGTATTTACTTGAATACGTTTTCTTACAAGTCTAATTGAAAAATAATTGGTCCAATTTTTACAACACATAGAACCAAGTTCACGGAAAAGGCTAGTTTAAATAATATAAACAGATAGAGCATTAAATAAGGCTGCAAGAAAGGCTGCATTCACGACAGCGTCGACGCCTACGCTGCGCAGGAGTGGCGCGTGCGACGATAATGTCATAAATTCATGAATTTATAGAGAAAATGAAACTTTATTTATACAAAATTAGAAAACACTATTTTATATACTTCAGCTTCAATTTGCTAATTAAATAAATAATTAAATAAGTTACCGCAGTATCAAAATATTTTTTTTAATAAACCATTGTTTTGTTTTTTTTTTTTCTTTTTTCTTAGCCTATATGTGTGTCCCACTGCTGGGCAAAGGCCTCTCCCCTGATTCTCCATGACTCCCGATTTAGCGTTTCCTCCGGCCAGTTGTTAAGGAAGGCGTCAAAGTCGTCCCGCCATCTCCGCCTGGGCCTGCCCCGCCCACGCTTCTTCGTCGGCAACCACTTGGTGGCTATATTAGCCCACCTATCCGGATGCATACGATAGACGTGGCCAGCCCAGTCCCATTTGAGCCTGGCGGTTTTTTTGCCGACGTCAGCAATGCGAGTTTTGGAGCGCAGCGTGGTGTTCCGGATGCGATCGATCCTCCCGGATTCGATTGTTTTGTTAGTTTTTAGTGTTCCGTACAAAACTTTGTTTACGGAACACTTATGGGATCACTTCGGTCTTGTTTTTTTTTTAAACTTGCTTGAATGCTCGTATTTTACTTTGTTTTAAATTGTGTTTTTGTGCTATCATATATAAAGTTTGCAATAGCAAACAACGTAAATAACAGACATTTTGTATGTGATATAAAATAATATGATTTATTTACAAGAACTTTATACAGAAAAACAGTTACAGTTTGGCGACACAAATATGATTAAAGTTGACAATAATAATAGCTGCAACATACGAAATATGACAAAATTGTCGTTTCGTAATTGTTTAAATTTATTAAATCTAAACATTTACCCAACATTTTTTACATTTTTTTTGCGACACAGGAAGCAAATAACAGTACATTCCACAGTTTTGTGGAGAGACGCACAGCTGTGAGGACAGCCAACCATCTATATAAATGTGGTGAAGATGCAATTGTATATTCATAAACGTAAATACTGTAATTTATGCAGTCGCACAACCCTATTCCACCTCATACATCACACATATTCTGCGATATTTTTAACCGCTTGATCCTCATTGTGAACCTCCACAATACAACACTCAAAACAAAACGTCGTAACGGACACAATTCGCCTTACGACATACGCTGCTTTATAAAATTAGAAATAAGCCCACGAGAACCATATTTAGATATAAAAAATATAGAAAACGGACGATTTGCTGAGGATATGGGCCGTGCGATTGGAGTTGGGTGGTCGCACTAACGCAATTAGACTCAGTTTTTAGACACTTATTTTTAGATCGGTTTAGTTTTTAGTGAGTCAATGAGTTCCAAATGCAGAAGATGGCATGAAATGTAAGACTTTATATTCCGTTGAAATCACACTTTTTTTTATTCTACAGTTTCTAATCCTAATCATGTTTCTAAATAAATGATATGGATAACAAAAGATAGAGCTGAATCCTTAAACTAAAATGGTCAGGGTAAAAAACAAACTGATTTCTAGAAAGATAAAAATAAGTACTACTTGGCAAAGCATCGCAAAAAAGCAGCAGTTCGAATTTAGATAACCAAAGAAGGAGGTAGGTAGGTATTGTATGCAGTTTAAAAACAAGTTATGGTCAAAAAATATGCACACATTTATTGCTTAATGTACTTTACGAGAGCTGGTTTAAATTAAAGTTACAAGATTTGAAGCAGATGTAAGTACATGTACTTCAAATATACGGAGTGGATGTAAATCTCTCTCTTCAATCGGTCCCTCAATGCTGAGGATCGTGACTCCGTTTGATTCTGTCAACTAGTTGTCTCCATCGGTCCCGTTCTGTAGCTTGGTGGAGTGCATCAGTGCGTGAATGTTAGGGAATGCAAATCGGTTATTTTCGGTTATTTTTTGTATGGAAGTAATCGGTTATTAACCGAAACCGCGGTTATTTCCATACAAAAAATAACCGATTTGCATTCCCTAGTGAATGTAAATAAAAATGTGTAATGAGTTTACTATTAAATTAAAAATATCCTTCCAAACTCATCTCTGGCCTCATAAAGAAATCATAACTCACACACAATGCACGCACTTATGAAAGCTATCTAATTTCAATGGCGACTGTGGTTCAATTTCTTTTGAATTAAAATCCTTTCTGTCGTCTTTGTGTCATTGTTCGGTTATTGTTTGTATGGGAGTATTGTGAGGCTTTTCAAATTAATTTATACTTGATAGTTTTTTTGATGTGTAGATGTTTACTGTATTCCGTTCAACAGGCAGGTAAAATATAATGTTTGGTTATACTTGTTATGAAAATATCGGCATATTTTATGATTTTAAGAACATAATGGCAGTGCTCAAATTCTTGTAAAGTTTAGTCTTAATCAAGTTAGGTACCTATAGTCTGTGTCTTTAGGTATTTAAATAAAAGTAAACAAACAACTTGTATATTTTCGGGTAGTTATAGCATTTATTGGTTAACCAACCAAATACAAAAGCGCCTGAATCAGTCACTGAACGACATGACTTTAACCTACATTATTTGGTCATGTAATGTTTTCATCTACCCTCAACTGGTTTAAGGAGCCATTTGAGGGTAGATTTTGTTTACTTTTATTTAAATACCTAAAGATACAGAGTATAGGTATTGTATCCAAATCACACTAAATCAAAATACTGACATGCATTTAAAATAAAACAAAAGTATGACAAATAGGTGTATCGTAACAGTTAAACTAACGTCTTTTGTAATAATTATTAATAAGCATTTTAATCCAAGTAGATTAAATTAATAAGCGGTCGTATCGTATTAAATATAATTGAATGAATGTCGTTTGTCTTTCTTATAGAATGTCATGCGTTCTTTTGACTGTAGAGATTCTTGATGACAGATTTGTATGGAACAATTAATACAATAATTTCTTTAATGTCATTATTTGAATGTAAGGATGTCGTTAAACTTTGACTTGGAATTTAGACAAATCTATAATGGCTCCACTACACGATGGGCCAACGCCAGCCACTCCAAGGGACGCAGCCATGCGGTAGAATGAGATAGCAATATCACTTGCTCCCTCTAACGCATAAATGCGTCCCTTGGAGTGGCCGGCGTTGGCCCATCGTGTAGAGGAGCCATAACAAATGATAAATAACACTATTTAGGCCTCTTTTTTTAAGACAACCAAAGACAACTCTGATTTTTACGTCTAATAGCCAAATTGGGAATTTCATGAAAGTACCAAACTGGGAATTAAACCCTGTACCTACCTATTTCTCTTAGGCCAACTTGCACCATCTTACTAACCCGGGGTTAAGCGGTTTAATCGCTAAACCAGAGTCAAATTGTACTAGTAACCATGGTAACTTCAGGTTTAACCGGTTAACCCCGGGTTAGTGAGATAGTGAAAGTTTGCAGACTTGCACAATTCACTAACACATGGTTAACCGGTTAAACCTGTAGTTACCATAGCTACCAGTATAATTTGACACTGGGTTAACCGGTTAACCCCGGGTTAGTGGTACCCAAGTATCGCTTAATGTCAGTCAGGTCAGGCCAGTAAACAGTCGGCCATGGAAACGTTTAATTAGAGAATACAGGTACAATATAGGTACATACCTATAAAAAAACATAGTCTCTGAGGTACTTTGATACTGAGGTATAAAATATAGGTATATAATAACAAGTAGGTAGGTAAAATTACAGGTTTATTAAATTTATTATACATCTGACAAACTAAGTATATATTTATTTTAAGTAAGAACTTATGAACAACGGCAAAAAAAAAACTCAAGCCATAATTCCGAACCCTATTGCCGTATTCGAACCTCAAGATATTCACAAGAGACGACACGTACTAGATCCATTCTAGAAACGTTATAGATTAGATATCGACTAGTTCTCTTTTGCAGCGCAATTCGGGCAACCAATGTCACTTTTACGTTAGATAGAGTAAGATATCTATTTGATGTGAATTGGATCTCTATAAGTCATATCCTGTGGAAATCATTCAAGAGTATCTCCAGAATCGCGCACATGTCAAATTTGACAGGTTATCTTAAACATATCGTTATCGTATCTTGGTGATGTCTAAAAGATATCTAATAGATGTCTATTTCAAAATCCGAATCGGGCCCCTAACCTTATCAACATTATATTCGCAAACACTATCAAAACCAGCTATACAGCACTAACAAATAATTCACATTGTTTCTTTATTCACGTTTTACGACGGCGCAGCCATCAGTCGATGCCAGCCAATCTAACTTTGTCGAGGACATAGCTTATACACGGGTCGAGGGGAAACCGGGAAATCGGGCAGTTCGGGAAATGTCCCAATATAGCTTAACAACTTTTAGGTATATTTCAAATAAGTTTATTCTCATAATTTTCGTTTCTGATACACGATAGGTAGAGTCTGTGCAGAAAGAAAAGAGTCGTGAAATGTATAGGCTCCTTTACATTCCACGACTCTACTATTTCCGCTCCTTTACATTCCACGACTCTACTATTTCCGCACAGTCTCTAGATAGCACACCTCAGTAAAAGATATAGTTTAAAGAAAAACAATTAGCTAAAGATAGAGGCAGACAGGGGGGGGAAAAGCATTTATCGCTGAGTATACGATTCTTTCAACAGGCAATAATACTCATCGAAACAATTTTAACAACCCTAAACAGAATTAGAATGCATTTATCACAGAGTTTATGTGGCCACCTCCAGTGTCCATCTTCAGATCAGCTCAATGATACGAAAATAGTGTATTGTCTTTTTCATTGCAGTTCTAAGGGTTCTGCTTGATAAATATTGTGGTGTTGTAAGCTATACCTAGTCTTCACTACTAGAACTTAACTGAACATAACCAAAGAAAAATGATTTCATCATCATCATCATCTCAGCCATAAGACGTCCACTGCTGAACATAGGCCTCTCCCCTTCCTATGCCATAACCGCCACGCTTGGCACGCACGCAAATTATTTATTTACACTTTATTGCACAAACAAAAAAATAAATACAAATGGCGGATTTAATGTCAAAAGAGATTCTCTTCCAGTCAATCATTGGGTCAGACAGAGCCTTAAGTAAGTTTTTTTTGTTCTCATGTTTTTGTGTTTTACTTTCTTCATTAATTTATTTTCTTAAAACGTCTGGCCACTTCATAAAAAGTCACAATTCCACAACTGCCTCCCACCAAGTACAGATACAACTTATTTTAAGTTTTTAATGAAATATCCTTTGGCGTACTTGATCTCAGGAGCAAAGAATAATTTAGCTCGATTCCGAAGTGTGTAAGTTGGATGAAGATTAAATTATGTCTCAACCCTTGTGTCGCCGGCGGCGGAGGGTTAACCTTTTCAAGTATTTTTGATATCTTGTGATACAGTCAGCTTTTTGGTGGAATTATTACTTTATGTTAGATGGTTTACGAGCTTAAGCAGATCCGAGACCATCCGAGTTATAATACTAATCATATGCCAATATATTTTTAAATGTGAAAGAACTCTGTCTGACTGTCAATAGTTAATATTATTTACAACTACGGGCCCGGCCACATGTCAGCGGCGCGGCACCGCAGAAATCTGCGGTGCCGCAAACCGCTCTGCGGCAACGCACGCCGCACCGCAAAATTTAGCGGTGCCGCCCGGCGGCGCCGCAAGGCGGTGCGCGGCGACGTGCGCGGTGCCGCAAAACGGTGCGCGGCGCCGCCCGCGGTACCGCCGAGCGGCGTGCGGCGACGCACCGCTGACATGTGGCCGGGCCTTACAGGCAAAGAGAAATTGAATATTAATTAGTAATTTAGAGATGTAAATTCTAAGAAAAATACGTAATCTATTTTGACAGCCGAAACAGATGATGCTCTATCACGCCACATATTTTATGGTCACTGAATTGCCAAATATCAATTTTTGACAACCAAACCGCTTAATATTATTTGATGAAATTGAATTGATGAATGAAATGCAGTAGGTATGATCAATAAGTACGGCTACCATCAGTTTGGCATTGACATAAACGCTGTCGCGAACCTAATTTACTTTCTAATTTCTATGCATCTCGCTCGTACTGACATATTAGTGCGAAAAAGATATAAAGTAAATTACATTCACGATAGCGTTTATGTCAATGCCAAACTGATGGTTGCCGTACTGGTCATCATTGCGTGCGTTTCGTGATAGCCATACATAGAGCTAGACCAACCTAAATTGACAGCGAATTTGATAGCACAGACTGCTCAAGTGTTATTTAAACGTCATAATTGCATAGAAGTTTGACGTTTACTTAGCTTAGCTCTCGGAGTAATTAACAATGGAGCCGCCATTAACAGGCGTTCCCCTCTGTCGAAAATAGGCGGCCAATGGTCAACCTCATGTCAACCATATGTATGGACTGACGTTTATCTGACATGACGTACCTATACATTTGATGTGCCCCTTCCCCGCAAAAAACGGCAGACTATTTTGTACCGAAAATTTTAGACATGGCGTCTCCATTGGTTATATCCTCCAAGGCTTAGCTTGGTCTAACTCTAACAGTTTTATTCCATGCGACAAATAATTACGAACAACACCATGAGCATTACTAATTAAAAGTAGCATGTTTCAGCGTCCGATCAACGTTCACTAATTGACTTCAATATGGGATCATCCGAACTGCGTATGCGCAACTTAGAACAATGTGACGTAAGCGACATGTGCGGTAAGGCATTTTGAATCTTAATGAAGGGGAATAAGGTTTTAGTTGTTGGAGTCCGATATTGTAATGCCGGTCGGATTATGATCTGAATTGATTATGGAATACGGCCAAGTTTTGATAAAAATTATGAAAATACTATCGTACTCGTAAATTGTTAGATAATCTTTATTTAGGTCATACTTTGCAAAGTGAATAATATGTAAACATACAGGAATATTTGAAAAAATAATGTCTGTGGGAACAACACCGATATGACGAAACCAAAATGGTGTGTTCGAGATTTACTGCAGCAATTCAGTCTATTGCGCTACTACTCTCTGAGTCTATTACTTATACATAATACTGCAACAGTAACGCTTTGAGTGCAGTCTGAATCCGAATTTTGCTCTAATTTTGACAATAAACTCAAGTTTGAGTTATAGGTATTAGGTGACATAATATTATAAATGTTAGGTATTTATCGTGTATTAAAATAAATAAATGAATACTGGACAATCTTACACAAATCAAGCTATTCTCACAGGAAGCAAAACGAGGCTTCTACTGTTTTCTTCACATAAATACTAACATACATAAAAAAA
Source organism: Cydia fagiglandana (assembly GCF_963556715.1). Lineage (NCBI taxonomy): Eukaryota > Metazoa > Arthropoda > Insecta > Lepidoptera > Tortricidae > Cydia > Cydia fagiglandana. Next base: position 1,588,048 of record NC_085951.1, on the reverse strand, counting down.
CATCTTTAACGGAGGATTCGAACTTGGGGCCCAATTTAAAATGTGTATTGTCTATATGTCAATAGACGTTTACGCTCAGAAAAAACTCATCCGTTGTCTCGATCTTGGCCGTTCCACTTCCGTGCCCGATGCCAGATAGTGTTAATTGCTAATACATTTGACATCCGCTCACGCTACTCGTGTCAACGACATTAATTGTCTAATCGCCACGCCTTTTCGTACTTAAGGCTATGGTAATTAGGTCGATTATTGTGTAAATGAAATATTTTTAGATGTTATAATAATAGTGGACAAATACGTAAGATAATGAACTAGTATCGTTGATTATTGTTTTCGAAGTTGTAGGATTGAATATTGCAATAATAATCGAGATATGGAAAGACAGACAAATAATAATAATAAATCTTTATTTCCAAAAATACAAATTACAGAGTGTGGCAAGGGTCTCCGCACTAGGCTTCGCCTCTATCGCGGGGTACCAGGAATACATTAAACAATAGAATTATTGTTACAAACATAAACATAAAATGTCAGTGGGAATTACGAATAACTAATACACATTGTTCACTTACGTACGAATTTGCAAGTGCGACAAAGAGGCAACACGTCGAACGTGGTTCGCGGTAGACCTTCTGGTCACAGGCGGCTTTAGTAGACCTCCGTGGCTCAGTTGGCAGAAGCGATTGGACCGGTGTTCTAATGGTCGCAGCTTTGAGTTCAACCAGAGGTTTAAATATTTCCATATTTCCTTTAATTAAAAAATTTGTTATGTAACACTTTAAACTCTCGCGTTTTGTATACATATTTAATTTCACAAACGGGTCTACCGCGATATAATTTCATTGTTTTTACCTTTAATTCCGACGTTTCAGCTGAGTTGCACCAACTGTGTGGAAAGACCACATTATATCACATGTATGACCTGACATATGTGGGGAGTCGTGACCACAGCTGGTGCAACTCAGCTGAAACGTCGGAATTAAAGGTAAAAACAATGAAATTATATCGCGGTAGACCCGTTTGTGTAATTAAATTTCTTATGGTTTTGAACTGGTTTTGATGCGACCTTGTCCGTCGTGATTGGCGCGGATCTCACAAATATTATGACTAACTTCATTTAGCCACAGAATAAATAATAGTACTAGGTACAGAAGACTCACTCCCTAACAAAACGCGACTGTTACGATCTGCACAGGTATGGCCGCTAGGTGACGACAGCGCCACGCGCGGCTTATGGCAAACCCCAAAATTGGGGCCGAACGGATGTACTTTTAGCTACCTGTAGCAAAGCGACGAAATTGCGGAGTGAGCCACGCCTGATTTAGCATGCACCAACAAGCATAAGCAATCAAGGTCGTATCAAAATGAGATCTAAACCATCAAATTATTAAATACGAATCAGGTCCCCATAATCAGATCTTGTCGAAAAATCCAATCTCGTTTAATGTGAATATTTCAGCGATAGGAGGTTTTTGTCGTTTATAGCCTTTTTGTTGCTCCCCCAATGAGAAAATACTATTGACGTTTTATGAGAATAAGTTCTTTATGTAAAAAGTAGTAAAGTAGACGTACTCGTAAAAAGCACTATTTTAGTATCTTTGTATTTATTTCGTGTTCATTTATTTTTTCTATCAGCGCTCTTTAATAAATGTCCCAGTTGACAGTGCACCTATTTGCGTCCACTGCTGAACATATGCCTCTTTCATGGATTTCCATGTTGTTCTGTATGCGACGGTTCTATGCCAGGTCGGAATAGTATGTTATACTGCCGTCTTTCTAATGTCATCCGACCCTGGTTTTCTCTCTCTACTCTACTCTCTATTGCTCACTCTTTCCTTCCTACAAGTATTTCATTGCCCTTCTGCTACTACCTACATATAATATCCAGCCACATACAATGTATGGCTCCCATACAAGCCACAACTCATCGGCAACACGTCAACGTCGCCATTTGTCCCGATACAGAACAGCGGGGCACGGCGACAGCGAGTAATAAGGACACCCTGCGCGTGAAGACATTCACTCAAGAGCAATGATAACGGGTCACTTTGTAAAGAAAAGAAAAACAATTACATCGTGAGGAGTGTTACCGGAGATTTACCGTAAAATATTATTTACGTTTAGAATTCATCCCACACATAGGTTTTAAAAGACTTTAAAATATGGCATGTATACATCCCGAATAGTGAAATTCTTTAATCTCGGAGGAGTCGGAGGTAGTTTTTTAAAGGAGTGATACATTAACAATTTCTACGCAAAAAAAATCATGGCCCGACATACAGTACCATCTTTAACATAAGGGCACAGTTCCCCCATCCTTAGGGGGAATAGGGGGCCCCGAAGGACAGACAGTAACAGTATATTTGATTACCCATAATAAATAGAAGATCATAGTAGAAAAAGTTAGTTTAATTCGCTTTCTTTATTTTTCAAAACGGCCCCAAATTCTTATGTGCCCCAAGGCCCCAGCATAGTTCAAGACGGCCCTGCCGACATAAAAAAATACAAGCAAAAATCAACAGCTACTATTTATAAACTATACAGGATGATTTCTGGGTCGTGATCCAGAACCACTTTTTCTCACTCTGTAAATGATCCACATTATCATATGGTAGTATTTGATTAAAAGATAATTACTTTAATTATTCTTATTTTTCAAGTAAAATTAATATTATACAAAGTAATTATGGTCACCCTATGACTTTTGACATACGCTGTATGGAAAGCGACAAGACGTCACCTTGAGTAGGGTCACCAAATAGTATGCAAAAATATTTTTTCCTACTTGTCATCTGGAAAATAATCATCAATATTGGTGATAAACAATAATTAACAACATCATTAGGCTCATCTTTGGCTTCTGTATGATGTCTGGCTCTCTTGCTCCACGACCCCGAAATCACCCTGTATATACGTAAAATATCTTTACCACCCATACATAGGTACAAGCCACAAGTCATCGGCAACACGTCAACGTCGCCATTTGTCCCGATACAGAACAGCGGGGGACGGCGACAGCGAGTAATAAGGACACCCTGCGCGTGAAGACATTCACTCAAGAGCAATGATAACGGGTCACTTTGTAAAGAAAAGAAAAACAATTACATCGTGAGGAGTGTTACCGGAGATTTACCGTAAAATATTATTTACGTTTAGAATTCATCCCAAACATAGGTTTTAAAAGACTTTAAAATATGGCATGTATAGATATATCCCGAATAGTGAAATTCTTTAATCTCGGAGGAGTCGGAGGTAGTTTTTTAAAGGAGTGATACATTAACAATTTCTACGCAAAAAAAAATCATGGCCCGACATACAGTCAAACATCAAACATCAAACATCAACATTTATTCAGCAAATAGGCCACAAGGGCACTTTTACACGTCAACATTGAATTTACATAAAAGCAAAAATAATAACATCAACAATTTTATAAAATAAAACTAACAATTCAATCTAACGTATTACAATTACTAAGAGATGTATATGGTCTCTTAATGTCGAATTACATACAAAATACAGATAAAAAAACACACAAAAAAAATCTATAATATTTAGAGGTGTAAATGTCTCTAGGTGTCAGAACTATAAGATTATATAGTTTATCAAGTTATCCTTAGAGATGTATAAGGTCTCCAAGAGTCAATATCCTGTATAATTAATACATTCATTAAAAGAAAAGAAACATACGAGAACAGAATGAGGCGTCTCACTGTAATTAATTAATAAAAGTTACTAAGTATAATAGCTCGTGTTAGCTTAACAGACCAGTCTCCACAAACAGTACCAGTACCAGTACCATCTTTAACATAAGGGCACAGTTCCCCCATCCTTAGGGGGCCCCGAAGGACAGACAGTAACAGTATATTTGATTACCCATAATAAATAGAAGATCATAGTTGAAAAAGTTAGTTTAATTCGCTTTCTTTATTTTTCAACAAGGCCCCAAATTCTTATGTGCCCAAAGGCCCCAGCATAGTTCAAGACGGCCCTGCCGACATAAAAAAATACAAGCGAAAATCAACAGCTACTATTTATAAACTATATATACGTAAAATATCTTTACAACCCATACATAGGTACAAGCCACAACTCATCGGCAACACGTCAACGTCGCCATTTGTCCCGATACAGAGCAGCGGGGGACGGCGACAGCGAGTAATAAGGACACCCTGCGCGTGAAGACATTCACTCAAGAGCAATGATAACGGGTCACTTTGTAAAGAAAAAAAAAACAATTACATCGTGAGGAGTGTTACCGGAGATTTAACGTAAAATATTATTTACGTTTAGAATTCATCCCAAACCTAGGTTTTAAAAGACTTTAAAATATGGCATGTATAGATACATCCCGAATAGTGAAATTCTTTAATCTCGGAGGAGTCGGAGGTAGTTTTTTAAAGGAGTGATACATTAACAATTTCTACGCAAAAAAGATCATGGCCCGACATACAGTACCATCTTTAACATAAGGGCACAGTTCCCCCATCCTTAGGGGGCCCCGAAGGACAGACAGTAACAGTATATTTGATTACCCATAATAAATAGAAGATCATAGTTGAAAAAGTTAGTTTAATTCGCTTTCTTTATTTTTCAAAACGGCCCCAAATTCTTATGTGCCCAAAGGCCCCAGCATAGTTCAAGACAGCCCTGCCGACATAAAAAAATACAAGCGAAAATCAACACCTACTATTTATTAACTTTATATACGTAAAATATCTTTACAACCCATACATAGGTACAAGCCACAACTCATCGGCAACACGTCAACGTCGCCATTTGTCCCGATACAGAACAGCGGGGGACGGCGACAGCGAGTAATAAGGACACCCTGCGCATGAAGAAGACATACGTTACACCAGTCATAATTATAATTCAAAGTGGACTGCCTACCTGGTCGGTGTGGTGCAAGTCATAAGATATTTTTGGAGCATTCCACGGGCTGTCCCGTACTATCGCATATTATTTCCTGTGTTGCGACTTTTTTCTCGGCATTTAAAATAGGCGATTCTTTTTCTGTGCATATTTTTGACCATTTGTCATAGAAAAGGAAACTCTTATACCTGCAAATTTTCAGAGACTTCGCGTTTGTACGGGACAACGGTAGACAAGTTCATGGAATGCTACTTTTATGAAACAATTTGATTTTGTATATCCGTTTGCATTGCTTTGAGATACCCTCCAGATATATCGACGAGCATGAGGCAAAATCTGATAGGAAAAAGCTTTATGTTCGAGCAATAAGAGCGAATTACGCCGTTGACGCGTCGGCAGGCGCGACCTAGACTTTTTCGCTCTTATCGCGTGAACATAAAGCTTTTTCCTGTCGGATTTTGCTAATTCCGCATCGCCATATGTGGGGGAAACTTATAGTTAGTTTTTTTAGCATTAGAAAGAACTTGCAAGAAGGTAAGCGATCTTGACATGTCTTTTAATTGAAAAACGCTTTTTAAAAACCAAAACTATTACAAGAAAGCAGAAGAATATAAATGATCGTATTAGATTCATAATTGTTACATATCTGCCGTGACTTATTTTTATAATGTGTTTTTCAATTACATCAAGATTGTTTACCTTTTGTCTAATGCTAAAAAAAAACGAGGTATAGATTAGGACAAACGATTCCCAACACGGCCACGACATTGCGCGACTGGCTTCGGCTAAGGCAACAATTATAGGTTGAAGAGAAACAGCGATCGGACCCTAATTTTTATTTGGTCACCTATGGTTTTGCCAGAAGCCAAAACAGTTTTGCGTGGCCAGAAGGCAAAGCTTTTGGCGATCATCAATCCAATAAAGAGATCCAAAAACTTCTCGCTTGTCCCTTGGACATCATCATAAAGGTTATTTAAGTTACAGAGTAACGATTATTGCTTGGATACAATACTGATGTTGTATCCAGTAATTTGTTTATGCAATTTCTTTTAATGTTTTTTCGGTCGGATGATATTGTTTTATTCGCGTTCAAGATGGTCGCGGATAAATAGCGATAAAAGTTAATAACAACGGGTTTTTTGGGATTTTGGGTTAAGGGGCTTGTTTTGTTTTTTTTTTAGACCTACAGGTTGACGAATATGATGTGGCAGTATAATGGCAGATAAAAGAAAGGCCAAATTACATGGAGGGCATTATAAGCTAAAACACACAGATTTGTCGGTAGGTATTATAAATTAATTGCGCACAGTAAGCTGCAGAGATAACTAGCCCTCCCTGAACACAAGTTTCTATGCAGGGGGATCAGTTATATCAGCGGCTTACTGTACTCTGACCTATAGCGAAGTGACCTGGGTAGCCGAGTGGTTCAGGCAGCTGCCGCAAACGCAGAGGAAGTTGGTTCCACCCCAATCCCAGGCACTGGAGGCCTTGGTCACTTTTCATTCGTATGTAAGTTAAAGATAAACTACGTCCAGGACCCGGGTATGTCCTTAAACCACGTCCAAGACCACCGGTGGACGGGCAGCAGCGTCCCTCAAATTCGGTGTACTCGACTGCGATCGCCAACCCGCCTGCCAAGCGTGGCGATTATGTTCAGCAGTGGACGTCTTATGGCTGAGATGATGATGATGATGATGATGAAGTTAAAGATGGTCACTGTAAAAAAAAATTGATAAATGTTTTAATTAAACGTGATAAAAATATTTTTTAAGAGTAAATTGCTATTTAATTGACCGGATTAAATGAAAAACAAGGGCTCTGAAAACATAAATAATCACTAAACCTACTAAAACGTATTTTACTGATAAAAATCATTAACGACATTAATAACTTTCTTACGATTCCTAAAGTTCATACGATTACTAAAGTTGTTAAGTACATTATAATTGTAAATAAGAAACAAACAAATACGATCAAAACTTCCAAGGCACAAAGATAATACAAAAACGAAAATACAAATACAAAAACAAATGGGAATTATTGCGCCAGTAAAAAAGGGAATATGACATTAAGGGGAGTATCGAAGATTTGGAAAAGTTTGATTGAGGCGCGAAACTTTCGGTTGTGCCCCGAAAAATCGGGATGGGGATAATAAGATTGGGAAATGTAAGTGGTATTAAACGATTATAGACCTTTTGTAATTGATAATAAGATAGCAAGACTTTCTGTGATAACTTTATAATAACATTCTATTAGATTCAACAACAGATTCATTATCACATGAACTAGTCATAATTTGGCCATTCTAGACCTATCCTATGGTGCCTGATGAACACATCTTAAAAGTGTTGATTTTTGAGATTATTGAAGATTCCGGTTTCGACTGTTTCGAGTTGATTAAATTACGACCTTCTTGCAAAAAAAATAAGAAAAGTATCCTATAATAAAGCGTTATCTGCACATATGGCTGTATGCAATATGTATACTCCATTGCCTCCTGAAAAATATCCACTAAATTCCATCGTGCTCTGACTTCAATCCGGAGTTTGAACCTAGTTCCAAGCTCATTCCATACTGAAAGTCGCATGCAATAAACTACTTAGCTTTAGCGGCTTCTGCCATTTCTCCAGAAACTTCCTGCTTAAATAGCTAAACTGTGGAACAAATTGTCGTCCGCGGTGTTTCCGGACCGATGTGACCTTCAAACCTTCAAGAAACAGCGTACTCCTATCCCAAGGCCGGCAACGCGCTTGCAAACACATTCAGGTGTCCAAAGGCGACGGCAATTGCTTACCATCAACCGATTCGCCTGCTCGTTTACTACCTATATCATAAAATAACCTTGAGATCGCTGGTGGCCTAGCGGTAAGAGCGTGCGACTTTCAATCCGGAGGTCGCGGGTTCAAACCCACGCTCGAACCAATGAGTTTTCGAACTTATGAACGAAATATCATTTGATATTTACCAGTTGCTTTTCGGTGAAAGAAAATCGTGAGGAAACCGGACTAATCCCAATAAGGCCTAGTTTCCACTCTAGGTTGGAAGACTTGGAAGGTCAGATGGCAGTCGCTTTTGTAAAAAATTGTGCCTACGTCAAATCATGGGATTAGTTCTTAAGCTGACCCCAGGCTCCCATGAGCCGTGGCAAAGTGCCGGGATAACGCCAGGAAGAAGAGGATCATAAAAGAACCTTGAATGATGGAGAAAACGCAACAGAATCCACAAATATGAGGTATCTATAGTTATTTGTTTTACAAGGGGGCAAAGTTGTTGTTTAACCGCACGTGCTAATATTGATACCCGAGCAAGCGAAAGATTCCAAAATTGAACCACGAGCGTAGCGAGTGGTTCGAAAAATGGAATCTTGAGCGTTGCGAGGGTTTCAAAGCACGAGGGTTAAACAAAATTTGCCCCCGAGTGAAACACAAAATTTTTCACCACACCAATCCGAAGGAAATATTAAATGTAAAATATCAAACAAAATCAAACCAAATCAAATTCAAATGAATGTTATGAAATATTTATCATCCAAAATCATCATTTAAAAGTCAATTCTACCAGCAAACATAAGGAAACAAGTCAAAATTTGCATTTGATTACTTTGCCTCACATGTGAATAAAAACAACTTTGCTATCAGTTTTTGAAGTGCAAAGTAAGCCTTTCCGAGCTGGTGTGGTGAAAAATATTTTCCGGTAGGTCCCCTACCTACCCCATACAACTATCAGCGATCGACGTCGCCCATAAGTCCCGTGTCACGATCAATTCGCGGCCACAAAGGGTGACAAACTAATGCGCACACGCAACAAAGGCCACGCGCGGACTCTGGCCACACAAGTTACCATAGAATACCTGGAACTGTTAACATTAGAGGGAACTCCCGGGTTCGAATCCTGGTAAGGGCGTTTATTTGTGTGTTCATCACAAATATTTGTTCCTGAGTTATGGATGTTTTCTATGTATATAAGTATTATATATGTGTATATTATATACATATATCGTCGTCTAGACCCACAACACAAGCCTTATTGAGCATACTGTGGGACTAGGTTGATCTGTGTAAAATTGTCCTATAATATTTATTTATTTAACTTGTAGATTTTTCATAGAATCACTGGCTCATCGTGTCAGCCAAAAGATAATCACTACAAGACTTCTTATATTATTTATTTTCGCCCTCTTTAATAATTTTATTGACTTTCCTCCAGTCTATTGTACTTAGTGCTATATTTATCTACCGTTCTTCATCAACTCAAAGGTTAACTGTGTTTTGTACATTAAAGATTTTAAACATACATACCTATAAGACTTAAAATCTTTTCCAAGGATATGAAAGATCATCCAGGACTTTGGCTCTAATTGTTGGTTTCTCATCATCCTTTGTTTTATGGTATACCAGGTTCTGCCCGCAACTTTATCGGAGTGAAATGATTGTGATGATTGCCTTTTCCAGGCCGCAGAATAAACCCATACCAAGCTTCAAAATTTCATTTAAATCGGTGCAGGGGTACAAACGTGAAGAGGTTACAGACAAACAGACAAAAATACAGAGTTTCACGTCGGAGCTCATTGGGGCCCTCAATAAATTTCTAGAATTTCTCGGCCTGTACCCTTCCAGATTGCCTTACCTCTGTATCAACAATGCCTATCAGAATACGTGGTCTAGCGTGGGTGTCCTTTCCAGAATTGTAAATGTGAGGAATAACTAATAACTTGTCATTGTCACTGACATGAAACCTATTTAATGAACTTTCTGGCACTGATAAAGTCCATTTGTATTTCTCATACATACATATAATCACGCCTATTTCCCGGAGGGGTAGGCAGAGACCACGGATTTCCACTTGCTACGATCCTCACATACCTCTTTCGCTTCCTTCGCTTTCATAACATTCCTCATACACGCTCGCCGGTTTAGGATGCTCTTGACCTGGTCTTTCTTCAGGATTAACCCGATCTGATCTTCCGATTGTATTTCTCAGATGGTATGTAAGGATTTGAAACTAATTTGAAATGCAATCAACCAAACAACTGGGGAAGTACCTCCACCTTACAGAAAACCGCAGCCAAGTATTAACACTAGACCCTACTACTCATAGTGTTGTGCTTGTGTTGCTGCCGGTGAGTAAGCTCCAGAGCTCTATCAGGGTACGGAGTATTAGGGTCGGCAACCGGACATGTAACACCTCTGGAGTCACAGGCATCCATAGGCTACAGCGACCGCTTACCATTAAGCTGCCCTTATGCTTGTTCGCCACCGACATAGTATAAAAAAGTAATAAGCCAATAAAAAATGACCCCACAGAACCAATGCAACAAATACGTTTATCGTACCAAAACGATCGGGATTTACTGTTAATGGCCTTAAGCCTGACGGTGACATACCGACGACGCGACAAACACGACGTTATACATTTACATATATATCGACAAACAAAATTAACGCATCTGTTACTTATCTTCAAAACGTCGTATCTCAGTACCAATTGGGAGGTAAGATACGAGGTTTACTCCGAGTTTGTTTGCTGCACGAATCCATCACTGGCCTTCAAAACCTCGTATCTCAGTACCAAAAGGGAGGTAAGATACGAGGTTTACTCCAAGTTTGTGTTTGGTGCTTAGTGAATTTTGGTTGCTTGTAATACGAGCTTGGAATAAAAAGTCGTAAGTGACAACGTTTTCGTATGGTGATTTGACCTTTTGCGCACGAATACATAGCCAAAGTGTTGTTACGTCGATACATTTTGTTTTTGGCGATTCAGGGATATTAATGATAATTACTATTGATATCGGACAACTTGATTTTTGCAGAAGTGATATTGGAAGAATTCAAGACTTACCTAAGTTAGGTTTTGATACTTGATTGTTTCGAATTATAATGGCAACTTATTGTTGATTTTCTGTATTGCGCAGTAAAAATACAAATGGCGAACTTAATGGAATTCTACCAGTCAACCATTGTGCTAAACTGAAACAGTCTACAGAATACAGAATACATTGTCTGTCTGTATGTCTGTATGTTCGCGATAAATTCAAAAAGTTCTGAAGTAGTACCCGATAAAGAGGTTGTTTTTTCAACTCTTTGCTAGGTTTACAAAATATTTTGTGTTCATTCATAATACGGAGTGGGAGTCGGGTCTGTGGCTACAAGCCCTACCCTCTCCATCCATAGGGACCCTATTGGACAACACCACCTTCAGACTGGCGACTTGTTTGCGCATAGGGACTGTAACAAACGTCCCCCATCACTGCCGTTGTGGTGCCATGGTGGACAAATTTGGACATCATGGACTTTCCTGCGGCAGAAGCGCCGGACGCATACCCAGACACGCCAGCATCAACGACGTCATCCGAAGGGCCTTTGTCAGCGTCAAAGTCCCGGCCATACTCGAGCCCGTCGGTTTGGCTAGGGACGATGGCAAGAGGCCCGACGGTATGACGTTGGTGCCTTGGAAGATGGACGGCCTCTAGTCTGGGATGCCACATGTGTTGACACCCTCGCGCCGTCCCACCTTCCGGGCACCAGCGGAGATGCTGGTCATGCCGCGTCCATGGCAGAAGACCTCAAACGCCGCAAATATCCCCTTGGCAGTAGTTATATTTTTGAGGCGTTTGGGGTCGAAACGCTGGGGCCTTGGGGGCCAAGCGCGCGCCGTATATACAGGGCCTTAGCGGAGCGCCTTATAGATGCCGCAGGAGACCAGAGGGCTGGCCAGTATTTTGCTCAACGCATAAGTATTGCCATACAACGTGGCAATGCGGCCAGCCTTCTGGGCACACTGCCCATCGGCAGTGACTTGGGGGACGTTTTTTATTTATAGGCTTTTTATTTTAAGTTTATTTAGTTTAGAGATAGTTTGTATTATTATTTGTAAGCTAATTTAATGTTTTATATTTACTTAATTATTTGTGAATTAAAATTCGAGGTAATTATGATGAAAAAAAAAATTCATAATATAGGTCATATTTATGTCATACTTACAAAAATATGCTGTTTCATACATTTTGATCGACCAGATGTCGATGTATTCTATCAGAGAGCCAACTTTTTTTATTTCTGATTCGGGTGAGTCACTTTAGTAAAAATTGGTAGAATTAGACCAAGACAAGTCTACAACGATTTTGATAGCGCACGCAGTGCAAGTGTCATTTATATTAAATAATTTCATAGAAGTTTGACGTTTAAAATAACACTTGGTCTGTGTATGCTATTAAAATAGATGCAGACTAATCTTGGTTCAACTTTACACACTACACACATCGAAGTGTACTTAACGACCAACGTGCACACATGTATCACCTCTAGCGGCCCAGAGACGCATAAAAAGGTCTCCGGTTCCATTCTAATTTGAACTTTGTGTTGACAAAATAAAATTTCATTTTGCTTGGCAAAGTTTGACGTATGGGCGGCTAGAGGTTAATGCACTATTACCAGTAAAAGTGATAAAATACAATACCGTTATCACTAAACTTTAACGGAAATCTATTCACCAGATGAGTTAATTAAATTAATAGAATTGGTAATAAAATAGGTATGTTAATTTTCATTAATAGTTACCTCTATTTTTAAAACAACGTAAAAACTGCATAATCGGTTCATCAAGTTTATTCCTTATTTACTAAAGCATAAACACTAGAATAGCTTACACCTCGATGACTTAGGTCACTTTACACTTAGGTCATTGAGTTGCAGATATTCAAAGTTCCTAAGTCAGGTATCTTGATTAGCTATTAAGCTTGTTAATTTGACGCTTGATTGAATTGATTGCATTGATTACAATTGTTTATAGGAACCAATAAAGATTTAAAATTTTACATCAGTGAAAGTGCGCGAACTCGCGCGAAGTGGAGAGAAAAGTCCAGAAAAGCAGACCCCACAATCAGAAGGGAATAATAATGCTGAGGAGAGAGAGAGATCAGTGAACTTATAAATTGTAAATACAGATATCAATTACAATGAAAAAATCAACGATGAATAACTCTGGCCAACGTGGGACTCGAACCCACATCCTTGGATCGCCGGTCCAATGCGTTACTAATTCCGCCAGCTGACCATCCGTCACCCGGGACCCGGGTATGTCCTTAAACTACGTCCAAGACCGGTGGGCGGGCAGCAGCGTCCCTCAAATTCGGTGTACTCGACTGCGATCGCCAATCCGCCTGCCAAGCGTGGCGATTATGGCATTCACCCTCCAAAGGGGGAGGCCTATGTTCAGCAGTGGATGCCTTATGGCTGAGATGATGATGACCATCCGTCAATCGACGAGAATATAAAAAAAGGAAAAATAATGAACTTATTGAGATTAAGTTATAGTCGGTCGTTGCATGAATTCGATTATTATTCTGACAGAATGCACACGTAGCGCGTTCGAATGAAAAAAATAGGCGATCGGAAATATTTACAATTTTATAATTGCGCCTCGTTTCAACAATACCAGCTTTACAGGTTCATAAATAAGGTCTATTTTATAGCTGATTGTGAAGGAGTAACGGTAAATGTATCGTGGTTTCCAGTAGCAAAATGAAGTCGATTGGAAAGATCGAATCTGGACATTCCGATGAAACTGGTGCCTTTGAAATGTTGAATACCAAAGAGCAACACTCTTAACTGTCCATCGGTGGACCTTATGCCTTTTGTAATAAGGTCCACCGATGGACAGTTAACAGTGTGGGCGATGGTGGGGCAATGGTATCATTAATATCTTATATAACACGCTTGAAACACATAGTCTTATGTTGTACAATAAGCAGTGTCAGCATGAAATACATTGTGACGGCCAAAGTGGCAACGGGATATGAACCGTGATTACACTGATTACCTTTTGTATTGTTTTCGAGCTCCCGATATTTGCTGCGATTTGTTTGTGTAAAAAACTATTGATATCCGAATCAAACACGACACTGTGAGTGTAGTGTGCTTGGACAGACCAAAGAGTGTGAACGCGTCCGGTGGTAACGTTGAAAGCGAACGCAGTGCAGCTGCGGTTAGAAATGGAATGTTACCATGAGGGTAGACCGAGCGCGTTCTACATACACAACGTGACACCCGCTATTTTCAGATAAGTACCCGTGAACAAGATGCATGTAACTGCGTCGAAATATCGGGAACTCGAAAACAAATACAAAAGGTAATCACGGTCGATATAACTCTAGTGAAACTAACCGTGAATCATTCAAAGCTGTTTTGGCCAAGTATGTATGTCGAAGCACATCTTTGTTTATTAACATAATGTATAAATAAAGTGACATACTAGATAATCAAATAAGAATATAAATTATTCCAAATTTCAGACTGTCACGATTACTTTACAGCTCATAATCAAAACAATACCGACTAAGGCAACATAATTAGGAGCAAATAGACTGGAGAATGTCTTAGGCTCCGCGCAAACATTAGATTATTTTTATTTTTATTTTATTTTATTTCCACACTTACAACTATTTTTACAGGTAAACCTAAGACAATAGTGTAACTATTAACAAAAATCTAAAGTATGTCATTTCGTCTATAACATAATATATACAATGCTGATATTGTGAATTCATTCAAAGAACATGAGAATATGTCAATATTTTCCGCTATTATATTGAGGATCCGCACAGTGCGGTTATATTACTAACCATTCAATTCAACATTTATAGATGGGTCTATCCGTTCCGTTCCGTTCTGTTCAGTGACTACACCAGTCAGCAGTAACTGCTGCAAGGACGCAGAGGCGTTGGTCACAAAAGTAAATAAATATAACTAAATCTCACATTTATAGACGAGTCTATCGCGAATTTATTTTATTACGTTTCGACACAGGTTTCACTGGTCGTGGTCGCGGCTAACTGATGCTGGCTATAAATATGAGTTAATATGTGTTCAAAAAGCGAAAGATTTAAATATTACATTCAATTCAATTCAAAATCTTTAATGTCAAAAACATGTCAAACGTTACAACAAAAATAAAAAATACATAGTAACTACCTATAGAAATATGACTCTAATTTCCCTTGTAATTTTTTTTTAAATGGCTGCTTAACAAACGAAGTGTATTGTAACTAGATTTTAGTGCTAATACAGTATTACAAAGTAATCGTCGGCTTTAAAGATGAGAAAACCCTGTTCCAAAAGCACAAGAGATTTCAGCGTAGGGGATAGTATCCTAAAATCATCAAATATCACCAAAGGAAAAGCGAGAGCTCAAAGATCAAAATAAAGGCGAATTTTAATCACATGATTTTCGGAGAAACCCAATAAAATATACTCTTACACACGTCAATAAAAGAAAAACAGGAATTTGTACTAAAAATAAGTTGATTAAAGGCAGAAAACAGGCGGTCTTGTCACTAGAAGAACTCATCCGGGCAAACTTTGGATATACCTACCTGCTTACATCTTAGGTACTTATTAGCCATTAAATTTCTCCGTCAAAAAATTATAAAACTATCAAATTTTCACTTTTTTGACGGTAAAATGTAGTATGAGTTAAGCTTAACTTTCTTCGTAACAAAATCGTTCGTCTGCGCGCGGCCTTAGGGAATTGCCTCAACTCAGGATCCCAGTAATTGCAACTCCTGGTCTTACGAACAATCTCCTGGCGACATCCCCGTCTCACTCCAACTTACACATCCCCATATTTACCTCTCTTTCTCGATTATAGTTTTATACATTAAAAATTTTGCTTCAAACTTGATAAGTTTCTTGATTTCTGCGATCGATTTTGAACCTTAAAGGCTGATATTAAGTTTTATTTTTGAGTGTATGCTTAGTTTGATATTAGTATTGGTTTTAAGCTGATTGTAATAGTGATTTTACATTGATTGAAATATGAATTGCTATCGCTATGATTTCCCCGATCCTTGTAATAGATATCATGTTTAATCAAAGGAAAAGGAAGGTTTTTTCCTAAACATACATCCCGTCTGATAATAAGAGGTTATCGTTACGTAGCCTATGATTGCTCTCAACTCATATGGAGTTCTCGTATGTGCTATTTTTCATCTCGTATGTACAATAGTTTGAGTATCATGTCAGGCTGTCATCTCCATAAAATGTATAACCTTAAAACAAAAAATCTCGCGAAATGGTTTTAAGATGACAGCTATGTTACCGTACCCAACCTATTTATTAACCCCCTTATTCATCATCAAATTAGAATGGAACAGGATACCTTTTTATAGGTCTCTGGGCGGGTAGAGGGTATTGGTATGATGGAAAGGGACAAACGATTATTATCGGCTTGTCAACTTTAGTAAACGTTTATGAATAAGGAGGTAATACTACAGGGAATGGAATATGCTCGTGTCGTCTGTATTTCTTGATAATCCAACCCCGATCTCTTAACTAAAATAATTAATTACCGAATGAGCTTAATCAGGCCTTTTCGTCACTTTATTCTCAAAATTCAATCACTAGGTATATTTTATTTAATATTTATTAAAAATTAAATGTCACCAACATAAATATTTAAGGTTTATTTCATTTTGAATATGAGTGGTCATCGATCCTAAAAGTGTTTGTCAAAATCTATCGACTGATGATCGATCGATTGACTTAACACTAATCACTCTTTAACAAAAACAAATGATCAACCACAATTTATATCGGCTACAAATATAATGACCACCAAAAAATACTTTGGTACCCTAAATAAAAAAATCATGCTTACCAAAAAAAATTACTGAACACCAAAAAAATAAGGCCTAAAATTACAAATGTACCACCATTTTAATTACGACTGCACTTCAAATTGTATTCGAATACCAAATATATTGAATGATTACCAAAAATCATTAATGATCACCAAATCTTGAAGACCAAATAAATGCGATATTTTCACCTAAATAAACCACTATGATACCAAAAAATTTATACATATTACCAAATAAAGTAAAATGATGCCAAAATTACTAGCCCCTCCCGCTCAACCCCCGTACCCCGCACCGCATAACTTAGGTAGGCATACTGAAATGCTACTAGAAAAGTATGTTAGGTTAGGTTTGTACTGCTATCAGTTAAGTGGGCTAGGAACACTGCGACCCTTACAGAAACGAATTGCTACTAGAAAAGTAGGTTAGGTTAGGTTTGAACTGCGACCCTTACAGAAAAGAAATGCTACTAGAAAAGTGGGTTAGGTTAGGTTTGAACTGCGACCCTTACAGAAACGAAATGCTACTAGAAAAGTGGGTTAGGTTAGGTTTGAACTGTGACCCTTACAGAAACGAAATGCTACTAGAAAAGTGGGTTAGGTTAGATTTGAACTCCGACCCACACAGAAACGAAATTCTACTAGAAAAGTGGGTTAGGTTAGGTTTGAACTGCGACCCTTCCAGATAAGAAATGCTACTAGAAAAATGGGTTAGGTTAGGTTTGAACTGCGAACCTTAGAGAAACGAAATGTTACTAGAAAAGTGGGTTAGGTTAGGTTTGAACTGCAACCCATACAGAAACGAAATGCTACTAGAAAATTTTGCTTTGCTTTAATAGGATAGCAAGATTTAAAAATTTGGTTATAATTTTACATTAAAATGGAGTTCTAATTTTGGTGGTCATTTACTATTTTTGGGTTTACAATGATTATTTTGGTGTCATTTTATTTAATAGGATAGTACGATGTAAAAATTTGGTTATCAATTGACATTAAATTGGGGTTTGAAATTTGGTAATTATTTACAATTTTTGGGTTAATAATGATTAATTTGGTGTCATTTCCTTTAATAGGTTAGTAAAATGTAATAAAATTGGTAATCATTTCACATTAAAATGGTGTTATAATTTTGGTGATCATTCATTATTTTAGGGTGGTAAAGTAGATTTTTTTGGTATTAAATTTTATTAAATCTGGTGATCAGTTAAATAGCAGCCATTTATATCGTTACACCAATCAAGACTATAATTTTAGCAACGTATGCGACTTTCAATAAAAAACCGGGCAAGTGCGAGTCGGACTCGCGCACGAAGGGTTCCGTACCATAATGCAAAAAAAAAACAAAAAAAAACAAAAAAAAACGGTCACCCATCCAAGTACTGACCACTCCCGACGTTGCTTAACTTTGGTCAAAAATCACGGTTGTTGTATGGGAGCCCCATTTAAATCTTTATTTTATTCTGTTTTTAGTATTTGTTATTATAGCGGCAACAGAAATACATCATCTGTGAAAATTTCAACTGTCTGGCTATCACGGTTCGTGAGATACAGCCTGGTGACAGACGGACGGACGGACGGACAGCGAAGTCTTAGTAATAGGGTCCCGTTTTACCCTTTGGGTACGGAACCCTAAAAATGTACAACCTAATCTAATAAAAACAAAACAGTAGCAACTGTGGCGACTAGAGGGGCGAGTGACCTAAGAGATGGCGCTACCGTCGGTTCGATTTACAAATTAGAGAGCGGCGCCCGCGCAGGAGCGTATTCTGACAAGATTGAGGCGTTTTGAAGAAGTTGTAGTGAATTTACTGATTAAAGAAAACTCTACACGTTAAATTAAGTCAACACTTAAGAGAATTTAATGACACGCAAAACAAAATAAGACAAGAAAAAAACACAAGCTTTTGGGCCCAATCCTAAATATTTTTGGTCGCAATCTATCGAAAAATGATCGATCGCCGGTAATCAGTGCATCGATCATCAATTGATTAAGTAATTATATTATACATTACTATAAGTATGTACCTACTAGGTACTCGTAATCACTCATAAAAAAAAACCATTCCCACCCACTATGTTTTTATCGACACTCAAATAAAAAGGACGATTTTAGCAAATATGGACTGCGACATTATTTTTGACATTTGCGGTAGTAAAATGCAACACTGCCGTAGTCAGTGTAGTTGCGGTCGGATTACGAACGTCACCTTAAGGCTGAATTGTATAAGATCTAAGTAGACACTTACATAGTATACAGATATAGTCGATACCTAATTGTTTTCCATCGTATTTTTTCGGATACGTTCGTATTTGTCATGCTAGTTCAGTCAACCTCAGTACTTTTTGTACTTACCGTGACTTCGGAGACTGACTGAAATAGCAAGACACGTTCGTAATTAAGTTTCCGTGAAAATACGATGGAAAATAATTATGCACTACATCGATCTGTACACCATATCCAATAATCGATCTGAAAGTGTTCCAGCTGCGATCGCGCCATTACGTGCACTTCAGCTCTTTCGTCGTGCGCGTGCCGCGGCCGCTGCTGGAAATCTGCGGTTCCGTGGGAATCTGCCAAATCCTACACCAGAACATGCGACACAACTAAAAACCGCCGTGTCGCCTAAATAATTTTTTAGCTTGTAAGATTTTACTATTGTATGTATGTTAGTTTGTAAGGTATGTATCTATGGGCCTTAGTTGCCTGATAATAAATGATATTTGATTTGATATGATTTGATTTGAATAATATTAATTTATTTAATGCGCGTTAGTATATCAGAATAAGGCGGCCACGAGATCGAACTTTTATTACTTCAGCGTGTAATTACGACAATTGCATACAATATTGATTTTATGTCATTTTTTGTGGCCATGAATGAAATGGACTCGATGATGTCCATTATATTGTACACGGCATCTTTTGAAGTTCCTAAAGAATCGAATTCGAAGGGAATTAAGACTGTTAATTTGATTTAAAGATATAAAAATGTAATAACTTTTATTTTGATTAAGGGATAAAAGTTATTGTTAGGAAAAATAATCAATTTAGCGTAGGTGTTTGTAACTTGTGAGCTGGCAGATGAATGTTATATGTATATAGGTAATAGGTTCTCGCGGGCTTGGTTTCCGCAACTCGACATTATATTATTGCGCCTATTTTGCGTGGTGGGTTGGCGGCACTATTCTTGCCAACCCAACTCTACCAAGAAGCCTAGCAGATCCTTGACGTTGCCGGGACTCGTGGTACGGCTACCGGTCAGTTACGTTATACATTTACCTTGTAAAGACATAAGTTTCACTTGTTACAGTGCCGAAATATCCAAAGCTCTTATCAACAAATTTATTTACCTACTTACATAATGGTATCAACAAAATAATTGTATATTTTATTCCTTTGTATGTAACTCGTCACAATTCATACTATTCTCATTTGTCATCTCCAACCTTTATTTTACGAGCTGCTAACATTAAGAACGAATTTTATAAACAATAAATAAAAACTCGCATAGCAAAACAACCTTAATCCGATTATCCATATCGAAAAAAAACACAATAAATAACAAATCGGTTCAAAAAAACACTTGTATCCTCGTCTTCCGGGACAATGAACTTTTTTCACCGCAATCTGAAAAGCGATGTCATCCTTCGTAGATAAAAAAAACGTCTTTTGTGTTGCAGAACCAAGATAATAGTGCAGTTGACATAGGCACTAATAATATAACGGATAAAGGCGTATCTAAATATAGATATTTCATTAATAATGATGAGGAATTGTCAATTTTGAGATAGCTCTCTAAGTTTAAAATTTAGTTCAACGCATATTTAATTACACAAACGGGTCTGCCGCGATATGATTTCATTGTTTTTACCTTAAATTCACCTCAACTCAGCTATAATGTCGGAATTTAAGGGTAAAGACAATGAAATTATATCGCGATATACCCGTTCGTGTAATTAAACATGTGTACAAAACGCGAGAGTTTAAAGTTTCATATAGTTCAACACAGTCATGTCAAACTCAGACAACAAATCTTACTCATAGCTTACTAATATTATAAGGATAGTTACATGATATTGATCAGCGACAAAGTTTTTTTTCATGTTACCGACAAAGGGGTCCAATGTATGTCCTGGGTTGGTTCAGTGACCTTTCTTAAGAAAGGATCTCCTCAAAACCAGCAGTTTGCTATTATTATCCAATGGTGTTTGCGATCTTAAATAAATCATAGGGCAACCTCGTTGAGTACCTTCTGGTTAATTGATAATGTTGACATAATTACGAATTGAACACTAGGTATCAAAGGTAAAGTAAAGGTAGGGAGGTAAGTTAATCATAAATGCACGAAAGTATAAGGATAATCTATACAACCCGCCGTGGTTCTTCTCACCTGATGGTCTCATCGGCAGATCAGCGCTGGAAGTCGCCAGCAACATGCTGAAATGAAGCCATTTAGTTTATTCTTCTACTAAACTATAAACTTATATCTAAATTGTTTCTTTTATGTTTAGAAATAGGTATCTATATTTTTATTTCTATAAATGTATATTTATTTCACCTGTATTGCACATTGAATCGAACTAGCAATAAAAGATACCTGTTATACATTTTTTCATTTCAACTTGACAGCAATAATAAGTTTGCCGTGTTCTATTCCGGATTTCTTTCCTTTATCATTCTATATTCGAAATTAGCCTTTATTTCCTCAATATTAAAGATCCATCTATAAGAGGATTATACGGCATTGAAAGCCGTTGAGTTGATACTGATTTCGAAGCGATAAAAAATGTGATTGGGATTGTGAGATCGATACTGAATTGACCACCTGTTTTGGAATATTCGCTATGCAAAATGCCACTTTGGGAAAAAACCTTATTTATGAATGGTATGGTTTATTTGATTTTGTGTACTCTTCAGGTCACGACGACAAGCTAGGTTTTATCAGGGGTGCGAATCTCCTGACTTCGGTCAAACTCGGCTCCGCTCGGCTCAGCATTGCTCCGAGCAATTTTTAGGGTTGGCACCACTTGATTTCCTTTTGCGTGCACGACCACAGATAAGATAATCACTTGAATTTTGACAACCCTAAATAGCCGAAAGGGATAGTGCTATATGTTAGAAAGGGATAGCATGATTCGACCCTGAATCGCTGTCAAACTTCGGTTTTGTAGGAAGTTTCCTTTCTGTACGGTAGTACTATTATTTATTCTGTGGTTTTATTAAACGTATTTATTAAAATCTAGCTTGTTAAGTATTACGTATAATACTTGAAGTAAGTACTAATTGTCCAGTCTACTTACGCTGTTTGTGCGTTTTGAATGTTAAATTGTATATGTTATATCTTTAATATGATGTATAAATAGGTAACCATAGTCTTTAAGTTTTATAACATTTGTACGCCAATAGGCAAAACACAGAGCTCTGTAATTACCTATTTTTACTTACTTAAGACCTGTATCACCTGTGTTCTACAAATAAAATTTACTTTACTTTACTTTAATGATCAAACAGTAATGGTAACATTCCGTTTCTAACCGCAGCTGCACTACCGGTACTGAACGCGTCGCTGTCATTGTTAATTTCCATAGTAAAATGAACAGTAATGCAGCTGTCGTTGGAAATGGACTGTCACCTTAAGACACACACGAGGTAATATTCAGTTCGAAACTCGGCTCGTAGCAATGATATTATGCGGTAAGAAACATTAGAATTTTATGTTGCTTGTCGGTGAAATAAAAACATCATCAGGAAACCTGCATAAATCTGCAAAGTAAAAAAAAAGGTAAAGTAAGGTTGTTTATGGCGTAGAATCTACTATTGTATTGGGTTAGCTTGGGGTCTGGGGATCATAGCGAAACCACTTTTGTGACAGGAGATTTGTTCCCAGTAGTGGTAGGTTTATAATAGGCTGATGATGATGATGACTTGGCATCATTTGTCAATGGTAAGGTGATCATTATACTTATAGCTAAAACTGTCTTGATAGTAACATTTGAAATAATCTTCTCGATGTCCAGCTGTGAAATAGTACATTGTGTATTAAGGGCGGGAAATAAGAAATTACGAACGAGTGTCAATTTTAAGCCCGACGCGAAGCGAGGGCTTAAAATGTTCACGAGTTCGGAATTTCTTTACCGCCCGTGGCACACACAATGTTTTTCATCACACTTGTAAGGAAAAAAAGGAGAATTAATAAAAACAAACTTCTGTATAAAACACTTTTCCGCCCTAGGGCGAAAATTTCAATTTCCCGCCCGCAAGCCCTACGTGTAAATAAGTGTTTTTCATCACACTTGCTCGGAAAAGATTTTTTCCGCCCTAGGGCGAAAATTTCAATTTCCCGCCCGCAAGCCCTACGTGTAAATACATCTTTTCCGAGCAAGTGTGATGAAAAATTATTTTTTGATAGAGTTAGACTAAGATAAGTCTGCAACTATTTTGGTAGCACATGCAGTGAAAGTGTTATTTTAAACGTCAAACTTCTATGAAATTATGACGTATAAATAACACTTGCACTGCGTATGCTATTAAAATCGTTGCAGACTTTTTGGTCTAAGTCTATCAAGCCTTTCATAGCTCAGCCTATGTGTGACTTATATTATCTTTACCATTTCACAGTTCCATCATTATCTTGATCCACGACTTATCTTCCTCAAAATATTTGACCCCTAAGATCCTGCCACCAAACACCAACTATTATTATAATTTAAAACTGTTTCAACAGACAGTTAACCGATATTAAGCTTTCACACTTCAAAGTCCACACCAATTACGCTTTTAATAATCCAATACCAAAAAGAAACAAACATTCTTCTATGTAACATTCATACTACCTTTTGTCTTTACACTGAAAAATACATCATCAATTCTAAAAGGGCTTAAGAGCTTAATAGATACTGGGTGATAGGCTCTTTGGATATCAGAAGTGGGATCGAGACTGTACGATCGATCAATGTTGTAGTGGTGCGCGCGCGCGGCAGATAAAAATGATTAGTCTCTTAGATCAAGATAATCGGTATTGAGGCGATCGCATCGCTATAAATTGATCGGACGATGCTGCTTAGGATATAGGGTGCTTCTATTGATAATGTTTAATATAAAATTAACGGGTAATTATTTCAACAGCATCGATGCTTCCTGTACCACCTTCTAATAGTCTATCATACCTACTCCACCACCGTCTATATTTATCTTACTTATTTATTGAAAATGCCATATTGGGCTACGCATGCGGTAAAGGGTTAAGTAGATAAGTTTAAGTTACATATAAATAAACTACCTAGTACTTGCATATTAAGCTAATTATAATAGGAGCCTCGTCTGCCAACAAACCGCTATGTGGTTTGGCAGAAGAATGTATTGTATCTAAATGTAAGTAAGCTTGTGAATAAACGCTTTATTTATTTATTTATTTTTTTATTATATAACACTGAAAGACAGACAGCGAAACAGCGTGACAGCGAGACAGCGTAGGGCGAAAGACAGGGGAGGCCTCTGCCCAGCAGTGGGACACAATATAGGCTACTTAAAACAAAAACACCTTAAACTCTCGCGTTTAATGCGTCAGAATTTAAGGTAAAAATAATGAAAGTATATCGCGGTAGACCCGTTTGTATAATTACATATGTGTACTTATTGATATTAGAACTGGGGCCCATTCTCAAACGATATAAGACTATTAGTCCGCGAACTGTCAAATCGTATGGGTTGCCATGACAACACACTAATAATATTACACTAATATCGTTGGAGAAATGGGCCCCATCTATAAAGATCGTCCTGTATAGTCAGATGCCACACGGCGGTGAGATCCCGAGCCGATACTGTCGCTGTGACAGATAATCTGGCATCAGTTCGACAGCATCGATGCTTCCTGTACCACCGTCTAATAGTCTATCACACTCCTTTACTGGGCGCATTTATCATATTTGTAAGTAGATTTATTTTAGATAATGCTGGAAATACAATTGGCGTTGAAAGTAGCACGAATCACATGATCATTGCCTTTGCAATGCAATGCAATGCTATGACTTTCCAAACGGTAAAGTCTAAATAGTATGAAAGTATTCCACACTGGTGGTAATTTGTACTTCTACATCTCAATTTAGCCCGTACGTACAGTCGCCTGCTCGCCTGTAATAATATGTCAACAACAAAGGCCGCAAAAAGATCTGACACGATCTTATTTGCAGAGCCATAGCCCATAAGAGCGTGTCACATATTTTTGCGGCCTTCGAAGAATAACATAATATTGCAGGTGACTGTACCAACATAAAATTGGTTATAGAATGATATCAAGTAAATCAATAGTCTGAAATAAAATTAGTGATTTAGGCATTTAATAAAAATAATAATGCTTCTTAGCATCAATCAGCCTGATAATGTCCGTGTTTCTCCAATAGGGTATTAATATACTGTATTTAAAATAAATTATTTTACACCATACATGAAATAAAGCACCAGATAATTATTAGAAAAACACAGATAGGAGTTATTTTTAACCACAAGTTCTATTTAATAAATCGGATAGAAACATAAAAAGTTGGTGAATTGACCGTGACGTCACGATGTAATGTTTCATATAAATTCCATATTAGCAAATCGTTTTGACAGCTCTAAAAAAGTAACTGATTTGACTAGTAGGAAAATACCCTATTATAGGCATTTGATTTTAGTTTTAAACTTAGTCGTCGTAATAGGGTACCTACCTAAGCTTACGTTTAACGACTGACTTGGATGACTTTTGGTAAAATTTTAATATTTGGAAGAAAATTCTATTATATTCGTCAAAAAATTAGGGTGTAGTGTAGCCCTTGACTTACTTGACTTAATATTCTATGTCCCCTAGATGGGGCAGAGGGCATCCACAGTGCTACGCCATCCCGTTCGGTCTTGAGCTACGCGCTTCATTTCGCTCCACGTCTTGCCAATGGTCGCCGCCTCTGCGATGATCGTCCGTCGCCAGGATTGCTTAGGGCGGCCACGTTTCCGCTTTCCTTGGGGATTCCAGTCGAGGGCTTGCCTCGGGATGTGATCGCAATCCCTTCGCAACGTGTGGCCGATCCAGTTCCACTTGCGGCGTTTGATCTGCTGGTCGATCGAGCTACGGTGTAGCCCTGATTAAGTGTAAATTGAACACATGAAATTAGGATGCTAAAAAGAAAAAAGTCTTGGGTTCTAATCCCGATTCGTATCTGAGTTACTACTCATGAGGTAGCGAAACGCCAAGGCTCGTTGAGTGCAACCTGTGCAACTGAGGGCTGACCGCGTACATCGAAGTTCACAAATTGCGGGCATCATTCTCGGTCACTCTAATGACGCCTTAATTGGAGTAAAAGAGAAGGATGCCCGCTATTGCCAAACTTCGGTGTTCGGTGGTGGCCCTCTGAAGAGCAATAATATTTATCCATATATTTTCAACAGAACCCTAAAATCTGTCCCTAAATCTCATCACTAAGTATCGGACCCGTTTCTTTGTCTCTCAGTCAATAAGTTTTATTGACGTCAATCAGTAGGTATTGTCAATACGAAGGTTTATTACCGTCAATCAGTATTGTCAGCTTAGCCGTATCGATCACGATTGGGGTCAGTCGTCCTATCGTGGACGCTTGAATATATTATAAATTTATTATAATTAAGTTCAATCCGATTTGTATTTGTCAATTCCGATTCGGTTGATTTGATTTGAATTGGTAATGAATGCGAAACTTTGACAGGTTTTATAAATAAATAAATAAATAAATAAATATTGGGGACATCTTACACAGATCAACCTAGCCCCAAACTAAGCAAAGCTTGTACTATGGGTGTTAGGCGACGATATACATACTTATATAGATAAATACATACTTATATACATAGATAACACCCATGACTCAGGAACAAATATTAGTGTTCATCACACAAATAAATGCCCTTACTGGGATTCGAACCCAGGACCATCGGCTTAGCAGACAGGGTCACTACCCACTAGGCCAGACCGGTCGTCAAGGCTATAAATTTTTTTCAAGGTTTTGGCTATAAATTGTGATATACAGCACTATTACTACAATATGGTTGTTTGTGACATTTTGTACAGTGCTGGTGCAAGTTCAATAAAATTGCTTTGGTAAGTTGTATCACCCTAATTATAATTTTGCGCTTTTTGTCTAGAAGAATGCTTTTCAAGTCTTCAAGCTCTTTAAATGCTTTGACTTTACTTGTACCTAATTTCAAGTTAGGTATTACCGACGTTATTCATAAACGCCTGCTAAGTGTAATAAAGCCCTTAATAATCATTTATCCGTCATTTAGACCTTTATGTTTATTAAAAAGAAAGGAAAAATAACAGATATTTGTAAGAGGTTGCTAAGTTTTGTGAATTGGGGGTTAGATTTTACCACTTTGACTGTTGGTGATAAATTCTGATCAGATATTAACATATAATGTGTCATCTACACTATCTTTTACCCTACACTCATCTCATCCACACACGGCACAATGGCGCCGATATTTCATTGTCAAACTTAAATAAAGTCGTTATTTTGATGGAACGCCACGATCAACTTTTTGTCGTTCGGGACGCGTCGAGACCAATCGATTGTGATGGACAACACACCTTATTGAGACATATCCGTCGTCCTATCATTCAAAATTCAATTGAAATCATCACCCATCTACCTTAACGATCTATCTTTAAGTACTATATTAGCTTGGCAGTCATTTTGTTAGCTGTACGATAAGTTTGTCAAAATATAGAGCGCGTCGGTTTGAAGTCAAATATTGAGAAATGGGCGTTCAAATTGCTAAGAATCGAAGATTTGGATACAAACGCCGGTATTTTAGGGTTGACGTAAAATATGCAATCGTATTTGTCAGTGTTGGCTTGTATAAGCTACGGATTTATTAGATTGAATGGAATAACGCTTATTAAATTGTGCATAAGGATTTGAGCATTTTATATACCTATGCGGTATCCTATCGCGTCATAAAATATGTGAAAGATAACGCGAGGAAACTGGATTAATCTCGACATTGCCTAGTTTCCCCTCTGGTTTAGGAGATCAGATGGCAGTAGCTTTCGTAAAAAACTAGTGATTAGGCAAATTCGTGGGATTAGTTGCCAAGTAGATCCCATGAAAGCGCGAGGAAGATGAATTATTGACACCACAAGATTGAAAGAGACAGACACTTCCAATCGAGCAGGATCGAGCAATAAACCCACAGTAGCAGTTGAAAATAAAAGCAATCCTGCGCATAATTACGATCGACGTCGGCTCCTTTGACGCGGCCCAGACATAACATCGGTCAGGGAATAACTATACGAATGCAGAATTAAGGAAAAGTATGCATGATTGAGAAGTTTGACTTTGGGCCCGATTCGGATTTTGTAATAGACATCTATTAGATATCTTTTAGACATCACCAAGATACGATAACGATATGTTTAAGATCTAACCTCGTCGCTGTGCCTACAAAAGTCGCCATGTGTTTTTAACCTACTTTACAGGAGACACAAAAAACTGTTTATTTCGATAACTATTGAACATATTCAAATCATAATTTTTATGATAAAAGTATTTGCACTTTAACATATATTACGGAATTACCTGAAATGATATTTTAGTTTCAATAGTGTGAAAAAAAATTTTTTTTATAAATATGTTACATAGCGATTTTTGTTTTAGTCGTAAAAACCGCTAAGTGTCTTAACCAGTTCATAGGTAGATTTAAATAAAATGATGGGGGTGTTCAATAAAACAGAAAAAAAAACTTTTAAGTCGATATAATGGAAATTTAATTATGATTGAATAGTCTACGTACTTTTTTATTATAACTAGATATTACTATATATTAATATTTATTTCCTTGTTTGTAGGCAACACAAGGGTCACTGCGGTATTTGCGTGGCTTGTAAATTGAAATTTTGTTGTCTTCTAATATTTCTTTAAACTTCTTTCTCCCAACACAGCATACGAAAAAAAAATTCAATCGACTCTTTTACATATATTCTGGTACTTATTATTTTCCTTTGAAAAGACATGAATAATTAATAATGTATTTGTCTGATGTTTACTGCTTTTTTTTTCATTTATTATCTAAGTTTGTGTTACAATATTAAACACGACACGATATTGCCTAGCTGAGTTGAAAATAAACCATTTGTATTTAAGATATTGACCCTGCCTGTGAAGGCGATGGCCCTGGGTTCGAATCGGGTCCATATTGGGTCGCATAATAATTGATTGTCCTAATGTAATGTTACGCATAAAACTCATTTCGCATTATTGTTATTGTGCTGGAAATATTAACATTTCTGAAAAATTATCACACAAACCATTTGCAATGCAAAATATTTTCGAAAATACTTTCTGTTTCAGTTGGAGAAAAAATATGCGAAAAGAGATTTATGCGTAACATTACATTATGACAATCAATTATTATGCGATGATACCTTAGGACCCCGTTCGAATCCCAGTAAGGGCATTTATTTGTGTGATGACACAAATATTTGTTTCTGAGTCATGGCTTGGTCATGGTTGTACGTAAATATTGATATATTATATATATCGTTGTTTGAGTACTCACAACACAAGCCTTCTTGAGCTTACTGTTGGACTTAGTCAATCTGTGTAAGAATGTCCTATAAAATAACATGATTTTTTTTTTCTTTAAGTAATGCATAAATGCACTACATGTTCATATTATAAAGTACATTGCGCTAACTTTTTTTTTATCAGAGATAAATCAAAATTACATAATTTTTTGATCCAAAAGCATCGGTAAACCAGAATGGTTTGTCTCGATACTCCATTCCGCAGTACTTAAATAAGTAAATATACAATAGGCAAAACATATTTCTATTTTTTATGTAATTTTTCATTCACTTGTTACCTTTAAAACTGCCAACAACTTGTAACGAAAACTCACAAAACTCAATTATTTGTACACACACGTAATAACATACGGTAGACTGGATACTGGATTGTTATAAGAAAATTCCGCCATGTGTCGTAACAGGCACGGTCTGGGAACATAGCATCGACTCCAACTTGTACAAAAATTATCGCTATGTGCTAGGAACTACATATCGGGCGCAAGCGCATCTAATCATTTTTCAATAAACTTGTAGAAAATATCGCTATGTGTCAAGAATGACATAGCGAGCGCACGTCTGTAATTGCTGTTGAAGTAAGCTAATGTAGTTATGTGATTTATTCCAGTTAGCGATTATAGGAAGAGCATTCATTGTATGGGCATCACATACCTACATTTGTTAAATCCTTAAATAGTGAAATAAGCTCAACGCTGTTTTTGGAGCATATGCGTATGGAAATAAGGTTCAAAATGGCATTAAAACCTAAAAATCGTCAAAAATCACATAGCGACTTTTGTAGGCACAGCGACGACCTGTCATATTTGACATTTGCGCGATTCTGGAGATACCTTTGAACGATTTCCACAGGATAATTATGACTTAGAGATCCAATTCACGTCTAATAGATATCTTACTCTATCTAACGTAAAGTGACATTGGTTGCCCGAAATGCGCTTCAAAAGAGAACTAGTTCATATCTAAACTATAACGTACCTAGAATGGATCTAGTACGTATCGTCTCTTGTGAATATCTTAAAGTTCGAATACGGCAGTTTGAATGTTAAACAGTTATAATTAGGTTTTAGGTACTTTTTGTCGGGAAGGTCATTAGCATTATAGTATGTATCTTAAGGTATTTAAATACAAGTAAACAAACAATTTTTATTGTTTGGCTTGGCTTCTCTATAACAATATTAACTGAATGCACTCAACCTTTCGGTTTTTGCATTTTTCTCGAGAACAATCTGCGCGTCGAAAAGATTTTTCACGATTTTTTACGTCAAACATATACTGCCCTATTCGAACTTTAAGATACGTCAATTAATAGACCTAGAAACGATATGGATTAGATATGTCAGTGTCAAAAGTGAAGTTTTTGTTTGAAGAAACGTCACATTGGACACTGACACATCTAATCCATATCGTTTCTAGATCTATTAACTGACGTATCTTAAAGTTCGAATTGGGCCGATAGGTAACTGTGAAAGGTAACTAATCAATGTGTAAATCGACCCTCAGATTTCGTGTCTTGTAGGTATGTTTCTGACATAATCTGATATAACCCGACCGGACGACCGGTCTGGCCTAGTGTGTAGTGACCCTGCCTATGAAGCTGATGGTCCCGGGTTCGAATCCTGGTATTTATTTGTATTAATGATACAGATATTTATTCCTGAGTCATGGTTGTTTTCTATGTATTTAAGTATTTATATATTATATATGTCGTTGTCTAAGTACCCACAACACAAGCCTTCTTGAGCTTACCGTGGGGCTTAGTCAATTTGTGTAAAAATGTCCTATAATATTTATTTATTTATTTATTTAAGAATATGGTCCAATTTTGCCTACATTATTTTCTTTTTCGATAAACGTTCGAAGTTAATCAATACTTTTACCCGGCAATAAGCTTACTTACCTACAAATTACAATCCTAACGTGTTTTAAAACAATTAGACACGCAATAAAATACGTATAAAATAAATCTCATCAATAATTTTTACACTTACAAGTAAGTAATATCAAATAAACATTATATTGCAATTGCATTTCGCATTTCTATCAATGTAAAATCGCCATTATAATCTCGAAGTCAATACCAATAACTAACAGAGAATACAACGAAAAATCAACCGAGTTAATATCAATGTAAGATTCAAAATCGATCGGGAAGAAACATAGACTTATGGAGTCAGGCGCAAAAATTAAAATGTATAAAACTGTAATCGAGAAAGAGATATCAATACAGAGGAGCGCAGGTAAGAAAGTGACAGGGATGTCGCCATGAGATTGTCCGTAAGACCAGTAGCTACAATTACTGTGATTCAGAGACGGGGTAAGCGGAACATACGGGGAAGTGTTGTGCCGCGCAACGCAGCGTTGTGGCCGAGGTCATAGGGCGTTTTAAAACTCTGAATAAAAAGTAACTTATAAACAAAAGTGTAATTTTTTCTTCTTCTTCTTACTTCTCTTTCACAATTGCATAGTCGTAGCAAGAGTGAAAAAGATCGTAATATGATTTTGATCGTCAGTTAGGTTTGCGGATAGGTTGCCATTGTGTTGGCAATGAGCAGCCTACAGTGAGTCTTGTAGACCCAAATGCTCTTCTAACACGGCTGAGGTTACGCGTAGTAAAGCGTAAAAAACGCGTAGTAAAGCGTATGTAGGTAAAGCGTAAAAAAGATATATATCTACACGAAATTTTTATCGAACTAGATAATCCGAGTTCCTGAAATGGGCAAGCAAATTAGAGGAGATCAAATCAAAAATGGACGGCAAATCACTGCTATACAAAGGTCGTACATAAGTGTGACAGGGAGGCAACACATCGAAGGTGGTTCGCGGTAGGCCCCCTGAGGCCGCTAAATCGTCGCGATGCTCGGCGGCCCGCCGCTCCGTATGTTTTCCGCCAATTTCGTCAGACATTTTCCACTCTATTCGACTCTACGTAATTAGGTAGTTTTCGTCGTTAATCGAAATGTGTGCGGTCGTCCGTTGTTATTATTTTGATTATGTGAAATGTAAGTTAAGATTAGTGTTATAATGGTTCGATGGAGGTAATTATAAGACTGGGATTAAAATGTAGGTGAGTTTAAATGCGGGTTTTGTCACTTAGTCAAAGCTAAATTACATATACTACTATACAGGATGGAAAGATAAGTCGGGCCCTGGAGGGAAACTACCTTAAATCCTTAAGCTGGCTCATTTTACTTAAAGGAGACATTTCTTTATTTTTAAAAAGAAACAAAACTGCATTCAAAGATTTTCTAAAACTCGCTTGCCTCGCCCGGGACTCAAACCGACTAAAAATTCAGAAAAATAAAAACTCTTAATTTTATTGTACTAGTCGATACAGTTAATGTTAATGATAACATTTCTCCAAGAAACATTAGGTCTTACACTCGTCTGTCGTACAAAATATCCACAAAATCTAACATTTGGTACTCAAGATTTTTTTAGACATGCCAAATTGAAGAAAAAAAGAAAAATACTTTGAATGCAGTTTCGTTTCTTTTAAAAAATAAAGGAATGTTTCCTTTAAGTAAAGTGAGCCGGCTTAAGGATTTAAGGTAGTTTCCCTCCAGGCCTCGACTTAACTTTCCACCCTGTACTTAAGCTACTGTACTACTAAATTTTAGTTACATATGCACTTGAAATCCAGTAAAATAGTAAGGAATTTATTAATGCGCTGGCATATACATACCTACAGAATACAGATATGCGACGGTTACACTGCCAGCAACTAAAGTATACCGAAAGATTATAGTAGATGTGATAAGGGGGGAGGGGGGAGGGGAGAGATAACCGAATTATAGAAGTGAATATTTCGCGAAGTCATCGTGTTCTTATCAGCTGTACAAGCGCCCATAAGTTCCTTTGTCCACTTACCATCAAGTGAGCTATATCCTTATTTGCCGCCGTCGAAGTTAAAAAAACTTTTTTGGTTTTGGACACACCTATAAGAAAGAAGTCGAATTAGGATTCGTTCTCAGAAAACGCATCAGCATCTCGTCTCAATGTCTTCGTCACGTACAATACTTAATTGACCACTTTAACTCCTTATTCCATTGTAATAAGGTCTAAAATCAGTCAATACAGTCAAGGATGGTATTCTGTATGCCACGGGCGTTGTGACGTCGTATATTTGTTTGGATGCGTTTTGTGAGTTATGGTTGTGGTGAGTACGTAAATAAGGATTTGGGGAAGGAGTGGGTGTGGACATGAGGGTATTCAGAATGCATATCCGATCATTGTCACCCCATAAAAAATAAAACTGATATGATATTGGTTGATTCCTGCACGTCTCCTTTATAGCCGCATATTTCCGACTCATTGGAAATGCAGCCTTAACCTTAAGAAAACTGCAAAAAGTGTTTGATTAGGTAAAATATGCGAAGAAAAAGTTCTTTTATGCAACAAATTTGGATAAAAGAAATAAAAATAAAAGTACAAATCTTATATGACTTTTTTGTGAGCTCATACAAATGATCAACTCTTCGAGAATCTTTAAAATATGTACCTATATTTAATATTTAATTACTTGCTACAGAATAGATGCATTTGATATTTCAAACAGCTAACATGAATTTTGGTATAAAGCTCTCCCGACAATTATTAATAGTAATCGACATCCATTCAAACTGCCTTCCAAAAACTAAAGAACTGGTAACCTAATGAACCATAAACTAAACCAATAAACAAAAACATAACAACCATAAACAACCCTTCTGGAACCAGAAAGAAATATACGCCATACTAAGTCATATACGCTTAAGACACTTAATTTAAAAAACATACATATCGTATAATCTATTAACACTAAGAACGGTGGCTTGAACCAAAACGACCCGTATAGATTTTAAATTTATACCCATTTTACTTAAACTACCAAGCTCTATTTACTATTCATCAAAGAATAACTCAAGCAATTTTAACACCTACGTCATCAGTAATAAAACTTACGTCATTATTTCGAAAAAGTAATTTTAAAATTGTCAATGCATCTAAATCTAACAAACTTTAAATGCAGCTAATTAAAAAAGCTGCGTTCGATTTTAGATCTACAGCCCCTAACAATAAGGATGACGCTACAGTTTTTGAAGTGTAAAATAAAAAGTTTGTAGTGGCGAGTGGGCAGGTATTCTGTGCGCGCGGAGGGTCTACTATAAAGTAAGCGATAAATAAAGTATCCACGCGTTTGACAAATGAGAGAACACGCGTTTTATGGACGCGGCTTGTGTGAGCGGTTGGGGGTGTATTCTGAGCTCTGAGAACCTTTTTGGTGCACTGAATGGTGCACCAATGCATTATAAATGCTGTAAGAATCCTATCGATTTCAATGTACCTAATATTTAAGGAAAAAATGGAAATGTCGATCGAGCGTTCGGGCAAGACTCGTCTTTCGTACCAATACACACATCCTGACTGATAGATTAGGGCGATAACCCTCCCAAATTCTCGAGTGTATGAAATTTTTGGAAGGCTAGGCGAGTTTGGCCAACTAAAGGGCCGCGTAAACTGCATGAAGATGCCATTTGATTCCGGGAAAGGCCACCAGAGGGCTTCACAGGGGCCACGTTTTCTTAAGTTTATGACATCCATTTCTGTTTATAGTTTATGTAGTGTGACTACTTAAAAATAAAAAATCATAAATTAATTTCATTTATTCAAGCGTAATATAATAACTGTAATATCTAGACACGCGGCAGCGTGTCAAGCCAAGCTGAAGTAGTTCTTTCAGAACGCGAACCAAACCGCCTCAAAACCGCCACCATAATACCGCCCGCCGCTCAAACGTATCAGATTCACTCCAAACCAGTAAAACATACACAGAATTCATATTAGCCGATTAATAAATTCTCGGAACTTGGAATAAGACATAAATTTTAATAAAATATACCATAAAGCTATCAAATCGTGGGATCTAAAGTGGACTGAGGTCCATGCCGCATTGTTTTATGGTCTAAGATGAAAGATTTGGAGTTATTGCGTTTTTTGAGCTCAATTTGTCGGGTTAATTCTTCAATGGTTGGGTTGGTGCTACTGCTGTTCTTAACCGTGTAATGAGCTGTGATTAAATGTTGATAGTGACCCTGTCTTGGGGGATGAAATTTGAAAATACCTATAGGTACCCATATGCCACACTCGTATTTACCTTACCTAAATAAGTGTGTGAGCATTTCGTGTACAATACATCCCTAGTGTCAAAACTACTTGTACATACTGATCCTATTTGATAAATGTGGTGATTCCAATTACTCCATTTTATAACCCCGCGTTTAAAAAAATGTAGCGTCGATAGCTTACCTACACTACATTTTAACTCAACCTCTATAAGGAAGAGATGCAATAGATAATACCTACCTAACATGTTGTTAATGTTTACAATCTTTTATTATTTCTTGAATGTTGATTTATTCAATAAACACTGAATAGGTAACACTTACAAGACCTCTTGTACGTGATAATAAAACTATATTTCCAGTGCATACACTTTTATTATTAAAAGTGCTAAATAACATTCGTTTCTTCGTAAAAACATCCTGACAACGTGCTTCACTCGATGCTATTCCAATTCGTGTCAAGTTTCATACCTAGGTGAGCTGGGGGGGGGGGGGCGCCTCCCACCCCCTCTACACAAGAAGGAAAGAAGGGTGTAAAAACTTAGGTATACTGCAAGTACTGCAACAGAAATGCAATATTGCAATATCGTTCAAAAATTTCAACCCTATTTTCACCGAATGGAAATTAAAAATTTCTTTGTGGGCTACAATATTTGAATTTGATAACCATATATCGTCGGGTGACAAGCAAAAGTCACTAACTAACACCATTGAAATTATTGGACAATTGTAATAAAGTGCATTGTTACTTTAATTTTTTGATAGTACTTAGTGACTTTTGCTTGTCACCCGACGATATGGCCTCCTAGCTTAGTCGGTAGTGGGCCTGTCTTACGGAGAAGGAGGTCCCGCGTTCGAATCCCGGTATTCATCACGAATATTTGTTCCAGAGTTATGGATGTTATCTATGTATCTAAGTATGTATATATCTATATAGTCGTTTTTTAATTCATCGCCAATCATTTCGAATTTCCTCTTTTCCGCACTTGTATCGTAAATAAATATATTGCACACCTCAATAATAGAAAACAATACTAACAGAAAGAAAACTGCAACACAAGTAGAGGTAAACCACAGGCGGTCTTATTGCCAAAAAACGATCTTTTCCAGGCAACCTTTAGGTAGCGGAAATTAGCAATTTTACACATTTGTTAGTAGCACTAACAAATGTGTAAATTTACTATTCTACGCAGACGAAAATGCGAGCAGAAGTTAGTTTACTTTTTTTACAAAATAACTTCACCTATTATATAAAATCTCCTTTTCCTCAGCTACACCGATACTATTCCAATTTATGTCTCCTAGCTAGGTGCCTGACGGGTGGGGGTTGTCGTCTCCGTATAGATTTTTCTTTTTGCCACCCGTGCTGTGAACTAGCTGTGCGGCTGGGTTTACTTCTAGATTTTTTGAAGTGAAAACTTCTTGAGCGGCGCTGTGCAGTTTTTGTGATGGGGTAAAAATGTTAAACTCGCGAGAGCGTAAGACGTAAGATGCTTCGTAAGACGGACACGTGACCTGATCGAAAAACTGTTACAATGTCACTGAGTTTTCACTTCTACCGGCACTCCCGGAGTGCAACCCGTTTTTTCTAGCATTATTGCGGTTGGTAAGTGTAAGTATTTTTTTATACATTTGCTCCGCTTTTCCAACAGATACGTTTGATATTTTGCCATTAGTATATAAAATAACACATAAAAAATACAACTTCTAATAAGTATAAGTCCAACTCGTATTCAAAAATTCTTGTGAAGATAGGTTACCGAGGAGGAAATTGATTCCCCTGAATGAAAGAACTTTTTATTAAAACACCTGATAATATGTACCTAATTTAAAATTGATAATACTCATAATGACTTTAGGCATACCGTAAAACGGGGTGAGTAGGTTTCGCGGGGAGAGTTGGTTTATGAATGGGAAGAGAAGGTTTGAGAGGAGGGTGAGAAGAGATTTTAAGGCTACTGCTACAAAAATAATGTATTCCAATTTAAAATGGGGCTATAGTAATACGCATAATAGAAAAAAATCGATCCAACAATCTTCCAAAATCACCTTCGTATGAAAAACCCTCTCACCCCAAATACGAGGCACTACGGGGTGAGGTGGGTTTTCCTCTTTATCGTCAAAGTTATGAAATGGAACTACCCAAAATAAAATACAAACTAAAATACAAACCACTTATTATATACACCATTCAGTTTTCACATGTAAAAATAAAATTTTATCGAGGTTTGAAAATCAAATTTCACCCAACTCACCCCATTTTACGGTACATTTTTTCATCATAATTCTTCCACCAACATTAAATCAAAGAGCTCCGTGCATCACTCCCATTTCCACTTAGAGATTTGACATTACTTATCTATAAACTCGACTATTGTAAGTTTTTAAAATCCTAAAACTTAACAAACAAACCTCCATCTTCTTATATAGCGGCACGATATTGCATCGCACCTAGTTGGATTTCTAGTTAACTTTCAGTTCAAATTGAAATTCCATTAAGGAGATTGCTTTTTACGTTGGCGCGATGGCGGACGTTATTATGTTATGTACTCTACTTAAAGATTATTTAACTTTACTCTTATAGGGTTAGGTTTAAAGGCTATGTACTCTATTTAAAGATTTTTTAACTTTACTCTTATAAGATTAGGTTTAAAGGTTATGTACTCTGCTTCTTAGGAAGTAAGAGCAACATTGCGGGCAGGTGATTTTAACATTTGCGTTTCTTTAAAGGTTTAATATTCGACTCTATATCTTCTTAGGCTTCCTAGCCTTGTGCCTTCTCCCTGCCTACAAATCAGGAGGTTTTGGGTTCGAATCAATCAAATGAGAGCATTTAATTATATTTGTGAGAGCATCTCAAAATTTGTTCCTGTTCTAATATGTAATCATCATCATCTCAGCCATAAGACGTCCACTGCTGAACATAGGCCTCCCCCTTGGACCTCCATTCGTACCGGTTGGAAGCGACCCGCATCCAGCGTCTTCCGGCGGCCTTAACAAGGCCAATAGCCAAGGGCCAAGGGTTAATATGTAATATAATTAAAATAATAATAATAATAATTTCCGCCTATCGTTCGAGAATACTGCCTCTGTTTCAGGCTCTTGAAACTACCATCACCGTGTCGAATAGCGAAGAGTCTCGACCAACATCTCGAGAGACTCTCGCTAGGTGGTTGGATCAAGGGACAGATGCAGAAGGCGGTGATCTTGGACACGGCGCGGATAGTACGTCGGTTCCTCTCTCTGCAGCCCTGACCACCGGTAGCTTGGGCCTTGCCCCGCTGCTGGCGGCACCCTAGGTTAGGTTTTTTATAATGTGTTTATATGTATTTTTATTGTTTTGTAAGTGTTTTTATATTTTACTTTTATATTCATATTATAAAAATACCTAACCTAAGACGATAAATAAATAAAGAGATAATAATTTGATAATTATTTATAGATGTTTACTAAAAGTAATTTTATTTATTTATATCGTCG
Organism: Cydia fagiglandana; assembly: GCF_963556715.1. NCBI lineage: Eukaryota > Metazoa > Arthropoda > Insecta > Lepidoptera > Tortricidae > Cydia > Cydia fagiglandana. The sequence continues at coordinate 1,549,365 of NC_085951.1, read as the reverse complement.
TCTAATACCCACATCACACGTGTAACATTTGCCTATAGGTATTATTAAATAATTTACATATTTACAAAACATCACGGTGACCAGCCAAATATCACATTTTCAATAACAAAGAAGAAAATTGCTTCAAATTAGCTTAAACAATAATTTCTAATCGCTATGTCTAGTCCTAATCAATTAAACCGTAATTCCACCTTGACTAAATCGATATTGTCAAGGATCAGCCATTTTGCGCACACCAGCGCACGAAATTAAAGCAAAACAATGTGCCGTCGGATGATATGAATTCGTCTTGCATCGGTTCGCAGAACGAGTGTATATTTAGCGGTGCACTTCGATCCGCGTGTCGCGGGTTAGTTATGAGTTTGAGGACGGACTTGTCACGCTATTTACTTATACATACTAACATAACTGTAGGTTTATTTAAGGTTCTGACGGAAGATCAGCGCTGCGGTCTCCGCAGATTTATGCTTGAGTCAGCGCCTATTCTTCACCACAACACATGACCCTCTATTTATGTCGAATACTTTTTTTTGTCTCTTGTTATTATTTATTGTGTGACATAGCATGTAAGGTGTGGTTGAATAAAGATTTTATCTATCTATCTATCTATCTAGTAACCCGCCCCGGTTTCGTACGGGTTACACAGAACCATTATTATACACCTAAACCTTCCTCAAGTATCACTCTATTGATAGGTGGAAACCGCATAAAAATCTGTTCAGTAGTTTTTGAGTTTATCGGGAACAAACATACAAACAGACAGACAGGGGACTTTGTTTTATGGTGTAGTGATTTTACCTCGACTTTTGCATTGAACTCTCTTCCTCACGACTGATGCTTTGGCTTTGAGTGTACGCGCAGTTCTAACACAAGAAGTCGATCAAACTTTATTAATGTATGGCCTTTGTTTTATATTGCATATTGTTTTTTGTTTTATAGTGCCGACTGTTTGGGACATTCACATTTCTTACGTAGGTACTGACATTATATGGCAACTTCTGTCAATTTACACTGGTAGTGAAAAAGGAATAAGTACTCAAAATTAAGTTCATCGGAGAGACCTTCAAATATTCTATACCTATGTTCAAAACTTCGTTAAATAGAGAGCCTATGACTTTTGTGTATTATATACTGACGCTAGTGTTAAGAGTGTGGGTGCAGTCTTACCAAAAGTCACCGATCAAAATATAAAAATGAACTTGATTAGAGAGAACTTTAGAACAAGCCTTTGTCAGCTCATCATCATTATCATCATCTCAGCCATAAGACGTCCACTGCTGAACATATGCCTCCCCCTTGGACTTCCATTCGTACCGGTTGGAAGCGATCCGCATCCAGCGTCCTCCGGCGACCTTAACAAGGTCGTCTGTCCATCTTGTGGGTGGACATCCTACGCTGCGCTTGCTAAGGTAAAGGCACCTATTACCGTGGTAGTTAAGGAACTTTTCAAAAGAGATCTAAAAATTAAGGGTATCAATGCTGTCTAACAGCCAGGAAATTTTTTTTTACATCAGAGCATTTAATGGACTTTCCGTTTCACACGTTTTTGGATTCATTTTGGCTTATTATATGTATTAAAATATTTTTTGAAGCCAAAATGACCCAATCTTCTATTACCGTGGCAAGGGACAGGCTGTGATTCTATTATCGCGAATTGAGCTTTCATTACCGAGGGTACAATTGGCATGATTTTTCTGCACTCGTTAATAGAAACCAAACTCAAAATTCGAAACCTAATACCGAGGGTTAAAACAATAATAATGACGTGGGTTCTGTATATTATGTTTGTGCCATTAAGTTTAATAATGACACAAAATAAAAAATAAAACTATAGGAGTATGTTTAAAAATACCAAAAATACAATACCAAATAGTCACTCGGTAATAGATAACTCTTTAAGAGCCTATTACCGACCCATTCGATATTTGTCTGGGTTGGTAATAGATTTCTATACATTCTATCACCGAGGGTAATCTGATCATACCATCGGTAATAGGCTTAATTTGGAGTTTGATTAAACCTAATTCCGACCCATAAAAAGAATAAAACACAGATGGTTCTTCAAATAAAATCAAACACGTATATTACAATAATAGAAAATCTATTATTACGTATATTACAATAATACTTGTAAATAGAAAATCACATAACCGGCAAGTAAATTTTAGGTTTTATCTCATAATAAGAAAAAGTTGACAGATTAAGGGTTCCCATAGAACCAAGGAAATCGGTGCTGAAGTTTTTGTTAAAAATTAAGGGTTAGTTTAATACTTTCCATACCACGGAAATAGCTCTTTAAAAGCGTGAATAGATCAAGATTGGAATAAATAAAAGAAATTATAAAACTGATAATTTGTACCAAAACTAAAGAGTAAATAACAAAACTACCACTTTTTCTATTACCGTGGCATACCACGGAATTACTTACCACAGAAGTAATTGGCGCCTATCACCGCTGTATTTTATTTTCCATTTTAAACGTATTTCCCGGTCAAAAACTAAGTTAAAAGTAATTCAAAATCGTGTAGAAAACAATACAAAACCTCTTAAAAGGCATTGCACTAGTTTATATGCCATAACTATTACGTAAAACACTAAGTAAGATTGGAGTGCACTTAACTGTGGCGTCACGCGTCTGTATGGAATAACCGGCTCTTGCGCCGCCGTCGCACAAACTGACGAATCGCGAGTTTTTTGTTACCCTCACACAAATGCACACTAATGGGCACGATAGACCAATGAATGAGCTTGTTTTGTGTATGCTTTATTTCTTAGGGAATAAATATGTTTGCTTGCAAAATGCGTATTTGTAAACACCGCGGTTGTAGACGTCGATTTTGATACCCGCGTTAATAGCCGCCGTTACCTTAGTCCATGGTCTCCACTCGAGCACTTTTGGATTGTCAGCTATTGACGATAAATTAGTATAAATGTAGTTATTTCGCAAGTCGGGAGTAATAAACTCATTAGCGTATTACAAGGTAAAATAACGCTTATGCACAAAATAGGTACCTATCAGGGCTATTTTCTTCCAGGTTAGTTCTCTAAAAACGTAAAGTAGTTATTTAAATAAACTAACTTACTTTTTGACAGCTTATGAATGAATATTTCCTATACTCTACTGACTCATATTAAATTTTATACGTGTATATGATGCTAATTATACAGTTTCAGCCTCGAAACATAAATGAGGTGTCACAGTCCGGCCCTGCGCGCGCGCACGCGATCATGAAAGCATTCCCGCGACATTAAAGCGCGTTCATTTTCATAGATTTATCGACGGGCCGGACTTATGACCAGCGGTGCTCAAACTGCTGTGTTGGGTGTGATGTAACATATTAAAGAGATATTAATACCTATGTTGAATTTGATGTACCTAACCTTGAAAAATAGTATATCATCATTCTCTTGCCCTTGTCCCATTCACTTGGGGTCGGCACAGCATATATGTCTTTCTCTTCCACACCTCTATGTCGCCCGTCATTTCATCATTGACTTGAGTTCGTTTCATATCATCTTGAAAAATAGTACTTATATAATGTAAAAGATGTATAGGACATGAAATACAACAGTTTTGAATGATTCATGGTTAGTTTTACTAGACTTATATCAACGGAACCGGGAGTGAATAAGTACGCGCATTTTTGAGATTTTGTATGTTTTCTAAGCAAAGCTCGGTGTCCCAGATATTTATGTAATTATATACATACATTCTAAAAATTATGACGGCGAACAAAGATCCTACTTCTTAACTGCCGCTGTAATCGCTCTTAACTACTCTAAAAACACTCCTCATACAAAGTAGTGTAACAGTTTGGGCACCTCAATCAAGTGCCAATTCGGATGTCGAAACCGAAGTATTTGCGTCCGCACCTGCCGTCGTACAAATCATTACGATATGGTAGAATCATCGATATATCCTATATCTATTCGTCATAAATTACGAGTATATACCCCGGGTTAGGTTTGCATGTGTGCTGTTAATGTGTTATACTCGTACCTACATGTGTGGGCACGTGAGACATTGTAACACAATATTCTTCATCCTCGCGTTATCCGCATTTTGCCACGGCTCATGGCCTGGGGTCCGCTTGACAACTAAACCCAAGAATTGAAGTAGACGTAGACACCAGTTTTTACGAAAGCGGCTGCCATCTGACCTTCCGACCCAGAGGGGAAATTAAGCCTTATTTGGATTAGTCCTGTTTCCTCACGATGTTTTCCTTCACCGAAAAGCGACTGGTAAATATCAAATGATATTTAGTACATTTCTTTTTTCTAGCCGATTTGAGTGTCCCACTGCTGGGCAAAGGCCTCTCCCCTTAATTTCCACGATTCCCATGATTTCCACGATTTAGTACATAAGTTCCGAAAAACTCATTGGTATGAGCCGGGGCCCGGGTTCGAACCTGCGACCTCCGGATTGAAAGTCGCACGTTCTTACCGCTAGGCCACCAGCACCTGCTTCGAGTACATTGTAACATAAAATTATGACCAAAAAACTACTTAAATAAGTATAAGATAAGGTGGGGTAAGACGGACATAGTTTATTTTGCTCGGGGCAAGACCAACAGTAAGGGGATTCCATACAAGTGCTTGTCTTGCCCCGGTGATACTGGTAATAGTCTTACCCCACCTTACCTTCGTCCAAAAGCTCCCAACTATGATCCAATATTAACTCAAATATCTTCGTTCGAGTGTGACTATTACTTGAATTTATGGGAAAATATGTTCATAAATGAAAGAAAAAACTCAGACAAATACATAAAAGTACATATGTATTTATACAAATGTACTTTTGGATCATTATTGTATTAGAGTTAGACCAGATAAATTTGTAACGATTTTGATAGCCAGTGTTATTTATACGTCATAATGTCACAGAAGGTTGACGTTTAAAATGACACTTGCACTGCGTGTGCTAATTATCAAAATCGTTGCATACTTTTCTTGGTCTAACTCTACCTACTTGGACTAGGTACCTATAATAGTTGGGTGGTGTCTGGTGGTACGGTACCTACCGTAAAATGGGGTGAGTAGGGTTAAAACTAAAATTCAAACCTCGATAACATTTAATTTTTACATAATGAAAACTGAATGGTGTATATAATAAGTGTTCCGGACGTTTGTATTTTAGTTTTTATTTTATTTTGGGTAGTTCCATTTCATAACTTTGACGATAAAGAGAAAAACCCACCTCACCCCGTAGTACCTCGTATTTAAGGTGAGAGGGTTTTTCATACAAAGTTGATTTTGGAAGATTGTTGGATCGATTTTTTTTATTATGCGTATTACTATAGCTCCATTTTAAATTGGAATACATTATTTCTGCAGCAGTAGCCTTAAAATCCCTTGTCACCCCCCTCTCAAACCTTCTCTCTCCATTCATAACCCACCTCTCCCCGAGAAACCTACTCACCCCGTTTTACGGTACTTAAAATGTCGTTCCATCTTGTAATATTTGAACACCTTAACCGTTATTTATCAATGGCCATTTAAATTATATATTCAGTGAGTGTGTTATTTTACTCCCTTTCTTTGCACTCTAGCTCAACTATTAGTGCCTCCAATCTTGTCAATAGCAATGTAAAGCAAACTAAATAGGGCAACACTCAAAGTGTAGTATTGCGCTTAGAAAAGCAGCAATGTACAATGTACATCGAACTAAAACCTTTTTTTTTCCGCTGAGCGCATCCTATTACGTACGTCAATTCAAATTGTCACTCGCGGATTCTCTATTGCAAATGTTTGAAATTGTTATTAATAGGTATGGACGAACAATTTAAAAGCGGTGTGTGATGTTGATAAAAATGATTAACTAATTTGAAGATCTCAAAATAAAATTAGAAGTGGACTATGCCGTTAAACAAGAATGTATGAATAAAATCGTTGCTTCAGCAGGTAGATGTCCTACTGGATTTTAATATTTTATTAGAATTTGCTACTGACCAGATTTGCTTGACCCAGTATAACTTATATTTGTATTCCATAAACTTCTTCCCTGTAAAAACGTCTATTCTTACACCACGCATAACAAACCGTTATGATAAATGAATCGTCAAAATTATAGAGTGCCAACTTCAAAATAAATATGATCAAAATAGCCTGGAATCTCCCGCGCAAAACGACTTATGTTCTATAGAAACTATAGGCGTTTACAACGTTTTTGAAAAGGCGGGTGTGAGAATCAATGACGCGTCGGTTACAGCTGTAAAGCCATCAATCTGTTTGTCTGTGTGTCAGTAGCTAACCGGGAAGGATTGGACATATATCATGGGCGGTGTCAAAGATTTTTGTTACGAAATGATGAGATATAATTAGGGCGTTTTGCTTCTGGACACGATTAATGATTGGTCAATATTGCAGTGCTAATAAATTAATAAATTGATTACCTTGATACGATTTCAGTTAGACCTTAGATAAAGATAACATAAAAAATAGTTTATTCAAGTAGGCATATTACAATGCGCTTATGAATGTCAAATAAACCTTATCCATACTTTACCATACCTTCCATCCATACCTTATCCATACTTTACCAACATTGTTAATTTAGGTACCTATATTACATTACATTACAACCGGGTCTTTCGCGAATTTATTTTATTACATTTACTTACCAAAGTTTCGACACAAAAATAAATGTCTTTCAATGTAATCACATGATTTAATTTTAAATGATACACACATATTATAAAAATTTACCCCAGATATTATAAAAATTTACCCCTGCTTTAAACCAAAGGCAGTGTTAACTTCTTTGTTAAAACTAAAACTAATATAACATAATTATTGTTATTCCTCTTTTATTTGTTCCATCCATTAGACAGATACTTATCACGATCATTTCAAAAACGAGTACATTTACAAACGGATACTCAAAATAAAATACCGTTCAAGCAGCGATCAAAATGATTGTAAAAGAAAATCAGAAATCGTTTATATTCCCATCAAATAACACCCTGATTTCACCATAAGCTACTCGAAATGATTTAACCGACGTTTAGAAAAAAATGTATTGTCACCTACTTGTAGACAATCGAGCGATATTTTAAATAACAAAGATATTTTTGCTACTAACAACTTTAAAATCAAAGCAATTTAAATCTTAAAGCGTCACCCTTAAGGGCCATAAGAAGACGCTTTAGCGGCTAATGGTTTTAGTAATTTATACAAAAAAAGGTGTCAAGTAATTTTCAACCCTACTGCTTTCCACCTAGGTCAACATTTTCTTAAAACAGCTCTTTTTATTTGTTCAATAAATATCAAATCATTTTACCTTCAGACAATAGAATAGTTACTCCAATTTCAACTTAGTTCTTTTACAATAAGGGTGTTGGTTAAGTTTTTTGGTGGTAAAATAAAGTTGGAAAAACACCTGATGATAATGACGTCACGCTGTGTGACGGTGGATGTATTAAAATCACATTATGCATGTGTGGGACAGTTACGTATATTCACGCGCCTGAGCGTTTATTGTGATTCGAGAGAAAATTGTCGCTGGATATCGTGTAGACTTCAATGTTTTAAAAACCGATTTCAAAAATATACAGCATAGTTTAAAATACATATAACGAAGGTAGCAAATTTTCTTTTAGCATTTAATTAATAGCTATTGTTACATAATTATGAATTATAAAAAAACTAGTGGTTCTGTGAGCTGTTCACCTCGCGAACCCTCTCTCTCTCTCTCTCTCTCTCTCGAGCTCTGTGATTATGAAAAATATGTACGAACTTTAAAAAAATCTGTATAATTAATTATTAAACCTGCTGACAGGATTTCTCAAAATTAGATGGAGAAAATTAAATGCGACCGTTATGTAGATAAGAACAGCGAGACATACATACGGCCGGATTCGAACTTTAAGATGCGTCAAATACGTATTACGTTTTCATCAAACAAAAATTTCATTTTTGACACTGACAAATCTAATCCATATCATCATATTATTAGACGTATCTTAACCCTTATCTTGGCATCGTAACACCCGTGATACATGGAACATAAAAAAATCTAGCAGGTTCACTTTATTACTTAACAAAATAATTCTGCTATAGATATGTCGATCTACCCTCCTTTATTATAGCAAAAAATAATACATATAAGTGTCATTGTAAATTAATTAATAATTATCAACATGGCGCCACGGAAACAACAGATCTTGTTTCGTGCTGTAAGTTTTGCACTTATTTCATAGATTAGTATATATTTTTGCATAATCCACATTTTAATACACTTACTATCTGTTAGTGTATTAGGATTCACATAGTGGTCCCATTAAAAAACATTTAACACATAAAATATTTACATAAAACTATTACGTATCATATTTGAAACATTGCCAAGAACTCATAAAAGTACATGTGTATTATATTTAATACATTGCCAAGTTGTCGTCAAAATAGCTGTAGATGATTTATTTTATTTTTAATTTTTTTATATTTGTGAGGGGTTGAAATATATGTTTTCAATACGTCATATTAGTCATCATAGTAATTAGTTAGTGAACTTTGTTTTTTTTTTAAGTAATGGATGTTATTTAACAGTATATTAGGACGCCGTAGCCTTTTTGCTACGCCGTAGCACGTAGCACGGAAAAATATATGAATTGCAAAAAATGGCCCCAAAGTAAAAAACAACATTTTTTTTTTTACTTTCACTTTATTTGTTTACTTTTCATATTTTACTCAACTTTTTGCTGACGACTTTTTTGCAACTTTACGGGATCAAATTTTCCGCCCATGTGATCAGGTATTCATAGATATAATTCATTTTTACAGGTGCAATAGTCATCTGATGCTTTAGATTGCGTTTAATTAGCAATAAATGTTAATTTCTGTTGCATTACATGTTTTATTTTTACTATAATCCACATTTTTCTTTTAAAAAGTAGGTAACTATTTTGTCGAGGGATTGGCATTGTATCAAATATGATACATATGATTTTCCGAAACTGGAAAATCCTGGATTTTTTTCCTTATTTTTTAATAGTCTAGTATGCTCAAAAGGTGACGAAAAACTAAAAAAATGTTTATATTTAAGATATTTTGAGTCTTGCCAAGATAAGGGTTAAAGTTCGAATCAGACCGTAATTTCAAGAATCTTTGCCCAATCTTTGCAGCTTCGTTCGCTCGGTCAATGAGGTAAAAGTCAGTTTCCATTGTTACCTACCATTTAACTAAAAATAAACAGTTACCCGACCGTTATAAAACATAGAATTAGTTAACAATTAAAGCCCACACTTGTCCAGAAACATGTCAAGCACGATAAGCACAGATAAGCACAAATAAGCACAACTGCTGATACACACAATGCTAGGAAGCGTACGCATCGCTGCGCGAGAGCATCTACCATTCTATGAAAAACGTCCTAAGTGTATAAAAACTACATGGTACTTAAGACCTTTTAACTGAGAATCTTACGCATCAAATCGCTTCTTCTATTTATTCCTTTTGTTCTAAAATAAACCGTAAACAGGTTAAAATAGAGCTCAATTCGTTATTGAAAAGTGATCGCTTCATGGAAGTTGTGTTTTATAATGTGATATTGCGAAAGAAACTTTAATGAAAGCGCAATAAAGTTGAATTTCGAGGAAATGGATTTGTAGATAGGAGATTGCGTAGTAAAATAGTAAATATTGGTGATCAGAAGGATCTCCTATCTAAGATCGAGTTCACATAGTTAATTGTTATAGTTAAATGACCTTATGTTTGGATTTACGCAATGATTGTGCTTAGTAACAATTGCTTAATTTAAATGAACCGTTTTCTTTTGCTTCAGTGTTAACAATAGTTCTATTTTAAGTCACTATCTTGTTTTACCTATCGTCCGTCTACCATAGCTACAGCTTTTTGTTAAAACCAGAAAAGATAAGACGAAAGTGGACGACACCGCGAAATCGTCTTTTCATACAAACGCAATCCTCATTTTTCTCTCTGAATATTACTCACTTACTTCGCATAGTCAGCGACCCGAAGTGGATCTTGGCTTCCAACACTAGGTTTCGCCATTCGTTCCTGACCTGTGCGGTCCGACGCCATTCAGACGCTTGGATGTCACACAGGTCTTTCTGGACCTCATCGGTCCATCTGTACCTAGGCTTTCCGACCGGATGTCTCCCAGTTGGTCACCCAAGATAAGTTCTCTTGACCGCACAATCCTCTCCCATCCTCTCTACATGGCCGAGCCAGCGAAATCGAGCAGCCTTGCTCTCACTGATGATGTTGGGCTCGCCCACCAGCTCTTCCACCTCCAAGTTCCTCCTCACTCTCCAAGAGCCATCCTCACGTCTTGTAGGGCCTAAGATCTTTCTAAAGATCGGCATCTCTACCACCAAGAGCTTCCCTCCTTCAGGGTCAACGTCTAAGCTTCGCATCCGTACACCAAGATCGGTCTTATCACGGTCTTGTAGACTCTAATCTTGGTTCTCCTGATGATGAGCTTGGACATTAATATTTTGTGAAGAACCGCTGAGCATCCTTAGGGCATTCTGGATACGGATGTCGATTTCGACTTCTCTCTGGTTGGTGTCTGATATTGTGCAACCGAGATACTTAAACGTTGATATGCGCTTGTAACAGAGGGCCTACCGTGAACCACGTTCAACGTGTTGCCTCCTTGTCACAGTTACGTACGAATTTACAAGTGCGACAGAGAGGCAACACGTCGAAAGTGGTTCGCGGTAGGCCCTCAGTTCCCGTTATCGGTTAGCCCATCTCTGCGTACCCTTCTCCGTCTTCTCATATGGAGATACCCCGTTTTCTCCAGACTGATCCTAAACCCCATTTACCTTCCCTCCTCATCTAGAGTTTGTGCCATTCCGTTATGTCTATTTTTGTATGGGATTAGAACAGCGCGCTAAGCGGGACGTTTTAGAAACTCAAAATCCCATACACAATTATTAACGCAAACGCGCACGGTCACGTCATGCTATCGAATCAAATTTACACTAGGGGTACAAGCGGATCTACATCAGCTTCAAGCCGATAATTGGCAGGAAACGGCGCAGGATCGAAAAAAGTGGCGTGCTCTCGTTTCGGAGGCCAAGACCCTCTTTGGATCGCTGAGTCATAAGGGACTGATCACTCAGAAATCTGTACGGATCTGATGGTCGTTCTTGTCTACGTGACAGCGTGATAAAACGGTGTCCGTCACTTTCTATCCCACGGTGTTAAAAAGTGACAGTTATTTTATCACGTGGATAAAGATGGATAAAGCCATCCATAATAGGCCGGCTGATTCGCAATAACACGTAATTATGTAAGTGTTTTCCATCTTGCTTACTTCCTGAATGATTCTCGCATGAATATATCTTTGTCGGGCATTAGTACGTTGTGTCCTGCCGCTGGACATGTTAATCGTGATACGACGGAGTGATATGTGGTTAGGGTGGCCGCATACGAGAATAGTTTAGCATCTTATGAATCTTAGGATGCAAGTATCTTAGAAATAAATAGGTACTATACTTACCTATTTAAACTTCTTAACTGTAGCGACCTGTGAGCATAATTCACATTTGTGGAAAACACATGTCAAGAAAATACAACATTGCCTGTCAAAAATCAAAGAGCCGCTAGAATCGGAATCATGTCAATTCAATTCAGAATTAATGAGTGATTGCATGAATTATGTATTTGGTTTTTAAATAGTATTATTATTGTATCCTTACTTCGCGATAAATAAATAAATTCACGATAGATCTATAAATCTGAGTTAAATATATATCCTTGCTTGCTATTGCCGTGATATGTCTTCTTGCATAGTCAAATTTTGACTAATTAATGCGAGACACACCCATAACAATTGAAATATTTCTTATTTCAATCCTTAATCGACTTTATTTCAATCTTTAACTGAAAGTCGCACGCGTGCGCCCATCCTTCTAATCCTAATTAAATGCGGATGAGCGCGACCGCCGAATGATTTAGCTTCACAAAAACTGGAAATATGCGTGTTCCCGGTACCGAGCGGGAATTCTGTACTATTTGCGTGGATACGTTGGATTCTGGATGACTTGCGCGGACTGAACAAATAAGACACGTAAGATGTGAAAAACCTACAGTACAGGTCAAAAGTTTAAGTTCACTTTTTGTTTTCTGTGCAAATGAGTAGGTATTTTTGTGCGATAATTTTTTTGCAGTTGGGATGTCCAAATTTGTTTCTAACTGATCCGTTACGGTAAAATGGGATGAGTAGGGACAAAACTCATATTCAAACCTTGATAACATTTTATGCAAACTTAATTTTATTACTAAATGTTCCAGCCGTTTGTATTTTAGTTTTTTTTATGATTTTAGGTAGTTCCATTTCATAACTTTAACGATAAACACAAAATCCCTCCTCACCCCGTAGTCCCTCGTAGTTGGGGTGAGATGGAATTTCATACAAAAGATGATTTTGAAACGTTGTTGAATCTATTTTTTTTATTATGAATATTACTATAGCTCCATTTGTAATACTAATACATTACTTAGGTAGCAGTATCCTTTAAAAAACAACCATCTCAACCCCCTGTCATCCCTTCTCTCCCCATTCATAACCCAACTCTCCTCGCAATCCCTAATCACCCCATTTTACGGTATTGTTTCCAAAGATGTGCTTGATTATTCTGTCACAATTTACATACATTTCTAAACAACTCATTCCCTAATCTTATGATCTTAAAATTTTATTCTTTCGATAGTTAATAAATAATTTTGGCTCCTTTTTACCTGTCAAACCCCCTATTTATCGAAATATCGTAATTCAGGTGGCGCCATCTGTCACGCGCCGTGGCGGCCATCGGTCCGTGACGGGCTTTTGACCAGCCTTGTCAAGCGTGGACTGCGTGGACTTTGTCAGCGGATGTGTGGGTCTTTTATAGGTGTACATTTGCATTGACAAGCAATTATGGGTATAAAACTGTTTGAAAACTTTGTGTGATACAACAGATTACAATGTACTTTCCTACATTTTTGAACTAAGGTACAGGTGACAGTCATTGTTACTGTTTAACATGATTTTTTCTTTATTTAGCTTTTAGTGATTTCCATCTGTATTGATGTACGAGTTTGCCCGAGTATTTTAAGCGGAAAAGACATAAACAATAAGACAAAACAGTCGTTTATTTCATTTCATTGATCCATAACGTTGTAAGTATGTATAAAATCTTAAAAAAACAAATAATCTAATGGAAATTATAATGAAATGAGAGATAAACATGAAAAAAGAAGAATATAAATTAATTTACGGGTGGGTTATGTAATCGATGAAACTAATCTTAAAATACTGTCGAGCGACTAATATTCTAGGGTTAAAATTTAAAACACTGATTGTCAATTTGCAACACAATAATTAAAATATAATATTGCTTACACAAGATGGAGACTATTACACAGCAAAAACGTACAATAACTCATTTCCTAAGTATAAAAACAATGGGCAAGACAATAAACTAGATGCAATTATTATTAGGATCGTGACAGACGACGGAAACGAGAAATTACTTACTATTACGGTGTTATTAGTAGGATCGGTGGAGTGTGGGGGACTGATTATAAAAGTGAGATAAGTAAGCATTGTCAACGTTGCACAGATAGGAATTGACAGTCCAGTAACGATGGAAGTCTTTGAAGTTAAAAAAAACATGCTTGGCGTAAATCTTACTTACGTACCCGAATGTAGAAGAATGGGTCATACCATCCCCACTGACAAGTAACTTTTTCTGACCGCTTATTAATTAGGTATATTATGTGTCAGGCTAAACTATTAAATTTATTTTAATGACATCGTATCCTTAAAACTCACTTACTCACTTATTTTATTGGAAATATTATTGGAAATTCATACCTTATACAAATTTTGTCCTTCAGTGGCATTATAAAAGAAGATTATAATTATGATAGAAAGCATCAACTTAGCCAGAAGCTGAAGTTCTTTAACTCTTTTTATTGTCTTCCAAAGAAAATGCATGCAAATCACCTTTTTTTGTAACCCATGAAAAACAATCAAACTTGTTTTATATGAAACATGATTGAAATATGAAACATCTGTAGTAAGCCTAGCCTACGTATTAACGACGCAGATCTCATATGACGATGGCGACGAGGCCGTAATTACGTTATTACATTATTAATACAATTGGACATTCTCCGGGTGAAGGCTTCCCATCATCTCCATTCTTGTGATCTATCTGCTATCTGAATAGCTGGAGAATCATTGCTATTTAATTAATTTTCTTAGAAAAAAATGCTAGCTGTACATATACTTCTCATATACTTACGGTGCAGCCCTACCTAACCCGTCTACCTTCACTCTGCACTAGCGCCATCTTTTTGTTGTTGCTCATTCTGTTTCTTTTTTATAATTTTACATTTTTGATGAATAAATAAATTACTTTTCTTGGGTCATATACATTTAACAGGATGATGATGATGATGGTTAACTACATCACGTCTTTCTCATCTAGACATCGCAAAGTTAAGAGAACCAAAAGATAATAATTACCCTGCAATAAGGTCACCCTTATAGACGGAAACATTTTTTCAGTAGGTACTTACGTGAGACTCAAATAATAAAAACGTGATATATGCGTATAAATATATCACGTTGTACAAGTACGTGTGTCGTTAACTTTTGTTTTGTTCACAGAAGAGATATTTTGCTAAAATGTGTTTGATCTACTTGGGTCATAAAAGTTCCTACGAGAATCAACCAATAGGGAATATTACGCAAAACAAACGCAATCACAGGGCCTACCGCGAAACACGAAAATCGAAAGTTCGGTTTCTGCCTCTCTATCCTATTATTATCCTAGGTTATTGCCTATTCTATCGTTAGAGAGGCAGATAACGAAATTTAGATGTTTGCGTTTCGCGGTAGGCCACTTGTAAACAAACCGCCTTGATGCATCAATGTCACAGTGAAAACTTGTAAAAAAAAACTGTTTAAGGCCTAGTATGTATAAGTTACTCTATGGTTTACTAAACAAACTAGTGCTGCACCCTGGTGTCAGAACATTGCAGTAATACTCTTTCTCTTTATTAGCATTGGTTGTAATCCACATCTCTTCTTCGCTCCACTGCAAAACACAGAGTTAAGTAGGTAATAGACAAAGACAAAAAAAGGTCAAATGACATACGAAGTTTTTTTTAATACATACTGCAGTTTTTTCTAGGGATAGTGATATATTTGTTCCTGAGTCATGGGTGTTTTCTATGTATTTAAGTATTTGTATATAATATGTATCGTTGTCTGGGTACCCACAACACAAGCCTTCTTGAGCTTACTGTGGGACTTAGTCAATATGTGTAAGAATGTCCTATAATATTTATTTATTTATTTATTTATTTATTTATTTATTTATTTATTTAATAGCTCAATAGTGTGTCGGTAAGTTATAACGTGTGAATGTAATGGCAGACGTCAGGCTTCGCTGGACGCGGTCGGCTTCTGTTTTCGAAAATATATTGGGGTTTGAATGTGTGCAGTATTTAATATTCCATGCCTGATATACTTGACTGAACTGGTGAATGAGAGGGAGACATAAATGTGTTACGTTTCATAAAAACAAACGTTCTTCTCCTAGTGAGTGAGTGAGCTTCTCCAATAGAGCAGGCACATTGACCGATGCAAGAGACCGACGGATGAGGGCGGCATGCCTGGAGAAGCTGCCCGCGCTCCTCTGGCAGAAGAGACCGTGGTGACCTAACCGGTCTACGTCCGCACCGCAGGGGCAACGATGAAGGGCACACACCGGGATACCCAAACGGAGGCAACAGAAAGCAAACGTTAATTAATAATATATCCGGTCTTAACCCTACAATGCATACAGTTCCATATATGGTACAACCGAAATATGTGCGAATTGCGTCAAGATTCAGGTAGGCAGCGACATCTGTTATACCTTGAAGGTTACTTTACACTCAAGGCTACTATAATAGTTTGGCGTGTTGCCGCTAGGTAGCAGTAAATATCCATGGTGACGGACAATCGGTCAAATTTCGGGAGTTGGTGCAAAAATCAGTTTTGACAAGTTTCGAAGTGCGACAAAAAAATCATTTTAAAGTTAAAGAATAAGAAAAAATATATATTGTGACTGTTAATCTGTATATTACTCAATGGTAAGTTTAATTTTATAGTTTTGCAACGTTTAGATAGCGTCAAGCAATATTTTTCAAACGTTCCCGATATGGCACACCATGCATTGAGGTTCATATTGCTTACACAAAACAAGTAAGGAACGCTTGCACCTGTCAGAGTCTTTATTACGTTGGCATAAGTTTTAGTTTGGCGTAATCTGTAGGAACGGTTATTTATGGTTTTACGGCACACTCACGTTAAAATATGTATACATTTGAGAACTTCTGTCCAAGGCATAAGGCTCAAAATCGTTAACCTTTGTTTAGAGCTCACAACAGCTAATTAATTAATAATTATGAACAGTTTTTAGACGATGCGAAAGTAGATCCTTACGGAATGCAGATAATGAGCATTATTTATCATTTTTATCAATCCTTTGCAAGTAAAGATGATCGGGATCTGGATGATGGGATATTTGAGTGCCGATAGTGAATTCGTCTTTGAAATAATGCGGGCAACAATAAATCAGGCTTCTGAAGAATTTAGCGACTCATAAAATAGTCGGTCGTCATGTCCTGAGTTATTTGAGCTGACGCCAGTTACATATGACTTATTTTTAACTATATCACAACTCCATACATCGGAATCACCTGTCAGAATTTCGGAGTTGGTATCAAGTTCAATAATAGGTCACCAATGTGTTCCATGATCATCTGCACGTCCTACACTTTAATTCTGTAAAGTCAACCTACAATACCAGAAGTTTTTGGAATGCTGATGCTGGTAATACATCACCAGTAGAGCTTCAACCTGGCCTCATCAGAACTAAGTAAAATTACAAAAATCTCGTCAAAAACATCATTCAACGCCGCTAAATCCACAAAAGTCACTTAAAAGCAATTCACATCCATAAAAACTGTTGATAGCATTACAAAAAGAAATGGAATATGTAAAAACGAAAATGTGCCATATATTTTTAAATGTATATACTCTATACCTTAATGCATGGTGTTCCACATATGGAACACAGATAAAAAATCTTCTATTTTCCAAAATATGCGTTGGGTATTTTTTTAATTATTTTTCCCTAATAGTAAACACATATATTTATCACATATAATTTTATTTCCATAAACAAAAAAGTCATGCATTGTAGGGTTAAATATGGAAGACAATGATGTACCTACATAAAAATTTTAACAGCTAGAGGTTGTGCTAGTTTTTAAAGTTTTTAAACTTTAGACGCAGCCTGTCACGTAGGCAACTAATAAATAATTTAGTCGTAGACATCCGATCTTTCAGGCCTTCGTTCTTCTTCTTCTTTCTTCGTTCTTTCGTCGATAAATCGCGATTGATAAGCAGAGGGGCTACCGCGAAAACCGAAATTCGCAAATTGCGGGGATCTTTCTCTTTTACTCCAATGAAGGCGTAATTAGAGTGACAGAGAAAGATGCCCGCAATTTTCGCGGTTATAGCCCAGACGTGCGTTTCATTATTGTCTGATTGGGTTCACTAAACAAGATATATATAAATGAAGCAATACAAATCAACTATAGCGAAATTTTGATTAACCAATCGCAAATATATGAATTGTGATTGACAATCACTTCAAGCTCAATTATTAGACAGTATTTCAATAGGAAATGATAGTCCTGGTCTCTCTATTACTGTCCCATGACATGTTTCACCTGAGAGACAATATAGATACAGGTTTTGATCCTCCATATAGTTAAATCAATAAACCAAACACTTATTCAATTACAACACTTTATCAACGTTACAAAATTCTTTACAACCAGCCGTCACGCTTGAATGAAATACTTAAAAACGAACTATCTACGCACGACGTCCGTGCCATCGCCCACACTGTCAACTGTACATCGGTGGACCTTATGCCTTTTGTAATAAGGTCCACCGATGTACAGTTAGGAGCGTTGCTGTTTGAGTCATCGGGTGACGTTTTGTAAAACCAACGTGACCAACTAACCAAGACCATACACGGGTCATTAGGCCGGGAACGACGGTTAGGTGATGGTTTGATTGATTAGAACCGATCGTTTAGCCGTGCAACCGGGCCTGACGTAGGGGTCTTGAATGACACACGTTGTGGTAGAGGTTTATTAGATTGGAAATATTTGACCCTTAATTTGACTAAAACAGAATCGTTTATATCTTCTTGACGATCAGTTTATGTTTATTTCTGATGAAAATGCAACAAATGTTGAGTATTATGGACGTAATTTAATCCTAAATCGTTAATTAACAGGCCTATTCAGATTTCGAGATAATCACAAGATCTTGAGACGATTTAGAGATCAACTAGATCTACATTAGATATCGACTAGATGTAACTTGGATTAATTGTATAATTTTTGACAATGTATTTCTGTGTATACTCGTGCTTTTTGTAACAATAAATAATTTACATTTGTTTCTCACTTGGATATCTAAGTCATATCTTGTCGAAATCGTTCAAGAGGACCTCCAGAATCGCGGAAACGTCAAATTTGACATATCTACCTATCTTTAAATTATTCGTACCTATCGTAACTTGTTGAAGTCTAGTGGAAATCTAATTCAATTTCCGAATCGAGCCGTAAGTCAGTTTATTTAATATTTAAAAGTTATTTCATTGTTTTCATGTGCTTAAGTAATATTGTTTTTAACACTTTCAAAATTATCGTAGTAAATGGATATTTGAAGATAAATGAACTAGTGTCTTTAAAATGTAACCAAATCACAACTTGTTATGTTTGTAGAGTTTCCTCGATTTCTCTAAGATCCCATCATCTTATTTAAACCTATGGTAAATAGGAATTAGGAGAATAGGAGGTGGCCAGGTTGAGGGCAGAAGAGGCAGAGGCAGAATACCTACACGCTGGTTTGATGCCATTGAGGCAGTCACACGCGTCAAGTTCCAGGGCTCTATGCGGAAGGCAGAAGATCGGCCAGGTTGGAGAGCAATCCAAGAAAACGCAACTTATGGCGGTCACGACTCAGTCATGAGGTTACGACGAAGAAGAAGAAATAGGAATAATTGTAAAGTATACCCTTTTAACCGAAAAAATTAAATCAGTCCAGCCGTCTTTGAGAATTACGTAAAAATAATTCCGATTAATTAATTGCTTTCTTCTTCGAAAAGTTTATTGAGTCAAAAGGAACTTTACACAAAAAACTGAACAAAAATATGTTATTTAATGCAGAGATTCGTAAAACTAAATAGAATTTTTCTAATTCTCATAAGACTCGAGACCAACAGGGCTAAGGCAATACAATTCTTAGGGGGTCACGGCTGGATACTTACAGTTCATACAAAATGTCGTATTTTCATACAAAAATAAAGGTTTTTAGAACCTTTTCAAAGAAAGGGTGTCGTGGTGATATAATGTTTGTCACGACACTCCAAGTTCCTGTCTTTTCGATGGTATCGCGATATAAAAGCACGAATGGGGTTTCCATGTTTTATAGGATGTGGAAGTGATTTATCTTTGGAAATCTTAGAATTGGCGAGTGTGGGGGGTGCTTTTGAGTTAAGTATTGTGGTTTGTAAGTACTTCTTATTGCCGAAGTTTATTTATTATCTTTTTATGTGTGAAAAGACCTATCTTTTAAGCAGGCCACTGACTAGCCTTCCAAATGGATGCCGTTTCAATGGATTCATCCAAATGGACGGCATCCTAACATTAAACATTGTACGTTTTTGTCATTCACGGACCGATTTTGGATAGCAGCCACGCTATTTGGACTGTTGGAAGGCTCATCAGTGGCTACCTTTACGATTTTCTAAGGCGGTCTAAATTTTCGAAGCAAAATGGAGGCATGAACTTGTGATATTTATTCAAGTAGTCATAGTGCTATTTCTAATGAGGAGATCGTAAAATTAAGATATTATGATCATGATTCTGGCTCGAACCAATCAGTTTTTAGGGTTCCGTACCCAAAGGGTAAAACGGGACCCTATTACTAAGACTTCGCTGTCCGTCCGTCCGTCTGTCTGTCACCAGGCTGTATCTCACGAACCGTGATAGCTAGACAGACAGAACAAAATAAAGATTTAAGTGGGGCTCCCATACAGCAAACGTGATTTTTGACCAAAGTTAAGCAACGTCGGGCGTGGTCAGTACTTGGATGGGTGACCGTTTTCTTTTTGCATTTTTTCCGTTTTTTTTTTGCTTTATGGTACGGAACCCTTCGTGCGCGAGTCCGACTCGCACTTGCCCGGTTTTTATTCAGAATGTATGTAAGATTGTCTGTGTCCTGCAATCGAAGCTATTATGCTGGAGATAATTAATCTACTTATCGACGTTATTAAGCTATATAGTTAGACTTATATCGACCGGGATATGAACAGTGATTACCTTTTGTATTGTCTGTTGTTTTGTTTTGTATTATTTGTTTGTTGTTTTGTTTTGTTTTGTAATCTAGTGAAACTAACCGTGAATCATTCAAAACTGTTATTGTTACTAAGCTGTTTTTACCGCGTTGCTAGATAACCTTTTGTAACAAGAAAGGATGATTGAATCCCTATTGTAGGTAAATACGAGCGATTCTCAAAAAGTTTGTACATTTCAAAAGTCTGAACAACTTCCACCATATTTCCCAAAATGTCCCAGAAAGGGGTATCTATTGTTTCCCAAATAGTTTTAAGTCATAATGTATTGTTTGTCCGAATTTTCGTTAGTCATAATTGGTTTTTCTCAGAAACGCGTAACTTTTCAGGATTGCCATAAAACAAACCTAACCTAACCTACCTACAGAATAACCTTACGAAAATCCTGAAAAGTTAACGGTTTCAGTTTTATGACTAACGATAATATGACAAACAATACATTATGACTTAAAACTTTATGGGAAACAAAGGGACCCCCCCCCCCCCCAGAAAGTTTCTAAGAAACATTCCGTTTTCGTTACCAGATTTCGTTACACTTTTTGAGAAATGCTCATACATCTCTACTAAAGCCGTATTCGAACTTCAAGATATTCACAAGATACGACACATACTAGTTCCATTCTAGATACGTTGTAGTTTAGATATCAACTAGTTCTCTTTTGCAGAGCAATTCGGACAACCAATGTCACTTTTACGTTAGATAGAGTAAGATATCTATTAGATGTGAATTGGATCTCTAAGTCATATCCTGTGGAAATCGTTCAAGAGTATCTCCAGAATCGCACAAATGTCAAATTTGACAGGTTAGATCTTAAACATATCGTTGTCGTATCTTGGTGATGTCTAAAAGATATCTAATAGATGTCTATTTCAAAATCCGAATCGGGCCCCTACTCCAAGACCTTGGCCATCACTTGTTACGTCCAAGGGCCAAGTGTAGAGCGGCCTTAGACGGGCGTCGTTACGGCGGTCAACCGGCTGGAACCATACACTGACTGGTTTGGTTAATGACTTATGGTTTCGGATTCGGTTTTCTGGCTGTTTTTAAGTTTTGTATTGATGCATATTCTTTAGTAGCTTGGTTCAAAAAAGATTTTAGTTTGGTACCTAACTAAATACCTTCATACATAGGTACGTGAGTCATCACGCTAGACCGGGCCGGGGCCAGGCCGGAGCTTCCGGCACTTCGTTTTCTGTGGAAAGCACCATTAGCCGGGATAGAAAATGACATGTCAGACGCCTCGGCCCGGGCCCGGCCCGGTCTAGCGTGAGTCATCCTTTAGGGTGCTTCACGTTTGTGTAAGATTTTTTTTATTTAGGCAAATAACACGGCACCTTTTTATTTCGTTACACTTGTGATAAAATATACCAAGTTTTGATACTTCCTCTCAATTACCTAAGGGTTTTCCATCACTCTGATTTTTTTTTAATCCAAAAAAATAACTGTTGGCACAGAATAAATAATAAGTAGTACTAGGTACAGAAGGCTCACTCTCTAACAAAACGGGTCTGTTACGATCAGGACAGATATATGGCCGCTAGGTGGCGACAGCGCCACGCGCGGTTTATGGCTATATAGCCACCAAAATTGGTGTGGAACGGATGTACTGTAGCTACCTGTTGTAATGCATTTCAGGGCCACTAGTTGATTCCAAACAGCTTTTCCCAGTGAATCTTTAATGGAATCCATGAATGACACTGTGACAAAAATAGTACTTTATCCTCTATTGTGACAGCCGCTAGTACTGTATCGACACCAATTCACACTCGAAACAATACGTCCATGTGAACTGCCCCTTATTTGCATATTGCTTTGTAGACAGAACACAACGTTACATTTGCTGTTGCGAAACCAATATCAACCTTAAAATCAATCTTCAGCAGTTCACAAAAGTGTAATAAATTTTGAATTTCGAGTTTCAGGACTGCAAAATGGATTTGGTTCACAAAATTAACGCTTGCCGTCAATTTGGCATTTGGCAATCGAATTGCGATTTTAATTCATTGTAATTACGTGTTATTGTTGTTTTTTCAATTAGTAATAGTAATATGGTAATTCAAGGGCCTATAACAAAATGTGTTCGTGTCATTAGATCGGTATTTCAGTCGTTTAATCTCCGTTAATGGTGTTCATGAATGAGGTTTTTGTCAATGTGCGAATGTCGTCAGAATCTGATCTAATCAGCGATCATTAGGGTTCCGTACCCAAAGGGTAAAACGGGACCCTATTACTAAGACTTCGCTGTCCGCCCGTCAGTGTCCGTCCGTCCGTCTGTCACCAGGCTGTATCTCACGAACCGTGATAGATAGACAGTTGAAATTTTCACAGATGATGTATTTCTGTTGCCGCTATAACAACAAATACTAAAAACAGAATAAAATAAAGATTTAAATGGGGCTCCCATACAACAAACGTGATTTTTGACCAAAGTTAAGCAACGTCGGGAGGGGTCAGTACTTGGATGGGTGACCGTTTTCTTTTTGCTTTTTTTTGTTTTTTTTTTTACATTATGGTACGGAACCCTTCGTGCGCGAGTCCGACTCGCACTTGCTCGGTTTTAATTATTTTGAATTTACATTAGACTCATTTATTACGAACACTGTGTGTATGTTTTGATTGTTTTCCTTCGCCAAAAAGTAACTAGTGCATTAAGAAACTCATCGGCACGAACCTTAGAGGATATAACCTAACGGATTACTTAGCCATTAAAGGCAAATCGGCAATCGACTCTTTTGTACCGAAAAGTACAGACAACCATAGAGTATATATGTACTATTATTTATTTTGAGATTATTTATATAATATAATATTTACTCAGATTAATGTGCTACGTATTTTAATGTCACTGTAAATATTGTATTAACTTATGAAAGAGCCTTTGAGGTCTACTATCAGAATACATTTTTGAATTTTGATTTTTCATAGATTTACAATAAGGAAAAGAAATTTTCATAACAATCTTCATTTTACGACAATTGTATGTACATTTTTTCATAGGTTTGTACGTTTGTTTTATATGTTTGTTTGTTCGGCTTATGGCTAAGATATCAGCACTTTAGCCTCAACGCTTTTAATAATTAATTATGATGATAATGTAACTAATGATGACGGACTCAGTCCATAACTCACCTGTTGCCGTATATCAACGCACAATGACGTCACATCGCAATATACGTCACGGCGTTTTGTGACGTCATGATTTG
Source organism: Cydia fagiglandana (assembly GCF_963556715.1). Lineage (NCBI taxonomy): Eukaryota > Metazoa > Arthropoda > Insecta > Lepidoptera > Tortricidae > Cydia > Cydia fagiglandana. The sequence goes on along the minus strand of NC_085951.1, from coordinate 1,525,711 downwards.
TGTAGGTACGTCACGAAGTGATAATACGTTTGATTATTCAAGCATTATTATTTTTTATCTACTATTAGTATTAACATTAAACCGGGCAAGTGCGAGTCGGACTCGCGCACGAAGGGTTCCGTACCATTACGCAAAAAACGGCAAAAAAATCACGTTTGTTGTATGGGACCCCCCCTTGAATAATAATTTTATTATGTTTTTAGTATTTGTTGTTATAGCGGCAACAGAAATACATCATCTGTGAAACTTTCAACTGTTTATGAGATACAGCCTGGTGATGGCGACAGACAGACAAACAGACAACGGACACACAGACGGACAGCGGAGTCTTAGTCATAGGGTCCCGTTTTTACCCTTCGGGTAGGGAACCCTAAAAACAGACGTATTAAAGCGATATATTATGCGTCATACAGTAATGTATGAGACCTTCAAATTAAATTAACGTTAGTTTTGTAAAGGAACTAGCCATTTTACAATTCGAACTAGATCGAGTGAATCATACATGCATTTTGCTCGAGTGTTTTATAACTAGATATGGTTTGAACAAAAATTTTCATCACACTCGCTCAGTAAACGTGGAATTGCACGCAGGCGTAGCGGGAGTAATAGAAAAATCGTTTTCCCTGGGGAGTTATGAAGTTTCTAGTGCCATAATTAACAGTTTTTAGTCTTTAAACTTATTTTTTGTAATTTTGTTATTTATTAAGTGTGATGAAAAACATTGTGTGTAACTCGGGGCGTAATAATATTGCAAACTCGAGTCTATAAATCGCTCCGGCAAGTCGTAGATTTAACTTACTCTCGTTTGCAATATTTAACTTACGCCCCATGTTGTACAATGTACTATTTCATCACACTTGCGCAGTAACGTGCTATTTCACCTTAAGTACAGAGCTAAAGTTCATTTTACTCCCACGGGTGTTATAGCTTTTTTTATTATTACCTATGTCCTTAACTTGTACGAATCAAGTAGGTTATAAGTAAAATACCTACGTATTTAAAGTCAAGGTATAAATGAGTTTTATATTTAAAATACTTACCTACTTTAAAAAAATATTTTAACCGCATATTGTGATAGTGTCCAGTTACTGGGGCATTTGGTTTAAAAAGACTTAAAAAGTACATTGTTTTAAATACCCATGGCGTAAAAGAGAAGAGGGAGAGTAAGGAAAAATGCAATTTATTTAGTAGGTAGATACTTACAGACTAAGATTTTGTCAAAACACAGCGGTAATCACGCATGAAAAACGGCTCCATTTCAAACAAATATCGGATTAACAAGAAAACCTCATTTCACACCAAATTCAAAGAAACCAAACGTCGTGAGAACTGTGAAAAAAGGTGTTTTAATGTTAATTTTTATGGTCCTAATCAGTTGCTAATGTTAACACTTAATCTGACTGTTTGCGCCGTTAAAAAACCTTAAATGCTATCACTATGACTCATCATGAATTCAATTTGAACCTTATTTACATAAAATCCAAGGTATATTTTAGTAGTTTGTGAGGTTGTAGAATCTGTTTCTAGTTGGTGATAAGATATTGATAATATCTCGAAGTTGAAGAGAAGTTTGCCGAATTTGTGAATTAATTATGAGCCGTGATAGGACAGGTGTTTTGGGAATTATACGGTTTATTTAATTAGACCCACAGACAAAACATCCTCCAGACTGAGCATAGTCGCGCTACCCCCTCTGCCCCGCATACCGTAATTTTACTCGATGTTCGAGTCGAAAGTGTCTTTGTGTGACGTCCGTGTCTTTGACGGCACGGGATTTCGCTCACCTCTCGTCCCGCGCACCCCCGCATTTTTGGCATCATCGGTTGCATGAAATAATTGCTCTAAACTCGGTCTAGAGGATTCCTAGTCTATGATTAGACCATAAGGATCGTGATTTAGATGACATTTATTAAATTATGTTGTTATGATACTAGATCAAGTAGGTCATTAGAGTATTGACGCATTATAAAAGGAAAATTAAAAGAACCGACCGAGTGCGAGTCGGACTCGCGCACGAAGTGTTCCGTACCATTACACAAAAATAGGCAAAAAAATCACGTTTGTTGTATGGCCCCACTGCCCATAATGTTTGCCCCACTTAAATATGTAGGTGTTATATTCTGTTTTTATTACTATTTGTTGTTATAGCGGCAACTAAAACACATCACCTGTGAAAATATCAACTGCCTAGCTATCACGATTCTTGAGATGCAGCCTAGTGACAGACAGACAGGCAAACAGACGGACACCGGAGTCTTAGTAACAGGGTCCCGTTTTTACCTTTTGGGTACGGAACCCTAAAAAGGTAACTTTGGCAGATAAACTTAGTCTAATTAAAAATTCTGTATTAATTAGTGATACAGGCAATATCTTATTCGTAAAATAGCTTCTGCCCGCTACCACAGAGTAAATAATAGTACTAGGTACAGAAGACTCACTCTCTAACAAAACGCGTCTGTTACGATCAGGACAGATATGGCCGCTAGGTGGCGACACCGCCACGCGCGGCTTATGGCAAACCCCAAAATTGGGGCCGAACGGATGTACTTTTAGCTACCTGTAGCAAAGCGACGAAATCGCGGAGTGAGCCACGCCTGCCGCTACTTTGTATGTACCTATATACCTAGACTTTTAGCCATAGGTATAAAAATAAGAGTTTTTGTCTATTCATTTTTGCTGTAGACTATTTTTTGTCTAGAAACGTAGAATTACACAACAAGCTTTGATTGGAGTCAGTCAAACGCGAATAATAAGACCAATTTCTCACCGATAGATGGCGCCATCAAGTCATTCTTCCAACTTTTTCTCCGAAATACTTTCCAAGCCGAATCTTCATAATTCCAAATCTTATACAGTTGTAATAAGAGTATACGCGTGTATACATTATGTTTGTGTGTGTATAATGGCGGCGGAATTATGTCAAACGTCAAATTAGTTGTCTTCCTGCGCTGCCGTTTGCATTTTGTGTTACAATAGAATCGCTATTAAATGTAGGCGGCTGTTCGTCACACCGTACGGTTTTTCTTGACAGATTTAGAAATATATTACTGTTAACATCAACGATATCTTTACTTGAAATGACGTTTATTTAAATACATACTAGTGGTTTACATACTAAACGAAATTAAAAACTAGCTAAATCTAGCCCTTGAGGCATTGTACCAAGTACGCTGGCGGCATTTCCTCGCTGTATCGCAATGCTGATGCGTTGTGCGAGGTATCCGCCAGCTCTTCGGTCACCAGTTACGTCAACCAGAGGCTTCGCGATTTCTGCGAACAACAGAACTGTTTACTTTGTAATAAGGCGAAAAACGTAAACATATCTTTGACGTCGACTGTACACAATCGGAAAAACACGTTTGAAATTTTAACAATGTAAATGTTTACAAAATATAATGTTTTTAAGGAAAAATTACAAAAAGGTAGGTATGTCCACAAGTACATTTAACTCATACCTAATAATAAAAAAAATGCAAAAGTAAATTCATTTTAAAAAACGTGTGTTCATAAATATAAGTATAGAAGTTAAACTTTATATTAAATTGGCAATAAAAACAATTAAATTGGTAAATACGAATATAACAGGTGTTCCCCTCTGTCGAAACTCTATGACCATTGGTCATACACATAGTATGGACTGACGTTTATTTGATATGGCTATTTTTACGTTACGTATACATTTAATTTTGACGTGCCCCTCCGGCGCAAAAATCGGCAGACTGTTCTGTACAGAAAATTACAGACAAGGCGTCTCCATTTGCTTATATCCTGCAAGGTACCTATTTTAAGTCAACTGAAAATAATTAGCACGGTAAAAAGAAAAAAAAACAAATTTTGATTATTTACATGTTTTTTTTTAAAACTAGGCCACACGGTGTAACATACGGCCTTCTTACGCAAAGGTTTCGTACGACAAAGAGCTTTATTGAATTCTATTGAGAAAAAACCTTCCACCGAATCATACACCTTTGTATTGCTGTCACTCACCCGCCTCATTTCAGTTCAATTTCCCTATAATAGTGACGTCACTCACTGTTGTTATGTGAAGGAAAGGGTGACATTCACGTAAAAACGTCAAGTAGGTTAATGAATTATTCTATTTAAAAATGTGTTTTTTTAAAGGTGGTGTGACTGACGTGAGCATTTGCTCGATGCGAATCTTCGCATTTGCTCGATGCGAGCAATTATTAGTTGTGAGCAAATGCTCAAAACACCTGAATATTCGCCTGTGCTCCATACATTCATCCAGAAGTAGGTAGGCAAAATGGCGGACGTAGAGGTAGTGTGGGCCAAATTTGCTTGCTTGAAAATGTTGAAGAAAGTAGTACCTAACTGATATAGGTAATGTATAGATTTCATATGATTCTGAATGTTATAGGATTCTACAAATCTACATACAATATCACTAAGGCCCTAGGATCCTGTGATTTAAAGAGTGAGGTGCAGGTTACTATGGCAATGTGTCACGAAAAAGTTGGTTCACATTAACATAACATATTTATTCATCAATCCCGCATAACATTAATAGTTTAGCCACAATATCTGATAACCAATACACGGCCATTGTCACATTTCCCGCGCGGAGCAATCATTGGTGCCCACCCGGCCGTGTCTAATCACTGTGAGCCTCTAGAATTTGTACCTACACGTAACGAGCAAACCCGGCCAGATGTGACACTGGTTTGAAACAGTGCCTTCTTCTGCCATTTTTGACGTGATAACGTCTTATAAATCGATGAACACCGGTAGCATGCACGAAAAAGTGTCACGTTGTAGACAGATCTCCATGGTAACGTTGTGGAAGTATCTCCATGGTAACGTTGTGGAAAGATCTCCATGGTAACGTTGTGGATAGATCTCCATGGTAACGTTGTGGATAAATCTCTATGGTAACGTTACTCCACGTTTTTTTATGGATGACGTTATCACGCAAAATTATTGTCCGTAAACCGACATTACAGACAACAATATTTTTTTTCACCATCACCTTTCCGTCTATTGCAGACGATTTATGCATTGCTGTAAACAACGGGTTTGGTGACTGTGGAGGCCGATGCGTGAGCGGCACGGCCTCCCACATTTTTGGCAGAGAAAGCTCATGCCACCTGAGGTTCCAGTCCCGGTTTGCTTTCTGCGACACCTGCTATCTGAAGCATTAAACCAGGCTTGGTCGCATAGCCTTCTTCTCTCCACAACACGCTTGCGCCATCCATCACGGTCTTCGGCCATTTTTTTGACTGAGCGGAAACGAAGGTCTCAGTCTCAACTTGTACAAAAAATCTTTGCATTTCTCAACGGAATCTCGTGAAACTTGGTGAGAAGGTTCGATATAGTTGTTGGGTCAGATTCATTGCCTGTAATGTGGTTTTATATGCCGATGTTATTCTTTCACCTTCTGTCACTCCCCTGATCTGAACGTTGTCCGCAATAAAAAAATATTGAAGACGTCTGTGTAGAAAAAAATGCCTTCTTTGTTAATCAATAATTTATTTATTTCTTTGAATGTGGTACATTATTAAGATGTGTGTTAACAACTAATGTTTGATGATGGCCGTGCACAAAACAATTTGAAATGTCGATGAGTTTTCTTTAATCACCATATTTTTTGTTGCTTATTAACATGTGTGATGATCTTTGTTCACAGATCAATTGATATACTAAACATTAATTTGAGAATATTCCTTCATCAACTCCTCAAGACGTTTACAATGGAGAGTGCCTTCTGTACTGTTGTTCTTTGTTAACAACCAATGTGCGCTGGTCACGGTTCACAGATCCATATTGAATGCGATCCATTGTATCGGCTGATGAGCGGTGATCAGCGCGTACGCAGCCCGCGCCATTTTGTTTTATTCAAGGCTCTTTTATCAAATGGGTTTCAATAATTTCAATTTCTGCAATGTTTCTATTTGGATCAATAGATGGTTTATAAAAGAAACGCTTTTCAACTTTTATGAGTATTTCAATGACGAGTTAAGATACATAAAATATTTTAAGAGGCTATATAAAAACAGAGTCTTCAATGTGGAAGACCAATTATTTATTAGGTATAAGACTCGAGTCCTTTTTAGTCTCGGTCCATAAAGATTCGGAAAAGGACAACGACCATGGCTTAGAAAACTCACAGCAGTTTTGAGTCAGGTTCAAATTAATTAGACTCGACTTCTTAAAGTCTAAAGTTTTCCGAGACTCAACTAATTAACTATTGAGCTGTGGAATAAAGAGTATTTTTATTGTATTGTTACTATTTCTCGCTGTAACTCTTGGATTTGCGTAATTTGGATGCTTCAATATATATATGTCGGCGGCCGATCGTAAGATCAGGCATATCGTGAAATTCTTAGGCATAAACGTGAAAATCTATGACTCGTTCTCTGAGTCTATTTCTGGGCAATTTGCCCTTCGGGCATCTGAAGCAATCTTATCCTACCTATATATTAGTTTAATGTGACTATCGTCAAAACATTACACAAAAACAATTACGATCTGCCTGATCTTACGATCGGCCACCGACATATACAACAAGGCGTATTTTTTTAAGGCAGAGATTTTCAGACTTTAACAATGTAGTTGATTTTTCGACACCACTATTAAACTAAACATTTAACATGACCAAGCAAAACCCGGACCCGGGTATGTCCTTAAACTACGTTCAAGACCACCGGTGGACGGGCAGCAGCGTCCCTCAAATTCGGTGTACTCGACTGCGATCGCCAACTTGCCTGCCAAGCGTGGCGATTATGGCATTCACCCCCCATCATGCAGATGCAGGTCCAAGGGGGATGCCTATGTTCAGCAGTGGACGTCTTATGGCTGAGATGATGATGATGATGATGATGAAGAAAAATCAAACTCCATAACCATACATGTTTGCAACATTATGTCACATAAGTAAATACTATGTAGCAACGTAATCCAAGTCACGCAAAGATTGCAGCAACACTATTGTATTTTGACAATAGTACGTGTTTTCCGTCACCCTTCTGGCTTTGCGACACATTTAATACATTGAAAACATTGCGTGGATGTCGCAAGACGGAGGAATTATTGTCTTGACTTTGGTGACAGATTTATGCATAACCTTGGACTTTCAAAACGAATGATTGAAAACTATCTCATATCTAGGCATCTCCTGAGGATGCCTCGTAGAGAGGCGAAACACGTGTCGAGTATTGTTCTTTTGGTGGTGGTTTGTTATATTTATTTGCGTAAGTATTTATTTTTGCGGTGGGAGGGTGGGAACATTAATTGCATGTAAAAAATACGCAAGTAAGTTTAACGGGTTAGCACTGATTGACTAGCACGTTATCTTTTCGCGGATTAGCAAACTAATATTTTGGTTTTAATTAAAACTAGATTCCGCCGCGACTTCGTCGGCGTAGAATGATGTTGATAATTGATAAAAAGTACCCTATGTCCTTCCCAGTCGTCAAACTATCTGCATACAGTCATCATCTAAATCAGTTTAGCGTTTAAGCGTGAAGAACTGAAGAAGCAGGCGTAACAGGAAGACAGACTTTCGCATTTGACCGAATGTTAGTGAAGGTCTCCGTTTCAGCTTAGAAAAAAAATATTTCGTATGTCCGGATGTCCTCCTCAACAGGTCGCATTGCTCAACCGATTCTTGAAAAATTTTGAGCAGGTTCAGGAATTAAATAGAATTTATTGTCGATTTAGTTCTCGGAAAATTTTCAAAATGGAGGAGCCATGCGAGTTCGCGTGGTCTATACTTCGAGCAACACGGAAGGGAGGCGGCATTCGCAGTATTTCCCCTCTGCCGAGGTACAAGATTAGCGCGTCAATCTAATCTAGCGCGGGTAATAAAACTAGTTGCACTTGGATTTTTCACTAGACCGAGTCCAGACGCGCGCGTGAACACTGCTGCACAAAAATGCCTATTTGCTCGGTTTTTTGTTATAAAAAGAGGTCGGGGACATCAAATTTACAAAAAGAAAGTGTTACATTTCACATGTAATATTTTTTTTTACATATCATACGTTAAATTACATTTAAATACAATTATTATATTTTAGTCGCAAGTAATTGTTGGATTTATCGATTTTGCTCGCTAAGTACAAATTGCGGATCGGTCGAGCGACAAATCCGACTTCTCATCTCTCAGAATACAATGACATACTTCAACGAAAATGTGTTGTGTGCGTGTTGTGACACTAGTCACTCGTCCGTACACAAAAAGAGATCGAGGTTTGCAAGATTTGTCTTTGACGTGTGTAATTTTCTATGTATTTGTGTCGTCATTACAGATTGGATTTTGTATGTAAGTGTGTGAGAAATGCGACTGTGTGCACCTTTCCCCCGCGAAAAATGGCAGAAAGATTTGTACGGCGAGATATCGCTTGGGCCCCTCCCTTCCGACGTGTCGGAAGCCGGTGTTGCTCGAAGGGTCTATACCTTACAAAACTACTAGTAATATTGGTAGAGATTACTTAGTAGATTTAAAAATATGACGTTTTGAAAATATACTACTTACTTTAAAGTTGGTGGAAAGTTAACTTAGGCGGAGGCGGACTGTAGTCGCGTTAGGATAACGCTGTTTTGCAAATACTTTAAACATTTTACCCACATTTTCTGTATTACCTTACACATAAATATTGTCTTCCCCGCCAGGTGAAGCGAAAACCTTGAAAAAGCTGTTAAAACATCGACGGCCGAAGATCAGTATCTACCCTCGCTAGCCGAGCGTGGTGGACACGGCCCGCGACGTCTTTATTACTATATATTACTAAATGGGACGTGGAGAATTTGAGGAATATTTTTGGAGAATAATTAGGGATATGTGTGTCACAGAATTACATATATGTTTACATATAAATATGAATGGTATATAATATTTAGGTAACGGAGCAAAGAGATTGTTACGGTCATCCCGAATAAAGATTCGAACTTGGTGTTAAATTGAAGTTCATTGTTTTATTAGAGACTCTCCCCTTACTTAGACCATGAATTATTATTTTTAGTACCTAGTCTTTGGATAACTATGATAACTATGTATTGTGTAGTACAATTTTATTTCGACGTAAACAATTGGACATAGACGGCAGTAATAGTTATAAAAAAATATAATAAAATGTACCTACTAAAATTATACCGAAGATATATACATCTTCGGTATAATTTTCAGTACAGGATTCCTGCTCCGTCTTCTCATTCGAACGCTTTGATATGTCGTCTCGTGCCTTTGACTCTTATGGAGACGGCTCTTATTACAGAAATTTGGACTTTAACTTTCAGCCAGAAGATTATTTTTGAATATGCCTTTTGCCTATCATTTAATTTTGATGCTGTTTTCTTTAAGAAATTATTGTATTCAGTCCCTAGGGCTCCATGATATGACTAGTGGTGTAAAGAAGGCTCTTAGGTCCTCTGTATATGTGTATGTTTATGTCAAAACAGTTGAGCCGATTTTAGGGAATGAGGTTCACATTTCGCTTCCATAACGCGGCTGATAAAGATTAAACATTAGTCTTTAAAAGAGGAGGAAACCATTTTACAAAAAAGCCATTGACATCTTTTTTTGGTTACTTACTCGTATTAACAAAATTGGTTTACTGGACTCTAGGTACTTAAACCTCGATTTGAAAGATTACAATCAGTCCTTCCGATATTAAACAATTTACCTTCCTCAAGATAAGATAGCCAATCAAAATTCGCCACAGACAATAGAAACGTCAATTTCCTGACAAGAACAATGCTTCAAGTGTGCAAGTGTATTCGTTTTAATATAATTTTTATTAGCAATGTGTGCCTATCTGGAGCGTAATCGTCGCCAGTAATGATAGAAGTCTTCCGTAATTATTTCGAGCGACTTCGCGGAGAGTTGTGACTATGGAAGTGGCACTTTTTTATGTTATAAGAGGCTAAAGAGCGGCAAAATCGGCTGATCATAAGCAATTACTCTCGCCCGTGGGTACCTACTACACCAGAGTGGTCACAAGTTAGTTGAGCGACTTTGCGGAGAGTTGTGACTAAAAAAGTGGCACTTTTTATTATGTAGAAGGCAAACAAGAAACGAATTGGCTGATAGTAAGCAATTCCTGCCGCCAGAGGGATAGAAAATGCAGATCGAGATTACTTATCTACGCTGCACCAAGGCAAACCAATTAGAAATATACAGCCAGCCAACAATTTGACTACTACATACCTACTAACTTTGGCGCAACGACCCCAAGTGTGTCTTGGTCTCCAACACGACTACTCGCCATTGATCTCGGTCCTGTGCAGTTTCACTCCAGTCTTCAACCTGGAGCTCGCACAGATCCGCTTCCACCAAATCTGCCCATCGATACCCAGGCCTACCGACCGGGCGGCGTGTGATGTCGGTTTTCCCTCAAACCTCTTTTCACCGCGGGATCGCCTCCCATTTCTCACACCACGCCTTTCTCACACCAATGATGTTCGGTTCAGTCCAGGTTCAGGGATGAAAGTCATGTGACGAGAATGGTATTAAGGGAAGTACGAGGAAAGGAAAACCGAGGAAAAGGTGGATGGACTGTGTGAGAGATGATATGAAATGAACGCAAGTGAATGATGAGATGACGGGTGACAGAGAGGTGTGGAAGAGAAAGACATGCTGCGCCAACCCCGAGTGAATTCCCATTCATCCCAAAGGGCAAGAGAATGAATGATATTCGGTGCAGCAACTAATTGTTAACTTCCTTGTTTTTGCGGATTCTCCAGTTGCCATCCGGTCTCTGCGTTGGGCCGAGGATTATGCGGAGAATCTTCCTCTCAGCTACCAAAAGCTTTCTTCCTTCCCACAAAGTGAGTGTCTAGGCTTCACATCTGTCTGTTAAGATAGGTTTCCCGCAGGATTTTCTGCAGATAGGAGGCTGATCCAAGCCACATCCAGCAAGGGATGCTCTTCACCACTATTTCATTACGGTAATCGTAATTTTTACGTAATGCCGCGATGGTATCGTGCAGATTGCGCCCGCGCCGCCCGCTGATTGCTAAACGCTGCGGCTTGCTGTACCCACGCTCGCAGCGGTTTCGATTATTAAACGTATTAGTGTGATGTAAATTAATTGTAACATTAATGCATAATTCAAAGTTACAAATTTTACAATTTTCTAGCCCCGTAAAAGTGGACTAACTTTAACCAAGACCAAGTTTTTAGAAGTTTCGAAGCTCAGAGTCGGCAATGAGACTAAACTAATTGTACTATACTAAACTAAAACTAATAACAGGTAGGTAAACCTTTTTTATTGGACCTTTTGCTAATTCAATACAAAAGGTTTCAGGGAGATCCATTTAAAATACTCAGGCTTCTGGGTCAAAAGCTTACGGCAGTTACGGCACTTTACTAGTAAATATGTATTCAAAAAAGTCTCCTCTGTCACTGTCGACGTCGTGCTACAATTATCGGATAGATGGCGTTAGGGACCTAAAATGCAATTTGGTAGAAACCTACATCGCGCTTACGGAGTTTCAAATGTCACTTACTATATATATTCCTTCTGACTGCCTCTCAGTGGAATTCGGTCCCCAGGCATAAGATCCGCCTGAAGAGAGTACTTGTCTATTGCCCCTCTCTACCTTCTTTCCTACTTTGGTGACCCCGAGTCGTCATCATCATCACGATATGCATATTTTCTCGGGAAACATACCAATTTCATAAACCACTAGCTTATAAGACTATGTCACAGTAAACTCTAATTTAGTGTTGCGTACACACACCGCGATAAACACGATTAATGTTTGGATTTCTGTTCTTCTGATCGTTAATTCCGATATAACGACCAATAATAACGATAACGATAAACATGACGATGTCGTCGATAATATCGTTAGAAATATATTGATACGACATCCTAATATTGAATGGATTAATTACGAAAACTTAAATAAATAATTACTTTTAGCAAGTTATATTTTGAATCGTATTATTTTACTTTATATAGGTTTTCTGATACTTGAAGCGCTGGTGGCCTAGCTGTGAGAGCGTGCGACTTGCAATCTGGAGGTCGCGGGTTCAAACCCCGGCTCGTACCAATGAGTTTTTCGGAACTTATGTACGAAATATCATTTGATATTTACCAGTCGCTTTTCGGTGAAGAAAAACATCGTGAGGAAACCGGCCTAGTCCCAATAAGGCCTAGTTTACCCTCTGGGTTGGAAGGTCAGATGGCAGTCGCTTTCGTAAAAACTAGTGCCTACGTCAAATCATGGGATTAGTTGTCAAGCGGACCCCAGGCTCCCATGAGCCGTGGCGAAATGCCGGGATAACGCGAGGAAGAAGAGGAGGTTTTCTGATACTTGCAAAAATATTTTCGACGAGTTATATTTCTACAGTGATTTGTAAACACCATTGTTATTGCCATAATTATGTGGAAGTGTATTTAGGTGTTTTATACCAATATGATTTACATAATGGATGAGATTTGCTTTTAGGATCCAGTGAATACACTAGTTTTGTACTCATTGAAGTAGGTAAGGTACCTATTTTCGTCATACGGGTATGTGTTTACATAGTAGGTAACTAAAAAATACAAAGTTTTAAAACTTTTTCTTGAATGTGTGGTACCTATATTAATTAACCTTTCGTTCTTCGGTTTCAATCAAATAAAAATTGCTTTCTTAAATATTTACACTGGCATATCCACACATTCCAAACTCAACAACAACCCAACTCAACTCAACTCACATTAACCAATAACGATAAAACGAATCGATACAAAACAATATGTTACCATTTAACCAATTTTATATTCCCATAAATTGGAAAGGGAGCTCCTTCGGTAATAAAACCGTATTTATTTGAGTTTTTTGTCATTAAGTATCAAGACGTTCCGAGCCGACGATTAGATTCGATCTGCGGCATTTTTTGTGGAAATTTATTTTTATATCGATACTGGGAATGTGGATGGTTTAATTAGGGGTGGAGTTGTTTACATTTTAAATAGTTTGTTAATACTGTGGTTCGCGTTTTTTGTTGAGACACGAATACCTAATTATTGCCATATTAATTAATAAGGATATCAAGAACCGCCGCGAACTCCGCCATTGCTCTACGCGACCACTCCACGATACTCCAGCGCTCTGCCATCTGAGCCACCAAGACCTCATCCATAGCTAGCAAATCATTCCACCATATTGTGGCTCAAGGGGACCCTAGCGACATCTACCGTAAGAGAACAATTTTGCATTACTCCAGAAACTAAACTGTGGAATGAACTTGCCCGTGGCATTGCTGGGCCGATTCGATCTTCAAACTTACAAAAAAGGAGCTTATCAAAATTTGCCGTTCTCAACCAAAAGGGTTGTATTACTTATTGTCGGTTGTCAATAAGGCGCTATTTCCATATAGCTTCAATTTGAAATCAACCTTATCGACAACCGACAATGCGGTACCTTTTGGCTGAGAACGTCACAAATTCTGACATCTAGAATGCCGGCAACGCACTTGCAATACCCCTCTAGTGTTGCAGGTGTCCATAAGCGACGGTAAATTCTTACCAATAGGCGATTCGTCTGCGCGTTTGTAGTACCTATTTATTTTGTAAATCCAATACTGAGTTACTGACACGACTAGAAACACAAACTTATAAATTATGGGATATTAATACACTATTGTCGCTTGCAAGTCGCTACCATGTCGCCTATCGAACGAAACCTTAAACCACAATATTACCATACCCCGTTCGATTAAGACTGTATTATTGGCACATCATAAACAGTAAATCCAGTACTGAGTTACTGACCCAACTCAAAAACAAAACCAAATATTATTTGACAATATTGCCGCTTGCAAGTCGCTACCATGTCGCCTATCGAACGACACCTTCCTTTAGTCACAAAACTACTATATTCTATTAAAACACAACATAAAACAAAGAAGTAAATCTAACACAATCTCTAAACTCGAAAAACCAAAACTCCCTTGCAAGTCGCTACTATGTCGCCTATTGAACGAAACTTCCTTAAGCCACAACATTACCATACCCCGTTCGACTAAGACTGCATATTGGCACAGCATAAACAAAGAAGCCATTAGGGTCCAGACGGCACAATTTATGGCCAGGGGTGTCTTGGTGTAGGGTTAAAAACGGCGACTGTCGCTGGCGGTTTTACATCTTTTAGAATTAGTGTTAGTAAAGGTATTAAATACGGTAAGAAATAGGTAGCTCTTACATCAACGTGGTCGGACTGATCACGGGTCTGACAGGTTTCGCATCTTTTTAATAAAAGTGACGATTTTTGTTTGAAAAAGTAATTATAAAATTAAATAAATTTGCAATCCCTGGATCTTGCCATCGCTACAGTGTAAGATAAGTAAATACTACAGCTAAAAGACTTCTCAGATTAAGTATTAAAAATAAACTTTCGTACGTTTCGTTCGTACGTACGAACAAAACCATCATTAGCATAACTTAACTCAGTAAATCCAATAACTTATTGAAAACTTAATTTAAAAGTGCAAAACGCCAATAAACAGTGAATCACGGTACGTTAATGACCAATAAAAATGACCTTGTTGACATATTTATAAAATTAAACAGCATAACTAATTTGTATGAAGATAAAAATAAGTATACGTTCGAGGAGAAAATATGGGAATCGCATAAGGTTCATATTAATGACATCATCGCTTGTTATGTTCCTATTAATTTTAATGTTACATTACCACATATTACACTATCTTGGCGATGTATCGAGAATATTGGGTTTCAATACGATATACGATACGAATAAATCCATAAGTGCTTGCTTATCCTACAATCTAGAGATATATAAGTAAATAAATAAATAAATAAAAATAAAATGAATTGATTTTATTTCAGGCAAGCACCCATATAAGTTAAAATAAAATATGTTAAAACCAGATTTTTTTTAATTACAATTTAAAATAAAATTGAGCCACTATTGAGCCGACTATACATAATACAAAATCAAGGGAATGTAGACTGAGTACCTAATATGGTTTAAATTTCAACTCGATGTGGGGTATCGGGTACGCGTGGAGACGCGTTCCCGAGATAAAAGGGTCTTGATAGACAGACGGACGGGCGGACGGACAACAAAATGATCCTATTAAGGGTTCGGTTTTCTCATTTTGAGGTACGGCACCCTAAAAATAAAGCAAGAGCAAGCAAGCGCAGCGTAGGACGTCCACCCACAAGATGGACAGACGACCTTGTTAAGGTTGCCGGAGGACGCTGGATGCGGGTCGCTTCCAACCGGTACGAATGGAGGTCCAAGGGGTAGGCCTATGTTCAGCAGTGGACGTCTTATGGCTGAGATGATGATGATGATGAAGCGAAGCGAAGATACGAAAAGTCGCGAAGTCCCACCTCCACCTATGTTTTCAGACACCCCAAATTAGTAAAAGCCATAAAACGACTAACACTCGAATATTGCAGAGTAATTGCGCCACGCCGTAATTTAGTGTCGAAAGGGTTCATATAATTACACCAAGGAATCCGGTCGATCAGAATGGGTTTTTGGAAATGAAGTGGGGTACGTGAATTATTGCAATTTTGGGAGATTTAATTGCTGGAAACTAAGTGTCTTAGAAATTTTAATGACGTGTCCACGTACTTATTGCAGAAAAAAATGTTTTACTAACTTTTTTTAACGACTGACCGAATTCTTGTCATCTATAAAATAAAATTGTAACTTTAATAATATTATTTTTATAGGGTTGATTTTAATTTTGGTGTTTTTTTTTTCTTTAGATTGATATACAATTTGGCTCCTTTGAATAGCTCTTCTTTCTGGGTAGAATGAATCCAAAATCCCAATTCGGGACAAAAAATTAAGTACCACATACCTATAACTCGTAACTCAGTGGATGATTTTTATGACGTACATGTGAAATCGCACTTATTATATAAATAATAGAGAACTCCATCTATCCACCAAATTTTGTTTGAATCTTACAATAAAATCGACTAAAAAGAAAAATCGGTCCATAACAGAATAGAATGGAATCATGTACTAGGTACTAAATAGATAAATTAAAAATAATACTTTTTTAAAGTTATTTATTTTTATTCAGTTTGTAATTTGTTTATATCGACAAGTTTTGTCTGAAATAAACATTGCATTACATTATTATTGAATATTCGTCAGTTATTCTAATCGATATTCTCGTATCGTCTATATATTTTAATTAAGAAACCATCCCCAAATCCCAAACAGATCTTGACCGTCAAACCCCCCCACCAATAAACAAAAGGGGTTGGTATTTATCGCCAAGTGTTTATTACAATGAAAATTATTCTCCTAATGACTTCCCGAATCTCCCTCGAAAATCCTATCGGCTATTAAGAGGGGGTGGAATTCCACCCCCAAGGAAAGACTTAAGATTCTAGTAAAGGGTTGGTGGTTAGGGCGTTTTTGGGGGTTATTTCGACCCTATGCTAATATGGTATTTGCCGTTTACGTTGTCTGTTCTTAATACTTGGAGGTAATTTAAGATTCTTGTTTGTTTGTTTGTAATGTTTAGCTACAGTTGCTGGCGGGAATATGGTTTTTTGCGACATTGATTTTGAAATTCAGCGGACTTATATTAGGCAATGAGATTGCCTTTGAGACAAGCTGCTGTATTCGAACTTCAAGATATTCACAAGAGACGACACGTACTAGATCCATTCTAGATACGTTATAGTTTAGATATCAACTAGTTCTCTTTTGCAGCACAATTCGGGCAACCAATGTCACTTTTACGTTAGATAGAGTAAGATATCTATTAGACGTGAATTGGATCTCTAATTGTAAGTCATGTCCAGTGGAAATCGTTCAAGAGTATCTCCAGAATCGCGCAAATGTCACATTTGACAGGTTAGATCTTAAACAGATCGTTATCGTATCTTGGTGATGTCTAAAAAATATCTAATAGATGTCGATTTCAAAATCCGAATCGGGCCATTTGTGACAAGGTGTCTATTTAAAACCGTGTCATAAGGAGATTAAAGATATGCACGAAAATCTTTATCTAGTATTTATTTAAAACATTACTTAGCATAATTTTATTTGACGTGAAATACGATTTGACGTCAGTGTGAGGTAGGTACGTCAAACCGTTACGATCCGAGTCACATGTTAAACAGCATTTTTATCAGTCTGCAGTCTATAAAAACAAAAACAATCCGCATAATTAATCTCCGATCGAAACCGGATTTTTGCTCGGTTTTGACTCAGTTTCAGCTGAAACCGAAAGCGAAAAAAAAACAGCCAAGCGCGCGTCGCAGCCGTTTCTGTCCAGTCGACGGCGCCGAGTTCGCTAAGGTCTTTCTGCACTTCGTCTCTCCAGCGGTACCCTACCTAAGGCGTCCAGACGGACACCCTACTTACTGGTAGTTACTTTTATTGGTGTGTAAATCGTTTGTAGTTTTTTGGAATATTTAATTAGAATTGAGAAAGTTTTATGCCGAAAGTCGAAACTTGCCGAAATCGAAACCAAAGGTTCAGTCAGACACTACTTTTTATCACATTTTAGGGTATAAGTCTCCTCGTCGGCAGGCAACTTCGTTCTGACTTGGGCCTCGGCCTATATTCAATGGTATTCCATTGAAATACATATGAACACCTGAAGTTTGCTGGTATTCACTTACCACGTGTGCTTTCCATGTTCTATAACCTGTGTATAGGACACTCCTACTTACCTGAGCCTTTTATGCGAACCTTAGTTGTACCTATTGTCAAGGACAGAACAGGCGACGTATCGGATGTTTCAAATTATAGGCCGATTTCTTTAGCTACAGTTCTGGCAAAGGTACTGGACAGTTTACTGGACGCACGCCTCGAGATGCACCTTAAACTTCATGATGCGCAGTTTGGATTCAGAGCTGGTGAATCAACGGAAAGCGCAATATTATGTCTAAAACACACGGTTGCGCAATACACCGAGCGCAAAACACCCGTATACGCGTGCTTTTTAGACCTTTCCAAAGCTTTTGATCGTGTTGTATACGAGGTGCTATGGAAGAAGCTGGTGGATGCGGGTGTGCCCGAGGAGTGCGTTAGGTTGTTCCAGTATTGGTATGGAAACCAAATAAACCAGGTTAAATGGGCGGACGTGCTATCTAGCGAGTACAAGTTACAATGTGGTGTAAGACAAGGCGGATTAACGTCACCTAAATTATTTAACTTGTACGTTAACGAGTTGATCGTTGAGCTCAGCAGCATGCATGCCGGATGCCATATTAACGGTACCTGTGTTAATAATCTTAGTTACGCGGACGATATGGTGCTGCTGAGCCCTTCGATCGGAGCGTTGCGTGAGCTAGTCCGTACGTGTGAAAACTATGCTCAAGCGCATGGCTTACAGTACAACTGTAAGAAGAGTGAGGTAATGGTTTTTAAAACGGAACGAAATTTCCAGCCTTCCAATATTCCTCCTGTTGTACTGAATGGTTCTGAGCTGAGCATAGTTAAGCAGTTTAAGTATCTAGGGCACATCATCACTGAGACTTTGTCTGATGACCCTGACATTGAGAGAGAGCGCAGGGCGTTGGCTGTGAGAAGCAACATGCTGGCCCGTAGGTTTGCCCGTAGCACGCAGGAAGTTAAAATAACTCTTTTTAAAGCCTTTTGCCAAATTTTCTACACGGGTAGCCTATGGGCTAGATACACGCGACGAGCATACGACGCACTGCGTGTCCACTACAACAATGCTTTTAGAATGCTGATGGGACTGCCCCGTAGATGCAGCGCCTCAGGTATGTACGTAGGCGCGCGCGTCGATGGGTTTCACGCCATAATGCGCAAAAAGTACGCGTCGATGCAGAGGCGATTGAGGGATAGTCACAACAGCATTCTAAAAGTCATTGCTGAAAGGATGTGTAGCTGTCATATACAGAAACGGTGGGTAGACAGTCTCAAGGGGTGTGTGTCGTATGACAAATAGTTTTTTTTAAAGATATGACTGTGATTTTAAATATAAATTTTTATTATGTGTGTGTGTGTGTTTTAATTTGTTTCTGTGCCTATGCCTAATTTATTAATTTTAAATGTGATTTTATTATAATTTTATTTTTATTTTTAGTATTTTAATTTAATTTAACATTTATATTGTAAGGGTGTTGTATGATTATTTATTATTGTGAGTCGAATGTATCAATGTATGGATCTTAGTTATCTGAAATAAATGTATTTTGATTTTTTTTTTTTATTTTGATATACTCATTTTTTTTTTCTACTAAACCCACTAATGCAATTAATCAGCCTAATTAGATCTAAAGAAACAAACATGTAAGAATCACCATATTGGTTTAATTTAAAATCTAAAACAAGATCGTAATCTGTACCAGTAATCGATAAAGCGCTAGTTTTATTAACCTTATCTTAAACAGCTTCTGGGTTATCGGGCATATCTTTATTCGGAACGCCGAAACATCGAACTAAAGATGTTACTCGGGTATCTTAAGTGGCTTGTTAACAGAATGCTACTTTTTTAGGATTCCGTATCAAAGTTGAGAGGGTACCTCTCATAGAGTCGAATCAAGTTAACTTTTCGTGGCATTTGTCATGACATAGTGTGGAAATGTCATCATTAATTTCAAATTTCTATAACAAATATGACGTTCATAATAACAGTCCTGACTTTGTTCTGTTCAAGTCGATGCAAAGATAGCTTAGACGAAGTAAATAGATAAAGTTCTGATTTGTCACATCACAGAACATCCTTATCATCCATTGCTAAACTCATTCAACTGTTTATTTCGCACAAAAAATAAAATAAAAATTAACTATGTAAAGAAGTCGGTGTGATGTCGGAGAGAAAACTGCTAGACTCAAATGGGACTGGGCCGGTCACGTCTGTCGCATGCATCCAGACAGATGGGCTAGTGTGGCTACCAAGTGGATGCCAGAAGGAGAGCGCGGACGCGGCAGGCCCAGACTGCTCCAGACGGAGATGGCGGGATGACCTAGACACCTTTCTCAGTAACTGGCCAGAGCAGGCGCTATGTCGGGAGTCGTGGAAGACAAGGGGAGAGGCCTGTGCCCAGCAGTGGGACACCTTAATAAGCTAGCAAAAAAGAACTATATAAAATAGCTACGTGGCTTCTTCCATTTATGATATTTTTTCCTGAGAACTGCGACTTTCATATGTAGTCAAACTTGAACAAACCAAAACCAAATTATTGGAGTTAATTTTGGATTAGATATACCTATAATTAGGTTGGATGTTTTAAGGTAACAACATTGAATGTTACAAAAATATGAACATATATTATTAAACTGGCTAACTATACGGTAATTTGTTAGTCAATCAAACCATAAACCATACAATAATACATTTAAAATAGGTACTTATAATAGATGCATGGCATGAGCCACATTCAAAATGGCCGATTAACAGTCCCAACTTGTACCTCAACTCATTACCCAACAAATGTAATTTAGTCACGATAATTCGAATCAATTATCAAAGACATAACACATACAAATGTCCCTTTATATTCCATACTGACAGAAAAGGACGGCACTTCTTGGAATCGAAACGTACGTGCATAGGTTGTTTACCGATTTTGATCAAAATCGAAACGAGTTTTTGGTTTGAAACCATTAAAATCTGGTGGTTTCGACGAACTATAAAATTTTATGTCTCTATTCGGGCGTGATCGAATGCGATAAAACGGATATCGATAGTTTTTTGGGGTGCATGTGAACTCGATACCGAATCGATAATTTTTAGGAACCGTTATGAGGTAAGTTGTGACGTCAAGAGATTACGATTATAATAGACTCTCTCAAGCAATTTCCGACAGTAGACAAGAGCGGCAAATTTATAAAAAGTAGGCGGTTATCGTCGCATATAAAATTTGAATTCCGCGCCTTTTTCTACTGACAAACTTGTTTGACCGGCTATAAGAAAGTTTAAAGACTGAGGCCAGGGGACATTTTGATAAGACGACGATTTAGCCTTAGTCAAAATTAAAAACAAAACCCTGTTCTTTATTCCAATACTCACCGACGCACTCAAACAACTTATTGGTCTTAAGAAATAGTTATTTGTACAACAAGAGATCAAAGTTAGATATTTCTTGAGTGCTTATTTTGAGTCCCGTGCAAGCGAAAGATTCTATAATAGATTCACGAGCGTAGCGAGTGAATCTAATTTAGAATCTTGAGCGTAGTAAGGGATTCAAAAGCGCACGAGATGTAAATAACTTTGATCTCGTGTAGTACACAAAATTTTTCACACTAAGCAGTGAGAACATACCTAGAGGGACAGAGATAATAGAACCCAAGTATATCGAACTTGTATTAGACCCCGCATGTTGAAATGACATTTGACTATAAAGGTCACTTGAATGACATTTTGTCTCACTCAGTGAGCAAAATGCGATTTTGCTCACTGAGCCATTTTGTCTCACTCACTGTTTTTAAGAAGCAAAGTACTCTTGTTCGAGCTGCTGAGGTGAAAAAACTATTTCAACGTCCCCGCAAAAAACTCCAAGCAAATTCACTCAATGTCAACCTTATTCATTTGGCTTTTATAGATGTAAGATGGCAGCCAACATCACGTTGACTTCGACGTCGAACGTATTCGCTGGTAGGTTTTTTGTGGCCGTGGTGCGGCAGACACATCGTCGCCCTTACAAGATGGTATGCGACCAGGACCCCTATTCGACAAGCGACGTTTGACGTATCGTGTTGATCTCCCGTTGATGTGGGAAAAATCATAAGTTCTCGAATACGTACAGTGTCAAAATTTGACATTAACAATCCACAGTTAGGGTGACAAGCAAACCAAATCGAACCACCCTTAGTTAGAGTTGAGTTTTGGTTGTACCAAATGATATTATCCACCGTTGATGGAATCAACACTCAGTATGCAATAAAATCAACTGTTGATTTGACGTGGATGCGAAATCTGACAGTTGTACATGTCGAATTTGGCCCCCGTATGGCGAATGAAGTGTAAGGTGTACCTACTTGAACCTGTTGAACCTAAGTTTCTTGAGAGGTAGTGTAGGTACCTACATTAAATCTTATAATTCCGTTTATTTTTTACTTTTATAAACAGAACAGCTCATGTACGAGTCTTAATACTGATGTAATAATGCTTTTTGTATAATAGAAACATAGCTTGCTTTGAAATGTGGCGAAATCTGTCATAATCATTAACTTCGTTGCCTTCGTTGCTTATCTGAATAACTATTGTGCATGTCCATTACTTACATTTTGACTGACACCACACCACACAATCCAAAGCGTTACAGGTAGGTTATATGAAACATACATTCTTCAAAATATCGTAGAGTCGAAAAAGTTGCAAGCTGATGCTAGCTTTTTCAAAAGTCACTTGTCTGATTTTGTTTTATAGCAACCTACAGCGAGATAATTGACATAACTTTTCTTAGGAATAGGTAAATCTGAACCGTTTGATGACCCAGTCGGCGCGATTCGGAAAATGGATTAGACATTCACTAGATATGAAATAGTAACGATATGTGACGTTCCACGGCAAAATGTACCCTATGGCGGTTGCTATTATTAACGCCGCTCCAATATTATTGCGGCCATAAGGTACCTTTTGCCGTAGAACGTCACATTTCGTTACTATTTCATATCTAGTGAATGTCTAATTCATTTCCCGAGTAGCGCCGAGTGACTCACCACCTGCTCCATTAGAGCAGATCAAAATGGCGGCGATTGACAAGATGGCCGCCATTGCATAAATCACGAGTTTCTATTATACGCCACTTGGAATATTATAAAAATAATGTTTGTTTCTTGGAACGAGTGGCGAGTTACTTGGTACTGTCGTGTTGAAAAGCTCTTTGTCATATTTTTATAATAGGTATAACTATAACTATAACACTTTAAACTCTCGCGTTTTGTACACATATTTAATTACACAAACGGGTCTACCGCGATATAATTTCATTGTTTTTACCTTTAATTCCGACGTTTCAGCTGATAAAACACCACTAAACTACCCGAAATTAGTTTATAAAAATGTTCGGGGTAACAATGAAATTATATCGCGGTAGACCCGTTTGTGTAATTAAATATCTAGATCACTAGTTTATTATTGACAGACTTTGGGTGGTATTCCATCTGACCAATATCATTGCATCTTACTCTCTCATTAAGAAAAACGGGAGACAAAATAAACACGGACAAAGAAATTGGACAGGTGGAATACTTACCACCCTACGTAAGTTATCAGGTCAACAATTATGTACAGTTTTCCTCTGACAAACTAAACATGAGCATGAACCACTTTTACTACATAATTATGAAACCAATACCGAAATCACAAAATAAAAAGGTTGTGCCATAGGAGATTTAATTTGCCAAAATATAAGGTAAGATGGGGTAAGGGTAAGACTAACACGTACCTAGTTTATTTTGCTCGGGACAAGACAAACAGTATGAGAATCCCATACAAGTGGTCTTATCCCGTTGATAGTCTTACCCCTTGTCTTGAAAATTGTTTAAAATTTTCTCAAGACAAAATACTTGTGCTATCAATACAGTGTCCGACACATATTTTAAACTACCTACCATTATCACTTGTGTTGACACTTGCCCACGAGTCTTCGACACGTCCACCGCCTTTAAAGATGCCGCGCGCGATAGCGGACCGCGCGATATAAGGTTGGACAAGTGATAAGCGATTAACACCTTGTCAATCATAAACTTAGTGATAAATGACGCCTAGTTGTGAGTTTGCAAACACAAAATTATAAAATGTGACGTTCTACGGCAAGGTACCTTATGGCGGCTGGCGCTTACGTCGCATAGCGCCACAATAATATTGGAGCGACGTTAATAATAGCGTAAGTGCCAACCGCCATAAGGTACCTTTACCCGTGGGACGTCACAAATGTTATTCTGGGTTGATTCCCGTACCTTAATCAACATGTGATTTCATATAATGCGTCCAAGTGACGGCTACGGGTGCAATAGCGAAATAAAGACCATATGATGTAAAATAAAATATTATTATTAAAAAGTTAGTCAAGTGGACCTCCCATGAGCCGTGGCAAATTGGATAACGAGAGGAAGAAGAAGAATAAAATGTAAAAAAAAAAAATACACGCCGCACTTATTCACAAAGGACAAACTAGATTTATAACCTATATATCTATATAACCTATAAACTGCAGAAATCATCTTTACGGCTCTCCATTACCCATGAACTCGGGAATTACGTTATCCTGGCTAAGGCAAAAACAGATTTGCTACATTCAGTACAAAAACAACTTTAAAATTTACTTCTGCCAGCGGGTTAATTTCAAATTATAATACACAGGTTAATGGATCTGGAGAATAATAGGATATGTAAGTGCCATCACCATCAGTATTTCTTCAACCAGATCGTCACTTTTGAAACAGACCGATCATAATATATCTAGATATAACAAATCTACATCATATATATAACCTATTATTACACTTACGGCTCGATTCGGGAAATGAATTAGAGACTCACTAGATATGGTATAGTAAAGATATGTGACGTTCCATGGAAAAAGGTACCTTATGGCGGCTGGCGCTTACGTCGCATAGCCCCGCAATAATATTGGAGCGACGGTAATAATAGCGTAAGCGCTAACCGCCATAAGGTACCTTCACCCGTGGGACGTCACATATCATTACTACATCGTATCTAGTTAATCTCTAATTCATATCCCGAATGGCTCCGTTAGAATAAGTCTCCACGTACGCAAATTAGCTTCTGAAAGAACCTCCTTGGCACTTTACTAGCGGCTTAAGCTTATAACTTGAACCTAACGTATCTTTTACGAGCACATACTGTAAAATTGGTAACCGCCGTCAGCCACAAAACGGCCCAACTGTCTTCATGTAACCAAGGCGGTTACCACCTTTCGCAACGGACACTAGGCTTAATGTTTGAATTTAGAATACGTCTCACCCTTGACCCCAGTTTGGTCTATGACTGGACATTCTCTTGTTTTTCTAAGGTAACTTTACCAGTGAAATGTGACCTTGAGTTACGGTACATTTGTATGTAATCAGAGATCTATTTAATCTGGATAGTGTTTAAGGCGCGTAAGGAATGGCTGTAAAATAGAGCTTTTTCGGATTGTTAGAGATCATTGAACTCACTATAAAATTATACATAAAAATGATATAACTGTGTTTTTATTATTACATGCTGGCGGCTCAATTTAAAGGGATTAATGACGTTTCTTGAAAAAATTGTTGGCCGT
Organism: Cydia fagiglandana; assembly: GCF_963556715.1. Classification (NCBI taxonomy): domain Eukaryota; kingdom Metazoa; phylum Arthropoda; class Insecta; order Lepidoptera; family Tortricidae; genus Cydia; species Cydia fagiglandana. Next base: position 1,500,554 of record NC_085951.1, on the reverse strand, counting down.
GAATTTCGAACATTTTATATATAAAGATACAATTTATATGATAGGACGCATATGAGCAGACGAATCGCCTGATTTACAATCAGTCCACCAGAGGAGTTGCAAATGCGTTGCCGAAATTAAAGATGGGAGTATGATCCTTTATTTAAAAAAAAACATATGACTTTACTTGTAAAATCATAATCCTCCCGTTTAGAGAAGATTATGATTTTTCCAGAAATGGTAGAGACCATGTCGATTAAAAATGACCTTCATAATAAACGATAGGTACCTATAAACGGACAGAATAAAATTAGATTTTTGACCTCCGCTACCGAACAGACCCTAACAAAGACACCGCCCGGTAGCCAAATAAAACATCAACAATCGATGTTAAAACTTCGATATCAGAATCGAAACCTTTGATAAATGAATCGAATACAAAAGACTGGCCAGTTGCTAGCAGAAAAAAGAAAAAAAAACTCGCTACCGGGAGCATCAGACATTAATCAAACTCTTTACGAAATTACCAACTTAAATGAACACATCGCGAGAACCTTCAAGCTTTAACAATAGTGTATGATTTCGAATGGTTAAAATAGTACATTTCGATGCTAGTGCGGAAGGTATGTCATTACTTCACGAGTACCGAGATATCTTGCCACGAGCCGCAGGCGAGTGGCAAGACTCGGGACGAGTGAAGAATGACATTTCCGCACGTGTATCGAACGACGTTTTTTAATACAGTTGCGAAAAAATAAGAAAAACATTGTTAATCGTACACTAAACAAAAGTGGTAACAGTGACAGCTCGGTTAGACGTCGTCTTTAAGTATATTATATCTATGGGCGTTTGGCAGCTATTCCGTTCCATTCAGTCAACTTATTAAGAACGGAATTTTCAATATTGAATATTAAAAAATAAACGTGTTATAATGATGAAGAGGTAAGTAATTAAATATGAAATATGTAATATTTTTCGTATTCTTACATTAACGGTAGGTTTTTATGCTGATTACGACGTTTAAAGGAAACTAATATTAACACTCATCAATAAGTAGTCGTGAATTGGAACAAGTATAAATTTAAAAAAATTGGAAAAGTAAAAAGCACTAGTTCGAGATAACCAACTTTCCGCACGCTAAACAGCTACGTAAAGTAGCACTTTTTGAGCAACTGTATTAAAAATACATTTATGTTTGTAAATCGCTTCCTTTCCATTGATAAATTTGGTATTGTTCGAAGGTTGGACGGATCAATGAAGGTCCGGGTGAAGGTTTAGATATTTTTGGATTGTGACCTGTTTTTTAGGGTCAGTATGGAATTTTGATGTGACTACTGCGTTCTCGAAGGGATTAAATTGTGTATGATTCGTCATCTTATATGTTTAAGTTGTCTTGAGGCTGCTGTTGGCTCTAAAAATCGTCATAAATAATTAAGTAAAATTTAGAGTAATCAAGAAGTTTCAATTTATAATTTATTTAAATTTTGCTCACGTTTTACATACCTACTAAGGTGTAATTTAATTACTTACAAAGTCTTAAAAAAAATGAGGTTGCCAGGCAACTGTCCGATTTATTATTTTGCTTTTAAATCTACTTATATGTCTAAAGTTAGACCAAGAAAAGTCTTCAGCGATTTTGATAGCCCACGCAGTGCAAGTGTTATTTGTACGTCATAATTTCATATAAGTTTGACGTTTAAAATTACACTTGCACTGCGTGAGCTATCAAAATCGCTGCAGGCTTTTCTTGGTCTACCTCTAGAAACCTTGCGATGAATTTGGTCGTCTTAGTCCATCAATAGACGTCTTCATGATGGTGCCGATAGGATCAAGTAAAGGTAAAAGTCAACGTCTTGTATCAGACTGTCACGGTGGAGCCGGATGACAGACATTGTTTCACAGGCCCAGCTTTTAAATGTCTAACACATATTACGGCAGACGATATGCTGCCGTATTAGAACTTCAAGATATTCACAAGAGACGACACGTACTAGATCCATTCTAGATACGGTATAGTTTAGATATCAACTAGTTCTCTTTTGCAGCGCAATTCGGGCAACCAATGTCACTTTTACGTTAGATAGAGTAAGATATCTATTAGATGTGAATTGGATCTCTGTCATATCGTATGGAAATCGTTCAATAGTATCTCCAGAATCGCGCAAATGTCAAATTTGACAGGTTAGATCTTAAACATATCGTTATCATATCTTGGTGATGTCTAATAGATGTCTATTTAAAAATCCGAATCGGGCCCATGGCGGAATATAAACATATTCTAGAATACCCTTTTTTAACTGAAGGTGTGTCTGCTACGATCGTGTCATCACGTGCACTTCAGCTCGTTCTTGGTGCGCGTGCCGCGGCCGCTGCTGGAAACCATCGCGAGCGAGGACTTCTGGCCGAAGGGAGTGGTATTTCGGCAGTTCCGTGTGGGAATCTGCCGAATCCTACACCAGAACAGGTGGCGCAGCAAAAAAGTGATGCATCGCCGGATTGTATAGGTAGTCGGTAAGGTGTGTATATATGGGTCTTTGTTGCCTTACTATCAATGTTTTTCGTTTTATAGGTGATTATATGGTAATGACACAGAATAAATAATAGTACTAGGTACAGAAGACTCACTCTCTATCAAAACGCGTCTGTTACGATCAGCACAGATATGGCCGCTAGGTGGCGACAGCGCCACGCGCGGCTTATGGCTTTCCCCAAAATTGGTGTGGAACGGATGTACTTTTAGCTACCTGTAGGAAAGCGAAATCGCGGAGTGAGCCACACCTGGTAATGATGAAAACCCGGCAGGTAAAATTGACCAAGCACATACTGAATGAAGAAACACGTGAGTCATGGATGAATCTCGAGGATGTTGGGAGCTCTCCAAATATTCGCCGCATTCGAGAAACACTGATTTTATACGACAATTAGGATTGTTCATTTTTTTTCAAATGTTCTATTTCGAAAACCATTTCGAGATATAAGGTTTTTAAACAGTTTCCGACATTTGCTGCGATATAATAATTGAGGATTGAAGATATTTCAACAAATATCCTTATGACCTTAGTTTGACCTTCTCCTGGGCTGAATGTAAAGTCATTGCATAATAAAAGTTATCGAACCATAGTAAATAAATCCGTCACTCACGTATTGTCAAAGTTATCATTGTCATCGATTGTCATAACAAAATTTTTCAGCTAAACCGCTGCCCTTGTTTGTTACAATTTGATTTATAATTAATACCTAAACAGTAGATTTCATTGCTTAATAATATATCAAAAACCTTGTTCCTATGTGTGGGAATGATTCACAAAAATAATAGTTCGAATCCACGAAGACCTACGACGTGAAAGATGGTGCCGTGAATTAAACTTGGAATACCTACCTACTTCACGTGTTACACACAGTATTGCTGTGAGAATCACGTTGATGTAAGTATAAAATTAATATTAATTTACTACAATTATATAAGTATTTAAAGCTCTGAAGGAAGATCGACTCATAACTCTAAGCTAAATTAATATAAATTCATTACTTTACAACATCGTTAAAACTAACTATAAATTAAAGATTTAAAAACTAAACTAAAATTAAAATATAACTACTTAAAAATTAAAGTATTTAAAAGCTCACTTTATTGGTAGGGTCGTGGTATCTATTTATTTTCTGTGGTAATGTAGCCAGAGTATCTTGTAAAGGCAAACCGTTAAACAGAGATGGTGCCTACTAGAAAGAAGGAATATACAAGAATACATAGCCATACTCAAAATTCAGCCTGAAAATGCTTTAAAAAGATATAATTTCTAATTTCCAGGTACATGTTGCAGTTCCAGCTGCTGATATCATGGTTGACAAGACTTAATAAAGAGTTGTGAATAATAAAACATGTTTTTGTTTACCTACTTTTTTATTAATTTGGGAAATATGTTATATATGTTTCCAAAAAAAATAGTAACTTTACATTAAATGTATGTTTATCATGTTCTGCACGAGCATCTGACAATTATGGCTTCTTGTTGACCATCCAGAAGTGTATGGTTTGTTATTTCCTCCGTTCCCAGGCATTATTTAACGGTCGTAAAGTATTACGACGATTAATAATTAATATGACGTTCGTTTCAATACAAAATGCTCAACTTTGTTCTGGGCCCAAGTGCAGTTACATATCTCACAGCTGTATCTAAATAGGAATCACGATGACCTGAAATAATAGGATATAATTAGCAAAATTGGCATGTTCCTAATATAGTAGTATAAGTATGTAGTACAATATCCAAACAATGGTGACAAGCCGGTAGAAAGCACCCACTGGGTGCTAAGCTACCTTTAGCAATGGACGCTTGTAACGATTTTATGAATCCAATCTTCTTACAAATCGAATCAGTTAAAATATATATGATGTAGATAACTTACATTTGTATTTTTGCTCCCTTGATTTCAGCCAAGTTATGGTTGGAGTTGGATGCTATACGGATACATACTCCAATAAAACTAAGTTATATTATATAACTGAGGCAGATTTCTGGAATCAGCTTTCTCAAATTTATAGCGTAGGTATTTTGAAATTAATGATTCAAAATAAACGAGTTTTCCATTCCAGACGATTGTTATTTATAGAAACACGTGACACTGACATTGTCGACAGGTGACATTACAATCAATTGACAATGACAACAATTTTTTTAATGCTTGTTGTTGCTTGTGCATTATCCTAATCAGCCGACGACATGTAATTTACGAGAAGTCGTATCTCATATTTTCAATAAATTATAAATATTCAACCGAGCCACGAATTACTAAATCATTCAAATTGGTATCTTAAATTAACCTATATTTTCAGAAAATAAAATAAAAATGGGGGTCTAAAAAAAATGAACAATCCTAATTCATCAGTGTCGCACGGCCTATAATGGCCGCGCTTCTATCATCCTCACGTTGAAGTGCGAGAGTGACACCCAAAATGCATTTTTTATGACTGGCAAACGAGCAGACGAATCGCCTGGTGTAAGCAACTACTGAAGGCCATGGATTCCTGTAACAACAAAGGGTTTACAAGCGCGTTGCCGACCTTTAAGACGGAAGTACGTTCATTTCTTTAAAGGTTTGAAGATCGGTCCGAAAATACCGGTGGGTTGCAGTTTGTTCTACATTAAATATACTAGTGAATAGAATAAGGCGTTACTTTGCGGCAATCCATATTAAATAAAACCAAAAATATTACCTTGCTAATCCTTGAAAATATAACGTGCTAGTCAATCAGTGCTAACCCGTTATACTTACTTGTGTATTTTTTTGTGTACATTAATTGCATGTATAAAATACACAAGTAAGTATAACGGGTTAGCACTGATTGACTAGCACGTTATCTTTTCGCGGATTCGCAAAGTAATATTTTTGGTTTTAATCTACATTACACTGGCATACCTATTTTTTTTTTTTTAATGAATGGGCTTACTCATGGCCACAGACTATAAACGGTTGTCACTTACGTGTTCGTTACATCTAAGTAACAATAACGAACAGATATTAATTCGATCGGCCTTCAGCGCGTAAATACCTGCGTAGGCGAATATCGATGGCGTCGCTTGATTCATGCGCGTATCGGCGAGGTATTCCTGAACCGATTGCGGAGGTACGGACATTGCTGATTCTATACGCTCTTAATCTTTGTCAGATTTAGTGCTTACACTACAGTTTTGGTTACTTACTGATTCAAGATCAGAATTGATTATATAGACACATTCATGGGTAGTAACCCTGCCTGCGAAGCCGATGGTCCTGAGTTCGAATACCAGTAAGGGCATTTATTTGTGTGATGAACACAACACTAATATTTGTTCCTGAGTCATGGGTGTTTTCTACGTAGGTAGGTACGTAGGAAGGTATATAAGTATGTATTTATCTATATAAGTATGTATATCGTCGCCTAGCACCCATAGTACAAGCTTTGTTTAGTTTGGGGTTAGGCTGATCTGTGTAAGATGTCCACCGATATTTATTTATTTATAAACACACTTTATAGATCGCACACACACAAACACACACACACACACACACACACACACATTACTTATGCGTATATGGAAATTAAGTTAAAATAAATAAAAAAAGTGATTAGTTAGGAATAAAAACTTGAACAACGAAGCACTCTCATCTTAAGAAGGCTAACGCAAACTTGTAACGTTTATACTGATTTTTAGTGTTTCGTACGAAACTTTGTTCACGGAACACTTATGGGATCACTTCGGTCTTGCAAATTAGTTAAAAGCGTAACGCCTATGCCTAAAATTTGGAACAGTTGTAGTAATTTGAGATGATTTGAGAGCAAATACCATTAAAATGCTCTATAATAAGATTGTGTCAGAGATTATAGAACGCCCCGTTTAGATTTTATTGCATGTAGCCGTTTGGTATCTAATAATTTATACCATAATTTTGGGCAAAAAGGACATCAATGATCATAATCACGTGTTGAACTTGTTGCTATAAAATCAGCACCGCCATTTTTTACCACACTTTTATTAAAAACCAATAAATCATCGACTTTCCGCCTTAACAAAAAAGCCATTCGATCGAAAAGCATAATATAAATTTATCGACGCTAAATCCGGCCCTGGCTCCATGAATCTCCGACATCCTGCCAGGGACGCACTCAATTACTCATTTGTGTCAAAATAATGTGAACCGCTTAAAATAATCGGATATATTGGTTACACGTGTGACGTCATTGGAAGTATACTTAGTACCGATCTGCCTTACCTGTACACAAATCATCCAAATGAATTTGCTTGGATATGAGTTTTATTTTTAAAAAGGGACTTTTTAAGTTTTAGGTTTGTTAAAAGTGACATTCCATTTCCAACTGCAGCTGCAATACTGTTCATTTTACTATGGAAACGCGTCGCTGTCATTGTCAATTTCCATAGTAAAATGAACAGTATTGCAGCTGCAGTTGGAAATGGAATGGTACTCTAAAGATAGCAAAATAAAAGGTCGAAAACCAAAAAAAAAAGTAAAAAAAGTTTTAGGTACTTCCAGTTCCTTAATCCTGTGTATCCGTCTGTTAAATCCGCTCTACTTTTATCATTGTTCTAAAATGTTTAAACTACAAAAATACTTAATATTTTATTTTATAAAAAAAATCGATAGAATCGATACCTATCGAGTAATGAAAGCGACATAAATCGAGTGTCACAACAGCTACCTCCCACACTGTACGACTGACCCCGCATGGAGTAAGCCTGTGGGGCTAAAATGGCGCTTTTTAAGGACCTAACGGCTTGGCCACGACATTGCGCGACTGCCTTCGGCTAAGGCGACAACCATAAGTGGGAACGAAAGGTCAGATCGCTGTGTCTCAGTCCAACCTATGGCGCCTTAGCCGAAACCAGTCGCGCAATGTCGTCGCGAAATCTTGTGACAATTGTCATCATTATCATCATAAACATCGCAAGAGAAATACCTGTTTTTTGCCGATATAATAAAGTTTTTTTTAATAATACAATGATGGTGACAAACAGAAATACGGCCCGCTCGATGGTAAGCGGTAACCGTAGCTTATGGATGCCTGTGACGTCAGCAACAGTGAGATTTGTCTGTCACACCTGTCACCGTGGTGAAATAGGGGCCAGGACAGATATGGCCGCTAGTTGGCGACAGCGCCACGCGCGGCTTATGGCTAGCCACCAAAATTGGTGTGGATCGGATGTACTTTTAGCTACCTGTAGCAAAGCGACGAAATTGCGGAGTGAGCCACGCCTGCCGCCGGGCGAGCGCGGCAAATCATTCGGTGTGCTCGCCCGGCGGTGCGCGTACATCTATCCTGCAGCAATTAATTTACTGACTCAGTCTCTATTGCGTAGGTAATAAGGGTGACGACATTTTGGCTAAACTACCAATATCTCAGTTCTGCAATGAAATTCCGCTTGGTGCCCATATAACAAAATGAAGTAAATAGAAATACCTATCTAATGACCTGACTCTCATTTCTGTCGGCGATCGGCAGCCGTTGGTGCTAATTATGATTTATGATGTCGCTGCCTTTTGGCTGAGGAAGTTTTGAGAAAATGCAACAATGTACAAATTGGGTACTTAATGCCAAATGGCATTATCTACCAGTCAACAATAGAGTCAAACAGAGATACATGCAAATGGTGCAGAGAGAAAGAAATATATTCGGACTCGCCCACCGAGGGTTCCGTACTTTTCAGTAAGTATTTGTTGCTATAGCGGCAACAGAAATACATCATCTGTGAAAATTTCAACTGTCTAGCTACATAGTGCTTCGTGCACCCGCGCCGCGATTAAAATTTTTAGCAGCGCCATTTTACGAATTCCGTGACATTATAACAAATGGCGTACTATACAATATCGAGTCATAGGTCGGCGATCGGCAGCCGTTCGTGCTAATTATGATTTATGATGTCGCTGCCTTTTTGCTGAGGAAGTTTTGAGGAAATACAACAATGTACAAATTGGGTACTTAATGCCATTAGTACCTAAGTACTTAATGCCAAATGGCATTATCTACCAGTCAACAACGGAGCCGAACAGAGATACATGCAAACGGTGCAGAGAGAAAGAAATATATTCGGACTCGCCCATCGAGGGTTCCGTAGTTTTCAGTAAGCATTTGTTGCTATAGCGGCAACAGAAATACATCATCTGTGAAAATTTCAACTGTCTAGCTACATAGTGCTTCGTGCACCCGCGCCGCGATTAAAATTTTTAGCAGCGCCATTTTACGAATTCCGTGACATTATAACAAATGGCGTACTATACAATATCGAGTCATAGGTCGGCGATCGGCAGCCGTTCGTGCTAATTATGATTTATGATGTCGCTGCCTTTTTGCTGAGGAAGTTTTGAGAAAATACAACAATGTACAAATTGGGTACTTAATGCCATTAGTACCTAAGTACTTAATGCCAAATGGCATTATCTACCAGTCAACAACGGAGCCGAACAGAGATACATGCAAACGGTGCAGAGAGAAAGAAATATATTCGGACTCGCCCATCGAGGGTTCCGTAGTTTTCAGTAAGCATTTGTTGCTATAGCGGCAACAGAAATACATCATCTGTGAAAATTTCAACTGTCTACATAGTGCTTCGTGCACCCGCGCCGCGATTAAAATTTTTAGCAGCGCCATTTTACGAATTCCGTGACATTATAACAAATGGCGTACTATACAATATCGAGTCATAGGTCGGCGATCGGCAGCCGTTCGTGCTAATTATGATTTATGATGTCGCTGCCTTTTTGCTGAGGAAGTTTTGAGAAAATACAACAATGTACAAATTGGGTACTTAATGCCATTAGTACCTAAGTACTTAATGCCAAATGGCATTATCTACCAGTCAACAACAGAGCCGAACAGAGATATACATGCAAACGGTGCAGAGAGAAAGAAATATATTCGGACTCGCCCACCGAGGGTTCCGTACTTTTCAGTAAGTATTTGTTGTTATAGCGGCAACAGAAATACATCATCTGTGAAAGTTTCAACTGTCTAGCTACATAGTACCCGCTCCGTGCACTCGCGCCGCCATTAAAATTTTTAGCAGCGCCATTTTACGAAATCCGTGACATTATAACAAATGGCGTATTATACAGTATCGAGTCATAGGTCGGCGATCGGCAGCCGTTCCTGCTAATTATGATTTATGAGGTCGCTGCCTTTTGGCTGAGGAAGTTTTGAGAAAATGCAACAATGTACAAATTGGGTACTTAATGCCATTAGTACCTAAGTACTTAATGCCAAATGGCATTATCTACCAGTCAACAATAGAGCCAAACAGAGATACATGCAAACGGTGCAGAGAGAAAGAAATATATTCGGACTCGCCCACCGAGGGTTCCGTACTTTTCAGTAAGTATTTGTTGTTATAGCGGCAACAGAAATACATCATCTGTGAAAATTTCAACTGTCTAGCTACATAGTACCCGCTCCGTGCACCCGCGCCGCCATTAAAATTTTTAGCAGCGCCATTTTACGAATTCCGTGACATTATAACAAATGGCGTATTATACAGTATCGAGTCATAGGTCGACGATCGGCAGCCGTTCGTCCTAATTATGATTTATGAGGTCGCTGCCTTTTTGCTGAGGAAGTTTTGAGGAAATACTTGGACGTTAACGTTACTCGAATTGCACATTATTTATTTCTTTAAAAATTGCACAATATATATACGTACAACAATGTATAAATAGCGGACTTAATGCCAAATAGAATTATCTACCAGTTAACCATAGAGCCCAACATGCAAATGGTGCACAGAAAAAGAAATATAAAATTAATTTAAAAAAAGCAAACTAAGTTTACTGTTTATTACACAAATAAGTGAAATATCTATAAAATACCACATATTTATAAAATACTTACAGCATAATATTGATGGGATTCATAATTATTATTCGTTTTAGGAAATTAAAAAAAAATGCAATTAACTAGTCATAAAAGTATTCTGCTATACTAGTATAAGTACGAGTAGGTAAGTACTATGTAAGTAACATTTAACTAAGGCGTTTATTAAGCAGTTACATTATTGTCAGGTAGGCACTGGTCCCACCGCGAGCTAGTAAGCTATGAGCTATCGGCTATAAACACGAACAAAAGATAAGCACTCCCGTGTAAATAAAAGAGACACGGCGATATTTATAGTCTCTTTTATTTACACGGGAGTGCTTATCTTTTATTCGTGTTTATAGCCGATAGCTCATAGCTTACTAGCTCGCGGTGGGACCAGTGCCGTACTGACATTTTATTGGTATCATTTCTGTTAAATGTCTCATGTTTCTTCGTTATCATAAGTCATAATTGATTGTTCTCCTTCTTCTTCCTCGCGTTATCCCGGCATTTCGCCACGGCTCATGAGAGCCTGGGGCCGCTTGGCAACTAATCCCATGATTTGACGTAGGCACTAGTTTTTACGAAAGCGACTGCCATCTGACCTTCCAACCCAGAGGGGAAACCAGGCCTTATTGGGATTAGTCCGGTTTCCTCACGATGTTTTTTCTTCAACGAAAAGCGACTGGCAAATATCAAATAATATTTCGTACATAAGTTCTGAAAAAGTCATTGGTACGAGCCGGGGTTTGAACCCGCGACCTCCGGATTGAAAGTCGCACGCTTTTACCGCTAGGCCACCAGCGCTTATTGATTGTTAACTTACTATAAAATAATCCTTTGTCTCATTCAAAAGCACAAAAGTAAACAGACACGCATGTCTCATAATTTCATTTCGCATAATAATTTTAAATTATACCAAGTCTGGGTGGCGCGATCAAAGACTGCCATTATCACATAAACAACGAATATTATAATAAAATTAACAAAATCGTCGGTGAATAGGCGACCTAATACAGCTGCGTTACTAAAGATTCTCGTTCTGAATTTTGTTAGGAAATAAATTGTTTAACGATGCAAGTGAGATATAAAGTCAATATTACTCATCCAGTTGACGGATACTGCAATCGGAAATTCAAGGGGGGAGGCCTTTGCCCAATAGTGGGGTACTTTATAGGTTATTAAAAAAATTATATCAATGATTAGACTTGGCTGTCAATTTTGTAAAAGTTAATATCTTAATCTTAACTACGATCTAGTTGTGAAGCAGCCAAGTGCCTTTAGGGTTCATTTAATACCCAGAAAATAGCAAAAAAATTGTGTTTATGTTTCAAACAGCAACTCTCTTAACTGTCTATCGGTGGACCTTATGCCTTTTGTAATAAGGTTTATGAACTGTCAGTTAATAGTGTGGGCGATGGTATGGTACTTGGATAAAAACTTGAACCCAACACTTATAAATGTATACAGTTATGAAAATAGGCACGCTTAAGAACCGGGCCTTCTTTGACGGAGGTACCTCATAACATTATAGGCACCTCATTTTATCGTACGAGATTCTAGTGAGAACCGATAGTACCTCACCTGGAGCCGGTCCAATACATGTGAACAATTTTCTCAAACGCATTTCTATTTATAATTATTAAATTGAGACTTAAACTCTAATTAAGGGTACAGGCGGCCACAAATATATTAACGCTTTCTGTAAAATATGGCGTCTTGTATATTTTTGGGTTAGTTCAAATATTATTATGGTAATTTCATTTGACAGCATTTACTTACCTAACTTTGCGGTATTCAAATATACCTACCTACTGCTTTCTATATTGTAGAATATAAAACAATAGGTATGTGGACCATTTGTTTTAGTACACTACATTTTTTTTCAGATTTAGGAATTTATGTTTTTTTTTTCACTCAGATTTATGAGGTATTTCGATCCTAATAGGAGAAAATTTTTTTCAATATCCACACATTTTACGTTCTTTCAGTTCCGTTACCGTCATACAAAGTCTATGAAAAATGGTTACAGTGTGAAAATATAAATCCAGTGGCCTATTTTATAAAGCTACAAGTTACAATTTACAAGCGGAAGTCTCTTTCTAACCCTATGTATTAGAACGAGACTTCCGCTTGTAAATTGTAACTTGTAGCTTTATAAAATAGGCCACTGGTATACACTTTTTCTCCTATTGGCTACTATGATCGAAAGAGCTCGCAAAACGGAATATAGATAAACATAAGAATTCAAAAAAGGGTACAACTTTAATTAAAATGCTCAGAGTATTTTTTTTTGCTAGCCTACTAAGGTGACCCACTGCTGGACAAAGGCGTATTTCCTTGTCTTCCACGACTCCCGACATAGCGCCTGCTCTGGCCAGTTACTGAGAAAGGTGTCTTGGTCATCCCGCCATCTCCGTCTGGGCCTGCCATGTCCGCGCTCTCCTTCTGGCATCCACTTGGTAGCCACACTAGCCCATCGTCAGATCTGTCTGGATGCATGCGACAGACGTGACCGGCCCAGTCCCATTTGAGCCTAGCAGGCTAGCAGTCTTCTCTCCAACGTCAGCAATACGGGTTTTTGCGCGCAGCGTGATGTTCCGGATACGATCCGGCTCCGGTATAGTATACCGACTAAAATACGATATACCGTGAAAATCATTGTTAAACTTGTCACTTAGTGAGTTTGACTGTACTAAGTCATAGTGTTATAACTAACTGTCATAATTTTCGTTGTCATAACTACTTCTGTCTCGATTAATACCGGTTTCTGCGAGATTGTCGTAAATCTGCGCGTTGTTTTCTAATGAGTTAGGGGAAATATAATGTACATCTAATTAGTATTTAGTGTTTACTCTTACACAAATACACATGTTATGTCCATGATAAGTGGCACAGATTCTATTAATGTAACGGTTCGAGCTCTCTAAACCCCGGCCCGCGGGAGCCAAGCTCCATGGGTTCAAGCCCTAACAGCATCAACCAGATACAACAACCCCCCCGGCGGTGGCCCGCTCGAAATTTCTGAGACGCAATAATGGCCCTCAGATAAAATAGAGACCCCTGGTTTAAATGGTGGACACAAGGTGGACTGACGACCTGGTAAGGGTCGCGGGAGTCCGCTGGATGCGGGTGGCGCAAGACCGGTCATTGTGGCACTCTTTGGGGGAGGCCTATGTCCAACAGTGGACGTCCTCTGGATGATATGATGATGATGATGATGAACGGTTTAGATACCAACTAAAGAGTGGAACTAGCCGCCGAACAAACTATAGTTGTAGTAAGTTAAACGTACTGGTGCTCGACGCGGTCTCAGTACATGTCATCTTGAAACTTAAGTCATTGTCAATAGAGGTGACAGCAAGGTGTCATCTATTGGACATTAAACATTTTTAAAATTCTAAAAACTGTGCGAATGTTTTCCTATAATATTTTGCCATAAATGACATAATTTACAATTAAGGCCTATTTATTTATTTAATAAATGTATGTGAAAGTAATACTTGCGAACAATAAGCCGTTAATCAATTTGTTAATGTTAATTCACGATCAATAAATATTTGTCCCCGATCGTAAAGCCATCAATAATATCAAAACAACACAGTTCAATAAAATTTGCATACAACCTTCACACAAAAATCACCTTAATTTCTACCAAAATATTAAACTTTAAAGGTCATTTTGGCTTAAATGTATGGAGATCATAAAGCAAATGTTCTCAGCATGGTGCGTTCCTATCTCATGTCTTAATTTGTACTGAAGGAGTTGAATAAATAATTTAAAAACAATGAACGATGCACCACACTATCATATTGTGTACTTGCTGTAGGGTTAAGAATCGTTAGACATGATAACTATTAATGGAGAAGCTACATTTGCACTGACAACACTGGGATCATATTACAGAAAGATGTAAAAAATTATATTATTATATTGTAAATTTGTATAACTTTTTATTTTGAGGTAAGTATAAGTCAAATGAGGTCCTAGTCCTCTTTATCTAAATAGAGTAACAGTATTGAGTTTAAACTAATAAGTAGACTATGTTTACTTAGCAATGAGTAGGCAACAATACAAAAAAAACCGGCCAAGTGCGAGTCGGACTCGCGTTCCAAGGGTTCCGTACATTACTAAATTTTTAACAATATATTTTTTTATATATGTGAAACGCGAGTGAATTGCCTTTAAAAAACCCGTAGGTGTCGGATCAAAAACTAAGTAATTGGTCCGACTCACGCTTGACTACATATTTATAATAGGTTTTCCTGTCATCTATAGGTAAAGACCTATTTTATGTATTTTTTTCAAAATGTTAGACCCAGTAGTTTCGGAGATAAAGGGGGGAATGGTCATTTTTGCCTATTTTCTTGAATTACTTCTAAACTGTTTATTCTAAAATTATAAAAAAATATGTTTGAGATTCTCACATTAAGCTCTTTCATTTTATATGTAACACGATATAGTTTGAAAAACTTAATTTTTTTATTTTCTCATTTACCCCCCAAAAGTGGCCCCCATGTTTAAAATTCATTTATTTACGTTACATGTCCGTCTTTGGGTCGCAAACTTACATATGTGTACCAAATTTCAACTTAATTGGTCCAGTAATTTAGGAGAAAATAGGCTGTGACAGACGGACAGACAGACAGACAGACGCACGAGTGATCCTATAAGGGTTCCGTTTTTTTCCTTTTGAGGTACGGAACCCTAAAAACACTAAAACCCAAATTAAAAAACCGACTTCAATAAGGACACAATTAAATTATTATCCCTTTTATATGCAACTGATAAAATAGTATTAACTGAACTGAAGTCGGTGTCAAGCCGAATCTTACAAGCATCAACACACTGTCGAGCCGAATGCCAACATAACACTGGTGCGATTCGATAAGAAAGAAAGCTGTCCATTTGTTGATTTAGATTTTTCGTTATTTCAATATGAATCACCTACTGACATGACATAAATTTAAATTTCCGCTACCTAAAGGTTGTCTGGAAGAGACTTTTTAGCGATAAGACCGCCTGTTGTTTAACCTCTTCTTCCTGTATTATTTGTATTGTTTTCTGTAATGAGGTGTGCAATAAAGAGTATTTGTATTGTATTGTATTACACTAAATATAAGTTGCTTGGGGGATTAAAGAGTATTGTAACTATTTGGCTTGACATCGACTTCAAACACCAGTACAAACGAAAACACTCGATTTTTTGCAAAGACACTTCTATACATTCTCATCTCACCCCACGTCCCTTTGACAGTAACAGTGAAATCTAAAATCGTAAAGCACGCGCTATATCGGATAACCACAGCCTTGTTTACACAAAACGGCGTTTTCTCATACAAATATTACGGGACTTACCACCTTTTATAACACAAAATAAGTTTACCGAAAAGGACATTTTAGTATGAAAATGTCGTGGCGCTTAGGCCCTTTTTAGTAAGATAAATGGTATGGTTCCTTGCATGCTAATACAGCTTCTTTGAAGTGTTTTTAGATTTGTGTCCGTCTATGTCTGAATAATAATTTGGATTTTGCATTTCGATAATAATCGAAATTAATGGTGAAAGTCGAAATTAATGGTTTGGTTGAAAGATAAAATTTGATATCATCGTCTACATTCTAAGGGCCCGATTCGGATTTTGAAATAGACATCTATTAGACATCTTTTAAACATCACCAAGATACGATAACGATATGTTTAAGATCTAACCTGTCAAATTTGACATTTGCGCGATTCTGAGCGGCTACCGCGAAAATCGAAGTTCGCAAATTGCGGAGATTTTTCTCTGTCACTCTAATTACGCCTTCGTTGAAGTAAAAGAGAAAGATCCCCGCAATTTGCGAATTTCGGTTTTCGCGGTAGCCGCTCTGGAGATACTCTTGAACGATTTCCACAGGATATGACTTAGAGATCTAATTCACATCTAATAGATATCTTACTCTATCTAACGTAAAAGTGACATTGGTTACGAATTGCGCTGCAAAAGAGAACTAGTTGATATCTAAACTATAACGTATCTAGAATGGATCTAGTAGGTGTCGTCTCTTGTGAATATCTTGAAGTTCGAATACGGTAGTAAGAAAAATATGAACCAAGAATATTATGTAATTGACTGTACTTTCAGAGTAATGACATTTCAAGATCGGTGCCAATATTTCTAAATTAATGGAAGCTAATACATATTGGATATCGAGCGTTGCGAGACCAGCGAGAAATATGAATATAAATACCTAGGTAACAAGAATAACTCAGGCAATTTTTCATTGCAAGACCATTAAATGACACATTTCCGCATGTTTTATTTAATAATAAACATACACACACTCACACACACACACACACTCACTCACACACGCACACATACACATATGCGCGCACACAAATATTTATGTTCCAAATGAATTTTAGATTTTTATGTTATTTTTTGTGCTACTAAACATTTATTATACTTATTCTTATTCTAAGTCATTTTAAAATATATAAGTCTACTACTTATCAACAAATCATATACTAATCAGGCCAATGACATTTAAATACTTAACCACAGTAGAGATTAATAGCCATCCACCTTATTATATAAAGACAGTTTGAAATACAAAGTGCCGACATTGATATTTAATATTTCGCGAGATATGACCGAGATCGAAGATAACTGTGTCGTATGACAGATTCATGTAAATACGTTTGTGTGATTTACTTTTATATTAAAGCGCTTTTAATTTAAGCTTGCTGATTTATGTGGACCAATGGCGAAGGATTTTCAATTTATGTAGGTGGTATAAAAATCTGCAGGTCACAAAATGCTTCTAGATTTGTGAAATTAGGATCTTTGATAATTACGCTTCGGAAAGATACCAAGAAAAAAAGCATCAGATGAAACTCCTCAGGCACCAATAAAAAAAGAAGTTCTCTCGGACAAAGCGAGATTGTTATGAGCACAATATGTCACAGTAGAATCGACGTTTGTCGGAAAAGATCGATTTGAACATAGTAGACCACGAATGTATGGGTAGCATTATGCAGGTCTACAGGAAGAACCGATGGCCCCTGGTTTTTGGGTGGAAACTACGTGCTGAATTATGAAGAAGAAGGAGCATTCCATGAAATTGTCTACCGTTTGTCCCGTACAAACGCGAATTTTCTGAAGATTTGCAGGTATAAGAGTTTTCTTTTCTATGACAAATGGTCAAAAATATGCACAATAAAATACTTGCTTGCTTTGAATATCGAAAAATTCACAACACATGAAATAAAATGCGTTTGTATGGGACAGCCCGTGGAATGCTCCAGAATAGGAAGACATAAAGGTTGATCAAGAACGCATAGATCTTTTGGACCAAAACAGTCTATGACCAAAGGACATGTAAAAAACGAATACCAAAAAAATTTAAATATGTATTAGAAACTGCACTTTACACCAGCGAATACACTATTCCACAATCAACCGGCGTAACTATCAATAGGTACTTACGCTAAATTTATTTCGCGAAAAACGGCCGTAAGTTGTACTTGCGTTTGCATATCTTATGCATACGGTGATCTTATCACGAGATGAAAGGTGGCCGTGGGTAATGCTGTGAATGTTAACTAGGGCTAGGTGTCGGGTTTCATTTCGAGAATCTAGGGAAAGTAAGAAACAATTGCACATCTAGAACGTTTGGTACATTTCAATCAATTCTGAACGTGTTTTAGTCACTAGCGACATATTGCGAACGAATGGAGACTCATGGTGTTACTCATAAACGCTTTTCAAGTCTATTAAGCCTTCGGTAATTGTCTATATCAGTAATTTTTTCATCTGTGTTTGTTAGAAAGGGACAAAATTTAACTCAGTTTTGTTAAGTTTTATAAAATGATGAATAAAGGGGTCAAGCTCTTTGACACGTGCCATGCGAATGACTAAAAATACGTGAGTTGAACTTACTTTAATGTTAGTTATGACTCACGAGAGTAAAGTCCACTTATAATACCTATTTAATTTACTTACAGGTACCAAAAATGGATAGTCAGTAGGGTACAAAATTAATGAAATAGACCATGCAGGTACTGCAACGGAAAGCGCAGACAGATGATGATGAATGTCAAATAGATTTTAATGGCACAATTTTGTCTTAATATAAAATGAATAATATAGTCTAAACCGTTTTCATTATTGATTGCATTGTTTCCTAACGGGGATACGTATTATCTCAAAATAGAATTTATATATCAAAATCATTGTGCCAAGATACCTTGACCAAGATTACTATAGTAGCAAAAACCCCACATTTATAATATTTCCTTACTCAACGCAACCGAAACAGTAAGCATAACTCATTTGTAAATAAACACCTTTGCCGACCTCACACAATTCAATTTTACTTAATTCCAATAAAACGAAAACACAAGCAAGTGTTACTGAGCTATATCTCAACGCGTCCGTCTCTTCGACGATGCTCGTAACTCCTATATTTATGTCTTACTTTACTTCTTTCCAGCTAAAAAGGACGTAAGTGCCACTTACGTCTTTATTCCTTACAACATTTTTCTGTCTACATTTTTCTTTGCGCAATCTTAAGTAATTTGAAAAACGTCGTAAGTGATTGTGAACGGTAAGGGATTATAGGATGTTTTGGTAGAAAATGGTAGTGAAGCTCCCGGGTAGGGATTAAGTTACATAAAGTGATTGTTTATGTGTATGTTCGATCGGATTCTGTTTTACCAACTGGAGAAGGAATTACTGATAGTTTTATGTTTTCCTCCGTGGCCCGTGGCTTTTTGAGTTAATTTATTTTCTAAAGTAGCAATGGTGGGTAGGTATAAACATACTATCATAACCAAATTTAGACTACTAAATTAATTTAAAGATGGAGTGTATTGCCTGTGAATGCAAATGCAAATACAGTAAGCAATGTATTCTCAGGCCCTAATATGAAGGCCAGCCATACTTACCTACCTGTATTGACCTTAACTACAAAGACTTTTTCTTCTCTCGTGTCGAGGTTCCTCTAAATTTCCTTCTGGGCATCCACTACAAAGACTATAAATGTATAAATAATCAGCATCAATGATGCGATATTATCCAAATATTTATTGTATCATTCACTACAAAACTATACATTTAACTGACTTTACCATTTCTCTATCACAAAGAGGTTATTTCGCGTAGGTAGCGCTAAACGTCAACAACTCTATTGAAACCGTTTCATAGCTTCATACCATTCACACAAAGACTGATAGACATGCTGTCTGTCATATTCTTATGAATATTAAACATTTGAACGTCACATGAAATTACACCATAAACTATCCCAAGAATAAAACCATCATATCACTCATTTCATCTCAAAAACGTTTTATATATTATATTACAAAGCTCCGTCACGATCTCGTTATTCAAAGAAAACTAAAGCTACCTAATAATATTACACCAAATGACCACAACTTCTATGAAAAGATAACCTTTCAATTATGGACTCCTGTTTCCAAAAATCTCACATGTTCACTTTTATCTGTCATCAAAGTGCTTTATTTGACGTGTTTCGTGGTATCAATGTGATCTACCAACTTATATCTTCATCTGAACAAAGACGTATCTGCACTTACTTCCTTGTTATTAAAGTTGACTTTAGAATGTTATTTTCTTGGATAGCTTTAGGTTTAATGTGGGTTTTATAAGATAGTTGGTCACGAATGAAATGGCCAGCCGTTGGCTGTTTACAAGATGATTTTATAGCGTTACAAAGTTATCTTTGCGGGTGGTCAAACAAGCAACTAAATCGTTTACATACAAAATTTCTATTTTAGTAACAGTGGTGACATCTTGAATGATATTGTTAACTTTGTAGTGACTTTGAAGTCGCCACGCCATTCTGATTTTGATGGTTTGTTGGAGTCATATTTTTTGGATAAACGTAATTACATTTATATTGTGGCATTGCGAGAATATAATATGTTATAGTAAGTCTTATTGGGCAGTTAGAAATGCATCAGTGGTTTACTGATTTTACACATAGATACAAGAAATGCTTTTTTTGGTCAATTAAACTACCTTTAGGTAGGTAGGTTGTGACTGTCTGAACAACTCTAAAACTGCAATTATATAGGTATAATATACGTAACATATATTCACTAAACATTAATGTTATAATAACATTTGTGTAGGCATAAGAAGAAATTAAGATGAAGAAAGAGGTAACTGTAATAATTTACGGACATTTATTGACTATTTTGCGGAAACATGAAATTTTTGATTTGACTCTTCTTACTTATTTAACTTATCTTAAACAATAAAGTTTTACCCATTTCAATTTCCAAAATAAACTTCAAAAATACGCAAATCGCGCAACTAAAAAAACGCTTCAATTAAATTTCGACAGCGAAAAGTCCGATTCAAAAAAATATCCTTTCTCTCGATCAAAGGCGAAAATTATGAAATATTTAAAAACAAACGAATAAAAAAACTCTCGCATACTTCTTCCATTCGGCAGAATTCTCTGGAACATGGCAACCCTTTTTGTTGAAGGGGAAAGAATAGTCGAAACAATACATAGAATTTTTTTGATGCCTCTCTTTAGACCGGGAGAGGTGTCCAAAAGTGGCTACCTTTTCTTAAAGTTTATTTTTCTTTTTTTGGTAATTATTTTTTGCAACATGTCGTTATTTGCAAAAAAATACATAATATATAAGATCAAGTTAAAATTTCACACTCAACTAAAAATCGATTTGCGTTTAGTTTATTTCTCTTATTTAATGATTGAGTGGTTGAAAACTTAAGACAAAGACCCAATAAGTAAAGGGGTATAATACTACCCCTAGGGGTAGGGGGTAGGGTTCTAGATACAGGTTGGAAATGTAATTTTGTAAAATTTGTAGACAGCTATAGTAGTACTTGGTGTTATAACAGCTACAGTTAGTACCTAGTAAGTAGGGTAAAATAAAATAATAGCCTTTTAACTTTTGACTTAACCACTAAAAGGCGGAATCGTCATTAATCGGTGCTAAAGGTACTCCCATAACCGGGAATGCCACATCACTAGTGATGTCGTCCATCTTGTAGATAGGTTTTGCGCGTGAACGGCGTCGCATATTATCTAAGACCTAAACTCTCATATTTGTGATTCCCTAATAAATACCGGGTGTGGCCTGTAACACGAGCAAATAACTAAAACATAGATTGTACTCCTCAAACGGTGACACTTTAGTTCAACAACTTTTAAAAATGATGAAGTATTTAGACTCCCTATTTTTCATACAAAATAAATATTATCTTCATTGGACGCCATTGCCGCGCCATATCATTGTGATTGACGTTGCTTGTCACGCCTTAAACGTAACAAAATTCGCAATACATTGCGTCTTAGAATAAACTTTAAAGTGTATTAAAAATGAAACCACAAGTTATTTTTAAAAGTCGCTGAACAAATGTTGGTCAGTATGAGGAGTACAGCCTGCAGTTAAATTTTTTGCTCATATTACAGGCCACACCCGGTATTGGTATAAATGGTGCTCTGGTGTTTTTACTCTTACACCACAATAATAATGTCGAAACCCTCCCCGCTCCCGCACACCTCCGCCGTGTGTTAATTGTTTGTTCTTCATTATTTTCGCCTTCAATTGCCTCTTTGTCTCTATTCTTTCGTTTCTGCATTATTTTGGTCCGCAAACCGATTCCGTTGGAGTGAATGGCGAGTTTCCCTCCCACAATGCGAAGGTTTACAGAAGGCAACTTTTAGGGTTTCTGACTTTTTTAAAACCTACAGCCAGCCCTACGGCCAGCTCCATATGTTTTCTGAGCTAAGGAAGCAGGTTGATGAGCATCAGGAACGGATGTAGGTACCTAATGTTGAAGAGCAAGCAAAGTTTTTCGATAATTCCTCAAAACTTGTGTGCAGACCAACGGCTCCATTCGGGAAATGAACTAGAGACTCACTAGATATGAAATAGTAAAGATATGTGTCGTTCCACTGCAAAAGGTACCTTATGGCGGCTGGCGCCGCGATTCGGGAAATGAATTAGAGATTCACTAGATATGAAATAGTGAAGATAATCTTTACTATATCGTATCTAGTTAATATATCTAATTCATTTCCCGAATCGCGCCGCAAATCTCATTTTCATTGTTGCAATACATAATATTATGTATTGCAACAATGAAAATGAGATTTGCGGCAATATTCACATTTCAATATTTATTGAAAATCAAAGTTGGCAATTATCTGCCTGCGAAGCCGATGGTTCGAATCCGGTAACGGCATTTATTTGTGTGATGAACACAGATAGATATTTGTTCCTGAGTCATGGTTGTTTTCTATGTATAACTATAAGTATGTATTTATCTATATAATTATGTTTTTATCGTCTCCTAGTACCCTTAGTACAAGCTATGCTTAGTTTGGGGCTAGGTCGATCTATGTAAGATGTCCCCAATATTTATTTATTTTATTTATTTATCTACCGTCTCTTCACCGTTGTTGCTCAGATTCGCACATATAATATTACAATAATCATTTTACCAAGACATTTGTTTCTTACAGGCCGATACCGTCCGACGGACTGTTAATCAAGTTCATCGTGGTTGCAATAAACGATTATGACTATGATTATGACATCAATTTGAATTGACTTCAGTGTCAACGTGCGTACAGCGCCACGTATGTATATGTATCCATCCATACATGTGTCTTACACAAGGTGCTTAATCAAACTTAGGTCACCAACTCTGCCCTGCTTATTGTATTTGCAGTACTTGCATGAAAATCATCGTTTAAATAAAGAACTTATACAAAGAGAACAAGATAAACAATTGCATGACATTTCAACTGCGATTACTGCATATGTTGTTAGCACGGCAGAACTGGAGACTAGCATAACAAATTTATTTTAGCCTCACAGGGCTATAACCGCGAAAACCGAAGTTCGCAATCGAATTGCGGGGATTTTTCTCTGTCACTCTAATTACGCCTTCGTTGGAGTAAAAGAGAAAACTCCCCGCAATTTGCGAATTTCGGTTTTCGCGGTAGCCGCTCAGATCACACCTTCTGTCCCACTTTACCGTGTGCTCCATCATTAACTTGCTCTTTTATTTCTCGATTTGGGCCTCTTTGTTGGCGTGGATTTGGTGCGGATACGAAGGGTTACAATTGCAACCGTTTTGGACGGAGGAAATCAAAAAAGTGCAGGGAACGTCCAAACAGTATGAGACGTTGTTGTCGAAACAAAGAAAAGGTAAAACCTGGTGTAATATTGGGAGTCTGTTGCCCTATACAGGGTGATTCAGGAGACGTGAGCAGGAGTAATCCTGCACACTCAGTAACTGATCATTGATCGATCACCGTCGTATTTAGGTGAAACAACGACACTTTTTCCTATTTTTAACTTTTTGGTGAGGGCACATTTAACTCTCTACAATCATGGTTACCCTACAAGACCTAATTAATAAACATAAAATGTCTTTAACCGTAATGACAGCATTTTGATTACGAAGAAAATAAACTGTCAAACTTAAGTGAGATACGAGTTTTCAAAAGTAACCAGACCGTGATGACAGTGATGACATTCAATTTGACACAGAATATCGGTAGTTTAGTATTCTAATTTTAGGGTGACCATGCATGTCGTAAATAAATTTATTAATTTTTTGTTTTCACCACGAGTAGAAAATTAACGCTAATATCACTAATACTGATACGAAACAGTTGCTTATACCTAATTTACAAAATGCGCAGTGTTAGTCCTGCTCACGTCTCCTGAATCACCCTGTATTTTTAAGTTTTCTTTTCTGTTTATGACCACATCTCTGTTCTATCACTAGAGTTGGTTAAGACTTTAGTCCTTTGAGTCCTCTGCTTTTAAAATCGACTCAGCTTTTTAGCTCTTGCAATTTTTGTATATATCGATTGAGCTGAAACTTCACATACATATATGTGAGTTTGTTGACAATACAATATTACGGTGCCGTCGAGCTGATCTGATGATGGACACAGGAGGTAATCATGAGCACTCTGTGATAAAACAACGCAATCAAAATTTTATTTGGGTTTGTTAGAATATCCTCGATGAATGAAAATTTTGACAAAAAAACTTATTTGTAAAATAATCTTCGGTCTAAAATTGCAATTGAAGCCAGAATCATAAACTAACATCAATCGGGAACAATCTCGAACAAGGGCCCGTCGAGGGTCCTCTGTAAAGGGTTGTTACTGTCTGTGGATCTCGAAATTTTACAAACAAATCATTTGGATTGCTATTGGCACTCGACGTGGCCTTATTCCGTGTTATAGCAATTGAAAATCATTGTTATTTTTATAACAAGCACAGGTATCCAAATATCCGAACCTGAGTAACTTAAAAGTAGTGTTTCATTCAGATATGCATGATACAAACATTAAGTTGTAACCCCCTTATTCATAAACGCGCTAAAAACCTCAATTAGCTAATAATCGTTTCTCCCAATCTGTCATTTTGACTTATGTATTTGTAAGAAAGGGATCTAATCGAAGGTTAGCTGGAAGAGATCCCTTATAGGGATAAGTTCGCCTTTGTACTTCCATTACTGTAATTTATTTTTGTAAACCTGTGTTGTGTACAATAAAGTGATTACTACTACTACTACTACTATAAAACATAATTTTACTAAATCAGGCCTGTAAAGTTTTATGAATAAGGGGATAAGTCCGTAAGTGTTACGGCAGTTAGTAATGATAATAATAGACAAATAAATAGGTTAGATCAGTGTTTTCCAAACTGTGGGTTGACGTCACGATAGTTGAAGCCGACTACTAGTATGAAAAACAAGAAGTAAGCGATTATGACGGAAATATCATGCTTAGAAGTTAAAAAACAACTTACTGCCTTTGATTAAAATTGATAAAAAAAACAACGGGGTGCATTCCGGGAGTGCCGGCAGAAGTGAAAACTCAACGACATTGTAACTTAAAATATGAATAAGAGCGCCATCTAGTGCAAAAAAAAAGCACTATGTATGCCTTACTTGAGTTGACTTACTACAGTAGTTATATTAATACCAGTTTGAGGGAAACTCACTAGGTGGCATTTAAATCAAAAAACAATGACATTGTCCATCACACATGACGTCACGCAAGCGCCTTACGCGTTACGCTGTCTCGAGTTTAACATTTTTTCCCCACCTCAAAAAGTGCACAGCGCCGCTAAAGAAGTTTTCACTTCAATAACTACATATAATTTTCCCTTAGCACCCTTTCTGTGATATTGTTATCGTAATGACACGTATCGAACCGTCCGATACAGTCGTTTGTTTTTCACTTGTCACTTCCCGGCAAATTTTGCCGAAGGGGCCCTTGAACCGGATGAGTCGAGAGGTTCTCAAACTTTGACTGCAGTCTTCATTAGACTGACATCTCGAGTGCCCAGTTTTGTCAGACCTTGTTGTTAAATATGACAGTCTATAATCTATATTCATATTATTTATACACAATATTTATAATATTCCATGTCATTTTATATAATAGATCGTATAATTATTTGAAACAAGTACTATAAGTTTAGTCTATCAGTGATATTAACGGTCTAAGGGCTGATTTTTAGTACCTAGCAGGTAAGGTGGAAGTACTAGTGCTCGACGCTGCACTAGTATTCGACATGGGCACTTTATGTCAAAGTGACAAAGATTAAATTATAATACAGAAAAATCTTCGCCGTTTAAATTTAATCTATATTACTTTGACATAAAGTGCCCATGTCGAATACTAGTGCAACGTCGAGCACTAGTACTTCTACCTTACGTAATAAAACAAAAATTAAATAAACCATTGTACTGCAACGAAAGTACAATTTTTGTTATGAGAAAAGGCTAAATTTCTGTATTTCTGTCATCTATTGATCCGATTGAGGTGAAATTTTATTCACATAAGTAGGTAGGAGACCCAAAGAAGGACAAGTAGTTTTTAGACTTGACGCATTTTGGGGATTTTTTTTAAATAAAATAAAAAGCATTGCAATCTAAGTACCTATACTGTGTGAATATATCACAAATGAAAAAGCTTATATTGTTAAGGTTTCAATTGTATTTTTAGCATATTATATATGTAACTGATACTGGTCATCAATTAAAAAAAAAACTCAAGTAGGTGACTTTTAGATAAAAAGACATCGTTTTTCCTGTTAAGTCACCTACCCTAAAGTTGTAAATCTGTCTGAAGTCACCTTTAAAAAGATGTTGCAATAGTAGAAATCGAGGGGAAGCGATTGTGTGGCATTACCTTTATTATGGGGTTTTATTTTTATTTTTTTGGCGCTGAGCCCCCGAGAGACATTTGGCATTTGGAAACGCAAATAAATGGAAAGAGGGCTAATCTAAGTTAGTAGCGTCTGCAAAACAATTAAAAAAAAATAGCAAAAAAAAAAAAGAGTTGGATCAAGAAAAGTCTGCAACGATTTCGATAGCAGATGCAGTGCAAGTGTTATTTTTAACGTCAAACTTCTATGACATTATGACGTATAAATAACAATATCTGGGAGACCGAGGTTTGCTCGGAAAACATATAAAAACTCAAAAATGCGCGTTTTCCCAGAGATAAGATCTAGCTAGATCGATTTATCGCCCCCGAAAACCCCCATATACCAAATTTCATCGAAAACGTTTGAGCCGTTTCCAAGATCCCCGAAGTATATATAGGGTGGCTCATTTACATCGGTTAGTATGAGAAAATCTGAAACTATAAGACATATGACGATCTCTTCTTAGGAAACATGTCATCGAGTTTAGTAACAAGAAAAACTGCATTCATACATTTCTCGGGAATAGAACCCGGACGTTTTGAAAAACAAACACTATTTAAAAAAAAAAATTTGAATCATGTACCTAATACAAAAAAATGAAGACATTGTTGCTGATGCTCCCATAATCAACCAATAGCTACTTGTCGTACATTTTAGTAATTAGTATTAGCACGAGAAACCATTAAGATTTATTTTTTATCGCCGCCCGCAAAAATAATCGTTTGAGTGGAATTTGAGGGAAGAAATTGTTTTTTATTTGTAATTCTGCTTTGTTCATTAAAGGAAAATAGGTAAGAATAAATGTAAAACAAAAAAAATATATAGTTCGTTTTTTTTAGCATTAGAAAGAACTCCACAGAAGTAAGCGTACAGTTTTTATCAGGCTCTTTTATTGTTAATAATTATTGAATTATCTAATGTAGCACGGTCAATACATATAATTTACTTTAAATTATTACCGCTAAAAGTGCCGGATTTGGAACCACAAGCTTACTTCTGCGAAGTTCTTTCTAATGCTAAAAAAAACGAACTATAGATCACGATTTATTCAAAAGAATTATGATATTCTAGAAATATCACATTGGCATAAACTGAAATAGTTTCACAATGACTATCTCCTCTAAAATATCCTTCTACCATTGTTTTTGCCAAAATTTCATAATACATTGTACTTCAATACAAACAGACATACACGCCTTAATACCTTGTGTTTATACGATATTATTAAACTAAAGGTTTAAAGCCCAGTATAAAGACGCCTACAGACATATAAACAAACATATTACAGACGAAATCAGGGCCAATTTTGCGTCGTTTCGATCGCTCCCTGCCAAAATCAATTAAGTCTTGTAATCAGACAGACAAACATACAAATAACATTAGCAAAACAAAAACTACACGATTTTAATCCTTAACTGAAACGTTTTAAGGATTAATAGTTGGAAATTCGAATGAAAATGTTTAAATTGTTTTTAATAATCGTAGGATGCGATTGAAAAAGCTTTCGGATTACCCAAAATTGCACCGCGAAGAAATACCAAGTGACAGAGGTTTTTCTTGGTTTTCGATATAAAAAAAGATGTTGAATATCTTTCGGTGCGCCGGCCAGATCAAAAGGGATTCGCGAGATGTTTTATCTCGTTGATCTTGGATAAAAGGCTTGGGAGTGAGTGCGATAGGAGATTTGTGCAAAAAGAGGAGATCTTATGGCGGAGGTTTTGAGTATATCAAACACTTAAGTGTCATGTCTGCTATGTGGGTAAGAAAGGTAATGTTAAACAAATATAACTTTGATTTTTAACGAGCTTAAATGGGTTAGGAGCCATTTTTTTCTTTAATTAACGCAAACGCGATCTTTTTGCAAGCTTTTATTTAGTTTCACCTGACTGTTGTCTGTAATCAAATCTTGCAAGTTAAATTTGATCCACTTCCCGGTTTCCGATTGAGCTGAAATTTTGCGTGCATGTATAAATCAGATGACAATGTAATATTATGGTACCATCGAGCTGGTCTGATGATGGAGACAGGAGGTGACTATAGGAACTGTGATGAAACAACGCAACCTAATTGTGTTAGGGGTTTTTAGAATTGTCTCGATGAGTATTAATTGCCTGTGGAAAGAAAAATACAGTCAGCGATAAAAGCTTATACCAAAAATGATTTTTTTGCCTAAAACTTATTTGTAAGATACACCGGTAAAAAGTGTGATGATAAGGGATTACCGTAGTCGATGGATGCATAAAATTTCAGTAATTGAAAACCGGTTGCAAAATGCTACACAGTACCTACTGCACCCAACACACAATACAAAGACCAAATTGAGCTATTTCTTATAGTTTTGAATTTTCCGACACTGTCCCACGATTAAAAACGCTGTATACTCATCAGTACATTTACCGCCACTTGCGCCATTCCACTAACCCGGGGTTAACCGGTTAAACCTGGAGTTACCATGGTTACCAGTACAATTTGACACTGGGTTAACCGCTTAACCCCGGGTTAGTGGGATGGTGCATGTGGCCCTTAGTGATTAAGGGTCATCATCATCATTCTATGTATTTAATTATTTATATATTATATCAATCGTTGTCTAAGTACCCACGACAAAAGCCTTATTGAGCTTACTATGGGTCATTGGACTTAGTCACTTTGGGCTCGATTCGGGAAATGAATTAGAGATTAACTAGATACGATATAGTAAAGATATGTGACGTTCCACGGCAAAAGGTACTCTATGGCGGCTGACGCCGCAATTCGGGAAATAAATTAGAGATCCACTAGATGTGAAATAGTAAAGTTATGTGACGTTCCACGGCAAAATGTACCTTATAATATGGTGGCTGGCACTTACGTCGCATAGCGCCGCAATAATATTGGAGCGGCGTTAATAAAGCGAAAGCGCCAACCGCGATAAGGTACCTTTTCTCGTGGGACGTCACATATCTTTACTATATCATATCTAGTTAATCTCCAATTCATTTCCCGAATCGCGCCGTTTGTGTAATTATGTCCTATAATATTTATTTATATAGGTGGTGTATACTCACATTACTCACTGACCCACGTTTAACCAAACTCTTTAATTAATCCTAATAAGTAATAGTAAAAGACTTACAAGTGTAGTACAAATGAGACAAAGCATAAATGACAAAGTAAGGGAGCTAGCCCTTTGAGCGTAAAAAGGTTTTACAGGAAAACTTTTAATCAGGGGCCATCTGCGGGGTTACTGTGGGTTCTCATCTACATCTCGATCCACCAAGTGTTTTCTCTAAGCACCACTTGCCCACTAACCCGGGGTTAACCGATTAAACATGCAGTTACGATGGTTACCAGTACAATATGTATCTGGGTTTACTGGGTTAACCCCGGGTTAGTGGGATGGTACAAGTGGTGCTAACATTGTTTTTACCGCAAAAGTATGGAGGAGTTACTTGTATAGTTACTTGTATGTATAATTAATTAAATCAAAGGAGTTTATCAAAGGAGATCTAAAAAAAAGCGTTTTGAGGAATTAATTCTCAGCAAGCCTGAAATCGTTTTAATACCTTAATTTTGGTTCTAAATGCGTGTAATCCGAATTTGTGCAATCCCAAGTGTGCATAAGTTTTAGCAGCCTTGGGATATACATTTTTCCTTGGATTGACAAAACCACTCGATGTAGAAGGAACCCGCCATCGATTACAATGGCACTACCAGCTAGGTTTGGTGGATCAGACACTGGTGAAAAGGCGTCATGTTAACATGGTCATACCAAAAAATAAAGAAATTCAAAATGGCGGTCATTTATTACAACTTTGACTACGTATTCATATCAAGGTACCTTTCGGATCCTCAGATATCAATTTTCATCATGATTGGAGCAAATTTTCCGTCAGACGTGTCCTTTTCGAGCTACAAGCAAAAAACTGAAAAAGAGCAAAGATTTTTGCTCACTGTAAATGTTGTATCGACTTGTGAAAGAGCCCTTGACTCTTGAGGCCTACATACAGAATAAATTTTTGACTTTTTGAATTGTTCGAATCTTTAATGAGAGAATTGCAATAAAAATTTGTACCTACATTGTATTGTAATTGTAGTTAAGGGATCTGTACCTAAATAGTCTAAAGTTAATTAAATTGATACCATTGTGTATCGACAATTATGTAAACTTGTGTTGTGTGCAATAAAGTGATTACTACTACTACTACAATTAAGCCATTTATATTTAACTTA
The DNA here is from genome assembly GCF_963556715.1 of Cydia fagiglandana. Taxonomy (NCBI): domain Eukaryota; kingdom Metazoa; phylum Arthropoda; class Insecta; order Lepidoptera; family Tortricidae; genus Cydia; species Cydia fagiglandana. The sequence continues at coordinate 1,469,781 of NC_085951.1, read as the reverse complement.
TTCTTGGGAACCTATAATGTCCCACTGCTGGGCAAAGGCCTTCGTAACCCAAATGAATCAATTAACTTAAGACTACTCTCAGCTTCCTAAAATACGTTCAATTTTTATGCATTTCACTCGGATAAGATGCGAGAAACATCTGAGTTTATCCATTGGTACCACTTTTGGACATTGGGTTTAAAAATGAAAGCGTAAATCACGATCTTCGGTCCTAATTAATTCCTTCGTTAGGGTAAAGTCCACATCTAGGGTAAAGTCCCCAACCCGCTCGCCTTTATCTTTCCTTCACCTGACGTTTACGCTTCGGGGGATTTTTTTTACTTTTTACAATGGGGTGGTTTAAGGTTATAAAGGTTCTATTGGCTCTTTTGCTAAGCCTATATTAGTAAGGCTATCCTTAAACCTAAAATGTCACTTTCGTGTAAATTAAGTCTTCTTTAAAAATGCCCTAAGAAAGTACTATCAAAAATTAGTTCTTTAGGGTTGTAATCGCCCATATCCAAAAATATCCAAAATTTTCGTGTTTTGTTTCGATTTTTGACCAAGTTGCGTTCGGCGCTCGAAGTCTCAAACTTGGATTATTCATTGGGCCAACATCAAACACAAGTTTGCAAAAAATCAGAACTACCGGATCGTAAACGTAATTTACTTTCTATATATCTCTTTCGCACTAATATGTCAGTACGAGCGAGATGGATAGATAGTTAATTACGTTCACGAAAGTGTTTATGTCAATTCCAAACTGATGGTAGCCATACTGTATTACTGTGTATGTTACCATCAATATCATAATATCCTTTTAATCTTTTTGATGTGACATTTACTTGCTGCCAGATTAAATGTACATCACTGGTTCAGTGACCCAAAGAGGATCTTGGCCTCTGACACAAGAGAGCGCCATTCTGCCCTATTCTGCGCCACTTCACGCCAGTTGGGTATTCCGAGGGCCAGATTAAATGTAAATATTTAATTTGTTGCATTCAGTATCCTTGCCACGAGTTTGACACTGACATATTCGCTAGCGACTGGGCGGTGTGGAGAGCCATGTGAACCGTGGAGTCAAGAGCGGTGCGGATCTATTGATCGGTATTGGACTGCGTCCACGTCCAGGCCTTCTCCCATCCAATTTGCCGGTCACAAAAAGCTTTTCGAGGCTGCCACCTGAAGTTCTACCATGAGTTCCGTGAATGACAGTCGATAGTGAGAAAGTTAAGGAAAATGTATGGAGTAATTGTACAGTGCCTCTACCGGTCACGTAAAGAACTAAAAAATTCAATTTATACCATGAGTTACAAACGTTTTTACGCGAGTTTTCCATACGTGCCTAACTTCACACCTAAAACGCTCTCTTTCTAATTATATCATGAAAACTGAGCCAGACTTATTCTACGTAAATACTTTACGCGATTAAATGTGACAGTTGTCATCGAAAAATACGTGCGATTCCGACGTGACATTTCTGTTAACTTGTAAACACCAGAAATACGCAAAACTATCCATTCAGTTTTCAACGTAATATGTATTAATTTATAACAGTATGTGAACTTCAAGCATAACTTTAAGGGATAAAACAATAATAGCTCGAAAAAAGACTGATTTAGTACAAAGGTATAATGCTCTTTTGCAGCGCAATTCGGGCAACCAATGTCACTTTTACGTTAGATAGAGTAAGATATCTATTAGATGTGAATTGGATCTCTGTCATATCCTGTGGAAATCGTTCAAGAGTATCTCCAGAATCGCGCAAATGTCAAATTTGACAGGTTAGATCTTAAACATATCGTTATCGTATCTTGGTGATGTCTAAAAGATATCTGATAGATATCTATTACAAAATCCGAATCGGGCCCTCTTAACCCGTACCATGAGTCATTGACAGTGTCAAAACTGACATATACGCTGTCGAGAACGTAATTTACTTTCTATACATCTCGTTCGCACTAATATGCAAGTACGAGCGAGATGTATAGAAAGTAAGTTACGTTCTCGATAGCGTTTTATGTCAGTGCCAAACTGATGGTAGCCATACTGTTATTCGACCAAGGTACAAGTTGCAACTATTTAAACGTCAAATCCAACATGACCGTGTGAATCGGAATCATAATTCAATAGTACTCGAACTCATTTAATTCAACAATTCGAATAGGGATCATCGCACTTGACAAAAACTTAATCCGGCCGACAAAACGATTCAACTCGATGGGAACCATTCGATACAAAAACTCGGACTTTTTACTATCGACTTGTATTAAAAACTTACGTTGAATGCGATTGAAACAACTTTATATTTACACATGGTTATCGTCATTCTGTTCAAATTTAGACTGTATCTCATTAGAAATAGAAGCTGCGTTCGATTTTAAAGAGTGTAAATATAATTTTGTCTTTCACAGATCGTCAAAAAAGTCACGTTCGAAATTGGACTTTAATTCTCATGGGTTAAGGTTTGATATGGGTTGGCAGGGTGGAATTTGTGTTTTGGACATAGAAATGATATTGACAACAATGGTGATAAAGCATCGATGAGCATCTTTGAGATTGATTTCAATCAGGTGGACGGTAGGTGGCCACCGAATTACGATATCGAAATAGCCGTAAGGTATGTTACTCTACTCATAGGTACAGTCATCAGCAACAGTATCTCACACAACTAGGGCCGCAAAAATATGTGACACGTTCTTATTTGGAGCGCAATAAGAGCGCGTCATATATTTTTGCGGCCCTATTTGTGTAAGATACTATTGCTGATGACTGTACATGGGCAATACTTAAAGTTTCTGGATTTTGAGAAATGAGACGACTTATTTTTTCTAAGTGGTCAATCCAGGAATGTTCAGTATGCCCTACGTACTAGAGACAGACCACACTACTTGCATCATTCACTAACCTAGAGTTACCATGTTTACCAGTACAATTTGATACTGGGTTAACGGTTTAACCGCTTAACCCTGTGTTAGAGGGATAGTGGAAGTGGGCCTAAGTATTTTTGCCAAGTGTCATGCCGTATATTTTTCCTATGGGATATGTATGCATAGTTACTGTCAGTACAAAATTCATGGTTCGTTAAAATAATAATACTTACTTTTACACTTCTTAATTTTTCTGACATCGAATCTAAACACAATTTTGCAATAACGTTCCATATTCGTACCTACTTATTCTGCTACTTACGTACCTTATTTTCTATTCACACTCAAAATTATGTAAATAAAAACAGGTAAGCTGAAATTGAAAGCTGAAGTGTGAAATTGTAGGTAAATATACAATTGTATAGAGTAGATGTCAAAGTAGAGTAAATTACCAGTCAAACCACGTCTAACGAATTAAAATCGACTTCGATTCAAATGGAATCAATCAACAATCAAATTGTCATTTCAGTTTTCCCATCAGTAACGGTATTATTTCGACACTGTGTCTAAAATAAAAACGCCTATTGTGATATTTGTGATTTTGTCTGTCTGTATGTTTTCTTATCAAACATACATACCTATATGTATAATACAGGGTGGCCAAAAAATAAGTGCATTCCCGTTGCCATGGTTTTGGGATTATACTGATCAACTCTTACTATGGGACCAACTCCGAAATCGCGAAAAAAATATTTGGCTGATACATTTTGGCTGGTCCATTTTCTATGGGAGGGTAAATTTTTTTGGCCAACCTGTATATACATATATGTTAGTGTACGAATAGGCCTGTTAGGCGGTTATCACACTGGCACCACATCAACCAGTTTGGTACCCCCCCCCCCCCACCCCTACTCACCCTTTAGTTACTCATTAAGTAATTGCATGCCTATACTCTCGGCCCTATTCTAACTTTAACACTAGAGATCATCTAGAGATGAATAAGATACGATATCGAGAATATAATATAGTCATTTGTAAGTTAGATAGGTATGTCAAATTTGACGTTTCCGCGATTCTGGAGGTCCTCTTGACCGATTTCGACAAGTTATGACTTAGATATCCAAGTCACATCTAGTCGATATCTAATGTAAATCTAGTTGATCTCTATGTCGTCTCTAGATCTTGTGATTATCTCGTTTCCCGAATACGCGTGTCTTTATCTTTAGGTATTTAAATAAAAGTAAACAAAATCTACCCTCAAATGTCTCCTTACATCAGTTGAGGGTAGATGAAAACATTACACGATCAAATTATGTAGGTTAAAGTCAGGTCGTTCAGTGACTGATCCTGGCGGTTTTGTGATTGGTCGGTTAACCAACAAATGTTACAACTACCCGAAAATTTTCAAATTGTTTGTTTACTTTCATTTAAATATACCTAAAGATACAGACTCTACTGCCGTATTCGAACTTCAAGATATTCACAAGAGACGACACGTACTAGATCCATTCTAGATACGTTATAGTTTAGATATCAACAAGTTCTCTTTTGCAATGCAATTCGGGCAACCAATATCACTTTTACGTTAGATAGAGTAAGATATCTACTAGATGTGAATTGGATCTCTAAGTCATCTCCTGTGGAAATCGTTCAAGAGTATCTCCGGAATCGCGCAAATGTCAAATTTGACAGGTAAGATCTTAAACATATCGTTATCGTATCTTGGTGATGTCTTAAAGATATCTAATAGATGTCTATTTCAAAATCCGAATCGGGCCCATAGTCATTGTCTCTATTTACTTTGTAACTCTTAGGCTCACTTGCACCATTTCACTAACCCGGGGTTAACCGGTTAAACCTGGAGTTACTATGGTAACCAGTACAATTTGACACTAGGTTTACGGTTTAACCTCTTAACCCTGGGTTAGTGGGATGGTGCAAGTGGGCCTTAAAGACCTAAAGAATATGTCGATCATTAACTCCATTAAACGGACAGTCATTAAAGTATAAATATTAGCGTCCGTTTTTACAGTTGTCATTACCCCGGATATGTTTCGTCAGCTGCTTGCATTCCTTTTCAGTATAAAACCGGGCAAGTGCGAGTCGGACTCGTGCACGAAGGGTTCCGTACCATAATGCAAAAAAAAAAACAAAAAAAAAAAAGCAAAAAGAAACGGTCACCCATCCAAGTACTGACCACTCCCGACGTTGCTTAGCTTTGGTCAAAAATCACGTTTGTTGTATGGGAGCCCCATTTAAATCGTAATTTTATTCTGTTTTTAGTATTTGTTGTTATAGCGGCAACAGAAATACATCATCTGTGAAAATTTCAACTGTCTAGCTATCACGGTTCGTGAGATACAGCCTGGTGACAGACGGACGGACGGACGGACGGACGGATGGACAGCGAAGTCTTAGTAATAGGGTCCCGTTTTACCCTTTGGGTACGGAACCCTAATGACGGCGCGAATCCTCTCGGGTACCAAGGGTTCTGTAACTTTTTAGCTTTATTTTCAAAAACACATATATAGTTTACATACATACACACATAGGTACATAGTTTTTTTCTGTACAAAAACTCTGATTAAGATTTGGAAGTTATTCTGTTTTTTAAAACGATATTCTCAAGTAAGTAATGTTCATGTCAAGTTTCATGTTATTTTTAAATGACGTCATGTTAAAATGAGAGCGTAACTGCGATTTTGTAAAACTTAGTAAGAAAAATATTCCTTAAAAATCTTTATTAACGTTTTTTTGGACCACTCTGGACATAAAAATTAACTTTCCGCATCAAAAACCAAATCAGTGTCAGTCTGACTGCATTATTTCATGATAAAATTATTTCGAAAAATAAATAAGCTCGTTTTTAGGGTTCCGTACCCAAAGGGTAAAAGGGAACCCTATTACTAAGACTTCGCTGTCCGTCCGTCCGTCCGTCCGTCTGTCACCAGGCTGTATCTCACGAACCGTGATAGCTAGACAGTTGAAATTTTCACAGATGATGTATTTCTGTTGCCGCTATAACAACAAATACTAAAAACAGAATAAAATAAAGATTTAAATGGGGCTCCCATACAACAAACGTGATTTATGACCAAAGTTAAGCAACGTCGGGAGTGGTCAGTACTTGGATGGGTGACCGTTTTCTTTTTGCATTTTTTCCGTTTTTTTTTTGCTTTATGGTACGGAACCCTTCGTGCGCGAGTCCGACTCGCACTTGCCCGGTTTTTGGACTTTATACTTTGTTATATTTTGTTCAACACACCTTCTTCTTCTTCTTCTTCAATTAAAGAGGTATCCTCGAATCTTGTATCAAGAGGTCAAGGCTATGGCTTATGAGAGGGAGAAACCTTACCCACCCTAGGGCCACTTGCACCATTCACTAACCCCGTTAACAGGTTAAACCTGGATTGTCACCATGGTTACCAGTACAATTTGACATTAACTCAACGGTTTAACCGGTTAACCCCGGGTTAGTGGGATGGTGCAAGTGGGCCTTAACTGGACCAAATCTTTTAAGAAATTATAGTTCCCGAATGATTTCCCAACAACACTCACTGCCGTATTCGAAGTTCAATATATTTACAAGAGACGACACGTACTAGATCCATTCTAGATACGTTATAGTTTAGATACCAACTAGTTCTCTTTTGCAGCGCAATTCGGGCAACCAATGTCACTTTTACGTTAGATAGAGTAAGATATCTATTAGATGTGAATTGGATCTCTAAGTCATATCCTGTGCAAATCGTTCAAGAGTATCTCCAGAATCGCGCAAATGTCAAATTTGACAGGATATCGTTATCGTAAAAGATGTCTAATAGATGTCTATTTCAAAATCCGAATCGGGCCCTCAACCTTTTCCGCATCATTCACAAGCTGTATTAACCACTATTAAGAGTATTAAGCCAAAATCTGCAATTAACGATCGTAATTACAGCGATCGGTATGAGCTTTCCGCCCTCGAGGATATCCTCAAGCATGTAGATGAAAGAATGTTATGGACATACCATTTTTCTTGACATTTTTAATTTTCGAAGAGATAAAGGCCTCTTTGGTGTTTGCAGTGTGTCACCAACTCACCAATCCTTTTTTTGATGTTATAAAGTGTCCCACTGTTGGGCAAAGCACTCCCCTCTAGATATTATTTCCTCCCGTTTACGTGCAGTATCCATCCAGTTGCTGAGGAATGAGTCCAGTAGGTCTACGATGGTCAGCTCTTTATATCAATATAATAAATATTTATTTAATATTTCCGATTAAAAACTAATACTTAACAATATGCTCTTTATATTAATCTTTATATCGTTCGATTAAAATACGTCAGAAAAACCTGCCTCAAACCAACTTCAAAGATGATTTAATAAAGGCCAGCCGTGTCTCACTCCGCGATTTCGTCGCTTTGCTACAGGTAGCTCAAAGTACATCCGTTCCATCCCAATTTTGGTGGCAAGCCATAAGCCGCGCGTGCCGCTGTCGCCACCTAGCGGCCATATGTGTCCTGATCGTAACAGACGCGTTTTGTTAGAGAGTGAGTCTTCTGTACCTAGTATTATTATTTATTCTGTGTAAAGGCGTATCCACACCGCGCTCAACGCTGCGACCGGCGCATACGCTTAGCCGCACTTAAAGACAGGTGATCGGAAACATTCGGCGGCCGCCCAAGCACGCGACTTACCAATCGCTAATTGTGACGTAGCCTTAAGAAGGTTTAGATTTAACGGCTGGTTTCGATATTGAGCATACTCAATATCGAAACCAGCCGTACTACTGCATAACTACATAATCTACATATAGATATAGTACTACTACTACATATAGTTACTAACTACATATAGTTGGTTCGATACGGTAGTGGAATGACAGCTTTTCCGTACAAACGTAGTTCCCATATTCCTCACTGGATATTTCTTACATCATTGAAGTTATTTTTGCCCAGTTCTATTTAGGTACCTACATAAACCACAGAATATCCCATCTTCTGATTTTTTTAAATTTTTTTTAAGAGTTAGGAGCGTTTAAAAATTTGTATAATATTTGCATTTTCGCTCCTAAATCACATAATAATCAAAAAATCGAAAAAACGTCAAACGGAAACGTAACTGTGGGTACCACCACCAAGCAGTCGTCCTAGAAATCTTCTTAAAAAGTGGTCTAGAGAAGTAGGAAACAGTTCAGAATTACTTTTCGAGGCGCGGATTATCAATTTATTATTAATTTTATTATTTCATTGTTCACGCGGTCACGCGGACCTTGACAAAAAAAAATGGCGACCTATATCACAGATCACAGATCTTGGAGAATGAGGAGAAACTTGGGGGTTGAAGAACTGGTGGGCAAGCCCAACATCATCGGCGAGAGCAAGGCTGCTCGACTTCGCTGGCTCGGCCATGTGGAGAGGATGGGAGAGGATCGTGCGGCCAAAAGAGCTTATCTGGGGCGACCAACTGGGAGACGTCCGGTCGGAAGGCCTAGGTACCGATGGATCGATGAGGTCCAGAAAGACCTGTGTGGCATGCAAGCAGCTGAATGGCGTCAGATCGCACAGGAAAGGAACGAATGGCGCAATCTATTGTCGGAGGCCAAGATCCACTTCGGGTCGCGGAGCCAGCGAAGTAGTAGTAATATATCACAGATCACTGAACTATCTATTCATTCGTGACTCTGCAAGATCGCCTTGACGGCCCACCACCAATTAACTAGTCACAAAAAGTATCGTCAATGCCCCATTTCCCGGACGCTCCAGGAATGCCGCCATTTTCGCCGATCGCGCTAATGTATGGGCTTGACCTATATTGGGGTTCCGTGGATACAAAATAAAGTTTTGTGGACCATAATACTAGAGATGCCCCGAATAGTGAATTTGTCCGAATACCGAATACCGAATATTCGGCCCCTCTCTCGGCCGAATACCGAATATTCGGCATGACATGCGAACATTTTGAGTCACAATATGGAGTAACTACTTTCCAAGAACACATTTTTTAAATATTAAATATACCTAGTTTTTGGTTATTTTTTTGTGTAATTTTCCTTTTCAGGTAGATGCAACAGATATTCGATATTCGGCTGAATAGTAAGGCAACATTGGGCCGTATACCGAATATTCGGCAAAGTGGCTGAATAGGCCGAATACCGAATAGTTGCCGAATATTCGTGGCATCTCTACATAATACCTTACCATACCTTTAAGGAGCCTTCATCAAAATTTGTCAAATAAAGTACGAAACAACAACAAATAAAAATTAAGTTTAGATTAACAGTATAAAACTTATAGCTCAGGCATTCCTATGAATAGGTAAGTACCTAATCTATTCCAAATAAATATCGAACCAAACAATTCCAAACAACAATGCTTATTCTAATTAATCAAAAAACTACATCTCTTTAACCACTATAAATCTATAAAACCAATTTTGAGCTTTAATTTATTGTGTTAGAGTTCAATTTCGATTGAGCTGTTTGGTTTGTATAAAATTGATTCAATTATTATTATTTAAGGCGAACTGTACAATGCATGAATGGATGTCGTGTTATTTGTTACTGCGCCTTTACTTATTCTCCGGTGTCGCGCGGTTGGATAGTGTGGAAGGGGCTTTATTAGAATATGAAAATACATACTTACATAATAATCACGCCTATTTCCCGGAGGGGTAGGCAGCGAAAATGTAAAAATAGAAATAAAATAAATATTATAACACAATCTTACCGACCAAGTCGTGACTTGGTGGTGATGTAGGTACTTACTACGTTCAACTAATATGCCAAGTAGATGACACATTACGTTTTGTTATTTTATATAGGTACTTACCGTAAAACTAGTGTTTTAATAGTCCAGGAGAACGTAACTACTGACAGACAAAAAAAATGTTTTACCCACGAACTTATTTTATTTTATTTGTTCAGCTATGTATGTCAAGGTATCCAAAAGGTACCTACCTACTTACCTTGGTGACACCAAGCTGAGTGGAAACCTTTTCAGTAATGTTATAAAGTGTTTTTGTGGCATGTGTTAATGAAGTTTTGTTGTTTAAACGTCCTGGATAAATATTATTCTATTCTATTCAATAAAGCCGTCTCCACACTGGCCGACTCGGTCGGTCAGCCGGGCGGGCCGATCTAGCGGCCGATCGCTACTGTGGGCGAGCCTACAACAGCGGCTTAAATCATGCGCGGACGTAATGAATGCCATTACGACACCATCGATTATTATCCCGTACCTGCGTATGCTATAATAGAGCCTTGACTTTCTTTGTTGGTATACCTATTGATAATTTTTAATATCTATGTAAATGTGGCAGGAAACATCAAATATTTTATCGATATATTGACATTTTGACGTTTCCTCAGTAATAATGCAGTCGACTGCATTACTGCCGCAAAGGTCAAAATCGATCTCGCCGCTCAGTTTTTTGACATTCGCGGCAGCAATGCATTCGGCAGTAATGTCGCGTTGCAGTACTGCAGCAGTAAATTATGACTTACGCTAGACCGGGCCGGGGCCGGGCCGGATTTTGCGACGCTTCGTTTTTGGAAAGCACCACGTGATCACCGATCAGTCGTCATAGAAAATGACATGTCGGACGCCTCGGCCCGGGCACGGCCCGGTCTAGCGTGAGTCATCGTTTATACTCGTGTCGTGTGGTCTGGATCCAGACGTCACCTTTAGCTTCCAATCTCACTCCTAACATCAAACAAATCACAAGCAATTCCGAAAGCTAATATATTCATTCATTCATTCATTCAATATCTCATAAAATCGGAGAACGTAATAAAAGCACAAAAGCGCTCAAATATTAACAGGTAATAGTTTTCTCGAGATCCATAGAAAGATGATTTAATATTGTTGTAAATCAGATTTCAGAAGCAATCGGTGCAATTACGCGGATTGTATGGCTTTCGAATAAATGTAAGGCTGTCAAGTGATGAACACATAAATGCCCTACCAGGATTCGAACCCGGGACCTCCTGCTTCGTAGGCAGGGTCACTACCGACTAGGCCAGGAGGCCGTTAAAATTCCAGTTTCTACAATGTAGTTATGTAAAAATATGGACATAGATCAGTAGTTGCTGATTCACAGTGATGACTGTAGGATGCTGAGTATTCGGTAATCCGCTACTGACATCGAATTACGGCAGATTAGTCTAAATTATTGCGTCTGGCCGCAGCGCAGAGTAGTGCTGTACGATGGTTCACTCAAGTATTTTATACTTCTGAAGTCCGTACCCTAATTATTTGCTCGTGAATCAAACCCTGCCTACGAAGCAGGAGGTCCCGGGTTCAAATCCTTGTAAAGGTATTTATTTGTGTGTTGCTCAGAGATATATTGTTTATGAGTTATCGATGTTTTCTAGTCTATATATATCGTCGTCGTCTAGTACCCACAACACAAGCTATTATATATTGCGCCACTCTGGGGCTAGATCGACTTTTGTTTGAGATTGTCCCATAATATTTATTTATTTATTTACCTAACCGCGCGGAAGCTGTGAATCATGATTCACAGCAATGCGAAGTTAATGACAGTCAGATGTCTGCTACTGCTGCGTGGAATTATGATGATGATGATTGATTAATACTACCCTATGTGGCCTATGTCCTTAATTCTCCAGGAGACAAAGTATCTCTTTACCAAATTTTATCTAAATCAGCGGTTTGAGCGTAAAGACCGACAGGCAGAGTCTTTCGCATTTATTTTACGAGAATTGGGATTAAATTTATTAAAAAGTACAGAAGTTACAGAAATAACCGCATTCAATATTGATTTATAAAGTTAATAGTTTTTGTTGAAATAAGTTGTATTAGGAAGACAAAAATAGGTAGGTTTGGAACTTACAGAAATAACCACATCCAATAAATTAGTTTAGAAGGTAAAGTTAATAATGGGGTTGGCTTAGAAAATTTTCTCCTTCTCAACGTTTTTTCATTGTTCATCGAACAACCTAGCAAAAATTTTAATAGCAGCCAGCCACACCATGGCATCAGAGGCAATTTAAGGTTGTTACCTCAACCGATCCAGAGAAAGAGATCTTAGCGACGTCTGGATGATGTGTGAGCGCGGCTCCGGCAGTGGGGCCATAGCCGTTGACTACATTGACTACGCCTGAGGGCACTCCAGCTTCTTTAAGCAGCGCAGCCAACGCCAAGGCCGTTAATGGTGTCTGTTCAGCCGGCTTCACGACTACCGTACAACCTTCAATAAAATATGATGTAAGTAGGTGACATTAAAACACATACACATACACTTCCATCCAGTTCCTAATTTTAACGCCTCTTGCACCATCCCACTAACCCGGGGTTAACCGGTTCAATCTGGAGTTACCATTGTACAATTTGACACTGAGTAAACGGTTTAACCGCTTAACCCCGGGTTAGTGGGATTGCACAAGTGGCGCTGAGACAATCAACCGCAGTGATCTCTCTGTGACAATTTCGTGGAATGACTCACTAAATGTGACACCAGACATTGTTTCCTCTATCAATTCATATCATCACTCATTTGAGAGCAGTTTTGGAGGTTACCTCTAGCTAGTGCAAATCGGGACAATCTATTAGTAAAACGAGAAGCATTTTTACTTTCTTATATAGCAAGACTTATTTTTGATATACCTACGTAACGACGTAGACCTAAAAATAGGAACCGGGTTCGAGCCAAACAAAATGGTTGCAGGTATGAGGGAAAAAACAGTGGCTGGCCGGAGAAAGCACTACAACGGGAGTTGTGGAAATCAGGGGGAGAGGCCTTTGCCCAGCAGTGGGACGCTACAACAGGCTAATAAAAAAAAATTACCTTAGTGGCAGTTTGTGTTCAATATGCAATAGGTATTTTATGATTGTATAATAAAGACACATATAATCTTCTGTCTAGTAATGCCCATTTGAAATGCTCTGCGACATAGCGCATCCTCGGAAGCCTTGGCAACCTAACCTAGGTACTTAATTACCATTATAGGTATTTTATGAGCAGGTTTGTTAATTAGGTATATAGATTATTTTATTTTATTTATTTAAAAACAATACAAAGCTACTAACTATTCACTATTTCATACGACACAAATTAAAAAAGATTTTCCCGACTCCCCGATTTTTCTTTTATTGAAAAATTTTCAGGATGACGGAGCCATATGGGTTAGCTAGGTGTACAGCTCACGCAGCCACTATAGAGTAACTACAATCACGTAAGACTTGAGATACAAATACGTACACTACACAACATGCTCGGCCCGCAGTGTACACAAGCAGCGAATACCAGTCGACAATAAAATTGATAGCGCGCTGCGCGTGGGCAACATCGAAGTCAGCCGATCAAACTATTACGCGACGGATATATTTGTCATATGAGGACGTGGAGTCACTGTTCTACTAATACTTCGAATATAGCTCTCTTTACTTGTGAATGCTAACAAATAACAATACATATATGCTAACGAACAAAAGTCACAATTAAAGGCAAACATATTGAAAATAGGTTGCCGAACTCACCACAGGGACAGATTATATAATAGTTCTTACGAACAGATACTTATCTCTCAAACAAAACGCAAATACCTACCGTTTTGATACCTACACAAAAATACAATGGAGTGACCTTCAACGCGCCGCTTCCCGCACCGCGGGCACCGGCACAACGCTAGGGTTGCTGACGCTTAGAAATGATAAATAAATACCTACTTAAACAGCGGAGTGAAATAAAAGGAAAGCTAAATCTTAAATTATACCTAATATTCCAATTATGCGTTAGTGTTTACGAAATAGTCATTTTAAAAGGTCATATGTACCTGCAGTAACCGCACTGTTTACGCCGTTTTATAAACCATGCAATAATCCCAGCAAGAATTAGTTTTAAACTTCGTGTAATTTAAAACCAGATAGAGATTAATGTTACACAATAAAGAAAAATAATAGATACCTCATGAATACAGGTAATTAATTATAAGTTAATCAGAGCAAAAATTAGTAGGCACTTTCCGGTGTAAAGTTAACTTACTGTCGTTAAAATAAACATTTACCAAAATAAATTAAAAATTTGCTACCTATTTCAAATAGATAGATATCTAAAACTGTCATACATAATAAACATTACATGTTTAATTACAGAAATTCAATAGTAGGTAGGTACCTACTACGTAGCTTGTAACTATCGTAAAAATTTACAGTGCGGCGCGCGGACATGCGTACGTGAGCGCGTGTGGCAACCAACTGGCTCGCTTTTCTACCGTGAACGGGAGCAGATTCGTAGGTATAAATCCGAGCTCGCGCGGAGAGTTCCATAGGCCTGCCACAGGGTCCAACACGCTCCCCAAGTGAGCCTTAAGTGCCGCGACAATACTAGGAATCTTCCTAGCATTATTTTCAATACATTTCATTTTTTACGATACCTAACATAAAACATAATTCCCTACTCTTTTATACAAACCCTATAAAAATGTCGTTAGCGCGATTTAGGAATAGCCGCGCTCGGTTCGGCGTCACTATCTAGCGTGTCATTTGGTAAACATTTTTCTAAGAAACTACAGAGACGAATAGGGGCCGTAGCCAAGATCAATCATATATCGACAAATGCCAGTAGAAAAGTAAAAAAAAATATCAGGATGACAAACCCAACGAAAAGTTACATCATCATTTCCTTACTTATGTAAGTTTCGATTGGCGTTTTGTTTTCTATAAATGATCGTCGCTTGGCTAGCTCATCAACTCATCGACGGATCGGTGCGGCGATCAATTGAGCATCGCCAATGTGATTATCGATCAATTGGTGTCAATTAATTACGTCTGGATTAATGTTGATCCCTCAATGAGTAACTCGAACGTACTATTCAACTGTAAACTGGCGATTTTATAAATAGAAAATGATGGGCACCTTACCAAGGGCGCAAAATTTTGAAAGGTATTTTTAATTTTTAGCTTTAGTTTTTAGTTGTAGTTCATTTTAGTTTTGTATTCATTTTATAACACTTATTTTATAATAAATGAGTTTTCTTCGTTAATAGAAAATACGCAGTAATGTTCTAGTTCTAGTAGAAGGTACCTAGCTGCTTAATCAGCCACTAGTTGGAACTTGATGGAAACTAGTTTATTACTTAAGAGGAAAGGAGATAAGTATAACATAACATTCGCGTTTTGAATACATACCTAATAAAACATATTTATAGTTCGATTTTTCGTTTTTGGACCCGGGTATGTCCTTAAACTACGTCCAAACCAGCGGTGGTAGGTCCCGCAAGGGGCCGCCTGGTTTGCTACCACCCTCCCGCCGGAGTCAGGCGCCAAGCAGCCTTGCTGCGTTTCGTCTATGAGCGGGAGTACCAGTGCCTTTGGGGGATGATTTGCTGTCAGTTGTGTTGCATAATGCCGGTTTTTGGATCCTTGAGTGACGTCGGGCCGAGCAGCTCTCGCTGGAGGGTAGCGGGATCCGAGGCACGGTCTTGCCGGTGGCCGACCGCAGGAAGTTGGGGGCCCAATTGTACGACAGCCACGTGCGAGAGGCTGCCCCGCCACCTAGCGAAAAATCCTGGAATAGCTCCACCGTGCCAGTTGGCGACTGGACGGGAGGACCCGGTGGGTTATTTCAGGGGGGCTCGGGCGTCCCCGCAGTCTCCAAGTGAGCTCCTCATTGTCCGGATTAGCTCAAGTGATCCAATTGGTAAACGCAACACCTCAACAGGCATTTTTTCACCCATCCCACACTCCACAAATATGAAAACAAAAAGAAAAAAGAATAGGGTTAAACACCGGCTGCACTTCCTCCCATTGAAAGTGCACCTCACCAACATCAGGGGGTTGCACTCAAATATCGATCCGGTCCACCACCATCTTGAAACCGAAAAACCGCACCTATTCTTTTTGACGGAGACGCAAATCAAAACCCCAGCGGACGCGTCGTACCTCAACTACCCAGGCTACTCACTGGAACATAAGTTCAGAGCACGTGCTGGGGTCTGTGTGTACGTCCGCGACGACATTTGCTGCAAGCGTCTCCGTTGCTTTGAGGCTGCCGGGTTTTCCACTTTGTGGATTATGGTCGACTCGGGCTCAGAGAAAACTCTGTATGCCTGTGTCTACCGATCGCACAGCGGAAACCAGGAGACAACTAGGCTCTTTGACCACCTTACTGAGATGGCAGATAAAGCCCAACAGCGGTACCCCGCGGCTCAACTCGTATTCCTTGGGGACTTTAACGCCCACCACGAGGAGTGGCTGTTCCCGTACAAGAATACTTGCCACGCTGGGAGGGAAGCGCGCAAATTTGCTGTATCCCTAAACCTTACCCAGCTGGTAAATGTTGCGACGCGGATACCGGATGTTACTGACCATACACCCAATTGCCTTGACCTTCTGCTGACAACTGATCCAGACAGGCACTCGGTTTCGGTCTCAGCTCCGCTAGGATCGTCCGATCACTGTCTGGTGAAATCCGTGTCGATCCACTCTCCTCCTGATCTCTGCCCTAGGGGCTAGAGGTGTGCGCCGATGGCAAAATCATCGGCGGCGGCGTCCGATGATTTTTTGACCGGCGGCGGCGGCGTGATCGGCGTGAAATCGGCGTGGCATAATTTTTGATACTGCATGAGAACGTGGCTGCAGAAACTCTACATTAAAGCCTTCTGAGTATTTACTAGGCTATCCAAAACATATTATGTGTGTTTTCTTAATTATTGCCGAAAATTATATCCCATCATGTCACTTGGCAACCATTTATTACCAATACCAACCTAACGGTTACCAACGGCATGTTTAAATATTAAAACAAAGATATTTTAAAACGCTACATTTTAGGCAATATTTTTACTTACTTTGTAGGCGGAAAACAAATAAAACACAAGCAAAATTCTTTATAAGTTAAGTCTTAAATCTATAGATATTGACTTTTCCCAGCCGCTGTCGCCTCACCTAGGATTTGTTACGAAATTATGATGAACTACATACTTTATATGTGTCTGAACTGAAGTTTAACACAAATGTATGTTAGAATAAAGATGTCATCGTTTTCGAAAGTAAACGTCTGTGACAGGTTGATTCAGCCGGCCTAGCCAAGGGTACAATCGCTATCGCTTCGACAACGAAAAGTATTATGTCTCTCTATCACTCTTCCGTATTAGCGCGACAGTGACAGTTGCGTTTCGATCGCTACTAAGCGTAAGCGATTGGCATCTTGGCTACGCGGCCAGATTCGCTCAACAGAATGTATTTGAAGTGTCCTTGGTCAAGCAGATCTTAGTAGAAAAAGGTGGCAAATTTGAAAAATGTAGGCGCGAAGGGTTATCGTCCCATAGAAAATTTCGCGCCTTTTTCTACTGACAAGTTTTGCTTGACCATCTATACTTTGTTTTCTTTACTGCTAGCTTAGTGATGATACTTGGTGATTTAAGTTCCTAAAAGTACCTAGGATTAATTGTTTAGGTATAGCTTATTACGAAGCTTTAACCTGAATTTCATAATTTTGATTGAAACATATATTGTTAAGTAAAGGAAGCTGATAATCGCCATAAAATTACTAAGAATTGATCGTATGTAGGTAATTTTAAATGAAACTTTATATTATTTGGTAAATAAATCAAATCATAAATAATTCCTTATACGTGTCACCAGCATCACACGAGAAATCATAAAATCAGCAATTATAACCGTGGTGACAACTTGCTGGAGATTCTAAGAAGAAAATAGCATGTTTATGTCCTAGGATATGAACTTGCTATTTTCTTGACTTCACTGATTAAATTGACAATCACGAGACTATTGACGTAATACAAAATGCGCTCTACAAAAAAGCTGGGCGATAAAATATCAAATAATAACCTGAGATCCAGAAACTAGATCTAGTTTAAATTAACGCTAAATCGATATCACAGCTAACACCGCAACGACAAAAATGATGCTTTTTTGGTTCACTGGCAAATAATAAGCGTAAAAGCATAAGGATCTTTAAATTATACCTCTGACACTATCTATTCACTACGCAACATGGAATAAGACACGATAGGTATCAAAACTTCCCACGCCGATTATACGCCGGTCAAATTTATCGGCGGCGGCGGCGTGGAAAAATCATCGGCGGCGGCGGCGCGGCGGCGCGGCGCACATGTCTACTAGGGGCACGAGGAGAGTATGGCGATACGAGTCAGCGGACTGGGATGAGATGCGGCATTTCTTTGCGTCTTTCCCCTGGCAGCAGGTCTGTTTTTCTTCGGGTGACCCCTCGTCTTCTGCTGAGGCTGTTGCGGATGTGATTCGGCAGGGAATGGAATATTTCATTCCGTTCTCCGACCTATCGCTCGATCACAAGACCCGAGCATGGTACAATTCGGACTGTGCTCGAGCCGAGGCTCTTAAGCAGTCTGCATACCAGGCTTGGGTACTAGCCCGCGATACCAAAGCGGGAGCACAGAGGGTTCGCGCGAAGAAAAAAGCCTTTAACTCAGCTGCCAAGTCCTGCAAACGGGTGCTTCGAAAGGCTCGATTCGACCACGTCAGTCGAATAGGGGCCAAACTCGCCTCCTACCCTCCTGGTAGCAAGCGGTTCTGGTCCCTGTCGAAAGCGGTCGAATCCAACTTCTGCCGACCCACATTGCCACCTCTGCAGAAACCTGATGGGACACTGGCCCACTCCGCGACAGAGAAAGCTAACTTGTTTGCTTCTCTGTTTGCGAGCAATTCACGTCTAGATGCAGGCTCAAAACTTCCACCTACGCTACCTCATTGCAGTTCCTCTATGCAGAGAATTGCTATACATCAAAAAAAGGTACGCCGAGCTCTGCTGAATCTTGACGTGAATAAGGCCAATGGACCAGACGGTATACCTGCACGTGTACTAAAGCAGTGTGCGCCTGAGTTGTCTCCTGTACTGACACGCCTGTACCGCCTCTCTCTCCAAACAAGAACGGTGCCGAAATCCTGGAAGCTTGCAAACGTGCAGCCAGTACCCAAGAAGGGTAGTCGTGCTGATCCCTGCAATTACCGACCAATCGCCATTACCTCCATGCTCTGTAAAGTCATGGAAAGGGTACTTAACGGCAAACTGCTGGCATACCTCGAAGCAAATGATCTGCTCAGTGACCGTCAATATGGCTTTCCCCGAGGTCGGTCTACTGGGGATCTTTTAGCGTATGTCACGCACTGCTGCGGCGAGGCCATCGAGAGGAACGGTGAAGCGCTTGCTGTTTCACTGGACATCTCGAAGGCCTTTGACAGGGTTTGGCACGCAAGTCTCCTTAGCAAGCTTCCTGCTTACGGCATCCCTGCTGATTTTTGTAGCTGGCTATCTGATTTCTTGAGTGAACGGTCGATCAGAGTAGTTATTGATGGCTGCTCTTCGGACCTCATGGCCATTGACGCCGGTGTTCCTCAGGGGTCTGTTCTCTCCGCAACCCTTTTCCTGCTCCACATTAACGACATGCTGCAACCCAGCATTGTAGGTTATGCAGATGACAGTACGGTTGTTGAGAGATATTTGGCTAGTGCAAGGGACAGCAGGGAGGATATACGTTCACAGAGAGAGGCCATGGTTGAGCGAATGAACTTGACCCTTAGTCTCGTTTCCCAGTGGGGTGATGACAATCTGGTCACGTTCAATGCCTCCAAAACGCAGGCGTGTCTATTTTCCGCTAAACGGAGTCCATTCGACCTAACTCCTTCTTTCCGGGGTGCATCTGTACCTATTACCGACAGCCTGGAACTCCTCGGCATGGAGCTGAGTTCAGTCCTCGGCTTCGGCAGCTTCATTGAGTCTAAAGCACAAACTGCGGCCCGAAAGCTGGGCGTCCTAAATAAGGTGAAGCGATACTTCACACCTGGACAGCTTCTAACACTTTACAAAGCTCAAGTCCGGTCGTGTATGGAGTATTGCAGCCACCTGTGGGATGGCTCAGCTAAATACCAACTCGCCGCTTTGGACTCAGTGGAGCGCAGAGCCAGGAGGATGATTGGCGACAAGAAGCTAACGGCTAAGCTTCAGACTTTGGCCCATCGGCGGAAAGTCGCCAGCCTGTCGGTATTCTACAGGTTGCACTTCGGGGAGTGTGCCCAAGAGCTACACGAGCTCATTCCACCGTCCCCATTCTACCATCGGACTTTTAGACGCACGGCCGGTTTCCATCCTTACTTGGTAGATATTCCGCCAATTCGCACTAAGGTCGTTTCTCAAAAAGTTGGCACCGCCACCTGTAAATAGGTTTATGTTAGAACTTTTTTTTCGTTATGTACTATTTTTATATATAAAAAATTAATACATATTTAGAGAGACTTTTTACACAGAGGCCTAATACTTTGAAAAAAATTAAATAAATATTGATTACAAAAAAAAATATTGTAACTACGTTTATCCGTTAACCTGCCGTGTCCCAACGCGAGGTACTGATGTTCCGAGCTATGAAAACCACACAAAATATTAACTTAATTGAACGGCATTACCGTATTTTATTAACATATATCCTTAAGTTTTAAAGTATTACTATCGCATAACAATATTATACTTATATTTTAAGTTATTCGGCTTCAAAGTTTGTCCAAGGCAATTCTTAACAGTCACCTGGCGCGTCACATTCACGACGATTGTATAACCCCCACCGCACCTTTCCCGTCTCACTCCGCACGAGCTGAAGCCGTCACTCATCAGCTATCACCTGGTAGGACGAAGACGTGGTTATTGTGCTTCGCAAATAAAACACAAACGACAAAGTATCGGAAATTGGAGTTTGTAATGGGTAAGTACTCTTTATCCTGGAGTCGATATCTTGCTAATTATGTAACCTATCGCATTACTATCAAGATATGTAACGTAAACAATAGTTTAGTTTTATATGCCTAAGTATGGAGTTCATCAAGCTAATACATTTTGTGTATTCGCGATATAAATGCCATTTTCCCCATCACCTGCATATCGTCCACCTGGCTAAAACTGCCAGGTGGATGAGATTTTGCGGCAGGTTAATGTCACTGATACCACAACTAATACTCGTAACTATATAATTATATAGCGGTTATATCGCTTTTGTGTGTTAATTTAGGAATAAAAACTATCCTGTCTGTTAAAACTGCATATTATTGAAATTTTTGTACTTTTGTCTTAAGTCTCGTTAACCTGTCCAAAAAAGTCAGGTGAATGATGCAATGGCAGGTGAACGAAGCGTCCCTCACCTGCCATATGACAGGTGATCGATAAATATTTAAAATCCACGTTACATATACTCAAACTAGATTTGTGACGTCCCACGGGAAAAGGTACCTTATGAGGGTTTTTAGTTTTAGACATATATTAAAATGTTTTGTAAAAAGTATAAGTATATGCAGATTAGTCCCGTTCTTGTCAAAACCCAGTTCTTATGATGGGATCTATGAAGAATCGAGGGAACTCCTCAAATCTTAAAGGCATACATATAGTGATTTTTGTGTTTTTATTTACAAATCAAGCATATACATTCACAAAAGTGACATTGGATGAAGTGGAACTGCTGATGAAGATCAGAACGAAACTCTTCAACGACGCATAGTTCACGTTTGGCGATTTGTCCTCTTCGTTATGTTTGTTAAGCAAGATAAGTTTATAAGCTGCATTTTTGTCAATCTCGAGTTCTAATGATGGGATCCATGAGGAATCGAGGGAACTCCTCAAATCTTAAAGGCATACATATAGTGATTTTTGTGTTTTTATTTTCAAATCAAGCATATACATTCACAAAAGTGACATTGGATGAAGTGGAACTGCTGATGAAGATCAGAACGGAACTCTTCAACGATGCATAGTTCACGTTTGGCGATTTGTCCTCTTCGTTATGTTTGTTAAGCAAGATAAGTTTATAAGCTGCATTTTTGTCAATCTCGAGTTCTGATGATGGGATCCATGAGGAATCGAGGGAACTCCTCAAACCTTAAAGGCATGCGTATAGTGACTTTTGGATTTACATCAGAAAATCAAGCATTTTCATTAAAAACTGTCGCATTTGATGAAGTGGAACTGCTGATGATGATTAGAACAGAACTCTTCAACGATGCATAGTACACGTTTGGCGATTTAGATTTTGACTTGGATTGGGACTGGGGCTGGGACCCGGACCCAGACTCGGGCCCGGACTCGGACCCGGACTGTGACTCGGACCCGGACCTAGACTCAAACCCGGAGTCGGACCTGGACCTGGATCCCGGCTCTTATCTGAACCTGAACCCGGACCTAACCTGACCTGACCTTGCACCAAACCTGAGTTCCACTAGGTACTGCGAGGGTTCAACATCAGCTCTATCTTGGGTACTGCGCTCCCAAGTGCTCATCAAGACGTGTCGAATGACCAAAACAGCATGTGTCTATGTTGCATCAAACCTGAGTTCCAGTAGGTACTGCGAGGGTTCAGCATCAGCTCTATCTTGGGTACTGCTTTCCCAAGTGCTCATCAAGACGTGTCGAATGACCAAAACAGCGTGTGTCTATGTTGCACCAAAACTGAGTTCCACTAGGTACTGCGAGGGTTCAGCATCAGCTCTATCTTAGTAACCACTTTTCCAAGTGTTCATCAAGACGTGTTGGATGACCAAAACAGCGTGTGTCTATGTTGCACCAAACCTGAGTTCCACTAGGTACTGCGAGGGTTCAGCATCAGCTGTATCTTGGGTACTGCCCTCCCAAGTCCTCATCAAGACGTGTCGAATGACCAGAACAGCGTGTGTCTATGTTGCACCAAAACTGAGTTCCACTAGGTACTGCGAGGGCTCAGCATCAGCTCTATCTGGGGTACTGCTCTCTCAAGTGCTCATCAAGACGTGTTGGATGACCAAAACAGTGTGTGTCTATGTTGCACCAAACCTGAGTTCCACTAGGTGCTGCGAGGGTTCAGCATCAGCTCTATCTTGGGTACTGCTCTTCCAAGTGCTCATCAAGACGTGTTGGATGACCAAAACAGCATGTGTCTATGTTGCACCAAACCTGAGTTCCACTAGGTGCTGCGAGGGTTCAGCATCAGCTCTATCTTGGGTACTGCCCTCCAAAGTCCTCATCAAAACGTGTCGAATGACCAAAACAGCGTGTGTCTATGTTGCACCAAAACTGAGTTCCACTAGTTACTGCGAGGGTTCAGCATCAGCTCTATCTTGGGTACTGCTCTTCCAAGTGCTCATCAAGACGTGTTGGATGACCAAAACAGCGTGTGTCTATGTTGCACCAAACCTGAGTTCCACTAGGTGCTGCGAGGGTTCAGCATCAGCTCGATCTTGGGTACTGCCCTCCCAAGTCCTCATCAAAACGTGTCGAATGACCAAAACAGCGTGTGTCTATGTTGCACCAAACCTGAGTTCCACTAGGTACTGCGAGGGTTCAGCATCAGCTCTATCTTGGGTACTGCCCTCCCAAGTCCTCATGAAGACGTGTCGAATGACCAAAACAGCGTGTGTCTATGTTGCATCAAACCTGAGTTCCACTAGGTACTGCGATGGTCCAGCATCAGCTCTATCTTGAGTTCTGCTCTCCCAAGTGCTCACCAAGACGAGTTGGATGACCAAAACTGCATGTGCCTATGTTGCACCAAACCTGAGTTCCACTAGGTACTGCCAGGGTGAATAATAGACAGTAAGATTGAATGTTTACTTATTCACAGAAACTTGTTGTTAAATTGGGAATCGAATCGAAGGTGAGGTGGGTCAGAATCCAAAATTTTAATCATCGTGGTGGACAATAAGGTCCCTTTTTACAGAAGATGACACATTTTTCGATTATTTTTAGAAGGCATTGAAAATGATGTGGTGGACAGGTGGATGACACTCATTACAGGTGAACGATGACAAGAAACCAGGTTAACGGCAACGGACACAGGTTAATGACGCCTCTCGATAACCTGTCAATATTTTCATTGGAATTTGTACTTATTTCTCGATAACCTGCTTCTACTATCGATAACCTGGAGACAAAATATCTTTCACCTGTCCTTGATATCATTAACCTGAATTTCAAACGCCTATATCTCCTAAACTAATTGAAGGAATTGCTTCCCTTCCACATTTTCTAATAGTTAAAGTTGCCTTTTAACGATCCCAATAAAAAAAAATGCGAAAATGCAAAATTTTTGAAAAACGTTAACGTTAACCTGGCGGTGCCAACTTTTTGAGAAACGACCCTAAGCGCTTTGCTTCTACTTTCCTTATGCGCACTGCCAAGGAATGGAATTCCTTGCCGGCGTCTATATTTCCGTGCTCTTATAACCCGGCAACCTTCAAATCAAGAGTGAACAGGCACCTTCTGGGCGAGCTCGCTCCATCGTAGGCCACGTCTACGCCTCGGCTAGTCTGTGGCCATGAGTAAACCCATGCATAATAAAAAAAAAAAAACTTTTTTAGCGTTAGAAAGAACTTCAAAGAAGGTAAGCGATCTTGACATGTCTTTTAATAGAAAAACGCTTTTTAAAAATCAATAACTATTACTTATGAAAGTAGCACAATATAAATGATCGTATTAGATTCATAACTGTTACATATTTGCCGTAACTTATTTTTAAAATGTGTTTTTCAATTAAAAGACGCATCAAGATTGTTTACCTTATTTTTAATGCTAAAAAAACACAAACTATAACCGGGCCGGGACCGGGCTATCGCTATCGCGAATTTATTTTGTTACCTTAAGAAGAGTGGGAGCCCCACTAGTCTAACCGGGGAGCCGGCAGGCCTCGTCGGCGATGGCGGGATAATTTGGACTCCTTCTTGAGAGGCAGACCAGATATAGCACTAAACAGGGCTATAACCGCGAAAATCAAAGTTTGGAAATTGCGGGCATTTTTCTCTATCACTCTAATTACGCCTTCATTGGAGAAAAATAGAAAGATCCCCGCAATTTGCGAATTTCGGTTTTGGCGGTAGCCCCTCTGAGACGAGTGGAAGAAGAGAAGGGAGGCCTTTGCCCAGCAGTGAGACGCAGTGGGTATAGAATAATAATAAGCGGATGACCGCCTATCCATACAAACGTAGGTAGTGTTCATTTTCCTCTCTGGATGTATGGAAAAGCGGTCGTTCCCTTTCCTTTTAACCCTTTCGATCACAACCAATAAAGACCAAATATGACCGATCAAATACCTGTTAATACCTGTTTCAAAAGTAATTAAGGGTCCCCGCAGTAAATTAGCGGCGGCCTGTCAATGTGATGGATCGTAAGCACCAGGTAGATTTATTTGGTTACGTTTAATGGCCGATTGGAGATAAGGGCAAGGGGAGAATAGAAATACAGAGGTGACAGTTCTTAATAGTGATCAAATTTTAATAGCAGTTCATTCACAGCCACTTATCAATTGGTTTTTCTGAAACTGTTTATTTTGTTGATTTAATCTCCTCAGTATACCCTATACCTACTCTGTATCTTTTGGTATTTAAATAATAGTAAACAAAATCTACGCTCAAATGGCTCCTTAAGCCAGTTGAGGATAGATAAAAATATTACATGATCAAGGATAAAATAAGAAATGCTAATGCTAGGCTATGTTTGGAAGGATATTATTGTAGGTTGCCGGGTCGTTCAGTGACAGATCGAGGATTTCCTTAAAGGCCCATTCATCATCATCATCATCATATCAGCCAGAGGACGACCGCTGCTGGAGATAGGCCTCCCCCAAAGAGTGCCACAATAACCGGTCTTGCGCCACCCGCATACAGCGGGCTCCCGCAACCTTCACCAGGTCATCAGTCCACCTTGTCCCATTTTCCCATTTGGGGGTCTTATTTTTTTTCAGGGGATCTTGAAAATTAAAGATTCCAATCAAAGTAAGTAGGCCTTAAAAACAAGAATTACACACTACCACTCTAAAAGACTCTGTTTCGTTTACTGCCCAAAGAAAATTAATAAATGGCACTTCTGTGACGCTAAGACATTTTACTCTTTGTCACATATATGGGCAGGTGCATTCCTATCGCGCGATTATGTAAATACGATCGATTCAATCGATTCCGCGACGACCCGACAACCACCCGATTATCGTTACAAGTTTTATTGCTTAATACTCGCGTGTGGGATCGATTTATGGCTTTTTTATAGGATTTTATTTGACTGTTGAATGAAATTAACGATTTTAGATGTTGATGTTAGTGTAAACAAATAAAGCGGTGGTGGCCGAGTGGATATGACGTCCGACTTTCAATTCGGAGGTCGCGGGTTCAAATCCTGGCTCGTACCAATGAGTATTTCGGAACTTATGTACGAAATATTATTTGATATTTACCACTAGCTTTTCTGTGAAGGAAAACATCGTGACTATCGTAAGGGAACCTGCATACATCTGCGAAGAAATTCAAAGAAGTCCCTAATCCGCATTGGCTAACGTGGGGACTATAGGCCAAGCCCTCTCGCGCATGAGAGGAGGCCTCTGCCCAGCAGTGGTACGTATATAGGCTGAAATTATTAAACAAATAAATCTAGGGACAAATGAGAATATTTATGGGAGAAATGAGATCATTTTTCTGATTATAGCCTTATTCAAATAAAATTGGGTTACATTATAGTACTTGCTCATTATATTATGCCATAACTCATTTTTAAGAATAGAGTCTTGATAATCAAACGTGTCACAAACAATATTTTTTGAACTGTAGCTATATTAAAATAAAGTCCAAAATTAAATAAAAGCCAGTTTGAAGCCAGGCACGCGAATGTTACTAATAAATGGCTACAAGCAAGCAAAGCCGAAGGGCGGGCTAGTATCACCATTGTTAATTGCTCTGCCGGCGATAATTTATATTGAATGTTGGTATTAATCTAACTTGATCAGGCTCATTGATATTTGGTTTTGCTTTTATTTATAAAACCTGAGTGGCTGAACGTTATACTTCTTGGCTATGCATGTGAAGTGGCCGATTGTAAATCTAGGTATTCACTGATATAGCGATTTTTTTGGGACCAACTTTTAGTATTAGTTAATATTTGTAAATAACTAATACATGTGTACCTTTTCTGGCAGCGAAAATTGAAAATCAATGTTTCGTTATCTGTATCTCTATCAATCATGCGTATTCGAGCGATAGAGAGGCATAGCTGATGAAATTTCGTTTTGCGACTGTCGCGAGACCCTCAGGGAAAAATGGAGACAAAAAAAGAAAATTAAAGGGGAAAAAAAATATCCAAAAGAGACTTGCTCAACCAAAAACAATGAGGGTTTCCGCGATCGAGATTTTGACTAGATGGCAGCACCGTGACGAGAGGTCTGTTTGTCAGCTGCTGTCAAAATCCACCAATAAAAAAAAACGTGTTTAAACATGATTGGTGGATTATCTATGACAGCTAGACCTCTCGCCACGGTGCTGTCATCTAGTGAAAAAGTCAATCGCGGAAACCCTTATTGTATAAAAGTCAAGCGACGATATTGATATAGTCTCCCATTGGTCCGAATCCACGTTTTTCGTGTTGGAACTATAATGATCACCAGAGGGATCACATCCGATCTCCGCCGCACGTGTAACGTTACTTAAACTTTCAATACCTTAAATTCCCCCAAACGTCCACTTATCACACGGCGACATGAGCATTAATTTCGTCCGAAAACGGGTGTGAAGTTATTCGGAGAATCGTATCTGGGATCAGCGAATCAGGCACATGGACAGCTACCGTTGGATTCTTATCAAGATTGAGGGGGTTAAGTGAGAACTTTGCTGAAATATCTATTATATAGGAGCGTCAACGAATACTGAGATACTGCGGTCACATAGCCGCAGAGACCCTGACAACTGCAGACACTTGTGGTGATGGGAAAGGTGGACGGCAGACGGCCTAGAGGACCAAGTCCAACGAGATGGTGTGACCAAATATCTGCCCAGATGGACATCACACAAAGCAACTTTTTCCACAAAGCAACCGAAAGGGAGAAGTGGAGAGCTGCCATAGGAAAAATTAGCAAGCGGAGTCACGATCCTCAGCAGTGAGGGACCGACTTAGAATAAGAAGAGATAGGAGCGTCATTAGGTACCACCACGTGGACAGGCGTAGTGATGATCATATCGCCAAACTCGCATTAAAAATCCCGGAACTTAAGAGAGGCCCAAGCCGCCGTCCGCCAGGTCGGTGGTCAAACATAGAAAAAGACCTCAAACGATCACAGATGTCAAAAGAGACAACCCAAAACAGAGTACCTAGCTTGGCGCTGAAGAGTGAGGAGTCCCGAACCCAAATAAAGGGAAAAGGGAAAGAAGAATATAGGAGCGTCATCATCATCTTTGGCCTAGGGTCTAACTTAAAAACTTATCACAAAATAGCTATAGTTTTTACGAGAGCGACTCATTTAAGTAACTTTGCTGCTAAGTCTGCTAAGTCATTGGGATTCATCATCATCATCATCATCATCTCAGCCATAATACGTCCACTGCTGAACACAGGCCTCCCCCTTGATTGGGATTAGTCCGGTTTAAAGTTCAAGGAGTCAAGGAACTCGTTGATGCGAGCTGGGGTTTGAACCTGCGACCTTCCGTTTCCGTTTGTCCGATAAGCCACAAACACTTAAACATAATAGACCTGTTCTTAAACTGCGATGAAAAGAGATGGACAAACCACGTGATATGTGATGGTAACGACCTGGGAGTCCTACAAAACAATTTCAATTTACAAAACAATTTTGCATAATATTAAGATGCTGCAAGAGTCCTATATATATATCCTAAAAAAATTTTGTTTTGACAGAAAACGCACTGGTACCTTAAATTTAAAGTTTATCACGATGAAATGCCTAAAAATCGGGGTGAATCGGTATTCTGCGTGATAAAATCGGGCGAGAAAAAATCCTCGGCACTTATTTCTCCGATTTGTAATTCCCGCCTTTTTACGTGAAACTAATTTGACATAATGGTTACGAAATGGCCAATGAACTCTAAGTAAGAACTTTATATTTAACTAAAGAAGAAAACAAGAACAGAGGGATTTACAATGCTCTTATCTTAATACAAGAAATAAAAAATAAATCAGTTTTTTTATTAGTGAAAGAAGGAATTTGAAATTCTGAAGCTTAAATTTTGAACAATTACGACACACTTTGTGCCAATTGTTCGAGCTTAATATTATAATATTAGAAAAATAGTCAACAAAATATTTTAGATTAAATGCAATTCATATTACCTCTTCAAACCAGTAGGTGCTACTGACGGACCGCCTTCATAGCACCAACCTGCCATGATTTACCTTAATATATGTACTTAGTGATAAATCTTCACAAAAGTCCAACACGCCGCCTACCATTTGTCCTTGAATGAAGTTTGACTTAAAGCGCCTAATTACAAGTTTTACACACGATCGTTTCGCCAACAAAACATAATGAAACTTATTTAACCACACAACTAATGGTTTAAATTCCAAAAACAAGGTTAAAACTACATTGAAGCGCAACCTTTCCACGGCCATAACTCACAGCGTCGCTTAATATATCAGAAACGTATAAATTTATGCGCGTGCGTTCCCGCCTCGCAATCGGACAACATTTAGCTCTTTATCGACTGGTTGATATACGGCGCGGGGCCTGGCCAATCCCTCAACACGATATGCGTGATCGGAGCTGGATTCTGACCATCTTTGGAGGCAAGGTCCTTTCGAAGTTGAAAGGATACTCAAGTGCCTTTGTGAAATACAACAAGATGATCCGATGATCGGGTTAAGGTCGCAGGGAGCTGATAGATGAGAGCGACCCAAGATCGGTCTTTGTGGAGATCACTAGGGGAGGCCTATGTCCAGCAGTAGATATTTTTCGGCTGATATGATGATGATGTGAAATTTCGAAATCATTATGGAGATTTCAGTTTCCGTAATTCATGGTTTTTAAAAATGTTTTGCTTTTAAGAGTCAGAAGTGTAGATTAGCACCAATTCCTCAACCAGATAAAAAAATTATCGTGTTTTTTAGAGTTATCTGAAAACAATTAGGGAAGGATGAAGCACAGGGTCTTTGGAGTTTTTTCTTCACAAAAGTTGAAGGTGGTCAATATAATCGGGAAGTAGTTTTGCAAGGAAGTATTTATCGCAAATTGGACAACATTTAGCTTTTTATCGACTGGTTGTTTATACTTACGGCGCGAAACCTGTACGGTTACCATCAGTTTGTCACTGACATAAACGCCATCGAGAACATAATTTACTTTCTATACATCCCGTTTGCCATCCATATCATCCATACGCATCCATATGCGAGTGCGAGCGAGATGTATAGAAAGTAAATTACGTTCTCGACGGCGCTTATGTCAGTGACAGACTGATGGTAACCGTACTGGCCAATCCCTCAACACGATATGCGTGATCTTTTCGAGCTTTCTTTCAACCGACTTTGAAGGTGTTTAGTCAGGAAGTGAATTCTGCGTGGAATTATTGATTAACAACAATAATCTTTATATGATCAAAGGATTAACTACCTACGGGGCGAAGAGTGGGACATCCAAATCTCAAGAAATAACGAATATCGATTAATCTTCTTTTTACCTTGCGCATTGAAAAACACCTCAGTTTCACCATTGCTGTTGCCATTGTGCTGATTATCATTGACATCATCATAGACGTACGTATCAGCCGAAAAACACAGCTGATCTAAGTCGTTTTTAAAATATTTTCAAGATGAATGGTCACCAAGCAAGAATAATCAACCAAAGCCAACTAAATAATAGCACAAGTTCTCCAGAATACCGCCCCGTTTCTACGTAGGAGTGCAGAAATGTTAAAATTATTGCCCGCATATTGGTGGATCGTGTCGCACGCTTCGTTTGTCTGTCTGTCTGTCTGTATCGGCTATTAATCTTCCACTAGGACAAATACGTTATGGAGATTGTAGGAAGTGTGCTATCGGACAAAGACATGGTCACGGTGGTGGTGGTAGTTTATTGTACTTTTATAACTTGAACAGCAAATAATTTTTGAAACTTCTACAAAAATATGTCATTTTAATAAAATTTATTACTTATTATTCCCACTTCTCTTTTAATAAATGCGTAATCTCTGCTTATCTGTCTGTTACCTCTTCACGCTTAAATTAACTGCATAACAGATTTAGATGAATTTGGTATGGAGATATTTTGAGACCCGGGGAAGGACATACCATCGCCCATACTGTTAACTGACAGTTCGTAAACCTCATTACAAAAGGCATGAGGTCCACAGATGGACAGTAAAGAGTGTTGCTGTTTGTATTGCTGACGAAGTCACGGGGAGAAGTTGGTATTTTTTATAAACTGATTCTTATTGAATTTCTATACCTACCTAATCATTTTATTCAATTAACCACTACAGTCCATGAAAAGATTGTTAAATAATGACATTTAATTTACTGAAAACACTTAAAACTAATCAAGTATTTTCATTTTAACCCTCACAAAGTACGCAATAACTAAGATTTACTTAGCTTTCGTTGTCGATTCGTATTCAATATCTTTATAGGGCCCGGTCGACCATACGTCACTCCATAAAAACCAACAGGTCCAAAGGAAGTAAGGCCCGTACTATAAATCTACTACTATCGGACATATTTTAATCGCTCCTCTCGATTTTAACCCCATAAATAACAGATTTTTAAATTCCGAACAAAAAACAAAAACGTTTAATACGCCGTATCGGGAATAAATCACTCGCAAGTGGCATATTCTTCTTTGGTGGTATGGTATTCTTTGCAAAACCCACCCGAAAACAAACTCTATCCCTTTACTTTAAAACTCAAATTTGATTTATAATAAATCTACAAAACGTTCCTAACAACCTCAATAAAATTTTAACCTTATTCTTCACGAATAAAGTACATTTCACTTCATCAAGCTGTAGTGGTTTCTCATATAAATCAATGGCGATGGTTTCCTGATTTTTGATAGCGGGTATCGATGCGGAGGTGTACAGTGCCATCGTCCACACAATTGACTGATTTATCATGAACCTTATTTTAAAGGAATAAGGTATATATATGATCAGCTGGGTTGCTGTTTCGTCCGTCACGGTCTGTTGTACCGAATTAGTGGAACGAAAATGCGTTTTGTAACGTAACAAGGAGTTATGGAATTCGAATGTGTTTTAAAAAGCTTTTGTTTGGTGTTGTTTACTAATTTTTATAGGTCTTATAAACATCACGTGACATCCAAACATGACGACCGGTCTGGCCTAGTGGGTAGTGACCCTGCCTATGAAGCCGATGGTCCCGGGTTCGAATCCTGGTAAGGGCATTTATTTGTATGATGATACAGATATTTGTTCCTGAGTCATGGTTGTTTTCTATGTATTTAAGTATTTATATATTACATATATCGTTGTCTGAGTACCCACAACACAAGCGTTCTTGAGCTTACCGTGGGGCTTAGTCAATTTGTGTAAAAATGTCCTATAATATTTATTTATTATTAATATTTATTATCACGTGTTAACTTAACTTGAGACCCGGGGGTGTTTATGTTTTTGAATTTGGAACCCATATTTACAAAACAAAAGTTCAAACAAAATAGATTGTGAATATGGAATATGTATGTACAAAACTATGACGGGTCTTACAAAAAACCACTTTCTACGTAACTGTCACATTTTTGACCTAACATGCAACTACCTATAGTACTTATTCAGTTCGATGAAATTTAAATCATATTAAATTAGAACAGAGTCGCATTTATTTTGTTTCGTTAAATTTTCAAACAAAACCAAAATCAACTCTATTCCCTGCACTAAAGGTTCAAATTTCAATGGCCAATTCTGGTTTTTTCATTTGTATGGCTGGGCCAGGAGGCTATTAGCATGGCCCGCTCGCGGAATTGGTAGCGCGTTGGACTGACAATCCATGATGTGGGTTCGAATCCCACGTTGACCAGAGTTGATTACATTTAGTACATATGTAAAGGTACATATGTAATTTATAGATAGTAATGTGGGTGTGGTACATCCCACGATAAAAAAGAGAAAATTAATTTATTTGTCTATTAAAATATTGTATTGATGACATAACTTCCAGAAGTCCCAGAACTGAGTTACCAAGCTTGCTCGACCTAGGAGAAGGTTTCCGTCATTTCGGTGTAATGTATATGTATAATGTATGATGTTTTTGATAAATTCGTCGTGACGTATCAGGTGCCCAAGCATCTAACCTCTCACTGATTTAAAGAAAAGAAAAAAAAGAGAGAAAAGAAAAAAAGAAAAGAAAAGAAAAGAGAAAAAGAGAGAAGAGACACAGAGAGAGCGAGGTAAATCTGAAAACTTAAATACGCGATTAAGTCCCGTTGCGCAATTTTAATTATCATCTTTCCTCTCTCATCAAGCATCATAACAAACATCATAGAAGGAAAAGTTGAAGCAAACAGGAAGAAGGGAAGACCAAGGAGAGCCCGGTCGTGTATGGAGTATTGCAGTCACCTGTGGGATGGCTCAGCTAAATACCAACTCGCCGCTTTGGACTCAGTGGAGCGCAGAGCCAGGACGATGATTGGCGACAAGAAGCTAACGGCTAAGCTTCAGTCTTTGGCCTATCGGCGGAAAGTCGCCAGCCTGTCGGTATTCTACAGGTTGCACTTCGGGGAGTGTGCCCAAGAGCTACACGAGCTTATTCCACCGTCCCCATTCTACCATCGGACTTTTAGACGCACGGCCGGTTTCCATCCTTACTTGGTAGATATTCCACCAATTCGCACGAAGCGCTTTGCTTCTACTTTCCTTATGCGCACTGCCAAGGAATGGAATTCCTTTGCCGGCGTCTATATTTCCGTGTTCTTATAACCCGGCAACCTTCAAATCAAGAGTGAACAGGCACCTTCTGGGCGAGCTCGCTCCATCGTAGGCCACGTCTACGCCTCGGCTAGTCTGTGGCCATGAGTAAGCCCACTCATAATAAAAAAAAAAGCGTATATGGATCAAATAAAGGAAAAAATCAACGTCGTGCCCTATCAGGCTGTCAAAGAGAAGGTAGAGGATCGCCAAACATGGAAATTGCTCCACCGATAAGAGTCATACTCTTAAATATGATGATGATATATTATGTATATTATCTAAGAAAATGGTTACTTAGTATAAAATTAAGTACATATATTTCCGTGCTCTTATAACCCGGCAACCTTCAAATCAAGAGTGAACAGGCACCTTCTGGGCGAGCTCGCTCCATCGTAGGCCACGTCTACGCCTCGGCTAGTCTGTGGCCATGAGTAAGCCCATTCATAATAAAAAAAAAAGTACTTGTAATTGTTATAAAACCGTACAACCCAAGTGTAAACATCTCGCAATCTAAGTACAGTCAGCAGCAGAAGTGACTAAGCGGGCGAGTTGTTCAAAATTCGCGCAAAAGCAATAAAGTCGCGTCAATATCATTTTGAACACCTGGCCCGCTTAGCCACTTCTGCTGCTGACTGTACTTTCTCCATTAACAGGAAACAGCTATTGTATCGTTTAAATATAGAATACAACTGTCAACTCCCGCGCAACTACAAAGCAAACAAGTGTCGCCACTGTCCCGTGACAGAAGACCGTAAGCGCCGTGACATTTGTACTGAATTGTGACCTTTTATAGACGAGGGCAATGCAGGCCTGATTAAGCACATTCGGTCAGTCGATGCCTTAATTAGAACTGTAGAGATGGGATTTATCGATATCGATATCTATAGTTGTTTTAAACAGTGTTATATAGTAACCTCAATCAAAATCGTGGTCAGATTTAAGAGACCGTCCAATATTTTATAACCACTGTCTAAGTATTAAGTAAAATATGTTACGCTACGTCTTACGTAGGCGAACAACGCGCGAACGCGGCGCGGCGCGGCGCGGCGAAATCAATCCTTTGATGCCCATAGAAGTGTCCTACGTAAGCGATCTCGTTGCGAACGCGGTGCGGCGCGATTTGCACGCGAATGTCAGGCGGCGCGGCGCGGCGCGGCGCGGCGGCGGCCGCTTTCGCCGCGCCGCGCCGCGTTCGCGCGTTGTTCGCCTACGTAAGACGTAGCGTTATAGGTAAGGTACCTAATAATATATTGTTTTAAAACAATGTCTGAATTTAAAAAACCATCTTCAAATTTTGACAACCATTTTGGTAGGAAGACAAGGGTCAAAGTCCTCCTTAGTTGTATAGTTTTTTCCTTATAGCAATACTACTTAGCTGTAGCTCGCGACTTCGTCTGCGTACAATGATGATGATGATGATTGATAAAAACTACCCTTTGTCTAGAAAGGTCTAGGGGCCCAAACTATCTCAATATCAATTTTTGTTCAAATCGGTTCAGCGGTTTAAGCGTGAAGAGGCAACAGACAGACACACTTTGGTTACGTAATGTGCTTATTATAGCACATGGTGTCGTAATGTAGCACCAGATGTACTGTAAAACATTTAAAAAGAACCTTACATGTCCCGCTATCGCAAATATCAAATCGACTTATTCTCTACTTGAGCATGGCGTTTATATCTGCAGTACTCGATAATATCCTCATCTTTATCGACTCGATATTTACCCGTTCTGTCACATCACTAAAGCTTTAATGGCTGTAACACCAGAGTCATTGAATATGGTCGTAATGATAATTATTTTTAATTAATATCAAGCATTAGCTGCTACGAGTCGATGTCCCTTCGACAATTTAAATTGATCGTCCTCTTTATTGGTTGTACTTTTAATTGGACTTCATTGTGATTATGGCTGATTGTCTTTGTCACCCATTAGGCAATATAATGCATTTAAGTATATGATATACAGGGATTACAGGGTGGCCATAAAATAAGTGCAGTCCCGTTGCCAGGAAGGTTTTGGGATTATACTGAGCAACCTTTATCGCGTAAAAAAATTTGCCTGTTTCATACAATTTGGCTGGTCCATTTTCTATGGGAGGGTACATTTTTTTTCGAGATTTCGGGGTTGATCCCATACTAAAAATGTTACCACATTAGCTACACACGTAACAAAAACACTATAGATTCAAAGTATAACATAAATGGAGAGCAGTTGCAAAAAGTAAATACCATACGTGATTTGGGTGTTATAATGGATAGTAAACTAACCTTCAACGCTCACTATGATAGTATCATAATGAAATCGTCTCGAATGTTAGGATTTTTGATAAGAAACTCTATACATTTTAAGCACGTTCGTACCAGAAAGATACTTTATTTTGCCCTGGTGAGAAGCGTTCTAGAGTACTGCTCACAGATATGGTCACCCATCTACGAAGTCCATAAGAACCGCATAGAAAAAATACAAAGACGCTTTTTGACTCATTTAGGGTTTGTATCGCGTAATGGACATAAACTACGGTCGTACCAACAGCGTCTTAAGTTCTTCAATGTTTCAACGCTAAATAGTAGGAGAAAAATGCTTGATCTAACGTTTTTTTACAAACTAATAAACCATAAAGGAGTGGATTGTCCAGAACTGCTTGCAAAGGTTAACCTTGCCGTTCCTTCGAGATTGCCGCGCCCTGGTGTTTACAAGCTGTTCAAAGATAGGTTGAGAAAATCAAACTTGGGGCGCAACTCGCCACTATCTAGGTTTTATCAAACTTACAACCATCTCCCGAACTCCTTGGAAGTTGATATACTTGGTAACAGCCTCATAGATTTTAAAAGAAAAGTGCTGAAGTATTTCAGCTCCCTGGACTCCGGGAGACGGTAATGTGCATGTTGTGTTATACTGCAACATTTAAATTTAATAAATTTACACTGTATTTCCATCTTCCTGCATGTTTTCCTCTTAATTTTGTCTCTGTTCTCAAAATAATGTCAATGTTATTGTTAATGATGTCCTATTTCGTCGCTTTTCTGTCGCAAAGTGCGAATGTATTCCAATTAATTCATTCATTCATTTATACATAATTCTCTCCTATTTAAAAAAAAAAAAATATTTGTTAAATTTTATTTATTAATAGCTTAAGTCTAAATGTCCTATGTACCTATATTGTATGTCCTAAGATACTGGTGCAAGCTGTGGTTACCTATAATTGGACAAACGACTACCTTTAATGTTATGTAAGCTACTGATTCTTTTTTCTTGATGTATTGTCTGTTGGTGATCCTAAATAAATAAAATAAAAAATAAAAATAAAAATTGTTGCCGACTGAGTGGCTGGCGCTACCGACTGAATGGCTGCCGCTATAATGTCAAAAATCTGGGCAGCAAAAATGGGTTTGACATTTGCGGCAGCAAATATAGTGTCGCGGCGCATTACTGCAGCAGTAATGCTGGGTTACCTATTATAATCTGAATTCGAACAGTAAGTACCTTTACTCAAACATCATCAATCTTAATCAAACATCACTTCAGTAACAAACGTCCAAAATGAAAACACCAACAAAACCATCAAGAAAAGAGCGTACTTACTTCCTCCATCTTAAAGACCGGCAGTGCTCTTGCATCCTCTCTGGTTTTGCAATTGTCCATGGACAATGGTACTTGTTACCATCAGGCGATAAGTCTGCTTGTTTGCCACTTATCTTAAAATAAACTTCGCCCATTAGCTAATACCAAAGATAGGTATCGCAATCCCAATCCCATCAAAAACTACCAATATCAGAAATGGCGTCAAAGCGGCGTATAAAGGAATTCGCCAGGCGTGCCATCTGCAGAGGAATTTTAGTGCACATCACTATTAAATGTAAAATATTATATCGGAAGTGCACTAGTGATGGGGCGACAGCTATCGATAGTTTCCAATTTCTTTTTTTTTTACTTTCGGCTTTTTAGCCTAATAGTCGGTCACTACCGGTCACTTCCTCGTCACTACTCTGCCTATGAAGCAGGAGGTCTCGTGTTCAAATCCTTGTAAGGGTATTTATTTGTTTGTTGTTTTTGCTATGTATTTAAGTATACATTGTCGTGTACATAGTACTCAAAATACAAGCTTATTGTAAGGCTAGGTTAATTTTTGGGATATATTTGTATTTATTTACTTAAGGCAAATAACTAGTGTCCGTCTAACTCTTTATCGAATTTGGCAGAGCAAATTGGGGGAGTATCATTAACATGTAATTTTTATAAAAACATCACATTCATGATAGTGGCGCTTTCACACTTTGTCACTGCGGAGTTAGCTTGGTCCGGCTTTAGTAACTATTACTACAACTATTTATTTTATATGATAATGACAAAAAATGTACGAATGTCACCATAAATGTCAAACATTTATGATCTTTTATGGCACTTAGAGAAAATTGTCAAGTCAAAGTCGGTACAAACATAGGTACCTACTTAGTTTAGACGAATTACAATGACATTTTTTGATGGCAATTCCAAAACTGACACGTTAAAGTCGGGTACTTAGTTTAGACGGTCTCTACTACAAAACTTTTTCAGCGCATTCTTATTTCGATAGGCATATCGATAACGATAAGTTTATCGATAACGATAAGTTTATCGACAGTAGTGCAGCGTGTGAGATCGAGTGCGACGTATATCGGGCGGCACTATCGGGGCTCACCGAGAGCAAAGTAAATAATAAAGTGAAAAAAATATATGACGGTGGAAATAATTTTTTAAGGTTAATTATATTTAAAAACAACCTTAGGAAGCGTGTGACATTTGCTTTATTGTTAATAAGGCTGACGAGCCTCAAATAATTTTAATAGATATTTTCATACATACATACATATAATCACGCCTATTTCCCGGAGGGGTAGGCAGAGACCACGGATTTCCTCTTGCTACGATCCTGATCTACCTCTTTCGCATCCTTCACTTTCATAACATTCCTCATACAGTTCATACACGCTCGCCGGTTTAGGGTGCTCTTGACCTGGCCCCAATTTCACATCGGTGACAGGTGCAACGAATTGTAAAATCACTGTTGCTGACGTCACAGGCATCCATGGGCTACGATTACCACTTACCATCGGGCGGGCCGTATTCCTGTTTGCCACCATCATTGTATTATTTAAAAAAACTTTATGATATCGGAATAAAACAGATATTTCTCCTGCGAAGTTTCTGACAATTGTCAAAGATTTAGAAGAATTGTAGTGTAATTCTTGACAGGTAATGAGTTATATGTCGGAATTTCGTGACAATTGTAGTGTTTCTTGTGACAATTGTCATAAACTTAGCAAGAGAAATATCTGTTTTATTCCGATATCATAAAGTTTTTTTTAATAATACAATGATGGTGGCAAACAGGAATACGGCCCGCCCGATGGTAAGTGGTAACCGTAGCCCATGGATGCCTGTGACGTCAGCAACAGTGATTTTACAATTCGTCGCACCTGTCACGTTGGTGAAACAGGGGCCTGGCCTTTCTTCAGGATTTCCCCAATCTGATCAGAGAAAGTCCGCCGAGGTCTACCCCTTACAACTCCCGCTTCTACTTCTTCCTTATCACAGAATAAATAATAGTACTAGGACTACTAGGTACAGAAGACTCACTCTCTAACAAAACGCGTCTGTTACGATCAGGACAGATATGGCCACTAGGTGGTAACAGCGCCATGCGCGGCTTATGGCTAGCCATCAAAATTGGCGTGGAACGGATGTACTTTTAGCTACCTGTAGCAAAGCGACGAAATCGCAGAGTGAGCCACTCCTGCCCCATATACACTATCTTTATTAGCCTTCTTTCATCCAGGGACATTTAAAACTAGTAATAATAAGTTTTTGGAAAAATTTCTTTTTGGTACAAGCTTTTATCGCTGACTGTACTTTTCTTTCCACAGGCAACTAATGCTAATCAAGAAAATTCTAAAAACCCCAAACACAATTAGGTTTTGTTGTTTTATCACATAGTTCCTATGGCCACCTCCGGTCTCCATCATCAGATCAGCTCGACGACACCATAATATTGCATTGTCACCCGACTTACGTATGTATGCAAAATTTCAGCTCAATTGGAAACCGGAAAGTGGATCAAATTTAACTTGCAAGATTTGATTATACACAGACAGACAACGGTCAGGTGAAACTAAATAAAAGCTTGTAAAAATAATGATATGCAACAATTGCGCCTAGTGTGCCGAGGCGCGGTTGCCGGTCGGCGAATAGTGAATATCTAGTGCTGTGA
Source organism: Cydia fagiglandana (assembly GCF_963556715.1). Taxonomy (NCBI): domain Eukaryota; kingdom Metazoa; phylum Arthropoda; class Insecta; order Lepidoptera; family Tortricidae; genus Cydia; species Cydia fagiglandana. The sequence continues at coordinate 1,430,043 of NC_085951.1, read as the reverse complement.
TACTCGATCCACCACCAGCGCTACAAGAGGAGAAGACAGCAAGTGAAATTGAAGTTGCAGTCTGCTGGTCGGTCGGTCGGTGGTAGTTGTCGGTCGACCTAGGTATCGATGGGCAGATGTGGTGGACGTTGACGGGCATTTTCACTTAGTGCACCTTTAACGGCCGGTTAGCAATCGTTACAAAACTGACGGTCAATGTCAAATGCCATACAGTTTGTCAGGAATGTAACGGTTAGACGTTACTGCAACACGACTTAAGTCGCGCTTTAAAGTGCAAGCTAAAATGAAAATGCGCTGATCTGCGCGAGCTCGGGGTTGAAAATTGGCGAGAAACGGCACAGGACCGGGATCAGTGGCGAGCAGTCATGTTGGAGGCCAAGACACACTTTGGGTCGCTGCGCCAGAGGAGTAAGCGAATAAGTCTGCTAGACATATCACCAACGCTCAGCGTCACATATCGCGCTTCGTCGTCGCGGCCGTGTCAGAAGAAAACCTAAGCTCAATACATTGTTCTTTATATGTCAATATCAATTAGTACCTAGATCGTTGTACTTAATTGATTGTGATCTTCAGCCCTCGTGGGGTTAGAAGAAGCTTCTTACGTTTTGATTTAGAGTATAGCCAGTATCAAATTAGATAGAAAATGAATTTAACATATGACTGAATATAGTTAATTTTACAAGTCAAAATACAATACAAATTTTACTGACCATTGGGTCAAAGTCAAGTCAAATGGCTTCAAAACGTCCACATATAGGTACAAATACATAGTCCAGTTGGAGTTTAGTTATTGTGGAATGATCACGCCGAATATATCCCTATTGAAACCAAATTGTAACATTGTATGAATGTTTAAACATTAGGGCATGATGTCACGATTTAGGGTACGACTGATGATGATGATGATGATGATTAGAAATTGAATAATAAGTAAATGATAAATAACGAAGTACAAAAAAACTCAACATCGTCCTTCTACACAACGACCGCGTAGCGACGTAGGAAAAATATTTTTCCATTTTAAATAAGTAGGTACACGGAAAAGCGTATATATTCACGTTATCTAGTTGGTTAAATATTAGTACCTACTGGATACGGATTGCGAACTTTTTTTATTAATAACGGGCAATGAGCTCGCTTCATTCAGTTTTTAATGGATAGGATCCTATGGGTTGAGTTTTTAAAAGTTGGCGCTGTGATTTGTTATGCGTTCCAAATTGAAATTTGTATTTTGCAGTTTTTACGGCCCGATTCGAATTTTAAGATACGTCAGTTAATAGATCTGGAAACGATATGGATAGGTAGATTAGGCAGTGTCAAATGTGACGTTTCTTCAAACAAAAACGCCAGCACTTTTGAGACCGTTACATGTAATCCATCGGGCAGAAAGTCTAAATTGGGGCAGTGATTCCGTCAGTTTATAACTAAATTGTCCTAGGTATAGATATAGTCGCACCAATAAAAGTCTGCAGTGTCTATGTCTAACTCTATGCACGTGGTTCAATATATGTAGCTTGCATCGATACTGCAATTAACACACCTACCCTACGTCACCAACCTCTCACATAGCCCAATAGATATATAAACGTAAACGCAACGCGAAAAAATGGCAAACTACGGCACGTACTACGTATCCGATAGCCAATGGCGTATCGAAACCTTTGCCTTTTACCACCCACCGTAACCCGACCTCCCACTCCCCTCTGATCTCGTAAAAAACGCACCACAAAAGAACCTAACCGAACACTATCAGAGCTCAAGATATAATAGCCAGTTAAACCGGCTTACTAAGAGCTCCCGCGCCCCCTCGATTAGATACAATACGCATTACCCAAGAGGGAATAACACCGTATTGACCGGTCTTCTCAAACTGGCTGGTTAGTATTGAGAAGGAACGGAGGGCTCTGATTGGTTGATCGGTTCTGCGCCATTGGGTTCGACGTTCGAATTTAGAACGCCTCTTATCGATAGGTATTTTATTGAAGCGATTGACGTGTGCCGTTAAAATTGAATGAGCGTACGAACGTTGAACGGTGGAGGTACGTAGGACATTTTAGAAATTTTGAGGTTGTTTAATAGGTATTGATACTATTGGTACGTGAATATTGATTGGACGGGTATGGGCGTTCGCTAATGGAGAAACTCCGTCGAGAAAATAAGATTTGATATTATAAAACAGACATAAATTAAATACAACGTTCACTCATTAGTCTTAACACGTTTTTGAATCTTATTAGTTAAGTATTCCAATAATATTATTGACACAATAAATCAAATTTCCTACTTCCAAGGTACCTTTTGTACCTATTCGAATATCAGCCCAAAAGGTGGTTATTACAAAAAGTGACATCTCTGATCATAATTTTTGTCTTGGGTAGGTAGGAACCTAGCCTATACATTTTAACACGGCAATTTACGAACAGACAAAGGTATACCTATACATTTCTACTTTGTAAATTCCACATCTTTCAACCGCCATATTTTAATTCAGTTACACTAAAAGCCTTAAATTTCAACCTAACGTAAACTTTTCCATTGTGAGATTTTTCAATACCCCCCACTAACGGCAAGTTATTCCCACCTTGTTTTAAATAAAATCAAAGCCCGTACTTTATGCGCTGTAAAGCCGTGGAAATATATGTACAGACTGGTCCATAAATATGTATACACTTTCGAACCTTATTACCGAGGAATAGAGTAAAGAATTGTATGGCCTCATGCTGTTGGTGGCTAAAGTAACCAACTTTAGGTGTGCATAGTTCTGCAGTTTACTTCCTTCTGGGCGGTTTGATTTTATAATAGTATTGAAGTCCAGAGAGTTTTTCCGTTCAATTCTCATCCACTCAAAATTTAACTGGAAGAGATCCCTTAGAGGGATAAGTTCGCTTTTGTACTGCCTATCTTGTACCATATTTTATACAATAAAGAGCTACCTACATACTTAGGCACGAGGTACATACTTACGCTCATGATGGAATTCCTTGCCGGCGTCTATATTTCCGTGTTCTTATAACCCGGCAACCTTCAAATCAAGAGTGAACAGGCACCTTCTGGGCGAGCTCGCTCCATCGTAGGCCACGTCTACGCCTCGGCTAGTCTGTGGCCATGAGTAAGCCCATTCATAATAAAATAAAATAAAAAATCTTTCGGAAATTTCAGCTTGCAAATATCTACAGGCCTACAGTTTGCAGTGAAATAACCAAAGAAGAGAATTCCTTAAAAATGTAATTTTCCGAAGTTGCGAGGAACAGCAAAGGTTAACCTATGTTATTCTATGATCTTTTATACAGGGTGTTACTGACCATCGGGCTTTAAATCCAGGGCTCGATTCTACTCGCTAAACTGAGCTACTTTTATTATGGCACCAACCCCGAAATCCCGAAAAATTTTTTACATTTTCATACATTTTGGCTGATCAGATGTTGACGTTTTCTATGGGAAAGCCAAAAAAAATTCCCCGATTTTAGGGTTGGTCCCTCAGTAAAAGTAGCTCAGTTTAGCGAGTAAAATCAAGCCCTGGAATTAAAGCCCCATGGTCAGACACATACTGTATTATGTTATTACTGTAAGTAAGGTAACGGCGGCTATTAACGCGGGTATCAAAATCGACGTCTAACACCGCGGTGTTTACAAATACGCATTTTGCAAGCAAACAGATTTATTCCCTAAGAAATAAAGCATACACAAAACAAGCTCATTCATTGGTCTATCGTGCCCATTAGTGTGCATTTGTGTGAGGGTAACAAAAAACTCGCGATTCGTCAGTTTGTGCGACGGCGGCGCAAGAGCCGGTTATTCCGTACAGACGCGTGACGCCACAGTTAAGTGCACTCCAATCTTACTTAGTGTTTTACGTAATAGTTATGGCAAATAAACTAGTGCAATGCCTTTTAAGAGGTTGTGTATTGTTTTCTACACGATTTTGAATTACTTTTAACTTAGTTTTTGACCGGGAAATACGTTTAAAATGGAAAATAAAATACAGCGGTGATAGGCGCCAATTACTTCTGAGGTAAGTAATTCCGTGGTATGCCACGGTAATAGAAAAAGTGGTAGTTTTGTTATTTACTCTTTAGTTTTGGTACAAATAATCAGTTTTATAATTTCTTTTATTTATTCCAATCTTGATCTATTCACGCTATTAAAGAGCTATTTCCGTGGTATGGAAAGTATTCAACTAACGCTTAATTTTTAACAAAAACTTCAGCACCGATTTCCTTGTTTCTATGGGAACCCTTAATCTGTCAACTTTTTCTTATTATGAGATAAAACCTAAAATTTACTTGCCGGGTATGTGATTTTCTGTTTACAAGAAGCTTGTAATATGCGTGTTTGATTTTATTTGAAGAACCATCTGTGTTTTATTATTTTTATGGGTCGGAATTAGGTTTAATCAAACTCCAAATTAAGCCTATTACCGATGGTATGATCAAATTACCCTCGGTGATAGAATGTATAGAAATCTATTACCGACCCAGACAAATATCGAATGGGTCGGTAATAGGCTCTTAAAGAGTTATCTATTACCGAGTGACTATTTGGTATTGTATTTTTGGTATTTTTAAACATACTCCTATAGTTTTATTTTTTATTTCGTGTCATTATTAAACTTAATGGCACAAACATAATATACAGAACCCACGTCATTATTATTGTTTTAACCCTCGGTATTAGGTTTCGAATTTTGAGTTTGGTTTCTATTAACGAGTGCAGAAAAATCATGCCAATTGTACCCTCGGTAATGAAAGCTCAATTCGCGATAATAGAATCACAGCCTGTCCCTTGCCACGGTAATAGAAGATTGGGTCATTTTGGCTTCAAAAAATATTTTAATACATATAATAAGCCAAAATGAATCCAAAAACGTGTGAAACGGAAAGTTCATTAAATGCTCTGATGTATAAAAAATATTCCTGGCTGTTAGACAGCATTGATACCCTTAATTTTTAGATCTCTTTTGAAAAGTTCCTTAACTACCACGGTAATAGGTGCCTTTACCTTACTTCCTTAAGATGCGTCAAATCAAGCTTCTTATCAGACTTTCAATTTCATTATTTACTAAAACTGCAACAACACTACAACACAAAACGTGAAACATAACACGGCCCTCGAATTATTAACTCAAGATCTTTATGTATCCAATCTCAAATATCAGGTTCTGGGACGTATATAAAAACCGTACATTGTATAGAGAAAATTGCACCAATACACTGCACCTGGGCTACCCCCCCCCCCTTCCACCCCCTAGGTGGTCCAGGCTACGTGCTAAGCGATTTCAAGGATATATTTATTAAGCGCTGTATAGAATTCTAGTAAGTTCGTTTTCAAGAGTTATGTTTTTGTGTTATTTTATTTTGTGTTTTGTTCAGTGTTTTATGTAGTTAGTAGGTACTTTGGTTATAATGTAGGATTTATTTAAATAATTGCTTGAATTACGTAAGTAATATAATTATCTGAAATCCTGATGTACTTACCGTGAAGTGAGATTATCGTCTTTCCAATAAATATAACGAAAAAGAACTGCTTACAAGTCGGTAACCTGTTACTACGTATTACTAAGTATAAGTATACTATCTAAATAGATGTAAAAATATAATGTTTATTCTATTTTCATAATTTAGATAACGTCCAACTTAAAATGTAGAAATCCGTTTTCGCCAAAAGTTCAAAAATGTATTCACAAAACTGAACTTTCGAAAACTGATTCTAAATCTACAAAATTGAAGTTACGGCCAGAACTCGGCTGGAATATTAAAATACCCAGTGCCTTAGGAAATATGAGTCCAATAGAGTATTCGTCTGTATAATCTTTAACTACGGCCATCCTTTGCCGGGAGACGGTTAAAAATGGCGGGTGTTACGAGGAGCGCGAGCGTTCGTTCTAGAAAATATTCGAACGGATTCTAGTTATTTATCTCAAAGGAGCTTGTACGATAGGTCTTTGGTAGTGTATATATTTTTGGGATGGATGAAACTGTCCTAGAAGATGCATGATGTAGATTTGGCCAAATGGTTCCCACTTACCAGATGGTTACCACTGTTACCAGCATGATACTTGGATGGGACATAGAAATTAATGGTAGCGAATTCCATATTCGGTAGGTAAATGTGCATCCACCGCAGATAACTTTTGTGGAGCAACTGTGGAGCAACACTGGGCAACAGTAAGTAACTAGATAAGTTACTAAATGTTACCGTATTGCATAGTGTTGCTCCAGAAAAGTTAAGAAGCACATTATGTATTTTTTGGTGACTACTACGTGTATTTTGAATAATTTGGATTGGATACACGTATACCTACTTGTATTATGGTTTCACGGTACTTACCTATTTAATTTAGAATTTATATGGCTCATAGAATAAGTCAAGAAGGTAAGTACGAGTAGGTAGCTATGTGTGTATTACCTATGGCTATCTTCTGGAAACATAATACCAGCCTCCGGTTGGATTGCTCTAAAACGACAGGTTGCTGTGACCTACCCCACTTTTTGACCACGTATACACCTTCAAAATCCTACAGTACCTAGCTGTTCAATAAACCAACAGCAATATGTAAATAAGCAACTCCAAACTCGTTATCGGCACCAAAAACACCCGACACCTCACAAAGGTAAGGAAAATCTGCTAAATAACCTCCTTTGATAGCGAAAGAGTTGCCCAGAATACGTTGCATTTTAACAAGTTTAAAATACTTTATGCATAGACATTACTTCGGGTTTCTACGGTATCCCGATGTAGCCAGCCAATAGTAGCAGGCTATTTGAATATAGAACGGCAGAGGAAATTTATAACGGGCGCGCGGAGCTTAAATGTTCCGTTTCGTTCGAAATTTTTGAGTTGAATTCTCGTTTCGAATTGTGAAATTCGGAATTTTGAACAGCTGCGGTTTTAGAGATTCGTTCGGTAGTTGGGGGGTATGGTAATGTATGTGAGTAGGATCTATGGAGGTAGTTTCTGCGTTTGTCAGTTCGGATCTTTCTAGAGCGGCGGGTAATGTTTGAGGTAGTTTAATAGTGTTTCGGAGTTTTTGGTTTCGTTACTCGTCGCCTTTTTGGGTTTTATTTTATTGCATTTGGGTCTGTTCTGTGCATGATTAGGAAATCATACACAGAACAGAGGTTTAATCAATTTACTATTGATCGGATTTTTATAGTGATCGTTTTGCAATTTTTTTCGAGACTGTTATTTTCTGCTCGGTACAGCACAACCAAAGTTCGAACCCACAATCTTTGACCAATACATCTTTTAGGATGTATACTTAGTTAAGACGATTTTATTAGAAATTCTTTCAATTCAATAAATAAAGACAATAAAATTTACAACAAAATTCTATATCTAAGCAAGGTATACTGGTAAAAAGGTACTAACCCAATATGTTTACTATATTTCAGCAGCTTAAAGCCCTCAGGTTATACATATACGCTATAGGTAAATAGGAAGTCTTTAATCCAAATAAACTCCTGGGTACTTTTCAATGATCAACCAGCGACTTTAATTTTAATGCGGAACTGAAGAGAATTTCGATGCATAAGTACCTATAAATACCATCATATATCTGAATCCTTCATATTCGAATTTCAATTAAAGTTAAAACTTGCAGCAAACGTGATGAAAATTCAAATTACTATTCGTATTTAGAGACAAACATTGTTGGGAGCAGATCGTAAGGCATTTTTCCGAACACACACGGGTGGCCCCCACCTCCCGAGCGATCTGGGCGCCCGATACACAGAGTACCAAACGGGAAATACAGCTTGGCAAAAAAGAGTAGAAATTAAAAAGTGGCAACACTGTAGTGTCATCCCGACGACACTACAGTGTTGCCACTTTTTAATTTCTACTCTTTTACAGTATACCGGTCTATAGAATGAAACCTCCTACTTGTTAATTTTATTATTATTACTAGAAATTAAAAAGTGGCAACACTGTAGTGTCATCCCGACGACACTACAGTGTTGCCACTTTTTAATTTCTACTCTTTTACAGTATACCGGTCTATAGAATGAAACCTCCTACTTGTTAATTTTATTATTATTACTAGAAATTAAAAAGTGGCAACACTGTAGTGTCGTCGGGATGACACTACAGTGTTGCCACTTTTTAATTTCTAGTAATAATAATAAACTCTTTTTTGCCAAGCTGTACTAACGTGTATTCTCAATAAAACTAGAATTTTTCGGTAACATAATTTGTTAGTTTATAAGCTGCATAGATGTCATATACCTACTAAAGATAAGTAGCAAAATAATAATAATAAAATTATCAAGTAGGAGGTTTCAATCTATAGACCGGTATACTGTTCACTTTTTCTACAACAGTCCCAATACCTGCTGAGACCGGTTCATGGGTGTCTATCTGTCTATTGTTGCACCTGTGAACGGGTTCCAGCAGGCGTTCTACGTGACATTAAAGCTCTCCAAGAGGCCTCGACGTGTTGGATCTATATCCCATGGAGTCCATGGAGTCTTATTCCCCTCTTTTGTAACATGGTCTTCAAGAAAACATACGGAATCCTAAAATACTACTAACGAGGTGACTAAGTAGGTACCTACTTACAAAATGACTTTGAAATAAACACTTTAATCGATATCATTTACATATTTTTAACAATTTGAATATTAAGTCGAATGCAAAATCTGTCACTCGCACGCCATGGTTGCAGCATATCTTCAGCGTCACACGAAAGGTATTTATTTATACTTGACCTTATATTTTACGATTACTTTTATTACGCTTTAATTATTTCATATGTGAAAACATACAAATTATTTTTTGCTTCAGACTTCTTTAATTAGATACATGTTTATTAGAATATTTATCAAAATTTATTTCTTTATTAAATTATTATTTAAGTTCAGTTATAGTTTTAATCAATTAATGAGTTCGGCAATTTTTTTTCAGCGAAGAAATCCATAAAACCATACATATTTGCGAACAGATCTACAGTACTACAGAGTTTAATTGTGAAGTAAATACGTAATACGTAACGTGTTAGATTTACATATATTTTAGTAACTTGTATGTATACAGTCATACAATTTCAAGATCTATATTTGATTCATTGAAAAACTTAACGCCGAAGATGTTATGTTTAACATATCCCACACACATGATTTTCAGTCAACGACATTTCGAAATTTCGACATTCCAAATATCATCTTTAATTCGTGGTCTCTGTCCCACCCCCTACTCTATCCCCACTCTTTGCTTCTTCGTCTCGCCGATAGCCGGCGATGTGTGCGCTTCTGAACGCTGAAAGACGCCAGTGACGCTCAGCCTTACTGAAAATGTATGCCCCACCCTCCCCCACCCCCCCTCACACACCCACACACCAGAGAAAAAACCCCACGAGTACTCTATCCCTGTGTGAGTGCCGTGAAAGATTACTCCTATATATTGAACCCAAGTGTGAGTTTTGAGTTAGTGTGCGGTGTTTTGTATTGGTGTCTGTGTGCGTTATTGACATTTTTCTACATGAATTTTATGTGGTTGATTTATATTTGCGGTTGTGTGTGTATTATTTGCCGTGGCTTCGATGCTGGAATACTGAATCGTTATAATTAATTCGTATTAGATGTTTTGGTTTTTAGGTCTCTGGAGACTTTCACAATATTGGCTATACGGATACCTATCAATAGTATCAATCGTATCGTATATCGTCTGTACTCTATATGGATGTCTGTATGTCCGCAATAAACTCAAAAACATCTGAATGAATTTTCATGCGGTTTTCACCTATCAATTAGAGTGATTCTTGTGCAAGGTTTAGGTATTCTTCTTTGTCGTCACACTCTTCTCAGAGTGGCCGTATCGTCATATCAGGGCCGGTGGCCAGCTTCACAATCCGTCGCCATTATTCCCGTACTGTAGACCTTCTTGTATATTCATGGAGTGACCCATTGGGTTTATTTTTGACTAAGTCTGACCAACGCATTGGTGACCTACCGCGCCTTGTGCCTTCGACTTTCCCCTGCACTACAAGTCGTTCCACAAATATATCGTTTGGACGTGTAATATGTCCAAAGAAAGTGTAAATACGACACTGGACGATGGAGGAAAGACGCTGTTTAATACCTTACATAAGCACATAGGTATAGTAGGTATATATACTTACCTATAATGCACGGTACGTAGTATTAATAGGACTATATATATTAAAATACGAGCCTTTTCGTCCGTCCGTGTCATTAGCATAATTCGAAGCACACGTGGAGGTGACTTTAATTTATACCGAGATTTAAGCTGAAAGAATCTCTAATATTCCGCCATTTTGTTCGGGCGCTGCTTTTTTAAATGTCGATGGGAAGCTGAGTCTGAGAAGTGTTTTAGTGCCTAGTGCTTGTATAATCGAAACTAATTAATACATAAATAAATATATTTAGAAAAATCTTACACGGGTCGACCTGGGGCCCGTTTCTCAAAAGCTTGTTGTTGTTGTGTTTGCTTTAGTAGTTAACGAAGATGACGCGGGCCGCACTTTGGTAATATTTGTGACTTTAGCAGACATTGTCGATTGTCAGTACTACGTACTAAATAGCCAGGGAGGCTCGCGGGCCGCAAGCGGGAGGTTGGCGGGCCGCATGCGGCCCGCGGGCCGCTGGTTGCCGACCGCTACTTTAGAGCCATAAGAGCGTGTCAGTGTTACTTATTTTCGCGGCCGTCGAAGAGTAACATATTATAGCAGGAAAAACATCCATAACTTAGGAACAAACAATTGTGATAAGCACACAAATAGATGCCCTTGTAAGGATTCGAACCCCATCTCCTGCTTCGTGAGCAGGGTCACTGCCGACTATAGTTCGTTTTTTTAGCATTAAAAAGAACTTGAAAGAAGGTAAGCGATCTTCACATGTCTTTTAAATGAAAAACTCTTTTTAAAAATCAGTAACTATTACTTATGAAAGCAGAAGAATATAAATGATCTTATTAGATTCATAATTGCTATTTGCCGTAACTTATTTATAAAATATTATTTCAATTAAAAGACACATCAAGATTGTTTACCTTATTTCTAATGCTAAAAAAACGAACAAGAGACTAAGAGGTTATCAAATTGTTTAGATTCTCATGTCTTAATAGCAATACATCCTAAATATATACACGCACACACACACACACCTACTTATATACAGGCCAATATTCGATAGCATATGATCGCTCAATCCCGACTCACATTATTAGGTCAGCGATATGGGTCGCCCCCCCTCGACGGCATTGAGAATAAGGGGGGAGGTTGATCGTTTACGTACCTATCATATACGACAGTAGGTTGATTAACATACGCCTTTTTGAGATCCAGGTTTGAGATCCCGGGCTATTCTCTGAATGTATGCTTTTGTGTAAAATCTGAGTTAGGTACTTCTTTTTTTGCTACCCAAAGCTCGTCTGAAAGAAATCGCTTTTTAGTATTAAGATGATGATGTGCATGTGTGACGCAGTTATTAATTTTATTTTAATTTTTTAATTTTTTTATTATATGTACTAGAAGTTACAACTTTTTTGTTACATACAATGCTCCACAAAACTAACATTTAGTTTGACTGTGGAGTCTAAGTATACTATAATACTATACATACTTAATTAAATTTAAAAATTAGAATAGGTTTACTTTCGTAGTTGAAATAGGTAGTTAGCAATACGCTTTTTGATTTGGAAAATGGCTTTCGGTTTTTTTTCCATTGAAATGGCGATCTTTAGAGACCTGTACAGGTACCGTTTGCGCTGGAGAGTCTGCCATCTTGTGGCCTGAATCGGAAACATATGTGCACATGTACATTGCCAAAGCAAGTGCTACCATCTACCGTCCTCGTTGGTACGTTTCCTTGTGCATAGGTTCTGCCATCTTGTGGGCTACATCGGAAGCATAAACGACACATTTACGCCTCGCGCCAAAAATCTGACGGCTCCTATGCTGCCCCCTATTATAGGGGGCAGCATTAGTTCATGCACGGGGCCTATAAAACATAATCATCTACACATTAATGAGTTTAGTGGCACGTCCCAAAAACATTGAAGAGTTTAAATCTCAAAAAAAGAATAATACTGACCTAAAGGATCACACCCTATCGTCAGCTCTAACAATGTTCCTTAAAGAATCACACCTATGCTCATATCTGTATAGAACCTTAGACGCCATTCCAATGTGCCGTCCAGGTGAGTTGATCGCCCAGACAAACCTGAGCGGCTACCGCGAAAAACCGAAATTCGCAAATTGCGCGAATCTTTCTCTTTTACTCCAATGAAGGCGTAATTAGAGTGACAGAGAAAAATCCCCGCAGTTTGCGGACTTCGATTTTAGCGATAGCCCAGTACTACCCGTCAGCCGTCATAGAAAATGACATGTCGGACGCCTCGGCCCGGGCACGGCCCGGTCTAACGTGAGTCATCCTTTGTTGGAGGTTTTACGATAACCAAATTTCTATATTGAAGGATGACCTGGACAGCTTCCTGAACAACTGGCCGGAGGAAACACCAAATCGGGAGTCGTGGAAATCGAGGGCAAAGGCCTTGGCCCAACAGTGGAACACTCGAATAGTCTAGGAAATAGTAGTTTGTGTTACAAGGGATGAAAATGATATATTTTCGTCAAGGGGGTACCTACAATGAATCCTGAGCGTATGGGGGATTCTAGTGTTAACGCCCAAGATGAAATAATTTTGATACCGTGTGACTCATACTGCTTTTCACATCAACTATGAGGAGATTGTTATTTTTCAAAATATGTTATATTTGACAAAAAAAAAATAGTATGCAAGAAAGAAAAAATCGTGTCCTAGAAAAGAAAAGTACAACTTTGATCCCTCCCAGCAGGAAAGAAAAGTGCCACTTTGATCCCTCATAGCGGGGAAGAAAAAGCCATTTTTCGAATAGTTGATGTGAATACAATAGTTGATATAAATAAATAAAATAAATAAATATTATAGGACATTTCTTACACAAATTGACTAAGCCCCACGGTAAACTCAAGAAGGCTTGTGTTGTAGGTACTTAGACAACGATATATATAATACATAAATACTTAAATATATAGAAAACAACCATGTCTCAGGAACAAATATCTGTATCATCATACAAATAAAATTAAATGCCCTTATTCAAACCCGGGACCATCGGCTTCATAGGCAGGGTCACTACCCATGCACTAGGCCAGACCGGTCGTCGATATGAATACAAGTCAGAGGGTCCACTGCGAATAAAAATATTCGCATTGGACCCTCTGACTCGCGGAGCAGTGTTAACACAGGGTTGTGTGCCGTCGCAAATGGTGACAGCTGCTACTGCATCTCAATGGTCCTTCGTGCAGCGAAACATTTTTATGTATGTATATTTGGTCAGAGGGTCCACTGCGAATAGAAATAGTAGCAGTGGACCCTCTGACTCGCGGAGCAGTGTCAACAGGGTTGTGTGCCGTCGCAAGTGGTGACAGCTCCGACTGCATCTCAATGGTCCTTCGTGCAGCGAGACATTTTTATGTACATATGTATATTTGGTCAGGTCAGAGGGTCCACTGCGAATAAAAATATTCGCAGTGGACCCTCTGACTCGCGGAGCAGCGTCAACAGGGTTGTGTGCCGTCGCAAGTGGTGACAGCTCTTACTGCATCTCAATGGTCCTTCGTGCAGCGAGATATTTTTATGTATGTATATTTGGAATACATGTTATAAAACATCTGTTCAGCATGTTCAGATATATTGTCAAACGTCTGCAACATTTCATACACCTATTATGCCTACCTGTATGTACCTACTTAATGGGTGGGAGTTTTCAGAAAAAAATTGTACCTACCATTTACTTTTTCGAAAAACCATCAACTTTTTGGGTTATTTAGACTCAGAATCACGAGTACAATTGAATGAGACAAAGAAAAAAGTGTCCCTAGTTTTTCATACAAAATTTTGGGTGACAGTTTAGTAACGATTCATACAAAATGTATGTGAAAATGCGTTACAAAACTGTCATTTTTTTGGGACACATTTTTATACTTTTTAAATAATTGATAATAATTACACACATAATTTACTAGACATAAACAGAACTATAGGAAAAGTTTATTTGCCATCACAGACATTCTAGTGCTGTAGCACTAAAATTCACTACCACGAATATAGTTGCTAAAATTATAACAAATTCAAGTAAAACAGAACACCCGATACCTCGAACACGCCGTCCGTCACCCAGTATAAAATAACTAATCTTTCAGCACACCTAGACCTAGACAGAAGATAGTCTAACAAAACTCCCTCCGAGGGACAAGTAAGAATATAACTGTACAATTATAACAATTTCAAGTAAACAAAACACTCAAACACCCGATACCACGCACACGCCGTCATCGTCATCTTCATCTCAGCCATAAGACGTCCACTGCTGAACATAGGCCTCCCCCTTGGACCTCCATACGTACCGGTTGGAAGCGACCTGCATCCAGCGTCTTCCGGCGGCCTTAACAAGGTCGTCTGTCCACCTTGTGGGTGGACGTCCTACGCTGCGCTTGCTAGTCCGTGGTCTCCACTCGAGCACTTTGAGATGAGGCCGATAGTGAAAAACACACGCCTACACCCAGTATAAAATAACTAATCTTTCAGCACACCTAGACCTAGACAGCAGCTAGTCTAACAAAACCGGCGTTCAAAGCTGCGAGCCCTCCGAGGAACAAGTGCATCTCAAAGAAATGCAGATTTTACACGTCGCTACTCGAGTGTGAGGAGCGACAGCAGAACAGGGCTTTGTTTTGGTGTTTTTTAGGGTTCCACGCATTTATTATTGAGAAAAATATAAACTTTAGGTACTAAAAAAAATGGCCTCGAAAAGGTACTTGAAATCGATCTGAATCCCAATTCTGATATTAGGAAACCAAATGGTCTATTTAAGGGTTCTGCATATTTGTTTATTAATAAAACTTGAACATATACTATAAAATAATGACCTCATGAAGGTAAGAATTCGATCTTGATTGTCAGACTACAAGGTCTGATCTTGGAGAGACTATTACTTAAAGAACTAAGAATATGATAGGTATCTTTGGCACAAAACAAGACAGGCCTTTGTTTTGGACAGGTCAGAATATGATTGGTGCCTAAATGATACATTTATCCATTCCTTTTTTACTGATTAATAATAATAATTCAGGCTACATACGTCCCACTGCTGGGCACAGGCCTCCTCTCATGCGACTGACTACCTGACTGATTACCTTAATAGTTAAAATACTTTTAGGAATCGTATATTAATCCCCTTCTATTTATTAAAAACAAACGCTTGCTTTAGATTTTTTTTAAGGTTTCGTACTTATTAAAACTTAGATCTATTTATAATAGTTATACCGCGTCTTGTGTAGATTGTAACGGTCCTTAGGTTTTGTTACATACATTAGTATAAATTAACTGTATACCTTCAAATACCCAAATATACCCAAAGTATATTGACGCATCGATTGAAATTGCGTCAATAATTCAATTCAAATTGCCAATAATTACGTGTGTGATTATATGTATGTACCTAAGTATGTATTTATGTATGTATGTAGTATGTATGTATGTATGTATGTATTAAAGTCAATTTAATTGTAAGTTGTCCATATTTTGCAGACGCTACGCAGCAAACATGACACTCATTACGCGAGAAGGAAGGATTCCTCTAAAATATGTCAAACGCTGGTACGAGACTCGCCGATTCTCTTTAACACCCTTTTGTTAAATTATTTAAATGCACTTATAAATTGGAGGAACGTGTCGTACATTCGTGTTCCTTAAAGGTCATTTACTTATCAAGTAATGCGACGAAATACCGCTAGATGGCGTTAACCTCAATTATACTTAGATTTACTTATCTAAATATAGATATGTACCTATAATATGGTATATTCTAAAAAATAATAAACAAACGAAGCGGGACGTGGCAAGTCCAGACGAAGATGGGGGCTACCGTTTTTCGTCAATTCTCATCTACTTACTCAAAGGTTAACTGGGAGAAATCCCTTAAAGTGATAAGTTCGCCTTTGTACTGCCTGTCCTGTGCGCATAAATTTGTGTTATGTGTTTTGTACAATAAAGAGTTTATATCTAGACACGCGGCAGCGTGTCAAGCCAAGTTCAAGCAAAGGAACTGGCTAGCCAGCGCCAAGTGTAATATTACACGAACCACTTGGTGCCACTTTTGACCCTTCTATAACTCAAAACATCTTTAACGTAAACACATAAAACTACTTGTGTTTAATTATATCCATAAGGACATCTAGAAGCCCAAATTTCATGAAGCTAGCTCAAACGGTTATAAAGATATGAAGGTCAAAAAGTCGTAAATTTTAAGACTGACTGACATACCTATAGTACCTAAACCTAACCTACTTCCAGATGACCTAGAAGGATGAAATTTGGAATCCAGCTCAGTTATTGTGTGAAAGCGTAGGAAAAAATCTAAAAATTAAAAAAAGTTATATAATAGGGGGGGTCCCCATACAAAAAAACCATTTTTTATTGTGACTGACATATAAGTACCTAAACCTAACCTACTTCCAGATGACCTAGAAGGATGAAATTTGGAATCCAGCTCAGTTATTGTGTGAAAGCGTAGGAAAAAATCTAAAAATTAAAAAAAGTTATAAAATAGGGGGGGTTCCCATACAAAAAAACCATTTTTTATTGTGACTGACATATAAGTACCTAAACCTAACCTACTTCCAGATGACCTAGAAAGATGAAATTTGGAATCCAGCTCGGTTATTGTGTGTAAGCGTAGGAAAAAATCTAAAAACAAAAAAAAGTTAATAAATAGGGGGGGTTCCCATACAAATTTCTTTTTTATTGTGACTGACATATAGTACCTAAACCTAACCTACTTCCAGATGACCTAGAAGGATGAAATTTGGAATCCAGCTCGGTAATTGTGTGTAAGCGTAGGAAAAAATCTAAAAATAAAAAAAGTTAAAAAATAGGGGGGGTCCCCATACAAAAAACCTGTAATACGCGCTAAACAACCGGTCCACGGTGTGTCGTTGGCGGCGCGTGGCACCACATAATTAATACAAAGAACAGAAGTAAAAAACATGCAGCGGAAACACAAGAAAAAACATTAAATCTCAATACCTGCCTAGTTTTCTTTACAAAAAGTATTGATATCCCATCAAAAACATAAATGTAAAAAAGGAGAGCCAAGTTCAATACAAAAATTATGCTTGGCTGTGGGGTTCGCCGCAAAAAGAATGGAGATTTAAATGAGTGCCAAGTTCTATGCAAAATCCAAATATGTATTTATAGGAACAAAATAACATTATAAACAAGTATTAAACTCTATTTCTTTGCTTTATTGGATACCTATAACAATTGCTGTTATTTAAAAAAAATGTGAGATCTTAAAGTAGGTTAGATTTGGCTTGGCCAGTTTTTATCAGAATTACAAAATATATATGTTGAATAACTTTATAAAATGATTGATGTAATGAAAACTGGCCAAGTCAAATCTAACCTACTTTAAGATCTCACATTTTTTTTAAATAACAGCAATTGTTATAGGTATCCAATAAAGCAAAGAAATAGAGTTTAATACTTGTTTATAATGTTATTTTGTTCCTATAAATACATATTTGGATTTTGCATAGAACTTGGCACTCATTTAAATCTCCATTCTTTTTGCGGCGAACCCCACAGCCAAGCATAATTTTTGTATTGAACTTGGCTCTCCTTTTTTACATTTATGTTTTTGATGGGATACATACATACAACTTAGACACCTTGATCGATAACTGGCCGGAAAAGGCACAACCACGGTAGTTAGGGGTCATCCATTAATTACGTCACACCAATTTCTATGTTTTTTGACCCCTCCCCCCCCCCCTTGTCACACTTGGTCACATTTGACAAACCCCTCCCCCCCTAGTGTGACGTCACATTTTTTCTACGAAATCGCCAAATCGAATTAAGTAAGTAGGTACCTAAGTATTATTAATATTTTATCAAAATATTTTTGACGATATAAATATTAGTAATTTTATAACCCAAAACTGCTTAGGAAAGAAATTAAACGATTAAAAACTATTTTCTTTTTAAAAATGTACAGCGAACTAAATAATTTAAATAAATTTTCGGTTACTGATGAAGTTAAAGTGACGTCACAAAGTTTGTGTCTCCCCCCTCCCCCATGTCACAATATGTCACATTTTCTTGACCCCCTCCCTCCCCCTAAACGTGTGACGTAATTAATGGATGACCCCTTATGGAGACCATGGGGAGAGGCCTTTGCCGGCAGTGGGACACTAAAACCGGCTAGTAAAAAAAACTGTGGTAAGTAGTAACCATATAGAAGGTGGATAGTCCTCAACATTGCGTTTCTCCAGTCAACGGAGCCCCCTGCTTATTCGCGCGAAGTATAGATGTCTAGTTTAAGTTTCAAATGTAGGCCACAAGATGGCAGAACCTATGCACAAGAAAACGTACGTGAGCTGAAGAGGGCAGCACCTGCTTAGTCGTGAATAGTCAACGTAATAAACTAACGTCATTACTTACCGTCATTCCTTCATGCCAATCACAAAGTAATGTCATTATTCGTGATAGTGTCAGGCCCATACACAGACAAAACATCCTCCAGACTGAGCATAGTCGCGCTACCCCCTCTGCCACGCATACGGTAATTTTACTTGATGTTCGAGTCGAAAGTGTCTGTGTGTGACGTCCGTGTCTTTGAACGGACCAATCACGGCATGGGATTTCGCTCACCTCGTCCCGCGCATCCTCGCATTTTTGGCATCATCGGTTGCATGAAATAATTGCTCTAAACTTTACCTAGTCTATGGCCCAATAATAAAGTTTATAATATCCGATTCAGGTCACAAGATGGCAGACCCTCCAACGCGTAGGGCTCCTACACCATTATCAGAATCCGACTTTATCGCAATGGGAGCCACTGAGAGTGTATACCCTTTAAAAATGTTGGAATTGGTTAAAACAGTGAACTCTTAGTAAAGTTAATCTTAAAATGTCGGCTTAATGGCTCCTCTACACGATGGGCCAGCGCCGGCCTCTCCAAGGGACGCAGCCATGCGGTAGAACGAGATAGCAATATCACTTGCTCCCTCTAACGCATAAATGCGTCCCTTGGAGTGACCGGCGTTGGCCCATCGTGTAGAGGAGCCATTAAAAATGTTGGGATTGGTTAAAACAGTGAACTCTATAAGGTGAACGTACTGGTGCTCGACGCGGTCCCAGTAGGTACCTACATGTCATCTTGAACTTAAGTCATTGTCAATAGAGGTGACAGCAAGGTGTCATATATTGAGCATTAGCATGTCGAGCACTAGTACGTTTACCTAACAATATTGGCTTAAAACCGAGAATACCCACAATATTGTAAATTCCATAAGTCCATAACCTTTCTAAAACAATATTGTAACCTCAAAACAATAAATTGGCAATAACAATGATCGTAATCTATTAAACAATTATCGGTTTCAGTATCGGGGAGAACTTGGAACGTTCGTGTAATGTGAAACGATTAAAATGAAAGTTTTTCAGAAGGGTGTGGCTGTATTGCTGCCCTGAAACTGTAGAGAGTGGTAATTACCCCTCTTTCAGGCAAATATCCTCGTGAAAGTGCAGATTACAATCAAGGTTAGGTATATTACTGGTATATATCTAAATTTTCGGATACCAGAAATTCATTGGGAAAGAAAAAAAAATTGTAGGGTGCATTAGGGTAAATGCGAAGGCGGGATAATTCCGAAACTGGCATACTTTAGCAACATTTACACTTACGCCGCTGCAACGCTTACATGGCATCTTGCATACTGTTGCTACAGTAGAAAGTGTTTCTAGTTTAGTAGATATTTGCCAGTTTCGAAATTACCCCGCCTTCGCATTTATCCCAATGCACCCTACACCAATGTAGAATCGATTGCCGCTGGGGCATAAAGGATGACTCACGTTTGTCACCTTAGACCGGGCTGGATCCGGGTCAGAGCTTCCGGCGCTTAATTCTAACGTGATGCTTTCCATAGAAAACGAAGCGCCGGAAGCTCAGGGCCGGACCCGGCCCGGTCTGACGTGAGTAATCCTTAAGGGTTTTGAATGGCGACCAAATTAAATAAGACAAAGGAGTGGGCGTAAGTCTATGACTTAGTCTGCCACAAGAACATGTTACAAACCTTGTAGAGTGGTGAAGAGTGGTGAAGAGCCCTGGCAGGTTACTACCTACAAAAAAAAATAGAAGAGAAACATTTTCCATCGAGTATATTAAGAACTCTAAACAGTTTTCGAAGTAGTAAAATGTTTGTCGCAGTCGGTACTTTTCACACCTCAGGAGACACTGGCCATGTGAAGGGCTGCGTGTTCACCAAAAAACTAAAATCAGACGTTCTTATAATGATAGTCCGTTCCAACTAGCATCTCTTTTTTTCTATCGAATAAGTATGTCTAAAAATCCTGTCACACCAAAATTGCCACTTGTCACACCTAATCACTCTCTTGACGTACACAATTAGACGATCGGCGCATCGGTGGACCGTCAGCCATTAGGAGTTTAATTGAAAATAGCGTAAAGGCTGTAAATTGTTGGAGTGCAGTCCGTACAGATGTACAACTGTACAGTACTGTACACTAATGTACAGCCCTTTGTATTTTGGACAGCGCTTTTACGAGGAAATGGATTCTTCTCGTTTGAAATCACATCTGAGTGTCGCTTACGAACGCTGTTTTTATTAGGTAAGGTTTACTAGGGTAATTCCGAATGTCGAAAACTGTCAGATAATTCCGAAAAGAGACTTTTATTATGATGGAATTAAGGGTAATTTTCATCTGAATTTCGGAATTATCCGACATTCGGTATTACCCGAATACACCTTACTTCTGAAATTGAAAAGAATCGAAACTACGGATTGAAAGCCATACGCTGTTACCACTAGGGGCCCGATTCGGATTTAGAAATAGATTTCTATTAAACATCTGTTAGACATCACCAAGATACGATAACGATATGTTTAAGATCTAACCTGTCACATTTGACATTTGCCCGATTCTGGAGATACTCTTGAACGATTTCCACAGGATATGACGTAGAGATCCAATTCACATCTAATAGATATCTTAAGAGTAAGACATCATCAAGCAAGTTAGATCTCTATCTAACGTAAAAATGACATTGGTTGCCCGAATTGTGCTGCAAAAGAGAACTCAGTAGTTGATATCTAAGCTATAACGTATACGTGTCGTCTCTTGTGAATATCTTGAAGTTCGAATACGGCAGCAAGTAAAGGAAAAACTCTGTAACTGTAAGGAGAATGGTAGAGGATCAATATGGAAAAATAAACAGCCCTTTGTCAATGTGCTTTCGTGTAAAATATACTGTTTGTAGTACTGATTAATGAAAACACATGGTCATGAATTATTAATTTACTAATAAACACTAGTATTATTAACAATTTAACACACATACAACTTACTCAATACCTTTATCTATTTCGCATCACAACTATACCCCCCCCCCCCTTTTCCACCAAAGTGTAAATAACATTCGCATGATCGATAGTCCGCCATGTCGTACGTTAAAAGAAATTATGTATATTACATTCCCAACTGAATTTCTTATCGCCATCGAATGTATCGGCCGGCGGTGACGGGGCAGTCTTGATACTTATACAGTATGGAGTAAATTGCGGATCGATTGGGTACATTTTTTTCCCGGTGACGATGACGTTTGAAAATACTACCAAAGTAATGAAGTTTGTCAATTACGTTATTTTAGGGTATGATTTTTGGAAAGCTTTTGGTTTATTGCCTGAATGTTTAAAAAATGCGGAACACACGACTCCACCTGAAAATTATTTTAGTTGCAATGGTTTAAGCTATGGTATGGCTATGGCTGGCTATGGTAGCACTATCTATGGTCCAAAATTAACTCTAATGTCTTCGTTCAAGTATGACTATTATTTAAATTTCGTAGTCCTATGGCAAAACATGTTCATAAGTAAATGGAAGAAAATAACTGGGACAAAACCAAAAAGAACATTGGTATTTGTGTCGCTTAACTTAAAACTCGGATAAATCCATTCGACCCTCTTAGGAAAATATATGGTATTTAACCTTTTCTTAATACCAAAATCGCAAAATCTGACAGTTGGATTTATCCGTGTTTGAAGTTAGAGACTCATTAATACTTAATGACAGATTGACCTTGTGGACCATATTTGTAGTAGGTATTGAAGTTTAACTCGGTAGTTCTTCGGTAATTCCTTTTTTTATGAAAAACCCGTGCACTAACGAATCAAATGAAACAAGATAACACAATTATGTTACCCGAGCACTTTTCCATAATTTTTATGAGTAATAAGTCAACATTACCGAGTTGGTTGATAATTTAATAAAATAGTCACACTTTATTATTTAAGTACACACATGCAAATTGCATTATTCCTATCCTTCAAAATTACCCATATTCACCCAAAAATTACCTTGTTTTACCGAGTAGGGTAAATGGGTAATAGGTAATGACATTTTACCCCACAATTACCCTAACAGCCAACTATCAACCACACTTGACTGCCCTACATGACACATTGGTATCGCATGCGACTAACAATCTAATTACACCCCCCGGGAATCGAACCTTGATCCCTGCGATAGCGATTGCCGATTGACCCTCACCTGAGTACTTACCTACCTACTGGAAAAAGGGACTTAAAAATATGGGGTGTTTTATGTGAAATAGGACTTTTTGGAGTTTTTGGGTTAACGAGTTTTGACTAGTGTGGGTGCTAGTTTTGTTTGGGGGCTTAAATGTAATTGTGTAAGTCAAATGCTGGTTACTTTGACTAATTTGATAAATATATCAATTATATACATGGTCATTTTTTGACCGTTAGCCATATTGCATATTGTGCGAGGTGATTAGGTAGGTCACAATGAACAACTTTTTCTATGGGACCAACTCCGAAATAACAATTTTTTTTGGTCGTTTCATATAGTTTGGTCGAGTGGATGTCGACGTAATTTAATAGAAAATTACACACTTTTTGTCCGAAATTGGGATTTCTTGTTCATTCCGCCCAGAATGAGGTACAGTCACCTGCAATAATATGTTACTCTTCGAAGGCCGCAAAAATATGTGACACGCTCTTACGGCTCTACAAACAAGATCGTGTCAGATATTATTGCGGCCTTCACTGTGTAACATATTATTGCAGGTGACTGTACTCATCAAATTATTATCAAAATCTGAGGAATAAAAATTGTATGATAAAAATCGGCCCTTCTGTGCTAAGTAGTACCTACTGAGCTCTCTGCCGAGGTTTAACCGTGGTACAGTCAACGGTAAAAATATGGGTGTAGACAACTTACTCAAAAATATGTCCCATAGTTCTTAATTCACTGACATAAGAGTTATGGGACGTATTTTTGAAATGATTTGTACACCCATATTTTTACCGTTAACTGTACCTGGGTCAAAATTATTTTCATTGTTTTGTTTTTGACCACTCTCTCACGCTTGTATTTCCGTCTTCTATCAAATAAATAAAGAATTTCCGAAATCGGTATAGTAATGACGGAGATATGGAGTAACAACAATTAAAAAAAAAACATACAACCGAATTGATAACCTCCTCCTCCTTTTGAGATTTAGGAGTCGGTTAAAAAAGTCGAGTGCATCGCATGTCTTTCTAGCTAAATTAAAAACTAAATTTGATCCCATACAAAAAGCTACACCCAGTCACATTTTTTGGGACAAAAACAAGACAACAAAAAGAATTTAGACCCATCTACCACTACCCAGTCTACCTACCTACCGCATAGGGTTCTTCAAAATAGGAGTAGGTACCTATATACAGAATTCTTCAGGATCGAAAACGCGCGCTACCCCAGGTGTCCGCAGGCTAAGGTAACAGCTTAAAATCTTGTACGCTATAGTGACATCAAAAATAACGTCAGGTAAAAAAAAGAACCTGGAATGCACTGCATAAACGCAACAACCAGATGTTAATGTTAACATACCCAATCTATCGACTTACAATGGATATTTTGGAGCAAGCTGCTTCTCATTACTACCACACCGGGTTAAAAAGGTCCTAACCACCATCAACTTTCTTACTTAAATCAGTCTTTTGTCATTACTCAATGCCACACCATCACACGATTCAAAAACAACGGGTTAAAAAGGTCATAACCACCATCAACTTCCTTACTTAAATCAACCTTTTGTAACAACTTTTATTACTCAATGACACCATCACTCGGTTCAAAAGCGTCGTAAGTACCTTTCACTTGCACTGTAATATTAACCTTTTAGTATTAGTCAATGATAAGATCTTCGATTCGTACGCGCCGGTGGCTCCCCCTATGGCTCTATCAATTAAGTGAGACGTAATTTATTTCACTTAGATTACGTTTAATGAATATTCTTGCTGTCAATATCGAGGGTGTTGGGGTACCTACTACCTACAGAAGTTTGCTTATGAGCACAGTTTAAGTGTAACCAGTGTAACAAAGACGAACGAACCCAATGGGCTTGCGTTGTATTACACGTATTTCGGTTTATATCATTAGATTAGCTCGATGCTCGATGGGATAGTAAAGTAAATTGGCGGGAATTTTCAGAAATGTTGGGTAAGTTCTCGGAAGTTTCAGGAAAATTACATTAGGTAAACCAAGAAAACGAAAAATTTCGATCGCCATACAAAAGTATGACAAGTTTCAGAAATTTTTGAATATGTAAATTTCGTAAAAACGTGCAGTAGATAAATAGTATGTATTCTCCGATACATTAGTATGCAAATGTCAGCCTAATCAGATATAGGAAACTGGTTCAAAAAGTCATTATTTAAACAACAACGGAACTTTGTCGCGTCCACTTACTTTTTGTATTTATTCTGACGTTTCCAGCGTGACATTACGAACATATTTTGCTTCCATAATTTGCCCTATGCAAGAATATATGATAACATTATAGCGACTTTAATTAATTAATATATTCATAATGTCCCCATGCAATTTCGCAGCTCACTGTTGTATGTACAGCCCACATTTTTTTCCTAAAAATCTCATTTGCAAATTGTATATAGTAGGTACTTACTTATGAGTCATACAAAACCTATTAAACAACAGCCTAAAAGTGGTCTACAGACAATTTAACGAAACCTAATCTAAGCCCTAAGACAAAACAAGCAATTTGATTCCCATTCGAACGCAGGACTCCGTGACTTCAAAAGACTTCCTTAACGTTACTAACCGCAAGCTTTCTTTAACAAAAGTTAAACCAGGGGTCTACTGCTCCCAAATTAATAGAAGATGTAGACCCCTGGTTTTTAAGCTACACATGTGTAACCTCTAATTACATTCATATTGGTGGATGACCACCTTCGCAGGTGCGCGGCCGGGCGTAACGGACATCAGTGAGGCGTAACTACCTTACAATGTGCACTCTGACGCTAAAGAAATAAGGTTGAGTGCTGTTTTAACGCAAGTAAAGGATCCAGACACCATCTTCGATCGATTAATAGGTTTTATTGGCTTGAAAATAAAGTTTATTATGGCTTGTGTTTTCGATAATTTGGTGGAACAATGATGACTTGTTTCCCTATTCTAAAGGTCAATAGCATGGGCGAATTTGGTTTCGTTAATTACTACCGATGATGACTGAATGGTTTTTTAATGCGGTTTCTGTGTTTAGTTTTAATAGAGGACATTGTTAATTAGGGTACTGATAACGTGACCCTCTGGATTGGAATTAAGTTTTTGGGTCAAAATTTGACTATTGTGCACCTGTCAGGAATAATTGTATGATTAGAATTTTATGAAAAAATTTATAAAGGTGACTTTTAATTCAAAGGGTCCAAATTTTGGAGTTATAAGTAATGAATATATAAATACACTTTTACTTGAAATACACATTCGTGGCAGTGTTTAGAGTTTAGTCTACATTATACATATAGTTATTATTTATTTATTTAGACTTTATTGCACGGTCAAAAGTGTACAAAAGGCGAACTTAATGCTAGAAGATATCCGTAATACTGTACATATTATTTTTTTGTTGTTATTTATTAAAATTTGTACATTTATTGAGCTTTAAATGATAATCCAGCAAAACTCTTGCTTCTAAAACTCAGGAGTTTTAAGAAACACTGTTAGTCAGCAGACCAGACATGCCAATAAAAAACCGGACAAGTGCAAGTCGGACTCGCCCACCGAGGGTTCCGTACTTTTAAGTATTTGTTGTTATAGCAGCAACAGAAATACATCACCTGTGAAAATTTTAACCGTCTAGGTTCATGAGAAACATCCTGGTGACAGACAAACAGACGGACAGTGGAGTCTTAGTAATAGGGTCCCGTTTTTACCCTTTGGGTACGGAACCCTAAAAAGTCATAAACAACAAAAAGTGCGCTTGCGATCATTAAATCATTATGATTGGTATTGAGCAATAATGGACACCTAGCGGCTTCGCAAATGGCGCGTGACCGGAACAAAGGGGCTTAGATGTATTGGCTACTGTTTTTGTAATCGTAAAGGAATAATTACATACTCAACTAGACATGTTATAATTACCTATATTTACAAATAAAACATTGATATATTTTCAATTTATACTATATTTTTACTACATGTAGGTTAGCCTGTACTTATAAAAAACCGGGCAAGTGCGAGTCGAACTCGCGCACGAAGGGTTCCGTACCATAATAAAAAAAAAACGAAAAAAAAATGCAAAAAAAACGGTCACCCATCCAAGTACTGACCGCCCGACGTTGCTTAACTTTGGTCAAAAATCACGTTTATTGTATGGGAGCCCCATTTAAATCTTTATTTTATTCTGTTTTTAGTATTTGTTGTTATAGCGGCTACAGAAATACATCATCTGCGAAAATTTCAACTGTCTAGCTATCACGGTTCGTGAGATACAGCCTGGTGACAGACGGACGGATGGACGGACGGACAGCGAAGTCTTAGTAATAGGGTCCCGTTTTACCCTTTGGGTACGGAACCCTAAAAAGCTCAAATTTGGTAACCAAATGATAATGTTATCGAACACTACCTAAATAAAAAAATCTCTCTTTTCGACACGTTTAAAGGCACTCTTAACAGTTTACATTTTCAATATACATATAGTTATATACGAAATTTTAATACATTTTTTGGTCTTTTCATTAATTAAGGGAGCTCAACGTATGAATCTACATATTATGTATTCTTCTAAATAATAGCAGTTTTGGTTTTAAGTGACATTTCTTGAAATAAATGTCACTTTGACAATGACAAATAAAATCCACAACAAATCCAGATCAAATTCATATCCTGTCATTACAATCAGAATACGCTGGAACTATCTTGGCTAGCCCCCCAAGTCTTTTCACACGGAATTATAAATAAATTTAACCTTATTCTACTTTCTTTAGGTTCTCTCATAATAAAATCGTCAAAAACCGTTACGACCGCAATTAAAAAGCAATAATTCGATACATCAACCGCAATCGATAACAATCGATTCGTTAAAAAACCGACTTTCGTAATTAACAAACCCCACATGTCATTCTAAACAAAAGTTATACATGAGTAACTAATTACTACGAGGGACAGGGATGAAACATACGTGAGATACTTAAGTGAGACAAAGAGGGAAAAGTAAGATCGGAAGCAGATTGGCACGCACCACTGCCTACTGGCCGAATATGTTTTTTTTTAATTAAAAATGCAGGCGGTAGCACTAGTTACTTTGACGAAATCCTATCTTGGTTCATTCTTTATTTGAAATTAAGCCTTATGATGTTATTCATAACTTTGATTTTGATTTGTAAGAAGAAATGTAAGATAATAATTTTCGATAATTGAGTAGCTATTGTTCGTTACTTTCAATACCTCTTACGACTGTCAGAATTATTATTCAAATTTGAACTTTGTTTCTTACACTTACGGTTGTTTTTTGTGTCAATATTATCATAGATATAGAAGTTTGAGATAGTTATTATAGATATAGTATCTCGGTCGATAGTTTAACTCTGTTTGGAGGTCAAATGCGTGGGCGCATGTGTTATGACGTCATCATGATTAACTTTAAATATCGTGTCTTGATTTGTTTATACGACAACGGTTTCACTCACTTGAATTTTTAGCGCGAGCACTCGAGCCTGAGGAAGGACCCCCGACGGGCCCGAAACATGTCGCCAATAGCGACTAAAAATTCAAGTGAGTGAAACCGTTGTCGTATAAACAAATTAAAATATGTCTCACGAAAGTTTAATATCGTGTCTTGAGTTGATTTAATTATTAGCATTGTTCATAATCAGAGCTCGGATAGGGTGAGCTATTTGCCTTATATATGACATAAGACATGTCAAATTATAAGGCAAATAGCTCACCCTATCCGAGCTCTGTTCATAATTAACAAGAAGTAGAATTATTGTGCTTATATTTTCTATTCATAATATATGTATAGAAATTGGAAAGAGATGTGAGATTTATAAAGAGGAACGATTGTCAAGTAATTTTTATAAATAAAGTACTTTATATCCACGCAAAGTATTGTAACAAGTCGGAAAACACAATTAGATATTTTCTTACGTATATATTTTAAAACCCACCTTTGTATCAAAATTTAAACAGTTATACTAAGCCACAAATAATTACTTATTATCAATCTGTGTCACTGTAAATGAATCAATGAAAACATTTATTTTCAGGCAACTATTGGCCCATAGATAAATACCTTAAAACTAGCATACATACTATTACAAAATATATCTTAAAACTAAAAAACACAATTATGGCTGTGATGCAGTTCGCAACCCCGCAGTGTCAGGGTGTAAACTAGTGTTGACATAAAACTAATCCGATAACACGTTGAAAAATTACTTTCATCTTTATTTATTTATTTTTCGTGGTTTACACCACGGAAATTCAATTTAATGTAGGATATTTTCATCGTCATCATCATCTCAGTCATAAGACGTCCACTGCTGAACATAGGCCTCCCCCTTTTATGGGGGGGTGAATGCCATAATCGCCACGCTTGGCAAGCGGGTTGACGATCGCAGTCGAGTAGTTACACCGAATTTGAGGGACGCTGCTGCCCGTCCACCGGTGGTCTTGGACGTAGTTTAATGACATACCCGGGTCCGAAGGATATTTTAATTTTATTATTTTGTTACTATATTTTTTTTATTTAAAAAAAATGGTAAAATCAGTAAAATCAAGTGTCTATCAACCAACCCCCAAATCTGTATCAACCGTGTGAAAGCACTTAAAATTCGACTCATCCCATACAAGCACAATAATCTATCCATAAACCATAAAATCCAAAACAAATCCAAATACAACCACTAAATCACAATCATGCAAATAACCCTTCACATGTCACGACTCAAATGGGACCCATAAAATCGGTCGACGCACATCTTAAATGTATTTCGGCGTACAATAGCACAAAACCTATGGCACTCTGACTTGGCCATAATGAGCTATTGAAAAATGATACGAAAAATAATTCGGAATACGAAAATTTGCATAACACATTTCAAGGGTTATCTATCACAATAAGCAACGCATAAAAGAAAATATACCTTATCTACTTGAAAGTATAACTCATTTTCGAACGTGAGCGTTTTCAATCGAAAATCAAAAGAGCATCACGAAATTGGAAGCATCTTTTCTCCAAGCCTTCTCCTCATTCAAAATCCAACCTTAAACTTAAGCAATAAAGTCCAAAATCAATTAAAATAAAATTCAAAGTAATCGTATGATAATATTTTTTAACCCCTTAAATGGCGTATGCAAATTGTGTCAATGCGCGTGCAAGGATTTAGCTGATATCTAAGGGGATATTGAATATGCGATGACAGATGCAGGGTTCAAACAACGTGTCGGGTTACTTGCGTAGTATAAGTTCAGACAGGCGGAAATCATTTTTAATAGATTTTTCCCACATTCGGTAAAAAATATAGTGATGATAAATCAAGGTACTTTTTCAGCAATATTATGTACCTATCTTGCCCAAAACTCGCTACTTACTAAGTAATACCAGTCAAAGGTCATCTAAAATAAATCCCTAAAATATAGAAGACAAGTTCGCCTTTGTACGTGCCTGGTCTACTGAACTAGGTAGATATGTTTAATCGTATTTAATATCATAATCTTTTTTGAAAATCTAACAACTCTTACGTCTGGAATGGTTATAACTGCTAAAAGACATATGTATATTTAATATACATATATACCTACATACATGAGTTACCGGTTTTAATATATTTACTACCTATGTCTCAAGAAAGCTTTGTTATTAAACTCAATATTATCATCAAATATTCCCCAGAAATATTATTCAATGCGCAAAAATTAGTTTTAATAACGTCTCGGTCGAGTAAACACTAAGAAAGCTCAATAAGTCAAAATAGTCTGTCCATGCAAATTTGGCCCCTCGGGCGATCGGATCGATCGACTAATGATCGGGTGTGATGTAATTGTTAACGGACTACTTTCTTTGACGGGCGCCGGTTAGTGTGAAGATGGCTTGCTATTAAAGCTTTCTTAATATTACGATTAAAACTGCACGAGGCCATGCGCATGGCGGGGAATAGAACCCTATGGAGGAACCTGGTCTTCAACATAAGGATATGATGTCACGATCCTCAGTATTGAGGGACCGACTGAAGAAGAAGAATATTACGATTTTTATGTATTTATTAACCGCTTTAAACACCAACAATATTCTTGTATTCTTCAAGAAATGTAAATAGCCTCCTAAGGCCCAACGTCCTAGATATAGTACTCTTCAGTTCGATGAAATTTAAATCCTAATCAATTGGAACCGAGTTGCTTTTGCTTTCGTTCCATTTTCCAACAACGCAAAATCAACTTTATTTCCGACACTATAGGTTCAAATTTCAGTGGCATATTTTGGATTTTATATTTGTATGGCTGATGGGCCTTAGGAGGATAAGTCAAAATAGTCTGTTCATGCAAATTCGGCTCCTCGGAACCGATATCTGGGCCTACCCACCGGGCGGCCACCAGCCGGTCTTGTTTTTAATTCATTAACATTAAATGTATCCCACATATTATAACAATTTCTTTTTTTCATCAAAATTATCACCTTTTATCCAAAAAATAACGAAATATAGGCTGCAAGACCATCAAGAAAATAGTTATAGGTTAACAAAAGCCTATTCTACACCGTTACGACTATCGCCTCAGATCGCGCAGGTGCCGTTCCTCTTCATCGACCCCATTGTCCCGACCACATGTCTCCGGTGTGGCCGGGCCCTAACCTACTGTACCCACTTATAATAATATACATTAGCTAAAGACGTTGGTGTTTAGCATTTTTTTTATTTCGTATTATTCATAATTTCTATAAATTATGAAAAAATATTAAACACTGCAAGATTTAGATTTTAGAATCACAAATACAGTCATAATCGTTAACAGCGTCTAAAAATAATATTAGGCGTTCATTCGAATTATTTCCGATTATTTTTTTAAATATTCGATGATAAATTAACGTTTGACTGACGTTTGAAATGCTCTTTGCGTGTCAAAATTCGTCACAATTCAAAAATCGAAAACTTCCGTCGCCAATATAATACAAATCAAACTAACTCTTTCGATTTCAAACTTGGAATGATAACCATCGAACATTTGTTCAAAATTCAACTTTAAATCAAACGCTTTAAAGTCTAAATTAAAATTAAGTGTAATACTGATAAGTGAGCTTTCGAAAGTTACTCGCGATTTGTAACAGCTTTTTTCTTTTTTAGTCGACTAATGATGTTGCCAGCGCGAATCAAATCGATAGAATCATCAATACAAATTACATGGTACAGTTGGCATCATTGTATGCACGTTAAGGATGTGAAATATGGAAGCTAAACCAGGTGTCATTGTGGAAGAAACCGAATTTATGTAATTTTAATATGAGAAAGTTAATACTTAAAAAAAATTATAATTGTGTATGTAATTAGTTTAAAAATAATGGAAATTGTATGCGACTTTTGTTTGTAACATTAATAGAGTCAGACCGTAAAAAGTCTGCAGCGATTTTGATAGCCCACGCAGTGCAAGTGTCATTTTAAACGTCAAACTTCTATGAAATTATGACGTATAAATAACACTTACGCTGCGTGGGCTATCAAATCCGATGCAGACTTTTATTGGTGCGACTATACCTGTATGGGTTATAATCAGTTACATTTTAAAACTAGTACTTACGCATCTAGTAAGTAATTGACAAAGCATAACATAAATCTGCTTTTTTTTCTATTAGGATCGTAAACTCTCAAGTTTCTAAGTAGAAATAAGATAAAATTCTCAAATTTAAAATAAAATACATGTATGTTATGTAGAAATTTAAATAAAATGGCCCAGCACGGATATGATGGTTGTTCTTGTCAATGTCTACGTGACAGCGTGATAAAACGGTGTCCATCACTTTCTATCTCGCGGTGTTAAAAAGTGACAGTAATTTTATCACGTGGATAAAGCCATCCAATAGGTGTCTCACAAATTTCCGCACTCTTCAAAGAATGGAATAGGTGCGAACCATAATGCAATCTTTTTTAATCCAGTTCGATAAACTGCATTAGGTGCATCCAACACGTTTGAACTCGAAAAGGTGTTAAGTGTAGGTATGTCTGATCTATACACAGAGAAGGTCTTAAAATGTATGCCTACGTTGAGGGTTTATGTCCTTTTAATTTAGAACAAAAGTTGAGTTAAGGGTTTAATAGAGTTAAAGCTCATTCGATCTTTGGGAAAGCTGCGAGTTTTCTAAATGTTTGAGGGTTCTTGTTTTACACATAATAGTTATACAGTGCGTACTGTATTCTCGGTATTCCGGTACTCACCAATTTCTGAATATTTGCATAATTTTCCTTATTTTCTTGCTTATGAGAAATATAAGTACCTAAAATCTTAATTAGGCTATATGTGTATAAGTCGCATCCATAGTAGTGATTTTTTTACGTTTTAATTCTAAGTTAAATGCAATTTACAATATAAAATAGGTAGAAGTAAACAGGTATAGTTAATGGCTAGGTAGATACTTACAGTGCGACATAAAATAGTAGAAATGACATAAAATGGAACTAAAAAAATTCCATATTAAATTGTTGCCATGTTTAAGCATTTGACGTCAAAAATGTGACAGTTACGTAGGAAATGGCACCCTCAATATTTTTTACAATTTCTTGTCGGACTATAGCCAGGGGGGTGTCACTACGCAGTTTAGGTACATTTGGCCGGCGTACCTCCCGGGCAGGCGTATGGCAGTGGGCTGCCGCTCGGCTCGCACGATAGTCGTGTCACGTGGCGCTCGCGCAAAGAAGATTCACCGTTCGTGCGCGGTTAAAAGTTTCATTTTTACTGCAGGCGGCGAGTATAGGTATAATTTTATACCTAAATCTGACTTTTGTGAAGGAGTGAATTTTCTGTACGGTAATACTATTAGTTATTCTGTGCTATAGCTGTGCTTTACGGCTACCACCAGTTTTGACATTGACAGATACGCTCGCGTCTCCGTAAATTACTTTCTATACATCTCGCTTGCACTAATATGCGAGTACGAGCGTGATGCATAGAATAGAAAGTAAGTTACATAGACGCGAGCGTATCTGTCAATGTCAAAACTGGTGGTAGCCGTACTGACTTCAGCACCACTCAAAAATCACTAAGTACATTTTTTTTTATATTAAAGGAAAAAAGCTTCGGTAGCTCATTTATTTTGGATAAGAGCGATCAGACCGGTGTACCTATTCCTAAAGTCAAGTTCGAGTCTTTCCCAAAGCGATGAATTTTTCCATTAAACAAATTTTGTAATACTCAATGTGAAGACCAGCGGAAC
The DNA here is from genome assembly GCF_963556715.1 of Cydia fagiglandana. Lineage (NCBI taxonomy): Eukaryota > Metazoa > Arthropoda > Insecta > Lepidoptera > Tortricidae > Cydia > Cydia fagiglandana. The sequence continues at coordinate 1,396,239 of NC_085951.1, read as the reverse complement.
CCTAAAGTTCCCGCTTAGTATTAGCCCTTTTCGATGTCTAAAAATCTAGTCTGATATCTCCCGACACTGATCGGACGCAGGGGATACAAAGAGCAACACTTAACTGTACATCGGTGGACCTTATGCCTTTTGTAATAAGGTCCACATATGTACAGTTAACAGTCTGGGCGGTAGTACTACGAAAGCCTTTCACGTCCGAAGATTCGATTAGGTCCCCTTTGTCTCTGTTCGGGAAAGTTAGTGATCAGGGCTATAACCGCGAAAATCGAAGTTGGCAAATTGCGGGGATTTTTCTCTGTCACTCTAATTACGCCTTCATTGGAGTAAAAGAGAAAGATCCCCGCAATTTGGGAATTTCGGTTTTCGCGGTAGCCGCTCAGGCCGCGTAGCCAACATGCCAATCGATTACGCTCCGTAGCGATCGAAACGCAAGTGTCACTCGGCCCAGTTCCAACTTTAAGATACGTCAGTTAATAGATCTAGAAAAGATATGGATTAGATATGTCAGTGTCAAACAAGTGTCAAAATTTACGTTTCTTCAAACAAATACGTCACTTTTGACACTTGTTTCACATTGACATATCTAATCCATATCGTTTCAATATCTAGTATTTGACGTATCTCATTTTTCGAATACAGCTGACTGTCGCACCAATATTGCAGTATGGAAGAGGTGATAGAGAGACACAAAGCGTTTCGTTGTCGTAGCGACAGCGATTGTCACCTTGGCTAGGCCGGCAGGAGCTCATTTCTATTTAAAAATCTGTTATAGTTTTGATCTGGTTTTCATACTGCCTGGACGATCGTCTCGGTGATTGGCGCGTCTCACGCACAACTTTCAACTCTTTTTGCATCCACCAATCAGCGTATAGCATTTTCAAGGTCATATCAAAAAAAGATCAAAGCCGTAACAACTTGTTTGAATTTTATTCACTTCAGACGTCATATTTCATAGTAACATTTACTGCTTAAGACCTACACAATCGACATCTAAATAGAAATAGTGTTAGTTTTATTTTTCAAAACGTCCGGGTTTGATTCCCGAGCTGAGTACACATTTTTTTTTAAATGTATGAATGCAGTTTTTCTTGTTACTACGAGTAGAATCGATGACATGGTTCCTAAGAAGAGATCGTAGTATGTGTTATAGTTTCAGATTTTCCCATACTGACCGTTTTAAATGGGCACACGCTGTATACTAAATATTCTGTCAACGGTGTCGATTGAATAAAACAACTTGAATTTAATCATTCACTCATAAATATCAAAGTGACTGGCAATATTATCCCAATTTCAAAATAAAACATTCGAATTTCAAAATTGTAACCGTCCAAACGCCGCATCCGTCCGATGCTTCCGATCCATTCGAATATTTGAATTTCAAATTCGGAACCCATTAGTGCTCGTCATTTTAATGTGACACCGTATTGAGTTACTCTAATTGATGGGTGCTCGATGTGATGGATTCTGTATTGTATTGTTGGTCTTTTCAATGGTGTTTTTAAATAAATCACGCATATTCCGATGGTAACGGTATGGATTGTACTTCGTGTTGGCTTTATTTCTTTTAGTAATAGTTGTGTTGTATTCAGGGTACAAGGTCCCACAGAGAGAATCATTACTATCTTTGTTCTTTGTCTTACACTAGTACTATAGCGCCCAAAAGAAAAGGATGAGTAGAGTTTTCCTGGTTGTTACTTACTGAAAAATTGGTTTGACCAACTATATTTATTTATTTTATTTTTAAGAAAGTATGATGAAATCTTTCAGGCAACTTTTAAGTAATGAAATGAGATGATTCGAGACGAGATGGCATATAGATGAAAGATGTATCTTTAAAGTAATCTAAATAGTGTATTTGGCTCAAAGACGTTATATTGTTTGCTTGATGCGTACCTATGTGTACCCCAGCCGTTAAGTTTTGATGTATTATCCACAGAAGTGTCATTGTCATTACATGTCAATATTACTGTCAGCAGTATCAACCTACTCTAACTTAACCCACACGCGTATTCGGGAAACGAGATAATCACAAGATCTAGAGACGATATAGAGATCAACTAGATTTACATTAGATATCGACTAGATGTGACTTGGATATCTAAGTCATAACTTGTCGAAATCGTTCAAGAGGACCTCCAGAATCGCGGAAACGTCAAATTTGACATATCTAACTTACAAATGACTATCTTCTCGATATCGTATCTTATTCATCTCTCGATGATCTCTAGTGTTAAAGTTAGAATAGGGCCGCCAGTCTGAGCCTATATCCACCGAAGGCCGATATGCCCCGCACCGCTTTGACCAGCCCGCGTGACGCTGACACCTGTTCAGTAATTGCTGACTACATAATCACTGGTTATTAGTGCAAATAGTGCACTAGCCATTAGTGTGCGTATTAGTGTTTTTGCGCGGCGGAAGGGTTAAGATTTCTAGGCTGTAAACATGGCGAATTTACATAAACAAGCGTTTTTGTTAGTTAATGAACGGTGTTAAGAAACGATACTGGTTGTAGAAGTACCTAATGATTTCATTAAAAAGTTGTGCTCGACGTATAATTATTATCAAAGTACATATGTACCTAAACTGCAAAACGTAATTCAAGACCAAAAAAGTGAAACAATGTTGCCATTGCAATAATTTGTTTCTAAAATTGTAAATTCCTTTTGATAAATAATCACGCTAAGATAATTTATTCATTAGTAATTTTACTCCTACTATTTAAAAAAGTAGTTTTATTTATTTATTTGTACATAAATACAAGACGCGCTAGTAAAAAAGTGGCAACATTTCTTACTTTTTTTGGTCTTGAATTACGTTTTGCAGTATACATTGTTATTGTGTTTAAATAAATACTATTTATTTCCAGAATTGTTTCATAGCCATCCCCTTTTTTATTTTACTCGAGGATTTCTTCTTCAAGTCAGCTGTGACCCTGCCCACTAAGCTGAAGAATGCGGGTTTGAATCCCGTTAAGGGCATTTATTTGTGTGTTTATGACAAATACATATTTGTTCATGAGATCTGGATGTTTTTAAAGTATATTTTGAGCTTATTGTTTCTCTAAATTTAAGGGAATAAGTCGATCTGTGTAAAATTGTCATCTAATACCGGGTGTGGCCTGTAATACGAGCAAAAAATTCAACTATAGGCTGTACTCCTCAATATTTCTTCAGAAACTTTTAAAAATAAGTTGGATGTTGATACGCAATAATGTGTCAACCCACATTAATTTTTCAATAAAATGTCAACTGAAAATATTGACGCTTCATTTTTATTACAAAATGGATGTGGGATGACACATTTTTGCTAAACACCATCCAGTTGTGGTTTGATTGTTATACACTTTAAAGTTTATTCTAAGACGCAATGTATTGCGAATTTTGTTATGTTTAAGGCGTGACAAGCAACGTCAATCACAATGATATGGCATGGCGATGGCGTCTATTGAAGATAATATTTATTTTATATGAAAAATAGGGACCCTAAATAATTCATAATTTTTAAAGTTGTTGAACAAAAGTGTCACCGTTTGAGGTACTACAATCTATGTTTTAATTATTTGCTAGTATTACAGGCCACACCCGGTATATACCTACATATTGATGTATTAAATGAATGTGTGTTGTGTTTGTTTCCGGTATTAACCTCATTACCATACTTTATTCCCTAAGCCCCCAAAGTCAATCCTTTACCATTAGAGTGACAAATGATGCGCAGACGTCGCTCGGTAATGATCGGCGCTACTCGGGTGTTATCGTAGATCTATCGCGAATATGTACTATTTTTTTTTTTTTTAAGTATGAAGTATTGCACAGTATGTTATTATTATTTATGATATATAGTTATAAAACAAATGAGAATTCCATATTATCTCCTATGGACAGTACTTCATAGTAAAAAAAAATCGTGATAAGTACAATACAAATAATGTTATCAACACATTCACTACTAGAAATCGCCTAGGCTTGTCAGTTCGTATCTGTAGGCGCATATCGATACAAAGCGGAGAAAACTTGTTATAATTATAGGTTTGTCCGTAACGGGTTCAAAAGAAATAATTTACCACTAAGGTGGACAAATGATGCGCGGACGTCGGTCGGTAATGATCGGCGCTAAACGGGGGTTTTCGGAGATCTATCGCGAATTAACATTCGAAATGAGATACAGTATGTACCGACTTTTTTTGTCATCGGTTTTTTTAATTATATTTTGATAAAATTTTGCTGGTTAGAACAGTCCCTCATTTTTGGCGAGATAAATCACAACGTATCCCGAGAAAAATATGTAGTTATGAAAATATGTACCATTCTTTTTCGTACGAATATACCTAGAACATGTAGGTACATAGGTACAGAATTATAAATATTGCTAAAAATCTAATGTGTTAACAAATCTGGCTGGCAGAACAAATAATATCTTATTATAGTTATTATTGACACGATAATATCGTATTTCATCCCAAATATTAATACGAAATATGATTTGATATAATTTAACCATTCATATCAAAAATCTATAAACTCGAGCAACAAATCTGTATCACCTGGTAATGATCTTGATGTGTGAGAGAGCGAGACAGCTGTATGCGCACGCGCAGGGTGAGCGGGATAGATGCCGTGTATTCACCGGAAACCAAAGACTAATGGATAATATGAACGGGTGAAATTCTAAGACGCGTTTCTTCGATCGCTAAAATTATCCGTATCTTTAAAAACGGTTTTGCCATTTTGTACATTGTGACCTTTTTTGCCACTTTTGTGTTATTTCTATAGTCCGTTTTTTTTAGCATTAGAAAGAACTTCGCAGAAGTAAGCGTGTGGCTCCAAATCCAGCACTTTTAGCGGTAATAATTTGAAGTAAATTATATGTATTGACCATGTTACATTAGATAATTCAATAATTATTAACAATTAAAGAGCCTGATAAAAACTGCACGCTTGCTTCTGTGGAGTTCTTTCTAATGCTAAAAAAACGAACTATAGTTAGGATCGCTAGCCCTTTTCATCCCTATAGGAGAAAAAAAGTGTCTTAAAATTTCCATACATTTTTCAAACTTTCCTTTTTGTTACCGCCATACAAAGTATATGGGGAAACAGTAACACAATAGGAAAAAACTCTGGGACATTTTTTTATCCTATTAGGATCGAAAGAGCTCGAGATTCTGAATAACACAGTAGTTATAACACAAAAGTGGCAAAAAAGGTCACAATAAATAAAAATGGCAAAAAATAAAAGGAACGCTTAGTAAAGAAAATGTGGAATATGAAGTGGCAGGTTAGACTGTACAATATAAATTCTAAAACCCGTTTTTTATGTTTTTTTTTTCTTTTAAATGTTCGCCACTGGAGTACCTATCTATGGAGTATAGTTTATAGGGATACATAGGGGTCTACGACCAGAAGATAAAACCGTATACTCAAAAAGTTTGTTGAATGGTTTGTTACCTTCACTTAATTTACTACGTTACTTTAAGTAATTATACTACACCCTTCAACCAGACCGGCTAGCATGAATGGCCGCGCGCGAGTCCATACTTGAAGTAAGTTGCGCTAGATCTATATGTTGGGTGACAGTAGGATCCTGGAAGGAGGCCTTCCTTCAGTCTTTCGGCTTGAGATGTCTGTATTTTTTATCAATCTCTGCCGGAAACGGATAATATATGGTGCATTGTTAGTAACGAGTGGCCCGGCGTGGGCGTCTGCCCTTAAATAGGGCTCCGTGTAAAAATTACGCTTTTTGCATACGATGCGTGAATTATATGCAATGTGGGCGCGAATTAAAGTGGTTTCAAACTTCTATCAAGTGCTTTTTAGGGTTCCGTACCAAAAGGGTAGGTACAAACGGGACCCTATTACTAAGACTCCGCTGTCCGTCTGTCCGTATGTCCGACAGTCCGTCTGTCTGTCTGTCCGTTTGTCTGTCACTATGCTGTATCTCATGAACCGTTATACGTAGGCAGTTGAAATTTTCACAGATGATGTATTTCTGTTGCCGCTATAACAACAAATACTAAAAACAGAATAAAACAAATATTTAAGTGGGGCTCCCAACAAACGTGTTTTTTTTGCCGTTTTTGCGTAACGGTACATAAGTATCAGGGTCAAAAGTGACGTTTCTTCAAACAAAAACGTCACTTTTAACACTGACATATCTAATCCATATCGTATCTAGATGTAATATATGACGTATCTTAAAATTCGAATCGGGCCGAATGTCACTAACAAATCTTAAACATCTTATAAGCTCCCTAGTTCATCATAACCCTTTACAATTCCGATCCTATTTTATAGATCATCACATAAAAGGTACAGGCATAAAAGTGCTATTGACTTTGCCTCGCTGCCCCAATTTATAAAAAAAAAACAACCATAGAGCATAAAACCAAATAATCAAACAATGTTCCAAAGTTCCGTTCATATGCAAAATAGTTATTTTTGACGTAACCATAAAAGATGGATCACATTCAAAAATGGAACATTCAAATATTTAAACAATGAACGTTGGTATTGGAACAGGCGTTCGATTTTTGAATTTCGGTTCTTATAGAAACGGTGTTTGCTTAGCTTGTCATAATAAATTTCGGTTATGAAAGACACGTTTGAAAATGGAATGTCAATTTTGTTTTTTATATAAATATCAACACATCGTTGCTTACAAAAAACTCTTAAAAATCGAATTATTAAAAAAAAGCATTTTATGTCATTTAGTTCTTTAGAAATACCGATATTACTTATAATATTATTAGAAGGATCTGTAGCAAGGCAAAACAGTTTTAATAACGAAATACATATATTCGGACTAATAATAAAAATAAACGAATTTATACACAATTACACAAAAAACAGCACATGTTTTAAAACAAGTTCATCAAAATGTCATATCATTGTAAGAAATACTTACATATTATCCACTATTAGATTATAAATATAATATCTACTAGATTATAAACTATCACAAAATTCTATACTATACCTACCTACTTAATTATAATTGAAGTAAGATAATTACCTAATGGAACAAAATATATTAGTATTTACCCGCCGTAAAATAAAATTATGCCCAATCCGAAGAATCAATAAGTACCTACAGTCGAGTGCAGCATAACCAAAATCAGAGGTCAAGCGTAAACCTTGTAATAAATCTACACAAAGCAATGATAGTTCGAACACGGGTACACCCAGCGACAAAAGCGTTAGTCATTACTGAATTTAAATAATAATAAAAAATAACTAGGGGAGATAGCGCGCTGTTGCATAAGTAATTATAACAATTATTTTTTGATAGATAATAAATTATTTTTGACGGGGCTTTGGGTTTAGATCGCGTTGTGTCGATTTGAATGGTATTTTGAATATGATAAGCTTTAGAGACGGGTACTTTCGTTTTCATGAAATTTATCGTTTTATTTTTACTACATTGTTTATCATGCAAAAATCAGCAGACTGTTTTGTACAAAAAATGGCAGACAAGGCGACTCCTGTTACTAAAAGCCTTTTACCTAATCTTTAAAAAAAATTACGGTATCATTTATTTTTGATTAACTAAAATTTCAATACATTATCAGTATTTGCGCATCTTGTAAATCAAAATGTAAAACGTTATTAAGTTAATTCATTTAGTATAAGCACCTTTAACATTTATGTCACACGTTTACTTTATCAAAAATGATCAATCTCACAAAAAAGGCCAGGAACAAATAATATCGCGCACACACTTTCGATTTCTAAAAAAAAGTGAATAAGAAATTCAAATTTGGAACTGCGCCGTTCCAAAATGGCGGATATTTTCGACAGTTGATCAGAGTTACGTCCTTTTGTCATTAATGTACGACAAGGTGTGCAAGCTCGTATGATAATGTGGACGAGGGGCCTGCACTTTCATTTTTAACCCTTTTAATGCTTGTCAATGGATTGCATCATTTAGGGTTAACTAAAGATGTCTGAGATTCGATGGGTCATTTGTGATAAAAAGGATTTTATCTTAAATATGAGGATTTTGTTAAAGTGAAGTATTTTAGGTAGAATTATTACACAACTTTTCTAACCAAAAACTACCTACATGTATCATCATCATCTTCCTCACGTTGTCCCGGCATTTTGCCACGGCTAATGGGAGCCTGGGGTCCGCTTGGCAACTAATCCCAAGAATTGGCATAGACAGTACCTATAGACACTAGTTTTTACGAAAGCGACTGCCATCTGATCTTCCAACCCAGAGGGTAACCTAGGCCTTATTGGGATTAGTCCGGTTTCCTCACGATGTTTATCTTCACGGAAAAGCGACTGGTAAATATCAAATGATATTTCGTACATAAGTTCCGAAAAACTCATTGGTACGAGCCGGGGTTTGTACCCGCGACCTCCGGATTGAAAGTCGCACGATACTACCTACATGTACAGTCAGCCAAGAAAGTGGTCTACCACTCTTCAACTCTATATATTCTTCTCTCTATCTGATTGATAGAGTCGAAAAGTTGTAGACCACTTTCTTGGCTGACGGTAGGTACTTATCATATTGGCGCATTATTTCACCTCAAGTCTTGTTAATGCTTAAAATAGGTATAGTTATAACGGCATTCACGGTAGTTTTATAGACTTATTTGACAATCATTTATATTTTATGTCAAAGTCAAACCATATTGTAGACAAATACGCATTTCATAAACTATGCCAGACAAAATTATGCAAAAAAAAACATGTCCATGCCATATTAATAAATATTCCAAACAAAAACTATTACAACTAATTTTCAATCCAAAACTTCATGCCAATGGTCTCTATCAAAGTGACGTAACAAAAAATCTGTCATCTCACTTAGATCTTTACATTACCAATAGCTTTACATCTCTAAAAAACCATTATCAAATTGAGCTATCATCGCTAGCAGTTACTATTGATCTAAAGGCCATGTTATACTAGTTGAAGATGTCTTATGAAGGTAGTGGTAACAAAGAGGTGTCACAAAAAACATGATCTAAATATAATAAGGTGTGATTTGAATGTGAAAGACATCTGCCGAGGAAGTGAGACAATGTGGTTAAATATGGCCGACGGTAGCTGATCGGGTTGGTTGACACTTATCTTGTTCATTGTATTAAAAATATGTCGGCTTCGAGCAACACCGGCTTCCGACACGTCGGAAGGGAGGGGCCCAAGCGATATCTCGCCGTACAAATCTTTCTGCCATTTTTCGCGGGGGGAAAGGTGCACACAGTCGCATTTCTCACACACTTACGTACAAAATCCAATCTGTAATGACGACACAAATACATAGAAAATGACACACGTCAAAGACAAATCTTGCAAACCTCGATCTCTTTTTATGTACGGACGAGTGACTAGTGTCACAACACGCACACTAACACATTTTCGTTGAAGTATGTCATTGTATTCTGAGAGATGAGAAGTCGGATTTGTCGCTCGACCGATCCGCAATTTGTACTGAGCGAGCAAAATCGATAAATCCAACAATTACTTGAGACTAAAATATAATAATTGTATTTAAAAAATGTAATTTAACGTATGATATGTAAAAAAAAAATTACATGTGAAATGTAACACTTTCTTTTTGTAAATTTGATGTCCCCGACCTCTTTTTATAACAAAAAACCGAGCAAACAGGCATTTTTGTGCAGCAGTGTTCACGCGCGCGTCTGGACTCGGTCTAGTGAAAAATCCAAGTGCAACTAGTTTTATTACCCGCGCTAGATTATTTTGACGCGCTAATCTTGTACCTCGGCAGAGGGGAAATAGTGCGAATGCCGCCTCCCTTCCGTGTTGCTCGAAGTATGTCGGCGTTTTACTGACGTAATGCTCAAAAATGTTTTTAATGCTTTTATCGCTAACTGTACTTTTCATCGAACATACTCGTACATCTATTTATTATTAATAAAGATGATTGCAAAATTGGATGATTTTCGGTGAAGGAAAACATCGTGAGGAAACCGGACCAATTCCAATAAGGCCTAGTTTCCCCTCTGGGTTGGAAGGTCAGATGGCAGTCGCTTTCGTAAAACTAGTGCCTACGTCAAATCATGGGATTAGTTGTCAAGCGGACTCCAGGCTCTCATGAGCCGTGGCAAAATGCCGGGATAGCGCGAGGAAGAAGAAGAAGAAGAAGAAGAAAGATATTCAATTACACAAACGGGTCTACCGCGATATAATTTCTATGTTTTTTAATTAAATAAATATAGTTAATGTACTTATGTTCGTATGTGCTTAGTGCTCATTACTGCTTTTGTAATGATATTAAAATCAAATCTATATTATCTAGAATTCTAAACGGTGGCATAGGTGTGTTTTTACGTTAACACGTATGTATTTTTTATTTATGGCCATTTTTAAATACATATTTTTAGATTTGGTTGAAATGAATGTGGAATTAAATAGGTGCCTAGTTTTTTTTTGTAGTGCAATCTTTTTTAAGGTCAGATTAGGTTAGTATTTTTGCTAATTTTTTTAACAGTGCCCATTTTTAAGGTAACTATTTGGTTCACTTAAAATTATTCCCAATTTCAACCCATATAATTGACTACTTATCCAATTTTAGAAACAATAGCGATTTGAATAAAAATCAAACGACATTGTTTAAAACATTGAGTGCATCTTGCAAGTTGCATTGAGTGCATCGACACAGGACCCGCATCATCATGCGTTAATTGTTGCATTCGTGTACGTAGCCGTAGTAACTTGTAGAACCGTCGCCATCGCCAAGCTCTGAGTACAATCGCCATGCAGATATATCGGAGCGGCCGAGGCGCTCAAAAATATCTGAACACGCACTCTAACGCCTTGACAATAGAGGCGTGTTCTTGATATTTGTGAGCAACTTGGCCGCGCCGATATTATCTGATGGGGACTCTACGTGAATATACGTAAGCTGTATTGCAAAGACGTAAGGTAGGTATTCTAAAAAAGAATAACTTTTACTATCAATAAAACTTATTCTTATTATATTATTTTCGTCGAAGTTGTATTGTCAGAATTTCATTTGCCAACCAATTTTTCACAGATGGTTTACTTGGGCGACCAACATTCGCCAAATTGTCATTATCATAATGAAATTTAGAACGGCCTCCTAGGTTCGAATCCTGGTAAGGGCATTTTTTTGTGTCTTTTTTCTGAGTTATGGATCTTTTCTGTATATTTTAGTTTTATCATTATAAATATAGTCGTCTAATAGTACCCAGAACATATGCCTTATTGAGCTTACTGTGGGTCTAGGTCGATGTGTGTAAGATTATCCCATAATATTTTATTTATTTACTTACTTGATGGTTACGGTTCGCAATTTTTTTTAATTAATTAATAAAAGTGTAACTGACTTGTAAAACCGATTTTCAAACATTTTCACCAACTTATTTAAATAACTAGAGGTACAAATATTTATATTTTATGCCGCCTCTGACATTTCTTAGCCCTAAACTTTAATTTCACATTAAAACCACATTGAGGGCATTTTTTTGAAGAATATAATGACGTTGATTAACTAATGACTAAAACAATGACTCAGCTATGAGGGCGTTTTGATCGTTTTGATCACTTATATAGGCTTGCCGCTATGCATGTTTATATTGTATTTCATTTCTCCCAAATGAAAAGTTACTCAAGTTAGTTCTTCTGGCCCCGTATACAACATGCCAAGCGTTAAAGGCATTAGCCATGTCATGGCTCACTCCGTGATTTCATCGCCTCGCAACAAGTAGCTACAAGTACATCCGTTCCACACCAATTTTGGTGGCTAGCCGTAGCAGGCGTGGCTCACTCCGCGATTTCGTCGCTTTGCTACAGGTAGCTAAAAGTCCATCCGTTCGACCCCAATTTTTGGAGTTTGCCATAAGCCGCGCGTGACGCTTGCGCCACCTAATAGCGGTCATATCTGTCCTAATCGTAACAGACGCGTTTTGTTAGAGAGTGAATCTTCTGTACCTAGTACTATTATTTATTCTGTGATGTCATGCAATATTATTACACTATTAAATTGACAACACAAACACAACTCATTTGTATTACTTACGATAACTCCAAGTATCGAAACTCCTTACAAAAATTGAAATCATCCCAATAACCAAGACTGTAATCCCCCTAAATCCATACAAACCCATACAATACTACAAATGTACAAAAGTACAATTTCGGTAATGCAAATAGCTATGGCATCATAAATATCGAACTGCAACTTTAGTAACACACTTTGCTTTTCTAATCTCAACCTTAAAGCGAAGTGTTAGAGGTGTTGGTGGTGGCAGAGATAGCGTGGGCGGCTTAGAATGTTCAACCCTTACGAAACCGCGATGTGCATTTCGATAATAGGTGATAGAGTAGAGAGGCACAGAGGCGGGCGGGGTGTTAAGATGAAGAAATGGAATGTCTTATTATGCCGTAAACGCAAGCTCCTGATGACACTCCTCGGTACGGAGTGAAACATGTCGAGCGTTTTTCGACTTAAAATACGTGAGTGACTCGTTCTTAATATATTTAATATGTCTGTGTCTCACGGAAGTTTTGTTATTAAAAATGGAATGTCAAACAAATCGCAAACTACGACCTAAGTAGGTACCTACCGGTTTACATTGTACAAGATTGCCTGTCAAATATCAAAATTGTGACAAAAATCGGAATAATGTGAAGTGTAATTAGGAAATACTTAATTCAAATTATTACGCACTTAAAAATGTACTTAATATGATTTCTATAAATATGTGATAGTACCTTCCAAGATATAATCGCCCACCACAGAGTGGATCAGCTACACTCTAATAACACGAGCTAAAAATTGCCTACTCCAGAGTCGCTGTGGCCGAAATCGGTCAGGAGAGCATCATCATCATCATACCCTTCTGCGAAGTCGGTCAAGGGTGAAGTGGCGCAGATTGTCACAAACACACGTTAGTCATCTTATGGAATGTCAAACGTTAATGCTAACGACAGCCGTTGGAACTAATTTTACTCCATAATAGATATTTTACGTAGAAAAGCCGACAAAATTAATGCAGCCCTATGTGCACCTTTAGTGAATATAGATTATAAAGTTATTGTTAAAAGTCGGTGGAAAGCCTTCTGAAACAAAAACGTTGCGTACGGGCACATAATAAATAATAGTACTAGGTACAGAAGACTCACTCTCTAACAAAACGCGTCTGCCACGATCAGCACAGATATGGCCGCTAGGTGGCGACAGCGCCATGCGCGGCTTATGGCAAACCCCAAAATTGGGGTCGAACGGATGTACTTTTAGCTACCTGTAGCAAAGCGATGAAATCGCGGAGTGAGCCACGCCTAGTACGGGCTAAGCATTCAAGTTAATTTGATCGGTTCACAGAGCTAGCGACCTAGTGAGCTAACTACCGCTGCTGAGCTGCGAAGAGTGTGGTGGTGAAGTTAGAAGAAACCTTCGTTGGCGAAGATTATGGTCAGATGGCCGATATGTTCGTATTCTGTAGTCTCTGTACGCGTCTACTCTGCGCGTTATCACGAATATCAAAGATTCAAGATGTTGCCCGCCATGGATTATTGAACCGCGCTCTTTCGCATTTTTAGGGTTCCGTAACAACCGTCTAACACTTACCAACATAGATCCACTACAATAGATAGGTACCTACAGTCAAGTGTAAAAATATAGGTGCACAAATCATACTCAAAAATACATATCCCATATACACATACAGGGCGTCCCAAGACTATGGGGTGGGACATCAAGGGAAAGAACCTTAAATATCGTAGATAGGATATTTTGCTGAAAGAAGACATTATTTTACTTTAAAAAACAATTCAAACTGAAGTCATAGACTTTTAAATAATGACATGGTTGAACCGGGAATCGAACCCGTTATACGAGAAAAAAAATACCCTGTAGTTTTATCGTACCGATCGAAAAGCTTCATCATAAGGATTATTTTTTGCTTAATAACATAGCGTCGGAAATAAAAGGAAGACCATGAATTTTAACATTTGATGTGAAATTTAGCGAAATAATCAAAAGAGTGCGATTTTGAGCATTTTGAGCATTTTATAAATTAAATAGATTAATTATGAATTAAATATGTTAAAATTCATGGTCTTCCTTTTATTTCTGACACTGTAATTTAGCAAAAAATTATCCTTATAATGAAGCTTTCGATCGGTATGATAAAGTTACATGGTAATTTTGTTTCTCGTGTAGCGGGTTCGATTCCCGATTCAACCATGTAATTATTTAACAATCTATGAATGCAGTTTAGATTGTTTTTTAACTTAAAATAATGTCTTCTTTCAGTAAAATATCCTGTCTACGATATTTAAGGTACTTTCCCTTGATGTCCCATAGTCTTGGGACGCCCTGTATATTATAAAATTATAAATTTATACCTACCTACTCTTAAATATCTGTACGCTTGCAAATATATACCTTAAATATATATATGTATACATCTATGAGCCGATTTTAAGGCGAACCTGTTAAGATTTTTCTTAACTCCCAATAGTCACAATGTTAAATACATCAACTACTTATACTTAACCCTCAAAAGTAACCTTTTACAAGCACAATGACGTCTTTAGACGTCACCCTTTAGTCATAAAGGGAATAATGACTACAATGGTTTGGGAGACACGTGCGAACATACAGACGAAGGGTCACGTTCAGGAAGTATGAGAAAGGGTTAATCTTTGACTATTTTGAGGTCTAAAGTTCAAAAATATAGGACCCTTTAGGATCTATGGGTGCTAAAAAGTAAAAGGCGTAATAGGGTTAAGCGAAACACGGTTTTAGCAAGTTATGTAACTTAAGTAATAAAGCTTAAGCTATAGATATATACAAAATTAATACATTAAAAGTAGAATTAGAGGTATGAAGTTAAAAAAAATAGGATCTAACACTATTTATTACTTAAGTTACAAAACTTAGAAAAACCGATCGATCCTAAAAATCTCCTTTTTTGTCAATGTATTTTTAAATATTTACTTGTAATGTGATTTTTAAAATGACACCATCTCTGATTTTGAGATAAACCGACATTGCAAAAAATCACAATTATCTTTAAAAAAAAAAACAATTTGCTACTCAATAGAAAACTCAAAAAACGTTGCCAGCATTAAAAATCTCCTAACGAATTCCATTGAAATAAACCCTTCCAATGAATACGTTTAATTAACTTTTTTTAAAAATCGCGAAAAGATTATTAATTAATCAAACAATTAATAATGAATCGGCAACACTCGGCGTGTCGGATCGGGGATAAATATTCGAGAGAGATTTGCATAAGAAGCCGTTTTTTTATTTTTTTCACGTCGCTCTCACTTTCCGATTTTTGATGACAGCGTAGTGTGGATAAGGCTTTATATTAGAATCCGTCTTAAGGCTCCTCTTCACGTTGGGCCAACGCCAACGCCAACGAGGGACGCAGCCATGCGGTAGAATGAGATAGCAATGTCACTTGCTCCCTCAA
Organism: Cydia fagiglandana; assembly: GCF_963556715.1. Classification (NCBI taxonomy): domain Eukaryota; kingdom Metazoa; phylum Arthropoda; class Insecta; order Lepidoptera; family Tortricidae; genus Cydia; species Cydia fagiglandana. The sequence continues at coordinate 1,380,812 of NC_085951.1, read as the reverse complement.
ACGCATAAATGCGTCCCTCGTTGGCGTTGGGGTTGGCCCAACGTAAAGAGGAGCCTTTACTTAACCTCACTTTGCACCGACTTGAATAGAATAAAGTGAAGGAGTGTCATTATAAGCGTCACATTCTCATAGAAAAATATTTAGAGTTAGGTTGGTTCGACTCTATAATATGTCAATGTAAAAATCAACACATCAGACTGTTCTTCGATCAAAATATTCCTATCTTGTTATGAAGTAATGAATTTATTTTAAGGAAGTGTGAATGAGCCTGTAAGAATAATATTATATAAAAAAACGGAGATATTAAATGAGTAAATATAAATAATAATTGTAGTTCATGATAATAAAAACTGTATTTATTTAATAAACTACACAGACAAATCTCACATTGTAATTTAGTAACTGACGTGTAAAATTTTTAAAATTTTATCAATAAATGTATCGTATCGTATCGTATCGAAGGTACGTTGTGGACTTATGTACATTTAATGTTTGCCATTTTTTTTTCTTTTTTAGCTCATTGTAAGAACGTCAGGTGTCACATATTCGAATCTCGCCCAAGTCGTAGAATTACTAGCTATCCATTTTTTACAAAATATTGTGATGGCGGCCCGATGCGAACTTTAAGATACGTAAGTTAATAGATCTAGAAACGATAGGTATGGATTAGATATGTCAGTGTCAAATGTGACGTTTCTTCAAACAAAAACGGCACTTATGACACTGACACATCTAATTCATATCGTTTCTAGATCTATTAAGGTCCACGTAGTAAAAACTTTCATTATTTATAGAATCCTAGGGATTCTCATTAGGGGTACCTCCGATGTCCGATGTCTCCCACGCAATAGAAGGGTTAACGAGAGAACTGTATGGATACTCTTATCTCTTATTTATCTTATTTTTGAAATAAGAGCGTATCCATACAGTTCTCTCGTTAACCCTTCTATTGCGTGGGAGACATCGGAGGGATCGAAACAGATGTTTTTAATATTCAAGAAAAAGACGCCCCTGTACTAATGTTTGCCTTCGGCTTTTGTTCCCTTCCTGCGATGACTCATCAGCCTTTATGGCTGTGATTTTAGAAAATGCTAAATTAAACACAATAAAAAATAGTTAAATTTAATAACAAACACAATAAAAACATTTGGCTGTATTGGAATCTGTATGACTATATTGGGTTCTATTGTTCCATTAAAATTTCTTTGTAATTTTACATGTATGTAAGATGTATAATTATTGGTGCAATAAATATGACGACCGGTCTGGCCTAGTGGATAGTGACCCTGCCTGCGAAGCCGATGGTCCTGGGTTCGAATCCCAGTAAGGGCATTTATTTGTATGATGATACAGATATATATGTTCCTGAGTCATGGGTGTTTTCTATGTATTTAAGTATTTGTATATTATATATATCGTTGTCTGAGTACCCCACAACACAAGCCTTCTTGAGCTTACTGTGGACTTAGTCATCTTAGTCATCTGTGTAAGAATGTCCTATAATATTTATTATTATTTATTTATAAAGAATATTTACTTACTTACTTACTTATGACGTTTATTCTGATTTTTATTTGCATGAAAGTCAAAAGTAGCTAAGTACCCAACTACCCATATAAATTGTTATAAATAATAATAAATGTTCAGCAGTGGACGTCTTATAGCTGAGATGATGATGATGAATAATAAATGATTTAAGGTCGGAATAAAAGTATTCACAATAACAATTTCAGTCGAAGGTAATATACCTAATGTTTTTTTTTATAAAACTAAACAAAAACCAATACCGGAATTCCGTTATTTCGATACTTATTCTCTTCAATCCCGATATTGCAATATCGTATTAAAAAAAAAAACCAACGCATTGGATACATTTTGATAAAATTTTACCACTGCTAGAAAACCTGCAGTGCGTGACCCATATGGCCTATGATCGCACACTGTGGAGACGTAGCATACATGGTCGCGATCCTCAGCAATGAGGGACCGAGGAAGAAGAAGAAGAAAACCTGCATTCAAATTAAAAAACAGCATCCAATTCGGTTTATCAGTTTAAGAGCTACGTTGCCACAGATAGACGCACAGACATCTCTGTCTCACACATAATAGTGGTCAGATTTATAACAACAGGGGTTATAAATCGGTCAGAAATTCCGATATTTCGGGTATCCGGAATCCCAGTATTCATGTCCTAGATACTAACATAGCGACTGTACAGATGTCAGTGACTAACATCTTTTGGGTCCCATTCGGATTTTGAAATAGATATCTATTAGATATCTTTTAGACATCACCAAAATACGATAACGATATGTTTAAGATCTAACCTGTCAAATTTGACATTTGCGCGATTCTGGAGATACTCTTGAACGATTTCCACAGGATATGACTTAGAGATCCAACTCACATCTAATAGATATCTTACTCTATCTAACGTAAAAGTGACATTGGTTGCCCGAATTACGCTGCAAAAGAGAACTAGTTGATACTTAACTGTTACGTATCTAAAATGGATCTAGTACGTGTCGTCTCTTGTGAATATCTTGAAGTTCGAATACGGCAGTTTGTTACAGGTATAATTACAGATTCGTTGTGAAACTAAAGAAAACTGCGATTATCTCGCCTTGCCCAAGACCGCGATTACTATTCAAATATTAAAATTTGCCAACAGACTATAGGCCAATTATGAGGCGGCGCAAGTTAGGAACTTCAAGCTAATGGATCACTCATGCATTTTAAAAGTCGAAAAACGCCCGAGGAGTGTCATCAAGAGGAAGAGTGGATACGTGAGTGACCCGTTTTTAACATATTTAATATGTCTGTGTCTCACGAAAGTTTTGTTATTAAAATTCAAGCTTAATGCTACAAGAAAAGCGCACACCTTACTCAACTGACAAACGGCACGTAGCAAAAAGTAGGAGTGAGATGCAGATATTATTACACTCACTACAGTTGTGTCTAACGTATAGTTTTGCCAGCAGGTACTCGTAACTGTCTGAATGAGTTTAAAGCGGTTTTTTTACGATGGGAGTTTAAAATAAGATTAGTGTCGATCTAGAAGTTGCCCGAACACCAATAACACCATGTCACCACAGGACAACAGTTAAAATCGCTACCGCTCATGACTTGACCCACATTAGTGACGTCACGGCGTTGCGTGCGCAATAATTGCCCGACGATCGACTCCCGCGCATAATGGCGACTTTCGCCGTTTGTTTTGAGACCATTGCGATTAAAGTTACTGTTGTCTATGCTACTGTGCTTTGACTTCATCTTTAAAAAAACATCATAATTGTCCGTTTCTGGAGCCATGTAAACTTTTATAGAATGCCAGCATTCTTTAGTGTCAGAAGAACTTTGCCGCCGCCATACAATCGAAGTAATATTCTCTACTAAAACGGCATGCTGAAATAACTAGAGTTAGACCCAGACAAGTTTGCAACAATTTTGATAGCACACGCAGTGCAAGTGTTATTTTAAACGTCAAACTTCTATGAAATTATGATGTACAAATAACTCTTACACTGCGCTGAAGCGCTGGTAGCCTAGCGGTGAGAGCGTGCGACTTGCAATCTGAAAGTCGCGAGTTCAAACCCCGGCTTGTACCAATGAGTTTTTCGGAACTTATGTACGAAATATCATTTGATATTTACCAGTCGCTTTTCGGTGAAGGAAAACATCGTGAGGAAACCGGACTACTTAGTCCCAATAAGGCCTAGTTTATCCTCTGGATTGGAAGGTCAGATGGCAGTCGCTTTCGTAAAAACTAGTGCCTATGTCAAATCATGGGATTAGTTGTCAAGCGGACCCCAGGCTCTCATGAGCCGTGGCGAAATGCCGGGATAACGCGAGGAAGAAGGAAATAACACTTGCATTGCGTGTGCTATCAAAATCGTTGCACACTTCTCTTGGTCTCACTCTATACAGTATGTAACTGAACGAAAAGCAATTACTCAAACCCGTTAATGTTTAGGTCATACTGAGCAACTTTTACTATGGGACCAACCCCGAAATCGCTCGCCCCACGACACGATTCGTCTCCGAACAGATTCTAGTAGAAGTAGTAGAAGAAGTTATATTTCATTTCATTTCATTTCATTTATTCATTGTATTTACTTTTATGACGTGTAAATAACTTGATCTAACTCTAACACAGTCTCAAGACTCTCAAGACACCGGCGATTCGTTTACAAATGATTATTCCTTTAAAATAAAATAGAAGTATTTTAAAGGAATAATCATTTGACTGAAAATAAACTTATTGTCAGTCAAATTACATATACAGACATTGAAAAGATCCTAAGGTAACATAATATTGTCTTCGGCTACCGCGATAGTTACTCATGAAATAAAACTATTGAAACGGATTATATCGCGTATATTGAATTCATACTACATCCCGACGTTTCGAACCCTTTACAGCGTTCGTGGTCAACGGATGACTGAGAAAAAACTACACGGTGCAAAAACTACCCACTTACAACCACCAATGCCACCACAAACGCTGTGTAAAGGGTTCGAAACGTTAGGTTAGGAAACGAAGGGCTAGTTCGGGGACCATTAATATCATTCGACATCCACATCTTGCAATGAGGAAGCTCTGTTGTCGTTAGATTCCGCGTTTGCCTAACAAACTGATGAAGTTGCGATTTCTGCCCTATAGGATCAAGGCTGGCAAAAATGTTTACAAAATCCCCATATACTTTGTAGATGACGGCCTCCTTTGATATCGATATACTTTTTATACCTTTTTCTATATTTTACTGTTTTTACTGTCACTAATGTCATTCGGAAAAATTACACCTATATTTTGCAAGATTTCCTCGTTTTTATTGCGAATCAGGCTCACGACCTTTTCATCCTTATCATTCTAAAGCCCATCTTAACCAAGTTTGCACCGATTTTAATAGAACAAAGTGCAGGTCATATATTCACAGATATTTGACATTAATAATGACATTGTCACACTTAGTTATTGCAAAAGCCATGCATAGTAAGCTTGGTTCAACTATTACTCGCTACTCGCCGCACTCGGAAACACACCCGGCCCGTCTACTCGAACCCGAGTAGCGCCCCAACGCTGGAAAACGGCGGAAAAACGAGAAAAGCGACACACAGCGCCCTCTGTTGCGGAGCGGCGGGAAACTGCGGCGTTTTCGTGAAGAAAACTAAACGTTGCCTTGTTTGTTTTATTTAGTTCTGTACTGTGACTTGATTGATTTATTTGTTATTTGTATTTGATTTGTGTATCGTTTAGAATGTTTATATAGATTGTTGAAGTTTCAGGCTCTGTTAGATAACTGTGAATTGTTTTCGTTTTTCAAGAACTAAAAAAATAGTAATTGTAATCTGTATAATATAAGCGCAATTTTACTACATGTCCAAATCTTCCTGTGAGTTGCGAAAGCGCATAATTCGTCGTAACTCAACGAAAAATTTCGTACTTTTTTCTCCCAAATTGGGATTTCGCATTAATATGAGAAGCTCTTCAAACTTACTAAACTACAAAAAAATTAAGTAGTCGGAAAAATTACATTGGACATCTCTGAAAGTCATCTGGTTATGAAAGTACCCAAAAAATATTTAAAAACGAAAATTTGATCTCATTACCTATACTAATGCGTCCCGCTCGCATACCTATATGAACTTATCCAGCATGTCAAAAAAACCTGAACAATTATCAGGGCCATTTTTTTTTTCGTCAGTTTTCGATGAAATTTGGTGAATAGGGCGATAGTTTCCAATTCTGTAGGTACCTACAAATTTCACCGCATTAATCCTGAAAATCTTCCTTAGACTTACAAAAAGTGGTAGGTAGGCTTTTTCGTAACTCAATGGAAAACTAATATAGATTTATATGGGGATAAGTTGTGAATTCGTATTTAAGTACTCCGCCCATGATGAGCTCTTCAGACAAGCCAAATTTAATCCAAATCAGATGAAAAAAAAATTCGGCAACAAAAAATGGGTTCGTCTATATATGAGTATATAATATATATAGCTCGGTAAGTAGGTACCTACATCCTCAGAGACTTCAGATAGGTGTAAGTAGGTAGCTTAACCCCACTGTAAAAATCACTTCAAAAACGAAAAAAAAAAGTTTTACTACTACTATGATACTATCTACTTACCTACACTTAAATTAACTACTAAATTAACTCATAAAAAAAGCTAAGATTATTAGATTAACCCAAACAAACCCTACATATTAAACGAAACCGAATACCTAAACCTAAGACTCATCAATAAGGTAAGACACCCGATAACGGGCCCTAGCTCGCGAACCCTAGTAACCGAATTTCGGGATCGACGCGAGCGAAACAAAAACTGACCTACATCGCGCCCTCCGTTCAGCCACCCTACCCGTCTTACCCCTGCATTTTCCTTCCTTTCAAGGTGAATATGGATGCAATTCTACTATTCAATCAATACTTACAACTCATTTGAAGACTAGATAAAGGGTATCAAAATACCGAAGAAAAAAAATGATGCATTTTTAGGTTACGAAATTTTGTCTGCGCGGGTCCCGATGTTTTTATAACATAAAAAGTAAGTGGTTAGCGTTTCCAACGTCCCATTTACGAGCTAAGTGGATGTAAACATCCCGATACAATGTAAATAGTGGCCGTCCAAGGAGTCGATCGCGCCGCAAAAAAAGCGCATCCTATTATCGACTACAACAAAAGGACTTGCAGCGATACCTAAGTACACATCTCGATTCATCGTCTCGACTCGAATCGGCGAACCGATGCCATTGGCGCGCCCCTCTGTCGCCGGGCGGGAGCGGGATGGAGGTACCGTTTTCGGGGCAGGGGGACAAGGAGGTTGATAGTCATCTTAGCTGCCGAGTGGCGTCCCACTGGGCGGGGCCGCGTCAAGGAGTGAGCCTCAGATGCGCACAGTTGGAGGGGCTTCGCTCGGCCGAAGGATCGCACTGCAGTCGAGCCCCGCGCCGACCGCGAGCGCACGTCCAGCGCCGTGCCCGCGACTTACGTAACAACTGATCGGATCGAACCTTCCGATAAATCAATCGTGATCGTCAACTGTCGATAATTTGTGCACCGATAATTTTTTTAAATCATTTTTTCGCGCCGAAACAAGTGAACTCGATTGTGTACTTTGTGTTGTTTTTGTTTTCACGCTTTATTTTTGGGCGTATACGAACAGTGTTTTGAATTTGATTCTGACGGACCAAGTGTGAGAACAACTGTTTTTTGGACTCGGTATTGTCCTGTGATTTTATTGACATAAAACATGGTGATATGTGGACACATGGTGGTATTTTCTAAGTGATAACAACACCTGACTTGACACTGATGTAAGTGTTAGTTTGTAGATTGTCAGTGATGTCTTGTGAAGTGTACAAAATCTGTGATATTTTTCTGTTATGACCCAAATAATTGACAATTATAATTTTAACTCGGACTCGGAAAATCGCACTAAGTTAGGTAGCACGGTGTTAGGTACTTATAGATAGGTAATATTTATAATTATTTTTGCAAAATTCTTCGAATTAGATTTTATTTTGCAACTAAATCTAATAAGAATGAATCTGAAGACGAAAACAAATCTCTAATTGGAACATTCCAAAACCTATTTTTCAAATAACTTTTACATCAAATAATCAATTAAAATTTGTAGTTATGTACTAAATCAACCTCGGCGGTAAATTGTGATATTAAAATAAGCTATAGTATTGAGAATAATTAATAAGTAATAAATCAAAACAAATTGAATTACACATAATTATCAGAAAAATAAATAAGTACCTACTAGAAATTGATTTTTACAAAACAACGATATTTTTTGTGTAAATATTATCAAAAAGCCGATAAAAACAAATTAGTACTATATGTGTACTGTTGTTTTACTAATTAACCGGAAAAAAATACTATAATAACCGCTTCACTTCAAATAATCAAAGACAATAAAAACACAAACTGAGTTGCAGCAAAATCAATCTTTTAAATCATTCCAAATAATTTAGCTCAATTACCGCATTTTTAGCCGCGCGGCGGCGGCACACTAGAGCGCCCGTGATTGATCGGTGTCGAACCACTTACCGGTGCGTTTACCCTAATCCACCGGCATTTTTGGTATTCCACAGATATTCGCAGCTTCACACTCAATTGAACAATGTCGTGATGGTATTTGCGACCCGTTATATTGCTCTTGAGTGTAGTAGGAATACTTTTATAGATAGTTGTAAATCTAAATTTAGGTATAGGTGAACCAGGATCTATTGAGGGTGCGCCATGTTACGGCAATTTGTTGGTACTAATTTCTAGCAATGGCAACAATTTTAATAATAGACAACATCTACCCTCTATGATAGTTGTCAATATTGACAATGTAAACATTGCTTTGTCTAGTTTCGTGTGAATTATTATTAGACTGCAATAATTATGCCGAAAGTTTTAGATTTTACAGAGAAAAAAGTTGTAAATAGTGTATATAGTTATTTAAATTGGAAAAAAAACGTGCGGGAGAGGAATTTCTTCCATTAGAAAACATAACGAAATTAGCATCTGAATTGACGGGTAAGTTTCAAACCTATGGACAAATGTCACTATAGTCAGGTCGTCACGATTTAGTTGATGTCTTGTAATAATTTGATTTAGAACATATTTAGTACGTTAAATAATTTAATTTGTAAAATTATCTATATAAATTCTTACTTATAACTCTTGCGTTACTTATTGACTTTACGCTATTCATTTTATCTAAATTGAGTCAGCCATTTAAGCGTAAAAACCGAAGAAATATCTAAACATCAAACTTCGCACTTATCAAACTTCGCACTTATTAAAGTTGTCGGAATAAAACAAAAATCATCTGCCTATTTCTATTGTCCCCACTATACAAATTGTTGCTATATAAAAATCAAAACGAGCGCCCTCTTGACAATACTCCCAAAGTTCTCTGAAATATGTTTGCATAACAGTAACAAAAAAAATTGTTACATCTTACTATAAGAAGTAACAAGATATTCTTATACAAAAAATGGGACTTGCGAACTATGTGTTACAAAATCGGTTATAAGATATTGAGCAAAATTGTTTCATCATGTAAGTTCATTTAGTTTTTGAATTTACTTAATGAGTTCGGCTTTTTTTCAGTATAGGTAGTTCAATATTTATAAAATAAATAAATATAACAATAGCGGAATTTTTGCGCGGAAAATTCTTTGAATGTTTATATTACATATTATGATCTTGTTAGAATAATCTATAAAAAATACGTGGCGATTCGAAAATTTGGCGTGACGGTAACAAAGTGCTTTAGTGGGAGATATGTAGGTAAATAAATTATTTCACACTTTAATACATTTTAGTGATTTAAACATCGAAAATTTAAAATAAAAATGGTTTAGGTGCCAACCGGCTTAAAAGCTGTTTATTTTTTTTAAACAAGAACGCATTATTAGTTGCGTTTTTAGACAAAAAATGTAGTTGTAATATTGGCATATTTACTGTGACTAACAAAAATATACTAACGACTGTTTTGTTTGTTTTTTTATTGAATCCGTAGTTTGTTTGGGTTCACGTATTCTGCGTTCCACACTTGTACAACATAAATAAATCACATGTTGGGATGATCAGCATAGTTCCGAGTTTAGAATTCTCGTGATATACATTTTAATTTCTTAACTGAATAAGTATTTGATCCTTCACATCATGTATTTACGGAAGGTATCAGACATATTTTTATTTTATTTCTATTAAGTAAATTAGCTTTGAATTTTAAGTATTATACCTTTTGATTCAATCAAACAACGAATGATTTTTTTTAAATAAACTGTTTTTTACAATTAGATACAGATACTTGACAACTTTGTAAGTTTTGGAACGGTCTTGTCTTAGTAATAAAAAAATAAAAAATTAAATCGATATTTTCTCAGAATAATAATCAGAATAATTATTTTATACTAATTCTTATAATTAATCTAAAATAAGAAAAATATCACAGATAAATCCTACTCGTAATTACAAAACACGCAATTTAGTACCCTTGTAGTTAGTGTGTAGGGGCCCGCACAGATGGCGGTGGGGAGACTTGACCTCAACTTCGGGAACTAACAAACTTCTCAAGTGCTTTGGACAAATTAGGACAACCGATAATCCCGACTTTTGTTTTTTGGCTAGTAATGGGACAGTTTTTTTAGCTAATCAAATCTAAGTCTAGTAATTGAATGTGGGCCGATTTTTATTTTGTGAATTTTTTTCGTCAGATATAGATTTTTTTTTAAGTTTGGGTGGAATAAACATGAAATTCTAATTTGGGACAAAAATATTATGTTATTTTGCCGTTGAATAAACTATGTTCCGTACGTTTTCGTAACTCGAAAGAAGATATTTTAGGACATACCTACGAGTGCGGTGAAATTGCGCTTATATTACAGAATAAGACGAAACAAAATAAAAACCGGTCTATATAATGCATGTTTATTTATTGCTTAGTGTCTCTTTTCTGGGTTTTTATAAGTTTGGGATAACTTTGAGGGCGATAAGGTAGGTAATATAATAATAACCATCTTGTTTTTTTATTGTTAAATTATTATTTATTTTTGTGCAAATTTTTTTAATGGCAATAAACGATTATCTTATCAATTATTACAGCATAGGTTGTTGCATTAATTATTAAAATTGTGGGTTCGATTCCGGTTTCCGTTATCGGAAACTCACACCTCTATTAATATCTATTAAATTCTCATAAATACACCGGCTCAATTAACATGTACCTATTACGTTAAAAACCTCGATAAAAAATTCAACATCAATTTTTCACCCTTTGCGTTTTGCGATTATAAAAAGTTTGATCGTGACATAAAATTGCGTGACGATGAAAAAAGTGTATAATTAATTTAATTTGCAATTAATCCTCTATTGAGTTCAACCGGATCTTGTAGCCGATTATTATTTTCATTTATACTTACACGAAGTTTTATTTTTATTATAACTTCTAAAAAATATTATAAAATACATATTTATTTATTTAATTTATCTCTATTACAAATCACGGATTTAATGCCTTAACACATTCTCTACCAGTCAACCAGAGGACTAAATCAAAAAGATGTCCAGGGGTCATTTATATTCAACGACATATTGTTACCAACACATAATATGAATATGAAGCTAAATTGATAAACTAGGACATAAACTTACAACTGTCGTACCTAAATAGGTAAAGTAACCAAAAATCATTATCTTATTTTCGATGACAAAAATTGGTAAAAATTCCTAGGTCAACATAAGGTGCATTTACCCTACATTTAATCCGTTACAGCGATCGATAATGTTACTAATAGAGTTTAATACCGTGTGACTTGTATTGTTACATGTCTAAATTCTACTACTAGTAGTAATACGAAGTGTATGTATGTCTGTTTTATTAATAGACTGTTCGAACTGAACGCCGAGGTTAATTTTGAAACGACAGATTTATTGCAGCCGTGTTTTAAATGATTTAAAAATATTCTATTGAGTTTTAGAAGGAATATTTAGATATACGTTTCTATTATTATTAGTAGTAGTAATAATTAGTAGTAGTAGTAAATATTAGTATTTTTCATATAACTACTGTGTCTGTCTGTACGTAACGTATGTATTTATTACGGGATATAATTACATACTCTTATGACATTTTTTTGTATTTTTATAAAGCTATAACTAAATAAGTTCTTTATAGGTATTACTAGAGTTTGCACGACGGATCCGAAATATATGGGAAGATCCGCGGATCCGGATCCAGATCCGGATAATTTCATACACTTCGGATCCGGATTGCAAACCCTAGGTATTACGTTATTGGGTAAGTAAATACTTAGGATATATTTTGGTAGGTGTTGTTTATATGCAAACAGCCAAAAATAATAACCTAATAATTATTATTGTAACAAATTTAATTGCAAATAAAACTTAGTTGTAACAAAACAGACCAATTTATTTACTTCCACCGTATTTCAGTAAACCGAGTAAAACCGGGTTCAAATCCTGGCTCGTACCAATGAGTTTTTCGGAACTTATGTACGAAATATCATTTGATATTTACCACTAGCTTTTCGGTGAAGGAAAACATCGTGAGGAAACCTGCATACATCTGCGAAGAAATTCAAAGTTGTATGTGAAGTCCCCGGGGACTATAGCCCAAGCCCTATCGCGCATGAGAGGAGGCCTGTGCTCAGCAGTGGGACGTATATAGGCTGAAATGATGATGATGATGATGAGTAAAACCGCGTGCGGAAGCTAGTAACAAACACGGTAATCTTTATGTCCTATTGTTAAATGCTTATACTCAATCACTGTGAGAGGGAATGCGTGATACGTACAAACCGATACTTTTCAGAACTATGCGATTAGTTTAATCACACAATGGATAATTATTTAAGTATTTGTTGCAAAAAATGTTCACACATCGCGGCATGATGTGTCGGATCTTTTTTTTAGGGTTCCGTACCCAAAGGGTAAAACGGGACCCTATTACTAAGACTTCGCTGTCCGTCCGTCCGTCCGTCCGTCCGTCCGTCTGTCTGTCACCAGGCTGTATCTCACGAACCGTGATAGCTAGACAGTTGAAATTTTCACAGATGATGTATTTCTGTTGCCGCTATAACAACAAATACTAAAAACAGAATAAAATAAAGATTTAAATGCCTCCCGTTTTTTCTTGTTGCTTTCTTTTTGTTTTTTTTTTGCATTATGGTACGGAACCCTTCGTGCGCGAGTCAGACTCGCACTTGCCCGGTTTTTTTTTATATGTCTGTGGCAAATACGCGTACCTACTTGACGGTAAGATGTTGACATTGTTGACGCATAGGGCCCGATTCGGATTTTGAAATAGACATCTATTAGACATCTTTTAGACATCACCAAGATACGATAACGATATGTTTAAGATCTAACCTGTCAAATTTAACATTTGCGCTATTCCGGAGATACTCTTGAACGATTTCCGCAGGATATGACTTAGAGATCCAATTCACATCTAATAGATATCTTACTGTATCTAACGTAAAAGTGACATTGGTTGCCCGAATTGCGCTGCAAAAGAGAACTACATTGTTGATATCTAAACTATAACTTATTTAGAATGGATCTAGTACGTGTCGTCTCTTGTGAATATCTTGAAGTTCGAATACGGTAGTATGGCTTGTAAGTCTAGAAGTGTCATATCGATACCCTTGTTCACACTTGTACTAATTACTGGGAAATATGTTGTTTTAATTAGTAGGTAGAGTTAGACCAAGAAAAGTCTGCAACGATTTCGATAGCACACGCAGTGCAAGTATTATTTTTAAAGATTCAAACTTTTATGATATTATGACGTATAAATATCACTTGCACTGCGTGTACTATCAAAATCGTTGCAGACTTTTCTTGGTCTAACTCTACCTCAAAAATCAGCAGTACATGTAGCCTTATAACAGACTAGTAACCTACACTTACATTTACACTTTGAAAATTGCATTACCTACCTATAAAATAGAATAGAATATACTCAATATTTTAGGGATGTACCGACTAGTCGCCGACTAGTCGGGAAAGCCGACTATCCGGCCTCATTTGTAGTCGCCGATTAGTCGGCGACTAGTCGGCAAAAATGGCCGATTAGTCGGCACTTTATAAGTGACAGAAAAACAGGGCAAAAAGAAATAAACAGCAAATATTTTCCTAAGCTTTTCACCTATTTTACCCAAATTCCTATTTAGGGTGCTTACGAAAATTTTGTTCGAATTATTGACAGTGTGGTCGCTTTCTTATATCCGATTGTCCGGTTGTCGTATGAAAGCCTTAGCTTTTTTTATTTTTTAGCTTATTACCACCTTTTTTGCATTTAGGTAGGGTTGTCGACGATAGGGGTAAAACGATTGTTTGTAAGTGCATCTGAACCAAATTTAGACGAACCTAAATGATCTGGCCGACTAGCCGACTAGTCGGCCGACTAATCGGCCATCTGAGCGCCGATTAGTCGGCTAGTCGGCTAGTCGGCCAAATCAATAGTCGGTACATCACTACAATATTTATCTTGATACTTGGTGATGATTTTTCCAGTTCCCCTCTATTTGAAAAATTGTAATTTCTTTATCAGACGTCTCTAAGTAAAAAAAATAGGAAATAAAATACTATCTTCGATACCGGTCTAAACTCACATTTTTTGCAAGTATTTTATAGCATACAATAAATATTAGAACTACTGGACTAAAACGGACTTGATCGTTTTTACATGAATAGGTTTTACAGCCGCCATATTTCAATTTAACGATCATTTGGCGTTGTTAATAGAAAACACAGACTTATTATAACGGTCATGGATGCTATAATTATAACACATATATTAATAAAAGTTACAGCTTAAGAAACAATGTATAATCAGCCGTAAAAGTGATGGCGAATTTATTAACACTGAGAAAAAAAACCGGCCAAGTGCGAGGCGGTTCCGTACATAAGTCCGACTCACGCTTGACTGCACATTTCTAATAGGTTTTCCTGTCATTCATAGGTAAAGAACTATATTGTGTATTTTTTTTTTAATTTTAGACTCAGTAGTTTCAGAGATAAAGGGGGGAATGGTTATTTTTTGGCTATGTATTTTAAAATAATAATAAAAACATGTCCATCTTTGGGTCACTAATCTACATATGTGTACCAAATTTCAACTTAATTGGTCTAGAAGTTTCCGAGAAAATAGGCTGTGACAAACGGACAGAGAGACAGACGCACGAGTGATCCTATAAGGGTTCCGTTTTTTCCTTTTGAGGTACGGCACCCTAAAAATCGTTTAAAACAATTGAAATTGCATTAACGTTTAATGTTTTAAACAGTTCCATATGAGCCTATCGAACTAAGCAGTAAAGTTTACTGTTTGTACGTTACGTACGTTACGTACATTATATTAGTTGATATGGTAATAGCAGTTACTCCTAATGAAATCACTTTAATGTGTGCTCGATTGATCATATTTTATTCAGTGAATGAATTCATTCATAATTTCTCCATACTGTGATACTTACCTACAGATGCACTCTTGGCATGTGCTTTGTAATTGTTATTATATTTCGGGCAGATTCGCAGATTAGTTAGATAAGAATTACGTCAACATCCGCCGGACCACTCTTAAGTAGCTAACACACTACCGCACCGCACCAAGGTCATTGTGGGATGCACCCATAAGTAAGAGGGAGAAAGAGATATCGCTTTCTCCCTTTTACTTATGGGTGCGTCCCACAATGACCTTGGTGCGGTGCGATAGTGTGTTAGCTACTTTAGATTGCGCGCGCGTTGATTTCTTGTAACTATTGATACCTACAAGTAGCTATAAGTATAGGTTAGCGGTGCCTACCTAAGAAAATGGTAGCTATAAGCTACTACAATTCTTTTATATTTTATACTGCAATGTAAATATAGAATTTCAAAAAAATGTTAAGCAAATCTGTAAAAAAATAATATTTACGTCGTTGGGTACTGTTAGGTTATCATTTTATCATAAATTATATTGTTTTTGTTTCAAAGTTTATTGTTAAAAACATGTCCATCACACATATTTATTTGTTCCAGTATTATGGATGTTTTCTATGTACAGATATTTATTTATAAATATATATTATTGGATATAAGTGTCTTATAGTACTAGTAACTAATTACATATAATATTTATTTATCTACACAGCTTGACAATAACTCTAGGTAGTGTTGTAACTATATTTTGTCTCTTTCTAATGATGTAATTGACCTAATAACACATTACATAATACTATTTTCCAGGTTTTAATGTCAAGTTTACAATAAATACGGAGACACACATTCCAATCAAATGTAATTTGACCCCTATATCGATCGAAATCAAATTTCAAGACTTATTACAAAATTATTATGTAATTTTGTATATGTATTACCTATAAATAAGTAGATATTAATATAAATGCTTAAAGTACCTATAATTAATCAATTTTGTACTTGACACGCAATTATATTTATCATATGTCGGCACTTTACAGTACAAATTATAAAGTGCTGTTTTTTTGTTTACCATAACAGAAAATAATAACGTAAATTAATAAACTTAAGAAGTCATCTTCCTCGCGTATCCCGGCATTTTTGCCACGGCTTATGTGAGCCTGGGGTCCGCTTGTCAACTAATCCCAAGAATCGGCGTGCCTGTTTTAATGCGAAAGCGACTGCCAATCTTATTTTCCAACCTAGAGGGTAGAGGGATTTCAAGTGTGTTGTCGGCCTTTAAGGTGGGATGCTTTTTCTTGAAGGTATGAAGGTACCGGTCCGGAAATACCGCGAGCGACAGTTAATCTCATTATTTATCTTCTCAAAGGAAGTCGAAGCATAATTGCTACCTTGTTTATGCCTACTATTACCGAGAAAATATTAAAAACAATATCAAGCGAAAAAAACGGGTCATATTACTCTCCTTATCAGCTAAAATGAGTCTTTGGCATATTTTCTCACGGTGGGTGCGCGGTATTTTGGACTCTATTGCTTTGTTTTAAGGTTCGGAATTGAGAGGCTGGGGAATAATAGTTCGTTTTTTGGTGCAATCGATGAGAGGTAGCGGGAGTAAAAGTGAATCGTCAACAACCAATCACCCTAAGGTGACAAGTGGTTTCGTAATTTTGGAATATATTGAACTGTTGGTTTTTTCAGACAAAATCTTCATAAATAAATAAATAAATATCATAGGACATTTAGGATAAATTATACTAAATTAACAATAATCACAATGTGGCTTCCACTTTTAAGCGCTTCTAATAATTTCGAAAAAAAAGATCTACCTATAGTCTACCTAACTAATATTTTTTTAAGTTGATGAATTAACTGAACGATGAAGATGAACTATTTTTCGAAGGAAATGCCTCTATTCTGTCCGCCCAAGGGTCCATAAAAGTACTTTCACAAACATTTCATAATTACCAATCAATTGATGGTGTCTCCAGAGATTCACGCGGCCACACGTCAGGGGATCATCTTTTCAGATCAACTTGCAGATTTTATGGGGGTCGGGTCATTTTAACCCAGTATGTAAAGTTTTCCGTTGCACTGTCGGGTCAAAACATTCAAAACTAGTCTTCACCCGCCATCGCTCATCTCCTACACCGTACGGTGTAGTATATCAAAGTATTGCTAACGTAAACAATTCATAACGGCCAATCAATTGATGGTGTCGCTTACTGAATGGACTCACGAGTCACGTGACCGCGTGTCATTACTGTTGGCAGAAACTCTACTCTTTCGAGTTTATTGAAGAATTTAACTCTTTTTACCCGACTACGGCAACTAAACGTAAAAGGAGGGTTATGATTTTGACCGGTATGTATGTATGTATGTTCTAGTGGCGGCGCGTCAAACATATCCATAGGCAAGCCGGGGCTAATTTGGCTTACATGTTTCCTTTACAACTCTGCTCAAACGTCCAAAAACAGGCAAGCCGGTGGGAATCGGCTTTTATGGACGCGCCGCCACTGGTATGTTCATTTGTTCCCTCAGAACTTCTAAAGTACGCATTATAATTTGACAAACGATATGTCATTCGAATCGTCTTAATCGTCCGCTGGTTATAGGCTATATGACGTCACAAAAAATGAACACGGCGCCCTCTAGAGGTCATAAAGCCACGAACCAAAAAACGCTACACGAGAAAAACAAATCACCCTGTAGCTTTATCATACCGATCGAAAGGCTTCATCATAACGATTATTTTTTGCTATTATAATTTTGTAATAAATAATTTAGAAGTAATTTAAGAAAATATACAAAAAAATACCATTCCATTTTTAGCTTTTTTGACCTAACATGTTTCTGAAAACGTTGTTTAAGTGTTGTTAACACGCTTAGCATTCACGTTTCCTGAGCCTCAGTCATCACTTTTTATTCAAATGCGGTATCAGACCGTTTATTAATAATTATTAATATCATTATTAAAACGCCGGCCATCTTAATCATAAACAAAATCATTCCCACGTGATGACGATAATCGAAACGCACAATAATCGATTCCAGCTACCGATCATTAATAACCAATATAACTAGACCCCTTTAACCTTTGCATTTCTACCAAATCAGGGCTCAAATATAAACTGGTTTAGAAAAAATCAAAAACAATGTCCATTCACATTCGGGTCGCACATGTGTCGGTAAACAGGGACGGCGATATATGATAGAGGGAGATGGATTGTTTTTTTTTTCGATCTCCGATTTTGCCACATGTGATGTTCAAATAAAGCCGAATTGAATTTTATGTCGTTTTTTAGGTAAAGGGGTTTGTTTGCCACCGTTTATTGATTCTATTGAATTTTAGAATTCTCATTGGGTTTTTTTGAGTTGGTAAACAACCGTCCGAACCGTTCTATGCTAAGTAAATAACGAAGCTTATGGATGCTAGCAGCTCCAGAGGAAACGAAAAACTGAACCTAATGAAACTATGCAAAAAAATACGATAAAAACCGGACAAGTGCGAGTCGGACTAGCGCACGAAGGGTTCCGTACTATTACGCAAAAAACGGCAAAAAATCCCGTTTGTTGTATGGGAGCCCCACTTAAATATTTATTTTATTCCGTTTTTAGTATTTGTTGTTATAGCGGCAACAGAAATACATCATTTGTGAAAATTTCA
This sequence comes from Cydia fagiglandana, assembly GCF_963556715.1. Taxonomy (NCBI): domain Eukaryota; kingdom Metazoa; phylum Arthropoda; class Insecta; order Lepidoptera; family Tortricidae; genus Cydia; species Cydia fagiglandana. The sequence continues at coordinate 1,362,191 of NC_085951.1, read as the reverse complement.
ACTGCCTAGCACGGTTCATGAGATACAGCCTGGTGACAGACAGGCACAGACGGACGGACAGTGGAGTCTTAGAAATAGATGATGATGTATGTACAGCCGCCATCAGATACATCGGAGCGGCCATGGTGTTCATAACATCTACACACGCACTCTAACGCCCTGACAGAGGCGTGTTCAGATATTTGTGAGCGCCTTAGCCGCTACTATATATCTGATGGTGGCTATACTTACCTACCTACGTATTATCTGTCATACCTATTTACTTTTCGTTTGTCGATTCTTTCAATGTTTTTGTTGACAGACAGATTTTAAAATATTAGTTGTGATCGCAAAAACTATTAATTCTTATGTACTTATTTCCTTACATTTTATTTAATGACCTCTATGAAACACTTCAATACTTAGGGCATACTAAAAATTCCTGGACTGGCCACTTAGAGAAAATAAGTCGTCTCATATATCAGAATCCAGATATTGAAAATACTGAAAGTATGGCCCACGTATAACTGTCACACAAAATAGTTAAGTACTATAGGTACATTAGGTATTTGCTGAAACTAAATAGTTATTTGACATTCTGTCACCCTGGACTGGACTCGTGGCATACAAGCAATTTCAATAAACGTCAACATTTATACTTGCATACTAAGAGCAAAACTCACTGACCTTAGATGTACCTTACGCCCTTCACAATAAGGTTTAAAAACTGTCAGCTAATTATATTTACGTTGGTAGTATAAGAAGCATTTGGCAACGTATCAAAATGTATGAGGCATTGGCAGTAGTAATTTTAACAACCTCATATCTTACAAACACCGTCGCTTGGAATTTAGACTTTATTTACTAAGAAATAAAGTTGAATTTTGAAGGATGGTGAAGAGGGTATTACGATAAGTTTTTGTAAAGGTATTGTTTATTATTACTAGATGCATACACGTGTAGATGTGTTAGTGTCGAGCTAAGAGGACATTCTGTCAGTTGTCAGTCAGTTCAGATTATGTTTACAGTTTAATTGCCAAATATTGTTCCAGTCATTCATCATTCGTTCCATTCGCCTATCTCTAAAAGCTACCAATCAGTGACGAAGAAGTCGATTTCCACCGGGTTACCTAATTTTCAACCAATTTAGGTACTACTATTACGGCTCTTGAAGCTAAGGAAAGCCAAATTTGGCTTATAGGTAATATAGCTTCCCTATACGAATATTTTTGACGCGACGCCACTGTTTCTACATATTTTGAAGTCAATCGCCAGCGATTAAGTGTCATTTTCATAATGTATTAGTACGAAAACGTGTCACAGACTAATTATAGCGCCGCGAGTCACCTGCCGCTCTGTCACAGCGTTTTGATCTATATTGTACTATTTCTATACTGTGACATTATTGATCACCTTTGAAGAGCTAACGGAATATCGTCGCACTAAAATTTGGAGCTTAACTAGGCTCAATGTGGTGAAGATCGTCTATGAAGGTCGAAAAATATCGTCTTTAATAAAAACTCTTCTCTTCTTCTCGATTTTATTGGATTCTTGAGTTTTTAGGGTTCCGTACCCAAAGGGTAAAACGGGACCCTATTACTAAGACTCCGCTGTCCGTCCGTCCGTCTGTCACCAGACTGTATCTGACGAACCGTGATAGCTAGACAGTTGAAATTTTCACAGATGATGTATTTCTGTTGCCGCTATAATAACAAATACTAAAAAGTATGAAACCCTCGGTGGGCGAGTCCGACTCGCACTTGTCCCGTTTTTGTAGGTACACATACCTACTCCATTTACAGAAGCAGAGCAGAAGCAGCAGAAGCAAAAGGAGTGAAGCTCTTCCTTTCTGTTTATGTCTGAGCGACGTATTTAGACTTATACGACAGTTCTAGCCTTATGACGGTCTTCCCTGCAATACATTTTAGGTATATGTCCATGTCGGTCCTCCATATATCAGACTTATCAGAGGCACTTCTTTTATCAGCTAGGTATCAAATACAACAGCAGAAAGCAACAGTAATACCGGGTGTGGCCTGTAACACGAGCAAATAATTTAAACATAGATTGTACTCCTCAAACGGTGACACTTTTGTTCAACAACTTTTAAAAATTATGAAGTAGTTATTTAGACTCCCTGTTTTTCATACAAAATACATATCATTGTGATTGACGTTGCTTGTCACGCCTTAAACATAACAAAATTCGCAATACATTGCGTCTTAGAATAAACTTTAAAATGTATTAAAAATCAAACCACAAGCTATTTTTAAAACTCGCTGAACAAATGTTGATCACTATGAGGAGTACAGCCTACAGTTAAATTTTTTACTCATATTACAGGCCACACCCGGTATATGAACTAAGTACTTACTTTTTTTTTAGTCACCTATTCTAATTTTGAATTACAAATGTGTGTCTTAATTTAAAATCCGTTACTCATTAGAATCGACATGTGCACCGAAACTCGAAGGGGAGTAATATTCGATTTTATCTCGAAGCATTTGAAAAAAGAACGTCTTTTTTATTTAAAAACGGAACGACGTTTGTGGCGTAATTACTAGTGATGGGACAGTGTAATTAGAATCAATATATCGATTATTTTGATAATTCTCATTATCATACCTAACGCACGAAATATTTTTTATGTTACCTATGTTATAGGTGACGCTTTCTCAATGATTTCAAAACATAAATAGAAAAGACAAAACATATTTATAATAAAACGACCTCTTCTTCCTATTGTTGTCCCATATTGCAAGAATTAGGAATTACACAGAAACCAGTTTTTTTTTAAATCGACGGTCATCTGAACTTACAGCCTCCAGGTATTAAATAATTTTATTCGTTACTTAATATATTTAAATTAATTGATAATGATAAGCTTTTACAGTTTTACACCCGCAGCAAAATTGCGTGACCACATTATAAAAATTTATTCATAAAATGGCCACGTACTTTTATGAGTGCAATCATAATGTGTCCATGCAATTTTGCTACTCGCTGTACAATAAGAAATGCATTTTTATTCTCATTAGTTCAATATCCCCAAATCAAAGCGCCACAAAAACTTCCACCCCATCGGACGTCATATTTCGTTCCGTCTCCATCGGAAATGCCGAAAGTGTCATACGTCTTGTCTCATAAGGGGAGGCGCCTTTATGCATCGAATATGGGGTTAATGGAATTCGGATATTCAATTAGGTATGTCTGGCAACCATTCTTTTTCAAAAAAGGAGTGAAATTAAAAACGTGGAAAAATTAGATTTTTTTTAAGTTACCAAAAAAAGTTTCGCGCCCGAAATAATGTAAAAATCTTCTTCTGCTTTTTCTTTTCTGAAAAAAAAACAGTGATAGGTGTATATTTGGCCGTATGATATATACATATTTTAGTTTCTGAATGATTGGTTCATTGGTTCGCGTGGACGATCGATTGCCTACAAAAATTGAAGGTCACTCAATTGGGGCAATTTAACTGTATGTATAGTCTGGATTGTTAAAATATCAGGTCGCTATATTTTATAAAAAAAATGCATTCTTTATGTGTAATATTTATAAAGAAATACATCAAAATAGCAAGATCCGAGTCTCACTAGTCTTCTGAGTTGTAATTTTATAAAAAAAATCATCCAAATGTTAAAAAAATGGGTTGGGTTCAAAATGTTAAAAAATACAAATAAACATAATTTTGTTCACCAAACAAAAATTATAACAAAAACTAAACGTGTAAACGTCGAAGTCGAAATATGGTTCAATAAAAAAAACCGGGTGCGAATTCGCCCCAAGACCACAAGCTGTGTTTCCAACGTGTAACCTCTGTGCTAATGAATCGGTATAATAAACTGGAAGAACTTGGTTACGAGTTACATATTTGCATAGCTAAATTTGGTTATTTTTATAACTTAAAAGAGTAAATTTTGAGCATTCATAGTTTCTCTTTCTCTACCTACTTGCTTTGACCTTCCCACGAATATATTTTGCTTTAAACTACGATTTTTGTTTATTCCCTGCTACTTCAGTATCCTACCATTGGTAATACATATCTTTAATATCATTAAAAATAAAGTGATCTCTGTTTTTGCTTTAAGCGGTGGCTATACTCTCTAAAAAGACACTATTAGAAACATTTAAAATCATCTATAACCGCACACCCCACATTCTTTGCCGGCTACCGATCATAAACAAACTTTTTTCTCTCCCTCCTAAAGACATAATTATGTCATCTCACTGTTTTAAGCCGAGAATGATTATAAATCCTCTAATTATTATCCCCAGGAGTGTATCCTGATGTATTTATGTCCATATTAAGCATGTGTCAAAGCTTCTGTATATTTCATTACGTCACACTATGAGAAAGCACTTAAGTTTGAAAAAAAGAACGAGGTTGAAATACGAACAATAACAGTTGACACTTGGTTCGCACTAGGTGGCGCTAGCAACTGATAAAAGGCAAACTTTTCTTGCATGCAACTAAGGAACACGTCGGAACTAATCGAGAAAGTGATAAACAAACAAAACGCAACCTTACGCTTATTACTTTACAAGCGTAGTCGATTTTCAGTAACAGCAAAACCAAGTTTACACGCGTATAAAAACTATGGCTTAATGCTGGCCACCTGCCTTTTAATAAAGTAAAAACAAACACGCGACGTATCGAATTGTATCGATAATCGCTCGTAATCGGTTAGTGTCGTGATGCGCGCACGTTAAAAGTGTCATTCGATTGTTATTCGAAAATTGAAATCGCCCATTCGGTTAAGCTGACGTTTATAGCGATCGGGGTTGCGTAAGTGAAAAGGTCAACGGTTGTGTTTGAGTTATAGGAATAAGAGCATCCTACGCGGTTTTGGACGTTAGGGCTTTGACAGATCGTAATTAGTTAGGTATTATGTTATGTACTTATCGTATTAAAATTATTAAGGAAAATTTATAAATTATAGATAGCCAAATTTGTAGGTCATAGAATTAATCCCTCGTATGCTTAGACACGGATTCGTGTGTGTGAATTTAAATGTATTGTTTTAAATTTCAATTGAGGTAACTTTTTCAATGATCAAATTTGACAGGCCGCATACGAGGGTTCATCATCATCATCTCAGCCATCAGACGTCCCCTGCTGAACACAGGCCTCCCCCTTTTTTGGGGGGTGAATGCCATAATCGCCACGCTTGGCAGGCGGGTTGGCGTTGGCGATCGCAGTCGAGTACACCGAATATGAGGGACGCTGCTGCCCGTCCACCGGTGGTCTTGGACGTGGTTTAAGGACATACCCGGGTCCTGGACGTAGTTTAAGGACGAGGGTTAAGCTACAATAGATCATCCGACACTTAGTTAAAATACAAGAACTTTGAGAATAATTCGATCATTATATTGATATTTGCGAGGTGTTTGTGCAGAAAAAGCATATTTTGACAATGATGTTGTTTTCTTACTACACATAATAAGTTCGTCTAACTTTGCTTGAGGAAATATGTATGTCCTCGAATGCGCACAATAACAGAAAGTAAAAAACGCAACAAAAACTCGAATGACGTGTGACTCGTTTGCAAATCAATAGCTTGTTCGACAAAGCACTTAGCACACGTCGAAAAACCACTCGCACCGAAACAAAGCAACAACGAAAATCCATCAATTAAAGAACTGCTACGCTCAAAGGGCATAAACGAAGAACCACAACGAAAATCACGAATACCAAAAAACGAAACCGAATATGACTAATATCGAGCACAAAGTGCAAAGTCGTCGATAACGCCTCTATGGCAACAAAAGGAGGGAGTTTCGAAAAAGGAACACCGCGTTCGAATTTCTGTTTGGAATTCCGTGCAACATTTTAGCGATCTTGATTGTGTATAAATAATTAGTTCTGAAGCCATAAAAAGAACTAAAAGGCATCGATTGGGAGGAAACTAGCGAAGTTTCTGTCACGAAGGTTCCTTCGATGCACGATAGATTTTACTACGTTCGGTATTGACTGTATTGCCATATTTAAAAATCGAATTCGGAAATCGAATCGCATTTGATTTTGACCGTTATTCTATCCACGATAGGGATGTGAAAAGCTCGTATCTAATGTAAAGTTATGTTTGTTTTCACGTTTCTTCGGTGTGTTTAAAAAGTTCGCCCGTGTGAGGGTTTAGGTCGGTTATATTTATGATGGTTATAAAATTGTTTGCGGCATGTTCCTTTCGGTTATTGTCGAGCACCTGTCTTTAAATTTTATTGTCGAAAAATGTTTATCGATATAACGATTACATAAATCTAGATCGTCTAATCGGTAGTGAAGTTGACAATCGATTAAAATAAAGTTGTTTGGAAAATTTAAATTTTTATAGACTCGTTTATAAGAAAATCATACAATTTATTTATATTTCTGTAGCATAAAATAACACTAGTTCAATCAAATAAAGCTATTTAGGAAATTAAAGTAGGTACCTATACTAAACTAAGGTAATATTTATAAAGGTTTTGTTTCTTTACCTATCCAGTATCCAATTCAGTTTCCGTGGTTTTTATGAAGAATAATTAAAACGGTATTTAATTATGCATTTTGGAATATTTATTGTTTTGTATAATTTTTTTTGGTCATTTCACGTAACACAAATCCAAAATATGTAATATTAAAAGTTGTGCAATATTTTCTACCAGTTCCCAATTGTACGATTCTCAATTGTAAGGTAGCCACTGAGGTCGTTAGCTAAATCTACCATCGTTAGCTAGTTGCAAAACAATAACAGTTATGAATACTTAAAATTAATAGAAACGATCCTAAGTGAACCACTCGACACGACAAATTTACAATTCTAATACACTTGTAATTTCGAACGATTTATTTTTGACCGAAATTCGTTTCGTCGAAAAATAAAGTTGTTAAGCCCCCTGTCGCGTAATAGGGGTTACACGCGACCGAACTGCCAACTTAACTACACTAAAAATACAAGCAAAAACAAACTTTATTCTATATGGCGCAAAGTCTTTCACCATGCACTGATAAGGTGGTCGTAGATGTATCGATAAGAAATTCGTATTGACTATGACATCCTTAAAACTATTGTCGTTGAGTTTAAATTTCGAATGTTGTGTCCGTGCGAATTTTAAGCGGTTATTTCGATTTTTTTGCCATAAAAACGTATTAAACTTTCTTGAGACATTAAGTTTGTCCATTTTTATTTTGGTATTGCATGCAAACACTGGCTTTTTGGTAATATTTATCTGGTAAAATATCACAAACAAAATGGCCTTCGGTAAAAGTCAAGTAGAGAAGAGTTAAGCAATATTTTTGTATTTTTTATTTATCCAAATAATTATACTTGTTCGTTACCTGACATATTTTAAAACAGTGGCACTTCTTATCTGAATGAATTATAAATTATTTTAAACCTTTTCATATCGCATTAAAAACACTATAAATTTCTTTAGAATCAAAACGGTCATCACAATTTTTACTACATCCTTTTTTTTCATTAACAAGCATTATTTGAAACATAATAATGGCGCCCCATATTAAAATATGCCTAATGTTGAGCCATATCATATCACAACAAAAATACTATAAATGTGACGTTCCACGGCAAAAGGTACCTTATGGCGGCTGGCGCTTACATCGCATAGCGCCGCAATAATATTGGAGCGACGTTAATAATAGCGTAAGCGCCAACCGCCATAAGGTACCTTTTCCCGTGGGATGTCACAAATTTCAAATTTCTTAATAGAATTAAAACGGTCAGTGTCAATGCACCCCTTATCAGGGCTAATGAATATTAACTAATAAACTGTGGGTGTTTCTGTCTGTGAGTCACGACGTTTGGGGGACTATGTGTGGGGGGATCAATAGATAAAGAAATTAAAAATAAATTGAGCTGTTTTTTCTTGAAGAATAGATATTTGTATCGACGACATAACTTTTAAGTGGGACTAGCCTAATATATAAGTTTTTAAAAAGACTTACACCAAAGGTTTGTCCATGGCATCATTTCAATGAAAAATTAAAAAAATATTTATAACAATAAAAACTAACGCAATTTGGGCAAATAAAAATGTTTTTGATATTTACTGTAGTTTTATTCCATATAATTGTAACTTTTGAACAACTTTCGGGATTAAAACTCGCAAACGTTTCAAATTTAGAAGTATATCGTATCAAAAACACAAAAAACTGATCATAAGCTATGTAAAAATCTGTATTCGCTAACGATCGCCGTGAAACGAATGAAATCTACAAAGCACATCTTTACGAACATTCCAAATTCGAAAAAAAATGGAATACATAATATCAATGACACAAATTCAAATTGGCCAGTACTAGTACGTTCGAAATTTAAAAAAGCGGTAATTAAATGGGCCGAAATCGATGGATCGATCGTTCCGTGCGGCGTGTAATCCTGTTTGCATATCGCCGCACGAAGCCGCACTTATCATGTTTATTGATTGACACGCCAGTAATTCACTGGTTCAACCCTAGCGAACGATGGTGGTACAAGCCATGAGAGTGTAGCGAGTGTTGAGAGAGTAGCGAGTAATGATAGTGTAGCGAGCGATGAGAGTGTAGCGATTTAGAGTAGGACCTTCGTTCCCGCACGAAGCCGCACTTTATCATGTTTATTGATTGACACGCCAGTAATTCACTGGTTCAACCCTAGCGGACGATGGTGGTACAAACCATGAGAGTGTAGCGAGTGTTGAGAGAGTAGCGAGTGATGATAGTGTAGCGAGCGATGAGAGTGTAGCGATTTAGAGTAGGACCTTAGTTCCCGCACGAAGCCGCACTTTATCATGTTTATTGATTGACACGCCAGTAATTCACTGGTTCAACCCTAGCGGACGATTGCGGTGCAAGCTTCATAGCTTAGAGCTACACTCTCATGAGTGTAGCGAAGGATTAGAGTGTAGCGATTTAGAGTCGGACCTTAGTTCGCCGAGTGATGAGAGTGTAGTAATTTAGAGTCGAACTAGTTCGCCGCACCCGCACGTAGTCACCGTTATCATGTTTTTTGATTGGCACGCCAGTAATTCACTGGTTTAACCCTTAGCGGACTATGGCGGTGTAAGCAATGAGAGTGTAGCGACTTATTGGTATGTGTTTTGTAAATACTTTAAAAAAAACATAACTAAAATACTGACTTTTACAGCAATTTACTTTTTTGCTGAAAAAATATACGCAGAAGTAAAATTGTAGTGTCTTGGTATTCTAGTTGTCTCGAAAACAATCAAAATTCAATTCTAGATCCTCCTCCTCTGATATTCAATTAGTCTCTAAACGTAAACAACCTCGAAGTAATATACCTATATGTATGATGAGTTTGCTCATGTATTATGAAAACATTTTTCTATACAATTTCATTACACGATACGATGTGTAATTCGCATGCTAAAAGAATAAGTTAAAGTGAAATTAGCAATGTTAAGTTCTAATCTCTCATTCTTGAAATCATTTACTCTTAAATCCGCTCCCGCTACCGCTCGTCACCCGCACCGCCCAAAAAACACAAGTCGCGCTTTACGGCTTTGTACAGGTGGCGATAACTTAGTTTTTAGGTGTTTCGGCAACATGCGACTGCGAATTATCATTTGTACCAGCCCTGATCGTATCGCGTCTTGACCCCAGTTAGAACTGTTAGGAATAGTTCGTTTATCAGTGATCGATTTGAATATGCTAGTGGCGGTGCCGTGGTTGGGGTGGCTTTTGTAATATATTGTCGTAATTATGAGGTCTATCGTTCAGACGGCACGCGATATAGTTACTGACACTAAGGTGATTTGGTATAAGAATAATGCCAATTTTTATCAATTGCATGCCAAGAATTGCCAAAAATTATTTGACAATGTTCAATATTAACATAATTATACGATAACTTGAAAAGCTTTTTCAACTACAGCAGCACGCGAATCGATGCTAATACTAAACTAAAATTAGTGTTTCTTTCAAAAGTCACGGAAATCAATCAATACTGGTCAGTTTTACTTTCTTTCTTTTTAGGGCATGATAGCGAACAGATAGATATATTAACTACAGCTAACAAAGCCAACGTGCAAATCGATACCAAACTCAAATTACTCTGTTCTTTCAAAACTTGACACGCAAATCAATCGATACGAACCAAATTAGTCTTTCTTTCTTTGCAGGGCACAATAGCGAACAACCGCGTTCACACGCAAAGTCTTCAGAGGGACGTTCGACGTGTTGCCTCTCTGTCGCACTTGTAAATCCGTACGTAAGTGTGACAGGGAGGCTACGTCGAACGTGGTTCGCGGTACGCCCTCTGCTCGCTGTACAAGCCGAATCAGACTTACCATTCTTTTCTCTTGACATTCTTCAATATTACTATAAATAATTCACTAACCTAAACAGCATTTTTTATTTTCAACTACAAGTAAACCGTTGAATTCATGCAAATGAACTGAAATTAGAATGTTCCTGAAATATGAAACAAATAAGTCTTTCTTTTTTAGGAGGAAACAGATAAATTTTCAACTACATCTAACGAATCCAACACGCGAATCTATAAATACCAAACTCAAATTAGGTTATTTTCAAAATCTGCCACGGAAATCAATCGATAAAAGCTTTCTATTTCATTTTTGATACAAGCTTCGCAAATTATTCTTTCTTTGCAGGGCACAATAGCGAACAAACCGAAAGTACCAGAGTTTATTGGCCGCTAGGACTGTAAAATGCCCCTGCTGCCCTAATGCACCCGACGGAGGCCAGATTTACTTTTTAGTGTAACTTTTACACTTTAACAATCTATCTCAGAACTTGAATAGAGTTATTACTTTCAAATACAGCAACTAATCGGCCCATCCCAACTCTCTAATCGATGCGAACACCGAAATCAAAAGTCTGTTCATTTCAAACGTAAACTTGAAAGCAAAAAATCTTTCTTTGCAGGGCACTATAGCGAACAAACCGAAAGTCCTCTGCCAAAGTCTATTGATCGCTAGGACTGTGAAATGCCCTTGCATCCCTAAAATTAAATGCCCGCCCGCGGAGGCCAGATATACTTTTTAGTGTAACTTTTATACTATAATATCACAGATCCTCCGCCCAATCCAACTCTCTGATCGATGCCAATACCAAAACCAAAAGTCTGTTCCTTTCAAACGTAAACTTGAAAGCAAAAATTCTTTCTTTGCAGGGCACAATAGCGAACAAACCGAAAGCCCTCTGCCAGTTGGTTGGCACGCCGTTCGGGCTGTGAAATGCCCCTGTACCCCCAAAGGAACACTTTTCAAACGTAAACTTGAAAGCATAAATTCTTTCTTTGCAGGGCACAATAGTCAACCAACCGAAAATCTACTGTCAGCTTGTTGGCATGCCGTTCAGGCTGTGAAATGCCCCTGCACCCTGCTCCTTTCAAACGTAAACTTGAAAGCAAAAATTCTTTCTTTGCAGGGCACAATAGCGAACAAACCGAAAGTCCTCTGCCAGTTGGTTGGCATGCCGTTCGGGCTGTGAAATGCCCCTGCAGCCCTAATGCACCCGACGGGGGCAAGCCTGCCGGCGCCGGAAGCCGAGGTGCAAGCTATGCACTCGATGGACTGGTTGTTCAAGAAGGAAAGGATATATCTACTGGCGCAGTTTTGGCAACAGGTAACGTAAAATGATGTTTTAACGAAACGGGCCGATAAATAATTATCTAAATACTAATAACAAAGTCTCGTTTCGTTAAAATCTGGTGCGAAATCATAAGTCAATATATATTAAGCCCTTTAACCGTCTAGATTTTAAAAAAATACACGATTTAAGGCTTGAGCTCTTTAAAGTCCTAAATAGACATTTTTGCCGTACAATATCTGAATCCCTGCAAGCTTGCAAACAGCAAAATATATTTTTTTGTCTTTCCGTGTTTTTACTTCATAATTAGTCTCACCTAGACCAGAAGTGCCCCGCCATCTTCCGAATGTCGTCCACCCAACAGACGCCACGCGCTCCTTTCATCCAAAAACGGCTACCAATCCGTTAAACTACCGCATACATTTACATAGATACTGCTAGTCTCATCACTTTTACGGTACTGTATGTCTCATTCTAATTGCGAATTTGATTATAACGTTAAACCCTTTAAAATGTATAAATTTTATAAAATGTTATCAACAATACTAGTGCAAAACCGTAATCCAAAACTCAAGCCATTACAACACTATCGACTATACGAAATCAATTTACAGCACCGCAATTAACCTGAGGGACCCTTGGAAATTACCGAACGATTCCGACCGATACCACCTCAATTATATCTATTGTTTAACTAACTATTGTTTCGTATGCTAATATCTGATCAACGTCACATATTAACATCCGTAGCTACGGTAGAATGTAGAATCGCCTTTCGGTTTAATTTTCGAATTTGCAACATAGGGTTGGGATTAATTTGGTTTTATCGATTTTTTGCTCAATGATAATTGAGATTTGTGATTTTCGTCGCGATGGAGTTTGTTGTTTTGCCCATTTTTTTTGTATTTTTTTGCATTTTTGGTACGACTTTTGATCACCACATATACGAAGAATTAAAGCGTAAATATAAACACTTACCTACTGTACTATTTGCCCGGTTTTTTTTTTATTTATAAGGGCCTAATTTTAAAAACAATACAATAGGATTTATAAGACAACAAAAAAAAATATTTATTTAAATCAGTCCATTGCCCAACATTGAGATAGTCTAATAAAATGTCAACCATATAATTAGCATTATGTCATATCATGGCCGTTACAGGAGTGTGTAGGTGTGTCTGTCTCTTCGTCTATTTGTTCTATCACGCGACTCTACCCGACTATTGTTCCGTATGTTAATATCAGATCACTAATCGTTGCATTACGACATTACTCAATTCAGATCTGTATCTATTTAATGCAGAATTATCTGTAGATGCAGCAGGAAATTACAAAATACAAAGGAGCTATGTATTTAAACATCGATTTGAATGGAACAATTAAAAAACTTTACTTGTTTAAAGATGACCGTAGAATTTTATCTTTTCTTATCGCACAAAAATGTGTCGATATTTTTTCATCACAAATCGACTTGGTTATATACTTTGCGTAAAAGCTTGTAGACTTAAACAAATGCCTATTTATGTAAAAATAACATGACTTTTATATTTCTTATGAAAAAATTAAAAACGTGACATGATTTAGATCTGTTTAAATATTTGAAACAAGAATAATAAGTTTTCTAAGACAAAAAACATAAGCGATAATGTTAAGCCAAGAAGTAAAATTAAAACATCCATCAATATTTACTGTCACTATTTGACAATAACAGTGATGTACCAAACGCGTATGTAAATTATCGATGTAATTCTCAATGCTAATCGATACGAAGATTGAATTCGCGCCCATTACGTCTGTCAAGCGTAATTAACATGGCTGACACCGTGACAGCAATCAGAGTGCCACAGATCAAGAATCATTACTATAGTGTCACCTATTGTATCTATTATTACTAACAATGTGTATGTAAAAACATGTTTATGTAGTTATGTATGTGTCTACACTATACAGTACTGTTTATATTTAAATATAGTATTTCGACTCTTGTATGAAGATACGTTACTTCTTGATAAAAAAAAACTGTACACTGACTTCCCAATAGTAAACAAAACACAACCGCATTCGGGATTCAAACCGCCACCGTCAAATTCCAAATTCAAAACGATTCCGATATTACCCGAGTAAAATATGAACAATAGGGATTAAAAGCGGAATAAATATTCATTCAGGCGAGATGCGCGCGCAGATACTACGTTTCAATGGCTGAAGATAGTATTGTACTGGCCACTAAGAAAATAGAGAAACAATTTTCCAAAACTCACCATTAAACCACCATGTTTACCAAATTTAAACTCTATTCATAATAATTAAAGTATAATTTCGAACGCTCAAGGATGGCAGATAAGAGGTTTTCGGAAGTAATCGATTCGAATGATGATTAAAAACGTTCCGTTTTTGAATTTACATATGCCGTGCCACGAATTTGCTATCGATACGAAATGTATGGTCAGTTTTGCTAATAAATTAATAATTATTAAAATTATGTAGACAACTGAATTTATTATTTTTCTTTGTAGGTATATTGCCGTGCTTTAAATCGACATAAATTTTATTACCGGATGTAAAGATTATAGTCTTTAGTTTTAATAAAATATATACATGAATAAACTTGGGGTAAAGTAAAATTAATTGAAATGATTGAACGGTGATTATGATTAATTCTTAAAGTCGCAATAATTTTACTACTTGCAAATTACTGGTTGCAATACAGCTCATTTTCATAAAGTTCCATCGACTTTATTCCATAGTATTAAGAGCAATAATCGCACAATTTCCGTTTGATATTAAAGCTCAATTTATTTTTCAATTACAATTTTCCAGAACAATAATAATATATTATAGTTTCACAAGTTCTTTTGAATTCCTTTAGTCGAATGTTTCCTTAACAATACAATTTTATGTAGGTTTCTACGAGTATCAAAACCAATAGTAATAAATGGACCTCAAGCCACCCATCTCGTATTTTAAAATTTATTATTTGAATTTATTATTTTTCTTTGTAGGTATATTGCCGTGCTTTAAATCGACATAAATTTTATTACCGGATGTAAAGATTATAGTCTTTAGTTTTAATAAAATATATACATGAATAAACTTGGGGTAAAGTAAAATTAATTGAAATGATTGAACGGTGATTATGATTAATTCTTAAAGTCGCAATAATTTTACTACTTGCAAATTACTGGTTGCAATACAGCTCATTTTCATAAAGTTCCATCGACTTTATTCCATAGTATTAAGAGCAATAATCGCACAATTTCCGTTTGATATTAAAGCTCAATTTATTTTTCAATTACAATTTTCCATAACAATAATAATATATTATAGTTTCACAAGTTCTTTTGAATTCCTTTAGTCGAATGTTTCCTTAACAATAAAATTTTATGTAGGTTTCTACGAGTATCAAAACCAATAGTAATAAATGGACCTCAAGCCACCCATCTCGTATTTTAAAACCCTATTTAACAGCATCCTTTAAGCAAACTTTAGTACAAAAAGACGTATTTTTATATAAATATCATGTCGCTTAAGCCGTTTTTAAAATAAATAAGCAGTGCTCTTATAAAACTAACAATTAGAGCCTATAAAACGACTCGATTGAAATTGCGAACATTTATTTCGTATAATCGATGCAATCGACAGGTGATTTTGATTTTAGAACGTAATTTAAATAGCCGTTAATAAGAATTTTAAAGCTTCGCCAATTTGATCGGTTCTCGAATTTATGAATCGAAATTTAAAATCGAGTTAACAGAAAACCAAAGTAGATAGTGTAATAAGCTATAATAAATGTAATTTTCACTGGAATATAAAGTAACAATAAACTATTTAAAGATATGAGCAAATGGAATCTTTCCGCCTTCTTTAAAAAAACTGAGCGTATCATCTCACGGGCCCCACGGCTAGCAATGATTCATGAAATGATTGCAGAAGTCTCTACTATATAAAATAATCGATATATAATCAACACGCTAGATTGAGTCGATTCCCACCATCCTAATAACCGTCGATGATCGTCCGATTGTGAAAAATATCATTAAAATAACATTAGCGGCATTCAAATGGCCGGTCCATGACCACAATCGATTCATTTTAAAAATAAAACAAATTATCGAGTCGGCTTGAAGCTACTCGCGATACGCGATTTGAAATTCGAATTTGTTTAACGATCCGACTAGACGATCGATAGATACACGCCTACCGTCCGGTGGGAGGGGCGCAAATCGAATTAGTGAGCATCGATTATCGTTCGACAAAAAACCCGATTAGCCCCGAAAATCGACAGCCGAAAAAAGCTAATGGCGGTTTTTGTTCCGAATTCAAATCTTCGAATTCGTAATTTCGACCGCAAGGCGTTCAAATCATTTGTCAGTGACAATTTTTTGGTTGCAATCGATTTTTAAATACAGGCTAAGTTTTTGCCTGGCGTCTGGTAAATTCCTCGTTGAGGTGAAGGCGGCGTTTTTGCATTCGAAGATAATTGCTCGCTGATTCTTCTAAAATAAGTATTTTCTAATAATTTAAAACCTGCAGGCCGACTTGTTTTAATATTTTTCTTGTTTTTAGGTTTTCAAGTTTCCCTTTTACTTCTTATTATGACGTCGTGACGTCGATAATTATTGATAAAAATACTCGATATACCAAGGTATTTATTTTATATGTTATTGTTTCTATGCCTGCACTTTTTATACAATCTACGGGAAAACTTCTTTAGCGCGATGCAGCACTATGCAGCGCCATCTACCAGCCAATATTAAAACTAAAACGAGAAGAATTCGTCCTTATGTCTATGCGACCTGACACCGGCCTGGGAAAGCACGCGACTTTTTGCCAAAAATGGGACACATTCTTTTGTATGGGAACTTTGAAAAAGCAGTGACGAAAGGGTTACCAGAGTAACTTGGCCTCTAGACCAATAACAAGTATGTGTATTTGGAGATCTCCATTATTTTGGTCTTTTTAGAACTTTCATCTCGCCAGCATTCGAGCAACGTTTGAAATAATACCTTAGCAAGGCTATGGGAACCGATCGCATTCCGGGCCTTAGAGAAATTTGGAAGCTTTCGCAAACTCTCATCTAACTTGATAACGTTATTCGAATGCCGACCTTCATTTCAATGGATAAGGTTTAAATTAGAATAAAAGTTGGAACCAGATTACTTGTTGTGAAAAGTTTCGAACGAATATCGGGCGGCGGTAAATCGCGATTGATTTTTAATTTTTAGAATAGTTTGCAATTAATCTTCTGTTCTATTTTTGAATTAAAATATTTTCAACTACTATTTAAGGGGTAGAGATGTAATGTAAGTTAAGAGACACAGCATGGTATTTATCAAATATCCAAATATGTTCCCTACACCTACAAGTTTTTATTACCTGAAGTCACAGATTATCATCCCCCTTTAAAAACCAGAGGGGCTAGCTAAGACGACAATTGTACATCGACAAACGCCAAACGAAAAGTAAGTAAAAATTTATCGGGAAGTCACGAGATTATTTCCATGCATTACTAAAGTTTCAATTGACTTAAAAAAAAAAAAAAGAAATGGCTTTTTCTATCAATGATTGTCACTGACTTAACCCCCTTGAAGCCTTGGTAAACGGCTTATCATTTTGACCAATGCATGCTGACGTGCAAAAACACATTTCCTCAAAAATAAATCAATACTCCTTCCAGAACAGTCGTGAGCAACTAATGTTCTACAAGGCTCGACATTAAAGTTCAAATATAATTCTCAATTCAAAACGCCGTAAGCGACGAAAACCTTTTGACGGTTACGATATTTTAAGAATAGAACAGCTTGAAGCGTGTCGTTACGGCTTAACGCAATCGACGCTTAACGATAATCGACGAAACAATCGATTAAAGCCTTTACGAGTTGTGGTTTTTTGAGTCGATATGTTAAATCGATTTTTAAGCTCTTTTATAATTATATTAATGCTATGCTTTATGGTATATTGACCCTCATTAGGGTGTAGTTTTTGTATGTATTTATAAATTGTTAGTATAAATATATGCGTTTTTGTATAAGAAACATAGATATAGCACACATAACTCCTGGCAGCTTATAAAAAGGTTTGCATTCAATGTTTAAACTTCTTTTTACCGCCTGTTGTTACCGGGTTCTATTGTAACACTAAAATTTCTTTGTAATTTTACATGTATGTAAGATGTATGGTTATTGGTGCAATAATAGTACATTTCGATGCTAGTGCGGAAGGTATGTCATTACTTCACGAGTACCGAGATATCTTGCCACGAGCCGCAGGCGAGTGGCAAGACTCGGGACGAGTGAAGAATGACATTTCCGCACGTGTATCGAACGACGTTTTTTAATACAGTTGCGAAAAAATAAGAAAAACATTGTTAATCGTACACTAAACAAAAGTGGTAACAGCGACAGCTCGGTTAGACGTCGTCTTTAAGTATATTATATCTATGGGCGTTTGGCAGCTATTCCGTTCCATTCAGTCAACTTATTAAGAACGGAATTTTCAATATTGAATATTAAAAAATAAACGTGTTATAATGATGAAGAGGTAAGTAATTAAATATGAAATATGTAATATTTTTCGTATTCTTACATTAACGGTAGGTTTTTATGCTGATTACGACGTTTAAAGGAAACTAATATTAACACTCATCAATAACTAGTCGTGAATTGGAACTAGTATAAATTTAAAAAAATTGGAAAAGTAAAAAGCACTAGTTCGAGATAACCAACTTTCCGCACGCTAAACAGCTACGTAAAGTAGCACTTTTTGAGCAACTGTATTGAAAAGAATATTTACTTACTTACTTTTTCACACACACATACTCATAAATGATCATACTAGCTTCAATGTGGAATATTTCAATATTCTACGCAGCTCATGAAAGAAAATGAGCTCTCTCATGTTAATGAGTATAGCAATCTCACAGTTCTTTAATGACACTAATAATGTTCTATTAGAACTTGAGCTAATTCGCTGAGCTTTTCTGACTTTGTAAAAGCATGTGTATGCTTAATTTTAGTCTATTTATTTTATTCCTATTTATAGGTCCTTACGGTCCTTTTACTCAATCGTCCTGGTTTAAAGCAAATGGCAAAGTAATTTATCAGTAGAAAATGGTACCAAATATGAATATTTATTACACGCCCATGCGTGTAATAAATATTTATATTTCTTATTTTATTTTTATTTTCGTGATCGGTAATTATTTGATGGTTAAAAGTCAGGCCAGTTTTAATAAGTAATTCAAGTGGTTATATTTTAATATTCCTATGTATATATAATCCTATGTATACGTAATAGTTTCAAAAAAGCCGATAGCTATCTTTAAATATATCATTTCATCTGCTATATTAAATATACAGTATAGAGTACAGAGAATTTAAAATAATTTAAACTTTTAATACATGGTTTTCAATAATAACTCTATAATCTATTCTATACCTCCGACGTAAAGTAATAATATAACTCGATGTTTTTTCCCAGTCACGCAATCTATCGATACTAAGCTTAATAATGATCGATGACTGCACTATCGAATAGTATTACTTTTTTAAATTAAATGTTCTAAAAGGTCACATATTTAAACATTATCTATAAAACTTAAACGCACGCTATCATTAGCAATTTTAATATAAATAAAGAAAGGTTATGTAAAGGCATTAACTGTTTAATATATACAGTAAATAAATCGTTCGAAATCAATCAACCGCAAGTCTTCAATTAGATATATTTTATTTATTACTTAGGAAAATTATAGTAGACAGATAATATTATATACATATGTATAAGCATTAATCATTTTTATTTCATGAGTAACTACCCAGTCACTAAATAAATTAATATAAAATCTAACTTTAAGTGTTAAACTAACATTAAGAAAAATGTAACTGCCAAATGCTGACGTTGAACATACAAACACATTTAAATATAATATAACTCATGTCATAGATCATTTGCAACACAAGGATTTTTATTACATAAAAACAAATGTGATCAGAATAAAAAAGATACTATTCATCGAGTTGATAAAGTTTGACAGAGTAGGAAAGTGTCACCATAAACGTCAAACTTTATTATGGCGCTGCCACACGTCTCCGTAAAGTTGGCATAGTCGTACTCTACGATTCGAGGTCATAATCAAATCAATAAAAAAATGTTCTAAAGATCGAAACATGAATCATAATTAAATTAAAATTCCAAGTTTCGAATTCAAATATCGAACATTCAGATAAGGACCCCGCAATTTCTCAATTTCGAAACTGGAATGCTTATACGACGCGCGCCCAGGAGTTACCGATTAATCGATTGACGTATATTAATAATCGATACGTGACGATTAATCGATTGATACCGATGCCTCGGTAATGACGGCTGAGATTTACGATAATTTCACGTTAATGTAAGTTTAGAATTGATGGTAGGTGTTAAGCTTAAAATAACTTGCTTGAATTTATGTCGAGCGCGTTGGGCGTAGTTTGGTCTTATTGGTTTTGGATATTAAGCGAGATAGTCTTTTTAATGAGTTAATTAAGGAGTATTACAACTATAAATCGGACATATTTTTATTTACAGTATGGGGCATGGCACACTGCTTCCGATTCGCACGTCGTTCCGAAGTTTGAACGAGACAAACGCTATGCGCCAGAGCGGCGTGCGAATCGGACGCAGTGTGCCATGCCCCTTAGTTCTTCGTAAACAGGAGTACATCCCTATATAATTTTACAGATTCCTAAAATACGACAACTAGTAGTAAAAGCTTTCATAGACTACGGTAGCGCTTACAATCAGGCCTGCTTGTTTGCCAACGACAAAGTATTAAAAAATAAGGATATTCCAGAATCAAACATAGGTTTTATACGCCGCGCCGTTGAGATTCACCTGTTGAACTGAAATTGACCCACAGGCCCCTATTTCCAAAGCACTCGACATACACATTAGCTAGTAGCAATGGCGATGCGTATCTCTGAACAATGGCGCCCGCTCCCACAGTGCAGCGTTGAAAGCGATCGGTGTTGCCACTTGTTGGAATGTTGGATTGGCAGTTATTGGCTTTTTTATATTTTTTTTAAACCTAACGAAAGAGCAATGATTATTAAAAAAATGCCAGTATGGTTTTCGAAATCGATTCAAATATGGGGCTTGCGTTGAGTAGAAATCTATTTGGATTTATTCATGACAAGTAACATTGTGAACATTGACGTATTAACACATATTTAAACACTGCGTTAATTAAATTGTATAATTCATATTGAAGAAAATGTGTATAACACATTATAAAAGTGCCTGGCGTTGGCTCGTAGGGTGGACGACGATAAAAGGCTGATATGATGATGATAAAATAATAATAAAAAACTAGAGATAAATGTTTTATAAAAAAAGTTTTTATGTATATCTGAGATGACCGTGATACGTGTATGATATTAGCACGTCTATCGTAATAATAGACTTGCGAAATATCATGTAATACAGTTTTTGACGGCTCCATAAAAACTGTCCAGGTTATAAATAAGCGCATTCTTTTCAAAATAACTCTCTATTTACGAATCGAATAATTATCTTTTATACTGGCGCTTATGAAGTTTTATTTGAAATTGAGGTAAATAAACGAACTATGACGTCATTCATCAAATTTCGTTTAATAATCATCAGTCATTCTCATGTTTTACACTCTTTTAAATGCATTTTATAGTGAAATTAACTTTTATTAGACATAGAATAATCTCGTATTTAATATAGGCGGAGAAAATACATTGACAAAAAATTTAAGAATATTTTTTATACTTTTACGTTTTATACAAAATTTCATTATAAATTTAAAACTACAATCATTTATCTAATATATGTTCTAAATATTATCCTTTAGCTTTTCACACAAACTCTTTTTTTTAATTATCAACAATATACCGCAGTAAAAAATATGTCAACGTATTTTTGGCCATTCCTTATAACTAGTAATTTCTTCAAACACAGCCAAAAAATGATTGCAATCAAAAATAATTCGCACAGTCACGATTTTGCCAACCCTATGCATCGATAGAGATCAGTCAAACATGTTGAATGACATTTTCCTTGTAGAATTGCCACCGACATTTACCAACATAACTTTGCTATTATCCATCTACCCTTCCACCTTTGTTACCATGAAATAAGTTTCAGATTTGAATGACTTTTGGTTTATGTTCGGTATTTTAAAGTTTGCTGTTTGTAGTACAATGTTTTGATCGCTCTCACAGTTCGGTAACATGCATGCTCTTTAAGCATTATTCTAAACAACATTTCAACAGCAAAGTCTATGCCTCACAGAAACCAAGATACTTTTTGGCTCATATTTCACATGAAATCAATTTACTGTACATTTCTCAAACAAGGTTATAGCGTCAATATATATCTATTAGTTCGACCAGCAATGTACAGTGAATTGTTGTCACGGTGACAAGTGATAGTTGTGAAACGCGGGCCCGAGAGAAAATTGCAATTTTGTTGTCTGACTTTATCACTCTTGCGTATTCGAGATATAGAGAAGGAGATAACGAAATTTTGATTATCGTTTTTCGCAGTAGACTTTCTGATCACGCGTAGTAGTTACAGTGGGCTGACCGCGAAGCACAAACGAAATTTGACTTCTCTGTAGCACTTACGTACGAAGTCATAAGTGCGACAGAGAGGCAAAACTTCTTTCGTAGTTCGCGGTAGCCCTCCAGATCTCGTTTTACTGGTGGGTCGATTACAAGTTGGAATACGTCTGAACTTTGTCGACGTTTTGAGAATACACCCCACGCGACTTTTGCAATACAGGAATACGTCATGATTCGAATTCGTGACGCAGATATTAGCGGTGCAATTATGTATGCATTGTCTGGGAAATGTCTAGGAAATTACGAATTATCTTAGAGTATTAAACAATGGTATTTCAAGCTTTAGGTCAACGGTGAAACCTAATGTGAACTGTCTAGTTATCAATTTTCAGAAGTAAGCTCGTTATCGTGTGTGGTCGTGCGCATTTAGTTAAATCATTTTTATGCCTTCTCTTTCTGGGTGCGTAGCCAACATGACAATCGTTTACGCTCCGTAGCGATCGAAACGCAACTGTAACTATTGCACTAATATGGAAGAGTGATAAGAGAGACCCAAAGCGTTTTGATATCGAAGCGATAGCGATTGTCAGCATGGCTAGGCCCGCAGGCCGCGTAGCTAACATGCCAATCGCTAACGCTACGTAGCGGTCGAAACGCAACTGTCACTGTCACACTAATTTAGTGATAGAGAGACATAAAACGATTCGATGGCGAAGTGCAAGCGATTTTCACCTTGGCTAGGCCGCCTGTCCGTGTAGTGATCACGTGATGCTTTCATGGAGAACGAAGTATCGGCCGCCTCGGCCCGGACCCGGACCGTTTTGTGTTTGTCCTTTATGCTACTCGAAAAACAGTCCGAACTGATCTCTCCTTAAGCTACAGGATTGAATAAATTGTAATACAATAATTTCCTTTGATGAACTAATTCTCTTGATGAGTTAATGCCCGCTCGATGTGACACGTCGGGATTTGTACCGGCGACCCCGCGACAGCCAGTGGTCTTATAAACTATTACTTAATTGTGGTTATTTATAGCTTTATTTATCGATTAATCCAAGTTTTGCTAGATTTTAGTAGTAGAGCTGTATTCACAAGTGCTACGGCGTTTGCTTACCATCTAGCGTTTCTTTGCCATGGAAGTATTTTAAAAAACTTCTTTTGAAATCTTGTCCAGTGTGCAATATTCTTCATACCCGGTTTTTTTTCTGGTAGAATTCATTAGTCTAAAATTTTCAATTTCATGTAGGTGTGTGTGTATTTCCACCGAATTTCCTTAAAACAATTAAGCACCTCACGCTACAGATTTGTTTAAAGATATTTGAAGCACCTTTTCTATAGAAATGTGAGTCAATATGCTTCGGATTACTTTTTGATAATTTTGACGCACCGCTACTGTTGTGAATAATCGAGACACCCACATTATAATTTATATGGCACATTGCGATTGCCCCATAGTCTCCTCGGAATTCGAAGATAAAAGAAATTGTCTATGGTCGTCCGCCATTTTCCAATTTCTCAACCGAAATCATTAACTGACAAACATCGTAAAGCGAATGGAATGGGCGCATTCTTCTATATTTAAAACTTCGATGTTATTTTAATCGCTCTCAAAATGCAGGCGATTACAAATCTAAAATTAACCAGCTTACTTGAGCTCTACGATTACATATAATTATAATGTGTCACGAGGTCTTAGTTACACTGGTTTCATTGAGCGTTAGAATCGCCTAAACTTTGTAGGCGATCAGAATACACAGAACAGGCGACATATTTTTAAAAGTTCGAACGCTGACACTTAAACTAATCGCTGTTTTCGATTCTAGTTGTGTTCTGAAGTGAAGACGTTCTAAATTTGAAATGTTTTCGATTTTCGAACGGCTGCCGTTGCGCGTCAATGCTGATGAAATCGGCTTATTAAACGGTTTCAAAAATGGAATGTCGATTTGTAAACAATATGTGGGAGTGGAGATTAGGATACCTACAGTCAGTAGTAATTTGTCATTCATTCTATTAGTAACAAAGTCTAAGATTCGTGCAAATCGTGCGACGGACAAACAGAAAGCAAAAATGATAACTTTCGTTGTCTCTATTTTGCATAATAAGTTCATATTTTTTCCATATCGAGTGCGATGGCTTTAAGTTCCCCCACGAATTGATACTCTCATCCCTACATCACTGACGTCGCAAGAAACTTAAAAAAAAATGTCGCATATAAACCCATGTTTATGCTACCTTTTAAACTGTATATTTTTAGCAGTAGACTATTTCACTTTGTAAACAGGTAAACACTTAAATTCGTCCACATTCTTATAAAATCCATGTCAAAAGTTGAGAAATTCGATGACAGAAAAAATAAGTAAACAGAACAGAATGCAACTAGAAAATCGGGTCGCTGAAATTAATAGCCACCGTGTGTCTATCAACGAGTAAAATAAAGGCGTATCAAAACATTCGATTCCAAATTTGAAAATAGAACAATTGGAATGTGTTCGAATCTTCGAGCAACACCGGCTTCCGACATGTCGGAGTAGAGGAGCCCAAACGATATCTTACCGTACAAATCATTCTGCCATTTTTGTGGGGGGAAACGTGCACACAGTCGCACCTCTCACTCACTAGTCACTACAGACAAAATCCAATTTGTAATGACGACACAAATTCTTAGAAAATGACACACGTCAAAGACAAATCTTGTACACCTGGATTTACATAAGAGGGACACGTAAGGTGTATTCGGGTAATACCGAATGTCGGATAATTCCGAAATTCAGATGAAAATCACCCTTAATTCCATCATAATAAAAGTCTCTTTTCGGAATTATCCGACAGTTTTCGACATTCGGAATTACCCGAGTAAACCTTATATAAACAAAAATGTGTGCAGTGCAGCTGCAGCTAGTAAGCGTACTCGCAAAACCAATAAAATAAATTACCCATAAAAAATTCACCGGAGCATAAAACAATCGGAATTTAAAAATCGGTTTCCCAGCGAAAAAAACAATCTTTTACAAGTCACATAATTAATTTGAGAACGAAAATACGTTGTTCCATTGACACTCACCCACTTGGCACGCGTTGGGCGGAAACCGTAGTAAACAAGTGTTGAAAACTCGGGAAATTGCCTAAACAGTACCTCATTTTTTCTAAGATATGTTTCTCTTTCACTCGCTCTCTCTCTCACGCACAAACACACACACATCCGAGCGTAGCTCCTTTCTGGAGCGGCCCTTGAATTCAACCCCTGAACTCTGGTCCGGGCAGGCGTGGCTCGCTCCGCTATTTCGTCGGGTCGCAACAAGTACGAGTAGCTACAAGTACATCCGTCCCACACCAATTTCGGTGGCTAACCATAGGCCGCGCGTGACGCTTGCGCCACCTAGCGGTCATATCTGTCCTAATCGTAACAGATGCGTTTTGTTAGAGAGTGAATCTTCTGTACCTAGTACTATTATTTATTCTGTGGTCCAGGGTCTGTATTCCGACATTCTCCTCCACTTTGTACGGTCTTCGGCTTCCTTTTTTTGTACGCGCGAATCATCCCTTGCAACCCCCAGCAGTTCAATTCACCTGCAGGAATATTTTCTAGCCTACCTTTTCTAGAAACACTGGCAGTTAAGATACAACCACAGTACATTTATTTAAAAGAGTATCTCGCACTCACTCATAAACGTCGTTCTAATCAATCGCATTCGATTTTCAAAGTTCACAAACCTTTGATCACCCTTTTCTAGAAACACTGGCTGACAAAAACAGAAAACGCATAAATTAAAAACAATATCACGCACTGAAACCGTTCCAATTTTAAAATCTCAGCGATCCCCTCGTTCGATGTTCGATTTCGTTCGAAGTTCGAAAATAACCGCGACAGCTGAGCGACATCGGACCGTCTTTTATTACCTCCTTCGTGTTTATGACCACTTTATGAGTTTTTATAGATTTTTTTTCTCGTTCCTAACGAATGTCACTCGTTCTGATCGCTTTCCTATTTATACGCATCCGCACATTTCGTGTGATTTAACGGCGGTTTGTTGCGATATATCGTATTCTACATTCCGATATGAGTTTTTCAGCTTTATTGGTCGTGTCTCGTTTTTATTGCGTTGATATTTCCTGTGGATTTTGCCACATGATCTATATTAATTTGTTAATTAGAAAATTCAGATTAACTTCATGGGATAGTCGACCAATATAATTTTCTCTCTTTTGCTCGCTTAGTATATTAAATTCAATGCATCAATAAAATAATTTTATAAATCTGATTACGCTAAGTATCGGATTTACGGATCTTGAAATAATTTTCCATCGGCCAACAATGCGGGTGACATTAAACTGAATGTACCATTAATTTTACTTTATGGCATTTCAATTATTTTATATATCGTAAATGTTCAATTGAATGAAGGTTTCATTAAATGCACTTATTTTTGTGATAAAAGTGGAACTGTCCGTTTGTTTCTCAAAACATCGACATATAAGATTTCTATGTAAAATATTTAATAAAATAATTTGATTTGTTCCCTATTTGTAAAACAAAGGAACGTTCCTGTTAAATTTGTTAAACGAAAAAACATTATTTGAACTGAATTGTAAAAATGGTAAGTACATCGCAAAGACAAGAAATGTAAATCATCGACAATATTTGTGGATTAGCTGGGCTATGACATCGAATATATGGTTTATCTTTTAAACGGCTCTTGCAGTTTCAAATTCCCTTTAAAAATCTGTTTAAAATGGTATTTTAATAACATATCGAGTTTTTAGTTTAATAATTAAACTTAAGACATATCGATTTACCTAACAAGTAATAAAAACACTTTATGATCGCCCGGTTACCCGTAGGAAATACATAAAAATATTACCGAAACTGACCACAATCCTTACCAACCGATGACATTCATAAAAAGGTTTTATTCCTCAATAAATAACAATAAAAACTACATAAAATAGTTCCACTGATCAATAGTGGTATCAACCTTTTTATAACCGTTTTACGATTGCTTAATGGGATACCGAAAAGCTTAATTTAACTTCATTAAGTGCCCAAAAAACAATAAAATTATATTTTATCGGTTTTCGTTTAAAAACGCCCGTGAGATAACCTTAATACTAAATCAAGATCACGACAATAATCAGTTTTTATTCTTATTTTTATATTAAATCTCAGCCTTTTATTTTCATTTGAACAATAATCACAAATTTAACAAAACGGCTTAAAATGGCGTTGCTGTCAAAATAAATCTATGTAAATCGTATGCAAAAATGTTTAGTTCCACTTTTTGCCGCACGTACGAATAAGTTTGTTCTTCATTCAAATCGATCCTTTCACACTTCAAACAAATGCGAGGGACGGTTGATTTCCGTTCTTAATTCAAAAGTTTTCTTTTTTCGTTTTTGCAAAATTTGAATAGTGAGCGCGTAATGTGAAACCGAATCGTCGATAGATTCATTCGATAAGTGATCGTTTGGAATCGATATCGCTCATTTATTGATTTATTCAATCGACTTATTTGGAATTTTATAACCTAATTTTAAAACGACTATTAACGATATCGAATTGGTCATAACATCAATATTTAATAATGTGTTTATAAATGTGTGACTACTGATTTTTCTACCACCAAAATAGATCATTACCTATAGAAATCAATAGTTTCCATTTTTTCGAATAGCACAATAATGTAGAGTAGGTTAGGGAAAGATGATAAAATATAAAATGGACCCTAAATTTCTGACATGAAAGCAACAATAGCTAAACAACCTCTTATTTTCCTTTTTCTAAATCAAAATGACAATCGGTACCGAGGCTAAAAAAACTAAAAGTTCGACAACACGGAGACAACTTTTTAAATTTCGAATTCAGAACAAAACATCGAACGAACTCGGCGTAGAAATTAATTATTAATTTCAATACGTAACTTTGTAAACCTCGTATCATGAGTATTCGCAGTTTAAAATTTAACGTTATGTCAGGGGTGTAAGGTTGAATATTGGTTGGAAGGTTGTGAGATAGGAGTTTTAGAAGATTGTTTGTCGGCTTGTTTCCATCGCCTCCCTTCAAACGCGCGCTTTTTTGCTTCCAGTCCGATGATGGCAAAGGCAATTTGTATCAATTGCACATTTTTCTCATTTATAATTTTACCGTCTGCTGCGAACGGGTGCAGGGCGAGTTTTATTTGCGTCTTAGCCGTTTTTGCTTGTTTTAGTGATAACGATAACGATTATTTTTTCATATAAGTATAGAGTTAGTCCAAGATAAGTTTGCAACCATTTTGATAGCATACGCAATGCTAGTGTTATTCTAAACGTCTATGAAATTATGACGTATAAATAACACTCGCACTGCGTGTGCAATCAAAATCGTTGCAGACTTGTCTTGGTCTAACTGTAATATAAAAATGATACACTGTTACTTGTTACTGATTTTGTAGATTGAGTATCAATTAGTACCTACTTACATTTTCATACAACACATATTTTGATACTTTGACTACTTATATTTTCTGTCATTTAATGCAGTCCTTTTAGTATATTTTGCAAACGAATTACGATAAAAATGTCGCTGACAGTTGGGAAAATGTCAAACCCTTAAAATATTTTTTACAGTTCTGACCTAGATGCAACTCCTTTCAGCCATCCTTAAAACAATACCATTAGGCGTTTTTACGAACTTAAGACATACGTGACGTCATAAATTGACAGGAGGAAGTGAAAACACTCCATTTAGATCGGTGTTCCAACTTCAAAAGAATCGGATAATAGTGTGAAAGGGAAACCAACGGTTTTTATTGACTCTGCGTGTGGCGCTACGGGGTGTTCAGAAAAGGTAACTGATACGTTAGTAGTCCCACCAACACCATTTTAATTTAATTACGTTAAAACAGATCTTAATGACACCATACATTATACGGCAACACTGTAATTGTAGTTGACTTGTCAAAGAGTTGAAGTAGATGAATATAAAAAAAATATAAATAAATCACCAAAAAAAGTGCACAAATATTTTTTATATAAATAGCTTCGACTCCATAGATGAATGAGGTAGAAGGTGTTTTGAAAATAAAGCAGATTTAACATGAAATACTTTAGTATTTATTAGTGGATTTGCTTAATGAAGATACCTACATTACGTAGGTATTATTTATATTAAGACGTCAGATACAACTAGGCATGGCTAAGAAATAATAAATAATAAACAAAGCATCCTGAGATATACATCATCATATCGACCTCTTTATTTATCATTAAACTATCAAATATATATATATATATATATCTCACTGTGAATCAATATACCTAAGACACTTTGAAACATAGACATTCCTTACCTATCAACTCGAACTTCCAAATTCCAAAATCGAAATTAATTGAATCAACCCTTTACAAAATGCTTTTACTCGCCAACTTAGCACATCCTGTATCGGGGGAGCGCGGGGAGCATTGTAAAATTTATTACCACCGACGGGTGTCAAAACTTGTCAATATATCGAGCACCCCTGCCTCCCCTGCAATAAAGTAACGCGTCTTACTTTGATCATTCGATAACTGACAAAAACTGAATTCAATTTCGAATTTGGAATCTTTTATTTTTCGCGTCGGCCAGTGGTTTTGTAATTTGAAAATGGAATCATTTAATATGTTGACGTTAACTTATTTAAATCTGGAACGTGTTTTTAGTAGTTATCTGTAGTGGTGTGAATTTTCAAATTTCGGTTTTTTAATTATTATTTTTAGAGTGTCCTAGATTATTCTATATTTAAATAAATTAGAAAGGATAGAGCACTCACGTATTAGTGAGTAATAAAGCAATAAAGCTATGAACAATTAAAATATTCTTAATTAACTTTTAATTCGACATTCAAATTAGCATAGACAATAAAATGGCGGCAATTACTTGCATAACACTAAGTTACTTTATGATACTTCATATTATTCGAACGATCAATGTGAAAGGAACTTAATACTTTGCTTTCTTGGGACGGACTGAACTGATTCTTATGTAATCTAAGCACAATTAAAGACGCGAGACGAATTTGTCATTTGTTTTAGGAACAATCTAAACTAGAATCTTATTTTCAAGTACTAAATCAACTAAATTTAAGATTATCACATTAATTGATAATATACAGTTGTCTCTAGAACTGTTAGAATTATACTGTTTGTTACAAAAACAGCAACATTTAAAAAAATAATGTGATGAATGAATTTCGCGCGTTTTTCTACTGTCAAAGTGGGACTGCCAGACTGTATTGGCACATTTTTTTATATTTTTTTTAATTAACTGTTCGGCAATTGATCCTATGATGGAAAGTGAAGACAGAGCGTAAGATTGAGCTCACCGGTTCAGTAATAGCCCGTTTACAACATTTGCTCGTGCCTAATGAATTTTTGCTACTTAACGTATTACATTGTTGTGTTTTAATGTTTCTTCAATTAAAGTACTTACACGAATTCGATCCCGGTGGTCTCGATAAAGCAATCAATTTAGGTAATTAAATTTATCTTTTGGCTTAGCTCGTACATTAACTAGAAGCAATAAAAACAGGTGACATTTCGAGAATCGATAACATGTGTCGCACTTCGTCCGCCATTTTGTTTTAATACTGTCATAAAGAAACGTTTACTTTGTTTCTGGGATAACTGTATGGAAGACTAGTGTTTTAAACCAATATTTTTAACCGCCATATTCGGAAAAACATTTAATCTCCTCAAAGAATTTGACATTTCGCAAAAGTGTGCGCTTATCACTTTCAAAAATTTCACTCCAAAACTCGAAAAAACGGATTTTTAATGCCGAAATTCCAAAAACGGCCAGTTTTGTTCGAGTCGCGCGAAAAAACGGAAAAATTAAGGTATTTTAATACTGCCATTAAAGTCGGCGTTTTAAGTCCGGACTCCCGTTTTGAAATTAATTACTTGAACATTATAACGTGCGTCTTGATAAATATCATTCAAATTAACAGCAATTGCGAAAGCAAACATTCAACTTGACTTTTAACAACAGTACCATTTTCACAACCCTAATTTCAATACTCATCACTATCGAAATAAAAAATCAAACTTTAAAAACAAACATCACCAAAAATAAAGAGCGTTCCATTTTCAAATCAAAATCGAATGCCCACTCAAACGTTCGAAATTCAAACCACAGAGAAGAAATCACGGAACAAAAAAGTTGGAACGTGTTTACAATCCACCCCACCTGTAAAGAGGTGCTTTAGAAGTATTTTTTTCGCAAACCGATCACGTCCCGTGTCCCGTCTTTAAGTGAGACGTCTCCCCTGCGATTTGCTATTTTTATTTGCCTTATTGATTCTTACCGCGTAAAAAGGATAATTAGCGTGAACTGGGTCAGCCAATTGGAAAACGAACGTGTTTTAAATTTGGAATACTTTTTTCTTCTGTCTATGAGAAGTTTTGATGAAGTAAGTCAAGGACGCGTGAGATTTTGATGTCACATTTTAAACTTACTTGCTATAGTTTGTAAAGGGACTGTCTCATTTCAATCATAGACAGAGAGAATTATACTATCTTTGTCTTACACTAGTACTAGCACCCAAAAGAGAAGGATGAGTATAGTTTTCCTGGTTCTTACTGACTGACAAATTGGTTTGACCAACTATAGTAATATTGCCAGCATTCAATACTACTTCGATACACACTATATTAAAATTATACATCAAAATGAAAAATAAATGTCCCTTACGTTAAATGACTCCCAAATAGTATAATAAAATTATACGTACTTACCAATTTCTTTTCAGTAAGAACTTACGTACAAAACTTTGCGAATAAATAAATTAAATATTTTGTATCGAAATTGATACAACATATTTATTATGACACAAAATATAAATTGTGATACAAAATATGTAGCTATTTTTTTCCATGCGCAAGAAGGTAAAAGTATTCAAGTTTGGCAAATTGATTTCTATTACCTTTGATTTAACCCTTAATTCAATTCCACTTATATTTAGTATGAATATGACTGGACAATCATACGTTAAGCGCAGCGACTCGTAACTAAATCGAGTTCAATTGACTAACGATCGATTATTCAATCGAAACTGATTGATCGGCATTATCTGGTAATAGGCGAACAATTGGATCAACAGCAGGCCAATTCGAACTTATATTTTTATATGTAAATGATGTCATTTTGCTAACATTCGCGTATGTATTTCGCTCGGACTTGTTCGTGCATATATTAGCGCGAGCGAGACGAACAGGTAATGTCTTCATTTTGACATCAAAATGTAAGTTTCAATTGGCAACCTGGACTCGTATTCTACGTATAAATAAATAATATAATATGGTTTAACAATATTTATATGCTGTGTTTTTGAGTACATTTGTGCTAAAAGAATAACAATTTGACAGTCAAACAAAAAGTATGCTCATAAATGAGGTTGCTTAAAACTAGGAAAAACTGTACAAATATATCTCATAAAATACAAAATAGGTTTCAGGGTATCTTGAAGAAAATATCCTTGTATCATTAAATCTTACAATATCGGAACGACTAAAATACTAAAATGACCGATACGATACTACTTTATATCTAGTATTGTATTACTGACATAATTTGATATTACTTATATAAATAATGTATGTACCGAAAATAATAACAAAATGACGTAAACGAAACATCGTATAATGTTACTTACGACATTTGGCATTATGAATAAACTTGAGTAGTTGTAAAGTTACGTACCCTATTTTTTAGTTTATTTCAGCTCTACTGAAAATTCTGAAGCGCCGAGTTTCGCTTTAAACTTGGCGTTAATTTACTTTGAAACAAACGGTTCAATTATGTCACTTACTACAAAGTACAAAGTATGTTTTATAGATGGTTCAAGGCATATTTAAATAATTAAGCATTTTTTTATGGTCAAGTTTCGTGCAATCGTCTAAAACCGACCACTGACTAACAGGCCGCCGGACGATATGGGCGTGTCAGTTAGAACAAAAATCTGACAGTTTCGAACAATTGACCGGCCGATATCGTCCAGCGGACTGTTAGTCAGTGGTTTAAGTAGAAGCTTTAAGTAGAATCTTAGTTGACAATATCCTATGACTAATAAAATACATAACTTTCTTTTCTTATTCAGTCGGATAATAAGTTTGTCGTATAAGGTAACAAGGAAGTCAAAACTGTTGAATTTTATGGTACTTATTCTTTTAGAGGAAAAGACTATTTTTGTCTGTTTTACGAGAATTATAATGGTTTTTCCATAAGGTTTAATTAGGAGCCATAAAAACATATCGAGTTCTTTAAGATCGATTTAACAAAATAGAGTCGCCGATGTGCTCCTAAAATTTAACGAGCTATAAACGAGTGACTTATGCTACTTTTGTATGTAAAATGACTTAACGGACATTAAAGATGATGGAGTTACGCTATTTTAGTTTAATGCGGTAAGCCACTTGGCACATACACTAAAATTCAAACATTAAAGTTTCGATATTACGACTTATAGATCTAATTTTACGACCCAACGACAACTTTAATCTAAATACTGGCTGGAGAGAGAAATTAAAAATTAAACGCTACATAAAAAAGTTAAACGTTCGAAAATCAAACCGGTTAAAGAGCGTTCTGTATTTGAAATTCCAGCCAAGGACAGAGCGACAATGCGCGCGATGCGCAGCTTTTTAATTGTCAAAATTACGCTGCGCCTTTGATCGCGCCGCGCGAATTCTTGTTACGATTTTCCGATCAATCGGTACAATTACGATTAATCGGTTGCGCCGACTGTTTATAGTGACGTTCCGGTTACGAATGATGTTGCAGTTTTTTATTAAATTAGCTTTTATTTCATTGAACAAGCTGTGCTTTGCAATCACAATTAGTTCGTTCGGCATTTATGTAATTCTATTTATTTACGCTAATGATTGTAATTCGAAAAATCTGTAGACATTATAATTATCTTTCTTAGCTCTAGGATGCCGCTACTACATTGTATGAGGATTCAATTATATACCTATATGTATTATATTTCTCGTAGGTATTTTTACTTTTATTTTGTTATAATATAATATCATAGAAATTGTACGTGTACTTACATGAATAGAGTCAAAACAATTAAGTGCATACTTTATATTTACCTCTCTGAAAAAATACAGTAAGTATATTAGAAAAACTCCAATGATAGTCGTTTAAACAATACTTTGCAATTTTACTTAGGCATTTTTTTCGTGAATATGTTGACGAGAAAATTACAATTCTGATAATCGTAACTTTAGCATATAAAATAGTCTATACCAAAAAGTATTTTTTAATTTCAACAAAACACAAACGTAAATTTCTCTTTCTAATTATAATTAAAATTATATTATACTGATGTATAGTCGGACCAATCTAACTCTGCATGGCATTTGCAATATCAACATTAATGTCAATGAAAATAATTGACGTTTTTAATGACACTGTAGTTTGTTCTGCTCAAGTCAGTGGCAAGTGAGCATAGACGGACTTATATGTATTTGA
The DNA here is from genome assembly GCF_963556715.1 of Cydia fagiglandana. NCBI lineage: Eukaryota > Metazoa > Arthropoda > Insecta > Lepidoptera > Tortricidae > Cydia > Cydia fagiglandana. Next base: position 1,327,603 of record NC_085951.1, on the reverse strand, counting down.
AACACAGTAACCCATATATCTCTGTTATATTTGCATCAATAAGTGCACAAGCGTTACAATTGCTGCGCGCGCGGCCCTGACCCGCCGCGCGCCGGAAGCGGGGATCGAACGCGGGCTAAACGCGACCAATCACAACCGATTTTTGATCCGATTTAACCGAGTTGAATCGATTTGTGATATTTTTGTATACTGATAATGAAACAAAACAAAGTGAGAGTGTCATTGTAAACGTTATAGTTTCATAGAAAGTATACCTAATTGATTTTTATACGGTCTAAAAAATAACACACTACACTTACAAAAAAATATAATGAATTTATACATTTTTCTTCACGATATTACACTTAGTTTTGATAAAGTGTCATTCAGGCCTTCAACATCTGAATAAATATAAAAATGAAAATAAGAAAATAATTAAAAAAAAAACAAATTTCAACATGTGGCTATATCGACTTTTTTATATTACCCTATTAAACATAACCACAACTTATTAATACATTTAATCGCTTGCCCTTAACTAAATAAGACAATTAGTGATGTGCAAAAACTATACCGAAACCAGTTGTCGACAATGTACTAAATAAAATTGTACTACCAGCAACGCTCTCAACTGATTCATTGTGGACCTTATTCCCTTACAATAAGATCTAAGTTATACCAGTTAAATATGGTACTACGCGTACTACGGCAGCGGTAAAAACTTAAGGGCGTTGAAACTGGTTTCGGGACCTTGGCTTTACCAGGAATAAATAAAGGAATCATTAAATTATAAGATTGTGTGTGTAGAGTGTGTGTATGTGTGTAGTGTAGAGGTATGTTAAGTGAAAGTACGTCACAACACAATATTGTGGGATAAATGTGCAAAAACGTCCGTAAACACTGAGGGAACGAGTTGAGGTGAAGCGGCATGCTCTTTAGATGCATCTTTTTCTCATAATTTTCTATGTAGGAAGCCATACAGTATTATAGATACCTACAAAATCTAGTAATAAAAAAATCGACCAATACTGTTTACTAATTAAAGACAAAGCTATGCAATTAAAAATGTACGGATATAATTCAAAATAACTACTTACATTAAACTGTACGAAAACATTCCATACGGATCGCAAGTGCATCCGCATTTTTACATAGTTGAAACAACCTACTTACAATTTTATCCTTAAATAAATCAATTAACCTTACTCAATCACTTAAGGGCTAATACAAAACCTATCCAGGCGCCAGTTATTAAAAAAAACACTACGTAGACATACGACACTTGTCACTTACGACCTTTTCCTTTTAGCGCAAACCTCCGCTATTAAACAGATAACCTTGCGCGGGAGCAACTTGCCGACTTCATCAGATCCAGAAAGGCGTATACGCATTGTATCAGCTAACATTGATAGGACCTTATTGTTTCGCTTGATATTGCGCTCCGAAGGCTTAAAATCAACTGTCAATCACATCAGACGCGGTCAATTTAACATAGGGCTGTTACACGTTGCAATATTCATTTACCATCGACATCTTCCTTTTGCCTTCCATCGATAATTAGTTATGCTGATTTTGAAAAACATCTAGAAGGCATTTGCGCTTTTATATTTTGTCTCACTGTATTACCTATCTAACCGCAACTATAATAACTGAAATGTATCGCAGTATTATTGACTGTATTAAAAAAATGTATTAAAAGTAGAAAGTAAAAAAAAAACAAACGCTTGGTTTTTGTTTGATCTCGTCCCAAAAAACCCACATTTCGATCATCCGAACTACTGCATAGTTGCATACTGATTCTCGGTCCCAATTAGTTCTGATCGAGGTTCTTCTTTCACCTTGTGAATTCACCTGTTTTTACCAAAACCATAAAACAAACTACTAACAGAAACCATATTTCAACCACCCTTGGGCCAACCCTAGTTACACTTAGCAATCGTTTTATAATCTCTGCTTCACAATGTATTCGGTTTTTGCTAAAACATTCATAAAACAATCACCTTAAATAGTGCAAATATTAACGGAAACCATAATAACCATACTTATACTTACTCTCTTGCCAACCCTAGTTACATTTACTTAGTAGTCGTTTTATAATCTGTGCTACACAAGGCATTCGGTTTTTGCCCGAATACCGATAATCGTACGTGACGTTCCCACACTGGCCGGATTCCGGGACGGAATTAGCGAATCACCTGTCTAATTAACGGCTGCGATTTTTCGAATTCGGAATCTGATTCGCGATTCGAATGCGTTTGAGTTTTAGACATGTTTATTTTTAAAAAATCGATAGGCTTAAATATTATTAGGAATGTTTGTGTATTAACAGTTAGGTCATATAGAAACATACCTATTTCTTGGTTTTGTGTTAAAATAAAATAAGAAAAAACAAAGACCTAATTACAAATCGATGCTATTGCTCCAAACTAAAATTATTATAAAGTTATAGGCATCCAAAACATTTTTTTTCTTAAAGAGTTACAGAATAATGAATAAAATAGAACAGATTAGGAGGCAACAGTAAGAGTATTTATGCTAATGATATTTCATAATAAAAAACCAAAAAAGGCGACCCTCTTCAAAACGTCAAAAGTATCGACAATAGCCAATCTCCCAAATCGGATAACCATGGCGTTTTCTTAAACATTCATTACCATAACAAAACCGATGCAGTACAATGCAAATTTGTCTATGGTGTTCGAATTTCGAATTTCTTTTTTTCCGGAGTGAGACTTCCGCCTATTTTCCCGATCAGCGCTTCCGTTCTCATTCTAAACACTTACATAGTCGAAGAAAACATTCAGAAAACCAGTATAAGCGTACTCTCATTTTACACCTAATTGTAACTTGTATAGAGCTCAAATTACGTTGGTTATTAGAACTCAATTGGATGCGTTCGGAAAACGGATGCCGGCGATACGTCTATTTCGAACCCTCGCGCCGTTGGTTCGAAATTCGAATTTTATTTCGTTTGTTATTTTATTGCGGTATTGTTGGCGAATGTGTTTTGTTTCTGATTTTTTGCGATTTATACCAGTTTTTTTAGCAATTTAAGTGCATGTTCGAGCTAAATTGTTTTATTTTACTTAATATTGTATACCACCAGTATTTTTCAAATAACTACTGTTTTTATTTTATCTGCAAGACTTACCAAATTTTTTTTTTATAGGTACGAGTAGGAAAAGGACCACCAGTAGGAAAAGGTGCGAAATCCAAATTTTCTAAGGGAGGTCAACCCTTCGCGCCTACATTTTCTAAATTTGCCGCCTTTTTCTACTGACAACGTGAGCCAGAGTATTATCTATGATTATTTATTAGATACTTTAGGTATAAAGAATAAACATAACACTCTAATTCACAGTTGGTCCCTAAATCAATGGTTTAATTTTACAAGTTAAGACACATCCCACAGCCGAACTGTATCTTAACAGCAAACATCAAACCTAACGATCAAACCGTTACCCAAACCGCACCGGGATTCGAACCCGCAACGACGGCCGAAACCGCAGACCTATTGTCAGATGCCATCGATGGGCGTTAGCTTAATCTATGGTTAAACGACTAATCGGTTAACGGTTATCGCTATATGGTAAAGTTACGTAAGTGTGTTTTGCCAGTTTTTGCGAACAAAAATTTTTTGATATACAATTTTGTTCTGTATTTGTTGTTTTTGATGTGTTGTAAATCGTCTCATCTACTGTTTTTAGCAATAGGGTGAATATTTTTAAAAGTGTTAAGCTTCTTTTGGAAACACAAAAAAAAACCGTAAGTTAATTCTTGCTTAAGAAAGACACGCAATTTTGAATATGGTTGGTGGATAATAAATAAAAACACTTGACAAGACTTCATACGTTTTATTAGTTTTAAAACGTGTTATTTCACAAATAAATACGTTTAGTTGTAATCTACAACTAAAAAAAAGAGATTAATTTGAAAGCAATTACTGGTAATCCCAGAAATACCGCTATCTAGATGAAAAAAGTAGTAAGCCTATGAGACTAGCATGATTTTACAGTCTTTTGTAAGACAGAAATAGCAGCAGATGCGATTCGTAACTGTCGTGGGTTTGATTCCCGGCACCTGCCGTTCGGCCCATTAGTGGGTTATTCGATATCGAATTATTATGAAAATACTAAAATTGTCGAAACGAAATAGCGGATGTCGGCTCAAAATTGACGGCGGTTACGACTTGTCGGATAATCGGGAAAATCCTCCAATATGTAGTGTGAAGTGTGCCAAAGAGTTGTTTTTCAATTACAAAATAGATCAGGGCCACACTATGAAATTATTATTCGTTAAGTATATTTTTAATTTGTAATTATGAAAATAATATATAGTTTAAATGTCTACTAACTCCATTATCCTATTACAATAGAAAAAAATGTAAACTAGATTTACCAAAGCAGAGAAAGACAGTGAACTTTATTAATTGACTTAATTGGGAATCGAACTCTACCAATTAAATGCTGGTCAACCACTGGTTAATTTAGATTTAACCATTAATCTGTATCAATCAACTTTATTGGAAAACGGAAATAAGAGTTCTAGCAATTGTATTTATTGTGTTTTACTTCAATTCTTTTGACAATAAGGCTAATAGAGTTCGACTAAGAGAAGTCTGCAGCAATTTTGATAGCCCACGCAGTGCAAGTGTTATTTATACGTCATAATTTCATAGAAGTTTGACGTTTAAAACCACTACTGGCACTGCGTGAGCTATCAAAATCGCTGCAGACTTTTCTTGGTCTAACTCTAGTGTCGTTTTATGCTTAAGTCCTAGCACTCCTAGCCGATAATAGACTATTCATGAATTATATTTTTTTGACTAAAAGATGCATTTGAAACACGTAGTTTTGATTTGGCAATTAACATAGACACATCTTTAGCCTAAACACTTCACAACCAATAATTAAACAACTCTAAAAATTCTAATTAATTATTAATACAAACATACCAACATAAGTCCGACACCAATAAAACAACCCAAGAAACAAAGGGCGCATATCAAAAGGGTGTAACTAAACAATAAAATACTTTGGGTTGACCGCAGCTCAATAAATACTTCATAGTATCGGGGGCCGGGCTGACCCTCGAGGGTTTGAATATATTTTACCCCATTTGTGTTCCTATTTGGATAACGTTAGACGGATTTTGTGCAATTTTATTATCTACTCCAGTTTACAAAAAAAATTATACTTTTTTTTTACAAAATGTTTTGCTGTTTTTTTTTAACAGACTGAAGCTTAGATGAGGTAAGAGAAACATTAGGCCAAGGGACGCACTTGTAGGGAATCCTCATACTGGTTTCTCTTACCCAACATGGCCTTATATAATTATTATGTTCGTATTTTGATCTTAGATTTTGGGGAATTGTGTCAATTGAGTTTATAAAGAATGTTTTTGTGTAGAGAAACAACAATTAAATGAATTATATTATATAAAACCGAAGTAAAAAAAATTACGTAATTTGAATGCATGCAAAAAGATTCTAAAGAACAAAACACGTTATAATAAACATTCAAGTTTTCAACAATAAAAACACCCAATACGGAAAGTTTTTACTTCCCGATTGTTATTTTTGCGTCTGGACACGAAGTTTTTAAACAACTCAAGCAAAGACAAGGAAGAAACTTCACAGACAGGCAACACAACGGAAAATAAACAAAGCTAAGTTGTGAAATACTTTATTAAATCTTGTCTAATAGACTGATAGACAAGGGATCACTGGTTGAAAACGGTTCGGACTGATGTTCGCCGCTATTGCTGTGTTATTCAATGTGATTTTCTTTTTGTTTACATTTTAATTTAAATGATAACGTAAGAAATGAATTTAGCATCAACCGTCATTGAACAGGATAAGGCATTGCTCGGCTTTGACACATCAATGCTTTTTTTTTTTGACGTGCACGAAATTGATTTTTGAGTTACTTTGCATCTTGTCACATTGATATAAAGACGTGCAGGATTTCATATTATCGTTACTGTACAAGTTATAGACGGACCCAGAACTCAAATGTAATATTTTATACACAAGTTACTATTATAGTAATCATTTTATTAAATATTTATCATTCAAAGTATACATTTCATAAATCTTACAATCTACTTATAAAATTTGCAAATGTCTTAACCTAAACTAACAACTAACAACACAAAAACTATTCACGAAATTCGTTCCTCCTCCAGATTTGCCCCTCCAGATGCAAGTGAGCCCACCACATCACATCAGTTGCTATTGATTAAATTTTCTTTACTGTCAAAATCGCCAGTCTAAGCTCGTCTCAAACTCCTTAATCCACAAGTGCCGGTCAAGAGGTGTTTTATCGGGATAATCCGGGATTACTACACGGTCCATCGCTAACGAGGGTCAATAGTTCGCAGTTTATGTTAACTGTTGGTTAGTTTCACCACTTGGGCTATTGGTTTGGCCTTTTTGTCTTTGAAGGGTTACAGGAGGGTGAGGCAATTGTCGATGGGTGGGAGATAAACTATGATAATTTTCATCTATTTCTGTCAACTTCCAAAATTGAGCGTACAATTGGGCGTACTGCTATAATATATTATACTCGTATACCTGTTACTCGTACCTATATCATATGAACGATTGTATTTTTGCTGTACGAATAAATAAAAAACTTCCAAAAAAGTAGAATCATCTTACTTTAATTTTTGATACTTACAACTTTAAATTAAAGTCGATTACCGTTTTATTTTGTACAGTCGCTATCAGGTATATCGGAGCGACCAATTAAGGTGCTCACAAATATCTGAATACGCCTCTATTGTCAAGGCACTAAAGTACTACGTGTTCAGATATTTTTGAGCACTTAGACCGCTCCAAATATCTGATAGCGACTGTACACATTGCTAATATAACTTCATACATTTAATCACAGGACATTTTTTAGTTTGAAAAACGAGCAGAACAAACAAAAACAAAACCGTCTCAGTCTCTCATTAAGCAAAATTAATTATACTGGGTCAAGCAAATCTTGTCAGTAGCAAACGGCGGCAAATTTGAAAAATCGCGGGTTAGCAACACTGTGTTCGAATAATTCGAAAATCGTGTGTCATCTGTGCTTTATCTGTGGAATGTGGATCGCGAATGACAGCCATCATCTTTGTTTACATTCGAATCGATTCTATTTCAAGAGATATTTCTGCTGTGTCACCATTAAATACCAATATATTAAATAAGATTGTGCTTAATCAAAGCTAAGATGCCTACAATGCCTACGGTGGCAACTGAGAAATCTAATAAAATATTAAAATCCAGTAGTAGGAGATCTACCTGCTGAAGCAATGATTTTATTCATACATTCTTGTTTAACGGCATAGTCCACTTCTAATTTTATTTTGAGATCTTCAAATTAGTTAATCATTTTTATCAACATCACACACCGCTTTTAAATTGTCCGTCCATACCTATTAATAACAATTTCAAACATTTTCAATAGAGAATCCGCGAGTGACAATTTGAATTGACGGGCGCGCTCAGCGAAAAAAAAAGTTGGTTCGATGTACATTGTACATTGCTGCTTTTCTTAGCGCAATACTACTCTTTGAGTGTTGCCCTACTTTAGTTTGCTTTACATTGCTACTGACAAGATTTGCTTGACGCACTATAAATTAAATTAAAATGCATTTATTTCGAGTATCTGTGACTCACATGTACATACATAATTCAAAATGTGAGACGCAAATACACATTAGACCAAGATATTGGACAGATGGAATACAATCCTTACAAAAATAGCCCTACATTATTAACCTAATTCAAACGCCAATACAAAATCCTAATAATCCTTCAGATAAATTCCAAAGCAGCTATTGATTTCATTCATCGATCCAACTAGAACCGAAGTACCAAAACATCACAAACACCGTCAATAATATAACCCTTACTCTGTTAACAATAAGGTCGATATTCGCTTGTGCTCTAGTTAACACGTGTGGACTGTATGAAAGGTTAACGGATATGGCTTATTAATGTTATGGCTGAACAGACTATTGGCAATAAAGATGATTGAAGCTGTGCTGCGTGATATAATCGGGTTGGCCTTTGCCCAGCGGTGGGCTGAGAGAATCACTGCAATAATGTAGGTAACTAGTTTAAAATTAGCTGATATTAATTAAGAAAATTTCTAATACAGATGGAAGAAACAATACCAAGGTACAGTCAGCAGCAGAAGATGCTAAGCGAGCGAAGTGTTCAAAATTACCTGGCCACGCTCTTATTGTCTTAACAATAAAGTCGCATCAAGATCATTTTGAACACCTGGCCCGCTTAGCAACTTCTGCTGCTGACTGTATGTAACAAAAAAATAAAAAAGAATTGTATTATTTCAAACATTGCTACTCTCGATCTTACGATTGGCTGGATATGAGAAATCTGGAAGAATACACCTACAGACAAAATATTTAACTGTTTGTTTGTACCAAAAGTAATGATATCTAGACAAAGGCCGTTATAAAGCAACATAAAATGTTTTCTTTCTTCATTATACGACTATTATACGACTCACAAAAGTTAAAAGTCAGCAGTCTAACCTTTTTTGGAGTTACAGTCAACGTGTTCTAACGTAAATATAATACAGCGCCAGATTTTATTCACAAACAAACTGTTAATACCGAATAACTAATTACCGTCGAGATATATCCATATAATCATAACATAAATAAATCTCCATACAAAAATCAAACAAAACTCACGATTGAGACGCCACATGTATCATATTTATGTTTTGAGAAGTTATTTCTAACTGCACAGGAATAACACGCTAACGCAACACAAATATTCCAGTGAATAAGAAAACATAATAAAAATCATAACTTACAGACATCGAATAACGTATTTTTAGACTTACGTCGCTCTATCTACGCACCTGTTTAGGAATCGGTTTTGACGTTCGAAATTTAAAAGTTTTACATTGATATTTGGCGTTCGGATTTCAAAATTCGAACATTCGATTCGGTCTTTGACCTTTCACAAGCACGAGAAATATTTTGTACAATTGAAATAGACGTAGGTACTTTGTCTTTAGATTGCAATTTTGCATGCTCGCGTAGCAATGCAATAAAACTTGCAAAACAAAGAAAATCTGCAATTTATTACACATGTTACACGACACGAAAGACATTTTATAAGATATCATCAACTTGATAAGAAATGCGCAGACATTTCGAACAAAGAATCGCCTTGTACATCTCAGCGCGGGCTGCGCCGGTGAGCGGGACGCGCATACAGGAAAAACCTGGGAAAGAACGGGACGAAACCATCTCCGATAACACGTCAATACATTCCTTACGGCGCACACATGTGAAACTGAACCTTAGCTATGGGAAATAAAGTTGAAACTCGCTCGGGCGCTCTAATGGAAAACCGATACCACATCAATATGTTTTACGGCGTGGCATCGCAAGCAAATGTAGACTTTAGTTATTCATTTTAAGGCTGTTTTTGGTGATCGGTGGTGTATTAAGAAGGCGTTCGGCGACTTGCAAGATAGTAAGGCGTTTGGAACCGATCGAAAACCGATAAATGTTATTGGAAAAAGGTCTCTATTCTTTAGAGTGAAGGCTGCTCGTAGCGAGGCGTGCCCGGGAGGGACACGCCCCGTCTTATGTGGAAAAATAAGCTTTTCATTGCCATTTTCTTCGAGACTCTAGAAAAGATTCGATAGAATATTTGCGACGTATGATTTTTCATCTCGCTTTAATTCTGCCGTTTTCTTTCAGGTACGTTAACGAGAATTGAAGATGCTGTGTCTTTTCGAGGTAATTCCAATTTTATTTTATTTATTAAAATAATTCGACTCATTCATCATCATGTCACATCACTATTGCATAGGCACCGACAATGCGAAAAAAAAACAAAGCGTTCTAATTTTAAAATATGCACAAAGACTTGACGTCCGACACGTTTACGAAATCCGTTAATTCGTATTGAATTACCGCCAGAATAAACAATATAGGATTCAAAAATCGAATTGCATTCAATTCCAGTTGGAACTACAATCGAATTAAAAAAAGCGGGACGAATGAAGTGAAAGAGCGATTAACGATTTTTGAAAAAGGAACGTTCATTATACGTTAAAACAATACTTCATTCAGTCGTTTGAATATGGAGTGACGGGCGGCTTTTAACAGTTTATTTTGGTTTTGGACCTTTTCGAAGGGGAATTGGAACAAGTGTCACGTTTGACAGTTGCGAGGGAACGGTTACCTACGCCCAGGTATCTGACATCTGGCATGTTTGATACTGGGATACATCCATCCCACTTGATTTATTTATTTTTTTGTATTTATTATTAATCTTTCTGCCTCGCACAGCTAAACTGTGGAATGAGTTGTCGTGGTATTTCCAAACCGATACGACCTTCAAAACCTTCAAGGAAAAAACGCAATCCCATCTTTTTTCGATAACGCGCTTGTAACTCCCTGGGGGTTCTTGTACCACCAGTCTACTAGTATACATCTTATTTATAAAACAAAACAAAAATTATATAGGTATACAATTATACATTAGTTAAACACCAATCTAAATACCAACCTTCCCCATATTTTAGCGAATGGCTTTGATTTAATTTATAAAAAAACAGATTCAATAATAAATAACTTAGAGTTAGACCAAGAAGTGATATTATGTAATAGGTTATAATTTCATAGAAGTTTAAAATGACACTTGCACTGCGTGGGCTATTAAAATCGCTGCAGACTTTTCTTAGTCTAACTCTAAGTATATAAGTCCCTATATTCCATTTAGATGAGAATCGACGTAAGCAACTGTCCTAATTATACTCTTACCCTAATGACCAAATTACCTATCCAAAGCAAATCATAACGAATCCAACTTTTTTCCAAATTACTCCAAATATCGGGTCCAAATCGACCAAAACCGTGACCGAGGCCGGTTCCTTTGTCTCACCTAATGAGTTTTTAAGTCGATTACCATTTTTCATAGAAAACCGCGTTAAGTGATGTATCGCTCGGATCAATCATGGCGGACGTTTCGATCTTCGAAACTCGAATCTCGAATTCGAGATTCGAATGTTATTAGTCAGCGGAAGTGGGCTGAATGAATCGTTGATTTACTTTTTGTAAAAGTAATATTGTACAAATCTTAGATTACTTTCAGACCTAATATCTCTGAAAAGGTCAGTCTCGAATTAGACAAAATGTAGTAACTTTTTACATGCCAAAACAAATGCAATTTTGATTTGTCAATACATATAAAGATTCAAAACTGAATAGAATGAGAGACTTTATAAGCATCTGGGCGGCTTAAGGTTAAGCACATAGAGTGTTACTGTACAATCTATGTACAGTCAACTGTACAAAAATATGGGTGTAGCCAACTTATTCAAAAATATGTTCCAAAGTTCTTAGTTCGCTGACATAAGAGCTAGGGGACATATTTTTGAGATGATTAGTGCACCCATATTTTTACAGTTGACCGAACATACACAGGGACCACTATACTACATATTTTTGTTACCAGCGTAACTAGTACAAAAAAGTATTAACCGTCTTCCCGCTGTGTGTATGCTTAATTAGTAGGTACACTTTTTAATTAAAAATCTTTCCTTCAAATCGTCTAACCTGAACCCCTCATACATACATACATACGGATAATAATAACACAATAATTCAAACACATGTCATTCATTAGCGCTGACAGCAGGAAGTAAGGACAATATATTGAATTAATACGATTCGTTAAAAAAGTTCATTTGAATACGATGTTGTACAGGCATCAGATATATCGGAGCTGCCGAGGTGCTTAAAGATATCTAAACACGCACTCTAGCGACTTGATAATAGAGGCGTGTTCAGATATTAGTGAGCACCCTGGCCGCTCCGATATATCTAATGGCGACTGTACTAACTAATCATTTTGAGAATAATATATAACAAAGATTTTTAAGTTCAAAACAAGCTAGACTTGGTAGGAACAAGCAATAGACTCCGTCCAAGCTAATTCTGCACAGGTTTTCGAGTAACAAAGTGGGGAAGTATCATTGTAACGTCATATTATTATAGAAATTTGACATTTATGGTATGACATCCACACTCTGTGACTGCAAAGTCTGTACATAGTTAGGTTGATTTCACTCCATTGAGATTCTCTAACAAAATATATAAGAATTTTACAAAGGTGTAACAGTGCATCTTTTACTATAGAAGAAATCTAAACCCCACACAGGTCTGTTAAAAATCAACGCATTCGATTTTCGAACTGTCACCATTCAAATTAACCGACACGAATATGGTTCGTATTTGAATAAGTGTTGCATTAATATTCTTTCGAGATAATTTCGAATTCGGAACGCCCACGCTCCATTGTGTCACGAGTTATTGGCTCATTAGCCAACGCTTTGTCTCAGGACGATTTGAATTTTTGATTTTCGAATCGAATATATTGATTTGTAGCTGGCACACAACTTCCATAGACCCGATCTCATAAAAAAAATAACGATTTTATGCAGTAAAACAAGTGAGCATCAAGAAAGTTCAAATTACTTCGTTGCGCTCCGACAAAATGCCAAGTCGAATTCGAAATGAGCATCTTTATCAACAAGAATGGAGGATGGAGGTCCCCCTTCATCTGAACGACAATAATATCTATAAACACGATCTCCAACTTCCGTATTACTCATAATTCTCATAAACTCACAATAAATATTTGAACAATACTCGCCCACGGCAGATGTGCTCACAAATTACGTATGGTAATATGTCGTGTAATCCTTCCGTCGGACCTCCCTGTGTCTTCGTATAATCGATCGATTATGAATGCGTTCGAATGATGTCGCAGCACTAGTTGTACTTTTTATGCGTTCTTAATTTGAATGCGTCTTGGGGTCTATTCTGATCGTTTGTGATATTTTATCAGCTGCTGTGTAGGATTGTGACAAAGTTGTGCAGTAATTAAAAAGGGAACGTCGTGGTTACGAACTATCTTACTGAACGTACTTATTTAAATACGTAGAGACTAGTAGAGACCTATGTTTGAATATTTGACAGGCAACAAAAACGTCATTGGCCTTCTATTGTGAATATCGCAAAGCCTAAAGAACTTAATAATGACCAGACACTACAAAAATCAGGAAATACTAATTCTTGTTCGAGAATAAAGACTGATGTGATTTTTTTATTGCGTCAAATTAGAATTTACAATCATATAGACTTCAAATTCCAACAAACCCAATAAAATCAGCGACATTCATTAAAATCTCTCATGAAAAAACCTATAATAAGCTAATAATAATAAAAAACCGGTAACACACCGCCAATAAGTACGCACAATTTAACTTTTTAACGTGTCGCCGATGGGGGCGTATTCTGGAACTCATAAAGCATGATTATATAATGTCGCTCGTATTGGGGCGCCAATAAAAGAAGATCAAATTGCGATTGCTTTCGTGTTTGTGAGGTTTTTTGCGATCGCGGCGATATTAGAAAATGAGAGTATTTGAACGTATGTGGATGGAGGGAACATTTTAATTTTGGAGTCAGTCGTAAAGAACATTGAATCATTCGAGTTCCTATGCGTCACAAAATTACTTTGTTAGCCCTTTTTTGCTGTGTGCCTACGTAGTTTCCCACTCTCTCATTTATAATATTACCTACTTATATAGTTAATATTATACCTACATGCGTTATAGACACCTAATTCAAATTATTTATATTCCATCTCCACTGTGTCTCTTTCTATTGTCACTAATAAACGGCTATTAGTGGAACTGTCCACTGGTGAAACTAATTGGTAACTAGGTATCCCGTCGTTAGCATTTTTTTAGGCCTTGTCCTCTTATTAATTAACATTTTAGTGACAATTATGATTAGGTATGTACTATTAAATAGAACTGCGAATGGCAATTGTAATTACTAATTAGATACTAGAACTACCGGGAATAAAACTTCATTGTCCAACTATGGCCAAAATACTACTTTGTCCACTAGGCCAGTATTGCCAGTAACCGTCAGTTTAACCTAAACATGTCATTATCTCCTGTTATACGCTTTCTGTATGATTACAGTGTCCTATTATACACTATCACTAATTTCCTGTCAATACAATGTCGACACGAATTTTATCAATAGAAACGTTGCGATATTTCGTTTGAAATTAGAATCAGCGACGTTTCCGCTTCCGTTCCGATATTCGATGTCCGAATTAAGAACGTTGCAAACAAATGAGCATTACATTTTTAAATGTATTCGAATCCGTATTCGAATTTTATACCACGGTCACAACACTATCACTCTTCGAGTATATTTTTAACATGAGCAAGTTGTTGATACGATTATTTAACGTATTTTTTTAATCGAGTACTCATTTTAAAACTTAAACGGTTACAAATTAATTATTGTTCTAGTATCCCTACCGTCACAATGAATGAAATTCAAAATTAGAATCTAATTTCAAAATATCGTTCCACAGACACCTGAGCTATTTTTTTAAAGACAGGGAGGCAATAACCATTAAGGCGCGTTCAGAAAGTTTCCTTTTCAATAACGCGTCTGATATTCAAATTAAGGCGGAATTCGTAGCGATATATCATCTGGGCTAATCAGATTTTTCCGTACATTTCCTAAATGTTTTTGGGGATTAAATACGTTAGGGGGATAATTTAGTGGATATTGCTATCTTTTTTAATATTTAATGACAAGCACTTAAGGGCCAACTTTTTGCAGTTCGATTGTTACTGAAACTTTTTTATTTTACTATCGTTCGATAAAGCATTTATTTAGTCTCATACATACATAAATAAAATGGTGATAAAATATGTAAAATATGTTTTCTCTTTAAAGCTTACGTAACAACTTAAAAGCACAATTTTAACATAGTACCTACTTAATTATAAATATAATAAAATAGCAAACTACTTAAAACAACATCGTTATTTGTGTATCTCCCACTGAAATTAAGGTTACTTTTAAAAAGCAGCACTTCTTAAACGTCTTCGTCTAAAGACCATAAAAAATAAAAAAGTAAAATCCATCAACCCGCAAGACATTCCAATTTCAAAATTTCAAATTTGGAACTTCATTCAAAATTTACGAAGTCAATATATCCGGGGGGTTATTCCGGGGTCTCAATACTCGGAGGCGTCGTAAAAAATAATTCGAATCGCTCTTACGATACCGGCATTTGCATAGTAAAGTAATGCGAAAATCTATGCGACGCATTTTGGCGCGTTCGCGTTGTAGTCCGATACGAACACAGAGGGTGAAAAAGTTGATAGAAAAAGTACTGACTATAGTTTGTCAAAGATCTGTCTCATTTCAAACATATGTAGACAGAGAGAATCATACTATCTTTGTCTTACACTAGTACCTACTAGCACCCAAAAGAAAAGGATGAGTATAGTTTTTTTTTCGTTCTTATTTACTGACAATTTAGTTTGACCAACTATTAATGTGACTTTGGAGTTTACAGTTTTGTTGTTGAGTTTATGAAGATAAAAAGCATGTTGTTAAATTATTTTAAAATTTGGTAAAAAAATAAGTATATCGTAATTTAGTAGGAGGTTAAGTCTGTATTGTTTTTTAAATATATTTCTGGGTTTTTTACAAAACTTTAAAGTATACGTTGCATGATCTCATTTTAGAACAAATATAGTAATGAAAACAAGTCATAATATTTTAATCTCTAACAAAAAAAAACCATTAGAAACGAGGTGAAATACTTCCAGTATTTATATTTTACGCATAAAAACACGATATAAAAACCATTTCTAAATTTTATACAAATTCATCCGTGAAAATTATCGTATCCGTCATCGTGAAACCAAGTCATTCCACATTTAACCGTTAACGGAAACACGCACTAATATTAGAGGCCCCGCGCAAGAAATTTTATGTGTTATTTTTTTTCTTGTTTTGAAATATGTGCGCCTTTAGCTTATTTATGGGCTCCATAGAGGTTATATAGAAGCTGTATAGAGGTTATATTTCGTAGTAATGAGGTTTCGTTTGCAATTTGAATGTGGATTGAGACGGGGTGCATCGCTTTTAAGCTTTTAAAGGCGATTAGGGCACTTTTCGATTGTAAATGACGTAGAAATAATTTTAATGCCTTTTGTTTTTATGTTAATACAAAAATACGGTATTTAATGTGGTTTCGTAAGAGCTTTAACAAAATATTTTCTTAAATGTAAATATTATAAGTCCTCTATTTTTATTTAATTCAAGGTACAAGGTATTGGTTTTGAAAGAAAGGGATCACTTATGAATAAGTAGACGGTGAATAATGTATTCTAAAATTATTATAAGTAATACCTCTATTTCTTTAATTTAAGATATAAATATTAAATAGTCAAAATAGACTAGTTTTATGCACTCTATCTATTTCTATTAATTTTTTACCAGATACTTATCTCAAAAAGCTTAATTATGCAATTTTTTTGTAGGTACAATTTTAATATTAATGTAACGTATATTAAGAAAAATGTTCGTATGTATATTAATATTGAGCCAATTCACATTAAGAAGCTACTAAAAAATTGCTTTAAAATCGCTAAAATATACGCCCATCATACCGGGTGTGGCCTGTAATATGAGCAAAAAATTAAACTATAGGCTGTACTCCTCATACTGACCAACATTTCTTAAGCGACTTTTAAAAATAACTTGTGGTTTGATGTTTAATACACTTTAAATTTTATTCTAAGACGCAATGTATTGCGAATTTTTTTATGTTTAAGGCGTGACAAGCAACGTCAATCACAATGATATGTCGTGGCGATGGCGTCCATTGAAGATAATATTTATTTTGTATGAAAAATAGGGAGTCTAAATACTTCATAATTTTTAGAAGTTGACGAACAAAAGTGTCACTGTTTGAGGAGTGCAATCTATGTTTTAATTATTTGCTCGTGTTACAGGTCACACCCGGTATATTCCAAAGCGCGTTACTCACACGTGTCCTTCGCGGTTGATAAAACATCAAAGTAATTTGGACTAAAATACTCTGTCCCGATCTAGATAGTCGCATAACAGTCATATCAATGACTATTATACAGGAAACGTTAGTTAGCGATTTCCGTCGCGAAATAAACAATTAATACGAATTAACACCTCACAGGATGTTTTAATAAAATGGTTAAAGTATGGATAATATTGTTAAATTGAAATGTAGTAACTCTGAGTAAAGTCACATACAACATTTGTGTTTAATATGTTCCAAGAAATATATCATGTCATTACTAAAAAAAAATATTTGCGTAGTATAAATAAGATAAATAGTATGCGAAATGATCAAAATTATGTAAGTAATAAAAATAAATGACTAAAAATATACGATTTCTTTGGTTTTAAATGCACCGCCTACAATCTTATCTGCTTTGCCCTAAGGTTGACTGGTAGAGAATAGGTACCTCATGGCACTAAAAAGTGTCACTTCTATCAAATATTAACACATTGATACAAATTCAATATTTCCAAGTCAAAACTATAAGTTACAGTTGCACAAAATTAAAATACAATACGAATAACTATGTACTTACTAATCTAGTTTAAAAATCTGAGTAGGTACTTATAAAGCTACGTGAATCCTATAAAAGCGTCAAAAATAACGCAATCAGTAATTAATAAAAACTCATACGGACGTTGTTTTATTATAATTCGGTAATCAAAAGCACAATTATCATGAACCGGTATAAATATTAAGCTTATTTACAAAATATCTTATGTCCATAAGAATAAAAGGGCAGATACGCCATTTTAATACTAAGCGAAAAAAACTAAGTAACTTCATAAAAAGCTTATCCCCGTATAAAGGTAATGGCTCATACGCCGTTTCTATATCAAAGCATTTCATTCACACGATAACCGAATCGTTGACTTTAAAAATTTGTACAATGAATACGTATCTTTAGTATAGTTATATTGTAATTGTTAATGTGGGTTCGGATGTAACCTGATTTGAACTTTATTGTTAACATGTTAAAGTTGAAAGTTAATTGTTCTGGAATTGATACGATATGGATTAATAATTTTGAATTTGGAAATCACACGTTTAGGTAGTTAATGAATTTTAATTATGTGTATTTAGTATGTACTATTTGGTGAAAGGCGAGAACAGTATATTTTCATAATATGGAAAAACATGAAATAGTTACATGAATCACTAATATCATGTCACTCGAGTGACTCGATGTTATCTCGACTAATCAAGGTATCAGACATAAGTAATCATAACAACTTACTACACACATTTTCATAAATCAATATAAATCAATTTTGTGTGAAGACCAAACACACACAAAAATCGAGTCACATTAAAGAATAGAAAAAACTGATAAAAGTACATATCCTTTTTAATTACCTAATAGTCTATGTAGTTTCAATTCAATATTAATTGCCTAATCCACGTAATGCTATGTGATTCAGAAATGGCATCCATGATTGTATCACCTCTGCGCTCCACCGAAACTCATATTTTAACAATAATCCCAAATTTTAATTATCCCCACCTGCATTCTATCAAAACGGGACCGTCCGTTGAACCCGTCACGGTACACTTAGCCGCGTATTTAATTAATATTAATAAATTACGAATAAAGCATTTTTATAACAACTCATTATCAGATTTGAAATCTAGCGGTCGAAACTATATCGCCTGGACTAACTTGCGTGCCAATCAAAAATGAACTCTATTCTTTTAAGCTTAAGGTTGAAAGTTCTTTGTATTTTTTAAGACATGGTGACCAAATCGTATAAAAGTTAGTCCGGTGAATTCGGTGTTTTATCTACCGTGTCCATTATATTCGAGCGATATTTTCCACGGTCCACGTATCGCGTTTTCGGTGATAGGGACCTGGTAATTGTAGATGTGTAATCAATTAACCAGCGTCCGGTTTTGTGGGTAATTATATGTTTATGTGAAAACGTGATTTGGAAAGAGATTGTTTAAGATTTCGCAACGTGAAAGGAAATATTTTTATGTTGTACATTTTGTGTCATTTAATAAAAAGTTCCCAGAGTTCTACGCTACAGATGTAGTGTATAATTATTTCCCATCGTATTTTCACGGAAACGTACGAACGTGTCTTGCTATTTTAGTAAGTCTCAGTACAAAAATACTGAGGTTGATTGAAATAGCATGCCAATACGAACCTTTCCGAGAAAATACGATTATGCACTACACCAGTGTATAATACTCTGTATTGACTTGGCAGAAGCAAAGTGTGGCAAACGTCAATGACGTCATACATATTTTCATAGAAATTTTATTTTAGACGAACCTGAACGAATAAAAAGAAATAATAAAAAAAAGCTTCCAGAAGAAAAATATCGGCGTCCTTTATAGATAAATGTCAAGTTGCATTTTTATCCCACAGGCGAGTAAAGTCCTGTACACTTTCTAATTTCCATACTGACATCCTGTACTACAGCTGCCACAATATAGTCCCAAGAGGCAATAGAAAGCACATTAAGACCCAATCGCCCATGAAACATAAATCTGACATCCGACCCTGTTCTCACCGACCAGTCACCTAATTTATGCAAAAATACCATCAATCCATCGGAACGCACCCCTAAATAGCCCAATAAATTAAAAAGAAAAAATGGAACGCATTTAAAATAAACCAGTTTGCGCGATCCGATATTCGAACTTCGAACCCTTCAATTGTTCTATGATTTATTCCCGAATCTGCATATGGTAATGGTGACGTTATAAATATGTTTTTTTAATAAATATTAACATTATTTCGTACCGGTTCGGTACTTAATATGCGAATAATAATTAGTTTCCTTATTTCTTGAAGGCATTCTCACGGCAAGGGTTGATTGATCGGACTGTGTCGTAATTAAATATTCCATTTTCGAATATTTAAGGAATTCTGCTACCAAATTTTATCAAAAACTAGAATACCGTATGAATTTCGTACTAACTTATGAATAGCGCATAATGCTTTAATACCTTCGTTTTTAATAATAATCTTTAGAATCCTTTAAGAATCTTACAAAGCATAATTTATCATACATACTTTGCAGCACAAACGCAACAATAACAAACTGCGACATTAATGCATGCACATGTTTCTAAACAGATCTTAAAAAATCTATTTCTGAACTCAAATCAATACGCCGTTGACATCTGCCCTGCAACCCTAATCCTATCTTAAAGAAAGCCAAAAGTTAAAACCGTAAAACGCGTAAGTTCACCCTAGCTTAATTTGTATAATACACCTTAGATTTATAAAGATAAGGTTCATTTTGCATAGCATGGCAAAGGCGTTTCCCCTTATTTTTAACCAACGCTCTTCAATCGAATCCTTTAAATTCGGAACACAATGGCGCATCGCATTTACGTAACCTGTTTCACGAATTGATAGCCGATTTTAAATATCGACTATTCTCAGATGCATATTTGCATACGCTTTCTTGGGATGCAAATGAGTGGGATAGAGGATATGGGAACTGTGCGTAGAATCACACTGTATGTTAATGAAGAGATAAGGAGGCGAGATGTTGGTTATCTGTGCCGGTTAGTTGGACGCGCGCTTTTGACGAGTCAACGTCACGCGCGCGAATTAAAAAAAAAGTTGCGTTCGAATTTCGAACGCCGCTTTAACTGTTTTTACTTTTAATTAAGCCTTAGGTTAGTGATATAGTGACATTTTGTAGTTTTAATGGACGTTTTCGTAACGAAATTAGTGTTTTACGCTGATATTATGAAAATAAGGAATTATTACATGGAGGTGAGTCTGTATTGTGCCGTATCGTAGCGTCGCTACAAAGTGCTACGGTGCTACGTGTTTTTATTTTCTTTTTGTGTAAGTTTTACTGACATTATTCCTTTTTTTACAAAATAGTGTTTTTTACATAATAGTTTTTTTTTCAAAATAGTTTTTTTACAAAATAGGTTTTTTACAAAAAGTTTTTTTTTATTGGAACGGAAAATGTTAAAGCTCTCGTCGCGTCGTCAGCCGCTCCCCACATCCTAATTACGAACCAAAATTAACAGCTTCTGTGACCCGATGTGAATCATCTTATAAAGAGTTTAAACTTAAACACTTTTTATACAATGTTGTGGGGACATTGACTTGACTAAAACAAAGTTTAGTGGATAAATTAAGTTAACTTTATAATTGTCAATCGCGCGGAATAACTTACAAAGTTTAATAATTATTTTATAAAATTTATATTTTAGGCGCCGGTAGATTTATTTTTTTCAGGTCAAAAAGTATGAAAAATATATAAAAATTAAATAAATTATACCTTATATTAGAAATGACACAGAATATTTATTACACTTATATTAAATGTACCTATATTATAGAACGCGAATAGCAGTAAAATACGTAGGTACAAAAATAAATTCAACTAGACGCAAACAACACAATACCAAAAAAAACCATAAAAGCACCAATCTCTCTTTTATAACATTTAAATAAGTTCTCATTTTCATTATGTAGGTACTTTCTTTCCCAAAACTAATTAAAAAAGTAACCATTTATTTCAAACATACATATAAAAATAAATACACGAGTCAAAAATACTGAAACTAATTTAAAAAAAAAGATTAATAAATAGTTAAATCAATAAAATTTGCAACTGTGACCAATCCCAAAAAAAAAAACAAAAGCCTCAAAAGGAAAACGAAGACCCGTCGCTCCCCACGTCCCCACTAATTACCCACCCGAATTAACAGCTTCTTTGACCCGATGCGATGCGGGCGCGATTCTTCACCAACTTTTAACGATACATGTTTGCCGTATTCATTACCTACGGAGACATTTACAAATGGGAAATAGGGAAAAGCCTTTTGAAACTTGTGTATCGAAAATGTACATTGACAAAATCAAAAGGAAAGATAAAATTAAGTTAGCTAATTTTTACATTATATTAAGCTGGTTTATTGCTGCAACACGACACACGTTAAACACGAAAAAACGATTCTGAACGACAAAATGATGCAAGTTCGATATTTAGAAATAATACTGGCAAGTTTTTTAGACGCGTTCCAATAAATAATTTCATAATTACTACCGGGTAACACCGCAACTTGAATCGAGTTCGATTTTCAAAAAGAATACTGGCCATTTTCGCTAAAGACGCGTTCCAATAAAAAAAGTATAGTTACTACGAGCTTCACCACAAATTGAATCGAGTTCGATTTTCAAAAATAATACTGGCCACTAAAGACGCGTTCCAAAATAAAACTCACAATTAAAACCGGCCAGTGACTACACATTAAAATTGATCAACATAACGTCGTTATCCTACCCTTCTCAGCGGTCACGCCCGCTTTTTACATCAATGTTTTTCTATAGACCCCCCTCCACAAGTATACGGATAAGTGAATGATGGGGGGTATCAAAACATCCCTTATCAGACCCCAAGTTTTTGGGTTTAGCCGATACATGACTGAGGCATTTTGCGTGACGGTTTAAGGGTGCCTATTGAGGCATTGTTTTCGGTTTTTTGTTTACTATTCAAGGCGTTATTAATATTCATTTTAAGGGTTATTTTATGCATTAGATACTTTTTAATTAGACAATATTACATGACATGGAATAATTAGTTATACATAACATGGTTCGTATTTATCAATTTTATTCAATTCCAGTTTTGATTTTTTCATCATAATCTCTTCTTTTTGGCTCACAATTAGCTCACAATTTTAACTACCTAACAGTGGCGGCGGCGCGTCCATAAAAGGCGATTCCCACCGGCTTGCCTGTTTTTGAACATAAAGGAAATATGTAAGCCAAATTAATTCCGGCTTGCCTATGGATATGTTTGACGCGCCGCCACTGCTACCTAAGGATATAACAAAACTGTTAATTAGCCCGTATGACCTAATTTAACAATTAACAAAAATATACATTCTAAATTTGAAATATAATATAAAGATGCGTCATATTGAACTCCTCTTTATCCCAATCCAAACATTAAATACCTAATTAAAACACAAAAACAATTCTATTTAATTCAGAACTCGAAACTTTTTTCGCTCATATTAATTCCCTCATATTGACGCACTCTCCCACCGGGCGTTAAAGGGTAAGGGGGGGCGAGGGGAGATAACGGGAGACATAAAACGTAGATCGCTAATTCATCATAAGTTAAAGGGGTTTTTATGTACGGACTTGGGAAATACACGACACGAAACGCACTAAGAGCGCATGGGCACAGACGCTTATAAGACGTTTTTGATTTGAGATATTCAGACTTAGCTGAGGCGTTTTAAAAGGACTTAAATACGTATGTTGTTTAGGTTTTATATGACATTTTGTGATTTTTAAAAATGCTCACAAAGGCTAAAGGAGATATTAGAATGTGATATTAATTAACGTTGATCGCGTTTGCTGTAAAAGCTTTAGTATAAGGTATCGGATCCGGTAAAATCTGGTTAGAATCCCTTTGAAG
Organism: Cydia fagiglandana; assembly: GCF_963556715.1. NCBI lineage: Eukaryota > Metazoa > Arthropoda > Insecta > Lepidoptera > Tortricidae > Cydia > Cydia fagiglandana. Next base: position 1,304,236 of record NC_085951.1, on the reverse strand, counting down.
GTTTTTTTGGGGGCTACTTTAAGTGAACTTAAATCGAGATATCGGCGATGAATTTTCCCATTTTACTCTTATATTTTTTCTAACTCATTTAAAGTCGCTGAGATTACACCGTTAATACATATTTACTTTGAAATTAATATCAGACGGAAATACAATTTTAGACTAATCAGTTACACCCACGTATTTTTTGTAGGTACACTTTGTATTACTTATCAATAATAACTATACAAAATATTAAAAGATAACACGTTTAATCAAGTAAAATTAATTTTTATTCATACGTGAATGGCATGATCAAAAAAGTTGCCAAATTCTGTGAGTGATACTGACGTATTTTTGTAAGCCTCATCCACACTTTTCATACTCTCCTATTTGACGTGTATGTGCATGTATGTCCCCCTACGGCTCCCTAAGACGTAATTAACAAAGACAGCGAATTAGGGCGTTTGGTCACGTGATTAAAAAGGGTAAAAACTTTACCCTTCGATCCCAAATTGGTTTAGACGGGTCGTGGCCTTTTACGTAAAAGTATTGTCCACAGTCTCTTAATTATTTGAAAAAGGAACGTTGTTAATTGAGTAATGCTTAATTTAAACGGTTAAAAGACTAGCAGGACTATTGGAATAAATACGCCTTAAAAAATAGACTATCTAAATCTTGAATTAGATTTAGATAGTCTATTTTTCATTTTCTTGACTTAAAGCTTTTGCTACAATTTACTTGTTTCTCTATATTTATAAGTTTCATGTGCATTTTAAGCTATTTTTCAAACAAAAAATGTAAACATGTACGTACGTACCTATAAGTATTAGTAGGCAATGGAAATTTCAAATGATTTCTAATTTGAAATTCACACGAAAACCTCACAAAAAGACGATCGGCATCAAATTTTCGGCTAAATCGATTTATAAACTAATCCAATCGAAACTTTCCTAATACTTGAAAAACAATTGAAACGTTAACTAGATCAATATAATGACATCAAAAGCTCAAACAGGGGATGCGATTAAAAGGGCCGACTTGATGAAACGGATTAAGGAGTTTCGATAAATACTTCGATTCCTAACTTCCGATAACTTTCGAAGATCGACTGACAGAACCAGTTGGCTGTAAATTGGTAAATTGTACTCATTTATACATAAGTAAATGTATATAGCCCTCCTCATCAATTTCGATGACGGCGACCTCAGCAATTACTTTGTTTATGGTGATTTCTATATACATTTTAATGTCATTATAGTTCTATTTATTTATTTTATTTACATGGAGAACCAACAGCTATAACTATACTAATAACAACATCAATAGTGACACAGAGCCAATTATAGGATCTAGGATCTCACATATAGCAACATGCTAATTTTTTTTTTTTTTTTTAGTTAGCCTGTTGTGGTGTCCCACTGCTGGGCAAAGGCCTCTCCCCCTGATTTCCATGACTCCCGTTGTAGTGCCTTCTCCTGCCAGCCACTGATAAAGGCGTCCAAGTCATCCCGCCATCTCCGTCTGGGCCTGCCACGTCCGCGCTTCTTTTGCGGCATCCACTTGGTGGCTATACTAGCCCACCTATCCGGATGCATGCGGCATACGTGACCCGCCCAGTCCCACTTCAGCCTGGCGACATGCTAATATTTAACATTAAGTTAAATAGCACGCACAATGCTACATGGGCACATGCAATAATATGTTGGCAACATTATGTATTAAATAGTAAAACTAATTACTTAATTTGGATCAACTTACACAATCAATAATTCAATGACTACCTAACAATATATATCTTTACATACGAGTAGCAAACAGCAACTGCAGTTATTATGACTAATTAATCAAGTTATGGTAAGTTATATGATATTATTACATTGTTGCTGCATTAATAGAACAACCGTAACATTCTTCAATAGCTGAGGCTGAAACAACACTTAATCAAACCATAATAGCAAACCAATAAGATTAATCCCAATCAGATTCAGTGTTCTATCAGCAAAACCATTTTAAACGGACACCTCACCTCTTATAAAACTCTTATACGACCAGTCCTTCAGAAACTGGTCGTATAAGCGCTCATTTTAAACGCTAGCCAGAACGCATTGACCATGCTCAACTATTGTCAATTTTATCAACTGACTATCCGTGAACTTTAATGCAACGAAATAAAGTATATTATTGGTTACTCACTGTTGATATTAGTATGAGTAGTGCTCAAATTGAAAGTTCAATATAGACTGGTATTTTCCCATTCGATACCAATTACTGTTGGCTAAATGAGGTGAGAACCGATGACATGATCTTTTTACTAATTTAGAAAAGGTGGTAAGTGAATAGATAAATTGAGAGACATACGTCTTATAGATTTAAGTGAGGCCTTTGATCTAAGTGTTCCGTAGTAAGGTAGCTAATTAGTCTTTTCTGTAGAGAACAAAGGATTATTCGGTTTGATTAGTATTAAATTAAATGTATTTTACACATGCTATTTAAAAACATCACACTAGCATTCAATTTTAATATAAATAAAGAACGTATGGTCATAAATTAAACTTAAATTGTCATCAGTCTTCTAGATATGACGTCCATAATCTTATATTGTTTTAAAGTTTACACTGTTTAGTATGTCAAGCTCTTATCATGCCAATAATAATCTTAAAATCTGAAAGAATCGTATACAACGAAGTTACTATCACGTGAAAACCTCGAAAATATTGACTCAAGATACTAAACTGATAATGAATTGAAATATGCAGCCTCCTCGAGACTAAACTAAAAACACAAGTATAGATAATAACCAATTAACAGTAATTATAAATTAACAGGACGAACTAAAAGTCGGGGCAAATATTTCCAAAGCGGGGGACAAGTTGGGAACTTCGTAAAAGTCCGTAAAACTTCGGGCGAACTTCGGCAAAACTCGATGAGCTACAAATAGGCATCGGAATTAAGTTCGGTTTACAGTTCGCCTTTTAATTATTTCGCCAGGTATCGCCCCTACTCTTCTGATTTTCTAAATTCGAACGTAATTACGTTATCGGGTTGCTATAATGCGTAATGGAGGTATTTGGTAAGTGGAAACGCTATTGCTTTTTTATGATCTTTGAAAAGGTGTCTTAACGTACTTATATAAAGAAAACTAGGTCAATTTTTACTTGTAAAGAAAACGAGTGCATATGAGGGTTAATTCTTGCATAATGATTGGCGTTCTGGAATAGGATTGGAAACGCATTTCTTACAAAAGAGACGCACTAATAATTATAAATACATCAATTTAACTGAAATTATTATTTTGATATTTAATATAGGCTCTTATATACCGGTTGTAATCTTTACAAGAATTTAGCAATAACAAATATCTTCACATCTCTATTTATATTTAACAAGTTTAATAATAACATCACAAAAACAACATTTCAGTCGAAAAAGATCCACGTGGAAAAACAAAACGCAACGAAAACGAAACTAAATAACCACTCATCGAAACTCGATCACTTCTCAACGTTCGAAATTCGAACAACAAAGATGGCAACGTTCCAAAATGTCTGACCGCTTTCCATTTGATGCATAAGCACGTGTGTCATTTGACCTAACCATCAACCAAAACATCGTGAACTGGACATCTATATACAACTGTACGCAAACAAAGATGGCTCTTACACTGGTTCTTCTAAACATCACTCAAATTAGGTATGCGATTAGAATGACAGCTGACAGCGAATGAATGAAACGTCCATTCACTCACTCGCGAATGAACGGAGTCATACGTTCAATCAGTCGCGGTGCGCATCATTTGACGCATCTGCCTCGATGGCTATCGGATAGGAGTCATATGTCAGTGTTGTTCTAATTATAAGATTGCAATTACAAAAAGAACAGTAGGGCTGATACACACTGTCCAAGAATAACGCTAAGGTTGTCCTAAATTAAAAACAACAATTTTTTTAATTTTAGATCCAATCTAACCCGATGGTAAAATGACACTGGGGCCAAAAATCTAGCTTAACATTTTTAGGCATTTCTACTCTAAGTTTAAAACCTGTAAAAAATGAATTATCACGAAATTTATTTTTATATGACTCTTTTTACAGTTCTTATCGATTACTTTAATATCACGTAGACGGTAATGTTTCTAGCTATTTATTAATTACACTTAGCAGAATTTTCCTCAACTAGGTCGCAACTTAAAGTTTTGTTAACAGAAGCTACTTTGTAATAGCTTTACAGTCTTCACACATTTATGTAGCGACGTCGGGAATGAGATTACTCAGCACTTAAGGAATATTGGCAACTACCGATGCTTTTATCTCTGAAGCTATACGTTTATATGACTTGTGGTACCTTTATACAGCTATTTTCTATGTTTAAGAGGGGTTCTGCAAGAAGTGGCTCTTTTCGAGGTACGAAAGGGAATTAAACTTTTTTTACGAAAAGTCAGAACAATCATCTGTCATATGTCCGACTGTCGGAGTCAAAACTGACTTCACTGTAAGTTTCTTTTACAATTAAAAAAGTATATTTTATTTTTATGTAAATAAAATATGTAAGTACGTACGTAGAGGTATTTTTTTAATGATTTTAATTCATAATTTACTAAACAAACACACCATACTTGTGATAAGTACTAGTTAAGGAAGAATGACAGTGATAAGACATTTGAAAAGGTGTTGTCCTGACATTTAGACTCGAATGGTGTTAGCCTCAATTTACACCTTTCGTTCCAATTGACAGACAGGTAATACGACGTTAATAAAACGTATATTGATCAGTGATCACCATTTTATAGATATATTTTTTACAATTTAGATAATTAATTTATTGAAGCTTGTATGAGCTCAAGTACTCTTTAATGAGAAACAATACTAACATTTTAATTTTTAACAAGCAGAAACGTCTGCGAACGATGCTATTAAGCTTAGAATAAATTTAAAAGTGGAAGTTGCTCAGATGGCAGAGCGCTGGAGTATCGATCCAGAGGCCGTGAGTTCAAGTCTCACCCAAGACAGTAATTTTTCCACTTTTAAATTTATTCTAATACTAACATTTGCCTTTAATAAAGTACCACTTTTAACGGTATTTTTTTTATTATTGTCTGTGAGACAGCAGCAATGAAACCAAATATTTAAACAACTGTTATATGACTAATACTTAAGCATCACAATTGTGAACCACAAATGTTGGTTTGTTTTAACAATATTCTAATGTATTTTCTCTAATTTATGACCATGGGAAACTAGAATAAAGGTGTGAAGATATAATCACGATTTGAACTCACTAGCCTCCACCTGCGACTTCGCCTGACTTCGACCGCGCGAGCCGACCACTGACTAACAGTCCGCCGGGCGATGTCGACCGGTCAGTTGTTCGGAACTGTCAAATTTTTGTTCTAACTGACAGGCCGATATCGTCCGGCGGCCTGTTAGTCAATGGTCGGCTTTAGTAAAAGTCTCCGTTTCAGCTTGGACAAACATTATTTCCTAGGTATGTTCGAATGTTTTCCACTTCAGGTCAGATTTCTCAAGCGGTTCTCGTGAAATTTTGCGAGCGGATTAAGAATTACGTACATTTTATGTCGATGAAGTTTTCGGAAATTTTCAAAATGTCAGAGCCATGGGGGTTCGTGAGATCTACAACTCACAGTCACTACTGTCGCAAGTTAAATATAATTATTTTTCAAAAATCGTTAAAGTTGTGCATTATCTATCAGTAGAATTAAAAAGGATTTAAGTCGAATAACAGTCATATAAAGGCACCAATGTAAAAATATCAATGAGTTTTTCGGAACTTATGTACGAAATATCATTTGATATTTGCCAGTCGCTTTTCGGTGAAGGAAAACATCGTGAGGAAACCGGACTAATCCCAATAAGCCCTAGTTTCCCCTCTGGGTTGGAAGGTCAGATGGCAGTCGCTTTCGTAAAAACTAGTGCCTACGTCAAATCATGGGATTAGTTGTCAAGCGGACCCCAGGCTCCCATTAGCCATGGCAAAATGCCGGGATAACGCGAGGAAGAAGAAGAAGAGAACAGTCATATAAAGGCAAAACTGGGACGATTTGCTCCAAAATAAAAATTAGCATTTCCTTTTAGTTAATAAAACCTATTATTACGAGTTAAGCTTCGTTTAGACAATATTTAACCGGCACATTAAGATGGCTATCTGTTCTCAGCCATTGTTTAAAGTTACAGTTACAGTTAGATGGAACTAGAGTAAGATGTAAAGTACTTTGAGTCGTGAGTAATTCTCGATTCACTTAGGGCCAGTATTTTGGGACACCCTGTATAAGATACTTGCGCTTATAATGGCATATCGTTATTATTTTTTCATTTTTATTTTTTTTATATGAATTTGCAGTTTTGTCTATGGTACTAGCGAACATGGACGCAAATATTTGAACCCTTTCACATTTATAAAAGCATGAAATTTGAAAGTAGGCAAGCTTAAGAACGGGGGCCCATGGGGCGACATAAAGAGTTTTTTGTCCATGTAATGTTTTAATTTTGCAGTTTTACGCTAGTGGGTATAGTTGACTCTTCATCATCATCATCATCATTTCAGCCTATATACGTCCCACTGCTGAGCCCTCCTCTCATGCGCGAGAGGGCTTGGGCTATAGTCCCCACGCTAGCCCAATGCGGATTGGGGACTTCACAAACACCTTTGAATTTCTTCGCAGATGTATGCAGGTTTCCTCACGATGTTTTCCTTCACCAAAAAGCTAGTGGTAAATATTAAATGATATTTCGTACATAAGTTCTGAAAAACTCATTGGTACGAGCCAGGATTTGAACCCGCGACCTCCGGATTGAAAGTCAGACGTCATATCCACTCGGCCACCACTGCTTATAGTTGACTCTTAGTTATGTTAATACTAACTTCAGCTTCATCAACCAACGAACCTAATTAACTAGTAGTTCGCCCCGAACTGTGAACTCGCGGTTCGCCAAAAAGATCAATTGAATGCAGTGCTACTTAGTCCGAGATGGGCATTTTGTAATTGATTCCTGATTCCACGATTACTTGAAATTACTTTGTAATCGGATTACCGATTCTCAGATTACATTGTAATCTAACAATACCGAATTAAATGCATGGATAGCCATTTGAGGAATCAGGAATCAATTTTCGAATACTACAATTACTAGTAATTGGAATCAATGTAGATTCCTCATTACAGGAATATATTACTTGACTCCTTTCAGATTATATTTCATACTACTACTATCAAAAGTACAATTCGATAGTAGATATAGATGTTGTTGACTAACTAGGATGCATCTACCTATACCTTATTTGAAACAGGTGTACAGATTTCGAAAATGATGATCATGACCAATAAAACGACGTCCATGACGACTTTTATGACATATTGCATGACCGCCATTTTGGATTCCAAAATGATCATCATTTTCGAAATCTGCGCCCCCTAAAACCTATAAAACGATATCCATGACGACTTTTATGACATAGTGCATGGCCGCCATCTTGGATTCCAAAAATAATCATTATTTTCGAAATCTGTGCCCCCCAAAACCTATAAAACGACATCCATGACGACTTTTATGACATAGTGCATGGCCGCCATTTTGGAATCCAAAATGGTCATCATTTTCGAAATCTGTGCCCCCTAAAACCTATAAAGCGATACCCATGACGACTTTTATGACATCGTGTATGGCCGCCATTTTGCAATCCAAAATGGTCATCATTTTCGAAATCTGTGCCCCCTAAAACCTATAAAACGACACCCATGACGACTTTTATGACATAGTGCATGGCCGCCATGTTGGATTTCAAAATAATCATCATTTTCGAAATCTGCGTCCCCCAAAACCTATAAAACGACATCCATGACGACTTTTATGACATAGTGCATGGTCGCCATTTTGGAACCCAAAATGGTTATCATTTTCGAAATCTGCGCCCCCTAAAGCCTATAAAACGACATCCATGACGATTTTTGTGACATAGTGCATGGCCGCCATCTTAGATTCCAAAATAGTCATCATTTTTGAAAAAAATCTAAAATTAAAAAGACAATATTATAAATGTGTAACAAACCGAGCACTTTCATTTGATACCAAACTCGACCATATTTTCTTTTAATAAAAATGACCAGAATAGCTAGACCCCTCACAAATGGCTTTTTAGCATTTTAAGCTCTTGTAGCTCAATAACCTCTTGTTCGAGCCTGCTCAAAATTTAATGACTAAAATATAATGCTCTCAACTACACGTTTACCCAATTTCATTTAAATTTGAACAAATTTACTTAAGTTCTTGAGTATCAAACTATCTTCGGACAGTTCAGCTTAAAACCATCGAAATGCCGGGACGTGCCGCTAGCCAGCCGCGTGATCCAAGTCGAATGTAAGAACTTCGCTTCGCTTCGCTCGCTCGTTCGATTAGCATCAACCAAAAAGTTTTATTATATTTAAAGTTTTATAAGTTTTTTAAAAAGTTTTATTCGATTTATGATAATTTCGCAATATGACGACCTGTCCTTACGAGTATATCTAAATAAATGACGTCATTATTACAGTCTATACCTAAGATATTCGGGTAGTTCAAATTGACTTACAAATGGTCGGCATATTCCGAAAATTACCATCATTGTATCATGTCAGCGCCCTTTTACGTAATTAGAAAACATTCGGCAGTGATTTTAAAGCCAGATAGGTACGCTTTATTAATTTAAAACCTAATAAAAACACAACAAATGAGTAACAAGACACGAAAACAAACGTTACACCGTTAAACTCGCGTCAAACATTCGAACGCGATCGAACAAAGCGTTGTGATTCCAAATTCGAATTTGAATTCGGAAAGTTCGTAACGAGCTCAAGTTCGATCGGCGCTAGTGTCTGAACTTTGACTGGGGGCCGCGCCAATATAAACAAAATAACTAACAAGTACACGTTACTGCAATTTGAACCGTAATGAAAGTTCTATAGAGTTGAAATTGCTCTGCAGTTTTAGTTGTAGTTTGGATCTTTTGCTCTCATGTCGTATATGTAGAGCAACAAGACAGATAGTATACTTTTTTGCGATGCGTTATTATAAACCTTCCAAAATTAAATACCTAAATTAGCAATACTGCAAATAATAACTACTTATATTGCTAATAGTGTATCAATATGTCAATTAATTCTAAGTAACTAAACCAAAATAATCTGTTTCTAAAGCGTACGAGCCTTTTTCCCCTCAATGTCACCCATACACAATTTTCACAATCGAACTAAGTGCTTGCTTAATCATACTTGGTTGAACACCCTTTTAATTTTATAAAACGAACAGAGGATTACACTTTAGAATTTAAAATACAAATTTAGAAATTAATCTAATTAGGAAGGCAATCATTCATAAGTGATCATAAAAGTAGATATTAAAAATACTAAGTAGCAACATTTTATCATTTGTATCAATCATACACAGTAGCTTTAAAGTCAGTTCAAAATCAACATCATCAAAATAATAACAATTATGAGTTTTCGAACGCACCCTCACTGACAAATAATCCACTGTTAATATCCTGTAACTCTCGGTTAAGCACTGCAGGTGCTAACGCTTTTATTGGCTCCCAGTTCCTAACTCAATATTTGCTTATTAATGCACTACGACATATGGGGCCCGATTCACCAACTTTCCCTACCTTTTCCTGTCCCCTCCACACTTTATAGTGCCAACTTTGCGAAAACTAATTCGAGACCAAGTTTCCGAACGCGTCACTTTACATGCAAATAACTAGGCCACATCGAAAACCGTTATTTAAAAGGATTCGTTCGAAACCAATTTCGAAAATGGAACGTCACTACAATCAAACCGCACGCGAGAATTAACGAAAACACACGAATATTCAAATGTAGAACGCCCGAATCACCAATCGGATTATCGCTCTACATGTATAAAAGACGAAAATTCGCGCGAGTTCTTACCCTTACCCCTTCCCACCCCAAAAGGGGGGAGCTAATGGCAACAGCACTTGGATTCATTAGTAAATTAGAAACCGGATGAGTCCAAAGTTAGGAAAATTCAATATCTAATAATGATTAGGTACCCCTGATACCTGTCTATTGCCAATAGGCAACTTTCACAATTCTCCGTCCTATTTGAATTTGTCAATCCGAGTTTGAGTTCGTTCCGAATTATACTGAATTGAATTATTTAGTTTTCGATTGGATTCTGTTTGGATTCTGTACGGGTTTTGTTTGCGATCTACCTGTGGTTTGACGAATTTACGCTCCGCGAGACTTTTATACGTTCCCCATAACGTTTCAAATTTAGAACGGGGCGTTCCATTTTTGAATTGCGCGCCATTTCGTTGACATAGTTCATCCGTCAAGACTATCGCGGTCGATTTTTCAAATATTTTGTGAGATTAACTTTTTTCTGGCTGTCGAAACGCGTTTCCTTCGCCTACGGAACAGGCTTCGTAAATAAAACTCTTGGAAGGTAATTCGATGCCGGCAGCAAATTAAAACTGACATTGAGAGATTAAGAGCGCACCTTGAGTCCGTATTGACTGGAGAGCAAACATTATTTTTAACGCGTAAATTTGAATTTGGAGACTAATGAAAAAAACCTACGTTATTAAATTAAAACATCATTCGATCTCAAGAAGAAATGAATGATAACCGACTGTCTTTTGTCAATATTGCTTTGGACAAAATACTCATCTTAACGTTTGGAACGTTGAATTTTTTTTTTTGTTCTTCTGTAGACCTACGTCGATATTCATAAATACTTGTCAAGTCTAACATACCTAAATATTCGTATATATATCCTTATCCGTTATTTTGACATTTGGGTCATTCCAGGTGATTTCAACAAATCGAGTGTGCCGTACGATTTTTGATTTGAATAAAAAAAATTGAGGATATACTTCATGGTGGCAGAAGTGCTGAACCACCACCAGTTTTTTTTTTATCTTTTAATTTCCAAGTTTTGCCCATTCGAAGTTAACAGTGGGGTTAAATTCCTGCTTGTACAAAATCAGACCTAACTTTTTTTCTATAAAAGGTAACGAAATAATTATTACTTTTTTTGATTAGGTAAGAAATGTGGATATTATACTGTATGACAAAATTTATCTGAATTAACTACAAAAAAATGGTGACCACCCGAAGTGTACACCTAATTGGTCAATTATTGCAATTTTAAATTGGTTCTTGTGCCAACCCTGGTGCATATCAAATATTACTTTTTTCTGAAATATAAAGTACTTGCCGTGTTCATCTTGTAAAATTAATATAATTGTGTTAGATCAATTACTTCTAATAGAAAAATATAAGTGAAAATTGAGAAATTCGAAAAATGCTCGTGTTTGACTCTAAAAAAATCCACGTGGAAGATAAAATAAAAATTTGATTTTAGTCAGCAAATATAGCTGATATCTTCGTTAATTAGATTTAGAAAAAAAAGTTTTGTTATTTTGCCTATTTTTTGAAATATGATTTTTTAAACTGCTCGTCTCATACATTTTCGCTCTTGTTGTATTTATGCAGATTAAAATACATATGACCTTAAACTTATAAATATGAATGAATTCGATGGAAAAATATAAATAAAATCCAGACGATTGAAATTTACTTTATATATTTATACAATAAAAAAAAATCATTTGCAAACCTTTGCTACTTCAAAATTTTCTGAAGTTGAATAACGTCGCACTTTTAATTCATTTTGAGAAATGGGAACGAAGCTATGATAAGAACGTGTATTTTTTATGGTCCTTATATTTTTAAATCGCTCTGATAGATATACCTCAGCTTCTTCGACATCTGATTTTGAGACGAAAAAGAACTTGATCCCATGAATTTGAACAGTCAACTATTAATAACACAAGCACTTACTACAAAGAGTTTGCACCACTTCATTATCTCCTAGATAAATACGATTTCCTATAGAACTTCGATAAGGATTATTGGTCCGTTTACTTATGTTCGTAATTTAGCCATGTAACATGCAAATAAAGTTTGTTAACAAGTCAGGAGGCGTCGGTTATTTTCTACACGGCTAAATTAAGAAACATTCGCAAGTGATTCACAATCCTTGTCAGGTAACAGTGCATTGTCGAATTTCTACCCTCGTTAAATTTACAAATGAAATTATTGCCATGTCAAAAAAAATATTTGAACATAAAAAACGTAAATAATATCCGTATGACCAATTACCGTCCCATTTTTTAGGGTTCCGTAGCCAAATGGCAAAAAACGGAACCCTTATAGATTCGTCATGTCTGTCTGTCTGTCTGTCTGTCTGTCTGTCTGTCTGTCTGTCTGTCCGTCCGTATGTCACAGCCACTTTGTTCCGAAACTATAAGCACTATACTGTTGAAACTTGGTATGTAGATGTATTCTGTGAACCGCATTAAGATTTTCATACAAAAATAGAAAATAAACAATACATTTTTAGGGTTCCCCATACATAGAACTGAAAATCAAAAATTTTTTTTTCATCAAATCCATACGTGTGGGGTATGTATGGATAGGTCTTCAAAAATGATATTGAGGTTTCTAATATCATTTTCTTCTAAACTGAATAGTTTGCGCGAGAGACACTTCCAAAGTTGTAAAATGTGTGTCCCCCCCCCTGTAACATCTAAAATAAGAGTATGATAAAACTAAGAAAAATATATGATGTACATTACCATTCAAACTTCCACCGAAAATTGGTTTGAACAAGATTTGGTAAGTAGTTTTTTTTTAATACGTCATAAACCGCAATTTTATTGTGTTACTTGCTGTTACGGAACCCTTCATGGGCGAGTCCGACTCGCACTTGGCCGCTTTTATTAATTTATAACATAAAACATTTTGTATCGATAGTTGTAAACAGTAGCATGTTAAAAAAATCATATTTCAAAAAATAGGCAAAATAACAAAATTTTTTTTTCTAAATCTAATTAACGAAGATATCAGCTATATTTTCTGACTACAATCAAATTTTTATTTTCTCTTCCACATGGTTTTTTTTAGAGTCATTTTAGAGTCAAACACGAGCATTTTTCGAATTTCTCAATTTTCACTTACATTTTTCTATTAGAAGTAATTGATCTAACACAATTATATTTATTTTACAAGATGAACACGGTAAGTACATTATATTTCAGAAAAAAGTAATATTTGATATGCACCAGGGTTGGCACAAGAACCATTTTAAAATTGCAATAATTGACCAATTAGGTGTACACTTCGGGTGGTCACCATTTATTTTGTAGTTAATTCAGATAAATTTTATCATACAATAAAATATCCACATTTCATACCTAATCAAAAAAAGTAATAATTATTTCGTTACCTTTTATAGAAAAAAAGTTAGGTCTGATTTTGTACAAGCAAGAATTTGACCCCACTGCTAACTTCGAATGGGCAAAACTTGGAAATTAAAAGATAAAAAAAACTGGTGGTGGTTCAGCACATCTGCCACCATGAAATATATCCTCAAATTTTTTTATGCAAATCAAAAATCATGCGGCACACTTTTTAATTCAAATTTGTTGAAATCACATGGAATGACCCATTTGTGTTTATTAGAGGGAGACAATTTGAACAGAATTTTGTTAACTTATGAATAAGGGAGTTAGATATTATTACAAAGAGCTTATGTAAGCATCATTTAACACTGTTGAAGTGAATAGTAGAAAATGTATTAGAATAGAATATTTCTGAGCGATTTTAGCGGCAGTTAAGCCTTAAGTTTGATTCACGCTAGACCAGGCCGGGCCCGGGCCGGAGCGTCATCCTTTGTTTCTTTAATCGCTGGCATGCGGACGCACGGATTGCGGTGGTTGCGGGTTCAAGACCTGCCGGAAGCGTAATTTTTATTTTTTTTCCTTTAATATAAAATTTGGCATGCTTTACTTTAAAATGTATAGATAACTATGTAATCCGTATAAAAATATACACATACAGATACGTAGACCACCACCACCACCATCACCTAATAATGTGTAAAATGATTTGCAATAAACAATGTCCATGTCTCTTGCAAATAAATAAATAAATTAATTCATTCATTCAATTTGAATTTAGACAAATGAACGTGATAAGTAGGCAAGTATTGATTATATTTAGGTTATATTTTTCAGAGGGCGAGACAATGGTCAGACGAGGGTGAAGGGAAGGTTAGGATGCGTGTAGGGTGGAAGGTGACAATTTAGATCATACCTACGTTCAATTGGAAAATTATGGGATGACTTATTATGATACATTTGATAATGGTTCTTTAGATATGTGTCACAATGACTACAGGTGTGCAATTTGGTACACTTCAAAAAGTTGAAAAAGTTCTAGGAAAAGTTTCATATGGAATTGAGGAAACATTTTGGTAATGGAAAATTACGGTCGCCTTACAAAATATACGTTTTTTCGGTTTTTTTTTCAATGATTACTACTTATATTTCTACTTATGTTAGGTATTAATGTTTCAGTGGCAAAAACATATGTTCATTGCTTAATTATATGATAGATGTGGCGTTTTATACTACCAAAACGTAGACCTTATAAATACCAACAGACGACTTAATAGAACCCTGCAAACTGCTTCATTAAATCTTTTATCATCTATAAACTCCTTATCAGCTCCACGTGATAGAATTGAAACAAAGTTACGTCTTCCCCACGTGACGGCCACATGTGAAAACCCCAGCGACCCCCAAAAAAACTCCTTTAAATTTTCCAAATCTCGACCCTCCGGTCATATTTATTTTATTTGGGAGGGAATTAATCCTTTTCCATTAATTAGTGCGGGTTCGGGGCTCCTTGAGGGGTCACTGCTTTTGACAGGGATTTTATAAAATTATTGGGAATGTGATGTTTTTGCTGTAACATATGGTCAGCCATTTCGGAGATGACGAGGCGATTGCTAAGGCTAAGGTTAAGGCTAAGTTTATGGTAATGTTTCTGGGGAATGGGTACAATTTTAGGATAGTTTTTTTTTATTGTATTTTTCATTGTTTAGTAAAAGAATCAGCTATTCAAAATAACTGGTCCTAACTGGATGCAAATAGCCCAGGATAGAACAAATTGGGCATCTTTGGAGGAGGCGTTCACCTGCGGATTTTTAGTCTCTAAAAATTAAAACTAAAATTGTTAATCTTAATATAAAATTAGTATTTAATAAGTAAAAAACGTATTATGTTACGGTTGCAAGAAATAAAAGGCTTTATTTTATTAGTAAAAGAATCGATAAAAAGCGGCACCACCTGAGAAAGAAGTGCATACTGCTCCATACATTTTTGTATTTACATACTTCCCTTTGACAGCCGTATCAGAGGGCCAACCGCGAACCACGTTTGACGGGTTGCCTCCCTGTCACACTTACGTACGAATTTCCAAGTGCAACAGAGAGGCAACACGTCAAATGTGGTTCGCGGTAGACCGACCTTCTGGTAGGCGCTTTCCGCATGCGCTCTAAAGCCAGCAGCAGAAGTTGTTAAGCGGCCTAGGTGTTCAAAATTACCTTGACACGCTCTTATTCTCTTAACAATAAAGTCGCGTCAAGATCATTTTGAGCACCTCGCCCGCTTAGCAACTTCTTCTGCTGACTATACAAAAATACATATTAAAAATAATAAAAAGTAAAAAGTACAAAGGCGAACTTATCCCTTTGAGGGGTCTCTTCCAGTTAACCTTTGAGTAGATGAGAGGAGAGAGTGAAAAGAGGGTGACAAATGCAGCAAAATGGTTTAGTTAGTTTTAGTTTCTGGCTTTGTTTTTTGTTGCTTATTGTGGCTTCTGGCATCTTACAACTTGAACAACAAACAAAAAACAACAAACAAAACCACACAACAACACACAGCAACAAAACAACAACAGTTTCAACAACAACAACAACAGTTTTTGTTGTTGAAAACAAGTAGTCTAAACCGTAAAATTATTCAATGTTACAAAGATTACGACATAAAAACGTACTCACAATACTATTGAACGTTATTTTGAGTGGAAAAAGATCACGTCAAACCAGTAATGTTGTCATATCGCTCCTGTCAGGGAAATAAAGATGGAGTACAGAAATTGGCACGTTTCCCGGCCTGTGTGTAATACAATGTGCCGTATGTCTGTCTTGATTACTGGTTTACGTATTTTTAGTGAATGTCACATAATGATTCACGTACGTACCTATTATGCTCGGAGTTTCTCTGAAGGATAAGATTCGTAACGAATACATTCGACAGAGAACCAAAGTTATCGACATAGCTCAAAGAATTAGCAAGCTGAAGTGGCAGTGGGCTGGCCATATCGCACGAAGAACCGACAACCGCTGGGGGAAACGTGTTCTTGAGTGGAGACCGCGACTCGGCAAACGTAGTGTAGGACGCCCTTCGGCCAGGTGGGATGACGATCTGCGAAAGACTGCAGGCAGATGCTGGATGCGGCAAGCTGAAGACAGGGCGCTATGGCGCTCTTTAGGGGAGGGCTATGTCCAGCAGTGGACTAATATAGCCTGAGGATGATGATGATGATGATGATGACGTACCTATTAGCGAAATAGTCACAAAAAATTGTGAAAACTTTGTCGATAGAATACGTTATTGTAGAGTGAGACCGGGAAAAGTCTGCAGCGATTTTGATAGCCCACGCAGTGCGTGTCATTTCAAACGTCAAATTTCCACGAAATGATGACGTGTAAATAACACTTGCGATCTGGAGCATTTACGAATTTACCTCCCTAGGTATGTAATGTACTATTAAATACATAAGTACAATCGCTAAGTGACTATAACATAATAAAAAATAATACCTTGTATTTCTCCAACTACAGTTTTCCATACCTACATTTTTGTTATCTTTATTGATACGTATTCTTTATCTTAACTCCATACTACTTTTAATTTCTGTGATTTGTTACTTTTGAACAATCGTCATACTTTAAAATGAACAAATATATTAAACCGCCATAATTTAGATACAGCTATGACAATATTAAGAGATAATTAAGATCAAAGCATAAACATGATAAATTAAAAAATCTTTACATTATAATGTCTCTTATCTTATCTGTTAACACACCAATGAAATTATTTTTCTTGCCCTCCACCTAAATAAAACTCACTGTTCAAATAGTTCACATAGCAAAGCCTTATAATTTAATATTATTTTACCGTTAGAAAACCTAATAACACTGCAGTATTTAAAAACAGTTTAAATATATGACCATTTTAAGATACGTAAGACTATCTGACATAAAAACGAGAATCAACCATATTTCTGTGGGTAAGTCCGAATCGTAAAACCATAAAGCGGTAAAAAGTACAACGACCGAAAAATTAATGCTCGAAATTAGGGCTCGCGGTCGTGTCCGGGTTTCGTGTACACGTGTTCGGTACCCGTTTCCGAACTACACGTACACGGTTTTCTGACCCGTTCTGCACGTGTAGTCGGGTACACGTGTAATTAAGATCCGTGTATCCGGGTACCCGTGTACCCGTGTACACGGCGAAACGGACCTTAAATACACGCGGGCCTAACCCGTCCTTGGCGTGTAGTGGAGATTGAAGTAGAACGTAATAATTTAAAGCGTGTTTTACATAACGTAAGACTGTAATGTCAAGTAAGCGCAAATTTGACAAGACATACTGACAACGTATCAAAAACTTTATTCTTCAAAGTAAATTTTATAAAAAAAAACATGACACAATCCGATGTTGCGTTTTCGACGTTCGTGCTATTATTTTAAAGATCAACTTTCATTAAACATCTTAGAAGTATCATTCGTTTTCCAAACGCCTGTTTTCTTTTTCCGAAATCAAAATGCGGCCAGTGTTTAGTTCCAAATTGAACGTTCGAGTTCGAAAGAAAGGTTTCGAGCCGTATTCGATTAGGACACAATAGCGTTGTTTTGAACAATGAGCTTCAATCGGACCCTTCTTAATGCTGTCCTTTCATCGGGATTAATCAATCAATTGTTTTATTTCATAAATTCGGGATGTCCCGGGTTCGGGATTCAAATTGTTCGATTTATAGTTTTAAACGGTATCCGTTGACGTTCCAAATTTGAATTCGAATTGAATTACGGACGGGAATTGAGATGTTTATATTCTAATTTCAAATCCTCTGATAGCAGTCTAGTGTTTTCGATTGCTTGTAAAATGTAATACAGAATAATTACTTACGAAAGCCAATCTGTTTTAAATGGCGTTGTTTACGAAAGCGCCATTTATTGCAACGGTAGGCACCGATTATTATTTTCGTTTCTAATTCTTGTTAGTGGTTACCAAAATCATCCGGAATAGTAATCGCTCATACAATTACACCGTTAGTAATTGCCGGCGTGAGAGACTCGAAATTGTAGAACGGTCTTAAGAGAGAAATATCTTAAGTCTCTTAAGAATGTACGAAACTTGTACGTTTTTTAACATTTTATATTCAAGATTGGATAGTACCGCTCTAATATATTGCACAAACAACCGATGGGTTGAATAGATAATATTCTTTGTTTCCAAGTTAATGAATAAATCGACTAATGCTTTAATTGTTGCTTAATTTATAAATAATTCGTTGGCTTTCCGATTTGAATCGAATATTGCCAAGACAGATCTAGATAACTCTCGAATTACGGTAACCTAAAGTAATACTTTACTTATTTTCACATTCGTTAAAAGCATAACTCAACTCTTGTAAGTTGGGCGATTTTTCATTGCTTCTAGAACCATCTAATAATCTTTTAGAGACATACCAAGCTAACTTTGCATGCCATTTGCAATGACATTAGTCTGGAATGTCATTAATAATGCCAAATCTCTATGAAAATACGACGTTTACAATGATACTATTTTGCCAGTTTCTGAAATATGTATAGCATAGGGCCAATTTTTGAAATTCGACCGTTCGAATTCGTGTATTTCTTTCAATAATATCTCCACTACTAGGCATTTAAATTGTACTGATAGAATTGAAAACGAGAGGTCAATACCACTAGATTCCCAATTTCTATCGCTCGTATTTCAAAAATTAGCATTTTGCCGTTTTCCACCGAACTTGATCTGAGAAATCGGACAAGCTATACCTCGGTGGGAATGTCTAAAAAAGTCCAACTCTTTGCGTTAGATGGCGCTAGTAAAGACAAGCTTATAATGAGAGGAAATGGCCAAAGGAACTAAGCAACCTATTACTGGCCAGGTCAACAATTTTCCATAAAAGTCATGAATCAATGTCGCCATGATAATCATCGTACTTTCTTTTGTCAATGCGCCATGCGCACGCACATTCTCACGGCTAATTATTACAATATTTAGGCTTCGGTAATTTTTAATGATACATTTTATACATACATTTTACAACGTTCACACAACTGTAATTGAATGGCATACTTTCATGATTTTTAATGATGTTTTTAATGATTTTCGGCTTTCTAAGTTAATACGAACGGTGAATTTATGTAATTAAATTACTGTTTTAGATTTCCGTGTACATCTACGTAGAGTGAAAAGCAAGAACAAGACAACCGTGTAATGCGGGCTGTACACACTAGTCGAGACACCCCGAGATAGGCCGAGAACGAGTGTGTACATACCTACTGCTCCCTTCTAGTCTCGTTTTCCTCGTCTCATCTCGCGCTTCTCCGATTGGATCGGAGCGATGCTGAGACTCTCGACGAGTGTATACAGCCGGCATTAGATACTAAGGTGGTTATTTGTAAATTCAAAGTAGGTTTATAAGCCTCACGAAAACTATTACAACACTTCTTTTTCTATAGAAAGCATCACGTGATCACCGATCACCCGTCATAGAAAACGAAGTGACAGACGTCTCGGCCCGGCCCCGGACCGTAATAGTGTGAATCAACTTTAACCATTCTTCAAAGGACCCCGGACCTAAAGTATGGAAAATGTGGTTACAGTTAAATATCTTAAAATTTTGATATGTTATAGATTTCAGAGTCCAAAACAAAAGTCTCTAGGAGCGCACTGAAATAATATAATAAATTATACAATAATCATCATCATCATCATCATCTCAGCCATAAGACGTCCACTGCTGAACACAGGCCTCCCCCTTATCCATAATCGCCACGCTTGGCAGGCGGGTTGGCGATCGCAGTCGAGTACACCGAATTTGAGGGACGCTGCTGCCCGTCCACCGGTGGTCTTGGACATAGTTTAAGGACATACCCGGGTCCGATGTCGATACAATAATGCTTTCTGAAAATAATGTAATTTGTTCTAATACTTCTCATAGTTCAAATCATTGTCAACGCGTTCCTAAAACATGCGCAAAGTAGTTCAATAGTTCAAATGTCAATCACTACCTTCACGAAGCCAATTTCGGATTACAATCGCGATCAAATTGAAATCATTGCCCAAGACAATGACAGAGTAGATCAATCTGCTCAATTGAGCAATACGCCCGTGATGTAATCGGGATGACAAATCTGAAGCCCACGTACGAATTGTGGAATGAAGGCGGCCATTTTTAAAAATTATGGTAAAACGCGTTCGAGTTTCGGATATTGATGGTTTTAATTATAATCAAAGAGATGGGTTAGTAATTCAAATAATTTATTAATAAGTAGAATTTATTTTTAAATTTATATAGTGGCTACTTGATAAAAACAAATTAAAATATTTTCTGAAAATAATTTAATTTGTTCAAATACTCCATAGTAAGTAGAATTTGTTAGAGTTAGACCAAGAAAAGTCTGCAACGATTTTGATAGCACACGCGGTGCAAGTGTTATTTATATACGTCATAATATCATAGAAGTTTGACGTTTAAAATAACACTTGTACTGCGTTAGCTATCAAAATTGTTGCAGACTTATCTTGGTCTAACTGTAGAGTAAAACATAAAAGATTACGAGAAGCAATTAATGTCAAAATTGAACGATTATAAAATTCTTAGTAAATAAGTACCTAATTATCTTCAACTCTACCTCTTACGTGTTTTAATATTACACCGAAATTTCATAGATTTAGAAACAGACATGTGTTTCATCTATTTCATCTATTGCTATAAACGCAGCCACCAGAGCGTAGCTCATTGATCCCCAACTCAGCCAAGCGACAGAAGATAAAAAGATAAGATAACACCCGAAAATATCTTTTCTAAAAAATAGTTAGGTATTTTTACAGCAACTAAGCAACATATCCGTTACAAACTAAATAACTAATTAGTGAGGAAAGCAAACCGATACGCACGTCTGTGCGCGTATCCGAGCGTGCCGGCGTGGACGCACACGGACGGATCTAGGCGCTGCGATTGTCACACGACTAACGCAAGAATTCAAAGTTTAGTCATTTTCGAGAGTCAGCACACAACCTTTATCTATACAAGGAATAGTTATAACAGTTTAAATGATTTTTTAATAAAGAATTAAAACAAAAGATCGTATTCTTATATTGCAACTTTTAAATGAGGGCTGTCATCTCTAAACTCGCCGAACCCGGACAAAGACTTTAAAAAACCCGGACATTTGGGGTAAATCGCAAATTTTCCCCAGACGTGTAATTATACGGTTTTTACCTACTTTGTACACAATAATGCCGATAAATAATTAAATTTAATAAGGGGTTTACTAACATAAAGGTTTACTCCGGACACTTTTTGAAAACCACCCGGACGGCCCCCGGACTACCTTCAAATTAGAACAAATCCGGGGAAATCCGGACGGGTGGCTGCCTTAGAAATAGCACACACATAAATCACAAAGAATATAAAACTATCATGCTACAAGTAACTGGCAGGATAAATAAACCTGACGGTACATTTTCGCACCACGCCCATTTGCATGTAATAAACGATTGTGAAAAATACCGTATAATTTACTAATTAAGACTCTTCACAGTGTTTACGCGTCCGTGTGAAAGGCATTATAGTATCATTCTAATTTATTCATATTTATTCTAAAACTACCTATTCACTTGTATTTATGCTACATAGCATTAGTATGTTAGAAAAGTGGTCAAAACCAGTTCGTGACTCCGCGATCTAATTGTTTTAACAATTATTATTTACATACTCACAAAGTTAAATGGGAAGTTACGTAGCGGATAAGCTGCAGGAAAGTCGCCTCCGATGGTATGGACATTATACGCCGCAAACCGGTAGACTACGTCAGAAATAGATGCCTCAATTTCACTGTCCAAGGCCCTAGATCACGCGGCCGCGGTAGGCCTAAGAAGCGTTGGCTGGACGTCGTGACAGCGGACATGCAAGAGAACAATCTCACACCTGAGGATACCGAAGACCGGGCAAAGTGGAGAAGACTGAGCAGGAAAGCGGACCCTGGCGCTAGGCCGGGAAAACGCTAGGTTGAAGAAGAACGTTAAATGGGAAATGAAGGCAGCACCAGATGACTAACTCACTGATTAAGTAATTTACCTAATCTTAGTAATTTACCTAAAACACAAGATTTCCAAGTTACGCGACATTACAAAGTCCAATCGCTCGTGTGCCGCATACCTTACACGCGCGTACGCACATTTTATTGCCAAGTTTCTCGATGAAAACCGCGATTGCCGGATTACTGTTAGAAATTAAACCTTATGACTTCATTCGTTCAGTGTATTGAATATTACAGTTAATTGATCGTTTATAGCTCTTATTGCTTTGAGATACGGCATATTTATGGTTAGTTAATTAGAAATGCTGTATCGAACGTCGACGCAGTTAATTGACTAGATTTCACTCTTATTGCTTTGAGATAAGACATATTAATGGTTAGTTAGAAATGCTGATCAGAATCTGACTGTAGATGCGTATACAGTAAAATGGTAATGTATAGGGAAATTGCTGATTAACATGTTTCGTTGTTAGAAAATGTTTAATCGCTGTAGTAAATAATGAAATATGTTTCCGCATGAAAGATAGCATAAACATAATATCAACAGGCTATACAATATTCAGTTTAGATCTGATGACAATATTATATAATATATCAGCTGAAGTGTGGAATGAACTGTCAAATGAACTGTAAACAGTTTAAATTTTTTTTTTAATTCCGGCAACGCACTTGAAACCCCTCTGGTGCTGCAGGTGTCCATGGGCGACGTAATTGCTTACCATCAGGCGGTTTGTCCGCTATATAATAAAATAATTCTTCATATTATGTACCTCGTACAAAAGTTGGCTCAATGCAGATTGGGGAGTACATAAATCTTCAAAATTCTCATTGTCACGTATATGTATGTAGTTTATTATTTGTATGAAACATACAAAAACTAACATTGAAGAAGATCGAATCAGATAAAAATCAAAAAACATCTTCATTAACCCTTTGAACCCGGGTATGTCCTTAAACTACGTCCAAGACCACCAGTGGACGGGCAGCAGCGTCCCTCAAATTCGGTGTACTCGACTGCGATCGCCAACCCGCGCCTGCCAAGCGTGGCGATTATGGCATTCAACCCCCATAAGGGGGAGGCCTATGTTCAGCGGTGGACGTCTTATGACTGAGATGAACCCTTTGAACGCCACACCTGTCGCGTTCGCGTCATTGTGAACCTAGTAGGAATGCACCAAGTTTGATATAAGCCTATAGGCGCGCGCGTCAGGTCTTTGACGGTCATGGGGTTAAATTTTGTCAACTCCTTGGCCTTTTTTTGACAAGTACATCATACAACAGAACCATGATCACCCATTTTGGGGATCCTATCTCGTGGCATAATAATTGATTGTCATAATGTAACGTTCCGCATAAAACTCTTTTCGCATATTTTTTCTCCAGCTGAAACAGAAAGTATTTTCGAAAATATTTTGCATAGGTTGTGTAGAATAGGGTAGGTTAGGTTAGGTTTGTGTTATAATTTTTCAGAAATGTTAATATTTCCAGCACAATAACAATTATGCGAAATGAGTTTTATGCGTAACATTACATTAGGACAATCAATTATTATGCGACCCAATATGGACCCCCCATTTTGCAGTCGAGCAATAGCCTAAGGCCCAACGTCCTACCTATAGTACTTCTTCAGTTCGGTGAAATTCAAACCATATTCAATTGGAACAGAGTTGCATTTCTTTTGTTTCGCTAAATATTTCAAACAAACCAAAATCAACTCTATTCCCTGCGCTATAGGTTCAGACTTCAGTGGCATTTGGGTTTTTCATCATGCCTTAGGAGGATAGCACATCCGCCGAGATCGAACCGATTACCCTGAATGCAGCGGAAGCTGAACAAAACATGAAACTATGGGAACTGATAATTAGATTACGTACATACATACATACATATTGTTGTTGTTTCCGGTAATGAATGGGTTAATTGTTCGGTTGTCATTGACTTTAATTAATAATAAGCTATGAAGCACATATACATAGGTACCTACCTATTGATATTAAATGATTAAACTTAATGATTTAAATTTCTTCGAACAATCTACTCGTATTATATTTATTTATTTCTTTGAATATGGTAGGCACATTAGTAAGATGTAATAAAACAATTTTGGTTCAGCACATCCTGCTTGAATAGGCATAGAAAATGGTAACTTCGGTAACATATACATAAAGATGTATCTCTTTAAGTATTTGTTACCGAAAATTCTAATACAGGAATATGATTCTGTTTCATATTGCTTACCATATTTTTTCCAATAGTTTGAGTGCAAGTAATGAACTAAATTGAAAAGTTTATATTACTATCTATACATTATGTCACGACATATTTTACATATTTGTTATTTATTTTTTTGACCATTCGTCATAATATTTTTTCATTTAGCTTAAGATAAATGATTCTCAAAGGAGAATCTTATGCCAATGCTATAAATAAAGTATTAATAATTTGTTAAGAGTAAATTTTCTAAATATATTAATTATACACATTTTTTATTTAATTAGTATAAACTTAAATTACCAACATTTTTGACGACACATAAAAAACTACTTTAAAGCAATGGCACATGATTTTTCCTGATCTTGTAACATTTTTAGGGTTCCCAAAGAGTAAAAACGGGACCCTATTACTAAGACTCCACTGTCCGTCCGTCTGTCTGTCTATCAGCAGGCTGTAACTCATGAACCGTGATAACTAGACAGTTGAAATTTTCACAGATGATCTGTTGCCGCTATAACAACAAATACTAAAAAAATAAATAAAGTAAATACTTAAGTGGGCCTCCCATATAACAAGCGTGATTTTTTGCCCTTTTTGCGTAATGGTACGGAACCCTTCGTGCGCGAGTCCGACTCGCACTTAGCCAGTTTTTTTTTCAATATAGTCGCCATTTATACTAAACCCCTTTCTCCTTTGTTGCAGCGAGCCACATTGGCCGAAAAAGAAGTGACCACACTGAAGGAACAGCTAGCCACCACGAGCCCCATCCAGGCCTCCGTGCCCAAGACCAATGGGTCCCTGGAGCGGGAGAGGCTAGAGTTCAGTCCCATTAAGGAGGAGGTCGAGGATAAGATGGAGATGGCCAGGAGCGGGTCGGCCAGGAGCAGCCCGCAGGGGGGGCTGGAGAGCGAGCTGGCCGCTAAAGAGAAAGAGGTGAGTTTAGTTGGATATTTTGTTTCACTTGATAGGAAATAGTATATAAGAGTTTTGAATGATTCACTGTTAGTTTCACTAGACATATCGACCGGGATATGAACCAACGCAACGAGTGTGAACGCGTCCAGCGGTAACGTTTAAACGAACGCAATCGAAAGGATAGACCGAGCGCGGTCTATTCAACTTTGACACCCACCCGCTATCATCAGTTACCCGTGAACAAGATGCATGTAACTGTGTCGAAATAGCCCCAACCAGGCCTCCGTGCTCAAGACCAATGGGTCCCTGGAGCGGGAGAGGCTAGAGTTCAGTCCCATTAAGGAGGAGGTCGAGGATAAGATGGCCAGGAGCGGGTCGGCCAGGAGCAGCCCGCAGGGGGGGCTGGAGAGCGAGCTGGCCGCTAAAGAGAAAGAGGTGAGTTTTACTTGGATATACTTTTTTATGTGATAGTCAGAACGAGTAGACGAGCTGCCTGTAGGGAAGCGGTCATCGTCACCCATGTACATAAGCAACATCACAGGAGCCACTTAAGCGTTGCCGATCCTTAAGAACTCTAAATACCCGCTTCTTAAAGAATCGCATGTCGTATTACCCCCTTATTAATAAAACTCAGCAAACCCTTTTTCAATTTTGTCCTTCCCAACAAACACAAGCGATTATCAAGAGCTTTCAGACTTGAAAGGCGTTTATGAATACTTTTACACAAAATTAGGCTAAAAAGGTCTATGTAGTTTCAAATTCAAGAGTCTCGAGACACAAACCACCCAAAAGTTCCCAATTAAAGTCCAAAACCAACTTATAATCTTTAATTTTTAATAAGCAGAAAAGCGTCTGTGAACGATGCCAAAGCTCAGGTGCCAGAGCGCTGGAGTATCGATCCAGAGGCCGTGAGTTCGAGTCTCACCCAAGCCAATTATTTTTCCACTTTTAAATTTGTTCCAAGTCGAATCTCTTTGTTTAGGTGTGAATATTGTTTTAATTCCAGTTCCAAGACCAATTTCTTTTTCACAAAAGGATGAACATACTCAGGCAACACCAAAAAACGTTAATATCTAAACTTAGTTACCTACAACTTATGGACTGCAGTTGGATGTTTCTCTATTTCATTTCTTTTTGCCACTATCTTTATTATTTACTCGGTTCCATCAATTTAAACCCAATCCGTCATATAACTATATCCCATTAGAAACAGATTTAGTGTAAGGTCACTGTGTTAACTGGTAAAAGGATGCAGCATTGCTAAGTGGTATCGAATGTAACGTACGATCAATAAATCAATTACATGCCCCTGCGCAACGTGAATTGAATTTGACAGTTGGCTAGATCTAGGGACGCGCGCAGAACATATACGCGATAGAAAATACGATTTATACTTCGTTTTTTTAGCATTAGAAAGTAGATAAACAATCTTGATGTGTCTTTTAATTGAAAAACACATTTTAAAAATAAGTTACGGCAAATATGTAACAATTATGAATCTAATACGATCATTTATATTCGTCTGCTTTCATAAGTAATAGTTTTATATTTTTATAAAGCGTTTTTCAGTTAAAAGACATTTCAAGATCGCTTACCTTCTTGCAAGTTCTTTCTAATGCTAAAAAAACGAACTATAGTTAATATGTGAGATTTTTAAGGGCCCGATTCGGATTTTGAAATAGACATCTATTAGATATCTTTTAGACATCACCAAGATACGATAACGATATGTTTAAGATCCAACCTGTCAAATATGACATTTGCGCGATTCTGGAGATACTCTTAAACGATTTCCACAGGATATGACAGAGATCCAATTCACATCTAATACTTAGATATCTTACTCTATCTAACGTAAAAGTGACATTGGTTGCCCGAATTGCACTGCAAAAGAGAACTAGTTGATATCTAAACTATAACGTATCTAGAATGAATCTAGTACGCGTCGTCTCTTGTGAATATCTTGAAGTTCGAATACGGCAGTAAGAGTCTGAAACTCTGAACCTAGCCGCCTCCATACATTCGAAGTTACGTTCTCATTCTACAATGACATTAATAAATAACATGTACATTCCAGTAAAATTATCAGATATACAGTGTGGAAAGATAAGTCGGGCCCTGGAGGGAAACTACTTTAAATCCTTAAGCTGGCTCATTTTCCTTAAAGGAGACATTCCTTTATTTTTAAAAAGAAACAAAACTGCATTCAAAGATTTTCTAAAACTCGCTTGCCTCGCCCGGGACTCGAACCCACTAAAAATTCCAAAAAATAAAAACTCGCAATTTTATTGTACTAGTCGATACAGTTAATGTTAATGATAACATTTCTCTAAGAAACATTAGGTCTTACACTCGTCTGTCGTAGAAAATATCCATAAAATCTAATATTTAGTACTCAAGATTTTTTTAGACAAGCAAAATTGAAGAAAAAAAGAAAAATTATTTTAATGCAGTTTTGTTTCTTTTAAAAAATAAAGGAATGTCTCCTTTAAGTAAAATGAGCCAGCTTAAGGATTTAACGAAGTTTCCTTCCAGGGCCCGACTTATCTTTCCACCCTGTAATATTAGAGTGAAGTCTCGGTAGCTTAGTTGGCAGCCCATCTGCTGCTAGTGATACACTCGAGTTGGAACCTCGTCCGAGACAGTGTATTTTTCGACCTAAACTAAACATATACGTATCTTAGTCTGGTACTAATTTAGTTTTCGTTACTAGTATAGGTAATTGTAGTACAAAGAAATTAGATCAAGTAGAAGTTTTACATACAAAACATTTGACTCAGTAATAACCTCTAGCAGCCCAGAGACCTATAAAAAGGTCTCCTGTTCCATTCTAATTTCAACTTTGTGTTGACAAAATAAAATTTCATTTTGCTTGGCAAGGTTTGACGTATGGGCGGCTAGAGGATAAACATCATTTTTCTATTAATATATTTCCTATATTTTTAATATTTGCTATCTTTTACTGACAAAACTGCTAGAGTCGCAAGACTACAGTTAAAATCATGAATGAATGAATGAATGAACGAATTAAAGTGTCGATGGTGGCGCCCCTAGCGCGGGGAAACAGGATACGTTCAATGGAATGATTGATCGCCAACGGACGATAATCCTTGCACTGGATAAATATCGTACGTATCGGTTGTGACGTCATTCTTTACTTTACCATGAGGCAGTAAAGCGATCGAATGAACAGGTCACGCTGATTGGTGAATGCGAAATGAAGTGAAAATCGTGCGTGCGATGCGCGCTAATCTAATTTTTTTTTTTTAGCTTGGAAGATTTTACTATTGTATATACATATATATATTGTATGTTAGTTTGTAAGGTATGTATCTATGGGCCTTAGTTGCCTGATAATAAATGATATTAAATTTTGATTTGATTTAATCTAATCAAGTAATCACTAGTGTCCTACCGAAGATTCGGTTTCGGCCAGTTTCGGATAAAACATCATATTTCGGCCGTAGTTTCGGTTTCTGCCAAAAAACGACCGAAGCTTTCGTTCGGGCCGAAACTTACGAAATGGTACTTCGTTCTATAAAACTAAACTATGTGACAAAGACCAAAAGTTTTGGAACAAGTAGGACAAAAACTACTGAACGGATTTTCATGCGGTTTTCACCTATCAATACAGTAATTCTAGTAATAAAGTGATTCTTGAGGAGGGTTTATGTGTATAATTTGCTAACCCGTGCAAAGCCGAGGCAGCTCGCTAGTTACTTTATAATAATTAAAATTATTTTTTGCACTAATTCCTACTCATAACAAGCTTTACACACATTTCTATAAAAATATATTTTTTAATCTAAAAAAAATATTACGAACAATGTCAATAACACTGAGAAATATGTCTTTTTAATTAACAATTATTACAAACACTACGAACAAACTGTATCGAACCCATTCATCTTGCCACCAGTATCGTTACGATCGATCAATCAATCTATCAATATTATCGACGCAGACAATTAAGGCAAGTGGCAACACTGGCCGACTCGAACACTCTTTTAAAAAGGTAGTATGTCTCTTAAGGGGCCCACTGATTAACAGTCCGCCGGACGGTATCGGCCTGCCAGTTGTTGGGAACTGTAAAAATTTTGTTCTAACTGACAGGCCGATACCGTCCGGCGAACTGTTAATCAGTGGGCACCATTCACTAACCCGGGGTTTACCGGTTAAACCTTTGCGTTATCATGGTTACCAGTACAATTTGACACTAGGTTAATGATTTAACCGGTTAACCCCGGGTTAATGGGGTGGTGCAAGGGGCGCTTAGACTTCTAAATGCGCTTAAAGGCCATTCAAATTTGTTACTTTTTTTCAGAATCGGGATTTTACAAGTTATTTCTCCTCGGAAAACATGGGCACTTTAAATCGTAATACAAGAAAAGTATACCAAAATGTCGATACATTTTTCGTTCCTTCCATTCCGTTATCGTCATACAAAATATTTAAAACAAAATGTAGTTAAAAAATCTTGCGACATTTTTTCCTAATTAGGGTCGAATGAGCTTGGGATTCCTAGTTGAAATACCATAAAAACTCTCAAATTTGAGCAATAAATGTAGTACTTTAAATAAAATGGTGCTTAAACCCTATCAAAATTGAGATAGCTGAATTAAATGGCCGCTGCCCACATATTCCGTAAGTAAGTAATATTTATGAAGCTTACGATGCACAAATCGAAGTGGAAATAAATCTTTTCGGTCATTGGTCATTGGACAGTTATAAAAGGATACACTTTATGAGTTTAGAAACAATTCTTTTTTTTTTTTTATTATGCATGGGTTTACTCATGGCCACAGACTAGCCGAGGCGTAGACGTGGCCTACGATGGAGCGATCTCGCCCAGAAGGTGCCTGTTCACTCTTGATTTGAAG
Organism: Cydia fagiglandana; assembly: GCF_963556715.1. Classification (NCBI taxonomy): domain Eukaryota; kingdom Metazoa; phylum Arthropoda; class Insecta; order Lepidoptera; family Tortricidae; genus Cydia; species Cydia fagiglandana. The sequence continues at coordinate 1,273,962 of NC_085951.1, read as the reverse complement.
GTTGCCGGGTTATAAGAGCACGGAAATATAGACGCCGGCAAGGAATTCCATTCCTTGGCAGTGCGCATAAGGAAAGTAGAAGCAAAGCGCTTAGTGCGAATTGGCGGAATATCTACCAAGTAAGGATTATGATCATTATGGTTGTCTATTTGTCGTGTGTGTTTTCATATTTGCTCTACGTAAAGTACCGTTTTTCTGGCAACCCTTTTCAGTTAGAAAGTACGTGGATAGGTATATTAGCACTACTTTGAAAAGATCTCACACTGCTAGGTACTCAAAGTTGAAAGGCAGAACTCTGTAGGCATCCCTTAGAGATACCTTATAGATACCACAATTTTCTTGTGATTAAAATTAAATACGAGTTTTTTTAAGTAGTGCCTAGTGCCGATATGTAATTTGAAAACGTCACATATTGTGGTGAATTTTATAATCACCTCCTGTTATTAGCATCACTGGTTCAGTGTTTAATGTAATTTTTTCCACTATCGTCTTATCTGTACGGTTTATTAACTCTGCCCTATTACTAAATATTTAATAAGATACGTTGTTTGTAACTTTTTTTTTATTAATTAGGGAAACAAACAGCATATGTATAACGTTCTTACAGCCTAAAAAAGATATTTTAACACATTAGCCAAAACAGTTTCCACTGAAAGTTAATACATACATACAATTTTTCAGCTTTTAACCCAAAACTCCGCTCCATCACTTCTACATTACCCATTCAATGTTTAGCCAAAAACCTTTTCATACTCAAAGCCATGCAATCCCAATGCACACAAAAAACTGCAGCAAACAAACTATGCACAAAGACCAGTCCATTTGGAGAGCCACTTGTGAGGTCTAGTCAAAAAGAGTTACTCATTCAGGCAGTCATTAGGCATTGAAAACCCGAAATTGAAGAAGGAGCCTATTCAATCTATGAAAGCATCGCTGATAATTTGGAAGGGTTTCAGATTTTATTAATACTAATAAGTGACTAACAGACAAAGAGGTGTGGGATGAAACGGAACAAAATATTTTGCTGTTGGTAGTTATGAAGAGCTCTGCAGATCGATTATTAAGATCTACATATTTATATAAATATAGGCAGAGACCATGGATTTCCACTTGCTACGATCCTGGCATACCTCTTTCGCTTCCTTCATTTTCATAACATTCCTCATACACGCTCGCTGGTTTAGAGTGCTCTTGACCTGGCCTTTCTTCTTTCTTTCTTTTGGCCTTTTAAGATCTAGTAGATTTGTTCCCAAAAGCAGCACCATATCTCTCTCGCTATACCATAATCCCGTAAATGATTCGTATAGGAAGTGCAAGTACGTACTGCTTGCCCTTAGAGTTGGTCAAAGACGCCTAGACTTTCTAAGATTGCACCGAGAATTTGGGACTGGTACCGCCGTGACGGGGGCCTAGAAGAGTTCTAGGGCGTTAGCCGAAGATGCCGCTTTCTCCGAAGACTCTAGAACTGTTCACAGTGACCAATCCCTTTTGCTTTAGAACACGACATTTATTTCAATTTATACATTAAATTTAAATTTATTTCAAAGAAAAAAAGACTATTGAAATCCGTCACGTTTCAAATGTCACGTGCATTATTGTTTCCAATTCAAAAAGCCGATCGCCCACACGTACACCCCATAAAAAACCTCGGGTTTTCTCAAAAAAACAAAACACAAAAGAGCAGGAGTGAACTTTCTTTCCAACGTTTCAAGTACTTCATCGAAATTTCCAGAATCGGTTATCGATTAAAAATCAAACCGAAGCCGGCAAAACGCAAAAGTGAAAGGGCGAAGCGAAATTGTATTTATAACTCCATTTCTTTATGGACTCGAGTTATTTAAGTTATCGAAGGGACTTTTTCCCGCTGTTTTTTCTGTATCTTACTAGATTTTAATTAAGTCGGAAAGGGGTAACTTCTGTTATTTCTTTTTGATGACATTCGATAAACGATTCGTATTCGGAACTTTTTTGATTAGGCCTTTGAATCGCGGGATGATTGCGGTCCTGATTAGATTTTAACTTTTCTTTTAGATAATTTACTTATAGCCCCAAAGGTACCAAGGGGGAACTGTTACATATAAAAATAAGGATTATATATACCTAACGCTTTATATCCGAAGAGTATCTTCGGAGAAAAAAGTTGACAAGGAAAAAACACAAACTTACCTACATGGACTCAATTTTCAATATGCCAGAAAAATTAAATTTCAAAAGCCTTTCCTGAGCTTACTGTATTGTATTGCTTATTGCTTTGCTTATTGTATTGTTCTTGTATTGATTATGTGGCAATATACTATTACTATTCTTACTGTGGAGCTTAATTATTTTGTGTAAAAATATCCTGTAATATTTATTTTTTATTTTAATTAATATTCTTTGGAATCTATCTACTGACAAGTTGTATTCCATATCCGACACTGCCGCTCGTAAATGCACAAAGTTGACGTTCTTTATTTCAAATTTGCAATGAAATCCATACCAGTCTGTTCGAAACTGCACACGAGATGGTTGCTTCTGTTTTTTCTTTGTTAAAACTTGTGTTCGACAGCAGATTTAATATCTAAGCAATAATAGAGCAGTGTAAATCATAAACACCTTTATTTTTAGCAATAAACCGTACTTTCATCTATAGGGCTCTAAACCCGAACAGTAATTCTTCTTTAATGTCACTTCACTGAACATGAAAGAGTGATGACGCTATTTTTGTATCCAAAACGAAAACACTCGAAATTAGTTTATGACGTCTGTCTGTCGTTCGATTTATTTTAATTTTGTTATTTTGGTCGGCGCATCTTATTAGTTTTGAACGCGCCGCTTCGACACTGATATATTTGGATGCATTTGAGAAATGGCTTCGTACCGTTTTATACTTATCAATATCAGGTAGCGTAATAATGTTAATGATAATTATCATTATCGTCAGGATAAAGAAATGTATTATTTCAAAGGTTAATCGTAATAACGACTATATCACACTTGTTTTAAAAGTTTTAGTCACGCTACTGACAAATATCCTGTAGCATCTGACTCATGTTATTATAATAATAAAAAGCTTAATGAAAAAACTAGACAAGACAATTTGTCTCTCAATAGTTACGATTTCTGCCAAATATCTCAAAGCGAATAGTCTCATCACATCTCAAGTCAATCAAAGAGAAAGCCCAAACGTCGAGACGCAATCACGCAACAAACGTAACCTATCATCTTGTCAGAATAGCACGCACGATAATTTAATAATAAAAAAACACACATGAAAAAGCACCGAAATCATAGACGAAAAAGATCCAAATTCGTCTTATGGATCCATAATTACACCCCACACGCGAACATGAAAGCAAATGTCAAACGCACATATTTATTTCCAAGTATTGGCTCCGTTCTGTTCTGAGAAGTTCGACGTAAACATCATCATGTCGATGATGAAAGAGACGTTCGACGTGTTGCCTCCCTGTCACGCTTATGAACGAATGTACAAGAGCAACAGAGAGGCAACACGTCGAACGTGGTTCGCGGTCGGCCCTCAGCTTCTTTGTACTCGATGCTGATTATTCTAATTTCGGACACAAAAAGTGTAATTTGTTGATGAGACAACGGTGTCATTGACGTTCCAATCGTTTCCTGTGAACGTTCAATTTGGAAGTAGTTGATCTTCAAAATGTTACTTGGATAACTCGGGACCCAATATGAAGGGCAGCTAATGTTCTTTTTACAATTTATCTTATTTTCTTCGGTTTGAACAATTAAGGATGACTCACGTCTCACGTTAGACCGGGCCGTGTCCGGGCCGGAGCTGCCGGGGCGTACTTTTCTATGACATGACAGGCGATCACGTGATGCTTTCCATAGAAAACGATGCGCCAAAAGCTCCGACTCGGACACGGTCCGGTCTAACGTGAGTCATCCTTTATTAGCAACTTATTTTCCTCTTTAAGGTGTATGGTGTGAAATCGTGCGTTTGGATATGTATACTTTAATTGTTTTTTTTTTCGAGTAGCAGAATTAGTGGGTGAAATGGTTAGCAATATGTGCACTCTCTTACCAAAAAAACATTCAGATTATCTGAGACACCTCACTCGCTTAGCAACTTCTGTTATATTTTTCTATCAATCAATCATACAAAGTTTTATTGATAAAATAGAAGACTATAGGACTACATATTTATCTAGCTAGAGTTAGAGTCATGTAGAGCTTTGACCGAGAGCTTAAAAAACTGACAATATTTTCCTACGAACTATGAGTTTTCTACTAATAAAGTTTGCTTAAGTAGTCCTAAAGCGTGATTCAAAATTAACATAAACGCCATCTACCGGTGAATCACCAAACTTCAACAACCTCATAATTAACTAAAACGTCCGCTTATTTACGCCACGCCCGTCGATATTCAGAAGCCGCCTTGATAGATTCATAGCCCCGAGATCAAAGACGGCATTAATCATAACTCACATCAATCGTTTAGTCGTGTTTTTATTGTAAATCAGTTATAAGACGTGTATGAATCAAACGCGCGCCTCGCGTCGACGCGGTGTAGTCGAAATGTAAACAGAAATGGCCACCGGGCACCTGTTGCGATTGGTGGGATAGGGAATACTTTAGGGAATAAACCTATGGATAATATGAACCGTAGGTATATTCCCGAAAATATTTCCTAAATAGTAATAATGGGGCAAAAACACAAAAATACTTAATTTTGTTCCTTAATATAGCGTTTGTGATTCAGGTGGGTAATAATACTTTACTTACTCCTAAACAAGACAGCAATTTTTTTGGTCCTGCGCTCTGCGTTACTTTTTGAGATTTAATGGTTTATTTTTTACTTTTATCATTGGAATCACAAATGTTAGAAATATAGCTCGGAGCAACAGATATTTACTTTTGGATATGAAGTTGATGCATAATTAGGTTTCTACCTGATTAGGTAATAACAGTTTTGAATGATTCACGGTTAGTTTCACTAGACTTATATCGACCGAATAAGATGCATGTAGCTGCATCGAAATATCGGGAGCTCGAAAACTTTACAAAAGGTAGTCACGGTTGAGACACCGGAGACGGAAGTAGAAAACAAAGACATCCAAAAACAAGATGGGTAGATGAAATTCGCTTAACCTTGGGGCCCTACTGGTCCAGAGTTGCAGAAGACAGAGTACAGTGGAGAAGGTTGGAGGAGGCCTATGCCAAGAGGCACACCGAACTCCGGGACATTTTGTAGTAAAAAAAAAGATAATATCATTTTCAAAACTTTTGAACCCGAGGATCGGAAATTAAAGGCTATAGATAGTCACGGTTCATATCCCGGTCGATAATTGTCTAGTGGTTAGGTAATATATCTACCTGGGGAATATTAACATATTTCCACTTGGGGATTAGACCACACATCACTAGTAACATAGCGATAGTATCACATGCACTAAATCAATTCACCCGATCCGTTCAAGAAAAACTGCATCAAAGCCAACTAAATGATCCTCGGAAACTTCATTCGTGAAACTAATAAAACTCATAATTCCCGCGAAGTGATATTTACGTACGTCTGGCGTTTTACGATAGACAACAGTTACATATTTAATGTTCGATGTTTATCAACAATTCTTTTTAGATGCTATAAATTATTTATCTTCAAAGGATTTGCTTATTTTCGAGCTTTTGTTTCTTTTGTAACAGACGCCGTTTTTTTTGTGATTTGATGGATTAAGCGCGCATCATAAATTAGGAGATAGGTCGTAATGAGATTTGGAATGGAACTTGTCTTTCATATATTGCAATCAAAAAAAGGTTGGTGTTTTTTACGCTCCAATTTTTAATATACATGAAAACTATTTTGATATACTTACAGAAAAAATAAGAAGTGTCAATTTCTTAACTGCCTCCTAGCCTAGTGGGTATTGCCTCTGCCTATTACGAGTACCTACTATGAAGCAAGGGTCCCGGGTTCGAATCCGAAGGGCATATTTCTACCTTAGTTATTGGTGTTATCTATGTATCTTAGTATGTATTTATATATTTCTATCAGCCTAGTACCCATAGTTCAGGCTTTGCTTTTTGTTGCCATGTAAGATTATCCCCAAACATTTATATTTTACTTATTTATGTCAAATTCAATAATTAAAATATAATGTTTATCTTTCAGTAGCCTCATTTTCAGGCTGATAACCACTTGGCAAGTGGAAGTATTTAATGACATCATCTTATGTAAACTTTACTCATCTTTACCAGACTCATTGACTCAGAGATTCATGAAAAATGACACATCGCGATCAGTTTACTCCCTGATTCGCACTTTAAGATACGTCAATTAATAGATCTAGACACGATATGGATTAGATATGTCAGTGTTAAATGTGACGTTTCTTCAAACAATAATGTCACTTTTCGTTTCGTTTCTAGATCTATTAATTGGCGTATCTAAAAGTTCGAATCGGGCCGTTAGTTTATTTGTAGTTTTCAGTCGAAAGAAACGGATTTCTTTGTCTCTTTCTTAAGACATCTGTTTTGAATTTTCGGTCTTTGCCTTGTCATGGGATTAAATTTCATCTTTAATTGATTTTACATTGACAGTTTAAATTTTGTTGACAGTTGTATTTTCAAATGTCATTTGTTTTTTCCGAAAATGTAGTTCATTAGTTTAGGAGCCTGGTTCAGATTTTACCATTTGTTACGGTTTTGATCTTATTTTGATACTCCCTTCAAGAGCACGCTGATTGAGATGCAAAATGGAGTGAAAGTCGTGTGTGATATGCGTAAGGTCGTATCAAAACAACAGGTTTTTTGAAAAATTAGAATCGTTCACCAATATTCAGTCTTCCTCTAGATCTTTTTAGGGTTCCGTACCCAAAGGGTAAAACGGGACCCTATTACTAAGACTTCGCTGTCCGTCCGTCCGTCCGTCCGTCCGTCCATCCGTCTGTCACCAGGCTGTATCTCACGAACCGTGATAGCTAGACAGTTAAATTTTCACAGATGATGTATTTTTGTTGCCGCTATAACAACAAATACTAAAAACAGAATAAAATAAAGATTTAAATGGGGCTCCCATACAACAAACGTGATTTTTGACCAAAGTTAAGCAACGTCGGGAGTGGTCAGTACTTGGATGGGTGACCGTTTTTTTTGCTTTTTTTTTGTTTTTTTTGCATTATGGTACGGAACCCTTCGTGCGCGAGTCCGACTCGCACTTGCCCGGTTTTTTGTCAGATAATCTAATGACGGGTACAAATTTCACTATTTAGTACGCAATTATGGAGAGCTGCCATAGGAAAAATTAGCAAGCGGAGTCACGATCCTCAGCAGTGAGGTACCGACTTAGAGTACGCATAATACTTGCGAATACTATAACATGTGTTACTTATGTTCAATATTGTATCAAGGAAGCAAGGCTGAACCGAAAATCGTTATCCACTATTAATATTAATGGTAATAACTATCAACAGTTTGCATATTACACTACTTATTGGCATTCGACACTCCTTTACATCCAGCCGACACCGTCGTACAATCTAAATCCAACTCTACACCGATTCCAATAAGATTAAATTTCCAATAGCATCTTAATCTAAACTTAGTACTACTACAATTGATATTGCACTTTAAAGTTTTAATGATAACGTTCAAATTTGCATGTAAACTAAAATCCCACCATATGCTGCTATTAGCTGTAGCTTTAAAGCCAATCGATTTTCAATTTAATTATGATTAGTTTAAAGTTCAATTTGCACTGTGGCGGCACACACGTGTTCTGAATATGTCAATTCATTACAAACTTCGGTGGATGATTTGTGACATTATCAGAATAATGTCCCTGTGTTATTAGTGAGCGTATTGTTCGATTATTCTGAGTAATTGACGAAATATCGAATAATGACATTCTGTTGTGCTGATAGTGTTCTAGTTACGCTCTATCTATTTCTCTTAAAGAACCTTTGTGAGTCACATATTAGCTGATCTAATATTAATTGTTTCTTAGTATGGAGATGACGAAAATTCCGGCGTTAGCTGTAGGCACAGACAGCAGTAGTAGCTATAGTTTGTTTTTTATTAGAAAAAAGGTAAACAAACTTGACGTATCTTTTTATTGAAAAACACTTTTGAAAAATAAGTCACGCCAAATATGTAACAATTATGAATCATAAACTATTATTTACATTCCTTTTATTTCATAAGTAATAGTTACTCGTACTGATTTTTAAAATAGCGTTTTTCAATTAAAACACACGTCAAGATCGCGTAGTCTTTTTCTAATGCTAAAAACACGAACTATTAACAAGGTGTAATACAAAAAGAGGTCGCCACTTGTGCCGTTCCAGATACAAACGAAACCATATACGTATATAAAAAAGTTACATGAATATCTTTGGTTCATAAGACTTTTTAAACAAACCTCCGTACAACGCAAAAGGTGATAATTTATTTTGAAAGCATTCGTCACCCCTTTGAAACCTCAGGTCAAATCTTTAGTATCGGATTCATTACAATGACAAAGAATACGAATAATACGAATATGAAAGGGTAAGAAATTAATATTAACGATATCCGGTACAATGGGGAGGGAAAAAAAGCGAAAATTTCACGAAAACGCTAAATTTATTCGAACGCCTTTGACGCCTTTGTGGCTGTATTCAATTTAATTGGATATTTTCTTTTTTTTTGACGGGTCATCAGTTATGAGGAAACAATGGCTCCCTTATTCATACTTTATAAGCATCTTTTGACCATTTTTTTGGTTCATAGAAATCACAAACTTTCAGTTTTTATAGGTTCATTTAAACCCCAAGGCTTGAGCATACTCGAACTAGTAATGAAGGAAGTTTTTAATTTGTTATCGTTTTTTCATTTTTGACAGATTTTGATAAAACTTGATGGATAGATAGAGTTCCCTATTCTGTAAAACATAGGCTCAATTTCACATTATGTCCTTCCTACACAATCATCCACTGAGTTCCGAATATGGAATTTTCGTAACTTATCGGAATTTTTTAATTTTTTGGAATTGTGGGATTTCGTGTAGACATTCGGACCAGAATGAGAAGCTCTATCAACCAACCATTATCAAAATCTGTCAAAAAAACTGCATATCAAGTAAGTAATTTTGTAGAGCAAAAGTTAGTCTATTTGAACTACTAGAAATAACAACAATGTTAGAAAAATACGAGTTCAAATAATAAAACTAATAAAAAACTGAATAGCCACGCGTGATTCGCCACTAGTATAAAAACTCAATAGATTCGATTAAAAGGCAGCTGGTCACTAAATCCATACACCGTACCAAATGTAACCACCAATGTCACACGACCTTGAACTCTATAACAATTCGATAAGATCCCTTTTCAAATGTGTCAATCACTTTGATTGTAGCAACATTAGTGATGAGGTGTACGAAATTCGATTGAATGATGTTTTACAAAGAACCGGTTACGACCGGTTCTGACCCCCGACACGTGGTCATTTTTGTCATTCACAGTATTAAAATTATCGGTCTTTTTGTCCATCGCCCTTTGTGTTCGATTTATTAGAAATTTTCTGATTTATAACATCCATCTGCGTGTAACATCCATATTATACTTACTTACTGCTGTGGCGCAACGACCCGAAGTGGATCTTGGCCTCCGACACCAAAGACCGCCATGCTACTCTGTCCAAAGCCGTTTCTGTCCAGTCGACGTCGATGTTCGCTAAGGTCTTTCTGCACTTCGTCTCTCCAGCGGTACCTAGGGCGTCCAGACGGTCTTCGGCCACTTGGTACTCCAGAGGCCCTCCAGACTGCGCGATCTTCCCCCATCCGGACTACGTGCCCGAGCCATCGGAGTCTGGCGGCTTTCGTTTCTCCAATACAAACAACAAATAATTGTATAAAAAACAGTTTTATAATATCTTCATTAATATTCTATTCGGGTAAGATCAAGAGATCAAACTAAAAATGTAAAGAATCTTCTAATTAAGCCATTTATATTAAAATCAGGCATCAATAAGATCGCAGAAATGTATCAAAGGATTCCGATATTAATATTCCGAATATCCGAACTACCTCCCCCCTCCCTTAGGGGAGGGGACCCCCATGAATTGTTAATGAGTAAATTAACAACACCTATTGTTTCGCGTTTTTTAATATTAATATTTCTCCATTGTGCTTGGGGTGAAGAAAAATTGTATTCAGAAGGGAAGTTGAAATTGATTGATTTTTGCATTAATTTTAATATTAAGAACAATAGTCCCTGCTTCGGACACTTGGTAATTGCATTTGGAAATGAAGTCGCAGAGGAAGTTTTTGATGAACTAAATCTTATTAAAGTTAGCGGGGCGTTTTTATACCGAGAATACGGGAATATTGTTTTTTATACCTCGATGATGGCAAATATGACCCGCTGTTTAAAATACTTCGCTTGTATTACTTATCAGAAGATACAGTTTTGTTGAGATCATTATGAATACTTCACTTAGAAAGTTTAGAACTGTTAAATATTGAGTAGTTTTACTTTGTAAGTGTATCTTTAAGTTTTGCAGTATAACAGAATAAAATGTTAGGGAGTTACCTTGGTCTGACTAACTCTAGACTCTAGAGGTAAAACTAATGAAAAAGTCGTGTTAGAGAGGTAAGTATACAAATACGCGTAAAGTACAATCTTATATGCATTCTTCGAGTTACAGAGGTTTGTTAATGTTAGTAAACGTCGAGATATATAGAGATGATAAAACAATACTGTCTATTTTTTCCAGTTGTAGGGGTCAAATTTAATTTTTCGGGTTACGGAGGTAAAAATTGTACTAACTGTGAATAAATTCGTTGGTTACTCACTCTTAAAGAAGTTAAATATTTATGGAGGTTTTGGGTTTTGAAGGGAAGGGATCAGCATTTCGTATTAACGAGGATTTCGCCTTCGAGGTTCAATTTATCGAGGTTTCACTCCGTATTTGTAGTATTTCTGCAACTGATGCAATAATTTAATAACAAAACTTCCGTGAGACACAGACATAATAAATATATTAAAAACGGGTCACTCACGTATTTTAAGTCGAAAAACGCTCGACATGTTTCACTCCGTACCGAGGAGTGTCATCAGGAGCTTGCGTTTACGGTGGTGATGCAATACTTAATACCATGGCGTTGAGTGACCACATTCGGCTAGCGTTACTATAATCGCGAGTCAATGACAGCCGTTATCGATCCGGGGTCGGCTCTCGGCTCGTTGCCGGTTTTACGAGAATGAACTCTTTATCTGTATACGATAAATAGATGTGGGTACCAAAACTTTTCATTAATAAAAACATATATAACTAGCGGGTCTTTGAACTCTAGAACTCGCGAATCCCCCATTGCTCCGCCATTTTAAAAATTTTAACAAAATTTAATCGGCAAAAAAATTGCTCACCAAATTTCACAGGATCAGTTGAGAATTGCGACCTGTATAGTAGAACATCCGGACATACGACAGAAATTTTGCCCAAGGTGAAACCTAGACCTTCGCTTTCGCTCAATAGGTAAATAAATATTATGGGTCAATTATGAGTAAAGCGACTTACACGCGTATTCGGGAAACGAGATAATCACAAGATCTAGAAACGATATAGAGATCAACTAGATTTACATTAGATATCGACTAGATGAGACTTGGATATCTAAGTCATAACTTGTCGAAATCGTTCAAGAGGGCCTCCAGAATCGCGGAAACGTCAAATTTGACATATCTATCTTACAGATATCTTTAAATTATCCATATCGTAACTTGTTGAGGTCTAGTAAAGATCTAATACATTTTCAGAATCGAGCCGCTATGCCCTGTTTATCAAAAGCTTGTAACTCGTAATACAAGTGGAAGTCCCTTTTTGACAGCTTTTGTCCGTTCCGTCCGTTTTGTTCGTTTTTTTTAGCATTAGAAAGAACTCCGCAGAAGCAAGCGTACAGTTTTTATCAGGCTCGTTAATTGTTAATAATTATTGAATTATCTAATGCAGCATGGTCAATACATATAATTCACTTCAAATTGTTACCGCTAAAAGTGCCAGATTTAGAACCACAAGCGAACTTCTGCGAAGTTCTTTCTAATGCTAAAAAAAATGGACTATAGAAAGGGACTTCCACTTGTATTACAAGTTACAAGCTTTTGATAAACAGGGCACTAGTCTCACAGTAAGCTCAATAAGGCTTGTTGGTTAAGGTTAGGTAGGTTAACCCACGGCAGGCCCTTCGAAATTAATGAATTGTCTTCTTCTTCCTCGCGTTATCCCGGCATTTCGCCACGGCTCATGAGAGCCTGGGGTCCGCTTGACAACTAATCCCATGATTTGACGTAGGCACTAGTTTTTACGAAAGCGACTGCCATCTGACCTTCCAACCCAGAGGGTAAACTAGGCCTTATTGGGATTAGTCCGGTTTCCTCACGATGTTTTCCTTCACCGAAAAGCGACTGGTAAATATCAAATGATATTTCGTACATAAGTTCCGAAAAACTCATTGGTACGAGCTGGGGTTTGAACGCGCGACCTCCAGATTGCAAGTCGCACGCTCTCACCGCTAGGCCACCAGCGCTTCAAATTAATGAATTGTCATTAAAATGATATAAAACTTTGAGAACATCTCAATGTTTTGACAGTTAATCGATACACCTACTAATTATAATTTTATAATAAGCGATAAGCCAGTTCCTATTGCCATTATTTGGGCATATCTGCGCGAGAGTCGGCGGATAGCGCGCGTCCGCAGTGATTGTGACAAAAAGTTCGTTATTGTGTTGATAATAGAGTAGGTATTTGTTTGAACGGTGTTTGTTTTTTTAAATTAACGTCAAATTAATTTAATGAAACATCTAATTGAGACTTCATTCGATGATCAAAGTTAGAGTTGCAGATAACGAAAATTTTAGAGGGAAAGAAATGTAAAACTTGATTGTCTTTAATGACAATTAGCGTAGGTAAGTCTATTTTGGGACTGCGATAAGTTCAACTATGTCTTAGTGGGTACTATGGGCCTGTTTCGAATATTAATAAACGTCAAAAATTCTCGATACGAAACCGATCGGATCTGTCAGTATAAGTGACATTTTTGTTTGAAGAAACTTCACTTTTGACTGACAGATCCAATCCATAACGTATGTAGATCTAATTTTGACGTTTATTAAAATTAAAATCAGGCCAGGGGCTCGTTTCTGAAAAGCTTGTAACTTGTGATACAAGCGGATGTCACTTTTTGACAGCTTTTGTTAGAAAGGGACTTCCACTTGTATTACAAGTTACAAGCTTTTGAGAAACGGGCCCAAGGCCTTAAATTTTTTTACACAGTGCCAAATTGTATTGTGTCATTAGTAACTACTACTACGACAACCACTCAAATTGTTTACGTATGAATGAATAATAGATGTTCATTCATCGAATACTAACTCTACATTGCATAAGAAAACGAACCGAACCAAACGATCATTAAAATAAACCAATTAATACAACTGCTTCGATAAGACAACAATACTGAACAAAACATTTCGATTCACCGTCCGTTTCGACGCATTTAACAATTCGCCTAATGCCCCAACACATCCAATATTCAACCTTAATTACCAATCGATAAGATCGGCATTCAATTGAACGGCAATACTGTCCTTGAGATTCGAAAATGGAATTACAAGAACACAACAGTTACATTCAAATACAAATTGAAACTGTATTGCGTTATGTTTAGGTTCACTTTCAGTTGTTGCGAATTTTTCAAAAACGGAATACGCTTGATTTAGCTGGCGCTTCAAAACTAAACTTTGTTGAGTAGTGTTAAGGTTAATTTTAGTTTGTAGTGTTGTTTCATTAAGGATGAGTCTTTGGAACCAATCTATCGAGATAGTTCCCTCAGGATAGTGAGATCTAATGCGGTGTCGTTAAATTAATGCTACGATTTATGACGCTTTCTATGTCTTGATACTTTCAAAAAGGTTGTATGTCAAGGGGTTTCAACTGGCACTTACGACATTTTTAAAACTCAGGTAGCTTCAAGCGATGGATCGCTTTGAGTTTGACGAATTACACGATGTTTAATGCTTATTGGAATATGGACTTTGTTGTGTATGGGTTTGCAATCAAATTAGTTTGTCGAGATTGGTTAATGTTTATTGACGAATGTCTTACAAGACAATAAGACAGTATTAGGTGCTTTGTTTGACATGTTATTGGATTATATATACATACTAACATATGTATTAGACAAAAATATTTTTTTTAGTAAATATCGTAATTCTAGAATAGCATCATAGACATTACGCACAAATCATGTATATGTGTTTTACTTTATTTTATGGAACCCTCATATAAAAGAAACAGAACCCCATTTATAGAGCACGGTTGAGCAGCGGGGACAATGGGTTCGATTCCGCGGGAAGTAATTTTCTCGCATAATGCGCCGATTTCTATGATCCAATGGAAAATTGTGCGGTTTTGTCGTTTTATGATGCGTGACATTTTTTTAACCGTTACAAATGTTGTAAGTACCATATAATTATTGAAAACTAATGTGAACCGTTGCGCGAGCCACAATTTAAAAAAAAATATTTCATATTTATTCAAAAATATATATAATAACAACTATGTATGAATGAGTTTATACTAAGCTATGAAATACAAATAAATGTTAAAGTTTACATCCACTTTGTTAACTTAAACGGGATTCGAACCCTCCAATTACCGATGTCCAACCAATATTTAAAGTACAAATTAAGCTACTTAAGCGAAATACTTCCAAAGAAAACCGCCACACCCTTTTGTTCCATTAAACATACAATAACAACTTTAAACAACGCCCAATAAGGTTCGATTTCGAATGCATTGAAGAGCAAATTGATTCTTCGCTTGTTTTTTGTCGGATTTTCCAACTGAACATTTTAAGCAAAAAATGTCGTAAAGGCCATTCAAGTAACCTCCAATAATTCAACAATTATGCACCTTATTTGACTGAAATAAGAAACAAAAATGCGTATACAATTTACGAAGTTAAAGGCGAGTTACGACTTTTTCGTAACTGACAGGATTCAGGTGGGAAAAGTCTTAAATAAATAATCGAAGTTATCAAACGGAGTCCTTAATTATTGGGGACAAATTTGTCCTTTGGTCAAATGTTGGCCGTGCTTTTGTTTTCTGTTGTTAATATTGGATGAAACATTGGCTTTTTAAATAGCATTTTTTCTGAAAACTAATATGTGTATGTGCTCCATCGTAGGCCACGTCTACGCCTCGGCTAGTCTGTGGCTATGAGTAAGCCCATTCATAATAAAAAAAAAGTGTAATTTTGCTATCATTTATGAATAAAATAAAAATAGGATACTAATAACTAACAAGTATTAAACTGATGTGACTTATGATTACACTTTAATTAATGGCTCTTACGTAAAAACTCAAATCTTGTAAATACGATAATTTGTATATATGTTTTTTATGATATAGGAGACAAACGAGCAGACGAATCGCCCTATGGTAAACAATTACTGTAACCCATGGACACTCGCAACACCAGAGGGGTTGAAATGGACGTATCTACACGGTTTATGTCTCATATCTGTGCGGCATGAGCCACATGATTTTCACATAGATCAAACGCTTTTCTTAAGTATTATACACGAAAACCTATTCAGATCAAACATAGATAGATACATCATTCGATTAAATAGAAACAAAACAACTTAAAATTCACTCCGCAAGCCGATCCACAATTAAAGTGGAGCGGGGACTTGTAGAGACGAATGTTGCGGAAAATCGAACCTCCCCGTCCTCCCCTCTGATTTACGAGTGAAACAATATTTCCTTTTGTTGCGTTTAATATGCGTTCGCAGCCAAGACTTTTTAAGATACTTAGCTGTATATTTTAATGTATATAATAATGTCTAGACGTCTTTAGCACTATAAACTTTAGATATAGGTAATCATTTCGGTCATAAACTATTTTAAAACAGGTTTTTTTTTCGTTTGCTATTACTAATGCAATTAACATAAGTATTTGTTTTATACGTTGTATTTAAAAATCATTTACAGTACATATGGTCCTATTTTCCCGCACTAGTGCGTAAAATAGCACTTTTCGTGCGATGTCAAAATTTTAAAGGGCCATATGTACTGTAAAACGTTGTACGATACACGTGCGAATAGGCAATTCGCAACTCGTGTCGAATTTCCTCTTTTCCGCACTTGTATCGAAAATAATTCTTTTCGCAAAAAGCTTAATATACTTTCCTCTCTCCGATGTTCGTAGATTTCTACTTATCCTCTGTAAAATAATAAATAATAATTTCAATAGTTTGAAAAAAATAGCCTGAGCACTTACTACCTACTTATAATAAACATGGTGCACATACAACCAAACGCCAAACATAAACAAAAACATGTAAGTGACAGCGCCATTTCTTCTAATTGATAATTCTTCCCCTACAATAATACAATTAATTCCCCCTTCCCCCGACAAGCTTAAGAAGGATTGGGATTCTGTATTTGTGCCAATCAGTACTTGAGGAATGTGTCTGGAAGAGATCGCGTATGTATTTGGTTTTACGATTTGATTTCTGTAAATGGTTGTATGCGCTTATTTTTTATAAGACAAATTAAGCTAGCTTTTAAGCACGAAATATGATTAAATTTGTTTCTTATATGATTAAATTATTAATCATGATTAATGAAAGTTGTCAAAACTGAATGTGTTTTAACAACTTCATTGACAATGGCTTGATACTGAATCATATATTGTCAACTTTATTTCTAACAATTGATGATCCAACTAATATATAATATGTATCTTACTAGAAAACCGCATAAAATATAATAGGCATTCATTAGTACAACATTTAATTGGATACCTATCTAATTTACACATGAATATGATAGATTAACATATCACTATATATGCAATATATAAATTAAAATATAAAGTTATCTTAATTCATACATTTTTCTCGAACATTACTTCTCCCCTTTAAGACGCCCCGACACACCCCGACAATCGAACACGACACATCTTTTGTACCAGCCCTGACGAGACAACCCTGTCTAATTGGTTACAATTAAATTGAACAACGCCAATTGGAACCGTCGCGTTCCAAATTTGAATTCAATTTTTAACGCTCAAATTAGGTATACTTGTATTACCGTTGTATTCTTAAGATAAGAATAAGAGATAAGAATTATTTTTTTATAAATATTATTCTACCTAAGATGAGCTATAATAATGTTCATAGGCTTTGATTAAAATGAACGTAATGAAGATTTGGTAATAGAAGTTTTTAATAATGATACTTAAATTAATTTAGCTAGTAACTTTAGCTTAAAATCACAGTCCAAAAGACGTAACTGATTCGGACTTGGTGTAAACCAAAAGTTTCTATTTTAAAAATGCACGAGACTCTGTGAAATCCGCTTGAATTAAAGTTATACGGACCCCTATAAAATCAGACTGATACATTTTAATCGCCGTTTAAACATCGCTGCGATTTACACGAAAAATAATGTCTGCGGGTAGACTCGATCATTTCACAAATCGTTCCGACCGGTTGGCATCCCTCACAAATATGTTCACTGAAATCGGCATCATTTTCATACTCACTCTGTGCCGCTTACGACCTTTAAGAAACATTTTATAGAAAATAAGGAATTTCATCAAGAAAATGTCCCTTACGACATTTAGTTTGAAGAAATATATATAGTACCTGTATAAAAGTAACTTCACTTACATCGTAATAAGATGTTTTCTTTTCCTATTGAATATTGTAATGTGTTCTTTTATGATTTTTTGTAGAACATTTAATTTAACTCAATGTTATTATTTTGTGCTCAATGTATTATAATATCTAATTCATGTTTTTTCTTTACAGGTAAGTCAAAAATATCACAACAACATCGACAGATAAGTACCATCGTCGACATTTAACTGACCTTACGTAAACCTTACTGCAACGAAGTAAGGTTCATTTCGATCTGATAAGAATGTTGTAAGTAACAAAATCACTAGTCACTTTGTTAAGTGTCGGTTGACATAAACCGGCCGATAAACGTAACCTCCGTTTGATTAGTCGTTAATGGGACATTTGTCAATCGACTATTGTTTCAAGTAAAAGCTTGCGATAAGTGTAGGCTGTTTTAGAGCTGTAATTAAAAAAAATTCTTGTCTAATGTAGTTAAATCACTTAAGTAGATACGTACTTTAATATTACGTGTCTTTTTGTTAAAGTAGACGAATTTAAGAGTTAATAAAAGCAACACATAATTGATAAAATAAAAAAGATAGCGAGAATTACAAAGAATGACCAAGTGGGTTGATTTTGCTTCCAGATTCTAGTCTTTTCGCTTAAAGTGTTAAGATATGCCTTTTTTCACCATAAAAAAGACACTTCAAAGAACAAAGGCAAAACATTGGCAACACCAAAGAAACAGTAACAACCAACGGGTTATTAATTTCGATCGCTAAATATTAATTATTTTCCTTTTTAACGACAGAAATATGCAGATGGGGCTGCTCTGTTCTTTTATTGGCACTTTATGGGGCTGAAACTGGGGGCGATTCAATATCGGGTAATGGGGTGTCTTTGGAAAAATACTGACAGTTATCATAAACTACGGTCAGGCTCTGGCAAAACATTTAATGTCACATGGAACAAAAATACTGATTTCATTGGCATGATTAGTTAAGTGTACTTACGACAAAATATCCCTTACGACATAATAAAATAAAATAAAAATAACTTCTACGTCTGCAATGTTGTGATCCATTTTTCTACCGCCGAAAATAATTACCAGGACTGTAATAGAGAACGCATATTAGTAAGTGGTTACCATAGCCAGTGGACACGTGTAACATAAGCACATCTCCAAATGAACAAGACGTAGGTACACAAATTATAATTATCTTGTGTTTAATCGGTTGACATGACCTTTACATCAATATGAGTCACTCTGTCGCAACTGTCAATTTCGTATCTCATCCATTTCATTAGCCCGGCATTTAAAATGCACGTTAGTAAATCAACAGTTTGACATCTGTAAAGGATTACTCCAATATTGTCTATGGTACGACCGATAAGTTTTAAAAATGGCCGCTGTTAG
The DNA here is from genome assembly GCF_963556715.1 of Cydia fagiglandana. Lineage (NCBI taxonomy): Eukaryota > Metazoa > Arthropoda > Insecta > Lepidoptera > Tortricidae > Cydia > Cydia fagiglandana. The sequence continues at coordinate 1,254,918 of NC_085951.1, read as the reverse complement.
CGCGATTTGACGTTTGACGTTTTAGATAACGGCCATTAAAAATAAGAGGGATTCAGATTAATAGTTTAGAATTAATTGACTTTTAGTATTCAGAAATTGATTGTTTTCGTTTAAATTTTGTCAGTAACAGTAGAATAATATAACTATGACTCATTTCTTTCTTGGGGAGACAGCACGATACTCTCTGCTATATATGTTGCACTAACAAGCGACTCTTACCAGTTAGAGTCTGTGCGGAAAGAGAAGAGTCGTGGAATGAATGGAATCCAATACGAGTACATTCTATTACTCTTCTCTTTCCACACAGACTCTAAGTGTATCTTTTCTTTCAGAAGTATTTTTTCATTTGCTCATCACTCGTTTTGGAACATACCCTCAAACGTCAAACGCGACACATCTGTAACTATTCTAAACATCAAAAACGCTTAACAAGGCACAAAATTAACGACTCCTAGTAGTAAAATAGCGACATAGCCAAAATATGCAGTTTAAATCAGAACTGGGGGTCGAACAGTCGGCAAAAAACACAAGAGTTGCTGATAATGCAGTTTTACTATCGCGCAGCACGCGACGGCCGCAAGATAACGGCTCGCCGATTAATTTGGGGTATAAGTTTTGTTTCCATTGCCGTTTTGGAGATACGAACTGACGCATATACTTACACAAGTTATTGTTTATGATTAGTAGTAGTATAGTAAAACACTTTATTGTACAAAAAGAAACAAAACATGAAAGAACACACATCATTAGTATAAAGGCGAACTTATCCCTTTCAGGGATCTCTTCCAGTTAACCTTTTCCGTGTCCAGTTAATTATGTTTTGTTTTAGTTATATTTATGTAAGTATTTAAATATTGTTAGCATAAAAAAATATTTAGAATAAACACATTGCTAATCTGATTTATAAAAAAACCTAAATTTTTTAATTCTATGAAATTTTGAACCAATTTCAAACTGACATAGGTTTAATTAATGCCACCCGTGGCTAAGAAGTCAATTCGATACATTTGGAATCAAAAAATGTGTAGGTTTTGTATTTCTTTCTACTCATTTATATTCACGGAAAGGCGCTATGTTGGTTGATATAGACTCTATACTCTATATTATAGAGTATATGTATATGTAGACAATGTCTGTAAAATATGACATTTAAGTCATGTTTCAAACCAGATCAAAGTGATCGCGCCATTAATTCCGCCAAAATTATCGTAAACGGCAAACTTCACTTTCATAAAGCAGAAGCGATGTAGGCTTCATTTAGTCTAACTACCTCTAATACGATCGCGTGTCACACGGCCGGTTCGCACTCCAAATTTCCCCAAAAACACTCCACAAAACGTCGTATGTGTGTACTAAAGTTTGACTAAGATACGACCTTTTGACAAGCGTAAAGCATGAAAATTCCCCAAAATAGTCGACAAAACGTCGTATGTGTTTACAAAAGTTACTAAGCTACGACTTTTTGATAGTATAAATTTTACCATGAACATACTCCATAAAACGTCGTATCTGTTAACATAAGTCATACTAAGATACGTCTTTTTGACAGTAAGCCTTACCATGAAAATTTTAGTACGTATGTTTTAGTACTTAAGGTTGAAGTTGGCGTGTTTTAGTTGCGATTTGATCACTATCTCCTCGCTTCGCTCGTCGGCTTTTTATGTGTTAAGCATTTGTTGTCTACGTGAGTGTTTGATTGTGGTCTAACTAGAAGTAAGTGATGCAATTTTGGTACGTACCATCGCCCACACTGTTTGTACGTCGGTGGACCTTATGCCCTTTGTAATAAGGTCCACCGATGTACAGTTAGTGTTGTTGTTTGTACGAAATGCGTTTGTTACAATGATAACAATGCTGACTAATCAGAATGTTCAATTGCAAACGTGAACTAGCTTTATGAGCATAATACATGCGTACTATGATTGCATTTATAATTTTTGTCCATTATTTTAGTATGTGTGTACCTACCTAATTATGTAATGTGTTATGTGATCATCCACATTTTTGACAGAGGTGAAATATATTTTTTTTCCTTAGTCTCCCGTTGACTCCGGACGCTGTAAAGGGTTCGAAACGTCGGGTCTCGGGATGTTTTTAAATTCATTTTAGATAAGTATTTCGGTACAATAGTGTTAGTTTTTGTAAACTTATACCTAGTTTCAGTATAAGAACACAATATTATGAATATTTTGAGAGTAGGATAAAATGTGTTAACAAAAATAAAATAAAATTGTGTACCGTACTTGATTAATATAAAATAAATCTAGTAGAAATTTAATAGTAACTGGCATAAAAAAATAACATTGGCAATTATTTTAATGTCATCTAATAAAAATTATACTGCGATTGTATTTTTTGTAACTGTAAAGTACAATGACAAAAATGTAACAGAAAAAAAAAACAAAAGCACATTTTTTTTAATCCTCCCGATAATTCGCAACAACCATTAACCCTAAAACGCGTCGACTAAAAAATAAATATTAATGACACACACACACACATGAACTAACCCTTTTCTTGCGCCCCCATCAAACATATCGGAGGAGAAATTTTACTAATAAATGAGTGTAATTAATCATACAATGTGGGTAGTCGGTGTCGGTAAAAACAGAGGTTATGTGTGGTTGACGGGATCGGGAGAATTAATCTTGAATGTCCAAATTTATATTGACACTAACATTTTCTAATTGTAAAAAATAATACCTATATAAAATATTTTTTAAATTTTGATGATATATGGAAAAAGTTATGAGAAGGTAAGTACAAGTATAGTTTGAGAGAAGAAGAAGAACGAATTGAAATATAAGAAGTAGCATTTTACGAATTCGTCTGCCGTTGTCTCGTACGAATGCGAATTTTCTGACGAGTTGCAATAATATAGGAGTTCTTTTTATACAACAAAGGATCAAAAAATTGGTTACAAAAATATACATAGCCTTAAAACATTATTAAGTCAATTCTGATTTCTCATACACGAAATCAAACGTGGACAATCTATGGAATGCTTCGCAAATACAAATTTATATCGCTGTTTTTGTAGTTTTAAGTCTTTTAAGCTTAAGTTTATGCATGCTGCTTACTTACATGTAGGTAGTAATTAACTTGTTATCGTATATGTTATGTAACTTATGTACATGTATTTAGCGTGCAAATATCCATAGTCATCAAAAATCAATGAGCCATTCACGTCTCCGGGCACATTTATCATCTTAAGCACACAATACGCGTGATTAATTAAATATGTAACGTAGAATCAATATTCATTATGTTTACTAAAGAAGGGGTTTGCCCGGCGTAAGGAACACGGTGTATGAATTATGGAATAAGAATATATGTGAAATTATTTACATTTGACCAGGTTTACGACATTGAAAACATTGAAAATTAGGTAGGTACCAGCAACGACAAACAAAACTTAGGTATGTAAAAATTAAAGACGACGATAGCGAAACTGCTGATAACCCCTTTTTTATGACCATAGTCTAATAGGCTTTTTTTCTTTTTTCTTAGAAAAAAAAATCTTAAAGCCCTGTCTCCGATTCATTGAAATCTCATAAGTGATGAAAAACTCGTATAAAACAGACATGATTAAACATTACTCTCTCCCGAAAATGTACTCCATTTTTGTGACATCGCCACAGACAAAAGCTCTTACATAGACTAAACGCCACTTACCCCTTGCAATATTTTAAACTACCCTCCCCTGTCCTTGGCAATCAATGTCCACCCTATCATGTACTGTTGCGAGCATGTAAAGATTTACTTGTCACTGATGAGGGTTTCGAAAGTAACATATTTTATATTGAAATAATTTGATGTTTGAACGCTAGTGTAAGATGTCTAAAAAGTGCTTTCACGTTTTATGTAATTAGTGAAGTGTTACGTGTTTAGTTTTTATGGAGAAGACAAGATAGACACAATTGGAATTTGGAATTTTTTTTTTAATTAAATGGTTACATTATTCGGTCCCCAGTCCAAAGAAAAGAATAAAGAGGTGTCAAAAATAGGGTACAAAATTATTGTAAATTATAACTTTTAAATACAAATATTATTAATTACCCTCGAAAATAACAAGAAATTCTGACGAACCTAAACATTTTAGCGTCTCTAAAACTATTATCAAAACAACAGTGCATATAAACTCATATAAATCCACCTTTCAAACACATCAAAGTTGATCGAGCCATGTATACACTATAGATACAATGTACATATGTATCAATAGCTGCAATCGACAAAATCCAATCACAACCAAATCAATAGGCATGTACTTATCTAAAAATTTAACCCCCACAACACCCTGCCCAACCCTTCACAAGGAATCTATACCCCGATCGAATTTGATTTTTGCCCTCTCAAATTTGGTCCCTTGAGCCCACACCCTTATAGTAATTATCTATATGTACTAAATAATATACATTAGCTGAATAATGTATAAAGCCCGAATGGTACCCTGGTGAAATTTTGAAGTTCAGATGGTACTTTAAAATGGGGCATTTGTTATTTATAATTTAGTTACAGATGAAGAAATAAATTTTAAAGTGACAAGGAAGGTTGAAATGTCATATGGCAGTTGCTTTCGTGAAAACAGTGCACCAATTTTTGTGGTGAGTAAGATCCCAGATTTCTTTGGAATGAAACCGGAAAAGAGGGTTTAAATATGCGGAACTTTTTATATTTGAGTGTAGACATAGAAGTATAAAGTACAAATACTTTTAATAAAAAAAAAATATTCCTACCTAAAATACTTTTAAATAAGTAACTGGCAATACTTATATTGTTAATTAGGTAAATAATACTTTTCTAATGTAAAAATCTACCTTAAAAAACATCAAAACGTAATAACATACGTAAGTACAATAATAAATAACCAATGCAACCTTTCACCCATTCATAATCTAAAACAAAACACGATCAAAAACAAAAATGGCGGCAATCCGTCCACCCCAGATTAACCCTAACAAGGTGAACAACCCCCGTTTCTTAATATGCAAGTTGGGCCTGACAGCGACTAATGCATGGTCAGTGACGTTTGACAGTCAAATGACAGTTAGTCAAATGAGATTATATATCAAACTTCCGATCAAAGTTGTTTATGGTTTCATATTGCGTCACTCGTTTTGGAACGTACCCTTGAATGCCTAAACTTAATATAAGTTCATTCAACTTGGTTCGATTCAACGATGCTACTGATTTTTAGGGTTCCATTGGCCGGTTTTTTATATTCTCCCTATTTCTAACATAGCCGTAACATAACATGTGATTTGTGCAGTCACGGATTTATTTGTTGAACCAATTAGGGTCCAAGAAAAATTGGTTGTCAATACTAACAATATGAAAATGTCCAATTTAAAGTAAACTCTAAAAGGCTCAACAATTATAGTCCGTGACTGTACCATAAGGCCCCGTTCGCACGGCAGCTTTTTCAACGCGCGTTAAAAAAGCGTTTGAATGACACAAATGGATTACCATGTATGTATTCACACGACAGCGGTGGCGGTTTTTATCAAGCGTTGTTCGATTTTCGACTTTAAGCCTTGGTCGTTAAATCGAATTTAGAGTGCGGACAGATTCAAGTGATTTTTTAACGCGCGTTGAAAAAACTGTCATGCCAATGGGGGCTAAATATAGGTAACCTAACCTAACGAGGTATCTAGGTTATACACTTATCACCTATAGAGGGTGACACATTCAGAAACATTAACTAAAAGTATTCATTAGAAAAATCTGGAAGCTCTCCAAATTCACGTCACTACGAGTTTTATTCTTTTCGACGTCGTTTTCCGTTAATTAAAATTGTCATTTATCAATAGCACGTGTTTCTTAAAAATGAATAAATGAAATTAGCGTGAATTCATTAAAATATATGATTTCAGCAATGGCTACTTTAATACGGTAGTAAGGCACGCTCATGGGTATTGAAATACGTACGATTTTAGCCAACATATGTTTTTTTACACGAGTCTCATAATGACAAACGAGATTTTAGCTTTTTGTAACATAACACAACAAGATACAAGCAAAACACATCAAATCATGTCGAACATATAGAAATATCCTTGATTGTCTATAACCCAATCAAACTACCTGCTTATTTACTGTAAATACCCGAAAAATCACTAATTAATAATTCCAAAGTAAATTCAAACGTATTTGCTCATAAGATGCCTGTCTCAGTTGACAGCTGACATTGACAGCTACTAATGATCAGCGCCATCTATGCGCGCGCCAATTTGATTACGGCGTGCCAATCACGCTATGTTTAGTCGAAGGACTTCTTAATGAATCACCGACTCATAGACAAGATCGTTATCTGTGACGAGTGGTTTTTTTTTATTTCAATGCTGCCGTGGATACAAAGATTTTGAGATGTTATGTTTTATTTTTGGCAAATATAGCTGAAATTTCCCCTGTGTGTGCGTATGCTGCTTACCGACAGTGTTAAGTTTTATAAAAATATTGGCTTTTCATACGATTTAAGCAGCGTATTGCGTCAAAAACATACATTATATAATCAATTAACATTACAAATTCATTTAATGCCATCGAAATAATTCAATACACCGGTAAAAGAGTCGGGTTCTTTATTCAAATAATTCAAATTCAACAGACACGGGCCCAAGTCCATATCCCTAAAATGAATTAAACCACTAATAAAGGTTCTAATAATCAAAATATCTAAATAAAATCTCCAATTTCCACCCGTCCCGAACATAGAATATCTGCTTACGAACTGTACAAATTAATTCATTTGCTCCACAAAAAATTCTCCGACGAACAATAAGCTGAATTTCGTGAAAGGAACCCATACATTGAATACCATTAATTATACGCCAGCGTAATTATATTTGTGTAAACAAAATTACGGTTTTATAAGAAAGTTGAAGTCATTGAAACTGAAGAAACACTTGGTTTTTGTTACTGGTTATGCAAACAATAATAGCGACTGGAATATTTTAGTTTCAAAATCTCATTAAGTAGTGGTCGAAGAAAGTTTATACTCGTTTATTCTTAAGATACTGTATATCTTTAGTTACTAACATTATCCATATTACATAGTTTATCCATAAGTCGTTGGTTATAACTTTAATTCTTTTGACTAGTTGTGGTAGTTGCCATTCCAATTACTTATGACGTCACTGGTATCACTAAATGCTAATCGGTGTTTTACAAATCGTTCCATTTCACGGCTTTTTCCGATAATTATTGTAAAAATGTATGATTTATTAATATATTAGGTAATGTCGCAACCTTTCTTTAGTATCTCTTTACTCATTTTAGTCACAAAATATACAATCATACATCTATAAGTTTCAAAGACATTTTGAACAACAACAGAAAAACAACAACAAAAAACAACAACAACACAAAAACACAACAGAAAAACAGCAGAATTATATATATTTTTTGTTCCATTGTAATTTAACCTGTCTTATGTACAATAAAGTGTTTAGATACATACATACATACATACATACATACATACATACATACAACAGAGCGTTCGTGTCAATACGACCAAAACATTTCTTTATCGAATCAAACCATTCACCACTCCTAAGCTCCGTCTGCACACAAAATTTAGCCAAATCTCATGCATATTTATAAACTAAGTATGTATATTATTTAATATTTGTTTGTCTGTGTGAGTAGGGAGGGTCTTAATAGCAGATATTCAATCAAAATCAACCCCTTCTCCTGTCCGATATCTTTGCTCGATGCATCTCCCCCCGTGTTTTGTTTTATTATACACGCGCTGCTCCGTGGATTCGCTTGCAAATTTGTCGGATTTGTTACATTTTGTTACAATGTTGGGAAAGTGAGAGTAATTTGTAAAAGAAAGTTTAACTACACTACAGTTACAGTTAGACCAACAAGTCTGCAACGAGTTTGATAGCCCACGCAGTGCAAGTGTTATTTTAAACGTCATACTGTTATGAAATTATGACATATAAATAATACTTCCACAACGTATGCTATCAAAATCGTAAAGACTTTTCTTGGTCTAATTCTAGGTACTACACATAGGAAAAAGACGGCTTATACAAAGTTCAAATTCGAGTCGCCGAGCGATTGACGCGTCTGCCACGAATGCTGAGGACGCTGGTTTGGTCGCTCGGACGCTAGTTCGGTTGCTCGGACGCTGGTTAGGTCGCTCGGACGCTGGTTTGGTCGCTCGAACGCTGGCCTATCCTTGGGCACAGGAAGCCTTGGTCACTTTTTGTCGTATACGACATCTATTACAGTTTATATATTTAAAACAATATACATCTTATTTAAAGTGGGTTGCGTCAAACACATTTCACGAACTGATCAATGTTAAATAGGGCGACGACAGAACTGTCAAACTTTCAAACAATTTTAACGAACTACTTGACAGACTGGTGCAACCGATGGTTAATCAAGAAAATCTGACAAATAATTCTAAATATTTCAGCTTCACTAAAACTACAAAATATCTTATAACTGATTATAAAGTTAGTCGAGTAACGTATAATTTGGTTCGGATATTGAAAAGATCCGCCGTTGTGAACGCGGGTTCTTTGCAAACATTTGCATATGAATTACTTTCACGTTCCAAAGAAACAGTAATTACAGTATTTAAAGGGTTAGATTTACTTAGTCAACTTTTTATTGTAACTCCACCAATGGCTCATGTACAGACATTCGATTTTAGGGGGCAAAATTAAATGAGAGGAAGGGAGTTCCTATATCGATAACATCAATTATCGATGCTTTTCCCATGCCCTAGTGATCGTGATCGCTCTAAGGGTGAATCAACTTATTCTTGTCACTAGTTGCCATGGTTACGGTCTCCTGGGTCACTCTTAAAATACTACTTATTTCGTGTTTAAATGAACTAAATTTGAATTTTTTGGTAGTTATAAAGCCTTTCCATAATGGAACATCTACTAAGCACGTTTGTAGAACATGGTACAGCAGTTCTAATAAACTATGCTACTATTGTTTCCTGGCTGATGGCACAGAATAACAACAAGAAATAGTTGATCGACCCGTTTAAGTCATGTACTTACTAAAAGAACCAATTTAGGTAAATCACTTTTTATTTTAAGGCAATAACTGTAGTAATCCTATTCTTTATTAGTTTTATTCTCAATCTAATTAAAACTATTTTTTCCCCACCTACGCTCCTTTAATTCTTTACAACATAATAATCTTTATTACTATTTCATAGTACAAGTTACACTTAAAAATTAACCAAACCAATTAAATTTACTAAACGTACCCGCCACCTTGCGTACCGCAAACCGATCCAAAACAAAGGCCAGACGGAAAAAAAATACATATAATGCTTCAGTGCCCGTTACCCGTATCGTACGAATAAATCTTGCGGGCAGTCTGGCTCATATAGTATATGTTGCATATAAAATATTCCCTTTGATTCCGATGATAATTTCAGACTAGGCAACGTTAGCAAAAACGGCGCTACACAAAAATTGCACGCAATCTTTTGTGCAATAGTTTCTGTTTTGTTTTTAGGCATTTTGGCAGATTTGTAGCGGGATTATGTATCCCCTAATGAGATAAACATCGTCTAGGGCACAAAGAATATCCCTTAAAGGGATATCTCCCTTTGGATGAGATCGCTGATGATCCCAAACAGAAAATTCATTGGAAATTATCTGCACTCTGAATTATCTGATTAACTCTTTCTCTCATTCCGCTTCTTTCCTTTCTCATTTGCTTAAAATTTCGTTTGAAATAAGAACACGCGTTGTTCAAATGTTTTTTAGTCTGTGTTTGGAAAGTCAACAGACGTTTTTTCAAATTTCGAACGACTGATGCTTTTAAAAAGTACTAGTTCTTTAAGTATAAACGCAGAATTTGAAAAAGGAACGATTTGTTTTGTCGGAATTCATATTAGGAATTCAAATCAATAGACGTCGTTTCAACAATGCGACGCGAAATACCGCAGAGAGGAACTTTTTCCGCCTGAAAGTTGTGTCTTTCCCGCTTTGTACAGCAATCATATATTTGTAAGGATGCTCCGCTGGCGGTGCCGACCGTACTCTGATTTCCGAAGCGCTTTGATACCAACTTTTAAGCAGCATTTTGACGTATATTGCATTTCCGCGTACGTTTAATTTCATATTTGTTTTAGAATAGTTCACCGTAAATCTCGTAGGGAAAATCAGTTGGGTTTGCGATTAAACGTCACACGATCGCGCCAATAACACTTAAGTTCTAGTTATTTCTATTGTGTGCACCCCAGCGGTCGCCCCTCGAAAAAATAATAAATTATTTTAGTTAGTATGCAAATACGAGTCGATATTTTAAGCAACCCCATTGTTGCATGTTCGATGTCTATGGTTTGGACTTTTTTTTAAATTGGAGCGCATTCGGATTCGGCTCCGGATTCTTGTTGTTTGAGAACCCTAAAAATTATCGGTTCGCCGACCCTTAAACGGTAATCTAGATCTGTGTGTGTGTGTGCGGCAATGATATTTAATTCGAAGGGTAGAATATTCACATCGATTTTAATTTTATGCGCGCATCCCGTCTCCGAGTGTTAGCTATCTGTTTTTTATGTAAATACTCGATCTCTTATTCAGACGAGCGGCCATTTTGCCTTTTCCTTTTGCGTTCCGATTTATTGTTTAGACGTTTGAGAATTTTTATGAAGATACGTTCCGTTTCACGCAGTTGTGAAATCACTCGGTGTTTATGTGTTGTGCATTAGTTTTGTGGGACGCCATTTTATGGGTGTTTTAATGGTGTCACTTTAATTTCGTATAAATATTTTTTAATCGATTTTTACTCTCCACGAGCAAGACATTCTTAAATACCTTAATATTAAGAATATGACCCCGTTCTAGGAATATAATACATAATATCAAATTTCATCAGATTTGATCGAAACATAATTGTAGTTTTTCTAATAGTTAATAATGGAATAACTATCCAATATATCCGTAGATAACGCGATGGAGAGAATCGTTTTATTCATAAATCTAAATGGATATCTCCACTTTAATATGGATCCCAATATGCGCGTTGTCAAGCATGAATACGCAAATATGACTATATGAATCCATATAAATATTCACATTAATGCACACCCCAGGCGTTACCGCAAAATTAATATACGGGCTTCGTCAAAAATCATTATATTTTATGGGAGGCCAAAATAAATGACGCTTATACGGTTGTCTGTGAAAGTTTATATTCAAATTTGCCGTCCGTAGGTCCGTCTCCGAGGATCAATTTACATATTTTCACAGGTTTCCACGATCACGCTTGACGCCCGCTTCGATCCAAATCGACCATAGACAATGTTCTAAATTCAAATTATTTACGGTGCGTTCGAATTCATTTGTTTTGTTTCTGCGGTAAAGTTTGGACGTTCGTATTTCGAATGCCGTGGCGAGGTATCGTTGTATTTTGAAAGGGATGCTCGCAAAGTCGTATCCAAGTTGGTATTTTTAGTTGTAAAACTGACCTTGACTTAAGTTGATAGAGTTTAAATCCGCTTAAACGCGGAGCCGTGATACGAGCCCGCGAGAGTTCATCCACCATTTGACCTAATTAGTATCAAAATTTCCAGCCAGTGTTTTCGCGGCAATAGACAACAACAACTTTATTTTCTTTTAAAACATAATTACGCTCGGGACAATGAAAATTCCAATTATTTCGAACAAAACGCGAAACTAAATAACGAGGGTGCTCACAAAGAGGAACAAATAAATAAACATATTTGTCTTAATATGGCGGCATACAACCCGCAAATTAATTCCAAAGGAAACCGAATGTCAAAAATAACTTGACGACACAAAGAAAACGTATTTGCTTTTAATTTAATTAATGTTTGTTTGGTAGGAAGTTGTTTGTATTGTAACGTATCGGGCGATTTGTGTGCACAGATACCCACACACGTGTATCGCTTTTCTTACATTTATTACAAAAGCATACAATCATACATAACAATATCTCATTCTATTTTGAAAATACTTAAAATGTATTTCGATTGAAAATAAATTAAGCTTAAAGTCAATCAAGTATTTGTGCATAAGTCAAGGCACAATGGTATGTCTAAATATTTTAAAATTTGTCAGTCATGCCAATATAGGTTTCCAAACTAACTATAGACATAAAAGGTAATTTCCGCACGCTGTCAACCGAGCCCCTCCACACGCAAAACTAATACAAAACTAAACCCAACCAAACTAAAATCAAATCAAAACTTCTCCAAAATCGATTCCCAAACGCTAAGCGCATTAATATTACAAAATTTGATTATCCTATAAAAGATTCGGTCCATAAAACTCATAGTTGTAGTGCCGAATATACGAATTAGATCTCCCTCCCCCCTCCCCCCTACACCCTAGCACCCGTTCGGTTGCCATTCATTTTCATAATAAAATGGCAACAAACGGCTCAGGTAACAAAATATGAAGAGAGAATCGAGATTTATACGAACGCGATCTTATTTTGATAAATGTTACGATATTTCGGTTGGGGAAAAACATCTTCGGTCCTATAGCTGTGGTGTAATGCTGGCTGATTACAATTGGCGATAAAAAAAAACATTTTGGCATAAAAAATCGAACTCCATAAAATCCTGTTCGAATTAGTTAAAAAGAGCGTGTGTGTCACTGGCTGAATTTAAATGGTGCCACAGATTAAAAAAAAAAATAGTGTTCTAATTCGTAATTCGAAATATCGGCCGCCAACGCCACACCTCGCAGCCGGAGGAAGGGCCCAATCAATCTGTCTGTATGAGATACAGCCTCAAAATCTAACTATTGTTCACGAATAGGGAAATTTCCATTTGGATTTATTCATTTGTCTAGCCCATTGTCGGCATCCCGGCGATTTGAGTTATTGTAATAAACTGCTTATTGCAATATTTTGATCATCGGACGCGTTTGAATTCCGAACGCTAAAAGTTGCCAGTGATAAAAATGGGCACTTAAAAAGTTGCAAATTAAAATTAAATTAAACGGATTGAAATTAATAATCGACTGGAATATTAATTCGATTATAAATCCGATCGTAACGGCGTCCGTAAAATCCGCCATTGTAATAAATTTAACGACGAATACCGATAAGAATCGTTGACGCAATTTTCATAGATACGACTCAATTAACAATTGGTTTCAATCGGGGTGCCGTCTTGGTACAATAAAGTGCCTCCCCGGGGTGGCTGTATTATTTCTGTTTGTAATATTGCGGTGTCAATTACGCATATTGAAGTGAGAGAATATATTACTGGCAGCTTTGTCATGCCGTTTTATACGTCTTATCGATTTCGTCTATGGTGCCTTCGCGCGCTTATAGCTGTCATTTAGGCGCGGCTTCTGTGAAACAATAAGCTGTCTATGGTTTATTAAAAATGTTTGACATATGTGTCAGAAATATTCGCAAACATGATGAGACTTTTATCATTCAACTTTTAAGATGTGAGGTATTTACTTGCGTTTAATTTAAGGATAAAGTAAGACAATAGTCTTCGAAGTCTGTATATTGTATAACCTCGACTCAAAGTAAAAAAGTTTTTCACCCATGTGAGTAAACATTGTTAGCGTAATATAAACAAATCAAACACTCGATCACATTGAACAAGCTTTTACCCCAAATAAGTAAACAAACAAATCAACAATAACCCAATTGTGGTTACGAAAAAAAAACGTCACCCTAACAGTATTAATATCAATCTATCAATAAAGTTCAATAGAGGCGCGACAATTGATCAATAACCGATAAAAAATACCCTATTTCCTCCCCTTATCTATGGTTGTTGTGATTCGAATAGAGACGTCTATTGAATTATTTCTTTTTAATCGATTGTATCGGTATCGAATCGGATTAATAGGGCGTTCGGTTATGGGGTTGACGCGTCATCGATTAGAATTAATGCATTAAATTAATTCTATTGAGGTCTTATAATTTTTACGCACATTTATATCGTGTTTTATTATTGAAATGTATTTATCAAAATCAACAAATATTTTCAAACTAATAGAAACGGTAACATTGACATAATACTAAGTATTATGTAGGTACGCAAATCATCAAGCAAATTAAGAAAACTATGCTAACATTTGTTTTTAATCCATTAATAAGTAATTGTCCTCAACTTTGCCAAATTCGCACCCCAAAATCCATTACACAAGGAACTCGATTCTTCGATTCGAATTTGGGCCATTATACACTAGTAACTCAGCGTCTCAACCTCGTCATAAGACTCCGATCCACATACTTAATTGTCCCCCCCCAAACAATAGGGTGGGGGAGATAGAAATCGTATGTTTTCGGGACAATTCGTTCGTGAAATCGTCTCCGATAAGAATTAACGGCTGTGTACTAATTGAATCTACAATTGATTTCTGTGTGTGTGTTCTAATTCTAATTGATTTGTGGATGTGTGCGTTCGTTAAATAGTGTTTGTTTTGAGATGTGAATATTGACAGACGTTTGTAGGAAGGGCTTTGATTTCTTCGGTAGGTAGCGAAAATATTATCGATGTTTTTTGATTAAATTCTTTGAGTATTTTGAGCAACAACATTATGAATTTAAGCTGTTGTGAGACATACTAACATTGAATAATTTTACGGTTTAGACTCACTTATTTTTAGTCACTCGCGCGACATGTTTCGGAGGGCCTAGCTCTCCTTTCTCAAGCACTAACAGTGCGAGCAGCGTTCACGACGGCCGTGTATCGCGTACTGTTAGTGCTTGAGAAAGGAGACCTAGGCTCTCCGAAACATGTCGCGCGAGTGACTAAAAACAAGTGAGTCTAAACCGTAAAATTATTCAACAACATTTTGGTTTAAATAATTTTAGGTTTAGGCACGATTATCACTTTGACATTAATCAGTTTTTCGTCTATATAAATACATACTTTAATTTTTTTTTCATATGCGTGGTATGTTTTCTTAGCAATGTAAAGGGTGTTATGCTATCATGTGTTTCTTTGTTGTTGACGAAGCAGCACCGCCCACAATCTTTCTGATTTGCCTTAAGGTTGACTGGTAGAGAATGTCTTATGGTATTAAGTCCGCATTTTGTACTATAAGGTTTCATTTAGGGAATAAGGGTCAGATAAATAAATACGCTCAATTTTGCTATAAAACACGACTGCAATTTAAATTTTAAACCTCGAAGATCGTTGCCGTGGCGGTTTCAAACTTTTCTGTCACCTCACCTCATCGAAAATTCCAAAAACAATACAAAAGAGGGACGCGAATTTCAGAATAATGGTATTTATGTGCTACATTGGTTCCCAGGGAAATCACTAAGTTCACAGCGACACGGTTCTAAGTGAGCGCACCCTGGCTCCTTTTACTACCTTCGCACGTTAAGAAGGGGTGAATATTATTTGGGTTTATTAGTTTGCTGGTGAAGTGTAGTTCGAGCATATTTTGGATTTGGAATTAATATTACATTTGGTTTAATCAATCAGCGTACAGATAAACCGAATTATATATATCTTAGATCGCACTGAAAGCTAGAATAAATTAACTTAAAAGCCTAAGGGCCTGATTCGAATTTTGAAATAAAAATCTATTAGATATCTTTTAGACATCACCAAGATACGATAACGATATGCTTAAGATCTAACCTGTCAAATTTTGAGATACTCTTGAACTTAGAGATCCAATTCACATCTAATAGATATCTTACTCTATCTAACGTAAAAGTGACATTGGTTGCCCGAATTGCGCTGCAAAAGAGAACTAGTTGATATCTAAACTATAACGTATCTTGAATGGATCTAGTACGTGTCTTATCTTGTGAATATCTTGAAGTTCGAATACGGCAGTAAGGTTACAAGGAAACAAGAAAGTAAGAAGTATTAAACTGTACCTACGTAATAAATACTTAGCTAAATCCATGTGCTAGCTATCACATTGATGCATTAAATTAAAGTGTGACAATAAAGCTCTACATAAATGTACGTACATGTACAGACCTAACCGTTTGGTCCTACGCAATCGTCTATAATAGTAGTACTTGGCCCTTCGCACTATGGTTAGCAGTCGTTTGACGAGCTAGTAATAGCTGTTTCGACCGTTATATTCTATTGCACAATTGATTCCACATTTGAAATTAAACGTATGAATTTGGATTTCGAACACAAACATAAGGGGGAAGAGTTTTCGTTATACTGAATAACAATTGCAACTTCTATTGCATTGTGCCACATTTTTTTTAAATTTCGTAAAATAATAGCATATTTTTGGTGTACAAAATAATTTTAGCCTCTGTACAAAGACTATAATCCCATAAATAGTTACATAGATACTCAGTGGTTTAGTTTATACAGCCTATAAGAATTTCATAGATATTTGAACGCAATATCATTCTTCTAAAATCTAAAGCAAAACCCTTTGAAGTCCCTAAATATGAATTCCCAATACACGCAAGGTTACCGTCGCATTAAAAAATCGATATCAAAAGAGCTCACAATTAAGACCGTCGCATCCCTCAAATATCAAGACGTCATATAACACTGCAGATTTACAAATGGATCCTTAAAGCTATAGAAACAAGGGCGAGTTTAGCTTGAGGGAGCGTTTGCCAAAAGCAGATAGTAATACAAAAATGGGGAAGGGAGGGCAATTTGGGCAATATGCAAAGGGTGGGTGATTAGGCCGTGTGTGGCGATGCGCGTCTTATGCCCGCATTACCCTTTCCTTCCGATAGCTGCCTTTGTGGCACTTATCTGGGTTCTGTGGTGACTGTGACGTCATATTCTTCTGCCTTTGATTCGTGGCCCGTGACGTTTGGTGATTAGGAGTAATATTGGAAATGTCAAAGGATTTTTCAGAAAAAAAAGAAACTGGCATTTTAAAAAAAAAGGCAGTTGAAAAGCTGCTTTAGTCAACTGAAAGTAAAAAAACCATTAAGATTTTACATTATTTTTGAACCAACGACTGCTTTATAGCTATAGCAAATAAGCTTAATTAGCACTTTGTTTAAAAAAAAAGGTTAAAATCTTTTTACAGTGCATATGGCGCTACTTAACCGCACTAGTGCGATAATGAGCACATTACGTAACTATTTATAAAAAAAATTAATTGCCACATTTAACCCCAAAACGACGTAGGTGCATAGTAAAATTAAAGTCAATAAAAAGAAAATCAACTCCGCTCAGTCGGTTAAACATTCATATCAATCCGAGTAAAAATATAAAACCACAGCGAACGTCCTTACCAAAGTATTCACTATGAAATGGGTCCACCATTTTACACGTTTACGTCCAAATGCCGCGGTAATACGTCCACATTCTGTGATCATTTCAACGCTATGGCGGCGCAATTATAAATAAAATTGACATTAATTGCGGTTATTTTTAATGTGGGTTAGCTGTTTCTAGGAATGTTGTGGTACAGTCAGCTTTCCATTTCCAAATAGATATTTTATATTACAATACATTATCATATAAATTCTAAATGAGAATTTAATGTGATGATAACTAAATTGTAAAAAAAAACCTATTTTCGTATACAAGATGTAACAAAAATAATGTGGATCAGGTTAAAGGCACATTCGGACCATTCGGTATCGTGTAATGATCAGGAAAAACAGAAAAAAATTGTTTGCGTCAAAAAAAAATTTCTCCTATCTTTTCCTAATCAGACCACGATAACAAATATGCCCATCCACTACTTTTGTTACACCTTGTAAAGATTTACTTCGAGTTAACATAAAATTTTACGCCATAAATAAAATATGGAGAGTCAACTTTTATATACAAATATGAGAAATTAAGGTCCCTTCTTAATATATATACTTTACAGTACCAATATCGCTAGCATATATCTGCACTCACAAAAGGGGTAGTCCACATTTTTTCAATAAAAAACCAATTAGTACAAACTTAATCAGTTATTAAGTTTTCTATTACACGCACTTACTAGAATAATGGTCTGTCAACTATCATTAGCACCCATACAAGAGCCATACAAAAATACCATACAAGCGTGCAATTATCACATCGCAACCCAGCGCGGCCACTCGCTCAAAGACGCCGCGTTTTTTCCACTCACAATTACGCGGTTTAATAACTCCGCTATTATAGTTATATGTGATATCGTAGTTATGATAGGAGAATGTAGTTACCTGTTTAAATTAAATTTCAATTGCGAAATTGAATTTTTGCAACTAATAATTTGAACGTGAAATGAACTATGAAGATGATGACAGTGTTTCATTGGAGACTATCAAGGAATAATTTGAAATAAGGTTGTAAAATGGTTTATTAAAAAACTGGTTAAAACCGAGGTGTAATTAAATTACGTCGAATATGTACTACCTTGATTGTATAGGTACAAGATAAATTATCAACTGAAATAGATGTATTTAACTACAGAAAAAGTGACTAAGCCGTCCAGTGGCAGTGGGTAGATACGGACCAGCGTCTTCAGGTTAATAATTTTCATATATAATGCCGGTCAAACAACTTTGTCAGTAGAAGAAGGCGCGAAATTGAAATGTTCTATGGGACGATGAGTAACCCTTCTCGCCTACATTTTTTAAATTTGCCGCTCTTTTCTACTGACGGAAATGGCTTGACAGACTATAGTATAATAGGTCACTTGTTTCCAAAGAGGTACAAGTAAAACTTAAAGTTTTAGGCGGTTATTTTTTATTCGTTCTATCTTCTTATATTTTCTTTGCCCACGATTATGCAGCTAGTATGCAAGTGCTGTAGCGGGCTTAGTGGTAACGGTTATGGGTTCAATTCCTGACTAGATAATTTCTAAATAGAGTTGATAGAATAATACAATTAGAATGGGAATCTTAGTTCATTATTAGGTATACAGTATGTTAAGTAAGACATAAAAAACCTAATGGCGAGTAAAAATGTGTCAGAATCTACAAGGTGGCCCAAAATAAAGTAAGTAGAACATATTTTATAAAATGTCATTACACTACGAATAAGTACGATCGAAACAGGTATGTATCTGCCCGAGAAACGAGATGGATTAGATGTGTTTGTGTCACAGGTGATGTCTTTGTTTAACGTATCTTAAAGTTCAGCCCAGGCGGCCTATGTCCAGCAGTGGACGTCCTCTGGCTGATATGATGATGATGACGATGATGATCTTAAAGTTCGAATCGTGCCGTGTATGTGTGCGTGTGTGGTACGTGCGTGAGATATGCACCAATCACCAAGACGATCATCAAGGTCGTATCAAAACCATAAAAATCGTTAAATTCGAATCTATCTCCAGGTACGTGTATAATATCTTAAAAGGCCCCGTATGCCCGTATCCCCCTGTTTGCTCCTTAATGTTTTATTGCTGTGTGCTTAGTCTAATTACAAAACTCGGCTAATGACTAATATCGAATTGTCTTTGTTCACCCCTTCGTTAAGCTGCGCCCCCACTTTCGACATACGAAAGTTAATTTCGAAATTATCGATTATGTTTTTAAGATTTGACATTTTTTACTTTTTTTGAAACAGTTGAGTTTTTAAATGTCAAGGATTTAACACAGAAAAAAGGACAATAAAAATGTATTACAAAGTAAAGTACACAGATCAAAAGTAAAAAAAAAAACAACGGGTTGCAATCCAGGAGTGCCGGCAGAAGTGAAAATTCAATGAAATTGTACAGTTTTTCAATCAGGTCACGTGTCCGTCTTACGTCTTACGAGTCTTACGGTCACGTGACTTGTCGCGAGTGTAACATTTTTTCCCCATCACAAAAAGTGCACAGCGCCGCTAAAGAAGATTTCACTTCAAAAAATATTTTATTGAATACGTACCTACACTATAATTGAATGTACAAGTAGGTAGGACCCTGTCACCGAAAAAACGAATGCTTTTAAAAAATTTATAACCGGAACAGAGTTTTACAACCCTACCAAACTTAAAAAAATCCGCTGAATTCCAGAAAATATCGCAACAAAATCCCTCTAATTAATAACCCGCAAAACAAAACAACCAATCCGAATACCGAAACTTAAAAAGCAGTAGTGCCAACCGAGCGAAACGTCATAATTCCATCAATTTCCGGGCTGGCAACACCGGGTAATAGGGAAGTCATCGAGTACGCGCCAGTTGTCAAGCCGAGCAAAGGTTTGGCTGTTTGCTTTGATTCCATTGCCTCGATGACAAAAAGTTAATACCAGAGTTTCGATGTTCCAAATGAGCGTGTCTTTGGTGCGCGGAAATTGCATATCTCGATGACTGTCAGAAATGTGCGTTTATTTTGAAGTGTATTCAGAATTTGTCGTAAATATTGCAAATTTTGTAACAGCTATTTAGGGTGAAAATCTGAGCAGTAAAATTCGTATCTGACGTAATGAAATAGATGGGTCAAAAACTTTTTTAGTATTAGACATGCGACTTTCGTCTGGACATCCTACAATAAACGAACTAGCCTTTTCGTACTTCATCCTAATAAGCATGTTAAAATCTTTTACTTCTTAAACTGTATGATGTTAGTCTTAAAAAATCGTATCCAAATCTTAACTTTTATAGTGTTCAAAAAAGTTGCCGGGTTTTAAGATAGCACTTTTTTCCAATTTGTACATAAAATATCAGACTTGATATATGTACATTCGCCCACATTCTAAAACTAGGCAAACTCTAATTATCATAGACAACGAAACCAGTGACGTCACGCCACGCAACCATAACCTCGCCGAAACTCGCGCCGTCCATATCGCACACTTAAATTACAACTAGAAAGTTGGACACATAAATTAAGCAGAAATGTGATGGAGACCAGATAGCGAGTCGAAGCGGAATTAAAATAATTATCTTGATTGCAGTTTTGGGAAGCGCGGCTAGCTGCAATGCAATGCAATGCAATTGGAATAGGAAAAACGTGGAGGTTTTAGTAGATGGTGGCGCGAGTATACATGATAAGTTGGGTAGGTAAGTAACTAAATGTATTCAGTTAAAGTGTTCGCGTTCTATTAAATCGTGATTGAAGAGTCCATGTAAGTGCAGATTACCTTGTAAAGTCAACATATCTTGGAAAACAAATGTGGCAATAGTTATTTGTGCAACAAGGGAGAAAAGTTCAATATTTCCTCGAGTATTTATTTTGAGCCATGCACGCGACAAATTCTACATAATATAGATACACGTGCATACAGTTTATTGACTTCCTAATTATGTACTTACAGGCTACTTAGGCACTTCTTTATAAATAACATGTAAGTAGCTGAAAATGGAAACGGGTAAATTATTACGTTTTGTCCACTTAATATAATATATCTTTCTGTCACTACGTTTCTGAATAAAGTACTCGCCGCAAACATTTCGTGGCTTGTTTAAATAAAAACCTTATTCGGCCTTTTAATTGCACCGAAACAATAATTTATAGTTGCTTGCACTTTTTTCCACCACCGTGGCTTCGGCCGTTATTCAAAATTATCTACCACGATATCGGGCAACACCCCCCGACCAAACTTGATGATATATGCGCCCTAACAACGTAAGAAACGAAATTCGCGCCATTTTTTCCTTAATCCCAAGTGACGTGTACAATTTAATCACAGACTACGAAAATTTTGCAGCATTTTTATGGCTGGCAACACCTTAATGAACATTTCGTACTGGCCAGTAACACATTAACTTTGTTATACCGAATTAAAGCTCTCTTAATACTCATAAAACGCCGCTTTTCTTTTTCTCGGAATTCTTTATTCAAATCTTTCACTAGTTTAACTTCAAATCAGGAACAATATCGACCCTTCAGTGATGTGAAGTTATTACCACAACAAGCAAAACTTAGTTTTCCATTCAGTTTTATAACTGCAAACGATAGACAGGCTATAAATGAGGTTTCAAACTTATAATTGCTTCATTTCGAAGTCGGGAACGACTATTGCATACGGATTGTCTATGCCATAATTTATTTTCAGGTACAATATTTTCATAAGAGTATTTAAAACTGAGTTTTCCTTTTCTATCAACAAGACTTGCCCATCATTTATAATAAAAAAATTATGAAATTCAATACCTAGATAAAGCCAATATGGCAAGAACACCATGAGCAAGCATGTTATCTAAGTCTATAATCTATGGCCACGATTGCCAACTTAACGGTGAAACTTCAATCGAAAAAAGAACAACTCACTAATCGAACGCTCACGGCACTTTGTAATTCGTTTTTCAAACACGAAATCCAGTCGAGACTGACGTAGACAAATCAAAAGTGCATAGACAAGTTGCCGCCAGTTTTTGCCGCGCCTCAACGTCAACGGGGCCATATTTGCGGATGTCAAATTCCAAAAACAAATTAGCATTCGATTTTCAACTCTGTTCCCAACCATAGACTATTTATATTTGAGAATTTAATTTTTGCAATGCATTCCAACTGACACCTGATTGATGGTCATGACGTTTTTTGTCAATCAAACTCGTGTTTTGTAAAAGCATTTCACTCAATTGTTGTAAATATTTATGAAATTCAATGCGTGACGGATGTCGTGGCGATTCGTTAAAGCGGATATTTCCGCATTTTAATTCCTGTAAAGCCAAAGCTTATTCCAAAAGCGGATAGTAGCGAATCTCTTTGCTGTCCGACTGTTCAATCATTCACGTCATTTATCATTTTTCCCCGAAATGAAACTGGCCTCGTCAAACTAAGCAGTCACTGCGATAGATACGTAAAAAAAAAGTTGAGCCGAAGTTCCGGGCGGAGAGGCGTCTTTTTGTGCGCTGTACCGGATTCCTGTTTGAATTTTCGCGTTCTGAATTCGAACGTAGCGGTTTGAATTTCGCCGGTTAATATCGGTTCGACCCCATGTTTGGTCGGTTTGACAGATCGCCGACATGAAATCTACTTTTCTGGCGGCAAAATGGCGTATTATGCTTTTTTCATCCGTTCCCTCGTCTTTCATCACTTCTTTTGTGCGCCCGAATTTGTAACGACGATGCATTGTCAAAGAGAATTGGTTCGTTTTTATTACTTTATTAGGTGAGTTGTCTATTGGCAATTTGGGATCGGTCTGTGTTTCCGTTTGTCATTTGCGTTTCTTTGCGTGAATCAGTCGATCAATCTACAAAGTAAACTGGTTTGTTGACAATTCTTAACTCGTTTACGATAAGATAAATTGAAAGGTACTTTTCGACAGGCTTTATCTAAAGAGTTAAAAAGTATGTAAGTACTTTTTAACCCGGCGATATTGCGGCAAATATTTTAATGAACTACGGCTGGCGTACCTACCTGTGTGGCGTGGCAAAGCGATGTCATTCAAATGAAAACAATTTGAAAGACGCTGTAAATACTACTTTATTAAAGAGATTTTTCGAGTACTAAAGATGTTTCTATCCATATTTTGCTGTACGTATCACATATTCATCAATCTTATCTACTCAAAGGTGAACTGGAAGAGATCCCTTAAAAGGATAAGTACGCCGTGGTACTGCCTATTCTGTGCCATATTTGTGTTAAGAAATAAAGAGTTAACCCGCCGAACGTCCACCATACAACAAATTGATGCAACGCAATTTGACCCATATTGATCTGTAGTAACACACGTGTGATACTGAGTCGCTACGACCCAAGAGTTAACACATGTGTGATACTGAAAATTTTAGGGCGCTCCACGGGTTAATACATTACATACATATTTTGCAGAATTTATACAGATGTAACTACAAATGTCTATTTCTACGTATCCGAAGTCCCATAATCGCCCCCCCCCCCCTACTCCGGAGACAGGGGGGATTTACTGCACTCGCTAACTATTTGCATGCACAAAGAATGCACTATTACGGATAATATATCGCGGTGGCTTATCTTCTTGTAGTTTCTGTAAAAATGGCGGGGGTTTTCAAATGATAGCACTTTGACATTAATGTGGGGTTTCAGAAGTGCCTTACTGCCATATTCGAACCTCAAGATATTCATAAGAGACGACACGTACTACATCCATTCTAGATAGGTTATAGTTCAGATATCAACTAGTTCTCTTTTACAGCGCAATTCGGGCAACCAATGTCACTTTTACGTTAGATAGAGTAAGATAAATCTATATATTAGATGTGAACACCGTACAAACGTCTCCATACTTGAAGAACTTAAGGTGAAAGAGAGGCTCTCAGCTACGGTCAGAGCGCGTATCCTCAGATACTTCGGACATGTGACGCGACGTGGAGAGCAGGCCATGGAGAGACTTGTTGTCCAGGGACGGGTCAATGGCTGTAGGTCAAGAGGACGTTCCCCAATGCGTTGGACGGATCAGATAAAAGCCCTTACCAACACCCCACTTAACACATGTGCCAGAGAAGCATCTGCCAGGGACAACTGGCGTAGAATCGTTCGTCGTTCAACGTGACCACGACTGCTCTGTCAAGAGTAATTCGACGGAGAAGAAGATGTGAATTGGATCTCTAAGTCATATCCTGTGGAAATCGTTCAAGAGTATCTCCAGAATCGCGCAAATGTCAAATTTGACAGGTCAGATCTTAAAAATATCGTTATCGTATCCTGGTGATGTCTACAAAGATGTCTAAAAGATGTCTGTTTCAAAATCCGAATCGGGCCCTTAGTTTAGTCATAACAACAGTATATTTGTGTCATGTAGCGCCACTTGCACCATCCCACTAACCCGGGGTTAACCGGTTAAACCTGGAGTTACCACGGTTACAAGTACTATTTGACACTGGGTTAACGGGTTAACCCCGGGTTAGTGGGATGGTGCATGTGGCCCTTGGGGTTAACTATAAAGACTCTATACTGCCCCATCCGAACTTTGACATACGTCAAAACGGCTAGATACGATAT
Source organism: Cydia fagiglandana (assembly GCF_963556715.1). Taxonomy (NCBI): domain Eukaryota; kingdom Metazoa; phylum Arthropoda; class Insecta; order Lepidoptera; family Tortricidae; genus Cydia; species Cydia fagiglandana. The sequence continues at coordinate 1,230,199 of NC_085951.1, read as the reverse complement.
GGATTGGATATGTCAGAGTCAAAAGCGACGTTTGTGTTTGAAGAAACGTCACATTTGACACTGACATATCCAACATTACATTAAAGGCCCCCCCACATCTAGCGTCTTTCGAGCGGCGGCGTTTACAACTCTATGGCCGAACGTCGACGCAACGTCGACGCAACTGAGCAGCGACGTAATTTTCCATAACGCTGACCAGACGCCGACGCTCGAAAGACGCTAGATGTGGGGGGGGCCTAACACGTTCACAGCTACGGTCGTAGCGTAGCCGATAACATGGGTTTCCCGGTACGTATCGTGATTAGCGCTGAATGAGTTAATAAAGTATACTTATGCTAGGCATTTTAAAAGTTCACATACCTTTACATTACGTTTTACAGTTAATCAACAGTCCTAACTACGGTTTAACCGTTGTTAAAGATGTTTACAAAATTAGTAAAAGTGTAATGGGGGCGGTCACGCGGTAGGGCTTCAAAAGGCGGTGGGGCAGGTATTAGCCGAAACGGAAAGTTACCGCCTCGATGTTTTTATTGTACTACTGCTTGGCACAAGCGGTAGCGGGAGCGGACGCGGAAAACAAAGGGAAAACTCATCGAATTTAAACTGTTGTGAGACAAAATAAATTGAATAATTTTACGTTTTAGACTCACTTGTTTTAAGTCACTCACGCGACATGTTTTGGAGAGCCTAGGTCTTTGTTCTCGAGCACTAACAGTGCGAACAGCGTTCACAACACAACACAACAACAACAACAACAACAAGTGAGCCTTAACCTTACAATTATTCAATGGGATAACTCATTTTGGTTTTAACCGTTTTGTATGTTATCATTCTTAACACATTTACTGCCAACGTTTTCGTAGTGCTACGCTCGTAGCCGATCCCAGCGTTTTCCCGTTTTGTAGAGGAAAACGACTGTGAAAAGAACCCGCCGAGTCCGGCACTCATGTGTTAATGAAGGCTTCAACGATATATATAATATACATAATATAAATATAGATAAATACATCCATAACTCTCTGACAAATAAAGGCTTGTTGTGGTTACTAGACGACGATATATATACATAATATAAATATAGATAAATACATCCATAACTCTCTGATAAATATAGGTACAAATAAATGTACAGTCGCCATCAGATATATCGGAGCGGCCAAAGTGTTCACAATATCTGAACACGCACTCTAACGCGTTGACAATAGAGGCGTGTTCAGATACATATTTGTGAGCACCTTGGCCGCTTCGATATATCTGATGGCGACTGTACATACCAGGATTCGAACCTGGGACCTCCTGGTTCGTAGTCAGGGTCACTACTGAATATGCTAGGAGCCCTTACAACTTGACCCTTCATTTGACGAGTTCGTTTACTCAAACCGCATATCCTTCATAATATAACCAAGACATATTTAAACAAAGCCCAGTGTGACCCCCCCAGGCCAATTACCTACAATGGTAACAGCGATTACCGCGTTTTATCGAGCCACCGCATTTTTAGTTTAATGACTACCCTCATCCCTTCGGTTAATGAGGCAGAAACCGGACAGTTCTTAAATTTAACCCTTTGACCATGTTTTGACTGCAGTTTGTTCCCTCATTCTCATTTGGTACGAAATTCGTACCTACGTGCGATTAAATGGGAAAAACCTAATAAGCCTTTAAGGGTTACATTGTGTTTAAAAATGTGTTACAATAATAATATGTGACGTTCCAAGAAAAAAGGTACTTTATGGCGGCCGGCGCTTACGTCGCATAGCGCCGCAATAATATTGGAGCGACGTTAATAATAGCGTAAGCGCCAACTGCCATAAGGTACCTTTACCCGTGGGACGTCACATATACCTACGAATGTAATATACCTAGACAAAAGTAACCCTTCTATGTATAAAAACGTTTGTGTAAATCTGAATACTGTTATACTGGCCATACATTTTGATATTCACGCACTGAAAGAAATATTTTGATACTATAGTCGTACCAAACGAAGTCTGCAGCGGATTTGATATCCCACGCAGTGTAAGTGTTATGTACCTATAAGTACGTCATAATTTCATAGAAGTTTGACGTTTAAAATGACACTTGCACTGCGTGGGCTATCAAAATCGCTGCAGACTTTTTACGATCTGACTATACTAAATTCCCAAAAATGGACAAAATATTGTCCATTCCCTCTCTTCTTATCTTATAGGTAAGGTAACACCGATAATATCTACAACCGTATTGATATTTTTCGTAGAGCCCTACGCCGCGTAGCAGCTGCTACGAAACTACCAAAAATAATACAATATGGCTTCTTTAGGCCAATTCGTATAACTCTCTCGTCTTAGTATTATTGATATAATATTGATATCTGTGCATGTATTGATTATGAATATTTTTGATACAAAATTTGGTATTTATATTTAGTAGGTAGTCGAAGGTAAATAAAATTATTATGGTATTAATTTAGTGCCACTTCTATGTACTCGTTATCTAGTATTTAGGTATCAGACCGGCAAATATGATAACACAAGTATCTAAGATAAAATATAAAAGATGTATCATTATCACCGATCGTCAAACATACTGATATCGATGACGAAAAGCCGTTGGAATTTGGACTCTACGCCTTGGATAATAAAGTCTATATTGATATGAATTTATTTGCTGATTAGGTACGTCCTTGCTGATCCTGCCGTCCAATCAGTTGTCACTTGTCAGTTATAACAAGATGGCGCAGTTATTATGATTATAATATTTAAGCCATGATTCATAATCATTTGATTTTAAATAGCTTCGCATACCTACTCAATTTTTGGGTTCAAATGTAAAATATTTTTTTTATAAAAATATGAAAGCTTGATATTAACTATTTGGCTAATTCGAACGTGCACTGACATCAAACCTCGTCGACTCTCGTTAATTCCAACCTGCGATAATTCGAACATCTCTATAATTCGAAGTTATCACGAGTTCCCTAGAAAATCTCTTTATATTTCGAAATAATTCCATACATTTTTAAGCACTTGGTAATTCGAACAAAAAAATCGTCGCTACGTAACAAAAGGACGCGTTAATTCTAACTCATAGGCGTCAAACACTCGACAATTCAAAGTTATCAGATTGCAGAGGTAAGTGTAAGTACCCTACATTTCGAGACAAGTTCAAGTTCATCGTTGCACGAGCATTTGTTATTGTAAAATCATTTCCGGCACTAGGTATTTCTGATAAAAAAAAAGTTATTGATCAGTCTTAGCAATGTGCTTCGACGCAAACTAATGTTACAGACTTCTTCCCAAAGACTAATAATTAATTCACATTATGTATATGCATATATGTATGTAGCTCTAACCTTTGGATATTGTTAATAAATTAGCAGTTAATAAATCATAATTGATTATTATAACACTTTAAACTCTCGCGTTTTGTACACATATTCAATTACACAAACGGGTCTACCGCGATATAATTTCATTGTTTTTACCTTATATCAATGAAATTATATCGCGGTAGACCCGTTTGTGTAATTGAATAATTGATTATTATTCAATAATTCGAACTTACATATATTTTCTCTCAAAAATTTCGAACTATTTGTTATTTCAAACTGTCGATAATTCGTAATATTTTTAAAGTCCCTTGAGTTTCGAATTAACGAGAGTCGACTGTATTAGAATTATATCACTTAGGTTGTTATCCGCGCGGGCGTCCCGCTCGCACTAATAATAGTGCGGATAAGTCTGAATGAAAGGAACGCCTTTGGCCTGTATGACAATTTACTGTCAAACATACAATGCCTGGCAGCTGTTCATTGACAAATACCAAGACGAGGCTAGCAAGGGACCGAGCCTTAAACTAATAACGCATAGACAGATAGTCCCCATACGGCCAACCTGCCAAAAGTGAAGCCGAAACACGATCGATGTGTGCGTGGAACGCTCGTGTTTTACACTCAGCAAACACACACATCTATACAAAATATGTTGCCAGTATTCATTTACTTCTCTCAAAGTAGAGGAATTTTAACAACATCCACACTTGGTTATTAATAATTTGGAAGTGTGTAGATTCGATTTTGTAGCAAAAGCTTTTTGTTTATTTTGGGATTTGTTACATTTCTGTACTTTGTGAAATAAGGATTAAATAAATAGCTGATAAGTTTTTACTATTTTTATTTATTTAACAAATGTGCATAAAATCATAAGAATAAATTTAAATAGGACAGAGCATATTCGACTGTGTTTAGTCCGTTTCCAATGTTTCCATATTGCGTCATTCCGATCAGTCAGAAAACTGAAACGAACATGACACAAAATAAAAATAAGAAAAAAGTAAATAAGTACTTACCTAAATAATTAACTTAATTATAATTTTCTATAATTATACAATGAAATTTAATTGAGCGTATTTATTTTAGAATGTAGACGTCATGTCCCATTTGGAGGAAAAAATATTCACTACACTGGCAACATTTAGAAGGATTTTTGTATTTACGATTATGTAAAAATATCACATTAATCTCGATACTTACGCGTGAAATGTAATATCAGGCGGTTTGTTTTTATTATATGATGTGTTGTGACACCCATTCACTGTACAAACAACCATCTTTCCTGTAGTTTTTGATTTTTAAACGGGAGGTGTACACAAACCGATTTGACTTTGAGTACTGCGAGGGCCGTTCGAATACGATGATACGAGTGTGACGTGACGTCGCACTTGAAATGGCTTCACTGGGGGTGTACGAACTAGGAATCTATGCCTTATAAATCTATGGACCGAGCAATGTGGCGATTGTTAGAGAAGATCTTTGCCCGAATGCTCAGACTAACTAACTTTTTTGGCTCATCGATCCAAAGAGAATCTTGGCCTCCGAAACGATAGCTTGCCACCCTGTCCCGATCCTGCGCATCTTCCTGCCTGCCAGTTACTGACGCGAAGTTGAAGCAGATCCGCCGCCACACTGTCTTCCCAACGATACCTGGGCCGACCCACCTGACGGCTACCAGTCGGAATGCCAAGAAACGGTTATTTTTCAAATTCATGCATATACAAAGAAGATGTACCTACATAATACTCAAACGATTTCCGTACTATACCGTGTCCGGCCATTGCTAGTGATCATATATGCACATAGTATTGTCGGAAAGCAATAATAAGCGTTAAATCACAATCCTGGCCGCTCGGTGCGATTTCCGACACATCTATCTTGGCGATACCAATCTTCATGGTCCACCGCCGACTGCCGACAATTGATATCTTCCGAAGGTCAACAAATAACACGTTACTAGACCTTCAACTATTCTCAACCAAAACCCAACTTTAAAACAATAGTGTAAAGTACAAAATCGCAAATTGTGGGAGACAATGTTGTTATTGCGCGCTAATTTGATCAGGATATGTTTTATTGTTCAGATAATAAGTGCCGTAATTGAGTGACGTTAAGATTGTCAGCTGCATTTGTGATTTGTAGTGAATAGGCAAAAATCTGATGCGTTAAAGGCTGAAGGCTGCGTTACTGAAGATTCGCGTAGATTCTTCGGATTTGAATTTAGAATTTATGGAACGGCACAGATAAGTGTAAACATTTCGACTGCGTTAACTATAATTAAATGTAATCAAACACTGATAAAAAACCTTGATTAGCTGATAACTATCTGATAACGTTATGACAAAACGTCATTTCGGCGTATTACTCGAATGACACATTTCCTTCACTCATGTCAAACGAAATCCCCAGTATTAGAAGGTAAATATTTGCCGATCAGCTGTTCCGAGGCCGCCATATTAACGAAATAATACCAACACAAACAAAATAATACCAACTTAACTGTGCGGTTGAGAGAATACCGAAGTTTCATTTTCTCGTGCAAATATTGAGGAAACGTTCGACAGTGGCGCGGTTTTCAACTGCAAAAATAGGATTGTATTTTATGAACAACTAATTTTAGTGACGCTGTTATATGTAGAATTATTAAGATTTTTCGTAATTACACGTTATTCTGCCTTTGGAGTTTCCGTGAGGCTAATAAAATCTAGGCCACTTTTATCGCTGGTAATCTTTAAGAATTATATTTTATTATTTGCATTATTATTCGTTATTACTCTAGGTACTCTGACAAACTCACTTTCTCAGTAGAAAAAGGCGCAAAAATCAAATCAATCCTTCGCGCCTACATACATTTTTTTTTTAATTTGCTGCCTATTTCTACTGACAAAGTTTGTGTGTGTGACAAAGTGTCCGAGTATAATTTAGTTGTGGTGATACAGCCGGTCAAACATGTTTGTCAGTAGAAACAGGCGTGAAATTCAAATTTTCTATGGGACAATTACCCCTCGCGCCTACACTATTTAAATTTGCCGCTTTTTTCTACTGACGAAAATGGCTTGAGAGACGATATTTAAAATTGTTATTACTAACCTAAAAATATATTTCTTACGATCTTGTTCTTAGAATCGTATCATTCAGTGTAAAACTTCGTTCAGTTTTAACCTGAAGTTTAAGGTACTTTTATCGTGGATGCCTTTGCAATATGCTACTAACTTTAAGGTCCAGAGAAAGCGTGATATTTTCAATTTATTTTTCTAGGAATACCATTCCAGAAATACCAGTATTTTTTATTGAAAAAACAGTCGCGGGAGGAACTCAACTGTTTAACGCATAAGCACCATGCCCCATCCCACTAACTCGGGGCTAAGCGATTAAACTGTTAACCCAGTTTCAAATTGTACTGGTAACCATGGTAACTCCAGGTTTAACCGGTTAACCCCGGGTTAGTGGAATGATGCAAGCGGCGCTAAGTGTTACATTTATTAATTTTGTTTACAATTTAGTTTCTGCATTTCTCATCAATTATAGCCATTTCTCAATTTCAAACCTCAAAACTATTAAACAAATGTACAGTAGTACTACGTAGTAATTAATCGAGGTTCAATTATGTATATTTTTCAAAAAAAACCGCTCGTTAAACAAATTGATAACAGCGCCATCTCTCTTTCAGATCGCGCAGCTGGTAGAAGACGTGCGGCGGCTGCAGGCGTCGCTGGCCGCGCTGCAGGAGGCGCACGCGCAGCAGCTGCAGCGGCTGGAGGAGAGGCTGGACGAGAAGAAAGCTCACATAGCGAGGCTCGAAGCCAGGCTCGACACGCAGAGGGACTACGAGGATGTGAAGCGGGAGGTTAGGTGAGTGTCGAGTAACATAGAAATAGATTGTAAATACAGATGTCAATCACAATAAAAAAATATGTCTGGGCCCAATTCGGATTTTGAAATAGATACGAGTATCTATTAGATATCTTTTAGACATCACCAAGATACGATAACGATATGTTTAAGATCTAACCTGTCAAATTTGACATTTGCGCGATTCTGGAGATACTCTTGAACGATTTCCACAGGATATGACTTAGAGATCCAACTCACATCTAATAGATATCTTACTCTATCTAACGTAAAAGTGACATTGGTTGCCCGAATTGCGCTGCAAAAGAGAACTAGTTGATATCTAAACTATAACGTATCTAGAATGGATCTAGTACGTGTCGTCTCTTGTGAATATCTTGAAGTTCGAATACGGCAGTGATTCTCGTGAAATTTGGTGTGCAGATTCGATAAATTATATAGATTTTTTTGCCGATTCAATTTTGTTAAAATTTTTAAAATGGCGGAGTAATGGGGATCCGCGAGTTCTAGAGTTCAAAGACCCGCTAGTTCAGAATGTTTTTATTAATTAAAAGTTTTGGTAAAAAAAAGCTTTACAGCTATTCTGTGGGACTAAATGATATATGTATATACCCCCACTGATATAGACTGCCTTCTTACCACCTATATTTATTTGACACTATGTAGCCTAAATTATTTGACAAAAAACATAGATTTTATTAGATTTGATTAGTCATCTCGATTTTTTGTAACTGTCTTTAATCAATGTTATTCTACTCAAAATTTAAAATATGTACACTAATCAGCTCTCTTTGCCTAATACTCTACTTGATGTTTAGTACGTTTATGTAGGTACGTACATAAGTACCTATTCCACTAACGAACGAGTATATCATGAATGCTCATCGCAGCACATACCTACTCTTTATTTACTCGCTGAACACATAGATGCTGTGTGCTCTGTGATTCAGAGATAAACGCTGAGATTTGTCACTATAATGTCGATATCAAGCACGTATGTACACTTGTACATGTATTTAGGCATTTCCACATACATTTTGTATGGGCTGTTACAAAACTGACAACTAAAATTTGTATGAAAAACTGGGGACACTTTTTTTTGTATCATTCAATACCTATAGTACTCGTGATTTTGAGTTTAAATAACCCAAAAGTTGATAGTTTTAAAAAAAAGTAAATGGTACCTTTTTCTAAAAACCCCCATTTAACCCTTTTCCAGACCACACCAATCCACAAGTTTTCCCAAAAAATCCAAATATTCCAAGTAATCCAGCTTTTCTCCTATATTGAGTTTTCAAATGAATCTGAAGACAAGTCACATTTCCCGAAAATCCAATCTAATTCATTTGATACGCATAATGATCCCTAGAGGCCTTTGACCAGCCGTAAACATCCTTCAACTAATACGAGTATAAGATCTCATTTCATTTCAAGATTTTCCTTGAGAAGCCTGTGAAATCACGAAAACCAGCCACCCACACTATTCTCTCAACACAACTTTACCTCTAATATTCGTAAAACATTGTAACAATACATCTTTACAAAAATTTTCGTAACTTTCTTCATGTTTCCCCGGCTTCCTATTGTCGCAACTGCCAGATAAGAGGGTCGTTGGCCTCATGTTTGCCTGATACCAGTGTTTGCTTGTGCAGCCTTCAGTTGGGTCGACGGCCAGGCCTTGGTCTTACGATGCAACGCAAATACTGCAATGAAAATACTGGGTATTTTCATCGCAATCCCTACTTAACTAATAAATGCAACTTTGTCTGTCTATCTGTCTGTTAACTCACATTTATAGACGGGTCTAATGTGAATTTTATCTATAAATGTCTATAAATCTGTATAAATGTGTGTGTGTGTGTGTGTGTGTGTGTGTGTGTGTGTGTGTGTTTGTCTATAAATGTGAGTTAATATGTGTTCAAAACGCGAAAGTTTAAAATATTATATCTATCTGTTACCTAAAAAACCTAAACCGCTGAACCAGATTTTGATGAACTTTAGATGCAATTCAGTATGTAGTTAGATAGTTTGAGGCCCGAGGAAGGCAATAGGATAGCTTTTTTATACATCACCTGTAGATATAGATATATTACTCGTATCTAGTCAAGAGACTCAAGAGTAACAATTGTTGGCTATATACTTAGTGTGGCAATGCCAAATGGTAACGCTTTTAATTCGTACTGCGAAAAGTCTTTTGTTAATTACTTTCGGGTATTAACACGATATTGTAGCACTGTTGGGACCAATTCATTATTTGACAATTGATACAGTCATGTCATGAAAAATGTGTATGAGAAATTAGGGTAGGTATATAAATTATTAAAAGTATGTAACACTGCGTCTTCGCTCTAATAATATCACACATGAAACTAAGCACTTTTTAACAGCCATGACAAAAAATTGTTACAATTTCTACTTTCAAATTATTTCAAATTATTATAATAAAACTTACCAAAACCACTTTTCATATTCTACTTGATATAATGTAATAATTTTCCATTTCACTTGTTATATCGTCAACCCACGATGACATAGTCAGTTATGGTTATGATTTCGGTGAAATATTAGAGCTATTGGTAGTTTATACATAATTTAGATAAACCGTTGATAGATGCTCCCACGCAAAGTGGGGCGGAAGTGATTAGTCTCCGAGATTAATGCTTACGAAATAACCAGATAACTTGCAGTGGAGATGCACTCGTTGTCGACACTGGCTAGTTTTAGAAAGATTTAAACTGAAATAACACCTTAAACCGCAATTAAATGACGGAAATGAAAAATAAACTTTATTGTTGATTTGCCAAATTAACCACATAAGAACCTTTTCTTTGCAGTACCAAATTATTTGGCTAAAAGGACTCGCATCCAGGCCATGGTCATTCAAAAACAAAGTATTGCAAGCGGGTAAAATATACTTGGTCAAGCAGATCTTGTCAGTAGAAAAAGGCGGCAAATTTTAAAAATGTAGGCGCGAAGGGATAGCGTCTCATAGAAAATTTGAATTTCGCGCCTTTTTCTATTGACAAGATTTGCTTGACCATCTATAAGTACGAAGGTTTGCTGAAAATTCTGTATAAGTACCTATCTAAGAAAACATATGTATTAGGTATGTATTCACATTATCAGTTAAGTTATAATTAAATTATCAATCGTCTTCAAAAGATAAATACATACTTACCGATTATTTGTTCCGACGCAAACACAAGAAAACTCACTAATCAAAGCGGAAGTAACAGAAATAATTTAAACCAAAATTAACCGATAATCCTATTTATATTTCCCACTGGAGCAGGAAATTAAAAAAAAAATATCACGTTCCCAGGAGCCCCAATATCATGTTCAAATATGGAACGCTAAATTCCATATCTCGAACCGTTTAGCGATCCCATGCGAGGAACCTGTGGGATTGTGACAGATCGAAAAAAAAGTAAAAAAAAAATGGCCGCCTATGTCGGTATTGGTCGCTCTGTGTATTTTCGGTTAGTTGGACAATATTGGTTGACTGAGACCAAGTTTTTACTGTCAATATTTTCTTTATGGAAATCGATGCTACCTACTCATTTCATAAGCATGATATTTTTACTAACTTATGGCATCGCTTTTTGATCTATAGTCTGTCAAACAACTTTGTCAGTTGTAAAAGACGCATAATTCAAATATTTTAGATGTTAACCCTACGCACCTACTTTTTGAAATTTGCCGGTTTTTTCTACTGACTGAAATTGTGCTTGATAGACTATATTTAATGCTTAATTGCTTACCAAATCTTAGCTCTATTTTAATACTGAAAGATCTGACAGCAGCTGAAAATAGACAATTTTTAATAAGTACTTAAATATGTTACATAAGTATAGTTTATACAAACTGCTAAGGCTTCTACACATGTTGCAACAAATTGCATACGATTTTAAATAATTGCTAGCCAAGTAGGACCAAAGAATTCAATCGATCGATCAAAATATCGCAAAACGCATGCGATTATCTGTGCCTTTTGGAGAGGCCATTATAGGACTCCAAAAAGACGGTTCGATTCGGAAAATGAATTAGATTTCTACTAGACTTCAACAAGTTACAATATGGATAATTTAAAGATATTTGTAAGATAGATATGTCAAATTTGACGTTTCAGCGATTCTGGAGGTCCTCTTAAACGACTTCGACAAGTTATGACTGAGATATCCAAGTCACATCTAGTCGATATCTAATGTAGATCTAGTTGATCTCTAAATCGTCTCTAGATCTTGTGATTATCTCGAAATCCGAATAGGCCTGAGAGAATCATTTATACCTCTTAAAAGCGAATTACGTACTTCATATTCATTCACTAAAGTACGTACAGCGTTGTAGTTTAAGAAAACAAGGATGTTCCTTTCAGCCATATTATCTCAAGGAACTTAACACGAAGTTTCTAGAACATCTCAATAACAAGCCGTGACTGGTTGTTTATTTTCCGACACTTCGTTTTTCAAATGTTTTCAACCATACCAGTAACTGCCAAAGAGTTCACTTGTTTTGGAACACCATTAAGTGTTTATGCGTTTAGTTTGGTTCTTAGAAATTGTGGGGTAAGAAGGGAATAAGTGCGGTAATATGGGTAATATTAGAGCAATTATACTTTCTCGCCTATTAGAACTCGATTAGACGGTTTTAAGTGTACGTGACGAGTTTTATAAAAGTTGGTAAAAAATGATCTAATTATCAATGTGAATTTGTAATTGATGACTTCTAAGAAATCAAATAGGTAAATAAATATCCTAAAGTTCTACAAGACAATTGAAGTAACGAATAATATTTAAAAGTTATAGTCAATATTATGTTTTACTTTTAACTTAGATCACTCATTACTTTTAGCGGAATTTTTTTTTCTTAACCTATTTGTGTGTCCCACTGCTGGGCAAAGGCCTCTCCCTTGATTCTCCATGACTCCCGATTTAGCGCTTCCTCCAGCCGGACTTTTTATATTACATTATTATTTTTATTGGACGCGAAGTTATTATTTGAGTATTTTTCAATTTATATTTTTTAACATTCATAACATGTGTGTAACCGCCCTTATATCCATAGACAAGCTAAATAAAGCCTAGTGCACAACATCAATTTGACGCAACACCTCTCCTGATAAGATGGCGCCTTCTTATCGGCCACAGGACCATGGGCCGGATTATCTACATCGCTTTTAATTACTACATAAATAACTGCTTTCTTGACAGTGATTTGTCTAGTGACTAAACATACAAACGTACACTTTGAAGGATTGTGTACATTAAAAAGTTACATGCAATGCAATAAGGTTTTATTAACCTCTTGCCTATAATGAGAATCCTGGCCAAGTTTGTTAGCATCTTTTTGTATTTTTATTAGATAATTATTTTTTCTAATCCATACAACAGCGGGTTACGATTTTTGACCACCACAAGAAACTATGAAAGGTTAAGTTTTCATATAGATGGCTAAGTTTTTTTTTTTACTTAAGAGTACAACTCATTATTTTGGCTAAATAACATGAAACCGTGCCAAACAAACATTCCAATATGTCATAATCCCGACGCTAATCCTGAATAATTTCTTCGCGATATTAAAAAGTGTTTATTTATTACCCAAAAAAAGCTATCGATACCGTTTAACAGCAACTTTAATGTCACACGCCTTTGATCCCTTTGAAGTTCAAAGCCGCCATATTGGAAAAACAACATGTTAGTCTATGCCCAACATTGTTTGGACAGTTATAAACATCTGAGGCGGCATCTTTTACTCGGGACGTATTGGCATTAAAAAAAGCTGTTGAAACCGAGTTATTGTCATTTAACGGTCATTCTAGTTGTTAAACTCTGCGCCTATAAGATTTTTGAGAACTAAATTAACTTAAAATTTGCTTTAAATTTAAAAACACTGAAGATTTATATAAAGAAGGCAACGTAAAAAATGTGACAGATGGTTGTCTATGCAAAATTTTCGAAATTCGATCTCAAACCGTCTCAGAATTCGACCAATTAGAAACGGAATCATCAAAAACGTTCCAAATCCGAAATTCAAAATGTAATCAGAATGCAAACAAGCCAATCCGGGCGGAGATTTGGCTCAGAAATCAATCTATCCGACCCCTATTAAGGTTTAATCTACGGAGGCTGGCTATAACTTAATCCGGACTTGAGAAGCGGAATAAATAAGCAATAAACCGCTACAGGTGCCTTATATTGCTTAGTGTGTAAATGTGCGTTTAGTTTAGAAAGGTGGCGTGCGGCAAGATTTCACGTTTGCGACATTTAAGTAATACTAATGACAATGCAAGCAATATCACAGAATAAATAATAGTACTAAGTACAGAAGACTCACTCTCTAACAAAACGCGTCTGTTACTATCAGCACAGATATGGCCGCTAGGTGGCGACAGCGCCACGCGCGGCTTATGGCAAACCTCAAAATTGGGGCCGAACGGATGTACTTTTAGCTACCTGTAGCAAAGCGACGAAATCGCGGAGTGAGACACGCCTGGCAATACAGAGATATAGGTGCGCTCTTTGTCGGAATGTCATTTAAAAATGCGAACGTAAGTCCGATTATATGACAGCGGCATAGTTCGTGTGACTTTTAAGTCCATTACAAATAGAGTTTGGCTAAAATAATTCTGCCTCGATTTTGAAAGCACATGCAGTGTAAGTGTTATTTTAAACGTCAAACTTCTATGATAATTATGACGTATATAAATACCACTTGCGCTGCGTGCGCTATCAAAATCGTTAGCAGACTTATCTTGGTCTAAGTCTATAAGAAAAACAATACCAGAGGGCCTACCGCGAACCACGTTCGACGTGTTGCCTCCCTGTCACACTTACGTACAAATTTACAGGTGCGACAGAGAGGCAACACGTGCACCGCTCCACACTCGTGCGCGAATCGCGGCAGATGAGTAAAGTTGCAGTCTGTCTAACCATTTTCATAACGAATCGTTAGAAAAAGCGGCAAATTCATAACGTGTGAAGGTTGCGTCTATGCCTTTTTTTATTTCATAGATATCTGTAGCATCGTGTAAACACGTGTCGCATGCGTCAAAACGTCGCACGTCTAAGATGATCCCTCTGGTCCGATCATGGGAACGCACAAATGTTCGCGTGCTCGCGGCAATAATTGAAATAGCTATTTTCTATTGTTATTTTTCTATCGTTCCGTGAGGAACTTATACTTTTTCTATTAGCGCAATACCATACTAATAATACAAATGACAACGCCCTTATTGAAATGAGATAAGGCTGGTTTTGGTTTGGCTGAGGGTACCCTTTAATGTGGTTTTCTACATATCGAGTATTATTGTGACAGTGACAGATATATAGTAAATTGGGGAGCGATTTTGACATAATTATGGCTTATTTTTAAGGAGAAAATTCTACTTATTATCTTATTACTTAAGGTAATAAAAGCTTAAAAATCTATTTTATTATCATTATCAAACAATAAAAAAATCTAGTCTACGACAATTAAAATTCCTTGTAGCCTCTCAAAAAACCATAGACGCTATAAAGCCAAAGATTATGCTTTGTTGACGCTCAAAAACTAAAAAGGCAAATAGAAATTATCTCGTGTTTAATTAAATGCATGTGATTTACATATTTCGGGGAACAAACAGTGTAATAGTAAGTATATGTATGTTTGCCTTCTATATATCAATAGAGCCTATCGTGGGCACCTGTCCCCATTTGCTTAGGCCTGTTTACATAACATTTAACGAAAGTTTAGCCCGGCCCTGTCACACAGAAATTATCAACTAATTTACCTTAGTTTTTTTTCACCGTCGTAAAGAATTCTCGTAAGCTCTTTACCGTGTTGACACTGGCAGTTTGTATAAGGGATTCATGAAAAAATTAAAAAGCTATGCATGTGTCAATATTGTCCATGGTAAGTTTGAGAGCCAATGGTGCGTTAGTATTTTGAATGTGTTCCATTTTCGAACGGGCCGAACGTGGCTGACCAACCAATCAATCGGATCGCTATTGGTCAGCGTATCGAACGGGGCGGGGCGTCGTTATCGGCGGCCGATGATTTGGTTGATAGCGTTCGATTGTGACGTCATCCCGTGGAACGCCTACGTGGTCATTGTTGCCTGGTATCTGGCCGTCGATCCCTTTCAAAATAAATTGACTCATTCTAACTGTATGCTAATTTTAATCATGTCCCTGCATTGACATGTCGTAAGATATGACATTTACGTACCTAGAGATAGACCACGCAGTGCATGAGTTATTTATACGTCATAATTTCATAGAAGTTTGACGTTCAAAATAACACTTGCACTGCGTGTGCTATCAACATCGTTGCAGATTTATCTTGGTGTAACTCTATCTCTTAGGGCCTCTTGCACCATTTCATTAACCTGTGGGGTTAACCGGTTAAACCTGGAGTTACCATGGTTACTAGTACAATTTGACACGGGGTTAACGGTTTAACCGCTTAACCCCGGGTTAATGGGATGGTGCAAGGGGCCCTTAAACTTTCATCTACTTGCGGTGTCAAAGTGAAACAAACCGTCTAACTCTCGAATTAATAATCAAATTTTAATAATAAGATACAAAATCCATTTAATTAATTCCAGTTTGTCTATTACCGCGCTTAAAGTAATTAAAGAATCGCTGCTGGTTACCTCAGAAGGTCTCAACTACCTCATTTGAGGTAACGAGTTACTTCGTTTTGCGGGGACTTTGGATTTGGTCTGAGGGGACGCTCAAAGACATATTTCTTCGTTAGGGCTCCGATATCGATTGCAACCCTTTGATGAATAAGGAGAATATTTGGCATGCCATTTGTTCAGGGATTTTGATGTTTTCTATGGGGGAAGTTCTAAGGAAAGATTTGCTAATATGATAGGATTGTCGAAAGGGGTTTGTAGAAGTATGACTAAAAATTAATGACTAAGGGTCGGATGCACCAAACTGTTCGTGTCGTTAAAGAGTTCGCTAAATTTTTATATATGGAAAGTTTCATAGTATTAATGATCAGTCCGTCAAACTGGCCCTTATACTGTAATAGTTAAGGTGATTTATATCATGAGCATAGTAGATTTACCAGTACGATTGAAATCCCATCCAAAAACTCGTCTAGTACCCACAACATAAGCCTTCCCAAGTAGCACAGATTAGCTGTATAGCAGCCGCATAATGAAGTACGAATACGCTTGAAGCTGGAATATAAAAGCTGCATAATAGCTGTATAAGCGTCTTTTCAGCTTTTATAACTCTTAAATGGGCACAAATTATGCAGCCTTAAGTTCACATAGCTGTTTAAGAGCATTGTAGCAGCAATTTAATGGAATTATAAGGGGTAACAGGAGTTATAAGAGGTGTATATTGACTGGGTAAGAGACCACCAGTTACCCTTTATTCAGTTAATATGTCACATGTGCGCCCTAATACCGGGAAACATTGACGTTGGGCTGAATAAAAGATAATTATTAACATACTTTTACATCTCTGCCTTAAAAAAACATATTTATATTGAAGCAAAAACGTTTAGCGCAACAACACCATAAGTCATTTTGTTAAAGTGTTTAGTTAAATGTTAGTACATGATCTTTTATATATTAATGTGAGAAAGATGTTTGGGAATGCAAGTTTATTGACATTATATATATACATTATCTAAGAAAATTTCAATGCGCCACGAAAATAATCAGGATTTATTTAAATTAATGATATAAATAAGCTATTGTGTAAAAAGTATTTTAGTGGTTTGGACAGAATTATGAGATAAAAAGTTAATAATACGTTATAGGAAGTGCTAAACTAATGATTTAGGTTAAGAACTCATGCACAAAACGTTATTGTTGCCCTTAAAAGTTGGAAAAGTAATTTAAATTTTGTAGGTTATATACAATAAAATGGCGGTCAATGTTAAAAAGCAACGTGAACCGTTAAAATTCTAATATGCAGCATACGACTGTTATATATCTGATTAAGATACTTAAGTGAACCACTATAAAGTCCAAGTCGTTCTTTCGATACACTAGTGAACCTCTAAACAGTTATAAGGTATCTTGTGAGCGTTTAAATAGCCGCTATACGCACAGTCTCAATGGTAGTATAATAGGCTGCTTAGCGGTAAACATGTTCAGCGCTAAGCCGTATTATGCGCCACATGTGTTCGATTATACGTCTATTGGTTTCATAACAGTTCACTCGTTCTCCCTTATAATAAGTCAGCAAAATAAAAGCTGCTTTAGCGGTAAACATCTTCAGTGATAAGCAGTATTATGCGCCACATGTTTCATTTATAGGTCTATTGGCTTCATATTAGTTCACTCGTGCTCCCTTAAAAGTCAGCGTAATAAAAGCTGCTTAGCGGTAAACATGTTCAGCGATAAGCTGTATTATGCGCCACGTATGTTCCATTATACGTCTATTGGCTTCATAATAGTTCATTCGTGCTTCCTTAAAAAGTCAGCGTAATAAAAGCTGCTTAGCGGTAAACACGTTCAGCGATAAGCTGTATTATGCGCCACAGGTATTCCATTATGCGTCTATTGGCTTCATATTAGTTCACTCGTGGTCCCTTAAAAGTCAGCGTAATAAAAGCTGCTTAGCGGTAAACATGTTAAGCGAAAAGCTGTATAATGTGCCACATGTTTTCCATTATACGTCTATTAGCTTTATAATAGTTCACTTGTGCTCCCTTAATAAGTCAACGTAATAAAAGTCCACAATTACCTCCTTATACAGCACATGGCGTAATTTTATCCACTAAACAGACCTTATAACGGTTAAAGCATTTGATAACCCTTAAAGCTGTATAGGTTCGTAGCAAATATACCTTTATATCACTCTTTGCGTATTAATGGTAGTTTTCAGAGCCGTAATGCAGCTTTTAATCAGCCCTAAGCTATATAAATATCACTGAAATCTGTTATACAGCTGTAGGACCATGAGTGTGCTGTTATAAGTGTCTTAATACGCACAGAGCGTTAGATAGAACTAAAAGTGAGTAGTTATAGAGCTATCTGTGCTACTTGGGTTATTGAGCTTACTGTCGGACTAGGTTGATCTGTGTAAAATTGTCCTATAATAAAAAAAACTATCATGTTTTTCAACTTTGTTTCACTTGTAATAATTATGTGCCTTCACTGGCTAAAATTTATCTAAATAGTCCACTTTACGAATAAAAAACTCTACCAAGTATGGTTAGGTTTATTAGTGTTCCGTACAAAACTTTGTTTACGGAACACTTATGGGATCACTTCGGTCTTGCAAATCAGTTATTTTTAATGATTGTATTCCTTATTGTCTGCGTAAAATGATGATTAATAAAAAAAACTAACCTCAAACTAACTCTATACCAAATTTCATCTAAATCTGTTCAGTAGTTTAAGCGTGAATAGGTAACAGACAATGAGGCAGGCAGAGTACACATTTATAATATTAGTAAGGATATAGTTGTTCAAATCGGATCTCTTATATAAAAAAAACGATCTGACTCTTGTACAGTCAACGGTAAAAATATGGGTGTAGACAACTTACTCAAAAATATGTCCCATAGTTCTTAATTCACTGACATAAGAGTTATGGGACATATTTTTGAAATGATTTGTACACCCATATTTTAACGGTTGTAACTAACGTTGTAACTTTCCCAAACTGGGTTATTCCGTCAGTATAAAAACTGTGTCAGTGTGTGTTTGATATAATATTCATCGTCGTGCAAGTATTATATTAAAGGCTCTTGCAAGACAAAGATGCTTTTAAGCTCCCTCGAACAGCGAGAACCTTGCAGTAGAACTTCCGAAAATTTTCTGATAAACTCAACAGAATATCAAAAATATGTTTTCATTGCTTCGAAAAATATTTACCCCCTTATTCATAAAACTTTGCAAACATTTGTTCGTTAAGTATATTTTGTTTTAAATAAATATCCAAAACAAAGGCCAATAAAAATATTCCAATCTTTGTATTTAAACAAAGGCCTATTTTTATATGAAGACAATTTGTATGAAACTTATTTAACCTGTGAAATTCCATCCCTAGGAGGCCCAGCCTGGCTTCAGAGCCTGACCCGCGCCCATTTGCCCAATTCCGGGACTCGATCCCGCGACCCGCCCACCCCTATAGGCACCATCTGAGCAAGTGAGTCTTAGTTTACTTTAGCCTAATAGGTTGACAGACAGACAGACCAGAGAATAGAAACTCTAGAGTCGGATCAAGATAATTACACCGTATTTGCATTGACAAAGTGTGGCGATGTCATCGATAATTTCAAATGTCTATGAACATTTGATATTTATAATGACACCCCCCTCACTCTATTAAAATCAGTGAAAAGTTAGCTTAGACCGGCTCTATAGATAGTGTTTTGGGATAACTTATATACCTATATATGAATGTAGAAAACACCATAAGTAGAATTAGAGAAAGACGCACATGTAAAATTTTCTATTCACAATTTTTGTCATTAAACCATTTAAAACTTTAGGTACTTAGTCTCTAAATATTGCTTAAAATAAGGAATTAAACAGCCAATCGTTTGCACAAACTGAAAACTTAACCTAAAAAATTCAATTTTATATCGATACTTTAATATTGAGGTAAGGAAATATTTAGTCCTCAAAAGTTTGAGGTCGACTCCACAGCACTGTTGTCCTTAAACTTAGTATCGCGTCACCCACTTCAGTGTGTCATGGAGGGCTCGTCGTTAAACGGAACAAACTTCGTCATTACCTATTGACTACGTCATAAATTTAGTCACTAAAACGACGAACGCTGGAGATGATTAGCGAAAGTTTATAGAAATTTGTGTAAAATTGGAAATTGTACACTTAAAAGTTATTTTATGGTGTAAACACAGCCTTAGGTATGTGTTTTGTTTGTATTTGCTAATGAACACTTTATCGTATGTAGTAATAAATGAATTTAACATTTTTAACACGGTAGTAGCTAATTTAATCACTACACCTTATAAAACAAAGTCCCCCGCCACGTCTATAGATCTGTTTGTTTGTTTGTATGTTTGTTCACGATAAACTCAAGAACTACTGAACGGATTTTCATGCGGTTTTCACCTAGCAATAGAGTGATTCTTGAGGAAGGTTTAGGTGTATAATTTGTCAACCCGTGCGAAATCACAGAACACCTTTAAACCCGACCAACGCCAAATTAAAAGATTTGATTTTTACATATTTAAATATTTACTACTCGAATGAATGTATGAACTTTACACCAACAGAATACAGTCAACTATATCTTATTAATAATAAATAGTTTATATGTATATTCCGCCTTAATAACACCTTGCTCAAATTTAAGATAATAAAGTAGGTACCAGGCGCTCATAAGTCGGAAGGTGCAATCCCAAACTAATCGTGCCCCCGATCGACCTGACGCCAAATCACAAAACACCTCTAATCTCGACCAACATAACTTAACCTGCAATTCTATAACAGCTACACCGAATCGGAGGCCAAAGAAAGTGTACTGTTGCGAATACTCCCCGCTTCACACCTCCACAATGTACCTTAATTACAATTTAATATATCACCAATTAGATCCCGATCGGTGCACACGACCGAATAGAGAAGACACAACCCCCCTTGTAACGACTGAAGCTGTATAACTTCCTAGTTTTAGCGCGTTGTATCAATATGGTTCATTATGACGTGAATTGTGGAGGTCTCCCGACGACTGTTAGCAGGTGAACGGACTAAACGAGTCATTTCTATACATTTTGTATGAAAGTGCTTTGATTTTAGCGCTTTGAACTTTGTCTTTAGTTGCGGGGTTAATAGTTGATCGCTTCGGAGTTTGAGTAAGATTTTGTAAATAAGTTGGAGTTACGTTTTGTGAAAGTATTTAGCAATTCTTTAGAAGAAAATTTAAGGTAGACAAAATTGCGTACAATATGCATCAGTGCCTCTTAAACTTTTTGTCACCAGTACATTTCGTGCCCCACACGCCACTACTTGGTATTGGTATCCTATACGGGTTGTTTCCGTGGTTGTTTTTGACATGGCGTTGATGACACTTTACTTGATTGACATAGCGGTGAAAAGGTTAAACAATTTTCATACACATCAAATTTCATTCTTAATAAGGCTTGAAAATTCACAATCAATATTCCACAATATAATATAAAGTAGGAGCGCGATAAAATGTGATTATCGCCATCTTGGAGGGTTCAATCTCAATAAATTCATGAAAGGCATTGCCAATAAGGGCACATCCTATTAATTACAATACTTAATTAATTCACCTAAAATGGTTTTAATCAATTCGTGTGCTCGATTTATTAAGGTGATGCTGACCCTATCTTAATTATGCCATCGGCTCTAAAGGTATTTTGGGATAATTCACCCTTTATTGGTTACTTTGATATTTTGAACGTAAATTTGTCGTGAAGGTATTTTGTAATTTTTAATTATTTCAGATAGATTGGGTCTATGGGTTATTAATATGAATTACTTAGTCGCTGCTCTAAAAGGTTATAATATGCAGCGTTGGGCTCTTAAAATCACATTCGACGGGAATTAATGATTTTCAGAAATTCTTTAAATGAATGTCTTCAACTCGGCATTAAAATTCAGATAAGACAATGACACTACTATTAATGAACTGTGTAGTAGTTAGTGCGTAGTTCTAAAAACTAGACACATTTAGAGCGCAAATTCAAAGAACAGTTTTTTTTATAATTATTTAGTTTGATAACAGAGTATCTTACGTTTTTTTCCTTGTTTCAGCATGCTCCGGTCCATGGACCTCCGAGACTCCGCCGAACGAGCCGAACGCAAGCCGGAGCCGCTCAGGTCGCCCGCCGCGCCTGCGCGGGACGACGAGGAGCGCGAGCGCAGCAGCGAACGACGCGAGACAGGTGAGACTCCTATACTACTCTTATACGACCACTCGCTGACCAAAATGGTTTGAGATTTAATAGAACTCTGATAGAAGTCGTATAAAGGTAGTTTACAAGCAAACGTGTCCGTAGCTAGTGAGTGTTCGCTTGCTGGGAACGTAGTTCCGTCTCGCAGAGGCAGGACCACGTGGGCCTAGGATCCGCGACTCCCCCCCTTTCCCTCCCTGACTGAGCTCTGTGACAGGTGGCGAGGAGTGGAGCACGCCGCCCCTCAACAACAACACGACGCATCACAACAACAACCCGCCGCTGCCGCTGCCGCCGCCGAGCCCGTTCCGCTTCGAAGAGCACCGCCCTTACAGATTCGCCGAGGACATGGGACCTTTACCTCCAGGCGCGCTCGTTGGACGCCTCGGAGACTCCCTTATACCTAAAGGCGATCCTATGGAAGCGAGACTACAAGAGATGTTAAGATATAACATGGACAAATACGCAAACACAAATCTAGACACGCTCCATATCTCACGAAGAGTGCGGGAGTTGCTTTCTGTTCACAATATCGGACAGAGACTGTTTGCTAAATATGTCCTGGGGCTCTCGCAAGGGACGGTGTCGGAGCTGCTCTCGAAGCCCAAGCCGTGGGACAAGCTGACGGAGAAGGGGCGCGACTCGTACCGGAAGATGCACGCGTGGGCCTGTGACGAGGCGGCCGTGATGCTGCTCAAGTCACTCATTCCAAAGAAAGGTACTTGATGTTTATATTGTTGACAAGTTGAATAATTACCTACTAGCTTTAAAAAAAGCTATCATTTAAGCACTATTAAATATGTTATACTGCTGTAAACAAGTTCACTGCTTAAAGACTCGTTAAAAATGTTAGTAATTATTAAACTTGTATATGGCTTACTTTAAAAACCAATTCGAATTACAAACGCTGACCATGCGAATTCCAAATTTAAATTCCGAACGTATGGCCAGTGTTTATAAGGCTAGATACATATGAGCTTTCCATGTGGCCAGTGTTATAATAAGACTAGGTATACATCAGCGTGGCCTCGAAAAATTGCGTGATAAATGCAGTCTAGTTGTCAAGTCTTGCATGTTTCGGGACCCATCATTCCGCCCCCTTAGCGCAATCTTCCGAACGGTTTGGCACGATATCAGGCTTGTCGAGCCACCTGACAATAGGGATCATCAATCACAGCGTTTAAACTCTCTACACAAAAACAAAAGCTTTAGCGACCTATAGCTTTATTTATATGCACTTACAGTCATTTTTCGGAATGATTGGTCAACCGCACTTTTAGGTTAACTTTTTATTTTTTGTTTTTGTTTTCCTAACCCTGTCCTTGGTCCCCTCCCGTCGCGTGACACTATAGCGGAAAGATCTGAACTGCCCCCACCCTAAAGGGGTGAGGGGGTGGACTAAATAGATATGGTCAAGCGAGCACGCCGCGCCGGCAACTGCATCCTCCCGGGGTGTCGCTGACTTCGATTTATTGTTTTAATACGTGTTTCTTTTGTTAATGATGTCCGCCATTTTGTTTTTTGTTTTAATTATCACATTATCGATTGACTCGGAAAGTAAGCGGACACGTCTCTAGCTTCGGTCTTACCCGTTTCTTGTAAAATGGTTTGCTTTTATTTCATCCCTTTAAAATTTATTTCACGACGGCCTGACGTTGCATTTTTGCTTAGCTCAGCTTTAAACTAAAGGAGATATTTAACAAAGTAGAAAACACTTTGAATTTCGAAATTCGAACTTCCGACGATAACTTTTTAAACACCATAAACAAAGTAAACAAACTACACTTTCATAACATTAGTGATGCGACACAAACACAGTTTACGATTCGTGAAAAAATCGGTACGCGTCGAACACTCGGTGCATGACAAGTAGCATAAGACGGTACGTACAAACGCGTAATTTGCAAATCCACGGCATAAACGTCGTGTGAACGTCGCGTTTCGCAACATTACGTACAGTCCTGTCCACAGTCCACACGTGGGAACGAGGAAACGGCAAATGACATGGTATTGAGCAATCACGGTACAGTCCGACCTATTGTATGGAGTGAATAGGAAACTTTAATTTGAGTATTTGCGAAAATAGGGCATACCTAGTTGGCAAGACTTAAGTAGACATATGGAGTTAAGGATACGTACTTTTATGTCAAGCGATCACTGAATTACAACTTGATACAAGTTAGGTTCCCGTTTGAATCCCCTTAAAACTTATAAAGAATTCTAAGATACTTGTTTAGTCTTACCATAAACCTCTTTAAAAAGCTTTTCTTCACTATGAGTGAAAATTAGATGATCATAAAAAAGCGTTTAATAACTAAGTAGGTAGGTAATAGTTAATAACGTTTTTTTTCATTCCGAAAATGCATCTTAATCTAGTTTAATAATATAATCCAGGACTACAAATTCACTGAAATATCTACGACATTGCACCATTTACTAACTACTTTACTTTATAAGTCAGAGAATATCCAATAAACACTTCTCATAGCTCGCCGTCTATAAATCATTGCATAAAATACTAGCGTATCTGTGGCATTGTTCCCACGCCGCTGATGTGTATGTGTGTCTGTAACCAGCTCATTAATGGCCGACAACGGACACTAAACGACTATTCGATGATATTACACTAACGGAACAAGGCCCGCCCAAGTACGCCGTGGAATTGTACAAATTACCGCTTTCCTCCGAGGAAAAATAAGCATTGAAACAACCAGTACTTTTCTGAAACTGAAAAGTGAAATGTCGCTGCGAAATGCCGAAGCTCAAGTAGGAGAAATGCATCCAGCGTAATTGTATCGCTGAATAGAAATGAAAAATGCAAGCATAATCCGGAAAAATGCAAATCAAAAACCGATAACGCCATTTAAATTCCTAAACCTCAATAAAAACCGTACAATTACGCGGCAAATAAGAAGACCGTAACCCTTCGGAATTATCTGAAATTCAATCTATTTGAGTCCATCCCTATCGATGCGGACAAAGGCTAATGCACACGGCGCTATTGTCTCCGCAGATTTATACCTCGTCCTTTGTCATTAATGTGTACACTGCTTTACAACGCGTTCTTTTTGATTCTTTCGGATCCCGTCTCTGTTTGCTCGCTCTGCGCGACTTTGTCTTTTCTAAATTTGAAAAATGAATTGAAAGCCGTGGACAGCGCGCTTTTGGTCACTTTTTCACGAGTCAACTTCTTTATTTAGGCATTTTTAAAGACCGAAAACCGGAACTTAACGTATTACGTTTCAGATTTTATTATACTAGTCCACTTAAACGGAAATAGCCTGTAAACTGCTACTGGAAAAATTATATTACAATCTACCCTCATCAATTTTACACTCGCAACGGTGAATAAATAAAAACATACCATAATAGAACCCCACGTGTGCCATAGACAATAAAACCAATTACAATGTTACCTTGCCTCACAATTTGTTATCGCACCAAGACGTTAAATCGTAAAAAACGCCATATTAATTACCAGGGAAGGCGGGATTTGCCATGCGCTATCAACCTTTATTAACGTTTTTATTAAACTGCAGACATGAACCTTGCAACACTTATCTCTAACTAGCAATACTGGCTTGTTTGAAAAAAAAACGTGCTACTTCACATCTGTCAATTTCGAAAATAGAATTTCATCGTCCGTCACTAGTGATGCGGTTTCCTACCGATTTATCTAGTGTCGTGACTGAGAACCATATCCGGATGACGACTGACGAATAAATCGGTAACCTATCAACGTATATCAGTGGCGATTCGGTCCCGAGAATATAAAAATCCACTTTTTTTCACGGCCATTAAGCTTCGGTGTAGGTTAACCACATATTATTTATTCGAGTAATCTATCGGTCCAATTAAGTGTAGTTATGGCGGCACTAATAATTGTTCTTATTACTGGTAACACGCTTCAGTGATGAGATCCGGCCAACTTTATTTTGCACTCATCAAATAATATTCCATTGTAAATTACTCCTTATGATAAGCTGCAATAAATATACAATAACATGTATTATTTATTTGAGTAGATCAATAATAAACAGTTTATTTTAATTACCTATTGCCTAACGGATTTAAACCATAAACTAATAGAACGTAACCGGCAAATATTATTTGAAAAACGAACACGAATAGTGTTGGAGCACGTTCAAATTTGGAACGTTTGCTCAAAGTTGGGCATGTTCAGAAACGCGTGAAAATCTATTTTCAATGGCCACTATCGGACGGCGCAGGCTAAGGCTTTACGCTCGAAGTTGTGTCCTCGATGCTCTTAAACCGTCGCTTAGTTTAACGCTAAGCAAATTTTAATATTCAATTGAGCTTTCGAGCGGTTAAACGTTTCAACGAATCGGGGCTTGATTGCATGGAAATTATATTCAAGGACCGTTCTTGCATACGACTTTTACTATTAATCACTCTTTTCTATCAAGAAAAAATGCAAAAACTGAGCTGTAATTAATAAGGGTTAATAAAGCGATCTTGTACAGTCAACAACAGAGCTATGAATACAGGCAAAGTGCCAAAAATATGTATACACGACCTTAATGTAGAGGCAATAAAGTACTGTATACATGTTTTTGACACTTTGCCTGTATTCATAGCTTTGTTGTTGACTGTACATGCTATAGTTTAATTTCATCAATGGAAAGGCACGTTCAAAACTCGCTGTCGGAACGTTTTAAACTGTTAAGTTGGTAACTCTGCAAGTGTGTTAGCTCACACGGAGTGGACGCAAATGGCTTCTAAACTCGAAGCAAATTTGAATTGATATAGATTCTACGGTCGTTGTTGGCCAGCGACAAAACTTTGCCAGTATAAAACAACGTGTAAAACAATAATTACGGTTATTTAAAATTGTTAGCATGTTAAAATGAAACTCAATGGTTAAGCAGTAAATTAACCGAATGTATACCCAGTGTTGCCAGCAGGGGCGTGTCAACACCTCCCGCAGTCAACGGGGTCAATTCCTCATAAATCATAAAGTTTAAAACAAACACGAAAATCCAGCGAACGCTGATAATCACATAATAATTACCCGATCGAATGTGCCGGCCATTACGGGCCCTGGCGAAAGTTCCCAACTTCTAATGTGCTACCGAATCGGTAATTTTGGGGAAACCGATAACTTTTTAGGCCGTCGCATCACTAGCTGTTACCAATATAATTACAATTAGGAATTTATTTTAAACTGTTAGTTTTTCGAATACTATTCCATATGTATAAATAAGAACGCTTGCTTTGAATGCAATACGCCTCTGCGCGCCATCTACCGCCGAGTGGCAGAATTAAACTAGTGCAATTTAAGCATATTCTAGACTAAAGGAAACGGGAAGTGCGACTTTCAGGCGGCCATAATTGAATGCATCAAACACATACATTTATGAAATTACAATGACTGAGACTCGGACTTAATTTACGACGCAATTATTAGTATTATTACAAGGCGCATTCCGGTAAAAATCACCGGAGCCACTTAGAAAGCCGCTGAAAAACTAAATAGCCGTTTAAGAGTGTTTACTCCGAAGTCGAAAAAAGGGGGGAATATTTCGGTATGCGCGCAACAATGTGCGCGTAACGCCATCTGTCGACGAGCGGCCGCGCTAGGCAGGGGTCAAGGAATTATGCCCCGCGGAATGTCGCCGCCGGCGGGGCCTTTGAAGGGTTCCGACGAAGCAATCAGGCCTCTTTAAGGGCATATTTATGATTATAATACCGTGTCTCATTATATACTTTATGATTTTATACCGAACAGTAATTGTAATTGCTTACGAGTGCGAGCGAGAGCCCTAATCCGCGTAAATTCGAAGATAATTACGACATTACGTCTTAATTCAGGTAGTTTTATTTGTATTTAAATTAACTTTGGTTCTACAAAACTGCCCTTCAGCTACTAACGAAGAATAATCTCTTGCTTTGATTGTTAATTACTGTTAATTCGTGATTATACGATTAATAATGTTAACGTCAAATTTGTTTAAAGCTTTTTATTTAAATACCCTAAACTTAAGGGAATCTAGTGTGGCATATTTTTTTTCATAAATTGTAGGGCACTTACCTGAATATCATCATATCTCTTGCTTTCCTACTAAACAATAGGTATTGCAAAAAGTAATTTAGCTGACTCACTTTATACATGTTTTCAAGTATTTCAGGCACTGTAGCCTGTTGACCCAGCAAATATACAGTGTAAAGTGACTTATCAATGTCACATTTTGTAATCCGGCCTATTAGTCACTGTAACAATAAAATAGTCCATGCTTCCTGTGACTAAACTATTAAAGTGTTACCAGAATAGCGATCAATTAAACTATCACGCCATCTACATTTCAGCGCCGGCAACATGCAGTTTACGCTCAAACAAATGTCACCGGTTTACAGTCGTTTCGCCATTCGGACAGGAATAGACAATCGTTTTGTTCCTAGAGGTGCATTAATTGTTGAGGAAAATCCAGAGATAATATTATTATGTTTTGTTCCGATTTGTGTTTACAATTAAAGCTTCTACAGACGTTGCAAATGCCATGTGATTCTAGCTAGATAATTGCTGGCTAAGTAGGAGCAACTAATTCAATCGAACAATCAGATGCCGCAATGTATTGCAAATCGTATGCGACTATCGTGACGTTTGGAGAAGCCATTACAGATTTGACTCTATTTTAAATATTTTATTTCAAGTTTTTAATAAAATAACTTGTAGTATCCGAACGGTCAAAAACACATATTTGTAAAAACATATAACATGCTAACATGTTATAAACGTAAGCGAAATGAATTTATCGCTCAGCTAAATTGCAATAATTTAGCGCATCTTATTTTAGTTTGTTTGTAATTTCAGTTGCTGTTAAACTAATTGTGTTGAGGCCGACGCCAGACTTTATTTATTAATCGTAAAATTGTTTTTAATATAAACTTTGCCTGAATATAAACTATGGAAATATAAATAAAATCGATTGACATCATCGATTCATCCGACCGGAAGCATGTTTACACCTTTAAATACCAGTTTAAAATTAACACAAGAAAAATCTATACCTAAGCGGCACACCAAGCAAAAGTAGCTATAGGTAGGGGAGACCGAGGTGAGTTGTGACAGAGGAGAGTTGTGACATTGTCGATTTTTTGGAATCTATTAACTAGAAACTAGGTCGCAATAGCGCGCGTTTGTTAGTTTGAACTCTCCTCTGTCACAACTCACCTCGATCTCCCCTACCAACAATATAGCTATTCCAAAAAAGGTAATCCATAAAAGTACCTATATCCTACTTTTATTTCCTCTTTTATCGAGTTCACACGTCGATTGACACGCCGTTTTTACAAACAAAGTCGAACAGCGGTGTATTTATACGATTTATTTAATTTTATTGACACAGCTCCCGCACGCGATGGTGCACGTAAGGGACGTGAAACGGAACGCAACTTTACACACAAATATAGGCAGGAAACAATCACTTGATATATAGTTGGTCAAGCAGATCTTGTCAGTAGAAAAAGGCGGCAAATTTGAAAAATGTAGGCGCGAAGGGATATCATCTCATAGAAAATTTGAATTTCGCGCCTTTTTCTACTGACAAGATTTGCTTGACCGTCTATATGTCAATCATTAAAAATTATGTTTCATTTTTAATTCATACAAACTGAAGTATTGCTTCAAATTCGAAATTCAAATACTTATTTCTTAAGTCTCATTCACAACTCTGATGTTGTCGTATTCTAATTTTTTCAAGTGGCAATAAACAATATCGAAAAGTGTCCCGATAAATTGCCGCAAAGCCGCTAAAAAGCGATAAAAAGGGCATTCTCATTATGTTATTCTCGTTATTAGCGGCTGGCAATTATTCGAATAAAGCCGAGTCGTCGTAAAAGCGTCGACGCATCCGTCACCCGCCCACGCGCGATTGCTTTCGACTCGATTTCGCGATTATCGAAATCAAGATAAAATTAGCCATATAGCACCTTTAACGAATTTTTATAAATTGAACTTTAAAGTTTGAGAGAAAAGACCTTTGACACGCGCACAACGACATTGCGACGACCGGATTACTTTTTACGAATTTTCAAATTTGAATTCTGGCTGATTAAGCTTGCTCATAAATAGAAGCTAATAAATGACTTCAACATATTTGAGAAGTTTTATTCACTCTAATAATGACTTTCTCAGTAATCTATCTATCCAATCTAATATAAATTAGTTGATGTACGGTCCAATTCTGCCGTCTATCGATTTGTGACAAAGAAAAACGGAACGCAACTTTCGCGCGCGAATCGCCATGTTGTTTACATCTAAACAGCAAAGTTTAATATGAATTTAAGTGCATCGTGACATATTATTCCTTCAAATTAATTACTCGGGTTTCCTTTGCGTATAACTCAGGCATCTGTCCGGCAAGACGGCATGTTTAACATGTCACTACGTCGCGATTTGTGGACGCCATTTTATATCTCCTTGCATAATTAGTAAAGATTAATGTGGGCTGTGGCGAGGCGTTGTTCCACAGTGAATTAGGGTTTATCCGTCCGTTGATGAACTAGAACTGTTTCTCTATTAATAGAGTTAATTGTCATGTTTATTCAGAGCACTTAGGAGTATTATGGGCAGCGAATAACTGCTAGTTAAGTTTAGTGTATACTTAAGTGGTTAGGCTATATCTTTAAATCTCATCTTATAATTATACCGCTGCTCGGTAATAACTACAAGTATTAAAGCATTTCATTGATTTATTTACTTTTCAAATTGCAGTTGAGTTACCATAAACAAAGTTTTTTTTTCACGCCAACAATTTTAAACAATAAAGTAGCGTTCACACGCTCGCGTGCCGCGCCGCTATCCATCGCGCAATCAATAAACGCCTATCGATGCTTTAATAACTGCCGAGACTGAAAAATTGCAGTAGCTATGATTAATTTAGGAAAAACCACTATATTGCAAATACAGGAGCAGTAACCGTAGAAATCATTAGCATACTTTAGTTGTGTACAAAAACTAAAATTTGTTGATTATTTCATCGACCATAGAAATCAGTGACTAAAAAAAAAACAAAAAAAGGTAGGTTAAGGTTAGTCACAGGGAAACGGCGCCTAATCGGATAACCATTCCGCCACACACAATACCGTGGAATGCCAATGGAAAAAGCCTGAAAACTAACAAAATCATCAATATCTGAGCTCTTTTTCCCTTTTCGTCTCCTGCACCACATGCATCAACGAATTACCGAAGCCGAGGCGTCTAACTGCGTTAGTACCTGAATTCGGTTATTTCGTTAAAAAACTTTGGTATCGTTAAAAGTTCCGGATCGGCCCCCAGGGCCCCCAGTCGGGCATTGACTGAAGCGATTGTAACGGAAATTTCACATTTTCCGAAACTTTGAACATGTGTTAAGCTTTAACACTTTATTTTGGATCAAAATCGGTAAAATATGGAAAGTCTGCCTTAAAGTGGTCTCAGATGATTTGGAAGACATTTTAAATCGATATAATTATCATCGTAAGCTTGAGATTAAACCATTCACCCAGACGCAAATGTTTTTTTTTTATAGCATACATTGCGACTTCACTATAAGTCAGATTTTGACAGCAAATAATAAATGGACAATGCATTTTTAATGGCAAATTATTGTTCGAATAGTTGTACCTTCTAGTAATATTTAGCTTAAAAATGGAAACATAATGCAGACGTGCCCGCCCGTCGCACTTGCAGTTTTAAATTGATTATCGGATCCAGTTAGGAACTACGGCGCACGGGGATTTTTGCGCTAAACGCGTTACCGGTAGTTGTAGCTGGCTGGTTTTATTTAAATTACGAATGATATTGTCTCTGGTGACTTTTTTTTCCATTCGGTGTTGTCAGCCAGTTTTGGAACGTTTCTTTTTACGTTTTTGGCAGTTAACCGAAATTGTATTCAGGTTCTCTATGAGGACTGTTTTATTTTATAGATCCCGTTATGCACGGTAATAATACACTGGTTTCTAAAAACAAGCATCATATCTGAAATCTGTGCAAATTCCAGAAATATACAACGAAAATATAATCTAATCTTGATCTATTATTGTACTTGTTCTGCTAGTATTTGTGCTGTTATAAAAAATTTAATGCGACCGGCCCCCAGCGGGCCGAGTGTCCTCTACTTTTATTACACCTATAATATGAGAGAAAGCACCATCAAATTGTATTTAGAGTTTGTGTTGCAACATTCTGTAACGACGGATTCAAGTCAAGAACTCATCGCGATTCGAAAGTAGTAAAGTTAAACGGAACGCATCGAAGCTCAACGGCGTTCTTAAAAAGGCGCGAAAATAAAAATAAATTGGCGCACGAACTGACAGTTCGTTTTTTTTCGATGCTCATACCGCCATAACTGTCAACTGCCGAACACCGGTTACTTGCACATCACTCAGCCTCTTGGAATCAATTGTGGTCGCTGCCCCCGGCCGCACGCGATACCGATCAACCGACCCTACGCACGCAACGTCGATACGCCGACGAGTCCGACAAAGGAAACATGCCAACCGAAACGGGAAACCGAATCTCCGTGTCTAAGCCTTACTATACACTTCCTGTAATTTCTGTGTTAGAGCGACGATTACTGATCGTCGCACGCAGATTCCCCTTTGTTTTCTTTTGGAATACGACGTTTGGCTACGGGTCAAATATGCTTGTAGATTTCACGTGACAGTGGAAATTAATAGGGTCATGGTACTCAGGACCGAGATGGACATGACATCAGACAACAGTCCGAGGTCCCGAATAATGAGACAAGCATTGACCTAGATAGTTTTAATGCACTATCTCGAACAATGTACCTATTTAGTGCGGAAAATTAAATTAAAACGTTTGAGAAATTGCGATTATACGTGTCCCATTTGTACATTTCAGCGGTAACATTTAGCACCTAATTTTAGAGTCGGGGCTCGTTTATGCAACTATTTCTTTTGCATTGAATTAACAATTCAAATGCGGCATTTTTTCCGCACCGGGCAACACTTTCGAGCGGCCGTGACGTCCGCGCGGACGCCGCGATGCAAATGAGATCGATCTAGCGATGTTACGATTCGACTTCACAAATCGGTTCAAACCGATTTAGGTCTGAAGTCGACTAAATCGACGTGAGTGTTCCGTAAATCGACCTAAGATACGTTCACCCACTCTAAACGCATCCTTTCATATTTGTTGATGCGTCACTTTCATTTGACATATTGAGGTTTAAAATGTACGCAAATCGATTTCAAACCACGAAGAAAAATGTTGACATGCACATTGCCGCCATTATTGAGTCGAGTCGAAACTTGGTATCTACAGGTAAAGTAAAATGAAACTTATTGTTTATGTTGTAAGGTTCAATTTCGCATGGGTTTAAAGCGATTGATTTGGCGGTATACTTGGATCGGTTTGGCAGTTTTGCGCCGCGTCGATTTGCTAACTCAACGATTTGCGGCAATGACACGAAATCGCACGAGACCGCACGCTCTTTCCTGCTTGCTCGTATAGTGCTTTCCCGTTTTAGCTTTAGAAATTATAAAATTGTGATTTACCGCGCAACAAAACTAAAAAAAATATTACAAAACTTAAGTCAAAATATTTGCTGTCGATCGGATCGAACAAAATTGACAATTCAATTTCCTCAACTCAAAGACTACGGAGCGGTTTGAACTACTGATACTTAAAAAGGAGAAGTTAAATCGACTTGGCCAAATCGGTTTGCAAACCGATTTGGGTTTAAATCGGAGTCGACTTATTCGGTTTGAAAATTTTTCGATTTGGCCCATCACTAGATCGATCGCACGTGGCTACACCTCTCACCCCTTTCTTACAACTACCCCCACAATCTCGAACCGTTCCCGTTCGATTCCGCTAAAACTAAATTACTAACGAATACGAAACACTTTTTCACTGTGTCATGGTGACACGATAATTTAGGGCACCGCCTCCCCTTTAGTTTCCAAAGTCTCTGAATATTCATACGGCAATAGCAATCAATAACAGTTACAAAGAAATAGTTTTCGCGTGCGTGCACGCGATACTGTGTCGCATAAACAAATATATCACCTTTTTATATTATACCAGAATTATGGAATTGCTCGAATTTACACTTCGCCTTTGTCCCCCGCGGTCAGCGGCCATCAAACACTATCCGATAC
The DNA here is from genome assembly GCF_963556715.1 of Cydia fagiglandana. Lineage (NCBI taxonomy): Eukaryota > Metazoa > Arthropoda > Insecta > Lepidoptera > Tortricidae > Cydia > Cydia fagiglandana. Next base: position 1,196,061 of record NC_085951.1, on the reverse strand, counting down.
ATAAGGTTTCCGTGACCGGACGGCATTAATTGAGACCTCCTTTTTTAATTTTAAATATCCATCAAAAATGCACATCATAACGACTGGTAATAAAAGAGATCATAATCGGCCCATGCTTTATAGTCTCGAGCCGAGATAAGGGCTCGCTCGATAACTACCTAAATGATTGTAATTGAAGCGGCAGCCATCTTGAATAGCTTGTGCACAAGATGGCGCGATGCAGTTGACAGCCGCAGAGTTCAAGACACGTATCGGTAATTGTGTCCGTGCCGTATGCGGAATAACAAAATAATACGAGAAGATCAAAGGCAAAATATACTTACGTGGTTTGAAATTTATTGGCCTCGCAGTCTTGTCGAAGAGTGATTCGAAACAAACAAATTGGCGGCACGACTGAGCGCGACACGACGCACATCCTAATTCGGTCGTAATCGTAATTGACATGCCGGAAAATTTTAAACGCGAAATCTAATGTTTTAAACATAGTTTCAATGTCGCGTAATACAACGACCGCAATGGTAATCTGTTGTATTTAAAAATAGATTTAATCGTGACTATTGTTATTTATATTTGGCGGGAATCGACCATAAATTAACCTCTTATTTTTCTTTTTCATGTAAAACCTGATTTAGAGAGTGTCACATTAGGCGAACATTAAAAAGTAAATGCTGCAATTATAACTCCGTATCACGTATTTGGAGTTATTGTACGTTTACGAGTTGAAACTTGAGACATTACGGCCATGTCAGATTATAATCTAAAAACCGTGGCGGCCATATTTATGAATTTATTTGGATCACGTTCGCTTAGTCATAAGTCGTTAAGGAGACTGTGAATGGTAAAAAACTCTATAGAAGGACATAGTCATTTCGTGGTCTTGTTACGTGTATGTGGGACGTGAGAAAAAAAACGCAATTTCAATTGCGATTGATGAAATATATACTTAACAACTAAATAATTGCTTTGTTGCCTGGTAAATCACAGCTTTATTCTGTCGTGAAACTTTGAAAATAGCAATGAAACTGCAGTGTGCGCTGATTGAAAGAGGATCCAAAATAAACATGCGTTCGGGAAACGATTTTCAGCATATTGTCGGTTTGGGAATAAAAGTTAAGGACGCAATTAATTCTTTGTGATCTTGGGAATTAATACGCGAGTCCTCGAGCCATTCTTGGAGCCATTAAACACCGCAGAGCAAATACGACATTGTTTCCCGAAACTCGGACGGAAGTTATATTTACCTAACGTTTTTAACACGCCCATATGACTGTAACGAAGTATACATTTCAAAATGGTGTTTCATAACGATCAACGGCAAAATCGGCCACTTTTCTCCGCTCGTTGGCTGCGCAAACGACGCTCGTTGGTCACTCGCACAAGTCCGTTGAAACATAAAAGCAAATTATCCGAAAGCATTCGCGAACGTTCACCCTCCTTCAAAACTAATTAGACGCTTTAATTAAACTAATGCTAAGTATAAATCAGCATCTAAATAGTATCATTTCATTGTGCGTCCAGAGACAATATGTTGACAGGATGAACGGCCACAATATGGCGGTTTTCGCGCGTATTTCTCCTTGTTTATGGTTGCGCGCGCGACGGTTTTGGATTACGGGCTTAGGCGATGAGTGCTCGTTCCCATTCAGTGATTATCTTTAAAGCGCTATTCATTTAGCTGCATTTTAATGACTCGCCTAATTTCAATTGTACCAAATATAACTTTAGAATTTATGAGTTGGCAAGCGACTGTGAATCGTCGTGGGGCTTGTAACACTTTAGTAGCAATTAAAACGAGATCATAGTTTGAGTACATATATCTCGTATGAGTATGTAAATTGGTTGTGATCGAACAAATATGCCGATCGGCGATCACGCAATCAATCTTGGTCACGCGATTTGTACTTACTGCCTGTGTAGTACTCTGTCATAATAAACGTCGAATGTTGAATAGCACTTTTGCTAGAAGCGGAGTTTCAAACTATAGAATGACAAGGTTCTAAATATGCTAAACTCTGTACACACTACCCTAATTAAACGTTCAACATTGTAATAGAAGTTACCGAAGTGATTCATACTCAAGGTCTAGGTCGCTAGTCTTAATTATAACTACAATTTCACTGCCACAGAAAATAGTATTTTAGATGCAGTTTTAGAACAAAAGGTCAAAAACATCATGCATGCAATTCAGTCAAACAGCCTCGATATAATACGCCAGCTCATATGTAAACTGCCAAACATTTTTAATTGTCAGATTTGTTCAGTTCTGTATCTTATTTCAATGTTCTAAATCGCCCGGTTCTTAAACTAGCCACTTTCATAATTTCACACAGTGAATGAGTATTTGCTTCCGTGTTCGCTTGTACCATAGACAAAAATATTCATATTAAAAATTAAAGAACAAGTACTTAGGGCCATCTTAGCCACAAGCACTTGTGGCTTCGATCAGACACGCTGATAAGTTTTTTTTACAAGTTGAAGACACAAAAATAGTAAAAATACACAATTGTTTGAACTGTAAGTTTACGTGCTCGAATATTGAAACTTAATCTTTTTTTTTCCAGTGGGCTCCAAGGACGGCACCATGGGCCCCGGTTTCGGCCGCGAGGGCGAGGGCGAGGAGCGGCTGGCCCACATCCTCACGGAGGCCTCGCACCTCATGAAGCCGGGCCAGCCCAACGACGACTCGCGGAGCAACGATGACTCCAACTCCCCGAGGACCCAGTGCTTATCGCCGTTCTCGAATAAGGTAGGTACAGTATCCTGGCAAACGTAGGGAAAATTGACTCACGTAATAAAAATCAAAGAGGGTTATTACTTCAGGAACCCTACAGGGTTTTTTTATATTAGCCTATTTTAGTGTCTCACTGTAAGCAGCATAAAACATAAAACTGAAAGAGAAAAAAGGGAAGCCTTTGGCTTACCAAAGGCCAAAGGTTTCAGTTTTATGTTTTATGTCGCAGGTTACCTGTTAGCACAACATTTCCCCTATAGAATTTGTCCAAGTCGTTTTGCCACCATTGTGTCTACATAACAAAGATTTCTGTATATAATTTTCTTTTAGTGGAGTGTGCAATAAATGGATTGTAAGGCAATTACATTGAAAATATTTAAATGAAATAATCACAGAACCAATTTGAAATCCTGCCTAAATTGTGCATTTCAAATACAGTTGTATTTAATAATACCTATTTTCGGAACGCAGAACTTCTCATCATTAAATACAAATACAAAATACGCTCTATTCTTGTGTTAAAAAACCAATCATTTACTTTCCAGGACTCGAGTCAAAACAGAAGACTGAAAAAATACGAAAACGATGACATCCCCCAGGAGAAGGTGGTGCGCATCTACCAGGAGGAGCTCGCCAAGATCATGACGCGGAGGGTAGACGACATGCGTCACAACCGGGACGGGTTCCCTGGGTACGTATCTATGGCTTCCAGAACATTCTACTAAATAACATACATACATACATATAATCAAGCCTAATTCCCGGAGGGGTAGGCAGAGACCACGGATTTCCACTTGCTACGATCCTGACATACCTCTTTCGCTTCCTTCACTTTCATAACAATGTAATACTAAATAATAATGTGTTAATAATCGATAAATTGCATCGAAATTTTTTAACTGTAACGTGAAAAAATCTTAATATGAATTGGAATTCCTGTATATGAACCCATGCATTAAGCTGTAACATAAAAAAATCGTAAAATACTTTTTTTTATATGACATACCATTGTATAGCAAATAGACAACAAAGTCCTGATACAAATTTTACATGGTCCAGTTTTCATACCATTTGGTATGAAGAATGTAGGCGAAAAACTTCGTAATGGTATAATGAAGAGCAGCAAGTCTAGAACTAACATCCAGAATGTTTCCTCCATTTTTCAGCGGCGGCATGCCACCACACATGGAGCGGCCTCCCGAAGACCTCCGCATGGCCCTGGAGGCCTACCACCGAGAACTGGCCAAGATCCAACCCGGCGGCAACATTCCCAACCTCCACAACATCCCCGGAATGCCTCCCTTCCCCAACTTGCTCGCTCTGCAACAGCAAGCCATGCAAGCGCAGAACCAACACATCAACGGCTCGGGGGCAATACAGGATCTATCTCTCCCTAAAGATAAGAACGCTAAGATAAACGGAATTACGGATAATGATAAGGATAAGCCGATGGATGCTGAAGAGGCTATAAGGCACGCGGGAAGCGCGTTTTCGCTCGTCAGGCCGAAGCTGGAACCAGGGCAGCAGTCCACCGGTTCGTCAGCTTCTAGCCCGCTCGGGAACGCCATCTTACCACCAGCCATCACCCCTAACGAGGACTACAGCAGTTCGGCCGCGGCCAGCCCGCTGCAGCGCATGGCGTCCATCACAAATAGTCTGATCTCTCAACCGACCAACCCCACGCACCACGCGCCGCCGCAGCGCTCCATGAAGGCCGTCCTCCCGCCCATCACGCAGCAACAATTCGATCTCTTCAACAACCTGAATACCGAGGACATTGTCAGAAGAGTGAAAGAGGCCCTAAGTCAATACTCCATCAGTCAACGGCTGTTTGGAGAATCGGTACTAGGGTTGTCACAGGGGTCCGTTAGTGATTTGCTGGCGAGGCCGAAGCCCTGGCATATGCTGACGCAGAAAGGCCGGGAGCCCTTCATTAGGATGAAAATGTTCTTGGAGGACGATAACGCGGTTCACAAGCTAGTGGCGTCGCAGTACAAGATCGCACCGGAGAAGCTGATGAGGACTGGAAACTATAGCGGAGCACCTCGTAAGTATTTCAACAATTGTTTTTTGTCTTCAAACAAATAAAAATAAACGCAAACATTAGGTCCACTCCACATCCACTCCACATGAATCCAATAAGGTAGAATAGTAATGTTTTTGTAAACAATTAAATATTTCCTGAGTTTTGCGTTTTGCGTTGTAATCTTTGGCTATTTGTTTACTGTTTTCCAAACTGCAATTTAATGTTAAAAGAAACGAAAGCTACTGAAACCGTGAACTAACCAAAGTTTTCCTTCTATTCCAGCATGTCCGCCGAACATGAGCAAGCCGATGCCCCCGACACAAAAGATGATCTCTGACGCGACGTCGCTCCTCAGCAAGATGCAGCAGGAGCAGCTGCTGGGCGGCGCGCACCTCGCCCACCTCGCCCCGCCCGCCGGCCTGCTCCTCACTCCCCCCGGCTTCCCCCCGCACCACGCCGTCACCCTCCCCCCGCTCGAGCCCAAGGACCGCAAGCCTCCCCCGCACGCACCCCCCACCATGAGGCCGCTGCACCAACACATTTCCCCGAGCGTCTACGAGATGGCCGCTCTCACGCAGGATCTCGACACGCAAACGATCACTACCAAAATCAAAGAGGCATTATTAGCTAATAACATCGGGCAGAAGATCTTCGGAGAAGCGGTCCTCGGCCTCTCGCAAGGCTCGGTGAGTGAGCTCCTCTCGAAGCCGAAACCCTGGCATATGCTCAGCATCAAAGGCCGAGAACCCTTCATTAGGATGCAGCTCTGGCTGAGCGACGCGCACAACATTGATCGCTTGCAGGCGCTTAAGAACGAGCGACGGGAAGCGAACAAGCGACGGCGATCGAGCGGCCCCGGGCAAGATAACTCCTCAGACACCTCCTCGAACGATACGTCCGAGTTTTATCATTCGAGCTCGCCCGGGCCCGCCACAGGCGCGCCTTCCGCTAAAAAGCAACGAGTCCTTTTCTCCGAGGAACAGAAGGAGGCCCTCCGGCTCGCCTTTGCCCTAGACCCCTACCCCAACATGCCGACCATCGAATTCTTGGCAGCAGAGCTGGGGCTTTCCACGCGAACCATCACCAACTGGTTCCACAACCACAGAATGAGGCTAAAACAGCAGGCCCCGCACGGCCTCCCCGCCGAGCCCCCCGCCCGCGAGGCCTCCGCTCCCTTCGACCCGGTGCAGTTCCGGCTCCTCCTCAACCAGAGACTTCTGGAGCTGCAGAAGGAGCGCATGGGTCTAGCGGGGGTTCCTCTCCCGTATCCTCCATACTTCGCCGCCAACTCCAATCTGGCCGCTCTAATCGGGCGCGGATTACTCCCGCCCGAGGAGGCTAAGGACCAAGCGTCAGGGCTAGACTTGTCGATGCCGTTAAAGCGAGAGCCCGATGCGGACGATTTTGAAGATGATGACGTAGAAAGTAATCTCGGGTCGGAAGACTCTATGGACGACGGGGAAAACGGGTCGAAAACGGAGCCGAAAGCGGCGTCGACGCCGGCGCGGTCGAGCCGGCGCAAGCCCGCCGCGCCGCAGTGGGTCAACCCCGACTGGCAGGACGAGAAGCCGCGCAACCCCGACGAGGTCATCATCAACGGGGTGTGCGTGATGCGGAGTGACGACTTCAGACGCGAGGCGGAGGAGACCGTGCGTGTCGAACCGTCGCCCGTGCCCAGAGACGGCTCGCCGGCTGCCCGCGAGACGCCGCGTACGCCGCACACCCCCCACACCCCCCACACGCCGCACACGCCACACACGCCGCACACGCCGCCTGAAGTCCTTCCGGAGGACAAGATAAAGGCGGAGGCCGACGACGACCGGTGGGAGTACTAGACTGTGTGATGTGATAGAACTGTTCGGGTGTTAGCGGTGGTCCGACGTAGTGTAGCGACTGTACTGAGTTAGATCATATCAAGTTGGACGGTTATTTATTAATTAGTTAAGGGCTCCATCCAATGGAGAGGCGGGCGTAGGCGCGAGTGCAAATATTATTGTGTAGTTAAATGTACTGTTTTGTTATAATTACGTTGTAAGGCCAAAGACTTTGTACATAGACCCTATTAGCAGTCTCGTGATATGCCTGGCATGCGTCCCGCCGCGGGCGACTAAACTTACGATACAAATTATGCATTTTGCTTTAATTTTTAATTTATAGACAAAGTACCCTGACTCGGTACAAATATCTGAGTATTTTTACTTCGTTTTTAATATTTGAAATCGATTATTGTAAATAAATATACCAAATATGTATCGGATAGGTGCGCGTGTACATATAGAGTAGGAGGTTTTGTAAGATACCGTTTAGGGCGCGGGTTCATTATTGTTAAAGAAAATTGAAGTGCAATCAGAAGTAAATATAAGCTATGGTCGAAACTGAATCCCAGTTGAAAGTATTATTACGTTTATATGAACCGGTGAGGTTATAAATATTATAATTCGGTTACATAAGTTTACTTTAAATTATGAATGTTTTATTTTTTACTGTATGTTTTCTATACATTATTTTATACGAGGCGCGACGCTCAAGTTTGTGATTTGCGATAGTTAGCTGTCATTTTACTTTTTAATTTCCATAGACAATAGTTCTCAGTGTAGAGCGGACTTAACGACTTTAGAGAACGTACAAATAATAAAACGAATACTATTAAGCAAATAATGTATTGCTTGCGGTTATAGTTTTATTTTATTTTAGCAATAAATTTGCTTTTAATCTTATTTCATATTTTTTGTTTTATTTTTCTTTATTTTCCCATTCCTATGATTTCCTTAGTGTATAGTATTAAATGATAAATGTATATTTAAAGGAACCATACTCCTTGCATCACAGTGTAAATAGGTATTTTGATTTCTTATTGTAAATACGGAAATGCCACATCTAGTTAGTAAAGGTAACGTTAAGTAGGCAAATAGTCGCCCAGGCGTTAGTAGCTGACTGTACATGAAGAGGATCATTCATGATATTCAAAATTAAACTATCTATACCAAGTATCCGAAAAATGTATTAAATTATCTCGGATATAGTTCTAGGCCCCAGGTTTACAAAATTCAAAAATATAACGGTTTGAAAATTTAAAAGAATCCGGATTACGGCAAGTCCTAACGTTCAGTTTTAGTATTACCAAATTTCATACATATCGATGTTATATATAAACCAATAAGTTAGGTAATAAGTAATAGCATGTAATAGTCAATATTAAAACTTACAGCTGTCTAACAGTAACATGAAAATCATTTTAATCTTGACACTGAAAAATAAATACAGATTTTCGTAAAGTTGAATTTTTCAGAACATTTTATACCTACATAATGCAAACGCAGGTGTAGATATTACTCTTAATACGTTTTATAATAATTTTATAGCTTTTGCTTTGAATATAATGACTATATATTGTTACTTATTAATTACTCTAAATATTTTTGAGCAATCAGATTTTTCCACGAAAGTACCAAGAAAATGATAAAGCAGCTTAATTTTTTTAAATACAACTGCGAAAAAAACGTTCGACTTATTTTATTCTAACGTATGTCAAACTATACATAGACATTTTCTTATTAGGGGCTATTCATAAATTACGTCATTTCAAATGGTAGCATGACGTAGGAGGAAACGGGGGTCATTTGAAGCATGATTTTTGGATGACTTTAGGGAGGGGGCGGGGTGTCCAAAATCGTCAAAAATCGATGACGTAATTTATGGACAGCCCCGTGATAAAAATTAAATATTATTTCAGTTGGCTTTTCATTCAGTATTAATAATTAGTTTCAAGTGGCAAAAATTACCATTAAAACTGTTTTAAATTAAAATAGAACTAGTTTTGGCACATATTGTTATGAGTTTACAATTTTCCCGCCAATTCTACTTTCGTGGTGCCGCCATCTTGTATTCTATTGTCTATTGTTGCGTTAATGTTTGCAATAGCGAATAACACTGTACATAAGTAACGTAGCGGATAGATTATTATACGTTATCTCAATTATAATAATGAATAGTTATTAAATAGCAGTAATTATTATTGTTCATATCATATTAATAATAATGACGCTGAAACCATTGTCTTCTTTCCGAACAATTTCTAAAGTTATTAAATTTAAAAATAAAGAAATTGCTAATCAGTTGATGTTTTATTTGAGTAGGTAACTACGGTTCTGCTTCACTTCCCTTCGATAAGATATTTGTTTAATGATGTGTTTCCACATTATTCGTATTGAAAAGAATAAACGTCATGTCACGCAAGCGGTGTGCCGTCTCTCATAAGGATCTATATATCACAACGCGCACATGCACGTTTACGCACACGCAGGCCGCAGGGATCTTAACGCATTAGTAGCCAACATTTTTACCCTTTTAGTTAGTGGCGTTTTAGGTGTAGGTAATCAAAAGTAAATGCTTAAAAAACAAGAGCATCCAAATTAATTAATTACAGAGGTCTAGAGGTGCTACAGTGCTTGTACAAATATGTAGTATCCTGTGTAGGCTGTACAGGGTACCTAGCCAACATGACAATCGTTTATAGGAAACGCCATTTGTCATCTTGCATCAAACCCTCACAAGGCCTACCGCGAACCACGTTCGACATGTTGCCTCTCTGTTTCACTTGTAAATTCGTACGTAAGTGTGACAGGGAGGCAACACGTCGAACGTGCTTCGCGGTAGGACTTCAGAGCCTGCGTGTCCAGGCCGAGGCGTTAAGATAACCTACAACGTGATGCTGATGAAGCATGCTATTATATGTAGTTATATTTTGTAATTGGGCATAATTTCCTATCAATTACCGAACACGCAGCGCAGATGTGCGGCCGAGGTTTAGGTAAGTGTAAACTATCGAGGTATCTTGCGTATTAGTCATCAGCATCACTTCGTGATCTAAGGGCCCCCCACATCTAGCGTCTTTCGAGCGTCGGCGTCTACAACTCTATGGCCGCTGCTCGACGCAACTGCGCAGCGACGTCATTTTCCATAGCGCTGACCAGACGCCGACGCTCGAAAGACGCTAGATGTAGGGGGGGGCTTAAAGTTACATAAAGAGGCAGAGAAATAAGAAATTAGGTACCAGCGGTCGGCAATCTTTTAGCAGCCAATAGTAGTTACCGAAGTTGACGCGGGCCGCACTTTATTAATATTTATGACTTTATCAGACATTGTGATTTGTCAATATTACATACAAAATAGCCAGGGATGTTCGCGGGCCGCAAGTGAGAGGTTCGCGGGCCGCAAGTGAGAGGTTCGCGGGCCGCTTGTTGCCGACCGCTGAGTGTAGACTGATAGTAATACGAAGCCGGCAATCCATTTGGACGCCGAGGTATGACACCATCTGATTTGAAGTCGAAAGAAATTATATCACAATCCCAGGAACTACTATAGAAGATAATGTTAAATTGGTAAGGTATTGGTAAGGTAATTGGTAAGGACTAAAACCCCCCTTATTCATAAACGTTTACTAAAGTTGACAAGGCGATAATAATCGTTTGTCCCTTTCCGACGTATCGGTATGATGGAAAGGGACAAACGATTATTATCGGCTTGTCAACTTTAGTAAGCGTTTATGAATAAGATAAGATAAGATAAAGTTTATTAAGCTCAAAAGGTTACATTCTATACATAATTTCATAAGTTATGTTACATAGGTATATCTGTCTAAGATCTTTCGTTGGTACTTAAATTAGGTATAAACCTGTGCTATAAGTACCAGCTACCTTCCATTTGTCTCTATGTACTTTACGTGTATATTGTACAGGCGAGTATTATTTATAATTAACTACATACTGTTAAGAAAGTTATACAAAATCTATAACAATGAGGAAATATTACCTGTCTCCAGAATAGAGCTCAGGCCTCGGAGACGCGTTCTTTTAGCTGTGCCGGCTGCGCGAACTGTGTCGCGAAAGAACTCGCCACTGCCGCGCGCTCTCTCTCTACTTAATGCGCTCTTGACTTTCTGTGAGGTGATGGATGCTAGGCCTTCGAGTGTAACGTAACGTTTGTTATCCGTGTGTGACATGTAATGTAAATAGCATCAATTGTTATATGTTGTTATATGTAGTGTTGGTTTCAGGACGTTTTGGTTTACTGTAATGTCGTGTAAATGTATTTATAAATAATAAATAAATAAATTACGTTAGAAGTTATCTATAAAGATAGCAAAAAGAATTAATAAAAAAGTTTTTTCAAGAGCTCCAAAATGTGTGTGTGTGTGTGTGTGCGTCTTTTTTAAAGTACAGTACACTAAATTGAACAATAATAGTTATGTCATAGGAAAGAATTTCAGTGTCAATAAGGAGGTAATAATCAGGTAAGTGTAGAGCAAAAGACAAATTACACATATGTTTACAGGTTACATAATTATATAAACACAGTAAAAATCACTACGCATAATAAACCTAACATACGGTACGTAAGCACTTGTATAATATTCTATAAATATTCAATCAATTCAATTACAATAAATAATTAATTGGAAACTGATTAGTAAAGCAATGGATAACGGATATCATACACCCTGTAGAAAATTAATTACCCGTCTCAACGGATCGACTTTGCATGTTAATCAGTTGAGTTTCTAGTTTTGAGAACGATACACTACACATTAATTTAGTTATTTAAAAACTTGCCATGTGTTCAAACGCCTTACGTACTTGCAAAATTAAAATTAAAATAATCATTTCAGTTGGTTACGCTTAAAACTTAAAAAAGGGCTGAATTATTTGCTTGTCTAGCTCCTGTTGCTCAATCTATTCTTTGCCCAGCAGTGGGACGCTGACTCGCATAAACAAATAGTAATTATAAGAATAAGGATAAATTTTATATCAATAAAACACATAACAGAATATGTCAGGGGTCTCCGCTAGGCTATGCCTGTATCGTGGGGAACCAGTTAAACTATTGAACTAGTTACGCAATAAAGTTAAAAATAACAAACTTAAAGTTAACTACTTAATTACAAGTAAGAGAAAAAAATATATAAAAAAAAATATTAAAAATAAAATATAAACCAGACATGCGTGTATCCGCGTGTTTGTTGTTGTGTTTGGTGGTAGTGAAGTGTGTTGACGGTCAGACGGTCTCGAGCCCGTTGGCAGGATTTTTGCAGACGGTTGTCGACGCTTTTCCGGTGATCTGCGATGTCTTCTTCAGTGTTTTTGGAGAAGTGGTAAGTTGTTAAAAATCAGGTTGAAGAAATAAGTTTCGCTAATACAAATAACTATACCCTACTGGAGAAGTATTATTAAACATTTAATAGGTATTTACAATATAGGAATAATTTAATAAATACTACTGCGTAGTTATTTACGTAATAGATAGACAAATCAGAAGAGCAAATCCAACTTGGAAAGCAGTCGGCCTATAAGTTTTTGAATTAGAAAAGCAATGGAAAAGTTCTCGGGTGAGACTCGAACTCGAGACTACAGAAGAAGTGTAACATTTACATTATATATTATAGCGGGTTGGTACAGTCGACGTCATATATGTTTACACTTTTGCACCTAATGCCTTTGTAATAAGGCGAAAAATATAAACATATCTTTGACGTCGACTGTACCAAGGAGTTGCAAGTTGAAGTCTTGTCCATTACAGTATTTTTTTCTCTTTATAGATATAATTCGCTTTATAAATAATTAATTTAACATAGTTCTACCAGACCTCAGCTACAAACTAAATAGTTCTGTTTCAGAACGAGACCGCATTCCAAACAGCGCTATCGGCGGCGCTCCGACTGGTGGACCTGGCCTTCCCGGCGAAGCCTCTACCCCGCGTCCCTGAACCCTGGTGGGGAGACCATGCTAAACGTGATACCAGCGTCAGGAGGTTCACTGTGCACTTTTCCGATGAGGTGAGATATGACATGACCCACGGCAGAAAACATACACCCCGTGGCAAACATGGAAAGTTGTCATTATGAAATATGAACGTGGAACTTACTTCAACCCAGCACTTTCCTCGTGGCTGTAGATCGGAACCAAGCAAGATGATGAATGAAACTAAACTAAAGTTTCAATTTAAACTGAAACTAGGACTTTTAAACCTTCAACGGATATTTAGATTGTTTTATTTTATTAATAAAGACAGTATTATTGCAGATGATAACAGACCTACGGCACCGCATCCACAATCGCCGGAACCTGACGCATCCCCTCCACAACGCCGGGAACACCTACGGCACCCACGCCGGGTACCTCGCGCACTTTCTTGACTACTGGGCTAACGGGTACGACTTCGGGGCGAGGGAGGACTGGCTGAACAGCTTCCCGCAGAGCATTACGAATATTCAGGGTAATGTCATCTTGTTAATCTCCTCACCCATCCTCTCTACGGCTCCCACGCTGGGTACCTCGCGCACTTCCTCGACTACTGGGCTGACGGGTACGACTTCGGGGCGAGGGAAGACTGGCTGAACAGCTTCCCGCAGAGCATAACGAATATTCAGGGTAATGGCATCTTGTTGATCTCCTCACCCATCCTCTCTACGGCTCCCACGCCGGGTACCTCGCGCACTTCCTCGACTACTGGGCTGACGGATACGACTTTGGGGCGAGGGAGGAGTGGCTGAACAGCTTCCCGCAGAGCATTACAAATATTCAGGGTAAGGTCATCTTGTTGATCTCCTCACCCATCCTCTCTACGGCTCCCACGCTGGGTACCTCGCGCACTTCCTCGACTACTGGGCTGACGGGTACGACTTCGGGGCGAGGGAGGATTGGCTGAACAGTTTCCCGCAGAGCATTACGAATATTCAGGGTAATGTCATCTTGTTGATCTCCTCACCCATCCTCTCTACGGCTCCCACGCTGGGTACCTCGCACACTTCCTCGACTACTGGGCTGACGGGTACGACTTCGGGGCGAGGGAGGACTGGCTGAACAGCTTCCCGCAGAGCATTACGGATATTCAGGGTAATGTCATCTTGTTGATCTCCTCACCCATAGGATCCTCTCTACGGCACCCACGCTGGGTACCTCGCGCACTTCCTCGACTACTGGGCTGACTACGACTTTGGGGCAAGGGAGGACTGGCTGAACAGCTTCCCGCAGAGCATTACGAATATTCAGGGTAATGTCATCTTGTTGATCTTACCCATCCTCTCTACGGCTCCCACGCCGGGTACCTCGCGCACTTCCTCGACTACTGGGCTGACGGATACGACTTTGGGGCGAGGGAGAACTGGCTGAACAGCTTCCCGCAGAGCATTGCGAATATTCAGGGTAATGTCACCTTATTGATCTCCTCACCCATCCTCTCTACGGCTCCCACGCCGGGTACCTCGCGCACTTCCTCGACTACTGGGCTGACGGATACTACTTCGGGGCGAGGGAGGGCTGGCTGAAAAGCTTCCCGCAGAGCATTACGAATATTCAGGGTAATGTCATCTTATTGATCTCCTCACCCATCCTCTCTACGGCTCCCACGCCGGGTACCTCGCGCACTTCCTCGACTACTGGGCTGACGGATACGACTTTGGGGCGAGGGAGAACTGGCTGAACAGCTTCCCGCAGAGCATTACGAATATTCAGGGTAATGTCATCTTATTGATCTCCTCACCCATCCTCTCTACGGCTCCCACGCCGGGTACCTCGCGCACTTCCTCGACTACTGGGCTGACGGGTACGACTTCGGGGCGAGGGAGGGCTGGCTGAACAGCTTCCCGCAGAGCATTACGAATATTCAGGGTAATGTCATCTTATTGATCTCCTCACCCATCCTCTCTACGGCTCCCACGCCGGGTACCTCGCGCACTTCCTCGACTACTGGGCTGGTAGCCATTTGGTAAGTGTCAGAGTGGAGAACTGCCCCCGAACTGTCAAATTTATTGTAAAACTTCTGGACTTAATATATACCTAATACCTAACTACCTACCTACTTAATTACTTATGTGCTTAGTTACTCCGGTCAATTTAAACTCAATACTCCTCAAAATATTTATTTGTATTTGCTCTCGAGAGCGGTGATGGCCGAGTGGATATGACGTCCGACTTTCAATCCGGAGGTCGCGGGTTCAAATCCTGGCTCGTACCAATGAGTTTTTCGGAACTTATGTACGAAATATCATTTGATATTTACCACTAGCTTTTCGGTGAAGGAAAACATCGTGAGGAAACCTGCATGCATCTGCGAAGAAATTCAAAGGTGTATGTGAAGTCCCCAATCCGCATTGGGCTAGCGTGGGGACTATAGCCCAAGCCCTCTCGCGCATGAGAGGAGGCCTGTGCCCAGCAGTGGGACGTATATAGGCTAAAATGATGATTTGCTCTCTAGATTCGATTAGAACAGATATATATGATAGTTATGGATGATCCTCTTATTAAGCTTGAATTGCTTTTAAATTTTCTAAATATATGGCAATGGCAATGACACCCTTGAAGATTATAGAGGTAGGTAAAGGTAATTAAAACTCATGAACTACCAACTTCAGGACTAGACATCCACTTCATCCACGCGAGAGCTCCCAACCCTCACGGGAAGAAGGTACTGCCACTGCTGATGCTGCACGGATTTCCAGTCACCGCCTTCGAGTTTGTCTACGTCATCCAAGACCTGATGGAAGAGAGAGATGACTGTGACTTTGTGTTTGAGATGATCGTTCCACACTTGCCGGGATATGGGTATTCAGAGGTTAGAAAGATTAATTTTTCTTCCAGTCTTCTATTTCTTGGAGAAATACAAACTTTCATGCTCTTTCGATCATAATTGCGACTACTTGAAGTAGTTTCCGAAATAAATAAGGGTCATTCCATGTGATTTCAACAAATTTGAATTAAAAAGTGTGCCGCATGATTTTTGATTTGCATAAAAAAAATTGAGGATATATTTCATGGTGGCAGAAGTGCTGAACCACCACCAGTTTTTTTTTTATCTTTTAATTTCCAAGTTTTGCCCATTCGAAGTTAGCAGTGGGGTCAAATTCTTGCTTGTACAAAATCAGACCTAACTTTTTTTCTATAAAAGGTAACGAAATAATTATTACTTTTTTTTATTAGGTAAGAAATGTGGATATTATACTGTATGACAAAATTTATCTGAATTAACTACAAAAAAAATGGTGACCACCCGAAGTGTACACCTAATTGGTCAATTATTGCAATTTTAAAATGGTTCTTGTGCCAACCCTGGTGCATATCAAATATTACTTTTTTCTGAAATATAATGTACTTGCCGTGTTCATCTTGTAAAATTAATATAATTGTGTTAGATCAATTACTTCTAATAGAAAAATATAAGTGAAAATTGAGAAATTCGAAAAATGCTCGTGTTTGACTCTAAAAAAAATCCATGTGGAAGATAAAATAAAAATTTGATTTTAGTCAGCAAATATAGCTGATCTCTTCGTTAATTAGATATAGAAAAAAAAGTTTTGTTATTTTGCCTATTTTTTGAAATATGATTTTTTTAACATGCTACTTTTTACAACTATCGATACAAAATGTTTTATGTTATAAATTAATAAAAATGGGACGGTAATTGGTCATACGGATATTATTTACGTTTTTTATGTTCAAATAATTTTTTTGACATGGCAATAATTTCATTTGTAAATTTAATAAGGGTAGAAATTCGACAATGCACTGTTACCTGACAAGGATTGTGAATCACTTGCGAATGTTTCTTAATTTAGCCGTGTAGTGAATAACCGACGCCTCCTGACTTGTTAACAAGCTTTATTTGCATGTTACATGGCTAAATTACGAACATAAGTAAACGGCCCAATAATCCTTATCGAAGTTCTATAGGAAATCGTATTTATCTAGGAGATAATGAAGTGGTGCAAACTCTTTGTAGTAATTGCTTGTGTTATTAATAGTTGACTGTTCAAATTCATGGGATCAAGTTCTTTTTCGTCTCAAAATCAGATATCGAAGAAGCTGAGGTATATCTATCAGAGCGATTTAAAAATATAAGGACCATAAAAAATACACGTTCTTATCATAGCCTCGTTCCCATTTCTCAAAATGAATTAAAAGTGCGACGTTATTCAACTTCAGAAAATTTTGAAGTAGCAAAGGTTTGCAAATGATTTTTTTTTGTATAAATATATAAAGTAAATTTCAATCGTCTGGATTTTATTTATATTTTTCCATCGAATTCATTCATATTTATAAGTTTAAGGTCATATGTATTTTAATCTGCATAAATACAACAAGAGCGAAAATGTATGAGATGAGCAGTTTAAAAAATCATATTTCAAAAAATAGGCAAAATAACAAAACTTTTTTTTCTAAATCTAATTAACGAAGATATCAGCTATATTTGCTGACTAAAATCAAATTTTTATTTTATCTTCCACATGGATTTTTTTAGAGTCAAACACGGGCATTTTTCGAATTTCTCAATTTTCACTTATATTTTTCTATTAGAAGTAATTGATCTAACACAATTATATTAATTTTACAAGATGAACACGGCAAGTACTTTATATTTCAGAAAAAAGTAATATTTGATATGCACCAGGGTTGGCACAAGAACCAATTTAAAACTGAAATAATTGACCAATTAGGTATACACTTCGGGTGGTCACCATTTTTTTTGTAGTTAATTCAGATAAATTTTGTCATACAGTATAATATCCACATTTCTTACTTAATCAAAAAAAGTAATAATTATTTCGTTACCTTTTATAGAAAAAAAGTTAGGTCTGATTTTGTACAAGCAGGAATATAACCCCACTGTTAACTTCGAATGGGCAAAACTTGGAAATTAAAAGATTAAAAAAAAACTGGTGGTGGTTCAGCACTTCTGCCACCATGAAGTATATCCTCAATTTTTTTTATTCAAATCAAAAATCATACGGCACACTCGATTTGTTGAAATCACCTGGAATGACTTTTTTAGAGAAATTTATAGATTTCTCAGCTCAGGCTCATTTTAGAAATCAGATAGAAATAAATTTCTAAAACTGTTGGCTCTACATTCATAAATTTTGCCGACACGAGAGTTCCAATAAGTTTACTTAAATTAAGGCATATTAACTCTTTGGAAGCACTTTCACTCTGTCCTTAGTCAATTGGCAGACTAAACTATATATCATAGTTAACTTGAAATACCCAGGCGACATACAAGATCGGTATGGCTCCGTACCAAATGGGCATCATCATGAAGAACCTGATGCTGCGCCTGGGCAAGCCACAGTTCTACATCCACGCCGGGGACGTGGGCCAGGCCGTTGGAGACGCCATCGCTGTTCTCTTCCCTGAGAGAGTGCTGGGGCTGCATACTAACTTCCCGTTCAGGTATGGATAAATACCTGTGGCCTTATTCGACAAGCGAGGTTTAACGTATCGTGGTGAACTTCCGTTGAATCTGAACAATCCTGTGTCAAAATTTGACATTAGCAATCCACAGTTGGGTGACAACCAGACCAAACCATTAAAGTAGTAATAAAAGAAAGTTGATAGGTATTTGTTGTGCCAAAGGATATCCGCACTTGATGAACATGCGATTCATTCAACTGTTGAATTGAAGTGGACGCGAAATCTGACAGTTGTACATGTCGAATAGGGGCCCTGTTAACTCATTCATGATTGGCTAGGTAAATAGACCAGTCAGAAAAGTGGAAGGCGAAAGACCGCAGGTCCCACCAAATAGATGGTCCGACCAAGTTAAGAAGACCTCAGGCAAACTCCACCAAGCGGTGAGGACTACGGGAGATCGAGAATGACGGAGACAAATCATAGGAGCTGCAAAACCAAGGGATCACGATCCTCAGTATTGAGGGACCGACAAAGAAGACCAGTGGTGTATGCATAATTATTACACCGCTGTTTGACTTCTGATTCTGGTAGTACTGGAAAGTGGTGCTGTTTCCCCTACGCCCCTTGAATTTCCCCCTTATAATTCTTACACATTCGCTGCTCACTTACAAATCGGACTTAAGAGATTCAGATCCTAGCGTAATTGCACTGCCCTGACCTTGGCTTCAACGGATGCAAACCAACTTTAATTTCGTTGTAGATTTTTCTGTTGAATATAAGGAGATAAATCAAACTGATGATGAATATTTATAACTTTAGGTATTGAATCAGGAGTTAAATTGCGGAAGTCCATCCGTAGTCTGCCAAATATTGATTTATTACATTTATTCCTTATGTATTCATCATATATCTTTATGTGGTAGGAACCATAACTGCATTCAGAAGGTTCGCAAATAAGTGTAAAGAGTTGACACTAATTATTGCCGCAGCGTGAAGGAGCTGTTTTGCCTGTTTTGATTTAGCTGAATATCAGAGCAGCAGTAAGTACTATATCAAATCAAATTGTCATCCTCAAATTCCAGTACGCGCCCTCGGACAATGGCCAAACTGCTGCTGGGACAGCTGTACCCGCCGGCCGTCGTGGAGGCCCAATACGAAGACCGACTGTATCCACTGACAGCTCGCCTGAAGTTCTATCTGGAAAATTTTGGCTACTTCCATATGCAGGCTTCGAAGCCGGACAACGTTGGTGAGTGTGTTTTAAATATACTGGTGTAATATCCTCTGTTGGAAATATGTTTCCCTTATTTTCTTTGTAAACGTCCCGATATCTGTATCTTGTATTTAATTTATTGACAGCCCCAACGAGGTAATAAGCAGCTAGCATCTGTCGAAGAACATCTCTCACCTATATTATGATCATACCTCCTGAACCTGAAATCTCCACGCAGTGCCTAAATATCCTAACATGTCGTAAGATTTCTAAAACAAGGAATTTATAATTTGTGATTACCCCTTCTGGTAAAAACTACATTTTTGTTTCTACAGCCTGGTAGAAATAAAAAAGTGGCAACACTGTAGTGTCGTCACTTTCAAATCAATCTATACAAGAGAACGGGACGACACTAACAGTGTTGCCACTTTTTAATGTCTACTCTTTTTGCCAGGCTGTACACACCAATTCAAACAAATGTGACTTTCCAGGTCACGGTCTGGACGACTCCCCAGTCGCCCACGCCTCCTGGCTGATCCAGAACCTGATCATGGCCACGGACGTGGCCGGTGAGAGACTCATCGACGGAAACCTGTCGGCCAACTATAACATGGATGACTTTTACGACTCGTTCACCGTGCACTGGGCGTGTCGGAGTATGACGACCGCGGCCAGGTCGTATGCGGAGGCGTTGGCGGTGCATCAAGACCCTTTGTCTATGAGTATCTCCATGTAAGTGATGTTAAAGGGACTGACAGTTCTACGACTCGTTCACCGTGCACTGGGCGTGTTAGAGCATGACGACCGCGGCCAGGTCGTATGCGGAGGCCTTGGCGGTGCACCAGGACCCGTTATCTATGAGTATCTTCATGTAAGTGATGTTAGAGGGACTGACAGTTCTACGACTCGTTGACCGTGCACTGGGCGTGTCAGAACATTACGACCGCGGCCAGGTCGTATGCGGAGGCGTTGGTGGTGCATCGGGACCCGTTGTCTATGAGTATCTTCATGTATGTGATATTAAAGGTACTGGTAAAGGTAGTTATACTGTGCACTGGACGTGTCAGAGCACGACGACGGCATATGTGGAGGCGTTGGCGGTGCGTTTCGTTTTTTCTTCTACCTTGTCATGTTGTACTTACTCGTATATGGTCCTCACTCTTCGTTATATCAAATTAAACAATATTTCGAGACATTTCTAAGACAAGCTGGAGAGCCACTGTAACAATCTGACACTTGACGCGATTGGTTGGCTGCGTGGCCTGGATGTCTGGGCTATAACCGCGAAAATCGAAGTTCGCAAATTGCGGGGATTTTTCTCTGTCACTAAAATTACGCCTTCGTTGGAGTAAAAGAGAAAGATCCCCGCAATTTGCGAATATCGGTTTTCGCGGTAGCCGCTCTGCTTATAATAATAAGTTCTGCTTTTATTTATATTGTCTACAATGTTACGCCATACGCTTAAATAACTATTTCAACAGGACCCCAACACCCGTCCCGTTCGCCGCCATCAACTTCCGGCACGAGCTGATCTACCAGCCGGACGACTTCCTCCGGGACAAGTACCCCAACCTGGTGCAGTCCAACACGCTGGACTTCGGCGGGCACTTCGCCGGCTACCAGGAGCCCGAGGTCCTGGCTGACAGCATACGGACTGCCGTAGCCAAGATGGAACAGTTCCATGGAAACTAGGGGGCCGGTGTGGCTCGAGTGCGCAGGCAATTGGACAGGATCTTAGGCAATTCAGGCTAAATGTCAGGATTCAAATCGATAAAGTCCTTAGAGAAAATCCTCAATTTGTTTGTTTGTTTTGTGATCTAAAAAAGCGGTACGGTTTTTTTAAACTCCGCTCTCTGAACCTACGGCTCCTAGCGTAAACGTTATTCTAGATGTATGTGTTACTGTGTAGAACTGTGTGAACATATAGTTCGTTTTTTTTAGCATTAGAAATAAGGTAAATAAACAATCTTGATGTGTCATTTAATTGAAAAACACATTTTAAAAATAAGTTACGGCAAATATGTAACAATTATGAATCTAATACGATAATTTATATTCTTCTTGCTTTCATAAGTAATAGTTTTTGATTTTTAAAAAGCGTTTTTCAATTAATGACATGTCAAGATCGCTTACCTTCTTGCAACTTCTTTCTAATGCTAAAAAAAACGAACTATAGGATTAGTTTTTATCATCATCTATGTGTTACTGCGTAGAACTGTGCGTGAACATAGGATAGGATAGTTTTTATCTATCATAATACGCATCATCAATTCATCCCACGCAGACGGAGTCGCGGGCAGAAACTAGTTGGTACGGAGCGGAGTACGGGTAACATAGGTTATTACAAAAAACATTACTTACGCCATCACATGCAAAAATAGGTTCATTATTAAGTACGTAAGAATAATATTTGCCTTTTTAAAATGCAACTCATATGAATAAATACTTTTACTCTATACAGTCATGAATATGGTAATAAGCCCCGTAAATAAAAGTGTACAAACCTCAATTAGTTAATTTATGTTTTATAATTTTTTATACATATACCTACATCATCATCATCTCAGCCATAAGACGTCCACTGCAGAACATAGGCCTCCCCCTTGGACCTCCATTCGTAAATGACCTACATAGGTAAGTCAATATGACAGAGAGACAAGCAACATTAAACTAATTGAGCATCCGCCAGCATCCTTGGTACAATGCCTCAGGGGCCTATTTTAGATTTAAGCTAGTTATTAATTTCGTTGTACCACTGTATATATATTGTATGTATGTAAATAAATGAATTATTGAGCAATATTAAGTTTATTAATAATAATAACGAAGTCTGACATCATCTGAGGCCCTCCCCAAAAAAAAAGCTATATTTCTATATTTACCTGCCTGGGGGCCAAGCCCAACCAAAGAAAACGAAACGAAACGCCATTACGCCATACATTATTTATGTTCAACGTAGTTTTTCGATACATTTTCTGCAAACGATGGTCATCATGGAATAACGAAATTTTGTTGGCCCTCTCGGATCCTTGTAACCCAGAGAGGAAACTAGACTATAATATTTTGACATAAAAATCGGGCAAGTGCGAGTCAGACTCGTGCACGAAGGGTTCCGTATCATAATGCAAAAAAAGGCAAAAAAAAAACGGTCACCCATCCAAGTACTGACCCCGCCCGACGTTGCTTAACTTCGGTCAAAAATCACGTTTGTTGTATGGGAGCCCCACATAACTCTTTATTTAATTCTTTTTTTAGTATTTGTTGATATAGCGGCAACAGAAATACATCATTTGTGAAAATTTCAACAGTCTAGGTTCGTGAGATACAGCCTGGTGACAGACGGACGGATGGGCGGACGGACAGCAGAGTCTTAGTAATAGGGTCCCGTTTTACCCTTTGGGTACGGAACCCTAAAAATATACCTAAGTTCAAATTAGCCCTTTTCCTCACAACGTTTTCCTTCTAATTAACCTAACCTAATAAATTCGTTTACGATATAATTCCTAATACCTCAAATGAGTTTGATAATGAAGACCCGATTACGAAGTAGCAAACAACTGCCGATTAGCAATGCACCGATACCGTGTACAATGTACAACATACCGAACAAAACGTCTGGAATAAATTAATCGACTCGATAAACAATCAGGTTTGCAGTTTCAGTGTGTTACCTTGGTGTTAGGTGCACTCTAGTCAACATGTATTGATATTTACTTTGTACATAATAATAGTTTATGTGACCGCTACATAATGAAGGGCATTAAAATAGGAGTGTAGGTTTACATTTACATCACACAGTTACGTACACCGAGACAAGTCTGCAGTGCAAGTGTTATTCCTACCTACAGTTACGAATTACGCCAAGACAGGTCTGCAACGATTTTGATAGCACACGCAGTGCAAGTGTTATTTTAAACGTCAAACTTCTGTGTAATTATGACTCAATAACGCTTACACTGCGATAAAAATTGTTGCAGACTTTTCTTGGTCTAACTCTACCTACACCAGATTTATCTATAGGTACACATATTATAACCTCACTATGATTTATTCAGGAACCGCATGTTACGACCGCCATAGCGACATTTGATCACACAGTTTTCAATTGACATTTCATTTAGAATAAAACGTATCTTTATGCTGGACGTAATTTGCGATTATGAACGCATCATAGAGGGTTTATGATATGTGTGTAGATAATAGTAGTTTATGCGATTGCTACATAGGGCTTATGAAACGAACGATGTGAGTTTCATAATATAATCATACTAGTGTTTTAATGCCTAATTATTTACTGTTGCATACACTGTTTTACTTAGTGCTTTTATTCTGTGGTAAAAGTCCAATGATGCGTGTGTCCTTGCTCTTGTGTCTCGTGTTCGTGGCATGTGAGTGTAAAGTCAAAAGAAATGACGATTTACCAGACACAAGCCCGGTGGAAGGTCTCCTGGAAACGATCAACATAGTGTTTCCAGTGCTTGCTGATATCTTCAAAAGCGCCTTTGGAACAGTAGTAAGTACTTACCTATTCGTTAAAAAACGTAACTGTAGGTTTTAATAACAATGTAAAAAACCGGCCAATTGCGTGTCGGCCCACTGGGTATTGGTTAAGATATTGGTAGATCCTGTGGGAGATAGTTTTGGCTCATCCTCTAATTCGAATAGATACTGACTGTACTCATACACAGGTATAGCCAGCAGCAGAAGTAGCTAAGCAAGAAGTAGCTAGAAGTAGGTAGGTGAGTGTATACATCTTTATGAAAACCACCCAACTATATAGTCCAGAATTCCTTAACTGTGGTCTGAAAGTAGCTCAAACCTTAGTCAAATACATATATTACACTATTATTTGAATGAACCAATTCTAAGGCAAATAATTTTCAAGGGAAAACAAACCAAACCATTGGTATGGATACGTATTGAACTATAGTAGGGTTATTTTATGCCACATGAAGAGATGAAATGAAACCACCATGAAATATTATTATTATTACAGAATCGAGTTGCTTTCCACGCAGCTCTAAAGGGAGCAGTGCACTTGGTGGACCTGGCCTTCCCCGCGCAACCCCCACCCCGCGTGCCTGAACGTTGGTGGGGGGACAACCAGTACAGAGACACCAGTATTAGGAGGTTTACAGTGCATTTCTCCGATGAGGTAAGATCTTTCTATTAGTCACAAAATTATACTCGGTTTACCCCATCGATTGACACAAAACCGTATTAGGCCGTCTGCGTCTCCGTTTTGAATCTAGTCACGCCATAAAACAGATGTTTCTTGTGAGATTGTTTCCTACCTATGTGTGCGATTAATTTTATCATCTTCAACTTTAATATGAGTAGGTACGTACTCATATACCTCCTCCTGCTCCTCTTCCTCATGATTCAAACGTTAAAGACTGGTTCTGAAAGCAAGACCTTTTGATACATGTGTTTTTACAACTGTCTGTTCTAGTTTTCTATTTCGTAGGTACCTATATGTATCTGTTTAACTATTACGTGACCAGTTAATTAAGGACATTTTCAGAAAGCTCAATTAAAGTAAAATATTGCAGATGATATCCGACCTACGCTACCGCATACACTACCGTCGGAACATTACGCGTGCGCTCCACGGCGTGGCCAACACTTACGGTACCCACGCCGCCTACGTCGCCCACTTCCTCAACCACTGGGCTTACAAATACGACTTTGAAGCGAGAGAAGATTGGCTGAATAGCTTTCCGCAATATGTCACAAACATTCAAGGTAAGTTTAACGTATTCAACATCGTCAACATGTATTTTTCTTTGGACGGCAAACTCCTACGGTAACTCAGGCCTACCTACCTCGCAGACTTCCTAATCCTCGATCACTGGGCTTACAATTAGGTACGACTTTGAAGCGAGAGAAGATTGGCTGAATAGCTTTCCGCAATATGTCACGGTCATTCAGTAAGTTTATCAGGTCTCTATTGTTTCCCAAAAAGTTTTGAGCCAATGTATTAGTTTGTCCGCATTTTCGTTAGTCATAATTTGTTTGGTTCAGAAACGCGTTACTTTTCAGGATTGCCATAAAACAAACCTTTTTTTTTTTTAGGGGGGAAAATGCACCCGGGTGCGGGGGGTGACCCGAGTGGTTATGTGGGACTCCCGTCTAGGCTAATGAGGCCCACGGTATACCCACTAAAAACCCCCCATATACCGCCTCGCCGCCCTATTGGTGGGGTTACGGGGACGCTTGCGTACTCATCCGCGACCCCACCGGCGGCAGCCGCCCACGAGCGGCTCCTTCGCAAATGCCCGAAGGCCCTTCACGCTAGGCGCGCCAGATGGTTCGACGCGCCTTCCTCCTCCGCCTCCGTTCTGCACTGTAGCGGACCCCCCCGAGCCCGCCACAAGGAAGCTACGGGCACCAGAAAGTTCTCCGGCGCCCGGCGACAGATCAGGTCTATGGTTCTGTCGCAAAACCACAATTCGGCTGCAGAGGACAGGGAGAACGGCACATCGTAACACCGACACTCCTCTTCCTCTGCAGCCCCACCAACGCCGCTACAGCGGAACGGCACCGCCAAGTTCGCAGGGGATAGGGCGAGTGGCGATCGTAATACCATCACGCCTCTTCCCCTGCGATCCCACCTCGGCCGCCGAGGATAGGGAGAACGGCTCACCGCAATACCGACACTCGTCTTCCTCGACGGTCCACCTCCAACGCGTCACAAGCGGGCTTAACAAGCCCACTTGGAGCGTCCTCCTCGGGCCAGCCCGACCGTCAAACAGGCCGGCCTCGGTTGCCTCTTCGCTTCACCGTGGGTGACCAAGCCACGGTTACTAAGCCCCTCCACCACGACAAGGTGAGCAACCCGTTCAAGGTGAGCAAGCCATAAAACAAACCTAACCTAACCTAACCTCTATAGGTTAACCTTACGAAAATCCTGAAAAGTTAACGGTTTCAGTTTTAGGACTAATGATAATATGACAAACAATACATTATGACTTAAGACTTTATGTCAAACAAAGGGACCCCAAGTTAACCGCATACAACATTAGTCATCAAAACCATGTCAGAACCTTTATTATACTTTTCTTTGGACGGCAAACACCTCCAGCTATCCAAAATTTACGCGGAACTGGCATGATTTAATATGGAATGCAAAACAAGTTCACTATCAACTAATTATATATTACACTTTCGACGGACGAAGGAGTAGAGGGCGTGCACCCAGGAGATGGTCAGATGCAGTCCAAAATATTACCCAGACTTCGCTCCAGGCAACGATGCAGATGGCCGAAGATCGAGAGGCCTGGAGAGCAGTGGTAGAAAGAATAACCCATAGGAGTCACGTCCCTCAGACCACGAAGAAGAAGAATCAACTAATTAGGAACCTATAAAATATTTAAGACACTTCAATCTTCAGGTCTAGACATCCACTTCATCCACATGAGACCTGCCAACCCTCGCAAGAAGGTGCTCCCGATCCTGCTGCTGCACGGCTTCCCGGTCACCGCCTTCGAGTACGTCCACGTCATTCAGAACCTGATGGAGGAGAGAGACGACTGCGACTTCGTGTTCGAGATCGTCGTGCCGGACCTACCGGGATATGGGTATTCAGAGGTTAGTAGCATGTTCATGGAAAGGGAATGGCAGGATAACTCAGATTGAGGAGGATCGAGGCTTTTTCCTCCTAAGCTCCGATATCCTTTTAAAAGTCTGTGTAAATGTTGCTCCAACTTCTACCGACCAACTTTATACCCTTTTCGCCAGGTTTTTTGGTTAGCTATTTAGTTAAAAACTGCTTATTGCTAAATAGGCCCTAACTGCTGTAGTCTACTGTTTTGCGTTATGGCGCTAAGCACACTGGATATGATTCGCACGTCGTTCTGATGTGCGTGCGGGATGTCGCTGTAATACGTTACGTACATAGCGACCGGACAATTTAATCAAATAGGCAATTAGGCAATTATAGGCAAAAAATAGTCCCCGTCCGGAATGGGCTTTAACATCGTAAACTAAGTATAATATATGTTTAATGTCTACAGGCAACATACAAGCCAGGCATGGCGCTGTATCAGATGGGCATCATCATGAAGAACCTGATGCTGCGCCTGGGCAAGCCGCAGTTCTACATCCACGCCGGGGACGTGGGACACGTGGTGGGCGATGCTATTGCTACACTCTTCCCTGAGAGGGTGCTGGGATTCCATACTAACCTTCCTATTAGGTATTCGAATTGATTACCATTAGATGATAGATACATTCTTCTTTTTTTAACAACACAACAACAACAACAACACAGCAACAACAACAACAACAACAACACAACAACAACAAACAACAACAACAAACAACGGTAACAAGCTTACAGCCCTGATAGTGGCTACTGTAATCTATTGACACTTGTGACTTGAAGCAAAGATTAATTGAATAATACATGTGAATAAATGCCTACTTAATTCATCATGTTCATCAATAAGTTAGATAACTCTTTGCCTGAGGGCAATCATTTACACAAGTTCAAATTCTAAAGTTCTTGTGCATTATCCCCTCATATATTTTTAAATCAAACCGATGCCTTCAAACCTACAGGAAAAAAGCGTACTCCCGTTTCAAAAGCTGGCAATACACTTGCAACTCGACTGATGTTGCAGGTCCATGGGCGACGGTAATTGCTTACCATCAGGCGATTCGTCTGCTGGCTTGCCTCCTATATCATAAAAAATGCGACCGTTGAGGCCAGCCAAGACGTGTACTTGTTGCAAACTTTAACGCTTGCCTCCACTCGCCGAGTTGGCTGTGTAAAAAATTGTTGAGTCGGGTGTTGGTAAATCCAAATGGCATTTATTCCAGTAACCGTCCCCAGTCACTCACCAAATGGGTGCTAGGGCAGCTGTACCCGCCAGCAGTCGTCGACGCGCGATACGAAGATCGGATGTACCCTCTGGCAACTCGCCTGCAGGAATATTTGGAGCACTTCGGCTACTTCCACATGCAAGCTACTAAGCCGGATAACGTGGGTGAGTGTAATCCTAAAGACTAGTAATCCTTTGACCACCAAAGACTACCATCAACTGACGACCTGACGTGCGCGGCTACAACGAAGATCATTGGCTACTACAACCCAATATTCGTACATTCCTACAAGGTTCACAATGACGCGCCGCACATGATACGCGTGTCGTTTAAAAGGTTAAATTTACTTCAATTGCTTTGACGTAGAACCTCCGCCATGATTGTCGGTATACGACGGTCTTTTATCGTTTCGGCGCACGCCACGCTGAAGGTCATGCTAGGAGTATGTGCACAGACTTGGCAAGCAACAGGGATTGGAAGCGCCACCACGAACTTATCACGAATATAGTGGCACTTACATACTTTGTCGCTACAAAGTCGGCGCAGAGTTAGCTTAGGCAACGTTCGTACGAACTGTATCTTACGGACCGATACGACCTTCAAACCTTTAAGGAAAGAGCGCACTCCCAACTTAAGCCGGCAACCCTTCTGGTGTTACAGGTGTGCATGGACGACGGTAATCGCTTACCAAACGGAGATTCGTCTGCTCGTTTGCCTCCTTTATATAAAAAAAAAACTTTATTCCCAGGACATGGCCTTGACGAATCCCCAGTAGCTTTAACCTCCTGGCTCCTGGAGAACATCATGATGGGCACAGACCGCACCGGCCAGTTCATCGTCGACGGCAACTTGTCGCGGCACTACGACATGAACGATTGGCTCGACACCTTTACCATCTACTGGGCAAGCCAGAGTGCGACGACTGCTGTGCGGTCTTATGCCGAGTTCCTGGCGTTGAGGAGGGATCCATTGTCGTTTGGCATATTGATGTAAGTAACCAATCAGTTCACTATTGTCCTAAACTAAGAGCGGATCAAGAGCTGACACTGAATGTCAAAAATTTTACATTCAGTTTTGTAAATTGGCTTGTACAAAGATTAAAAACCAAATCCTGGGGTACGCAAGTGTAAAGTCTGACACACTAAAGAGAATCCAATTTTGTACTTCTGTACTTGTATAGCAAGTGTTAAAGACCGCTATTGCTTGAATTTGGAACTCCTGACTAATTTACTTTAATTTTATAATTTTTATAATAATTTAAAAAAAAAAAAAAAAAAAATTATCGGACAGGACTCCGACACCCGTCTTGTTTGCCGCCATCAACTTTCGCTACGAGATTGTGTACATGCCAGACGACTTCCTTCGAGACAAGTACCCCAACCTGGTGCAGACGACCACGCTGGATTTCGGAGGACATTTCGCTGCCTTCCAGGTGCCGGCGGTGCTGGCTGAAAGTATATGGACTTCTGTGGCCAAGATGGAAATTGTCCGCAGAAACTAAGGCGCAAAAAGTTAAAAGTCATAAAAGTAGTTTGTAAGAAACTTATAGTATTGAGTTATTAAATAGAGATATGGTTTTATATTTAGCATTTGTTTCATTATAAGGTCTTCACAGTAGGTATGCTCTGGGCTATATCCGCGAAAATCGAAGTTCGCAAATTGCGGGCATTTTTCTCTGTCACTAATTACGCCTTCATTGGTGTAAAAGAGAAAGATCCCCGCAATTTGCGAATTTCTGTTTTCGCGGTAGCCCCTCAGGTCGTGCGAGCGGAATAAGTATCGCTATTAGAGCATAGCGTTGATCTCGCTTCACACACCTCTATCCGCATCAGTATGAGGACCGCGTAAAACCCTATAGTAGCCCTAGAGAAAGGAGACATTTAAAGATAAAAAATTCAAGGTTATAAATCAAACCTTCACTGTTTATTAGACTAAATATTTAAATAGACTCCAAGTACATTTTTGAACAAAATATCCAGACCAAAATATAAACAGTCAGCGACTTTAAAACAAATGGGGTCAACTACAATTTATCATAATAGCGAAATAAAAACACTACAATAGCTAAATTAAAATAGACAAATTCAATCAACTTCTTCAATGAGTGGTCCATCGCTGCCCCCGGTTTTTCCAGCAGCACCATGGAGCTTCTTCATCAACGGGGCGCAAGCGATGGTCAAATCCTTCAGCTTGCTCTCATACTCGTCTTTCTCAGCTAGACTGTTGCTGTCCATCCAACGGATAGTGTCCTCACACTTACGACGGGCGTTAGAAGCTTTTTCTGCATCAAGTTTACTTCCAGCTTCGTCCAACGCCTGTTTCACGCCATAAGCGTAGGATTCCAACTTGTTCCTTGCGGTGATCCTCTCTCTCTGCAAATCGTCTTCATACTTATATTTCTCAGCGTCAGATAACATTCGATCTATGTCAGCTTGCGACAGCCTACCTTTATCGTTCTTTATAACGATGTTCTTGCTCTTGCCTGTGCTATTATCTTTCGCAGATACATTAAGGATTCCATTGGCGTCTATGTCAAATGAGACGTCTATTTGTGGGACGCCTCTTGGAGCGGGCGGTATACCAGTCAAATCAAAAGATCCTAAGAGGTTATTATCCTTTGTCATAGCTCGTTCGCCTTCGTAAACTTGGACGGTGACAGCTGGCTGGTTGTCAGAATAAGTCGTAAATGTTTGGGACTGTTTGCAAGGTATTTTGGCGTTACGTTCGACTATCTTTGTCATGACGCCACCACTTGTCTCAATACCAAGGGATAAAGGAGCAACGTCCACTAAAAGGACATCTTGGATTTTGGAATGGCGCTCTCCGCTTAAGATGGCCGCTTGTACCGCCGCACCGTATGCCACAGCTTCATCAGGGTTTATGGATAAATTAAGCTTCTTGCCATTGAAACAGTTTTGCAACAAACTCTGTATTTTCGGGATTCGCGTTGACCCACCGACGAGCACTATATCGTTGATTGAGCCTTTGTCTAGCTTTGCGTCTTTGAGAGCTTTCTCCACAGGCTCTAAAGTGTTTCGAAAGAGATCAGCGTTGAGCTCCTCAAAACGTGCTCGTGAGACTCGGGAGAAAAAGTCTATTCCTTCATAAAGTGCGTCAATTTCGATGCTAGCTTCCGTACTTGAAGACAGCGTACGTTTCGCTCTTTCTGCCGCTGTGCGTAAACGACGCAATGCCTTGGGGTTAGCTCGCAGGTCTTTCTTGTGCTTCCGTTTAAATTCATCAGCTAAGAAGTTTACAAGTCTGTTATCAAAGTCTTCCCCGCCTAAATGAGTGTCGCCGGCAGTAGCCTTTACTTCAAAGAGCGATCCTTCGTCTATTGTCAGTATAGACACGTCGAAGGTTCCTCCACCTAAATCGAATATTAAGACGTTTCGTTCTCCTTTCAAGTCTTTATCCAAGCCGTATGCCAGAGCAGCTGCAGTAGGCTCATTTATGATCCTGAGGACATTCATTCCCGCGATAGCCCCAGCGTCCTTCGTGGCCTGACGCTGTGAATCGTTAAAGTAAGCGGGAACTGTAATAACTGCATCTCTCACCGAGGTACCAAGGTATGTTTCAGCTATTTCCTTCATTTTGATCAGCACCATGCTGCTGATCTCTTCAGGAGCAAATCGTTTAGACTTTCCTTTGTACTCTACTTGAATCTTCGGCTTGCCACCATCGTTAACTACTTTAAATGGCCAGTGCTTCATGTCTTGTTGGATTTTAGGGTCATCAAACTTACGCCCTATGAGTCGTTTAGCGTCGAAGATGGTGTTGCTGGGATTGAGAGCCACTTGGTTCTTGGCGGCGTCGCCTATGAGACGCTCGGTGTCCGTAAACGCGACGTAGGAAGGGGTGGTGCGGTTACCTTGATCGTTCGCTATTATTTCAACGTTGCCATGCTGCCACACCCCTACACATGAGAAGGTCGTTCCCAAGTCTATACCAATTGCAGGCATTGTAGTAGTTAAATAATCGCTCTTAAATATCACTTGTGTATTTGATGCGCTTGTCAGGTTTGTTTTTATCAGTTTAAAAGGTTTGACAGATTTTCTGACAATTTTTATATTCAAAGCTAGTTTGAATATAGAAGATGACGAACCTACAATAAAAATAACTGCCAGTTAAACCGTGATTTTTTGAAGCTCTTTCGGTTACTTCATAACTCTCATAATGTAAATGTGACTTTACTGAAACAATGTTTTGATAAAAACATGTGGTTTAAAGAAAATTATATGAAATTCATCAAAATGTGTGCAGTAGTTTAACAAAGCGCGGTCTTCCTAAACCGTAGAAAAAATGTACTGTGGTAAAACAAAACGCGGAAACTTCAAACAATTGTCACTGTCAAAAGTGTCAAAGTCTCAAAACATTGTTTATCAGGGCTGCCAGATCGTATAATAGGCTACGAAATTCGTATAATGAAATTATTTTCGTATACATGTCGTATAGTTGGTCAATCGGTATAATTGGATACGAAAAAAACACCGATGTCAAACTACTGTTAATGCTTCAAAAAACAGTGTGCCAATCAGAGGGCCTACCGCGAACCACGTTCGACGTCTTGCCTCTCTGTCGCACTTGTAAATACGTACGTAAGTATGACAGGGAGGCAACACGTTGAACGTGGTTCGCGGTAGACTAACTAGTAGACTAACGTGAGCTATAACCGCTAAAATCCAAGTTCGCAAATTGCGGGCATCTTTCTCTGTCACTCTTATTACGCTGTCATTGGAGTAAAAGAGAAAGATCCCCGCAATTTGGGGGCTTACCGTGAAAACCGAAATTCACCAGTTACTAAAAAATCGATTTAAAATAATAGTTTTTTTTTGTACTCGTATAATGCAATCGAATTTCGTATAATTACGGGCACAGGATCGTATAATCAAGATTTATGTACTGGCAGCCCTGTTGTTTATTATTCGAGTAGAAATATCTGTATAACATGTTTTGTTGTGTTTAATCCCAAAGTGTGACATTTAACACGGTTTAAAACAAATTAAACAGTGATACAATATTTTGTATAAGTTGGTAGATAGCTAAAATCTCTATAATTTTGTACGTTTGCAATATAACCTACAAATCATATGTACAAGTTTTATTTCACTTATTTAATATAAAAAATGCGATACGCACAGTTAGTTGTTGGTCCCGCTGGTAGTGGAAAGGTAAGTTAATTCTTGATTGTTAAGAAAACAATGTATTATTAGAATTACGTCAAATTTTTATCTAAAACATTGTAACTATTATTTTTATTGTGCACATGTTTCTACTTAAAATAATAGCTGCTCCACCGCTAACTTTAATTATAAAATTGCCTAATTCGTAACTTTCACAATAAAATACCTAAATATTCCAATTGCAGTCCACATACTGCTCAACGATAGTGAAGCATGCTTCGGACTCGAAGCGGATAGTGGAGGTGGTGAACCTGGACCCGGCGGCGGAGCACTTCGACTACGAGCCGCTCGTGGACATCCGGGAGCTCATACACCTGGACGATGCCATGGAGGACGAGGAGTTGCAGTTCGGGCCTAATGGCGGGCTCGTTTTCTGTGTAGAGTAAGTATTATAGTTAACTGAATTGAATACTCTTTACTAAAATTTTGCTGCTAAAGATTGTTATTGATTATAATCACTTGTGTCTCTCTATATATAATATATAAATATGTACTTAAATACATAGAAAACAACCATGACTCAGGAACAAATATCTGTGTCATCACACAAATAAATGCCCTTACTGGGATTCAAACCCAGGACCATAGGCTTCACAGGCAGAATGATCTCAATTTATATGCTTGATGTATGTTGTTATTGCATTCAAAGGCCCTAAACACTAAATAAACCCCATAAATTTATTACATTTGAGCAAATAAATTATTGTAAAACTAATTGTACTGAGTTCTACACTTTTAATAATTTAAAAAAATACTTTTATTTTATTTATTGTATTAATTATCTCACAGAGGATACATTTTACAATATGTACAAAACTTAAGAAACTAAAACCCGTTCTGAGCCATGCCGGGTCCAAAGGTCCACATCACACAAGCAGTGTTACCCCGCTGTTTATTTTATTTGTATCTGTAGCCGTCTAAGATAAACTGTCTAACTTTGCACTGACTTAAAAAGAACTAAGTGAGGAGTGTCATTATAAATGTCATATTTTTATAGAAATTTGAATGTCATATTTTCATAGAAATTTGACATTAATGGTAACATTGCCACACTTAGTCTTTGCAAATTACAGAGTTAGCTTGGTCTTTCACTCTATGCTTCATTGCACAGTATGATAACTTTGCAATTTAGTTGGTTAATTTTCTATTTACATAGGCATTCAAAAGATTAAAAATTAAAACAAAATTTAAAAAAGTAAGTAATTAGAAAGTTATATGTCATATTTCAGAACTCTTCTAGAAAACTGTGATTGGCTTGAAGAGCAGCTTGGAGACGTAGACGACGACTACATCCTTTTCGACTGCCCCGGCCAGATAGAGCTGTACACACACCTGACGGTGATGAGGCGGCTGGTGGACCAGCTGCAGCGGTGGAACTTCAGGATCTGTGTCGTGTTCATGGTGGACTCACAATTTATGGTAGATGGAGCCAAGTTCCTATCAGGTACTTTTTATTTTACAAAACTCCTAAATAATTTTTAACAACTCTAGCTCTAACAGTTACCTAAAAATTTAATTTCACCTGCAGTATCATTTCAAAGTTACTGCATACATAAAGTAGAAATTTCCGACCCCTTATTATGCCCTTAAACGCATACGAGAGGGGCATACGAAAACTCGGTTTCCTTTCTATAGCAAAAATCGTCTATACACATGACATTATACCTACTTGGTTATTTTACTAATATTTGAAAGAACTCTTCAGATGTGAGCATAATTGATTTAATTTTAAACAAAATAAGTGTTCCGTGAACAGTTTTGTTCGGAACACTCAGCATCATTCTTAATGGACGACTGACAAACCTTAACAATAAGGTCAACAGATTTTCAGCCATTAGGTATGGTAATAAATGAATGGCCTCTTAGTGCTCATTGGTTTTTCAGGTACAATGG
The DNA here is from genome assembly GCF_963556715.1 of Cydia fagiglandana. Classification (NCBI taxonomy): domain Eukaryota; kingdom Metazoa; phylum Arthropoda; class Insecta; order Lepidoptera; family Tortricidae; genus Cydia; species Cydia fagiglandana. Next base: position 1,161,008 of record NC_085951.1, on the reverse strand, counting down.
CGGCCCTCAGCGTGATGGTGAACCTGGAGTTGCCACACGTCAACATCCTCTCAAAGATGGACCTACTCAGCAAATCGGCCAGGAGTCAACTTGACAGGTACCGACATTTATCTGATCGGACCAAGCCGGCTGGCTTAGCGTAGGAATAGGGTACAGATGTAGTGCATAATCGTTTTCTTTCGCATTTTTACGGAAATGTACTAACGTGTCTTGCTATTTCAGTCAGGCTCGGTACAAAAAGTTGACGTTGACTGAACTAGCATGACAACAAATACGAAGGTTTCCGAGAATAAACGATGGAAAACAATTATGCACTATTTATCTTATTGTTTTCGGGGGCCCTTGCGGATACACTTCGACCCATAGGGATCTTTTTGTGCAATTACCCCCTACCCCCCTAGAGAAGATCCGTCAACTACTCAAGAGCTGTTCCCATGAGTTTTTCATGCACTACTTACATCTGTAGATGATTTGACTCCTTAGTAAAATGGCCTATTGATTTATAGCTTATAGATATAGGGAGTATTGGGAGTGTTAAAATTAACTGCTATTCACTTTTTTTAGGGTTCCGTACCCAAAGGGTAAAACGGGACCCTATTACTAAGACTTCGCTGTCCGTCCGTCCGTCCGTCCGTCCGTCCGTCCGTCCGTCCGTCTGTCCGTCTGTCTGTCACCGGGCTGTATCTCACGAACCGTGATAGCTAGACAGTTGAAATTTTCACAGATGATGTATTTCTGTTGCCGCTATAACAACAAATACTAAAAATAGAATAAAATAAAGATTTAAATGGGGCTCCCATACAACAAACGTGATTTTTGACCAAAGTTAAGCAACGTCGGGAGTGGTCAGTACTTGGATGGGTGACCGTTTTTTTTTTGCATTATGGTACGGAACCCTTCGTGCGCGAGTCCGACTCGCACTTGCCCGGTTTTTTATTAGTTTTTCTTCATTTACTACCCAATACCCATTGAGCGAACAAAAGCCAACCATTTGGGATTACTAAGTAATAAATACCCTTACATAATACACAGACAGCAAGAAATTAATACAAACTTTTTTTCAGCTACCTAGACCCAGACCCGCACATCCTTCTAGCTGACATGCGCCACTCAAAATCCAAATGGCACTCAAAATACGCCAAGCTGACAGAGGCGATCGGCGAAGTCATAGAGAATTTCAGCCTCGTCCGGTTTTACCCGTTGGATATAAAGAAAGAGGAGAGCATAGACGACATCTTGCTGACCATAGATAATATTATACAGTATGGAGAGGATGCCGATGTGAAGATTAGAGATTTTGATGAACCAGATCCAGATGATGATGAATGAATTAGTAGTAGGGTTTGTTTATAATAAAATGTGATATGTTTTACTAAAATGTTTTTTTCTTGCCGTCATATTTTACTTACTTACTCCATTGACTCAGCGACCCAAAATGAGACTTGGCCTCCAACACAAGACAGCGCCACTTTTCTCGGTCCTGGTCCTGTGCGACCTCTCGCCAATTTTCATATTTGAAACGAACGAACGAACGCACCTTCTATCGTTAGATAAAGGGGGACGGAGCCATCTACATCAGCTGTCAACTTGGTGTATTCCCATTTGGTCCCCGCTGGGCCCAGGTGGGAAAAGGCGCTTCATATAAATCATTCCCATTTATGTGACCGTCCCATAAATGAGGCGGGGACAAGACTTGTGGACCACTTAGTGGACACTAAAATTTTTGGCACTTTACACAAAATACCTACACAATATATATATTATTGTCGCTGAATAGGTGAAAAAAAAAAACAAGTCTGAATAGGAAAAATGCAGTTTATTCCATAAACGTAAACATGAGCCTAATTACCTAGCTACAGTATACCGTAATAACATAACGTTCGCGACCACGCGCAGTACAATAAGCGTACTATTCTGATTAATACAATCGCCATGTCTACTTGCATTGGTACGGTCAGGTTTAACCGATTCGGTGCTGATGACACGCCTGCCGTGTCATCAATGCTTTTTACACATGGCTGATGACACGGTAGGCGTGTTATCATATTCTATGGCGCATGGCATGGCTGCCGTGTCATGAAATGATTGTTCCGCGCCAAAAGTTTTCGAAAATTGAACACGCAACGAATCGGTTAATATAAGAATAAGAATACTAAAGTGCTCAAATAAATATTTAGGTGAGGCTCCCATACAACAAACGTGATTTATTTTGCCGTTTATAGCGTAATGATACGGAACCATTTGTGCGCGAGTCCGACTCGCACTTAGCCGGTTTGACATAATATTTGAGCACCTTAGGCCCACTTGCACCATTCAATAACCCGGGGTTAACCGGTTAAACCTGGATTTACCATGGTTACCAGTACATTTTGACAATGGGTTAACAGTTTAACCGCTTAACCCTAGGTTAGTGGGTTGGTGCAGGTGGCGGTTACGTGTACTCTTACTTGATTTAACACAAAACGATTCAATAGAAAAGTTCATTTAATTTTAACTACAGTTTACATTTTACTATTATTGCTACCTTTCACTCAGTCAAACAAAACACGATATTTACAAATCAGGGTTTTTATCTATATGTTTTACATTTTGAGCGCCACGTCTCTTCATACAAGGATGTAAATGCCATATGTGACGTCTCACAGGTACCTTATGGCGGTTGGCGCTTACGCTATTATTAAAGCCGCTCCAATATATTGCGGCGCTATGCGACGTAAGCGCCAGCCGCCGTAAGGTACCTTTTGCCGTGGAACGTCACATGTTATACAAAATGATTTTTAGGTTTAAGCGTACTCTCAGAAGGCACACCACGAAAACGAGAAACAGTCATTGAATTATTATTACTACGTATAGAACCAGCACAGAGAACCAGTATTTAATAGTGTCCGACCGAAACATGTTTTTTTGCCGAAACCGAAACCCAATGTTCGGCTTTGGCTCTAGTTTCGGCCGAAACCGAAACTTTTGTAGACTTGTTAAAATCGTTGAAAAAATGTCATAAAACCCCTTTTATACACATACTATGGGGCTGTCAACGTCAACACACAATATCCTTGAAATTGATGTTACTTAAGCAGTTTTTTAAGAAAATTACTAGAGTTAAACCAAGATAATTCTGCAACGATTTTGATAACACACGCTGTGCAAGTGTTATTTTAAACGTCAAAACTTCTATGAAATTATGACGTATAAATAACATTTGCACTAGTTGCACTGCGTATGCTATCAAAATCATTGCAGAATTTTCTTGGTCTAACTCTATTCATTCACCAGTCAAGTTATTAACATGTAGATACAGGGTCAACCAAAAAACCAACCAAAAACGCAAGCGCGAAATTTTTTGTTGACAATATCGCAAGGCCGGGTACCAATCTTCACCTGGGCCTAAAAGTCCGAAGTGCCCCAGTGAGGCGAACTTTCATGCGAAGTCAAAGCCGTGCTTCAGGCTTCAGGACTAGTAGTTGAGCACAGACTCCAACCAATGTCCATTGTATGTATTAAAAAGCGAGACCGCAGGCCGAGCATGGCGCAGCGAGGCCAAAGGCTAAGCTGAAGTAGAGGACATGTGGAACACAAACCAATAGTAAATTGAGGTAAAATCACTCATTCACTCCGAAACAATTAGACAGTGTGCGCGTTATAGGTATTGACAGTCTCTTAAGACTGCGTCGAGCGTCCAGTGGCGCCCTCATTAGTGGAATTGTGTTTTATAATAAAGCAATTAATTTCTGTACCTATACATGAATCAGTATAATATGTCATAGGTATTAATATTGTTGTCCTACTCGTACTTATTCTCCAACTTTTGGTCTTATTCCGAAGTACCATTTCGTAAGTTTCGGCCCGGCCGAAAGGTTCGGCCGGTTTTTGGCCGAAACCGAAACTACAGCCGAAACATGATTTTTTGACCGAAACTGGCCGAAACCGAAACCGAACCTTCGGTCGGACACTAGTATTTAATGAGTTGTTGTCGTTTTGACAACAAACCATAGAATCGCAGCGTGAGTCTCGTGATCTAAACGCGTAAGCGCCATGAATTTTACGGCGCTTACGACGGTATGGTGGCTGCGATTGCGAAAATTTTATTTTTTAGTATGGTTTCTATATTAAGTAAGTCTGTGTAGTGTAGGGAATGCTCCCGGTAGGGGAGAGCGGGGTTAAAGGTGCCGGGGGTAAGTTGTTCCGATGGGAATAGGAACGCAAGTAAACCATGGAGCGATTCGTATGATGTTTGTCGCGAAAAGCGATTGCAGGAGCCGTTTTCGTTCCTTCCATTACAGTAGAATAGTGTTATGGAAAATAAATCAAAAACGAGGGCACAACTAACCCCACGGAAAATCCCATTGTTGGTTTGGATTTTTTTACTAACTGTTGATAGTACACAAAAAATAATCACATATTTCGACGAACTGCAAAGTACTATTTTAGCGTGTGTGAACAGAGATTAAATTATTTGACGAATAAGTTAGAATTTTAAGCAAAGGAACAACCAGCCCCATAGCGGGGTTAGTTATTCCGTTCCGACCTATATCATGAAAAAAATGTGGTAAAAAAAACAGTTTAACGATGCACAAAACAATATCACTATTCAGAAACGCAAATAATCATTATTTAATATAGCGCAAGCAACATACCTTATTCATACTGTTTTCATAGATTAAATTTGTATTTTATGAAAATCGGCACGTTTAACCCCACTCTCCCCTACTGAGTTTGTATGGCGAGAACCGGGACCAAACCAGTACCGGGAGCACTCTCTAGTGTAGTGCAGATATTTTTGTAGCCAAATACACATGATTTTAGACGTCATTGGCGCTCAAAAGGCTAAATCAACTTATACTATCAATTCCTCAGTATCTGATTATGAGATTATATACAATGCTTCAACGCTTTAAAGGTTATTGCTTAACTCAGATGTTTAGTAAGTAGATAGTTTCCTTATCGTTTAATAATAACTTGGCTTGCGTGTAAAAATAATGTTAAGTACTGTCGCCATGAGATATATTGCAGCTGACAGATATCGGTGCTCAAAAATATCTGTACACGCACTCCTAGCGCCTTGACAATAGAGGCGTGTTCAGATATTTGTGAGCACCCTGGCCGCTCCGATATATCTGATGGCGACTGTACCTATTTAATAAAAATCGTTTATATTTAGCGAATCATTCAATTAATCCATAGTCAATGTAATAACTTCTCAAGTACTTACTAAGGGGCTATTCATAAATTACGTTATTTCAAATTAGGGGAGGGGGGTCTGGACATCGGATGATGGTAGCATAACGTAGGAGGAAACGGGGTCATTCGAAGCATGATTTTTGGATAATTCTATTCTTCAAAAATCTTCAAAAATCGATGACGTAATTTATGGACAGCCCCTAATCGTCTGAGTTAAGCTACCATTAAATATACAAATATGTAACTACAACAAGTAAATAATATGCAGATTACATTATTGTGTAATATAATAGTTCCCAGTTTAATTATTATTGCTCATAAATAAAGTAGGTACAGTTGCCATCAGATATATCGGAGCGGCCAAGGTGTTCACAATATCTGAACACGCACTCTAACGCCTTGACAATAGAGGCGTGTTCAGATTTCAGATATTTGTGAGCGCCTTGACCGCTCCGATATATCTGATGGCAACTGTACAATATGTTATTAAAATGGTGAGTTTTTAATTTATATATTTTTTCAGATAGGTAGTTCTGTGTATAGTTGGTGTCAGTAAATAGGAACAAAAAAGCTATACTTATTCTTTTCTTTTGGGTACTAGTGTTAGACAAAGATAGTATGATTCTTGCTGTTTATGTTTGAAATGAGACAGTTTTTTGACAAACTATAAAATAAATTATTATAAATTGAGCTTATAATTTTTTATTACTGGATTACATTACTCGCTTCAATGTTCTATCGTATTTATATAGATAGGTGCATATTATTTCGTGTAGTTCTTTTGTTACATAAATTTTATATGTTTAATATAAGTTTTTAGGCTCGTAATGTGAAAAAAAGTTTACCTGCCCATAGAAAATGGACCAGCTAAAATGTATGAAACGGTTTATTTTATTTCGCGATATCGGGGTCGGTGGAGTAGAAGTCGTTTGGTATAATCTCAAAACCTTTCTGGCAACGGGAACGGAGATAAGCCCGATTTAGACGATGCGAGAACTCGCATGTGAGTTTCATACCATTGCGGGTTTCGATCGGTCGGGTGAATCGGACGTAATTCACAGTGCGCAATGTAAAATCGCATGCGAGTTCGCGCGCCGTTTAAATCGGCCCATATTCTTTAGCCACCCATATGACAGCTAAACCGTAGAACGCCTCGCGAATCGGGTCCCATTTCGCGGCGGATGCCGAGGTTTCGGTCGAGACGATCGATACGACATTTTTAATAGTCGTTCGTCGGTTTAAGTGTTACTTCTAGATTCGATACACTAAATAAGACATAGTCGCGCACTATATCGCCGGATCCTCGTTGGCGGTTTCGTACGGAAAAGGGCGGGGCTCGGCGACGCTGAACACGTACATGAGGCAGCCGAGCTGCAGCAGCGCGCCGTGCGCCACGAGCGCGGAGCCCTCCCACGCGGCGCCCGGCGCGCGCGGCGCCGAGCAGCGGCAGCCCGCCCCGCCCGCCCCGCCCGCCCCGCCCGCCCCGCCCGCCGGCCCGAGAGGCACCCTGCAATATTACATTTTCTTTACTGCATTATATGTGAACCATACTAAAAGTTTCCGGATTCTGATGTATGTGAAGACTGATTTTTTCTAAGTGGCCGGTCCGGGAATTTTCAGTATGCCCTAAGTATATACAAAAGTTACGAGACTCGTCGACGAAACAAATATTCGCCCTCGAGACTCGTCGTCCACCATTAGGGGCATTAGGAACTCGAGTAGACGTCCGTGACAGATAACACTGTGATAAACACACGTTACCTAGCCGCTGAAGGCTCTAGTGGACATCATTTTTTTACGACACCGTAATAAACACACTTTACCTGGCCGTCCCTGACTGCATCTGGTATCTCACGACATCCCCGACGACCTCCGCTCGAACTTCTCCCTCGTCACCACTACAAGCTCTCATTGATACCTTAATGTATAACACGCTTTACCTAATAGTCCCTAACTACATCCGATGTCTCACGACAGCCCTTACCATCCACCACTAACTGCTCTAGCAAACATGCATGACATATAACACTATAATCAACTGACCACACACATTACCTGACCGTCCCTGACTATTCATCCACCACTACAAACTCTCATACGACACACTACGTACATACAACACTAGAATGGAGCATTCCACAGGCTGTCCCGTACAAACGCATTTTATTTCCTGTGTTGCAACTTTTTTTTCGGCATTTAAAGCAGACGGTTATTTTTCTGTGCATATTTTTGACCATTTGTCATAGAAAAGAAAACTCTTATACCTGCAAATCTTCAGAAAATTCGCGTTTGTACGGGACAAATGGTAGACAATTTCATGGAATGCTCCGAATATAGAACACACGCTTTACCTAACCGTCCCTGATTGCACCCAGTATCTCACAACATCTCTAACAACCTTACCCCAGGCTTCTCCCTCTTCATCCACCACTAGGGACTCTCATACAACACTGTATAAAACACACACTTTACCTGGCCGTCCCTGACTGCATCCTATGTCTCACGACGTCCCTAACGGCCTTAGCTCGGGCTTCGCCTTCGTCGTCCACCACTGGCGCCTCTCGCTCGGACACATCCATGGCGTATAACACTCCGTCTACTCGGGAGCCCCATTCTGAGTAGTTGATTAGTTCGAAGTGACGGGTCACCTGAAAAATTAAAGTTAAATGAAAGAAAGAAAGGCAGATTAACCTTTGATCATATTGTTATCGTGTCGATATATTTTTAATGATATTTCTACAAGACTGCGTTGTCTCAAGCAAGTTAAATTATATTCGTGCAACGTTTCGCAGCTAACATGTCAACCGAGACTACCGCATAGGTATTAACTATGATATACCTCGTCATAGAATATTGTGGCGTGTAGACGCGACACGTAGCGACACTGAGTAGGGTCGAGTACTACATCGCAGCTGGAGTCAGCGCCGAAGGTCAATCGAGATAGCCGCATGGGGATTGGCCGGCCTAGACCATCTCCTAGCCCAGACCTGCAGGGAATTATGGCTAGTTTTAATAGGCATGTTGACATGAATCGCGAATATATAACATGTTATGTTTTTACCATAGCAGGGAATATTAGAATGCTGAAAATCATATTTTGCAAGTGTAAATATGCGTAATAAATTAATTAAAAATAATCAATAGTATTTAAAATAATGCCCAGTATCACGTGACTGCAAACGTCAATCGGAGCCCGTGACGTAATGACATGAGAATCACCACAGACTAGTCGTCATACCTGACCGTAATCATGCCGTAATTCATACGACACCGCCAAAGAGTTTGGATGTTCAAAAACTGTATGTATTTTTTATTTCGACAATAGACATTAATTACGTACAAAAAATATTATTACATGATATAAAAATATATATTTATTTGTTATTGAATAAATAAAACGTTATTAATATGATATTTCACCAAAATCTTTTTAATAATTTGGCTGAATGGAACTATCATCGCCACGTTGGCTGTCGGACACAAAAAAAAAATTAAAAAGTTATATCTGGGCCCACTATATTTGCGCTCACAATTTTAGTTGTATCATAATAATTCATTTTAAATTGTAACTGTAAGTGTTTTTGTGTGAAATCAGTTATTGTGATTCATTTTTGAAATGGTTTTATCATCGCTGAACGTAATATGTATACATGTAGTTCGCAAGTAACAATATCATTCAAGTCAAAATCCGTAACTGCAACGTAAGTATCATGTAATATTTGATATTTGTGTGATATTTGTTTTATACTCTAGGGTCTTGATTGTTGTTCTTTTACTCATAGGCACTGCATAAGACATGTACAACTTGTTATTCATTATTTTAGCTTATATATTTACGTAATAGTGAACTTTTAGAAAGAGAGATAAATTAAATACCTACAGCTTTTGTTCTACGCTAGGACCAGTGAACGCATATATTTAGTATGGAAACCGCCTTTAGGAACATTACCGTTCAAATTCTCGGGCCAAATTAGCACACATACAAAATTACGCCTACATTTAAATAAGACGACGCGTTTACAGAGACTGTAATCAAAGCTGGTAAACAAAATAATAGTCATCTTTATTACACTAATGGCACATAGCTAAGTGTAGATGAAATGCATATAATGTCAATAACTACCAATCAGCGACATTAATCCGCTAATAACCTTCTTGCTGTACGTACTGGCCGCTGAGAGTTTGCGGTTCACATTTGATTAGAATATGACTTGGACAGGGATAGGTTTATGCCATACATTGAAGAACCAGTCAAATAATTCACGTATTATAATTTAATGCAGATTAAAAGATAACTAGTTAAAATGTTGTTATGATATGACAGACTAACTCAACATAAGTAAATATATCATTGTTGTATAAATGTATTCCGCTATAATAAGTATTTTGTATATTTTATTATAAATTTGTATGGCAGTGCGAAGTCACGTTCAGGTATAGTCTGTCCGTTTTTCTAAGATCAAGTACGCCATTGTAAATGTATGGTAAACTTGATCTTAGAATTCGGACTGGCTATACAGCCTGCAAAATTTACATGGGTACACGAATCGGGTCAAAAATATTTGAATAGGCGGAGTCACAATAAATCCCCACTTTCAGTTCCAATGGAAATATATTATATGTATATAGCCGGTCAAGCAATTAAGTTTGTCAGTAGAAAAAGGTGCAAAATTAAAATTTTGTATGGGACCACACCCATTCGCGCGCTTACATTTTCTAAATTTGCCGCTCTTTTATACTGACGGAAATGGGTTGAGAGAGAACCTACATATATGTGACGGTAGAGGGTGGATTCGAATGATCAACATTTTCAGATAATGTGTGTATTTGTTAAATTAATTCAGTGGAAGTGTATCTACACATAGGAGACCGGGTATGATTATCCCACGAGTTATATCTCATGAATAGAACATATTCTAGATATCTTTCCAGGCATCCACTTAATTTCATGTCTCTATAATTGGACAGCTTTTTTCCATAGTTCTCTGCGAATAGCATCTTGTGGGAATCTGAATGGAAAGTAATGTAAAATGATAATATCAAATTTGATTATGAATTTGAAAGAATGAGGTAGTTTTTTTACAGCTCCGTCTCATGAAATAAAAAAGGAAAATACAAATCTGTAAGAAAGAATTCATTACCTACTACATTTATAATTATATAGAAAATACCTAAACCAAGTACAAGTTAATAAAATAGTCTACTTCATTTGGCATAACACCATCCCTATTATCCTCGCAATTTAAAAAGTCGTATGTTGTTATGAAAGTCGTATGCAGTTGTTACGTTTTAGCTTAGCACGGTAGTATTGAAAACAAATCGTCATGTTTATTCCAAATTTTACTGAAGTTATCTGTTTACTACAAGTGAAAAGTGATTCCACTATCCTTGGTATGAACTAAAATAACTTCTGCATCACTTCACGACACATGAAGACATTTTTATTTACAAAAAAACGTTGTTTTTATAAATCAATTTGGCCATCCGTCACTGACTGTCATCTCGGACGAACTGAAGTTGCGAATCGAATAGTTTGTAAGCACCGCCTACAATCGAATAGTTTACGTTGGGTCATAACTGAGCGGACAGAATACTTCCATGTATATCAGTTCGCTGGCTAGGACTGACATTTTGGCAGCAGTTTGTTTATTTATCTGTCCGTGACGTCACATGACAGCTTGGAGCGTTTAGGCTCAAACTTTAAACACTAAACTAATTAAGCTCTATTTAGTATTTAAAATTAATGAATAAAAATTTTAAATATTTTTTTTTGTAATAATTACGTGTCTATCTATAAAATGAATACAGTTCTAGAAACTTGTCAACATGCCTATACTAAGAATATCCTGGCTCCTCTACACTATGGGCCAGCGCCGGCCACTCCAAGGGATGCAGACATGCGGTAGAATGAGGTAGCAATATCATTTGCTCCCTCTAACGCATAAATGCGTCCCTTGGAGTGGCCGGCACTGGGCCATCGTGTAGAGGAGCCATCCAACTTAATTCAAGTAAAGCCTGACAACAGTGTATTTGACCCTCGCCATTTTGCGGATTTTCAATGGTACTAATTTCTTTTACTGGCAACAAGTACTCTTTGACAACGAACGTTGGATGTCATCGAATGTCACCGATGTAAACAAATAGAAAATATCTACGAATATATTCAAATATAAACGGGTTTATTACAAAAATGCCAAAAAAATATTCCAAAGATGCGAAAAAAATTGTACTGAATGCAATCAAATACTTACAGCTTAAAAAAGACGAAGGATTACATAGAATTCCAATAAACAATGTTTTAAAGTTGGTTGTTGACATGACCGGTATTGACGTTTTATAGTGCGGTTGTATTGAACTGGTTATCGTATCGTATTGGAAGTAACTCAAAAAAATTTGAGCAATTTGCTGTGACCATGTAAAAAAATTGAATACGATTATAGGAATAAAGGTCCTATAATCGAATGTGAGACTGAACGTTTTAATAATCGAGGTTGGTGGTCCTGAAAGCGACACAACATCTGATGAAAATCAGACTTCGTCAGAGTCAGAAAACGAAGAATATATAAATATTGAATATTTAGAATCAGATTTTGACGAATAGGTAAATTGAAAGAACCGAATTCTCTGTAAGGCCAAGCGCGCACCACGATTTTAGTTTTTGCGCCACGATTTTAGAATCGCGCTGTAATATATCGCAGAAAATTCACTGCGCGCACTGCGATGAAAAAGTCGACGATTTGTTCATTCTCAACATGGATTTCGTACCAGTCGCTTGTCATCAAACGTTGTCTTTAATATGCGATCGCTGTATGACTTTGAGTATTTATACCACAAAGGTGATCTCCTATTTCCATAATTAAATGGTCAACATCTGCAAATTTATTCAGCTGCCAACCTTGATGATTTCGATTCCCTCGTAAGCCAAATTAACGCCGATTTAGATTCCGTCTGTTTATGGGCTTCATCTTTCGGTTTAAAAGTCAACGCCATGAAGTCGCAAGCGATCGTTTTGGGAAGTCCTCATTACATCTCCATATTGTCTGAGCAGGTGGCACCTAGAATTTTCTTTGATGGTACACCAATTCCTTTCTCACCCACTGTTAAAAATCTAGGGATCAGACACTTTCCTGGGCTCCTCATGTTACTGAAGTAAGCAAAAAGTTGTTTGGTTCTCTCCATTCTTTAAGGCGCCTTCAGAACTTTCTTCCACTTGATACCAAAGCCATGCTGGCCCGGTCTCTGTTACTGCCTTTACTAGACTACGGTGACGTCGTAAATCTTGACATGACAGAAGAACTCCTAGACAAGTTAGAGCGCTTACAGAATGTCTGTATAAGATTCATTTTCGGACTACGGAAGTACGATCATGTGTCTTACTACCGTCAAAAACTCAATTGGCTTCCAATCCGCCGCCGTAGAGATCTTCACACTCTTTCTCTTCTCTTTAATGTTCTTTTTACACCTTCTTCTCCGCTATACCTCTCTCAAAAATTTCAATTTCTGGCTGAAGGCAGTGGCCACCGTCTGCGTTCGAGCGCGAATTTATCACTTGCCATCCCTCCTCACAAATCTCGAGGATACAACAAGTCCTTCGCAGTGCGTCCAGTGAAGCTGTGGAATGAGCTGCCTGTGTCGCTCAGGCAGGCACAATCGGTTGCGTCGTTCAAGGAGAGGTTAAAGAAGCTATGGTTATCTGATTTGACTGATTAATTTGTCTATATTTCTATTGTATAGTTGCTTTATATCGTTCTAATTCTTTCCAATTTTTAGTGTATTTTCCCCTTTCCTTTTTGTGTAATATATGTATGTTTATCCTATAAATTTTGTATGTATTTATATCCTTTATCTTTCTGGTACCTTGTTGTACATTTTGCTGCATTTGTCACCCTCTTTTCACTCTCTCCTCTCATCTACTCAAAGGTTAACTGGAAGAGATCCCTCAAAGGGATAAGTTCGCCTTTGTACTTCTTGCTAATTGTATGTTATTTTTAATATGTCTTTTTGTACAATAAAGAGTTTACTACTACTACTACAACATCTAGCGTCTTCAGCAGCAGGTTCCGACATGTTGACGCTTGGAGAGCGAAATCGTATGCGTATGCTGCAATTCACTTTGCGACAATCGCGTCGCGAACAGTCGCGGAAAAATGTGACAAATCACAATTTTAAAATCGCTGCGATTTTTTTGTCGCATATGCTCGCACTGCCATATAAACTCATACGTTACATTTCTGCGACTAAATTATCGCGCGACAAAAAGTCGTGGTGCGCGCTTAGCCTAAGTAAGCAATGTTTTGACATTATACGAGTATCAACATGAAGCCAATGCCCACTACCCCGACTATACATGACGTACGCACATTATTGCCATACATAAGCTGTTTGCAGCGACACTATCTCAGGGTTAAATAAACTGTTGTCAGGCTTTACCTACGTGTGGTATTGAAAGTTGAGTTTCTTATAATATAATGTCTCACGCAATCAGAGAGGTCCTGTGAGAAATTTAATATGATTGGTGATCATTTCACTAATTTTGAAGGATATTATAACTGGATAGGTGGCGGACACAGATGGCGGCGGCGGTGCGGAGTCCTACATCCCTCTCGCTATCTGTTCTCGCTCCACCCGTGAGGTGACCACAGCTCGTAAAGCGAGGTCACCGGGAGTACATATACCTGCTAGGTCTAAGTACAGGGCAGGCGGCGGCCTTCAGCACCGCCTCGGGCGGCCCCTCGACCTTGGGCACCCGGGGCGGCGGCGGCACGGCGCCCCACACGGCTCGGGCGATGCGCTCGCGCTCCGCTCGGGACAGCAGCTCGGAGGGGAGCGCCACGTGCCGGAAGCCGTGCCGCGCCAGCCGCGCGCGCGGCACCGCGGCCTGCACGAGCGCCTCCGCCTCCGCGGACAGCGGCAGGCGGGACCAGGGGCCGTGGCACTGCTCGCCCACTAGGATCTGAAATTGTTACCTGTTTTACAAGGGGCCAAAGTTGTTGTTTAACCGCTCGTGCTAACATTGAGCGTTGCGAGGGTTTCTAAGCAGATATCAAATGTAAAATATCAAACAAAATCGAGCCAAATCAAATCCGAATAAATATTATTAAATATTTATCATCCAGAGACATCGTTTAAAAGTCAATTCTACCAGCAAACATAAGAAAACAACTCAAAGTTTCCATTTGATTACTTTGCCTCACATGTGAAGAAAATGCAACTTTGCTATCAGTTTTTGAAGTTCAAAGTAAGCGTTTCCGAAAATATATTAACCCTATTCATTTTCAATCTTTGAAATGCCAAAACATAGCTCCTATACGCATTCATAATAAAATATCAACTCTTTCAATAAACCACATCATCATACCTGCTGTAGCCTCTGCCACGCCAACAACTTGATCAGGCTCTGGTCTAGCTTCTTGAGCTGGTCGTCAACTGCGGCCCGCAGCGCGTCCGCCCCGCTGGGTGTCTCGCGGCGCCGTTTCACGGGAGATTCGTATTCTATGTCCGAGTCGGAGTGGTCGCTTTCCGTTGAGGCGATTTCCTCCTGAGAAAATAAAAATGGAAATAAATTGTCATGTACTTCTTTAAATCGCTCACAAAGTTAAACCCTGCTAAGGCAAAGGCAATATTGATTTCTATCATAAAATTTATAATTACAATAGAACAGGGTCCCATTTCTCGAACGATATTAGACTAATATTATTTCTTTCAAGAGTTTCAATCAAGAGGTCGCGAGTTCAAACCCTGGCTCGTACCAATGATTTTTCGGAACTTATGCTGCTGTATTTTTGCTTTCATTTTAAATAATCCCATCTAGGAATAGTCCACTAATATATTATAATTATGGTGTGCAGTCCCATGTTTCTGATCTAATCAGTTATGCGAACCGATCATCAGATCAGAAACTCGCTGAAATCGTTGACACATAAATTAATGTAACATTGTGTTTGTCTTACCTTAGGCTGTGTGATGGCCTTGAGATCATCAGCGGCGTCCTCCTCACTGGCCCCCTTGAGGTCCGCGGGCCGCGGTTGGGGTTCCCCGTTGTGCTTTGTACACGATAAGTTGAGGCAGATGGTGTGTTTAGGAGCATCCTCATCTTCATCTGAAGCTTCATAGTCGCTGGTCGCTTGTAAGTTTTTAAGTACTGAAAAGGAATCAAAATTGGTAAATAGATTTAAATGACAAAAAATAAATATGTTTTTGATTGAATCGGATTATTAGATACAGTCAAGGAATATGACTTCTGTTTCTGTGGTATACCATACTTGTCACAGTGAGAATCAATATGAAAGCTATTAGGAATCTCATAATTATAGTCACTGTGACAAAGTTGGATATGGTACGGAAAAAAAATTGCAGACCTTCACTGTACCAGGCGTGGTTCACTCCGCGATTTCGTCGTTGCAACAGGTAGCTAAAAGTACATCCGTTCCACGCCAATTTTAGTGGCTAGCCATAAACCGCGCGTGGCGCTGTCGCCACCTAGCGGCCATATCTGTCCTGATCTTAACAGACGCGTTTTGTTAAAGAGTGAGTCTTCTGTACCTAGTACTATTATTTATTCTGTGACTATACTACTTTTATTGTAAGTATGTAAAAGTTAAAGTATATATACTAACCATTCCTGCAGCGTACATATTCGCGACGGCTGGGCTGCAGTGGCGGTGGGTCCGCGTAGTGTTGGCGAACCATACCTGGTACCACAACACGCCCGCGGACGCCTACTGGCACCTTTACCCTGCATGCACAAACTATTATTATATCTCATCATTATACACTTTCAACTTGCATACGTGAGTTAGCCCGTCGAGTCAACATTATCGTGAGTCAAATCTGTCGATGTCCGGAGCACATTGGAACAACTTACACTCGCGTCTGCAATAGTCGCAAAAAGAAGTGTCAAAATTTTTTAAGAAAAGTTCTTATGAATGGTATTCTATGTATGACCCAACCATGTCAGCTGCATCTACAGATTATGCGGAAAGTTAAAAGTTGAAGAAGCTCTCAGACATATCTACCTATAGTACTTCTTCAGTTCAATCATTTTCAATTGGAACAGAGTCGCTTTTGCATTGTTTCGTTCAATTTACAAAAAGACGCAAAATAAACTCTGTTTTTTTACACTGTAGGTTCAAATTTCAGTGGCAAATTTTTTATTTTCAATTTGTATGGCTGGGACTTGGAGGATATCTGGATACATTCACGACAGTAAAAAGCAGTATCCATTTTGGAAATGACTGAACATTTCATTTTTTATACAAAAACGTAAGATATGTTTACCTGAAGGGTGGTCTATGAGCTCTCGCCCGGCGGATGAAGTCAATCTTGATGGCTTGCTGGTCCGGCGGCGCCGAGAACCGCTCCCACAGCGCCACGCGCTCCGACGCCGACACCGAGTTCACCAGCTTCCAATCCTGCACCAGAAACGTTAATACTCTGAACAACAAATTCAATTACTTTCCATGAAAATATTTTAATTTCTGCTATTTCAAATAGACACTACTATTTAAACTATAAAGTATAGAGATGCACTGGATATCTGGTTACTAATAAATAATAAATAAAATAAAATAAAAAGCCTTTTATTTCCTTTTGTTATACATAAGTTTGTTAATATATTTTTGTTGATTTAATTTGTAGGAACCCGTTAGGTGAAGGCCTCTTCCAAAGATATCCATTTTTCACGGTCTTGTGCTATTCTTTTCCAATTTGGACCAGCATTTCTTTTCATGTCTTCCTCCCAGCGCATGTTTGGTTTGCCTTTTCGGCGCTTACCGTCTGGGCCTTTCCAGTTCGGTTACTATTCGGCCGGATACCGGATAGTAACATTGCTTGATTTCGGAGTAAACAAATTGGATTTAAGAAACAGACACGGTCATAATCGTACTTGTTTATTATTTTAAAACAATTCATTCATTCCACTGACTTGCACGCGCACTCATTTCGAACCTAGAAATGAGTCCGCGCGAACGTTTACTAGGAAACAGGTCAAACCTGCAGAATGCGCACCCGAAAAACCGAAATTTAGGTGGTATAGTTCCGCTGGCCGAATATTCGGCGGCCGGATACCGGATATTCGGCCGATGGTCACGCCGAATATCCGGTATCCGGTATCCGGCCAAACAACTATACGTTGCATCTCTACTATAAACCGAAATAAATGTCATATACGAAGGAAAAAATGACCAAGGCCTCCAGTGTCCAGAGCTGGAATCGAACCAGCATCCTGTTCACGCGACAGATGCCTAGACCGCTGTCATCCGGGCTCGGTGGCATGGGTCGAAATTTCCAAGTATATGACAATTTGCTGAGGGCTCGTGATTGTGACGCCCCCTGGCCATTATGGTAGAACAGTATTTCAGTTTATAAACGTCAATATTAAATTACTGATGTTCCACATTCATGGTTGACGTCATTAGACTTAAAATCGGCTTCCTAGCACTTTCAAAAGTATATTTGACATCAATATAAGTAAGAGAAACTTACGATATATTGCTCGACATGATTGGGGCACATCCAACGGCCGGTCGGCAACGCCGTCAGCGGCGGGTCCAGGCAATCCTGCACAAAAAAAACATTAACTCCAATTTCTTAAAATCATTGTCTTTGTCACATTTTCGTCACATAGTCAATATGAATATATTCCACCTGGTGGAATAAGAACGGACAATAATCACAAGCCAATAGCGGAGCCGATAGGATTTAGCCAGTAGAGGCACGCAACCCCATGCGTCCACCGTCACTAGGCCGTTGCCGTTCAACTGTTATTATAGTGTAGATATAAACAAGGTCTGTAGTCAAACCTGATGGAACAGCAGCGGGCAGTAGTCGCAAGCCAACAGCGGAGCCGTCTTGCAAGTGCCGCGGCACACGAAGCAGGATTTAGCCGGTAGAGGCACGCAACCCCAGGCGTCCACCGTCACTAGGCCGTTGCCGTTCTTGCCGTTGCCATTGCCGTTTTCTGAAAAAATAATTTATTTTAACCTTTTGGCGTCACTTGTTATATAGACAAAAATGGCAGCCACACACGAAGGTACAAGCCATTAAATATATACCTTCTCAGCAGACGCAGACTGGTTAGTATTCAAAAGTGGTAAAGAACTGAATTTGTCTTTCTGCTTTGGAAAAATTCAGGGTTTCTTTAGACATTTGAAGACGCAAAAGCAAGGGCTTGATAATAACCTTGAAAAGGTATTGCTGGACTCAAAAAAGGTCATCGAAAGAAAGAGTGGGCGCTGGTTGAGTGTGATCGAGGAAGCCACTCACAAAGGACTCCAAGCGTCTTTACTGAAGGCCAAAACTCAACCAGGATGGAAAGTAATACAACATAAAAGAAACTTATGTCAAAGTCAAAATATACTTTATTCATGTAGGCCTAGGCTATGTAGGCACTTACAAATAGTTATTGGTACATTTTATCTTAATTTAATTATCAGAGCAATTTATTGATGTTAATATTAATCCATATGGTGATAGCCCTCAGATATGAGGTTGCAACATGGAACCTTACCTTTTTCAGTCCCAGGGAAGGGACAAGGCACCCGCATCTCCCTGGGCAGCTCGAACTGGCGCGGGTTCATCACTTTGGCTGCCTTCACGAGGATCTCCATAGGGGTCAGCTCCTTGACTTCCTTCTCTTTCTCCTTGCTATCCTTGTCCTTGTCTTTCTCATCTTCTTCAGTCTTCTTGGTGGAGTTTGAACGGTTGCGAAGGGACCTGGTTAAAGATTTAAATTAATTTAGAAATTGATAAAAAAAATGTTAGATGGCTTTTATTACCATTATTTATTTATCGCCATTTAAGCCATCCGGTGGCTTAAAATTATATTGCGGCAAAACTCGTTATATTTATCAGTAGTACAGAGGATATGAGACTACTTGTTGCAAGAGAGAAAAAAAAGGTTGTCTAATTTATTGTGTTAAGGTTAAAAGGTTAACTGGAACACCTTTGTACTAATGAGGAGTGATTTTTTCCTGTTTTTTTTTTCTACAATTAAGTGTTTAACTACTACTGCTTATTGAAATGTTAAGGAGAAACTGGAGAACAAGAATAACATGAGTAACCCGAAATTTTTTAAGCTTTGAGAATTTCATTTATAAAAGTACCTAACTGAAATCTTTATAGCATTAAACTAATTTTAGTTTTTGTTTTTTATTATGTCATTTATGTCAAATAAAATAAAAATACTCTTTTCATGATGATGGATGATAATGATAGTCGTTAAAACATCATAAAAAAACAAACCAACCATTCCCTCATGACCAATGTTTAGCTAAATGCTTGCCTGGTCTTCTTGTCGGAGTCCTTGCTGTCGGCCGGGGACACGGCGCGGCTGCTGCGCGAGGACGGGGGCTGCTCGTCCGAGCCCTTGCACTCACGACACAGCCACAGCCCAGCTGGGATGTCATTCTCGTCCAGCGGTGGGTCACTGAGTGAGATAATGGGTAACATTTGAGTATTGCCACATGGAAATGGATAAATATAATCTGGCAAGCCTACTTTTGTCACTAGAAAAAAGCGGCAAATTTGAAAAATGTAGGCTCAATGGGACATTTCTTAGGATTTTTCTACGGAGAAGTTAATTTGCCAGTATTTACCAGATCAGACAGTACCATTAACTATGTGCTTTTATATATTGGGAAGTTGTAAAATCTGTGTTTATGTGGGAATTACTATTAATTGTAAAACTACATAATTGTAAAACAACGAGTTTTTATAGGGCAGGTCTGTCCTCTATAAAATATTATATTGGGTTGATAAGTATCTTTTGGATGATTGCATCCGAATAAATAAGATATGAGATAATCAATAGGGGTGAATTCTAGGGCTGAATGAATACAAGAAGGGGTCCACAGCTGCCTATTCCTCCCGGTGTCTTTGGGCCATTTTATTTATATTAATAAGATATTACATTTTTAATATTTATGTTATTTGTACTACTCAGTCGACTTCTACAAATTAGTCAAAAATAATCTATAACTAGGATAAAATTTTATTAGCTGCTGGAGACTACTGACAGGTAAGGCCTGGAGTTGTTACAAATAGATTTTCTTTCAGAAATAGTCAGACAAAATTAACACAAAACCACTAAAAAAAACTTAATCATACCTACCCATCCATAAACATGCCTTATTTATTCAACTTGAACAAATTTTAATATTCTGGAATATCTGAAACAACTCACTAGCAACCAAGATGGAAACTAGCCGGACAGCGGTCGCAGCAGATAAGGTCCCCGCCTTCGCCGCACGCGTCACAGGAATCGCGGTTATGACCTTTGCCAGGCCTCTTGTAATAAGGATGCTGGGATTTCTTGCTCTTCTGGTTGTTCGCCTCCTCGTCCGGTGGCTTAATCAACGCCTTTATAAGCTGAAACACAGAAATAACTTGTAAGAAAGCGTACGCGACACTTAATTGGAGTCTAACTACATTTTATAACGCTCAATATAAAATGGCGCCAGAGTATCAAAATACCAAACTTGTGAACTCACAGAAATAGTTTAAAACTACTTACCGGCATAAGACCGCCTGACGTATCAAGATCATAGCTCACGTTAGACATTATTAACGCTTATTAAAGCTTCAATGAAGGCTTCTTACGGAGTTATGCCGAAAAATCGCTTAGTAAAAAAAGAAGTTCAATGGGACACAGAATTGTCACATACACTGTAATGTTGATGTGTTTAGGGATACATTTTGAATTATATAGTTATTAAATCAACAAAATAATGAATTTGGATGTCAAATATTCACCAGAAAGTCTGAAAATTTGCTTAATATACAATCAACAATACCGACAGATTTCGATATTAAAGATGGCCGCTAAGCGTGTAGTTTGACAGTTGACGTTAGTGATGTAGCAGGTAAAGTTACGGTTTTCTCTTACATACTCATGCACAAACATTAATTATATTAATCATGTCCTGTTCAAGCTCATAATATTATATTTATTATTTTAAAAATACAATAATACATTAGGTTAAACTTAAAAGCTATCTTTGTACTTTTTATTTTGTGACATTTGCAACTTTGACTGGCCACACTTTCAATGTTGCAAGACAAAGAGTAAAAAATATACTAAATATTTTATTTATTCGAATAAAAAAAAAGTTTTCTGTTTACACGTTTGATTACGTAGTTCATTCATATTTATTTTTGTAGTTAATCAAATCAAACCGTTGATTAGTTACTAAATTCCTTGAAAGCAATGTAAATTAAACCGCCCAAATACACGTTTTTGTTTTACGTTTTCTATGTTTAATCTTCGTTTTATTAAATTTTAGTCTATGAAATCAGCAGACACTCACGAAGGAAAGAATTGCAGTTCATAAGGAATTTAAAATATAGTCAAAAAAGTTAGATTACAAATTACAAAACATGAACCTTTTTGTATGAAATGGTAGCCGTTGAAGCAAGAACCTGGCAACGATTTTAGAACGGAAGTTGCCATTTGAATGACGTCATGGGCGGAGTTTAGTTGAAGATCGAATTCGGATTCGGTTGGCGGGCGCGGCCATCTTGGTGAATTAGTGACCTGGCGATTCGGATATAGTTAGTGAAAAATCATTTGTCATCCACAATGTCGGAAAGGGAAGATAATGTGTATAAAGCTAAGTTAGCCGAGCAGGCTGAGCGTTACGATGGTGAGTACATATTTTTGTAATATCTTTTCGTAGAAGGGCGAAAATTCTCTCTCAATTTCGCCGACAGTTGAAAGACGATTTTGTGATACGTCTGAAAAAATCTTCACTTGAACAATGATGATGTCCCCTATAAAGTCCGTTTAATGAAGCTTGATTGCTAATACATCCAATAGAATACATTTTCCATTAGAAACTGAAACAAATTGATGGCATTCTTTAGGCTTGGTCAGCGATCGATGCGTCATCCGCCGGTGGGATGCCCTTTAGCTTTTTCCTTTGAGAAAATCATGAAAAACGTTACTTTACAGAAACACTAGTCCCTATGCTCATCATTAGCCCTTGAAAGTGCGATAATATGTACAAAGGACACTGTTTTATTCAAATTGAGAGCGAAAAGTTCGAGAAGAAAAAACTGTCACCTATTTTCCCATTCCGAGGAAGTTAACCACGATCGATCTTATTGAATTCGTTCATGCATGTCGCAGCTCGGTCGAAAGCTTCATTAGTGGTCGCGAAACGTTCAGGTTTTATTGGGGTTTTCTATTGGGAGCAATTTCAACGCCCTCCGCGGTTTCATCTGGCTATTGTTCGGAATTTGCTGAGAAACATGTTATCGCATTCATCTTTTGAATTAAGAATATAATGCCATTGTACAGGTTATCTGGTTGATTTACATATGTACGTAGTTCCGTTGATAACTGCTTGAATGAAAACTGTAGTACGACGTAGTCGTGTCGTTCTGCCTATTCTTAATTGATTTTCTTATCACGACCGCCTGTTATCGCCTGAGGGCCGCTGGGAAGCGATGGCGTGACGAATTCCATGGCTATGTATATTATTTCAGGGATAAAATGAAACAGGTGCCAAGTAGAAAGTGCACTGACTATACTGCTGGAATATGCACCTGTTACATAAAACTCATAAAAGACTGTGGTAGCTGTTAAAGCACACCCTTCCCTGCTAATGGTAGTATAAAAGGCCAGCTACCTTAATTATATTGATGAAAATTATCAAAAACTTCAAAAAGACTAGACTCAATGGCTTACATCAGTCATAAACTATACTTTATCAGCGCTAAATGTCAATTATTCACCCTTGACAGTGATGCTTGCAGACTAGTGATAAACATGACGAAACTGGCCCCCTGGATCTACAGCTGGACTAATTATCACCATTTGATAACCTTAACTAACACTACATCTTCAAACAGTGATTTATATTATATTATATTGGAGACATCTTACACAGATCGACCCTAGCCCCAAACTAAGCATTTGTGGAAACTAAGGATTTGTGGGACAATTTCTACTTTTGATTCATTTCATACCTGCATACAATTTTAGTTATAATTAAACCATAAAATATTCAAATTGCAATCAGTGTTAATGTATGTCGAGTGAAAGCTAAGTTGTCCAACAATTGTATTTCAGAAATGGTAGAGGCGATGAAGAATGTGGCCTCCCGCAATGTTTCCGACAATGAGCTAACAGTGGAGGAGCGGAACCTTCTGTCGGTGGCATACAAGAATGTCATCGGTGCCCGCCGTGCCTCGTGGAGGATTATCTCCTCTATTGAACAGAAGGAAGAAACAAAAGTACGTATTTTAGTAATAAGAGAGTAGACTGTACAAGAGGTAAAAAATCAGTCAAAACATTGTGTGCTCATGTTTGACCACCAAACTAGATGTTCTTCTATGCTCTATAGTGCAAATTGTTTTGTGGTAACTAAATGGGGTTGGCTGGTCGAATTATTTAGCAGATGGCGCCAGCATAGCTTGCACTGGCAAATTTTTTAATGGAATTTTATGCCCTGGATGCCAAATCCCTTTAAGCCAAATCTCATAGAAAAAAGGGCAAGCTATGATGGCACCATTTATGCAAACTTTTGACAGTTGCCAACCCCATTGGTAAATTTGTCATTTTTTGACAGCCAGAACTACCAAATAATGTGGCGTTACAAAAGCCTCACTGCACATCATACTTTGTACTGTGAAATTTTTAACTTGTAATCTACACTTACTGTATTTTGGTTAGGGCCCATGAGGCTGCCACTTATCCAATAAATAAATAACAGCAACACTTACTGTCCATCGGTGGACCTTATGCCTTTTGTAATAAGGTTTACAAACTGTCAGTTAACAGTGTGGGCATGGTACAGCAACTTACACTTCAACTTTCAAATAGGTATGTGGCATAAATTTTTCTTAGACTTATACCCGCTACAACTGATGCATCTGAGTAAGGCATATATCAAGCCTTGCCTAAATCACTCATAGAATTTAAATGCCCAATTAAAATACAAATTTCACCACTCAAATTATTGCATGATGAGTGTTATATGAGTATAAATTGATGAGCAAAAACTCATTTCCAAGAGAAAGTAAGCCGTTTGTGCAGTTACCACTAGAAAAGTTTGTGATGCCTCACTGCTGTTTCTTTATTGTAAAAAGACAATGTAAAGCTGTCACACTAAAACCTTAGAGGCCTTTAAAAAGGTCTTCAATACCATTTTTGAATACACTTTGACAAATCGAAATTGCATTTGTCTTGGTAAGTTTATATTTGGGGGTGGCTAGAGGATAACTCAATTTAAGTTCCACAGACAAGGGACTGAACACGGAAGAAATTTGAGAAACTAGCAACAGGCAACTTTACACAGATTCGGAACCTAACTTTGCACAGATTTTGCAGTGATTGTTAGGAAGTGCAACCAGGGTCACATACGTCTGGATTTGCCCTGACGTGTATGGACTTTTGGGCTTTGTCAGGATTGCAGGAGGACTTGGCAACTGTCAGGGTTTTTTAAAAACCTCAACTGACCTATTAGTTCAGAATTGGGCAAAAGCAAGTGAAGATTGAAAGAGGTGGCGCATAAAGGGGTTAGTGGTTCACGAAAAGTTTTGGAAAAAGGGATTGAAGGGGCGCTTTTATACTTTATCCTGATCAAACGCGGCAATGTCGAGATTCATAGTTGGGGGAAGGTTTATGTTTGGAGAAAGTAAGGTCCAGATAATTTATGGATTTTAGGGTGATGTCCGAAATTTTGTCAGGATATTTCATGTCTTCATATAGCAACCCTAAGTGACACCAAAAAATCAAATTCCCATAAACAATGCTCATTATAGTAGAACTTTCACACCTTGTAACTTAAGAGTTGGTGCAGAGTTACCTTAGATGGACTCTCATTTTCTGCAAGTACAAACAGCAACACTCCTAACTGTACATCGGTGGACCTTCTTACAAAAGGCATAAGGTAAAAATAACGGTAAAAATATGGGTGTACAAATCATTTCAAAAATATGTCCCATAACTCTTATGTCAGTGAATTAAGAACTATGGGACATATTTTTAAGTAAGTTGTCTACACCCATATTTTTACTGTTGACTGTACAGTTAACAGCGTGGGCAATGGTACCAACTATGTTGCCATGGAGATTTGTTTGTTAGCTTGATAGTACTTGATAAGGCTTATCATGGGTTTTAATTTTAACAAATGTTTTTATTAATCAAATAGGTACATTTTATAGTAGCAGAGAGTATTCACAGACAAGTTCAACTGAAAACTGTCTTAACAATAGACACAATTTGAATTTGCTTGTATTTTGATCAATAGAAATGAAAAGCAACATCATTCTGTGTTTAATCAAACTATGTACTTGAGAATTTCGGCGCCCTTGTCACTTGCTTTTATCAAATCTCGCCAGATAAAGGGTCAGGGTGTGAGAAATGCAATTAAATGGCAAGTTTTTATTAGAAACCATACCTACAAAAAACTATAGTATTTTTCAAAGAGCTGGGGCATGACAGATGTCGTCTCAACACAATGTATCCATATATTTCGGGGATCTCGGAAACGTCTCTAACGATTTCGATGAAATTAGTTATTTGGGGGTTTTCGGGGGCGATAAATGAATCAAGCTAGGTCTTATCTCTGGGTAAATGCGCAATATTGAGTTTTTATACGTTTTCCGAGCAAAGCCATTAACCTTAAAACGCAAAATTTCGTAAAATGGAGATGACATCCTATTTGTCTCCGTACCTAAGGTGTTTGAAAAATACTATAACGCAATAGGGATGTTTCCTGTACTTCAAATAAATTATTTCAAACCGTGCACGAAATAAAGCACAAGATAATTATTAGAAAAACATAGATAACAGCTATTTTTAAACACAATTTGTATTTAATAAATCGGATTGAAATATAAAAAGTAGGTGAGTTTACCATGACGTCACTACATTTGTTTTCATATAAATTCCATATTAGCAAATCGTTTTGACAGTTCTAAAAAAGAAGCTGATTTGACTAGTAGGAATGTAGCCTATTCATACAAAAATTTCACAATTAAATTAGTCATATGCATATGCCAAAATATACTATAAAAGTACCTATAGAGATACTGATAGTACTAATACTCGCCGTCAACCAAAGATTACAAAGATAAGACTGGTGTCGTCAGTTCGTAACTTTTCCCTCACACCTCCGTCGTCAGAGCTAGAGTGAAAGTGATAGCAATACCCAATTAGCTTATTGGCGGAGAGAATTGGCTATGTGCGCGACAATTGAAGGATACATTATTTAATGGATGACAAGGTCAGGGCCAGGGCGGTTTTTTTAAAACCGCAAAATAGCCCAATATTTTTAATAATTTTATGCTCTTTCCGTAGGACTGTATCGTGCATGTTCATATTTAGGTAACTACTTCGAATTATTAGATTGACCCATAAAAAATTAAATAATAAACCAATGAACGTAATAAAACCAGTATTTTTGAAGAAAAAACCGGTTCCGAGCCATCCCAACAAACAATTAGGTGACACTTAGCACTTATTTTATCACCTAAAGACATATAAAGGCTGTAGAATAGCTATATACTCTAAGCTTACAGGCTCTGGTGACATCAAGGTCTTTAAGAGATCCATGTATAGCTTTAAGATCCACAGTAGCCGTTTTGGCCGCTATAATGGATCTTAAGCAGCTAGTGTTATAGCTCAAAGTGAATTCTACCACCTTAACATCTATATGAGTAATAAGCAGCTGCAATTTTCACCTAAGGTTCTAAACAGGCGATAAAAACTCTTTTATAGCTCCGTTACTCGCAATCGCTTCTTAACTCTCTTGTCTCACTTACAGTCGAAAAGAGAAGTTATGAGTCACTTTTATAGATCATGTAGTCGCAGACGGGCGTTATTCAATACCATAGTACATCTTATAGTGTTATTAGAGTCTTACTTATAACCTAAGCCTATAGCGCCATGTTAATATGACCGATGAATCAATAAGCAAAACAAAAACTGTTAATTAGAACGTAAATACTTAATAAAAATCGATACTTTTACTCAATATAGACATAATGTTAGTATTGTTGTATTTAAAACCGGACTTCACGTATATTGTGTAATTTTGCGAAAATTAAATACGGTGGACCACAATTTAAAAAATATTATATTCAGATAAATATGCAAAGGATCAGAGGCCCTTCAAAATTTTGTTAGAAATACATATAGTTATTGACAGTGTAATTAATTTCGCCATCATAAATCCGCAGATAACACCGGCATCAGTGAACTAAAATAATTATTTGCTTTTATTTATCCGCCATTACATTTCACTTCAAGCTGTCACAGTGCAAGCTTACAAATAATAATACAAAATGGAAACATCTGCAACCAAAGCAGGCAGGGCTAAGGAAAAAATGTGCAATTACCTTCTTGAGTGCAGTGTTGCCAGGGCTCTGGAGTCATAAGTTACGTTTCGTTTCCCTAAAAGTCACGTTTTTGCTGCTTAAGTCACATTTTTATATTATTGTATTGTATGGGTAGGTATAGCTGGTCAAGCAAATCTTGTCAGTACAAAAAGCCGCGAAATTCAAATTTTCTATGAGACGATATCCCTTTGCGCCTACATTTTTCAAATTTGACGCCTTTTTCTACTGACAAGATCTGCTTGACCAACTTTAAATCGATTTTCAGATTCAGAAAATAATATATTTCACAAAAAATCTACTAACGTTATATGATTTTTCTTTTTGAAACACACATTTTCAGACCTAATGCTATTTGTGATCGATTTCATGAATTTTAAGGCGTATCCAGACTAGTCAATTTTTCGCCAATCTGATTAAATTGCCCGATCGAATCAGGACAAGTGACGTGCGGACGCAAACGCCAATTTGGCTCGCCGAATTAAATCGCCGATTATGACCGATATTACCGATAAAACGGAGTACGGGCGCAAGAATACCAATTTGTGACGCCAGTATTTTCTTTTTGGGGCATTTTTTCAATTTAGGGGTACTAATATAATATCACCATAAATCTATTGATATTTTTGTTCCTAAAAACAATCAATTCTACCAGCAAAATTTGCACTTGATTACTTTGCCTCACATGTGGATAAAATGCAACTTTCTTATCAGTTTTTGAACAATCACGAGAGCCTTTAAGCGGTATCCAGACGGGATGAACAAATCGACTGATTTGATCAGAAATAAAATTGGCGTCAATCTCCGATTTAAGGCGTATTCAGATTAGTCAAATTTTCGCCAATCTGATTAAACTGCCCGATCGAATCAGAGGCCGCCAGAGGCGTATAGATAACTACTAGGTATACTATCAAACTAAATAACACCGTCATGTCAAGGTAACAAGTCTCATTTTGCCACGACTATTATAATAAACGTGATGGTGGATGTAAAGCCCCCTCCAGACTATGCGCGTGAATCGCGGGCGAAGCCGCGAACGCAAGTGTGGCGTCGATTTCGCAGATTGTTCACGCCTTCGCGCATTGTTCTCCGTTTTTTGTCGGTATTTCGGCCCGCGTCAAAGGAGACGCGAAGCGCGAACTTGCAAGAACTCCACATTACACAATATTTTGGCTCCTCTGTGGCAAGATAAATATGAATTAAATTATGATTATATCATATTAAGCAGCTATATTTTACGCTTTTACAATAAAACAAAATGGAAAAACAGCTAAATCACGTATGATGCCATAGATAACTAACAGTTAAACTCGATCAGCTGATGCTTTTCCGCCATATTGCCGCAAACCAAACTGCGAAATCGCCATGAAGTGTGCGAGTGTGGAGTCATACGTCCCTCCGCGACGTCGCGCCGCGATTCACGCACATAGTCTGGAGGGGGCTTAACGTCAAAGTGCCAGTGCAAGTGTCAACTTGGGTGCGTTCACTGCGTTCCTAAATAATACGAATTGCAGAATTAAACTTGTCCAAAATTCGACTAGCTTAAAAAGTCACAAAAATTGCCTCATGATCGAAAGTCACGCACATGTCACACGAGAAGGCCAAAATTCACGAAAATTGTGACTTTTGTGACCATCTGGCAACACTGCTTGAGTGTTACAAATATTGACTTAAAATGCTAATATACCATCTAAAGCTGAAAGTATCATCTATATAGCTCTACACTACTACTCAAACAGTTAGTAGTCGCTTATTTGGCACCCTTTTTAAATTCTAAGTTGTTAATCAACGCTATTACAGCACTACTTTAGAGCTCTTCTACTACAACAGTTTGTAGTCACCTATATGCAACCCATATAGCTCCTAAAGAATTAATTAACACTATTGTAGCTCCACTATACCGCTCTTATGTCTCTTTTTTTATCCGATAACCCTACTGTAGCACTGTTATAAATCTTATGGTGATAAAATTTGTGCCCAATCCGGGGTTAAAACGGGGTTATAGCCGGCTATAACTCCTATTTTTAGAGCACTAACTACACCTAAAGAGTAAATAGGCGCTTATATAAATCTCTTCTAACCCTTAAATTTAGCGCCTAATGTTAGTTGGGATGGGCCTGACAAATTACATATATGAAAATTAGAACCTAAGAAACTTCACATTTTTGACACATCAAGCGTGATCATCGCTTTTAAGCCCATAATATGACCATTGGGTCGTTTTCCACCCACTGAATAATACTCACTCCTACTAAATAAAAAAGTCATTTACTGTCGCAAAGAAAACTTTCAGCAGCAAATCAAACAAAGAAAAATAAAGAAAAATGTCCAATAGGGTTGTTGAAATTAGTAGGAGAATGAGCCTACAACCTCAAGGAGTACAGAACTAAAACCAGTTTTGGGCATATATGGGTCACCAAGACAATTTTCGGATAACAGGTAAATAGCCATTATATGGCCCAAATTGACATAGCTGGCCCCGTAGATCATGCCAATCGCTAACGCTGCATAGCGAACGAAACGCAACTGACACTGTCAAACTAATATGGAAGAGTGATAGAGACACAAAGCGATTCGATGGCGAAGCGCAAGCGATTTTCACCTTGGCTAGGCCGGCTGCACTGTCAGTTGTTTGATTAGGACCGACAGGTCTCGCAATCACCTGTTGACCTATGACGGATCAATACGGACACGGACAATGACTAGACACTTGTCGTCTATCGGACCTAGGGCCTCGGACACAATGGGAAAGCTGACACCGACGGAAATACTGCATTGCTAAATTCCACTCCGACTCGCATTGTCGATGAAAGCCAGACATGTTTTTGTAAGATTTTCACAACGTTTCGTAAGATATTTAACTGCCTCCGTAGCTTACTCTGTAGTGATCTTGGGTACGAAGCTGAAGGTCCTGGGTTCGAATCCTGGTAAGGCCTTACCTGCGTGATAAGCATATTCAGTTTTGTTCCTGCATTATGGATGTTGATATACACAGTATGGGTGATGATGTCCTACAATATTTAGTATTTTACATAAAAGATTTCAGCTACAATAAATATTTAGTTCTCATAGAGTCTTCTTCTTCCTCGCATTATCCCGGCATTTCGCCACGGCTCATGAGAGCCTGGGGTCCGCTTGACAACTAATCCCATGATTTGACGTAGGCACTAGTTTTTACGAAAGCGACTGCCATCTGACCTTCCAACCCAGAGGGTAAACTAGGCCTTATTGGGATTAGTCCGGTTTCCTCACGATGTTTTCCTTCACCGAAAAGCGACTGGTAAATATCAAATGATATTTCGTACATAAGTTCCGAAAAACTCATTGGTACGAGCCGGGGTTTGAACCCGCGACCTCCAGATTGCAAGTCGCACGCTCTTACCGCTAGGCCACCAGCGCTTCCAGCGTTTAGTTCTCATAGAGTATGGTCACAGAATTAGTCAGCTGGAACGGTGACGAAAAGTTCGTCATATAGCCATATTTCATAAGTCAACATTAGATGATTCACCGACGGATACTCACGTAGTTGCTTCCTCAACCATTTATGCTATAGTTGTACAAAAGTGTTATGTACTAGCCTAGCATGAAGATGGAATATTGGCTATTAGCTCACCTCCTATATGACAAATAAGTAGTTTTTAGGGTTCCGTACCCAAAGGGCAAAACGGGACCCTATTACTAAGACTGCTGTCCGTCCGTCCGTCCATTTGTCACCAGGCTGTATCTCACGAACCCTGATAGCTAGACAGTTGAAATTTTCACAGATGATGTATTTCTGTTGCCGCTATAACAACAAAGACTAAAAACAGAATAAAATAAAAATTTAAGTGGGTCTCCCATACAGCAAACGTGATCTTTGACCGAAGTTAAGCAACGTCGGGCGGGGTCAGTGTCAGTACTTGATGGGTGACCTTTTTTTTTTGCATTATGGGACGGAACCCTTCGTGCGCGAGTCCGACTCGCACTTGCCCGGTTTTTTATTTGTCAGTTGACAGATTTCTGATAGATCATTTATTTTTGCTCACCAAAGCATTTCATGCAAGCTTATAGCCGCACGCACACATACAACAAAAGTTGGTACTGTTGCTAGGGCGCAATTTAAAGATAACTCATCTGAGATTATTAGTTATCTGAACTGCGGACATGGCTTTTAGATCTCCCACGGCACTCCGCATATATCCAATAATCTTACTAAATAGTCTTATCAATCTGGCACTTAATAAGTATTGCAAACAGCACCACTCTTTGTTCATCGCTGGACCTTATGTCTTTTGTAATAAGGTTTACGAACTGTCAGTTAATAGTGAGGGCGATAGTAGAACTGTGGTAGAAATCTCCCAAATTTTCTCAGAATTACAATTCTCATCGGACGGACATACAAATACATAATCCTCTAGAGCAGCAGAGTTTCTGAGGCGCAATATGTCCCTCAGGTAAAAAAGATTGGAGAGACTTGTAAAAGCTTACTAATATTTGAAACTACCTATTATGTACCCTATATACCTACATACCTATTTCAAATTGCGAACTAATTTCACTGAAAAAGATAGTCTTTACAAACTAGTAAACTGAGGAAGCACTTATTTTGGTTCCCCTGAGCATTGCCGCCCCTAACCTTACCTTACCTTTCTGAGTCTTAACTGAATCATTCAGATTAATGTACGTATTGTCAAGTTGAATATACGGCGAGTTGGAAGTTTTGTCAGGCGTGGCTCACTCCGCGATTTCGTCGCTTTGCTACAGGTAGCTAAAATTACATCCGTTCGACCCCAATTTTGGGGTTTGCCATAAGCCGCGCGTGACGCTGTCGCCACCCAGCGGCCATATCTGTGCTGATCGTGACAGACGCGTTTTGTTAGAGAGTGAGTCTTCTGTACCTAGTACTATTATTTATTCTGTGGTTTTGTGGGGGTTTCGTACTAACCATATGAAAAGCATCTAGCAAATACTTTGTAGGTATAGACTCAAGACTCCTAGATAACCATATGAAAAGCATCTAGCAAATACTTTGTAGGTATAGAGTCTATATTAGTCTATACTATAGACTCAAGACTCCTTGCAAACAGGTTTTTATTTTCCATAGTTTATGGTGGCACTCTTGCCATAGCCTGACACGAATTTAGCCAGTTTTTAGGAAATATATCTATGTTGCCGTAATGACTCATTGCAGTCATCAAACTTCGCGGGGGCATTGCCATGTGCTTTAAACGCGTTTAATGAGAATGTTAATTATAATCATACATCCCATGTAATGTATATTTTGCGGGATGTTAGGTGAAATTAACGCAGTGTGGTGAGGTATCACGTTTAAAACGCACATTCTCACCCCTTTTTAATCTGACCCACAATCTAATAATAAGTAAACCCTCCCCATGCTTAAGCCGGTAAAGTGGTTACTACGTTACTAGTATCCGATGGTGTCACCGACCTCTATAGAAGTCGGGACATGCAATGTCAAAGCAACGTGCAAGTAATTTATTCTTGATCGATAATTGAAAGCTAAACATCGACCTTGCCAAAACGGCTGGAACTTAAAATAGTATTAAACTTGTCATATTTTCAGAATGTCGCTTGCCTAACGCTATTCTTTCTATCTATACGTCGGCGGCCGATCGTAAAATCAGGCATATCGTGAAACGTGAAAATTTTTGACTCGTTCCTCGTTCCCTGAGTCGACGAAGCCCCGCTGCGCGGGGTTCCTATTTCTGGGCAGTTTGCCCTTCGGGCATCTGAAGCAACCTAACGAACCTATCTTACCTATATATTGGTTTAATGTGACTATCCTCAAAACAATACACAGGAACATTACGATCTGCCAGATCTTACGATCGGCCGCCGACATATACATCATCCTCTGTATATCTCTGCCTCCGAATTATGGTTAAAATTCTAAGATTTGATCCGAAGATTGGCTTCCTTGATGGTTCAAAAGTATTACATGACATAAATGACACCAGTGAAAAAAACATCATGACTTGGAATTTTTTCGAACATCTTCACGTAGCTTTTGTGCTGCTCTGATATTATAGTGAAATCCGCACTAAACTCTTTAAGTCTCAACTCACAAGACAAAAATCGGCAACATTCAAAGATTCGCCCAATTCCTTCACGGCTACATAGGAATTCCTCACCGTTACCTCACCTTAGGTAAACGGCTGCATTACTGAACACAAACGACTCAAATCTCAAGTCTACCAGTGTACCATGACCTCTGGTTCCAATAACTCTTCATTTAAATAAGAGAGCTAACTTATACCAGTTTTTATGAGTTAGTTCGCTAAGCAGCAATACCATTCTTTTCACAGTAAAGTGATACTTTGTGAATCTTATTGCACTGGTATTAAGGTCTATAAATAGTGAAGGTGTTGGCGTTCGGTCTGGTGTGAAACACAATCAAGGCCGCTTTTTTGCCGTCTGCAGTCTGCCGGTAAAAAAAATAACCATTCAAATGCACATTTTGTTTGTAATTAGTTTTTCAAGACGTCTGAATTCCATTGTGCGTTTAAAAAATAATCTTGATTTAAAATATACAGAAAAAATGCTGAGATCCGATCTAAATCTTCTTTTTCTCAGATAGGTACCTACTAAAATCGTTCATTTAAGTATAAAAACTAACGAATGTTAAAGCGTATAAAATAAACATACAAAAGATGAAACCTCCGTCTTCTCTAAAACAAGCAGTAATAATTTAAACTAGTCAAGTGTACGTTTGAATTAGTACTAGGAATGCAACTGTAAATTAAAAGTTCCTGTCCCACTACACTTCAGTAGGCATATTAGATTCGTAGTTGCTATATGAATCCGATGTAACAATCAGTCAACATACTCTTTTTCTGCTCGTTGCTACTTTTAGTCTGAGACAGTCACCTGCAATAATATGTTACTCTTCGAATGCCGCAAAAATATGTGACGCGCTCTTATGGGCCTACAAATAAGATTGTGTCAGATATTTTTGCGGCCTTCGTTGTGCAACATATTATTGCGATTGTCTAAGTCTGAACAAAATTACGGGTGAAAAAAAAAGACGTATAAAGTAGTTTTCAGTTTATTGCACTTATCCCCGATACCTTCATAGCGCATATATATGCACATATATGTCAAGCAGTTTATGTTACACAGACTCTTTGATTAACAATTATCATATAAATTTCCTTGATAAATGACGTGACATTCCTAATTAGATATTCACAGACATTCTAATCCAGTCTCCATATCTACCTTAATACATTCCTAATTATCATATGACTAATGCGTGAGTAATGCAGTACAGTGAGAGTTTCCCA
Organism: Cydia fagiglandana; assembly: GCF_963556715.1. Taxonomy (NCBI): domain Eukaryota; kingdom Metazoa; phylum Arthropoda; class Insecta; order Lepidoptera; family Tortricidae; genus Cydia; species Cydia fagiglandana. The sequence continues at coordinate 1,126,206 of NC_085951.1, read as the reverse complement.
GTAATTGTTCTGGCTGCATGGTCGTCAATGAGATCGTAAAAGTTACCGTTATATCATTGCACCTACGCGTATATTAATTAATTGACAGGAGGTACAGTCTGCAACGACCAAATATATGTGAGAAAGCGTTAGTAAAATCTAATAACGTCTAATAAACTGGATTTTTATTAAACCTGGCTAAATTAAGAACCTATCGAGGTTCGGAAGTGTTTAGATCAAATCGTGAATGTTACAATCGCCAATATTATAAATGTTATTTCAACTAACGACCCGCCCCGGCTTTCAAAACATTATAGTTAGTTTTTTTTAGCATTAGAAAGAAGTTGCAAGAAGGTAAGCGATCTTGACATGTCTTTTAATTGAAAAACGCTTTTTAAAAATCAAAAACTATTAATTATGAAAGCAGAAGAATATAAATGATCGTATTCGATTCATAATTGTTACATAATTGCCGTAACTTATTTTTAAAATATGTTTTACAATTAAAAGACACATCTAGATTGTTTACCTTATTTTTATTTCTAATGCTAAAAAAAACGAACTATAACAAATTATACACCTAAACCTTCCTTAAGGATCACTCTATTGATACCTATGTGAGAACTGAGAACCGTATGAAAATCCTATACATACAAACAAAAAGAATTTCGGACAGAAGGGGGACTTTGTTATATGAGGTGTAGTGACCTAGTGACTTGTAAAAGAGTCCAGAGGCTTTTAAAAGAGTATTTGCACCACAGGCTGAAATTGGTAGTTTTAAAATCGGCATCAAAAACATATGTGACGAAAGTGTTCAAAATAGGTCAAGTGTTGTGAAGAAAATACGGCTGTTCAAATAATTTGAGCACGTCGACTCGTGTAGTCACTTGTTTTGCTAACTGTCCAAATTATACGAAGTATTCAAACTATTTTATCGCAAAAACCATTTATAATAATAGCTGAAATAGCTCCAAATAATAGCCCATAGCATGATCCGTAGTATTTTTGCTTCTAGAACGAGTTTGTAGAACGAGGTTAGAGTTACAATAAAATTGTAAAAAGTGGTTACGCCCTGCTGCTTGTTTTATATATGCGCCGTTTTGTAAGGTTTTCGTTTAAGGTCACCACAACTCGAAATCGAAGACTAAAATGGGCGTGGTCGCGATGGTATTAATTACCTACCAAACCTGACCTGTCAATTTGCCATTGGTTTTTTTTATTTACGATCCGTTTGGTTGCAGTGACAAAATGAGATAGCAAACAACATCGATTTTGTCGAACGTCAACCGTCACAGAAATATTTCGTCAACGGTACCGTCACAAAAATATTTTTCGACCATTGAAAAACCGTCGTCTCTGTTTAATATATTCATGAACGAAAGTGAAATTGATATGCCTTGTAGGCATAAAATACAGCCCTGACTCGTAGGCATATAAATGGTTGATCTCTGCTAAGAATTTTAATACATTTTTTGTTTCAAACAAGTTATTATTTATAACAGAGCTACACGAAAAGCTTTAGTACGATAGTGCGAAAAATAGGAAACTCAACGAATGCCGATAAATTAAAACACGAGCGAAGGGAACATTTTAAATCGGCACAAGTTGCGAATTACCTATTCGCACGTGTATTGTACGACGTTTTACATAATATATATGGCCCTGTAGATTAATGTGCAGATTATTGCACTAGTGCGGTAAAGTAGCGCCGTATGTACTGTAAAAATATAAACTTGATTCGGAGTTTCAGAATACCTATACCAAAAAGCTAGGCTCTCTAGTGCTTACGTCACACAGAAATTCAGCAAGTAGGTCTTGCGTCGCATCGCCTTTGTGTTGCTAGACCTACTTTGGCTAGCCGTGGCCAGTTGGCCTACTGCCGTGCCGCTGTGATCTAGGTTATGAACTGTAAACCTAGGCTTTAGCGGACACTAAGTATCTTTAGTGTGAACTTGGCGATAAAATTACACTTTCACAGGTAATTAACCTCCATAAATGCTAATATAAAAGTATAACGGCTAAAGTAGAGCATTAAGTTTCAAGTTATGTTCTAATGTATGGGGATGACAAACTAATTATAGCCAGCATGAAATGAATACCTTTGGGTATGGTGCTTTTCTCCAAAAAATTAAAAAACTGTCAATCGGGATATATTTTATACTACAAGGGGGGGTTGGGTCAGGGGGAGGGGATGGGACACTAGTGTGCGTAAAGCACCATACTCAAAGGTACCGTACATTCATTTCAAGCTGCCTATAGTTTGTTTTTCCAAAAATAAAAACAATTTGACCGAAACATAAATGCGTTTTAGACTTTTTACACTCGGTCGTTTCCTTTTGGATTATCGGCACTTTTATTTTATCAACCAGAACCCTACATACTACACGCGGGAATGTATTTATACGATTTCTTGCACATTGTGCATGATTTTCGACAGAGGGGTAAGTTACTGAAAGGTTACTCAGTTGACAGTTACTGTATGCTTTAAGAGCGCTCTTACAAGAAAAGTCGAAATAATGCAAAATTGATGATACTAGTCGACGAAATTCAGGACTTTGTGCTCCTTATTAGAAACAATGAGTACTTGTTCCAGTAAAAGCGTCTTCTTATCTTTTTAAATATCGTTGTAAATATTAGAAAAAGGACTTATTAAATAAGTAATGAATTTTTTTCTGATGGTCGTTTCCGAAAAACCGCGTGAAGCACTGAACGGCAAGCTTTTATTTGGAAATGTTGAGAAGTTTTCTCTGCTAAACCTGGCTATTTTGTATTACTAATACCCTGTACTTTAAGCATATCAAACGATATTTTTCCTACATACCTTTGAGAAAGAGAAAATCAAAGTAAAACGAACTCAATTTTCTCTCCGAAACAAGTGTCAATTTCTACGAAAATCTACTTAATATCGAAGTTATTTTCATACTCAAGCAATCTGCAACGTTTGCTTATACTGTTGGTATACATTAGTGTTTATGAAATTCTACTATAATTTTTTGGCAATTTTTTGAAAACTACTCTATATTACCGATGACGCGCGCTCACTAGCTCAGTGCCGCGGCAGAGCTTGTACAGGCAGGACGTGTGTCGGTCGGCTCCGCACATTTTCAACGGCGACGACGAGGTTTTTATCATTGTGTGCGGCGGGCGCCGTGTAAAACGCTATACTGTGTGCGTGTTAACCGCAACGAGAGACTTTGATCCTAGCACTGTTTTTATAGTATTATAATTTATAATGGTACAGTTTAATAAACTACCGGACAGGATTAAAAATATTTGGAACGACCTGACATTCTATATGTATTTATTTGACTCAAGATAGTACTCAGAGTGTGATGATGGAGCCGGAAGGTGGTCACCGGTACCAATCAACCATGCAACTAAACCACTTAGTGTTTAGGCTCGTTTTATTCGTCTCAACAAGATCTTTGACACAAGATAGTACTCAGGGTCTGATGATGGAGCCGGAAGGTGATCACCGGTACCAATCAACCATGCAACTAAACCACTTCGTGTTTGGGCTCGTTTGATTCGGCTCAACAAGATCTTTGACTAAGATAGTACTCAGGGTCTGATGATGGAGCCGGAAAGTGGTCACCAGTACCAATCAACCATGCAACTAAACCACTTCGTGTTTGGGCTCGTTTGATTCGGCTCAACAAGATCTTTGACTTAAGATAGTACTCAGGGTCTGATGATGGAGCCGGAAGGTGGTCACCAGTACCAATCAACCATGCAACTAAACCACTTCGTGTTTAGGCTCGTTTTATTCGTCTCAACAAGATCTTTGACACAAGATAGTACTCAGGGTCTGATGATGGAGCTGGAAGGTGGTCACCGGTACCAATCAACCATGCAACTAAACCACTTCGTGTTTGGGCACGTTTGATTCGGCTCAACAAGATCTTTGACTCAGGGTCTGATGATGGAGCCGGAAGGTGGTCACCAGTACCAGTCAACCATGCAACTAAACCACTTCGTGTTTGGGCTCGTTTGATTCGTCACAACAAGATCTTTGACACAAGATAGTACTCAGGGTATGATGATGGAGCCGAAAGGTGGTCACCGGTGCCAATCAACCATGCAACTAAACCACTTCGTGTTTGGGCTCGTTTGATTCGGCTCAACAAGATCTTTGACTTAAGATAGTACTCAGGGTCTGATGATGGAGCCGGAAGGTGGTCACCAGTACCAATCAACCATGCAACTAAACCACTTCGTGTTTAGGCTCGTTTTATTCGTCTCAACAAGATCTTTGACACAAGATAGTACTCAGGGTCTGATGATGGAGCCGGAATTTGGTCACCGGTACTAATCAACCATGCAACTAAACCATTTCGTGTTTGGGCTCGTTTGATTCGTCTCAACAAGATCTTTGACACAAGATGGTACTCAGGGTCTGATGATAGAGCCGGAAGGTGGTCACCGGTACTAATCAACCATGCAACTAAACCAATTCGTGTTTGGGCTCGTTTGATTCGTCTCAACAAGATCTTTGACACAAGATAGTACTCAGGGTCTGATGATGGAGCTGGAAGGTGGTCACCGGTACCAATCAACCATGCAACTAAACCACTTCGTGTTTGGGCTCGTTTGATTAGTCTCAACAAGATCTTTGACACTGAAGATACACAAGGTTTGATTATGGAACTGAAAGGTGGCCATGGGTACCAGTCTATCATGTAACTGAACTACTTCGTGTTTAGGCACGTTTTATTCATCTCAACAAGATCTTTGACACAAGAAAGTACTCAGGATCTGATGATGGAGCTCGAAGGTGGCGACGGGTACCTGTCTATCACATAACTGAACCACTTCGTGTTTGGGCTCCGTGTTTGGGCTTCGTGTTTGGTTTATCACCTAGTGTCAAAGATCTTGTTGAGACGAATCAAACGAGCCTAAACATGAAGTGGTTTAGTTGCATGGTTGATTGGTACCGGTGACCACCTTCCGGCTCCATCATCAGACTCTGAGTATCACCTAGTGTCAAAGATCTTGTTGAGACTAGTCAAACGAGCCTAAACATGAAGTGGTTTAGTTGCATGGTTGATTGGTACCGGTAACCAACTTCCAGCTCCATCATCAGACTCTGAGTATCACCTATATAGTGTCAAAGATCTTGTTGAGATGAATAAAACGAGCCTAAACACGATGTGGTTTAGTTGTATGGTTGATTGGTAATGGTGACCACCTTCCAGCTCCATCATCAGACCCTGAGTACTGTCTTGTGTCAAAGATCTTGTTGAGACGAATCAAACGAGCCCAAACACGAAATTGTTTAGTTACATGAGAGACTGGTACCCGTGACCACCTTCCAGCTCCATCATCAGACCCTGTGTATCTTCAGTGTCAAAGATCTTGTTTAGACGAATCAAACGAGCCCAAACACGAAGTGGTTTAGTTACATGATAGACTGGTACCCGTGGCCACCTTCCAGCTCCATCATCAGACCCTGTGTATCTTCAGTTTCTTGTAACTTGTTTCTTGTAAATAAGCGAGTACCTATAATTTCTTTCGAGTAATATAAGTTCATAAGTACGAGTATGGGGCTATTCATAAATTACGTCGTTTCAAATGGGAGGAGGGGGGGAGGGGGTCATGGACATCGGATGATGGTAGCATGACGTAGGAGGAAACAGAGTCATCCGAAGCATGATTTTTGGATGATTTGAGGGATGGGGGGGTCAAAAATAGACGACGTAATTTATGAACAGCCCCTATGTACATTTGCACTGCATTTAGTATTTTCGTACTTACCAAATAACAGTTTTAGGACTTTATAAGTTAAGTACAGTTAGTGTTGTTATGGTTGATTTCAATATGCTTCGCGAAGGATCAAGAATGTTTAATCCATCATTGTAGTGCGAGTGTGGTAGATGGGATCGGAATACTGAGCTCGCACGGCCTGCCGCAGCGCGTAAAATACCTAAACTCGCTCAACCCCGAAATGTAATAGCACTCTTAAGGCTCTGGTGGATGCTCATTCTTACTCTGCAGCTAAGGTTTATTCAATATAGACGCGTCCCAATACTCGTGACAAATATTCCTGCTGCTAATAGTTTCATAACTCGGTTATTGGCTCCATAGCGTCAACGAAAAAGCATAAAAATTCCGGCACAGGTCGTTACTACCGGAGTACAGTTTGCGATGTTTCGGCAATTTACTAAACTGCGCCTAATTTGTCAACTCCGCACTGACGGTCGTGTGAAAACTTTACGTAGGTACATTAATTACAGCGCGATAGTGAATTTTTATTTTTATGAACATTTCTTGTCATATCAAGGATTATTTATTCTGAAGATTAATTAACGTCAAATTAAATTAAGCAGCGGGTATTTGGTATGTTACGAGTAACTTATTTACTCATAGTCATACTCATAATCTTTATTGCATATCACATTGTATCTTAACCTATTACATAGAATTGTGTACAACATGACACCCTGTAGGGCACAGCAAACAGTTTATTCAAGAGGAGATCGAGTTTTTTGGACAATTAGATTAAGTATATTAGTGATTATACATATATGTTTATTAGGTATATTATTTATTATATAGGTGCTTTATTAATTGCAGTTATTGGTCGTGAAAAAATTCATTTAAAGTATAGTAAGCTTTTTCTATGAAGTGATCTTTTAGTTTTTTAAAGAATTCATTGTCGGACTTGGTGTTATTTATTTCGTTACTAATTTTATTGAATATTTTTATTGCCATTGAGTTAGGACTTTTTGAATGTAGTTTGAGTTTTGAGGGGATAACCTGCACCAGCTTATTTTGAAACCTACTGGCGTAACGCCGAGGGATATCTGAATGTTTGGTATACAATTGAGGGTATTTTTTTACAAATTTACATGTTTCTAAAATGTATATTGATGTTAGGGTAAGTATTTTTAGATCGATGAAGTATGTCTTACTACTTTCCGGTATATTTATGTTAGCCAAGATTCGAACACATTTTTTTTTGTAATATAAATAGGCTTTCCACATCTGTGCTATTCCCCCATAGAATGACACCATAGGTAAGCCAAGCATGGGCATATGAATAGTAAGCTGTTAAGGCGGTGTTGAGGTCGCATGCTTTTTTTAATTCGCGTAAGGCATACGTGAACTGGGACAATTTCGTTTTTATTTTTGCTACATGCGCTTTCCAGTTAACGTTGCAGTCAACTTCAAAACCTAGAAGAGGCGCGGTTTCTACACATTCTAATTTTATATTTCTGAAGGTAAAATTAATATCAAGGGGTGTTTTTTGATAAGGTCGAAACTGTAAGATTTTTGTTTTTGAAAAATTTACTTCCAAATTATGATCCGATAATCAGTCTACTACGTTTGTTAATAAAGTGCTTAAGTCTTGAGTTATATTATAATCATCAGTACACGAAGTGAGAATGGAGATATCGTCGGCAAATAAAGTACACGTCTGCTGTATAGTTTTTGGAAGGTCGTTGATATATATCAAGAACAGGAGACATCCTATTGAGCTGCCTTGAGGTATGGAATGTTTCATGGATTTTAACTCCGAAAGTGTGTAATTTATTTCGCTATTATTTTGGTCGTAATTTTGTATTTCTATGCATTGCTGACGCTTTTCTAGGTATGATCTGAACCAATTATGCGGAATACCCCTAACGCCTATCCCATATAATTTTTGTAATAGGATATTATACTGAACACGGTCGTACGCTTTCGTCATATCGAGCAGAATCCCGATCGCGTATTGTTTATTGTTTATAATGTCAATAGCATGCTGCATAAACTTGTACATAGCTAAAACCGTCGAACGATTTTTCCGAAAACCGTTTTGACTATCATCAAAGATTAAGTTTTTTTCGCAGTATTCATATAAACGTTTACTCATAGCGGTTTCGAATATTTTTGACGATGAGGGTAATAGCGCGATCGGTCTGTAGTTATTAAGTTCTGTCGTACTACCTTTTTTATGGATTGGTTTAATTTTTGCCGTTTTTAAGAGATCCGGGAATACTCCAAGTGAAAAGGACTGATTTATAAGGAGACAAAATGGAATCGCGAGTTCATCTGCGCATTGTTTTAGCAATATAGGAGGTAATTCGTCTATTCCACAACTGTATTTGCTTTTTAGATTCTTTAAAATAGATCGAACTTCATTAATATCTACTGGTCGAAGGTAGAAACTGTTTACGGGAGATTCCATAACATTTTTTTAACGCTAACGATATAATAAAAACTATAAAATAGTAAATTACCCTTCTTTCTCCTTTTTAGGGTTCCGTAGCCAAATGGCAAAAAACGGAACCCTTATAGATTCGTCATGTCTTGTCTGTCTGTCTGTCCGTCCGTATGTCACAGCCACTTTTTTCCGAAACTATAAGCACTATACTGATGATCTGATGAATCTTGGTAAGTAGATGTATTCTGTGAACCGCATTAAGATTTTCATACAAAACTAGAAAAAAACTATAAATTTTTAGGGTTCCCCATACATAGAACTGAAACTCAAAAATTTTTTTTTCATCAAACTATACGTGTGGGGTATCTATGGATAGGTCTTCAAAAATGATATTGAGGTTCTAATATCATTTTCTTCTAAACTGAATAGTTTGCGCGAGAGACACTTCTAAAGTGGTAAAATTTGTGTCCCCCCCCCCCCCCCCCCTGTAACTTCTAAAATAAGAGAATGATAAAACTAAAAAAAATATATAATGTAGATTACCATGCAAACTTCCACCGAAAATTGGTTTGAACAAGATTTGGTAAGTAGTTTTTTTTAATACGTCATAAACCGTAAACCGCAATTTTATTATGTTACTTGGTGTTACGGAACCCTTCATGGGCGAGTCCGACTCGCACTTATTATTTTAATTGAAAGTCACTTTTCTCAGTTTACTTAATTATCGGAAGTAGAATACCTCCTATGAAAGTGGTTTTAGTTTTCTTAAGAATATTTAAGTACATAGAAACTCAACTTATAAGCCTCCCTAGAACTCACACCCGACACGACGTATTTTGGTTAAATAGGATAGTAAATATTCGCCTAGATACTAATTGATTTGTGGGTGCGGTCACGACACGACACACGTCATGTCGTTTTCAGAGGTGAAATGGGCGCTGGCAATATTACACTCAAAAGCAATGATAACAGGTCGCTTTTGCTAAATTTCCATCTAAAATAACCCAGTTTTAATGATCTCGAGTGTATTTAATGAAAGTACAGTCTGGTATAAACTATTTCACTAATTTATTCCGTTGGCAAGTCGTAAAAGCGGTTTATGGCTATATAAAGTAAACTTGTTGTTAAAAACATAGATGCTATAATAAAGATGCTTATCAATACCTACATAGTACCTCATCTTTAGGGACTTTTGGTAGCCTAGAACGATTTTGACCTACCGAATTATTTTTAACAGATCCGTTCTATAGAACATTACCAAGAAGTCAATTTTGCCTAGGAAGGAGCACGCGATCTACGTTTTATAACTTGATTTAAATAATACATATACGATACTAAAGCACGTTTTTAGGCTTCCGTACCCGTACCCAAAGGGTAAAAACGGGACCCTATTACTAAGACTCCGCTGTCCGTCTGTGCATCTGTCTGTCACCAGGCTGTATCTCAGGAACCGTGATAGCTAGGCACTATAGGCAATTGAAATTTTCACAGACGATGTATTCCTGTTGCCGCTATAAGTATAACAACAAATACTAAGTCCCATACAACAAACGTGATTTTGCCGTTTTTTGCGTACGGAACCCTTCGTGCGCGAGTTCGACTCGCATTTGGCCGGTTTTGAATATCATGCTACGTCTAAAATCCGATCAACGTAACTTCTCGTCTAAAACTTCGTTCGTTAAATTTTAAGTTTTAATTTTTAAAACATTCCCTTTTCAGTTCAAATAAGTGCCTTTTGCACAAGGAATAAGGGCCTTTTCACACGCTGGGCGGTTAACCCGTCTCGTCCGCAAAAAGGTTAATTTAAAAGGCAAGATCGCCACGTGTGCCGCGAACTGTAGCGTTTGTAAAAACAAAAGTGGGTCATCGATCTTCGGCAAATTGTTTTTATAGGGACGTAGGGGCGCTAAACGCCCCCGCGGGCCCGCAACGCGTATTCTAATACGACGGTGATAGTTTATGGATATTGGAGTCTGTTTTATTGGAATGTAATGCACGATTAAGTGGAATATGTAGGACGGAGGAATAATCAAAATTATATCGTTTGCCCCTATCGCACAAATATGAAAGATAGATAGAGGCAAATTTCGATTTTCATTTTTCACGGATGATTATGACACGACTTAAAGGAATTTACGTCTATTAAGAGCGTGGAAATAGGTTATGAGGAATTTGCCGCGTGAAGCAGCTCGGTCTGTAAAGACATGCCTTCGCCGAGGCATCATTGCCAAGCCAAGCGTTTATCTTGCCAGTTAAGAGAAGACCCCCCACACTAGCGACTCCCGAGCGGCGTCTAGTCACCTCTATGGGTGCTGCTCGATGCAACGTACTGTACTACAACTGCAGCTACACCATCCATAACGCTGACTAGACGCCGACGTAACTAACGTAACTGTTTTTTAGTCATGGACTAGTCAGTTACTAAGTAAGGTTGACGAAATATAAAGTGAGCCGATCTCTTGAACATGTCTGAACAAGTTCGCTTACTTATTTACTGCGTTTTGGCTCAGCGACCCGAAATGAGACTTGGCCTCCTACACAGCGCCACTTTTCTCGGTCCTGTGCGACCCCTCACCAATTGTTGACTCGAAGTTCGCGCAGATCCGCCTCCACCATGTCGCACTGGCGATATCTAGGGCGTCCGATAGACCAAGATCGGCTCACTTTATATTTGGTCAACTTCAACTATTGTAATAAAACTACTGTGAGCTAATGTAATGTATTGTTGACAGGGCGCGGAGGACAAGCTGAGCATGATCCGCGCGTACCGCTCCCAAGTCGAGAAGGAGCTCCGGGACATCTGCTCCGACATCCTAGCCGTGCTCGACAAGCACCTCATCCCCGCCTCGCAGACCGGCGAGTCCAAAGTGTTCTACTACAAAATGAAGGTATACCCTCGCTCTCTACATGCTACTACAGATGAAGTGCTTGATTATATTCCATCGTATTTTCACGGGAACTTCGAACGTGTCTTGCTATTTCAGTCAGTCTTGGTACAAAAACTGAGGTTGACTGAAGTAGCATGACAAATACGAACGTTTCCGAGAAAATGCGCTGGAAAACAATTATGCACTACATCTATCAGTACACTGTTATAAGTCCCGTCTCCATATCGCGCGGCAAACTATCGAACATTGGCTCGCGAGGCAGCCGCGCGCAATAGATACCGGGCTGCCGCGCGAGCCAACTCGATCTGATCGATAGTTTGCCGCGCGATATAGAGACGGGGCTTTATACTAACTACGGCCTTATGGCTCCTCTACATGATGAGCCAATGCCGGCCACTCCAAGGGACGCAGCAATGCGGTAGAATAAGATAGCAATATCACTTGCTCCCTCTAACGCATAAATGCGTCTCTTGGAGTGGCCGGCGGTTGGCCCATCGTGTAGAGGAGCCATTATATGTTTTGGCGGTGCGAAATCGGTACAGTGGCGTGGAAGCCCTGGAGTTCGCATCCCGAATCCATGGATAATTACTTAAGAAGATTCCGAACAGCGTTGATACAACATTGACATAGACGCGGCGAATTTCTGCAAAAGGTGGCACCGAGTGTCGCTGCCGGCCTGTTCGGAATGCCACTTTTTTCGCATGCGTCCAGTCCGCGGCCTAATGGACAGTGCAAAATAGTTTAAAGTTATTAAATATGTAGTTGCATGAAGTGGGTCAGCGCGCGCCAGTTAATGCACTGGGAATTCACCGAAAACACGGCACCTGCATAATGACTCAACATATCTGCAAGTTTCCTTTTTAAAACCTATCTGAGCCTACGCAGCGATTGACGCGTCCTATGCATTGCGTACTTATACTTTTGTGTATAATGATAATTTCCATAATAAAAACTATCTGTTGCCTTTCCTGGGGCTCAATATTATTGTCTTCTTACTAAATTTCATCTAAATTGGTTCAGCGTTCAGCGGTTTAAGCGTTAGAAGGTAACAAACAGAGTTACGTACATATCGCATTTATAAATTATGTATCTCCTGCACCAACATTTGTCTCTGTTTGACCCAATGGTTGACTGGTAGAGAATGCCTTTAGGCATTAAGTCCGCCATTTGTACATTTTTCCTGTGCTTGTGCAATAAAGTTTAAATAAATAAATAAATAATAAATAATATAAAATATTTAGGGTTGGTTGCACCAAATCGTCTGTCACCGTTAAAGCGTTCGCTAAATTTTATTGTATGGGAAGTTTCATAGATATCTGCTGCGTGACGTTGATCAGTCTGTTAACTGTGGCTGGTGCAACTGGCCCTTATAGTAGCTGTGCCTTATCTGTGGAGCAAATTAAGCATATCTCTAGTGATAACTTGATAAGCAATTGCATAAGAAAAATAATCTGTTCGCAAGCTAGACCGATGGTAAGGCCAGTTTAGCGAGGACATTAAAAAGCCGCTAAATGCCTTATCTCACAAAATATTAGCCGTGCCCTTGACGTTCACGGTACTCGGAGTCTGACAAATAGAGATAAGCTTACATTGTCGAGTGTGGCTAAAAAGTAATCTCTGCGTGGGACAATACTTGGGTTATTTCATATTTGCAAGGATCTATCTACTCACTAGATTGTTATTCTATTTTGTTTTGTAAAATATTGAGAAGGCACTTTTTGTATTATTTATTCAGTGAAAATAAAATAAAAAGATAATAATTTCGTAAAAGCCAATAGTCCTCAAACTTTGGTACACTCATTTGACATTTATTTCGGTCTGCAATTATTATCATTAAACAAATTCTCTTTCTATTTTGCGTGATTTAATGCAAATTTTAGGGTTCGTCCTGTTACGATTAACATTGCTACTAATTTAGTAATACTAAATATTGTATATGTATGTTCCAGGGTGACTACCACCGGTACCTGGCAGAATTCGCAACGGGCAACGACCGCAAGGAGGCGGCCGAGAACTCGCTCGTTGCGTACAAGGCCGCCTCCGACATCGCCATGACGGAGCTGCCGCCCACACACCCCATCCGCCTCGGCCTCGCGCTCAACTTCTCAGTGAGTGCTCTATACTGTACTATACTACAACTCGCTCGTTGCGTACAAGGCCGCCTCCGACATCGCCATGACGGAGCTGCCGCCCATACACCCCATCCGCCTCGGCCTCGCGCTCAACTTCTCAGTGAGTGCTCTATACTGTACTATACTACAACTCGCTCGTTGCGTACAAGGCCGCCTCCGACATAGACGTGTGCGCCGCGCCGGCGCGCCGCCGCCGCCGGGCTTTTTGACCACGCCGCCGCCGCCGATAAATGATCGGCGTGAAATCGGCGTGACCTTGAGTGTTGTTAATTAGCTATTCTATGTTGGTTTTTGGATTACAATATAGATTTTTTGTATTATTTATGTAAAGGCCCCAGTACACAGTGGTGAAGGATGGGCCATGCCACGCCCTAGCCATTGTGTACAAGGGGCTATGGTATGCAATGGCGGACGACTGCCGTCAGTTGTCATTGTCAGCCGTGGTGAGCAATCGGGGAGTTGTCGGTTTTTTAGCACACTTCATAGGAATCGTGGTGTACCGTGGCCTGTGGTGTTCACACAGTCGCCATTGTTTGTTTAGTTTCTTGAATTTTTGACCGCTTGATTAAATGTTAATAGCCCAAACGTCATTATTGTGGAGCAATGAAGAGACTTATCAGTTTATCATAGATTTATATCAATCTGAGCCTGCTATTTTGATTTTTAATTTTGTTTTTTTTTTTGATCCACCTACGTGATATAGGCCTACTGTTGCGCATTGCAAAGCATGGCTTGGCATGGACCATCCTTGACCACTATCTACTGGAGCCTTTACAGTCGTCAAATATACATAAATCAGTAATTAAATGAACCTGAATAGCCAGTTGCAGAAACTATTAGACACACCAATTAAAGGAACTGAATAACCCTAAGTATTCACCGTCAACTGTTAACGAACGAAAGAAGACTGCTGCTAGTGCTGCTTATACGAGCCTTGGACTGATAGAAGAACAAACTTCTCCATTCTGAAAGACCTCTATATCGCCACTCTATTCCAAACATGCCATGGGTGAGCCCTTAGCTTCTTCGGATATATTATCCAACGCATGATGTGGAGAAACATTAATTTAAGCCGAATGAATGGCAAAAGTGCTCGAGTTGGAGCATGTGTGAGATGGTCAAACGCTATGAAGAGGTCGGCTTGCAGCAGTCTGCACCGTGCAGTCCATGCGGCTTATGACTACACGAAATGGAGACAAATTACATGTGGTCGCAAGCCTCCACAATGAGAAAACGAGAAAGAAGATACGTCTCAGTGAGCCTGGTGCTTGTACGACAAGAAAACCATTAAAAAGAAGCCATAGCAGTGTACTATGTCTAGCAAATGTCAAGGATATATGAAGTTCTGTTTTGTTAAAGTAAAAAGTACGTCATTTTTAATAGGATAAGCCATGGAAAGCTTGAGAAAACGGAGAGTTACAGATTGGATCGAAGGTCATTGGGAACAGGAAACCTGTTAATGAAAGCCAGTTACTAGGGAAATCAAGTTATTATACCTATCCTATATTCATTTACAAACCCTATTTTACTCACAGCATATTCAAACTATACGTAGTTCATTGACCAGCAACCTGCATTGATCAAATTTTCAAGAAAAACAACACATTAATGATTTTTCTTAAGAAACTTGAAAGTCAAGGTCACGCCGATTTCACGCCGAAAACACGCCGCCGCCGCCGATTTTTTGACAAACGCCGCCGCCGATCATTTTTTAATCGGCGCACACGTCTACTTCACATCAATTGAACACTGCTAATTTTACCATGGCAACACCGATTCAAATCCTAAAAACGCAACGAGAATTTTTAGGATACACGATAGCAAATTAATAATTTATATTAATAAATTTCTCTGTACTGACAGTAAGTTTTTAAAATTTTAAACTAGACATAATTAAAAACTAGAATCCGTCAAACTATCTGTTGTAGCATTCAAACAGGTGCGGTTGTAACCTTGACCCGACCTTGGGGCTAATGGGTTTGTTAACGCCCGCACTAGATAACGACCAGATAACTTACGTAGAATGTTGCTTGAGGATTGGTCACTAAGTCTGAAAAGTGTTGCTTGTATTCTGTTAAATTGTTTTCAGATTCCTCAGATCCATAAATTGATAGTTACAATACACATAAGACTACATTAGTAAACTTAAAACATAAAAATACTTATTTTCTAAGGTGAAATCGGCGGAGAATGTCCGAATCCCACATTTCTGCTATCATTCTCAGCAGTATCAGTTAATCCCTTTTTTACACACACTTATAATTCATGGGTTTGACTAATTACTAATTAGCCATATATGAAGACAATTTATTTTATCTGAAACATTATTGATCAAATAATTCATTCATAAGAAAATCATATGTCATAAATTCATGTGTGTGATACTGATATCTCTTACTCATGCATACAGTAAAGAGCACTTAAAAATGGTTACTTAAGTCACTCCGTGTTTGAGCGTACTAAACTTATATATGGCACCCGTGGCTAGTTGATAGAAGAAGCACAGAATAAATAATAGTACTAAGTACAGAAGACTCACTCTCTAACAAAACGCGTCTGTTACGATCAGCACAGATATGGCCGCTAGGTGGCGACAGCGCCACGTGCGGCTTATGGCAAACCCCAAAATTGGGGCCGAACGGATGTACTTTTAGCTACCTGTAGCAAAGCGACGAAATCGCGGAGTGAGACACGCCTGGAAGAAGTCAGTGGGCCGTTACTAATTATAATCTTAATTGCTGTGATATAATTTCTAAGCGTCACTTGCACCATCCCACTAACCCGGGGTTAACCGGTTAAACCTGGAGTTACCATGGTTACTAGTACACTTTGACGGGTGAACGTTTTAACCGGTTAACCCCGGGTTAGTGGGATGGTGCAAATGGCGCTAATAGTTATTTCCGTGATATGAAAGAATGCGTTGTACGATTGCAAACATAAATCAGGAATTTTGTGACGTATCTTCTTTTGTAGCAAACAATGAGAAATGTTTGCCAATGTAACACGTTGTTTTTACCACTGACACGCATTTGCTACGGCAAAAGCCCGATTGATAATGAAACTTGTGAGTAATCGAAATCACAATTTAATGCCGTGACATAATTTACCATTGAAATTAAACTCAAACCGTCACGAATTTATCAGGAGACTATGTTAGTCTTTGATATCTAGATTTATCTGACGTTTAAGACCACAGAAACGCAGTGCAGCATTTATCCTTAGATATAATTATCTATCCTTAAAAATAGATAGTATAATGCCAAAACCATTAAGAATCTTCTGGGTACCCTTCCGAGCGGCTACGAGTCAGATAACATTTTTTATTTACAAGTTTTTAGTGTTTTTATTATGTAATAAAAATGTTAATAAATTGTGTATATACTTAAAAATGGTGACCGTTTTAGCTGTGTTGCGCTCTGTGTTACATAAAAAAATACTGATATTAAAATTGACGCTAAAAAAAATTCTAACCATTCATAAATTGATAATTAATGCCAAGTGACACATGACTCATATGCATATTGGTTGGTAAAGTGTGACGACCGCGTACCGGCAGATATCCGCCGTAATACGTGACGCGCGAGCACAGTGCGTCACGCGTTTATGACCGTTTTAATGACTGTCTTGTTGAAATAGAACGGTGGCAACAATATACAGCAATATAGGGTTTCAGAGAGTGAGCGATTAGTTTTATAGATAGTTGTAGTCGTTGACTTCCTACCTGATCCATATGGATATACATATTATATAGGGATCCCGGCCGGTAGCAGGCGCGTTGTTGATCTTTGGTCGCGTTAATACAGCCTAATTCCTCAGACTTGGATTGGAAGTCACGGCGGTATTTCTATTATATCTAAGCCCTAAGTTTTCATACTAATATTTGAACGACCGGTCTGGGCTAATGCCTGTGAAGCCGATGGTCCTGGGTTCGAATCCCGGTAAGGGCATTTATTTGTATGATGAACACAAATATTTGTTCCCGAGTCTCCGAGTATGTATATCGTCGTCTAGCACAGTACAAGATTTGCTTTTCCGGGCGGCGCGTAAGCGGGGCGCGCCGCTTTTACATATAAAACTCTCACGCCCCGCCCGGAAAAAGCACCTATGTGACGGAACCTTTAGTTTGGGGCTAAGTTGATCTGTGTAAGATGTCCCTAATATATTTTTTTTAACTTGTGATGTATGTTGCAGGTATTCTACTACGAGATCCTGAACAGCCCGGACCGCGCGTGTCGCCTGGCCAAGGCGGCGTTCGACGACGCCATCGCCGAGCTGGACACGCTCTCCGAGGAGAGCTACAAGGACTCCACCCTCATCATGCAGCTGCTGCGCGACAACCTCACCCTGTGGACCTCCGACATGCAGGGCGACGCGGAGGGTGAGTTACACGCACTATATTGTACCCTAGCTAAGGTCCCGGAGCTATTGGGACCAATCTAGCTCACGAAAATAACCAAATTCCATACTATTCGGCCCGCTAAGAGAAAGCGAAGGCCTGGCGTTACCAAAAGTTGGAGACCCCTGTTATATGTTGTCGCGGGCTTGGTTTCCGCAACTCGACGTCATATAGTCTTATGTTTAATTTGTCTTTGGTTTTTATTTGTATTGTATTTTATTTTGTAGTTTCACAGTGCCTTGGTTTTACTGTAATGCTGTGTTACTTATTTGACTAATAAATAAATAATATAATTGCGGCTATTTTGCGTGGTGTTATAGGTTACCTTGTTATATTAAGCTATTGTAAACTCGGATGCAAATTAAGATTCTACAACAGTACTGCCGTGCTAACAACATATGCAGTAATCGCAGTTGAAAAGTCATTCAATTGTCTACCTTGTTCTCTTTGAATAAGTTCTTTATTTAAACGATGATTTTCATGCAAGTACTGCACATACAATAAGCAGGGCAGAGTAGCAGCCACTGGGATGGCTAGAATATCCTGGCTGGAGCGAAAAGGCTCGAATCTACTAACCATGTCTCGGTTGTACCTCACTTGTTTTGGCTAAAAAGAGTTAACTAGGAGTTTTTTCCAGCTTATGGTGACATTTATAACTTACTTCGTGGGCAAAACCGTTTGCATTGCAACTTCAACTTGCATAAGTTAAAATTTCGTTGTATAAAAAGTTAGTTTTCTGTAGGATGGCAGCTGCCACATCCATATTAAACGCTGGTCAAACCATTGATTCTGCAAGGTATAAACCCGCATTTAGACTACCATTGCCGCTCTGATTTCAAGACATGATGTGTCTTAAAGATAAAGTAAGCCTAGTTTATTACAAAGTACACAGCGACGTATAACGATTACGTCATTTACTGAGAATACTGTACACATTATGAGCGTTTTAACGCCTTGAACGTGACCAAATTGGCTATTTTTTACACAGTATTTAGCTCAGTAGTTTAGCGCTGTGTCATCCGCCTTAATTACATACTTGAGAATTCCTGTTACTCAGACAACTACATTCCTTAATTTAACTCTTAAAACTGATTGCCAGTTCGCATGCAACTCCCGTGGCGCAGTCTTTTTTCAAGTGTGTTATTTTTTCACAACTAGACGTTACTAAAACGATTTTTTTAAACACCTCCACTGCCAGCGCGAGCTACGCGTTACTGTATCGCCTAGAACCCGCCTAGCGGGTCGCTGGCAAAGAATATGTAAAATGTAACGCATAATTGTGATGATCTGTTTTGTTTGCAGGTGAGGCCGAACAGAAAGAGCAAACACAGGACGTGGAGGACCAGGACGTGTCGTAATACCTTTCAGCGTTCTATTTAAATATAATAACAAAAATAAATATAGTACGATGTAAGAGCCAGCCCTCGATGACAACCGGTCGAACCTCTCGCTCCCACCCTCTCCCCCCCCTCCCGCTCCCACACCTGCCGACCCGACCGACCCATACACCTATCTGTACGATCGTCATTTTCGTTTATGTATTGTGTCAAATTATATACGAGTAATATTATGAATATGTACCTACTTCTTTTGATAAATTTGTTTTCGATTACGATGAATAATGTTAAGGAAAGTACTTTGGTATTGCATTTTAACTGTACGTTGTCTGTTAAGAATGTATTTTCTTATCACTTCGGATGATCTCCGCGCTCGTCGCAACACACATTCTGGTTCACTTAAGGTGGGAATTGTAAATTTTCTAAGTATTTTATACCGCGTGTAAAGTATTTAACTCCGTTGTGACTTAGCACCGTAGCGACAATTAACGATACAATTATGAAAGAATTTAATTTGGACTATCGGGACTATGGCGCGACGCGGAGCTCTGCACAAATATAGTCGTTTTATACGTACTCCCGTACTGTGCTCGCCCGAGCGGCGGTCCCGCGTGGCGGGTCCCGTGCCGCCGTGGTAGTCACGCACCCGCCACGCGGGACCGCCGCGAGTCTTCCGCCACGCCGTGACCATTCGATACGTCGCTCATTACATAACATATATTTTATCTGTAACTTACATTATTAGGGTGGTATTCGTAGTGACTTGCAATATTTAGCTAAGTGATAGTGGCGTCACCTGTCGGTCTTCATGTATCGTATCTCGTACGGGCGTACCGCGTTACATACATTACATACCTCCTTGTGTATTTATTGCAACATTATAATGCGTTTGTGTAAATTGTGACTACTGTGTAGTACTGTACTGGTGTTGTTGAACAAAGACGTGCCGGCCCGTCTGCCGGACGGTCCGGTGTCGCGCCGGACGGTTCGGTAGTCGCACCGGACGCGGTCCGGTCCGCCGGACGCCGCCGGACGGGCTGCGCTCGTTAGATAAAGACATTGTCGATGTACCCGCTTCGTTCGTATTACAACTTTTGGAGTATTCACACTGAATTGCTTTAATTACTTACGAGTATTGTGATAGAGATTTTGTATATTTTAATTTATTTTTTTTAATTTCGCACGTCTCTCGGAAATATTTCGCCGTAGCGCTAAATCTCTTACAATTTTAACAGGAAGAACCGTAGTTCTAAAGTTGTGCTAGGATAAGGTAATGCACTTGGGAGAAATTATTTATTTGAAATGAACTGCCCCCGGGGCGCCGGCCTGCCCTCGGTGGGTCCCTCGGGCCCCTCGGTGGGTCCCGCAGGCCCCTCGGTGGGTCCCGCTGGCCCCGCGGCGGGTCCCTCAGACCCCGCAGGGGGCCCCGGGGACGCCTACATTCCATCTCCGCGCATGCGGCGGCCCCACCGCCGCCGACGAACAAGCGTGGGAACGAGTGCGTGCCCGAGTAAGATATTAGCGTTATTTTTAATTGAATTTGTAATATTGCATATATTTTTGTTAATTTATCCACAAAAAAAATACTGATGCAATTAGCCTTAGTGTTATGCAATATTGATTTATGTCCTACCAACTACATTGAAATTTATTGTAAATGACAGTGTAAATCTAATAATAAAAATTCAAAAGTCCAGTCGTTTGTTTCATTGATGTAAGTAGGCCCCCGTTACATGAGCAGATTTACCTTTTAAACGTAGTGTATTTGCCAGATTATGCGTGACATTTTAAATGACGAATGGCGTTCAAAAAAAGGTTGATAAAATGGTATCGTCTTGGGTCGTCCCATTCGTTTTTCGTCAAGTTGTTAAATTAGTCCTATTCTGATTTCGTCACTCATTCTACATTCGTCACAATCGTCGGTGGCTTTCAATGTAGAATGAGTGACGAAAGCAGAATAGGACTCAGTGTTGGCCGTAATGGTTAATTCTAATTAACAATTAATCAATTGCATTAACCATTAATTCCGCAATTAATCAATTGCATTACGCATCAAATTAATTAAAGTTAGTTAGAATTGAATCTTGAGACGTTTAATTACATTGATTGTCAATCTAATTGCCTATTTAATGGCATTAAAGTTTCAAAAAAATAATTAGAATTACTCTCAATTGCATTCACGTTTAATGGAATTAAATATTTTTTTCATAAACTAATAATTAATGTTAATTTTGCTTGAAACTATTAAATGGGAATACACTCATTATTGGTGTATTTTTATTTGTCCCTGTCATATGTGAGTTGGAGACAAAAAGGGAAACGGGGACAAATGGGATTTATTCATTTATATGAAGCGCTTATTCCATCTGTTCCTTCCTTCCTATATGTTCCCCGTGGGGACAAATGGGAATACACCCATTATTGTTAGTTATAATGGGTGCTCATAAAATAAATAAAATAAATAAAATAAATAAAATAAATAAATTAAATAAAATAAATAAAATAAATAAAATAAATAAAATAAATAAAATAAATAAAATAAATAAAATAAATAAAATAAATAAAATAAATAAAATAAATAAAATAAATAAAATAAATAAAATAAATAAAATAAATAAAATAAATAAAATAAATAAAATAAATAAAATAAATAAAATAAATAAAATAAATAAAATAAATAAAATAAATAAAATAAATAAAATAAATAAAATAAATAAAATAAATAAAATAAATAAAATAAATAAAATAAATAAAATAAATAAAATAAATAAAATAAATAAAATAAATAAAATAAATAAAATAAATAAAATAAATAAAATAAATAAAATAAATAAAATAAATAAAATAAATAAAATAAATAAAATAAATAAAATAAATAAAATAAATAAAATAAATAAAATAAATAAAATAAATAAAATAAATAAAATAAATGGTGACGCGGGCCGTTGTTAATATTTATGACTTTATGAGACATTGTCGTTTGTCACTATTACATACAAAATAGCCAAGGCGGCACTCGGGCCGCAAGTGATAGGTTCACGAGCCGCATGCGGCCCGCGGGCCGCAGGTTGCCAACCGCTGCACTAGACCTTTGATCCCTTGGACGTCTTTATAAAATTACGATATTTATTCTTGTTAATTATTAATTATCAATCACATGTTTAATTTTCCTTAAAAATTGTTTTAGTTTTTAATGGTTTGTAAAGCAATAACCATTAATTCTTTTTAATTGTTAGTGGTTCGTAATAAATTAACATTAATGCAAATTGATGTTCAATGCAATTGATAATTAATTTTCCTTCAATGGTTAATGGCTAATGGCAATTAACCTTTTCAATGGTTAATTTTTAATGGTCAATTGCATTAACGTTCGGCCAACACTGATAGGACTAATCTAAGAACTTGACGAAAAACGCCTTTGGTCCGTTTTCATAACTATGGTTTTCGTAACTGGCTGCCAAAGAAGATTTATTTTTCCTGTTTCATAATTAATTATCAAACAAGAATTCACTTTCTGCTTTCGTAATCGAGTATTTTTTCTTCGTTCGTAATTAATTATCAAAACTTATTACTTTTTCTTTTTTCATAATTGGACATTTTCGTGTGATACACTTAGTACCTTTCTCGTGTAAAACGATACACACCTTTTTTTAAGAAAGACAAATTTAATGTTATTTATATACTCAGAATCATGAGATTCATGAGCTGATTCCATCCTTCTACGAAAAAGTAGGCATATTTCTGAAAATTTTCATACATTTCACTTTGTTTTCCATAGTCCATTCCGTAACCGCCGTACAACGCGTTTGAAAAATTGTAACGGAACCTAAAAATAAAACTTAGGACGCTTTCTTTCTCCTAGTAGGATAGAAAATAACGAGCGTGATCCTAAGTAGGAAAATCATCAAACTGGAAAATAGTACATTATTACGAAGTGAAAATTATATTTTTTGTTAAAGGAAGTTAGGTCATATTTTTCTGTTACTAAGGGTACTCTGTTTTAACAAGCTTTTATATCTATATAAAGTAGATGATTTACAATATTCGTATTTTTATTTTCTCTAATTTACTGTAGGGATATCTATGTAGGTACTTTTATTGTACTTATCTAAGTTTTTTTTAAATCAAAATTGGTACAGAAAGATCCTGGATGTTGCTCTCTTCTCTTTTGCAGTCAATTTACCCAGTCAGTCACTCACAGGGTAAATTGGCAACAAAAGGGGAACTTAATTTCGACAAAAAATATATCGAAGTTAATAACGAAACTCGATTACTAAAAGAGTAATAAATTCTTGTTTGATAACTAATTACGAAGCAGCGAAAAATAATTCATATTTCGTAGCCAATCCAGGCGAAAACAGAAAAAAAAATCTTATTTCATAACCAGTTACGAAACTCGATTACGAAACCAGAAAGTAAATTCTTGTTTGATAATTAATTATGAAATAGGAAAAATTAATCTTCTTTGGCAGCCAGTTACGAAAACCATAGTTATGAAAACGGACTAAAGGGAAAAACGAATGGGACGACCCAAGACGATACCGATAAAATGATACAATAGTAGATTGTTAACCAAGGGTGGAAAGTGAACCATTTCACCCGAGATATTTTGGCGCTCGAACGAAGAGAGAGCGCCAATAGTTCGAGGGTGAGATGGTTACTTTTACCCGAGTTAAACACTCTACTTTTCATTTCGACTATGAGGAAAGTCAAACACGAGAAATGTAGGTTTATTATTGGTAAGTATAATTCTTTAGAACAAATTATTAACAGATATATAGGTAAACTACATAAGTTACCATATTATATAAGTCACTCGAATCACTTGAAAATGTAAACGGCGCCAATTTCAGTCATGCGGAAGCTGATATGAGAGCTTATAATATGGCATATATTGCTGTTGGCCGTTGCTCGAAGTAAAAATTAAAAAATAATAATTACTTTCCACCCTAGGGTGCAATGCAATTCTCCACCCGGTTATCAGCTTATGAAAGGTAAACTTTCCGAACAGGAGAGATGAAAAAAATTTAATACCTCTCTATGTTAAATTCTACACCTTAACTATAAAAATAAAAACGAATCTGGCAAATATACGTTCCCAGTAAAGTAAGGACGCTAAGCACCAAGAATTTCGTACATTGAACCGCCTGTTCCCGCCCACGATGACACTGCGAGCAGAACAGCAACATATATATACACGCGAGTGCGATAGGAACAGGCGGGTTAATGTACGAAGTTCTTCGTGCATAGCGTCCCTAGTAGGCCCTACTTTACCGTGAACTTGGAAGTACCCAATGGGTAAAAAGAAAAACTTACTAAATACAATTTCATTGAGTTTTTTTAATAAAATAATAATAATAGTAATTATTAATAACATCAAATAAATATATTAAATTATAAATATGTACTAATAAACCCTTTGATTGCCGAGGACGCATCACGTCGTCGAGAATTGCCGGCATTATATTAAAATCGGGGCTCGGAACGGTTTTTTTTAAACAGGACTGATTGTGTATTATTAGGTAGCAACTTCGTATTATTAGATTGTCCCATTAAAAACAAAATAATAAACCAACGAACGTAGTAATATAATATTTTTGGATGAAGAAAAAACCGGTTCCTAGCCTTGATTATAATGTTCGCAATGAAATCACTTTCAGACGTCTGTTAGATTACAATCTTCAGATGACAGATAAAAATATTGTGATATAGTGGACTAAGAAATATGCACACAGCGAGTAGAAGATGATCTTGGCGGCCCAGTCCAGGTAGTACAATCTGAAACAAGTTTTTGATTATTCTTTTTTTCTTCGTTATGTAACAAATAAAGCACAAGCACGCAGATACTACCTAGTGTTAGAAAGGATGCCAAGTTAGGTAGGTACTTATAGTCATAGAATAATTAATTACTACCGTACATACAGAAAGGAAACTTCATACAAAACCGAAGTTTGACAGCGGTTCAGGGTCGAATCATGCTGACCCTTTCTAATATATGGCACTATCCCTTTCGGCTATTTAGGGTTGTCAAAATTCAAGCCATTATCTTATCTGTGGTCGTGCACGCAAAGGGACGTCAAGTTGTGTCAACCCTAATAATTGTTTAGAGCAATGCTGAGCCGAGTTTGCCCGAAGTCAGGAGTTTCACACACCTGCTACAGTCTATATCTAAACAAACGCTTGAACTAGGCACTAGGTGGCAAAAAGGCGTACCTTTTTTGCAGTATCCGGGCTTGTGGTAGAGTGGCAGGGTCCTCCTTGCAGCAGTACGTGCGCGCGCCGAAGATGTAGTCACGGATATAAGAGTTCCAGTTCACCATCTAACAAGAAGAGAAGACTATTAAGTATTAGTTTCGGAGTAGGTATTAATAGAACGGATTACATACGACAGCCATCTTAGAAAATCCGGCCACCTGGGCTATACTCGTAACAGCGAAATTCGCAAATTGCGGGCATTTTTCTCTGTCACTCTAATTACCTACGCAATTTGCGAATATCGGTTTTCGCGGTAGCCCCTCTGGTTCCCGTCTCTAAAAAACGCGGTAAATTCGAAAATGGAGGCGCGAAATGTTGATCAAGATCATCCATAAACATTTAGACAGAAATTGGAGATACATGCTAAGTGCATTATCACAGACAGACATCCAGTTTATATAAAAAGTTAATAAAAACCTTGATATCGGTGTAGAAAGTGTCGTCGTCCTCCTTGGAGACTTGTCCCCGCAGCGCGAGGAAGTTATCATTGTGGAAGTGCCACTCATTCAGCCAGTAGTATTGAAATGTTTGCAGTCCGGCGCTGATGCGCTGTTGCATCTTCACCATACTACAATACAACAATAGTACATTACTATAGCCTCGTGCCGCCCACCATACAAAATGATAACCAAGGAAGTTAGAATCTTGTTGTATTTTCAATTGGGTTGAATTCATTTGTCCGAAAATTTTACGAGACAAATGAAATGCTACCTACTTTGTTGACATTGCATCGAAACTGAGTGTCACATCCTAATGTACATTGGGCGGCAAGAGGACAGAGGGCGGGAATCGAAGGGTTGCAGGCCAAGTAAAGTCTATTTTTTTATTCGGTAGACTAAAATGACATTTCATAATATGAACATAAATTGTCATTTCATACAGTGAAATGTAATTTTAGTCTACCGAATAAAAAACTAGACTTTAGATATCATTATACGCGGCCGGCAACCCCGTTTCACGCCGACATTTGTATAGTGCTTTTGTAATGTTTAACTCGGGTGAAAGGCATCAAGTTCAGCCTCGGACTATTGGCGCTCTCACTGCATGCGTTCGAGCGCCACACTACCTCGGCAGAAATGAGTGCCTTTCCATCCCTTGGTTAACAATCTACTACTTGGGAGGGTTTGGCCATCGGATGATGGTAGCATCACGTAGGTGTAAACGCGGACATTCGAAGCATGATTTTAGGGGGGGGGGGTCAAAAATAGATGACGTAATTTATGAACCGCCCCTTAGGTCTGGGCCTGAGTAAAGTATACGGATTGAACTTTCTAATCGCGAAAGCAAAAGAAGATACTTACAAAGTCTTCTGTCCCAGCAGCGCCAGCATCAGATCCAGCAAGTACGCGGGCAGCAGGTGTGTGAGCAGCAGAGCGACCTGATGGTGGAGACGCGAGGTCTTCTGCGAGCCGCCGGGGTACCACAGGCATTGGGAGAAGGGAAACTCTTGCACGTGGACGCGCCCTGGAAAACGAATGTGTGAACACGACAATAGTGTATAGCAGCGGTCGGCAACCTGCGGCCCGCGGGCCGCATGCAGCTCGTGAAACTGTCACTTGCGGCCCGAGTGCGGCCTTGGCTATTTTGTATGTAATAGTGACAAACGACAATGTCTCATAAAGTCATACATATTAATAAAGTACGGCCCGCGTTACCTCCGTTTCTTCTCTCTTCTCACTCTCTGCTAAAAAGGTTGCCGACCGCTGGTGTATAGGGACCGTGCGTGTTGGAGGGTCCGGCATCTCACGACGAATCGGAAGCCAAAACAATTCACGCTTTTGAGCAGGTGCTGCCGCCGACATTATTAATGTCACATTAAACACTAGTTCTATTTCGCATTAGTGTCTGCCATCTAGTGGCTTAAATCTAAAAATGGAAACTTGGCATAATGTTTCGCTTCAATGAATAGGCGGGTACTGTGCTGCCGCCTACAGTTCATGCACGCTCCCTTTAGTGTGGGGTGGGGGTAGGGGAGAGCAGGACTGCAGAGTCAGACCAAGAAAAGTCTACCGCGATTTTGATAGCCCACGCAGTGTAAGTGTTATTTTAAGCCTCAAACTTGAGTTAACCGCATAAATCCTATTTAAGAATCAATTAGAGTTAAACCAAGAAAAGTCTGCTTAGATTTTGATAGCCCACGCAGTGTAAGTGTTATTTATACGTCATAATTTCATAGAAGTTTGACGTTTAAAATAATACCTAAACCGCGTCTGCTATAAAATCGCTGCATGCGCACTTTTCTTGGTCAACTCGAGTACTCGAATGATGTTTAGTTGATGTGAAAAGGTAGGTGTTGTGTGCTAAGAAAATTATCGTAAATTCACTAATCATAAATTGAGATGTAGGTAGCGAATTATAAAAATATGGCTGGGGCTGGTCAATTGCATTAGAGTGACATTCCATTTCCAACTGCAGCTGCAATACGGTTCATTTTACTATGGAAACGCGTCGCTATCATTTTCAATTTCCATAGTAAAATGAACAGTATTGCAGCTGCAGTTGGAAATGGAATGTCACTCTTAGAGTTAGGCCAAGAAAAGTCTGCAGATATTTAAGTAGAACACTTTCACTGCGTGGGCTATCAAAATCTTGCTCTAACTCTAGGTAATTTACCTAAGTTTGAACTTCCTTTGTTTTTACTCTGCTATACTATTCTGCCTCACTGTTCTGCCTCCGTGTGACATCGGTATGAGGTTCAAAAAGTTCTTACCCATATCGATCAATTCTCCCACGGTCACTGGGTTCCTTCTCGACACCGTCAAATTCACCACCTGTATTTCTTTTGGCCTGTAAAACAAATTCATAGTTGTTAATTGTAGCCATGGGCATAGAGAAAAAAGTACATAAAGTGCTCACTCCATAGATACATCAGGTTTGGTATCAAAACGACTATTATTTTCGCCGTAGTCGACATCTAGCATCGAGTAGCGGAATGATCAGTACTGCTACTTGACAATAGATGTTCCAATGACCGAAAAGTCTAATGCTCAACAATTTTCAGCTAATATTATAACCGGATTAACCGGAACTCTATTTTCAACTCTTTCTGCTTTTACATTAGTTGTAAATATTTGTTCAATAGAATTTTCGCGAGGTGCGACACTCGAGACATTAGTATCAATAGCGGTACTAAATCTGAGTCGAATAATAGACGTTGTGGTACCAAAACTGATGTACCTATGTAGGAGCACTCTATGCTTACTACCTACATATATTTCTCTGGCCAGCCACATAAGAGCTCACGCCAGACAACGTTCATGATATTTATTTAGGGTCGCCGTCATCGAAAACGATTAAGAGGACTATTTATTTATATTTCTCTATGCCAGAGGTCTACAAACCCCGGCCCGCGACGCGTTCTAATTCGGCCCGCCGACACCCAAAGCGTCCGGCCCGCGGGAGAGACGCCTGCTCTATACCATGGGTCTCATGGGTCATTTGATGATTATAGAGGTATACCTACACATTTTCTGCTGTAAATGGACACTTACTTATTGATCCCCGTGTTGTACGCGGCCAGTATGCACCCGTTGACCACAAAGTCCACGGGTATGATGTCGCAGGTGAGCGCCTCCTTGGTGAGGATGGTCCGGACGGCGCCCTTGCCGGCGGCCACGAGGAGCCCGGTGGGGCCGTGCAGGCTGTCCACCCAGCCCGGGAGGGGCTCTTTTAGGGCCGCTGCCACTGGGAAGAGAAGTAAAAACATGATTTTAGAGTCAAAAAAAAAAAACAGGATATGCACCACGGAAGCGACATAAGCGGGGATCTTCCCCAATCCCTAGAAACTCGCGCGCCTAAGCCAGGGGCAGGCGTGGCTCACTCCGCGATTTCGTCGCTTTGCTACAGGTAGCTAAAAGTAGTACATCCGTTCGACCTCAATTTTGGGGTTTGCCATACTTAAGCCACGCGTGGCGGTGTCGCCAGCTAGCGGCCATATCTGTGCTGATCGTGGCAGACGCAGGGAGAAGTACTAGGTACAGAAGACTCACTCTCTAACAAAACGCGTCTGTTACGATCAGCACAGATATGGCCGCTAGGTGGCGACAGCGCCACGCGCGGCTTATGGCAAACCCCAAAATTGGGGCCGAACGGATGTACTTTTAGCTAGGTACCTGTAGCAAAGCGACGAAATCGCGGAGTGAGACACGCCTGTCCAGGGGTGCGAAACTTCTCCCTTCGGGAACTCGGCTCCGTTCGGCTCAGCAGTGCTTCGAGCAATTATTAGGGTTGATACAACTTGACATCTCTTTGCGTGCACGACCACAGATAAGATAATGGCTTGAATTTTGACAACCCTAAATAGCCGAATGGCGGGATACTGCCATATATTAAAAGGGACAGCATGATTCGACCCTGAACCGCTATCAAACTTCGGTTTTGTAGGTTCCTTTTTGAACGGTTCCTAGTAGGTACTATCATTTAGTCTGTGCCTTAGGCATTAGATATCGCTTCGATCGCCAAAGACGTCGACGAGTGTATCTACTGCCCAATATCAACCTTCGTGCGTTACGATAAGGTTGAAGTTGACGCGCCGCACACAACAGGCGTGGCTTTCAAAGAGTTGAGAACCTTTGAAAAGTTCCGGCTACTCACCAATAGAGGGCCTCGCTATGACGATGGGAAATTTTCCTTCGTACTGCGCAACCAATGACTCTGCCAGCGACTTAGTGTATGCATAGGTATTCGGTCGGGGGTGTATCAATCTGAAAAAGAGCCATTAAAAAAACCGAACAAGTGCGAGTCGGACTCGCCCACCGAGGGTTCCGTACTTTTTAGTATTTGTTGTTATAGCGGCAACAGGAATACATAATCTGTGAAAATTTCAACTGTCTAGCTATCACGGTTCGTGAGATACAACCTGGTGATAGACAGACGGACGGACGGACGGACAGCGGAGTCTTAGTAATAGGGTCCCTTTTACCATTTGGGTACGGAACCCTAAAAATTTATACAAATTGTATTGAAATATTATCGATAAGTACGTATTATTAAGTATGAAAAGAATAAATTAACAGATCTACAGGGTGATTCATGAGCAGGACTAATCCTGCACAATCAGTAACTAATAATTGATCGATCATCGTCGTATTCAAGTGAAACAAGCACACTTTTTCCTATTTGTTTAAATTTTTGGCGAGAGCAAATTTAATTCTCTGCAATCATGGTCACCCTACAAGATCTAATTAATAAACATAAAACCTCTTTAACCGCAATGACAGCATATTGATTACGAAGAAAATAAACTGTCAAACTTGAATGACATACGAGTTTTCAAAAGTAACCAGACCGTGATGACATTCAATTTGACACAGAATATCGGTAGTGTAGTATTCTAACTGTAGGGTGACCATGCATGTCGTAAATAAATTAATAACTTTTTTTTTCAACACGCCTAGAAAATTAACGTTAACCGCACTAATACTGATACGAAACAGTTGCTTATAATTTACGAAATGCGCAGTGTTAGTCCTGCTCACGTCTCCTGAATCACCCTGTACACTGACGGCAAGATAAGCTTACGCATTATTGTTAATTCTCTAATAAAAAGTAGGTCTAATCTAAAAGGATTTATCAAAGGGGTAAATAAAAGGGATTCGCCACAAGCGGCTAGTAGAAAGTACTGAAGGTAAACCTGGTGCCCTGTTTATCGAAAGCTTGTAACTTGTAATAGGTACGTGGAAGTCCCTTTTTGACAGCATTTGTTAGAAAGGGACTTCCACTTGTATTAAAAGTTACAAGCTTTTGATAAACAGGGCACTGGTTATACACCAAACTTTTTTCGTCATTGGTTCGCTGTCATTTGAGGAATTGATTATGGATACGCGAGGTAAAAAGTTTGAGAAACCCTGCTCTAATCAATATTGTAGTAGCAATCCACTTTCCAAGATTGTCTTAATTGAGTACCATCATTGACAGTTATGTGATTCAATTGATCATTGATAAACCTTATTGCAACCGAGTTATTAAGGTCTACTCATAGTCAGTTAAATAGTGTCAGTACATACTTGGGCTGCAAATGCGCGAGCAACTCGTCATCCATCCACTGAATGCATCTCATGACGTCCTGCGGCTTGTGGGCTGTCGTGTACACCCGCTCCTCGAGTTCTGGTAGCTCGCTGCGGCAGTACGCGGTAGAGACGTGGACAAATACCTGTGGAAGGATGCACAGCAGTCGTCATCATCATCGTCATATATGTGTAGTTTAATGCTTATCTAGAAAATTTTGACAATATTAGATTATAGGTATGCAATACCAGTAGGTACCTACCGTGTCGGTGCCCTATTAGATTATATTGAATTGAGTGCGTAGATGTTGGATATTATACTCTTGCACGGTTCACGTTTAGATTATACTTAATGTTAAACCCTTTGTACAGTCAACAACAGAGCTATGAATACAGGCAAAGTGTCAAAAATATGTATACAGTACTTTATTGCCTGTACATTAAGGTCGTGTATACATATTTTTGGCACTTTGCCTGTATTCATAGCTCTGTTGTTGACTGTACACATAAAATGCAATAAATTATTTGAGTTTGAGATAGAGACTATGTGAGTTGAAGGCGATCTGTTATCTTGTGGCCCCGGAATCATAAACAGGTACATTTTCAAAGCAAGTGCTGCCATCTACTGTTCTCGTACGTTTTCTTGTGCATAGTAGGTTCCGCCATCTTGCATTCTTACATTGGAAGCATAATAAAGTTCACATTTACGCCTCGCGCCAAAAATCTGACAGTTCCTATGCTGCCCCCTATAGTTTATGCACGCTCTCATCTATAATTATAAATAGTCTCAGCCAGGCGAATCCGGCGCTCCCTTGAAAATGGTGTAATGATGCTATACCTCTAGCTGCGTCATGCCCTCCGTCAGGTCTAAGACACGCTGGGTCCCACGTATGTTGAGGGCGGTCGCATCCTTGATTGGCATGTCGAACCTATAACACAAGATACATTTAAATTAAAAACACATACCTACTTGATAAGCAAAATCTAAACTCAAAATCTGAAAGCGATTTCATTTTTAACCCTCGACGCAAAAAGAGGGGTGTTACAAGTTTGACTCCAACGGAAGGACCGATTTTGATGTGGTTTTTCACGCGAAAACGAGTTTTCTTGCGGTTGTTCTTAGGTATGTTTGATAAAAATCGATCCAGCAGTTTGAAAAGTATCAGCTATTTTCCAAAATTATGTAAGGCATTTTTGGGCGTAGGGTTTTTTTTATTTAATAGTTATTACCCTGTTCAATCAAGAGCTCATGGCCAAGTGCGAGTCGGACTCGCGCACGAAGGGTTCCGTACCATTACGCAAAAAACGGCAAAAAAATCATGTATCGGAGCCCCACTTAAATATTAATTATATTCTGTTTTTAGTATTTGTTGTTATAGCGACAACAGAAATGCATCATCTGTGAAAATTTCAACTGTCTAGCTATCACGGTTCATTAAATACAGCCTGGTGACAGACAGACGGACAGTGAAGTCTTAGTTAATAGGGTCTCTTTTTTAGGGTTCCGTACCCAAAGGGTAAAACGGGACCCTATTACTAAGACTTCGCTGTCCGTCCGTCCGTCCGTCTGTCACCAGGCTGTATCTCACGAACCGTGATAGCTAGACAGTTGACATTTTCACAGATGATGTATTTCTGTTGCCGCTATAACAACAAATACTAAAAACAGAATAAAATAAAGATTTAAATGGGGCTCCCATACAACAAACGTGATTTTTGACCAAAGTTAAGCAACGTCGGGAGGGGTCAGTACTTGGATGGGTGACCGTTTTCTTTTTTCCTTTTTTTTTGTTTTTTTTTGCATTATGGTACGGAACCCTTCGTGCGCGAGTCCGACTCGCACTTGCCCGGTTTTTTTACCCTTTGGGTACGGAACCGTAACAAGCAGCTGTCCGTTGTTGGTCCATCGCATCTATCATCATCATATCTCACCTCACACAAGCCGCACAGTGGAAGACGATCTGGCACTCCTTCCTCAGTGTCTCGCGGAGATCGTCCGATATTCCCAAACCGTCTGCTAATATGTCACCAGGGACCAGACGGAGTTGCTTGAAACACTGTGGATTCTCTCCGTGAAGGCGGTTAAATACCTAATCGAAAAAGATTAGGCTTAATTAAAAATAGTTGTTGTTTTCGCATGAAAATAAATGTAACGCTTCTAAGATTGAAAAACCGGACAAGTGCGAGTCGGACTCGCCCACCGAGGGTTCCGTACTTTTTAATATTTGTTGTTATAGCGGCAACAGAAATACATCGTCTGTGAAATTTTCAACTGTCTAGCTATCACGGTTCGTGAGATACAGCCTGGTGACAGACGGACGGACGGACGGACGGACGGACAGCGGAGTCTTAGTAATAGGGGTCCCGTTTTACCCTTTGGGTACGGAACCCTAAAAATTGTACAGGAGATGAACGGTATGTAATTTAATTAGGAAAATAGTGACCTCAAATGTATATGGAGTTCTTTGCGGTCTCGTCTAGCTTGTTGGGTTGCGAATCAATTAGCAGCATCCGCAAAAGTGCCTCGAGGAAAATGCTTAACTTGGACGCTTATTATCGATTAATATCGATGATCTATAGCTTCTAAGAACTAACCCAACATAAGAAATGAAAATCGTAGCAAGATGCAACATAGAGCGTTCGCTGGCGAGGGTGCACGGAGCGGGCGGACGCACGCGTGTGCCATTGTACGAGTATAGTCTGACAAAAAACAGTAAAAATAAAAAAAGTGGTAACACTATAGTGTCGTCCCTTTCAAATCAATCTATATAAGAAAACGGGACGACTACAGTATTGCCACTTTTTAATTTCTACTCTTTTTTTGTCAGACTGTAGGTAAAATTAAAATCCGTTGCACGCATCGACGCCATTGCCGTTAGCGTTGCTCATACTAGTTTTCGTAAACCCGCGCTAGCTAGCGTATGCCCTAAGTAAAAGTTTTTGGCAAAAATTTCATTATTGGTACAAGCGTTTATCGCTGACTGTACTTTTCTTACGACAGACAACTAATACTCATCAAGACAATTCTAAAAACCCCTAACACAATTAGGTTGCGTTGTTTCCTCACAGAGTTCCTATGGCCACCTCCTGTCTCCATCATCCGATCAGCTCGATGGTACCCTAATATTGCATGTCATCCGATTTAGGGTCGGTTGCACCAAACTTTTTGTATCGTTAAAGAATTCGCTAAATTTTTATGTATGGAAAATTTCATAGTAAAGCGCCGGGGCGCGCCGGCTGACGTTGATCAGTCTGTCAAATGTCGTTGGTGCAACTGGCCCTTATACATGCATGCAAATTTTCAGCTCAATCGGAAACCGGGAAGCGGATCAAATTTAACTTGCAAGATTTGATTACAGACAGACAACGGTCAGGTGAAAGTAAATAAAAAGCTTGTAAAAAACTCACTGAACTCTTGAGAAAGCCTTCGAGCCTCTGTTCACTGCTCTGTCCCTTCTTAGCCCTCATCAGCAAGTATATCGCCTCCAGCTCGGGACAGCATCGGAGAAGCTTCTCGACGAGGACCTTGCCGAGGAACCCGGTGGCTCCCGTGATGAAGATGCTCTTGTTGGCGTAGTAACCAGCTACGCTAGGCGCCATCGTGGATTTCTGTACTGAAATAGTTTACATACAAAATTTGTGAGACTTAGATAATTATAAGTATTAGGTAGGTACATAATATAAAGGAGCTCATGTAGGGAATCCATATTATTAAACAGGTATCGTAACATGTGGAGCGAAATTCGATTGCGAAATATTCGAATTTCAATTCAACTGAAATAATTTGTATTAGGTACAAGATTCAATACTATTTTTGATGGGAACGAAGGCACATCACTTAGGTATTATAAAGATGGGTAGCTAATTTTGAGAACAGCGCATTACCTAAGATTGTTTTTAGTAGATACAAAAAATACTTACCTACTAAAATCGTTTCGTCACTTCAATGAAATTGTTGGAATACGCAAAAGACCGTGAAAAATGATTATTTAAGACAATAATTAAATTTAATAGAAACGATTTTGTAAAATCACATTCATTCAACACTAGTGATCTGGGTAGACTGAAAAAAAAATATCACGTCAAATTAAAACTAAATTGTGCAAAATACCCACATAATTTTTATGATTGGGTCCTAATTTAGGTACTAATTTATTTCATTTTAAATTACTTAATTCAAATACCACCCACATAGAAAAATATAAACTATAAAGTAGCTATTTCATGTAACTCAAACGGACTCCTAAAGGGAGTTATTACGCATTGCCTGAATGTTTTTTTTTTATGTAAAATGGCGTACCTAAAATTATTTTGATATGCGGCCTCGTTTAGTTACAACTACTATTTAAAACACAGATAACACAGACATGTAAATCAAAAACCCAAATCAAATTTCTTATAAAACTTAAGTGTACCTATCGCAGACAATATCACTATCGTCATGCAGGCGAAAAACTAAAGTTAGGTATGTTAGATTTATTTATGTGCTTTTTAATCGATATAAAAAATCCATTTTTTTTTTGTTGTGGGTAGACAATAGCGATTGTTTACAATAACAAAATATTTTTTATACCATATTAGGTACCTATTGTCTTTTTGTTACAATATCTTTTAAAATAATGACAGTAATATACCTACTTAATTATGTAATCTGTATTATTTATATAAAATATAAATAGGAATAAATAAACACTAACAATCATAAAACCAATTAGTTGAATTATGAATATCAATGTAATATGATAATAACATCCACTGTACTGTACCATATGTTCTTGTGAATAAACGTTCATTCATTCATAATAATCGCTTGTAATATTATATAGAGGTTAAATAATTTGTATTTAATTAAAATTGGCGGCGGGATACCGCTCTGGACCGATCAAAGTGGCGTGCTCTTGTGTTGAAGGCCAAGACTCATTTTGGGTCACCGCGCCAACAAAGTAAGTAAGTAATTAAAATTTATTTAGAACTTCATTTGCCCACCTATTCCACATATATTTAAGGAGTTTCACACATTGAAATCGAATGACACGAATGAATAAATAATCGGCACGAGTATTTCTTAGACATGGGATTTAGTAATAAAAATATATATTGTACGCTCAAAATGGGCAAAATTGTTGATACCTTATATATATTTACCTATAATATGTTATACTTTTTACACAATTTTGTCGTTATTCGTATATGTCGTTAACGTTATTTTATCTTATCTTGGGTTTAGGTAGGTCGAGAAAAAAAAGGTTCAAATAAGAAATCGTTTATTGCACAGGGATAGGTTACTTAAATAACAGGAGACAAGCTCGGTGTATACTATGTACAATCACGAACATAACCAAACTGACACTATTCTATAGACAAGCGGTTCTAAGGGTTCCATACAACCCAGGGGTTCCGTACAATTTGAGGGGTTTTAGAATAAAAAGGGTCGGAATGTCTAAATCGGTATCTCTCCAATTCGTTGATAAGGTATCGTCTTGGGTCGTCCCATTCGTTTTTCGTCAAGTTCTTAAATTGGTCCTATTCTGCTTTCGTCACTCATTCTAAATTCGTCACAATCGTCGGTGGCTTTCAATGTAGAATGAGTGACGAAAGCAGAATAGGGCTAATTTAAGAACTTGACGAAAAACGAATGGGACGACCCAAGACGATACCGTTGATAAACTTTCTTACAATGTGTCACTTCGCAAAAATATTTCATAGAAGCCTTTTGATACTTTTATTCTTATCGTGGCAGGATTTTATCGTTCAGGATCGTTTTATCCAAGAGAAATGTCATTTTTTTGACATTATAAATTTAAAACAGTGTCTGTCAGGATAAAGTATATAAAAGCAGCCATTAGGTTCAATTTAAATGTACCTAGGTAAAGTACTTTACGAAAAAAAAAAACTTTTTTTATATAAAATACAGATTCTGCGAAAGAGAAACCAAAACGTATGCATCATTTCTCTTTAATCTTTACAATTGTAGTATTGGCGCAATGACTATAATGTTGTATACAATAAAATGTAGTGTAGACACTAGCTAAAACATAAGAAAACGCTGCTATAGCTAAACGCTTAACCTGGCAAGATTTCATAAGCAACAAATCATTTGGACCAACCATTTCAAAATATACTTTGGTACAGAAATTTGAAACTGATGGCACCTCATAAGATAAGGCATGACTATGACTATATTTATATACAATAAGTATTATTACGCACCATATACAGGGTGTTTGGTACATCGTTTGCCAAATTTAAACGGCAGATAGGTTGAGTCATTTGCTATCTTCTCAGGCCTAGAAATTTTTTATTTGGTGCAAAACATTTTTTTCACTTCTATGACAGTTTTTCGTAAATTTCAAATTTTTCCTTGCGTAGTAGTAAAAAAAACCATGGCCATTTTTGTTTTTCTAGGCATGAGTAGATAGCAAATGACTCAACCTATCTGCCGTTTTAATTTGGCAAACGATGTACCAAACACCCTATTTATTTAACACGTTCATTGCCACCCAGCCGAACAAGACGTTCGCGCCAGGCCACAACAATTTCGTCATATAAAGCAGTAGTACCACGATGTCGACTATCGGGTCGTCCGGCCTAAGGGGTACCGCGAAAACCAAAATTCGAAAATTGCGGGGATCTTTCTCTTTTACCCCAATGAACGCGTAATTAGAGTGACAGAGAAAAATGCCCGCAATTTGCGAACTTCGATTTTCGCGGTTATAGGCCAGGGAACGAAATAATAAAACACCCGATATTCGGGTTTTCGGCACTGAATATGTTAATGCCAGTCCATGCAATTTAAGCCCAATCAATTAGGAATTTTACCTTAGGGTAGGTTTCTTATTAGTAATAAAGCAATATATTCCAAAACAAAAGTTAATATGACTATTCATTGATCAAGCAGAAGAAAATGCTTGTTGGTTTTCACTATTATTTTCTTTAAATAAGCCGTAGAGTAAATTTGGACTTGCGGAAACCATATAGGGCCACTTGCACCATTCACTAACCCGGGGTTAACCGGTTAAACCTGGAGTTACCGTGGTTACCAGTACAATTTGACACTGGGTTAACGGTTTAACTGGTAAGCCCCGGGTTAGTGGGATGGTGCAAATGGCGCTTAACACCGTGCGTTTGTGAAATGTCTTTTACAATAATATCAGAAGCTCGAACGTAACTAATACTTACACGCGCCTAATCACTAGAATTCGTTCAGTGGTACTGTCGTGCGAGAAAAACAATAAACAGTACAATCAGCGACAAAAATTATCTCAAGCCCACCAATAGATACGCCCCAATGAAAACGTCAGATTCTTTTGTCTATGTACAGTCGCCATCAGATATATAGGAGCGGCCAAGGTGTTCACAATATCTGAACATGCACTCTATCGCCTTGACAATAGAGGCGTGTTCAGATATTTGTGAACACCTTGGCCGCTCCTATATATCTGATGGCGACTGTACCTACTCTACGTCATAGACAAGGTGGTTATTTCAACCAGATATGATATGAAAGTTGAAGACACTTTCTTATATTTCTGCTGCTAATTATACATATTTGTTAAGTTTTCCCTTGGACGACAGAACGACATTGTGCCCTAAGCCGTATAAATAACTAACGTACTGTCTTAACAGAAGTATCTGTACGTTTTATTAAAAGTGAGCGTAAATTGGAACAGAGCAGATGAGAAGAGCCAAAAAAAAAATGATTCCTATCAAGAACTTGAATTTTAAAATATATATTTTTCAGTAAGAAAGATTTTTTATCTAATTACAAAGAGGGGGAAATGGGGCTGAAAGTATATTTCTACCCAGACGAAACCACGGGCAGAGTTTAGATTAAATACAAATATAAATACAGATATTTCTGTTAAGAATACATAATTGAGCCCCTCTTGCCAAAAAAGCTCCTATTAAAAACAATATTAATATAATAATAACTCTATGACATAAACTTAAACCGCCGATAACATATTTAATATAAACATTACATATACTTACATGCGTGTTTTATAAGGTATCGGGTATTTATTGTATCTATATTTATGGCTATTTACAACTATTTAGAAAAGCATAAAAGAGCAGTGAAGATTACAATTTTATTTGAAAGAATGCTATACAATAGATGCTTACGTAAAATTGTTATTGTATGGTGGAAAACAAGCATACGAAGCGGACACCATAGCATAGGACGCTTGCAACTCCAATGTTGCCACATGCGTGTTGCCATACCTTTGTAAGTATATCAGAATTTGCTACATCAAGAGCAATTAGCAGAATATTTATTTTTTGACATAAATATAGATACAAGGACACCACCATAACTAACCTACACATAATCGATTAAAAAATATATCAATGAGTAAATATAGCACATCACATTATTATATTACATCACATCAGTCTCCATTACTATTAAAAAAATAACCGGGCGCGGGCCCGTGCGAATATTATACTTTATCACATAAATAAAATCTAAATTACATCACTTTTGGTACAGCTATTCTATAGCGAAATGGCTCAACTTTATTGAAACTTTTTGCAGCCGACTATGATTTCTCATGGCCCTATTCAACATGACAATGGTTATCTGACATTTGACAATTTTCCGTACAAACAGCAACACTCCTGTATATCGGCGGACCTTATTACAAAAGGCGTAAGGTCCACCGATGTACAGTTAACAGTGTGGACGATGGCACATTCTTGGGTCTTATAGGGACCGGAATTACCTAATGATTTGATCTAAGTATAAAGGTAAATTGCCAAATCTTTAATTTCGTCTCCAAGCGATCATACTCTTGATCAAAAGTTTATAGATCATTTTAGTAACAATTTTATTAATTGTCATCTGACACTTTTAATTCTTCATGTATATTTCTGACTCGCTTAGAAACGATTTGTATTTATTAGGTCGATGAGCGAGTTTAGATGAATTATCATTGTCAGATGACAAATGTCACATTGGTGACATATTTGCAAAATACATAGTTACATTACACCTTTTAGGGCTGCAAAAAGCTTAATAAAGTATATTTTTGACTTAGCTGTTCCCTTAAACTCAGCGAAATCTTTTTTTGGTATAAATTGAAGCTTTGTACCAAGCGGAAATAATATTAAAATACTAACGAGCCTTCGAACGACGAAGGAATGTATCAACTTTAGACAACAAGCCAGCTTTAACAAAAACTGCGGCGAATACAACAGAATCTATAACAATTTTGAGAGAGACTATACATAAATTAAATTTCATTTGTACTTCCAGCATAGAAGTGTAAGTCTAAACACCAGGCGCCTATTTGTCTAGCTTGACAATTGTCAGCTGACAACAAGTTTCTCTTCATTTCTGGGTCGGTAAGTGACAACGGTTGGACCAGCAATGTACGGTGAATTGTCATTGTCAGGCGACAATCGTGCAATTTTGACAATATAATAAATTGTGTCATAGACAATAAAATATTGTTTAGGATATTTTTTACAATATACATTTATTTTAATGAATAAGCAGATTATGTTAGATACTTTTTAGTGTAAATTGATGTATAAGTCCCTCTACATTCCTGTAATAACCCAAGGTTAAATCTAACCTTTAAAAAAGTTACAATTAATAAAACCAGAAATATTTTCCATCAAGGAAATTACATACATGATCAACATAATAACTATAAAATGCTGCCTGACAAAGTAGAGTATAAAAATATGAATATGTTCTTTCCAAAAATATCTAACTACTACCAATTGGTATAGTCCATATTTTTATACTCTACTATTCGAAATGTCTTTAAAATTAGATCAGAATCATAAATAATATTAATAAATATTTCACCAAAAATTCCTTAGGCACTGTACAGCAAGATATATTTCTATATCTTTGAAATATATCCTAATTTAACATACATTTTATTAGGAACATGACGTTTATTCCTTTTGATATTATATTTACCATTTGACAGTTCAGCTATACCATACCCAAAAGCGAAAGCGATGTTATTTTTGGGTCTTTTTTGTTCTATAAAGTGTCACGAAATTATACAGTTTGAGTATTATTTATTTATTTGTATTGTATGAGTTAGATTTTTATAAAGCGGACCAAACTGTCAAAAGGTGTAGATTATATTTATTATATTGATTAGATAATAGTTGTGTTTCACTTGAATTCACTAGATCAAGAGTGCATTTAGTTCTCAACGCTAAGTTGCTTTATATTATTGTAGATGGCAGTGGCAGTCAGTTCATAAACAGCTTATATTATTTTATAACAAGTGTGCCCTTTGCATATAAATCTAAAGTACTGCACATGCAGTATTAAAATACTAATGTTTACCCAGGTACTGGCAGTTATATATATGAAAGTTACTCTTAATATTCCAAGTCCCTATATGACGTCACTGTAAAATTGACGTAGGGAAAGGCTTTGAGGCTTAATAACAGGATACATTTTAACAATTTGAACTGCCTATAAATATCGAGCTGCAAAAAAAATTACCATTCACTTTTGCAATTAGGTGTACCTTGTCATAGTGACAATATGAAAGTCACTAGAGACCTCATACTATTGCCACTGTGACAAGGTACAAAATGGGTCGGAATTTTTTTTTTTTTTATTGTACATGAGCTATTGATGAACTCACCGCGCCACCGGCACACCGCACAGTTTACGCTATAACGCACATCTTCCGCAGGTCGCTCTCGTCTGGGTCTAGAGTCTCTGAGTCTTTGATGACGGGCTCTTTGCCTTTGATGTCGGGTAGGTACCTGCAAAACAAGCACTCTGTTAAAACAGTGTTATTAATAATCACACTTTCAAATACATTATTTATTAATTTTATTCTTAACCGTATGGTTAAATTCTGAAGTAAATTTTTCAATTCACTTTTATGTTTAATCTACATACTTACCTATGTTTCCCCAGTGTTCCAAGATGTATTGGTCCGATTTGGGAATTTCTTTTATATTTTTAAAGGATTGGACCCATTCTCATAATGTCAGGCTATCCTAATCCCTATGGATTGTAGTCTCGAGGGAACTATTAGTGAAATGATTGTGAATAATAATACCTCTCGTAGTCCAGCCCCTGGCGCTCGTAGAACAGCAGGTAGGCGCTGGCGGGGTCGATGGGCGGGCTGGACCCGAGCTCGCGGAACATGGAGTCGTTGTAGCAGAGCCACGTGCCGCTCGGGTTGAGTGTAGGACTGTGTGCATACCTCTCGTAGTCCAGCCCCTGGCGCTCGTAGAACAGCAGGTAGGCGCTGGCGGGGTCGATGGGCGGGCTGGACCCGAGCTCGCGGAACATGGAGTCGTTGTAGCAGAGCCACGTGCCGCTCGGGTTGAGTGTAGGCCTGTGTGCATACCTCTCGTAGTCCAGCCCCTGGCGCTCGTAGAACAGCAGGTAGGCGCTGGCGGGGTCGATGGGCGGGCTGGGCCCGAGCTCGCGGCACATGGAGTCGTTGTAGCAGAGCCACGTGCCGCTCGGGTTGAGTGTAGGGCTGTGTGCATACCTCTCGTAGTCCAGCCCCTGGCGCTCGTAGAACAGCAGGTAGGCGCTGGCGGGGTCGATGGGCGGGCTGGACCCGAGCTCGCGGAACATGGAGTCGTTGTAGCAGAGCCACGTGCCGCTCGGGTTGAGTGTAGGCCTGTGTGCATACCTCTCGTAGTCCAGCCCCTGGCGCTCGT
The DNA here is from genome assembly GCF_963556715.1 of Cydia fagiglandana. NCBI lineage: Eukaryota > Metazoa > Arthropoda > Insecta > Lepidoptera > Tortricidae > Cydia > Cydia fagiglandana. Next base: position 1,083,404 of record NC_085951.1, on the reverse strand, counting down.
AGAACAGCAGGTAGGCGCTGGCGGGGTCGATGGGCGGGCTGGGCCCGAGCTCGCGGCACATGGAGTCGTTGTAGCAGAGCCACGTGCCGCTCGGGTTGAGTGTAGGGCTGTGTGCATACCTCTCGTAGTCCAGCCCCTGGCGCTCGTAGAACAGCAGGTAGGCGCTGGCGGGGTCGATGGGCGGGCTGGACCCGAGCTCGCGGAACATGGAGTCGTTGTAGCAGAGCCACGTGCCGCTCGGGTTGAGTGTAGGCCTGTGTGCATACCTCTCGTAGTCCAGCCCCTGGCGCTCGTAGAACAGCAGGTAGGCGCTGGCGGGGTCGATGGGCGGGCTGGGCCCGAGCTCGCGGCACATGGAGTCGTTGTAGCAGAGCCACGTGCCGCTCGGGTTGCGCGCGTACGCCACGTAGTGCCCGCCGCTCATCTGCCCCGAGTGGGACTGTCGACAAAATAAATAATTAGTTCAGTTCTATAAAACTTAGGGTATATGTCACGCCACGGGAATCTCACGATTTGCTGTGAGATTAGTGCGCGTGTGATCAATGCCTTTGAATATTGGGCAGACGCTGACAGTAAGGCTATAGTGTGTCAAGCTATTTCCGTCAGTAGAAAAGAGCAGCAAATTAAAAAAATGTAGGCGCGAAGAGTAATCATCGATACATTAAAATTGGTGGCCCATGAGGGGAACTAATCCTTCTCTCTCCTATACTGCCTTCTCCAACAATGATGAACAGTAATAATACTCACCACGACGGCATAGAGCCGGTACTTGAGCTGGAAAGGGTCCTGGTGCTCGGAGAGATGGTGCTGGTGGTAGTCCACCAGGTTGTCGTCGGTGACGGGGGTGGCTAGCAAACTTGTGGACTCCAATCGCTCCCGCCGTCGGACTTCGCAGGACTCTCTTCGCTTGTTGATTTTCACTCTAAACAAGAAATTATTACTTACATGTGGCTTTTCATCTCAGAAGAATCCTTATGCTTCAAGTGCGGACACTATTGTGCTATTTTATTTTCTGAAGGTCCAACAGAAATTCTGATAGAAAGAACCCTTCTCTGATAGAAAGCTACAAATGAATGACTGCTGCCGATCGTATTGTATTATCTTTTACCACTTTAGAATTTTAAGTTATGTACATCATCCAATTTCTCAAAGACGCCTGAATCAACATGGATTTTTTTTGTTAGAAAGTATACAGAATCTGACGATAGAAGAGACAACGAGGAAACTCTTCAAATATTATTAATAAATAAATTATACCAGTATTTTTATAGTAACCCTTGATAAAATCTCCCGGATTAAATCATTTGATGAAGTGGAACTTTTATGGCATTATAATTATAAACTGTTTTATTAAAAGTTATTGGTAAATAAAGTTTTGTTAAATCTTGCCTGAGTTTAGGTGGGTCTTTGCTTTTGACTGTGGGCGTGGCGGGCTCCGCCTCCTCCACTTCACTTTCAGTCTCGCTCTCGCTTTCCGAGATGGCGTCTTCCACGTCCACGAACATTGACGATCTCCGCCTGAACACATATTATAATAGGGAATATTACTCGAAACTCTGCGTAGGGGGCGCTACTACCACAATCCATCACAATATGGGGGTCTACCGCGAAACAAGAAAATAGAAATTTCGTTACCTAACCTTTTTACCACTCTTGTATATTCGACTGATAAAGAGGCAGATAACTAAATTTAGATTTCTCGTTTCCCAGTAGGCTCTTTTTTTTTATGAAATAGGAGGCAAACGAGCAGACGGATCACCTGGTGGTAAGCGATTACCGCCGCCCATGGACACCCGCAACACCAGAAGAGTTGCAACAAACAAACCGCCTTGATGCATCAATGTCATATTTTATTATCTTTGAAAACTTGTCAAAAACAGTTTACGGCACAGTATGTGCAAAAAGAATAGATAGTATAGAGGGGTCCTGTCATTGTCAATTTTGTAGTCACGGTACATTTACTGCCATCTATCGACACACGATTAAAACTTAAAATAAAATTGAAAATGTATAAAATAATCAAAATATGTTTACGGATAAATGATTCTTAATTTTTATTGTTCCCTACTGACCCATGTTCTTTCACTGATATGTGTTAAAATTGTCAAATACCAAACGGTGTCGTTAACGCCATCTAGCCGAGAATAGTAAAAAGGTAATGGCGCCATCTATTCGAGAACGACTTTTCCTTGGCCGTCCGACGCACGTTTTTTTCTTAGACTTTATTTATCTTATACGGAGTTATATATATCTCTGGTATGTGTAAGTTACTCTATGGGTTTACTAGCTAGCTTAGTGCTGCACTCAGGCGGCAGAACATCGCAGTACTACTAGTACAAATCTAGAACTACTACTAGACTAGACACTATAATCAGTACAGAACCAGAAACAGAGAGAAATAGGACATTCTCAAATGAGAACGTAGATTTTGACGGACGGTCAAGACAGCGTGAAAGTGGATACCTGTAGATGTTATTAATCTCCATATGCCTGGCTATAGTTTCTTGTGGTACTGAGGCGAGGTATGGCGATGGATCGAAGTCCTGGAAGGGGAAGTTGACCACCTTCTGTGACTTGATCCATTTGTTGTTCACGTACTGGAATCGCTTCAAGTGTACAATCTGAAAAAATAACACTGGTATTACGGTCTACAATTATAGTTTGATTAACATCCAAATGTATGGCATCCTCGATGACACACACTAATTAGCACATAAATCGGCTCCTTACACCATTAGGAGAATTAGACTATTTACTAATACTAACTCACCTAGTTTAATTATTTATTTATTTATTGATAATAATGTTTACATAACATTACAGTTAAACCAATGCGTCACGAAACTTAGACTAAAAACAATAACACTTATAACAGCAACAATTAATTATTTTGACAAGAATAATAGCACATTACATTAGCAGAGACATAGACAAATTATATTATAGTTATGTGCAAAGTGTAATGTGCTATGGTATTCTGGTTTGTGGCAAAGCAGCTGACTGTTGGCGTTGTTCATAAACTCGTCACTGGCCGATTAGCTATTAATCGTTTGTCTTTATCTCTCATTTTGACTTATGTGTTTGTAAGAAAGGGATAAAACATAGTTTAACTATAGTTCGTTTTTTTTAGCATTAGAAATAAGGTAAACAATCTTGATGTGTCTTTTAATTGAAAAACACATTTTAAAAATAAGTTAAGGCAAATATGTAACGATTATGAATCTAATACGATCATTTATATTCTTCTGCTTTCATAAGTAATAGTTACTGATTTATAAAAAGCGTTTTTCAATTAAAAGACATGTTAAGATCACTTACTTTCTTTCAAGTTCTTTGCAATGCTAAAAAAACGAACTATAAATCCAGCCCGTAAAGTTTTATGAATAAGGGGGGTATTCACGAGTGAACTTAGTGATGGGCCAAATCGAAAAATTTTCAAACCGAATAAGTCGACTCCGATTTAAACCCAAATCGGTTTGCAAACCGATTTGGCCAAGTCGATTTAACTTCTCCTTTTTAAGTATCAGTAGTTCAAACCGCTCCGTAGTCTTTGAGTTGAGGAAATTGAATTGTCAATTTTACGCTTTGTTCGATCCGATCGACAGCAAATATTTTGACTTAAGTTTTGTAATATTTTTTTAGTTTTGTTGCGCGGTAAATCACAATTTTATAATTTCTAAAGCTAAAACGGGAAAGCACTATACGAGCAAGCAGGAAAGAGCGTGCGGTCTCGTGCGATTTCGTGTCATTGCCGCAAATCGTTGAGTTAGCAAATCGACGCGGCGCAAAACTGCCAAACCGATCCAAGTATACCGCCAAATCAATCGCTTTAAGCCCATGCGAAATTGAACCTTACAACATAAACAATAAGTTTCATTTTACTTTACCTGTAGATACCAAGTTTCGACTCGACTCAATAATGGCGGCAATGTGCATGTCAACATTTTTCTTCGTGGTTTGAAATCGATTTGCATACATTTTAATCCTCAATATGTCAAATGAAAGTGACGCATCAACAAATATGAAAGGATGCGTTTAGAGTGGGTGAACGTATCTTAGGTCGATTTACGGAACACTCACGTCGATTTAGTCGACTTCAGACCTAAATCGGTTTGAACCGATTTGTGAAGTCGAATCGTAACATCGCTAAGTGAACTCACCAGTATAGGAGGCAGCCGCCATATCTGCAGCACTTTAGTGGCGGGTTGGGCTGCCCTACATCGCGCACAGTGGTAGCGCTGTTCTAAGCGTTCGTGTGACGTGAAGGCACGGAGACAGGAGGCTAGGTCCACAGGTCGGGCCGCTAAAGCGCTGCTTTCGGACACTGATGGGTGGATCACCCATGCCTACGATACAAGTGAAAAATTAACTTCATTACCATTTAGTCATTTGGTGTGTAGTCGAAATTGTGAATGAAAATGAAAATACCGTTATAGCTCTCGGAATGTTAGGATTGAAAAAATTATGCAAAATATCTTTCTTGCGATTTTTTTGGATTACAATGACAAGTTCTGCATCTTTAATAGAAGATATACCTTTTCTCTCGTAGACTGGTACCGCAGGTGTAGTGCGGTGGGGTCCCAGTCGATGGCGAGTTGTGCGCCGCGTCGGCCGCGTAGCTGACGCAGCAGGCTGAAGTCCAACCGAGTAAGCGAACCTTCACACGATTCCTATATAAAACAGTCGCGTTATAAAGATACACATACATACATACATACATATATTTCCCGGACGGCTAGGCAGTCACTATCACGGATTTCCACTTGCTACGATCCTGACATCCATCTTTTGTTATAAAGATACTGACAAATAACCATTTAAATTTGAAACAGTATCATTAAATGCTGTAAAACTTTACTAAGAAAAAACATTTTGTTCTCCATGGGGGAGAACATGGGTTTGAAGGTCTTTGATGACTTTTCGGCGGTCGAAGGCTTTTGTTTGTCAATACTATTGTGCCTCACATTATGCACTTTATTTTGATGGTACGGTTTTTTAGTCGCGGAATAAACAATTTCAGGATTTATCACTCGTTTTTCTAACACCTTCACGGCAGTAGGAGGTCGAAAGACCACATGCTATTCCGAGTTACACTAATCGCCGTAGCGATAGTGTTAAGACCATTTAAACGAAGTGCGACTGCGCCGTGACCGTCCGGATTACAAGAATCGTCGGATTAGCGAGGCTCTACCGTAGATTATATTACCTGATCTTCCCCAACTCTTGCGGTGTTCTGCCGTAGCTTGGCTCTAGCGATGGGGGAGCTGGTGTCAGGGGTGTCCGCGTCGATGTGGGGCTGTTGTGCGCACCGTTGTGGACACGCATTGTTTCCTACAAACATATTTGTTTATTATTATTTTTGTATGTGGGCTTTTTTGAGTGTCACCTATTGAGGCACCCCCTTTAAGTTCATTACTAATGACCGTTGAATCTAGAAAATTTCATGTTGTTTGGGCCGTAATTTTCTGTATCTCATATAGCTGCAATAAACAAAAAGACGTAACTACACTTGGTGCTTTTATCAAAATTACTTTTTGTGATCAATCACCAAATTTTGAAAAGTTTTCTGTTGGTTTTCATACTCATAGTGAGTTCAAGAGTTAATGCATGATTGACCAAAAAGCTTTAAGCGAGATATTTCGCTTTTAATATCGTGCGTTTAAGGTATTAACAATGTTCATAATCACTCATTCGTTTATTAACCGTTTTTGTTACAATTGGTACCCACTACTGTATGTAGCATTATGCATAATCACTAACCTCAACTCTCCTGCCTACCTTGCCGTATACTTACCTATAAGTAGTATGTAACATTTAAAATATAACTCAGTCGGCCAGGACTTCTATTTCAAAAATTTAAATTGGACTCTGTTACAAGACTAATTTGAAAATTTCTTTGAAAATCGTTTTATAGCACTAAACCTACGCCTAATTTCAAATTGCGGTTGTATTAAAATACACGCTATAGAAAATGCAGTATTTTACACATAGGCATCTCTGGTTCAATATGGAGACTGCAGTCTGGTACAGTATCTACTTATTACCTGATATATTTAATATAACTGCATGTAGTTTGTTCTTATTCCTGTCAATTGACCCTGCTCTGAGGTAACAAATAGCCATAATTATGTGAAAACAGGTTGTGTTCCTACAGATGGGTTGGGTTCAGAGCTCAACGAGGGTGCGGAGTGTAAGGATCGGAAACGCGCATGTAACTCCTTTGGAGTTGCACGCGTACATAGGCTACGGAGCTTACCATCAGGCAGGCCGTATGCTTGTTTACCACCGACGTAGAATTTAATATTTTAAATAATAACAAAAGGGCACACGCAAAAGAACTTTATTAAATACTTAAAATTTAAAATACGACACATTGTAAAATATGAAAGGAAGTTATTTGTTACATCAAAATGTTACCTTTTATATGCTGCATTTAGTTAAATTACCTATACATCTCACAATTTCAATAGCGAATGAAACGCATAATGAATTGATGAAATTACACACAAAGTAAAAAAAAAGCCCAATTGTATGTCTATGATGAGCTTCTTAACCCTTTGACCACCGAACACGTCAACTGTCGGACGCGGCTACAGCCTAATGTAATGTCAACCTTAGGTACCAACTCACACGGATCGGCATGGCGTTCAAAGAGTTAAATCGCACTTTCAAATTTTTTTTAAAAATGGAAACCATTAAACATTTTATCGATCTGCGCTTTAGTATAATCAGCGAAAGCGTCGATGTCATAAATCGCGCCGCCCGCTGGCTGCCCAGCGTTCCTCTTATTTATTTCTATCAGAGTTTCATAAAATGCCCTGTAGTGTATCCACTTGTCGTACGAACACTTGTAGTGCCTGTGGTATTTCTTGATGAATTCTTCGAACAGTTTTGGAGCTTTGCTTAAATCGATGTCTTCTGTACCGTTAGGATTCTTTTTGGCCGCGACAATTGTCACTAGTAATAAGAGGTAAAATGTTTTCATGGTGAAAGATCAGGGTGGTATGCGGTGAATTCTTTTATACAGTAATTTTATTTGGTCAACTAATCTCATTATGGTTTTTCCAATTAGAAATGGTTGAAAATAAATATTAATCAGTATTACAAGTACCGTGAAAAACTTGAATGGAAAAATAGGGCCAAGTGTATGTTATGTTGTCAAAAAATGTGGTATTTAATAGGATAGGTAATTATATTTCTCTTTTTTAGCATTAGAAAAAAAGGTAAACAATCTTGACGTGTCTTTTTATTGGAAAACACTTGTATTCATTTTAGAGTAAGTACTTAATCTGCCTATTTCTACGTAAGGATGTTAATTCAAAGAAGGGATGCAATTTATAATTTTAAGATGTTTATTTCCTTAGTTGAGAACAACCAAAGTCACAAAGCATTGTTCAGAAACACGTTATACTTTCAAACTTTTAACTCAAAGTTTTAGCTGGATTATAACCATGTAGTTGTTCCTGCTCTGCTTCGGTATAGTCGGAAAACGAGCCGATCTCAAAACGGCCACCGCCAGCGGGCACTTCTGCATTCCATCTATTAATATCCACCAGGTTTTTATAAAAAGCTTGATAATGAATCCACTTGTCGAATGGACATTTATAATGCCTGTTGTATTTCTTGATGAAATCTTCGAACAGTTGTAAGGAGTTGTTCAGATCGATGACTTCAGTGCCGTTGGGGTTGTATCTTTTAGCGGCCAGCACCACGGTCACGACCAATAACAGGAGGTAAACTGGTTTCATTGTGGAAAGTCAGCGTAGTATGAGGAGACTACTTATATAGGACGTTTTTAATTATAGTAAACATTCCGTTTATAATTTTTACGATGTGATTTGAAACGGTGTTCGACTAATATTTAATCTTTATAATATAAATCTTAGATGTAATAAGTTGGCTAAGTTGAAGCAGCAAGCAACAGGATTGGGTTGCCTTGTGGCCTGAATCGGCTTTAATGATCCGATTACTTAGTGAAACCTTGCGCCAATAAGAGCGGGAGCGCTTTCAGCTTTCCGATGCGTACGCATGCTTTCAGCTTTCCGATGCGTACTCATCTTCATACTAACGAGCGATTTCTCATATATAAAATGCGGCTCGATGCTGACAGACGTTATTCCACCCTTAAGGTCCACCGATGTACAGATAACAGATAAGAGCAAAGAGAATAGATAGTATAGAGGGCTATTGCCAAAGTAAATTTTGTAGTCACGGTACATTTACTGCCATCTATCGATACACGATTAAAACTTCAAATAAAATTGAAAATGTATAAATTAATCAAAATATGTTTACGGATAAATGATTTTTAATTTTTATTGTTCCATACTGACCCATGTTTTTTCACTGATATGTGTTAAAATTGTTAAATATCAAACGGTGTCGTCAACGCCATCTAGCCGAGAATATGCCAAAGATAATTGCGCCATCTATTCGAGAATGACTTTTTCTTGATTTCCGAGGCACGTTTTTTTCTTAGACTTTATTTATCTTATAAGGAGTTATATATATCTCTGATAAGAGTGTTGCTGTTTGTACTATCTCCACAGTTCACGCACGCTCCTCAGAGCGCCCTCTTGGGTGTGCCATCTGGTGGCCTAAATCAGTATTATTAATTGGACAATGATACTTTAAGCTTTTAAAACGAGGCTCCCGTGCATATAAGCCACTGCAGCCGCTTACAATACACACGGTCCTAACTCGTTATTACTATAAAAGACTGTTTGTTTCTTTAAAAAAAAAACTCGTATTTTTCTTCGAACTTGGCTGTACACACTACTTTTACATGTGTAAAGTAATAAGTATAATCAATTACGGATAAAGCGAAACGAAGATAAATTCTACTTTAATTTTTAGTTTTGACAGGCCACTTTAAATACGTGTATGTTATGTTCAAAATTAGCATCGGTCAAAACAAACATTTATTATGATTAAATTTTTTAGTATTCCACTAGGTTAATGTCATGACCTTGTGGAACTTGTCAATCATTATGTTTTCTTAATTATGGACGGTTGTTTGTGTAAAGTTTGCAAATTAATATGAGAAAGGTTTGGTTGGAGTTAGATTATGCGCGTCGCCGACGGAGGACGTAAAGGCGCGACTACGCCTGACTGCTAAATGCTATCCGAAACTAAACTGACGACCGGGGTTATGGCAAGAGTGAGAGAGATGGTTTGTCTTCTTTTTCTTTGTTTTATAGTGTGTACTCACCGTAGGTACATAAAGGCGCGTCGTCGCTGGGTAGAGCGCAGCCGCGGCACAGCGCGGGCCACGGACAGAGCGCACACCACGCGCCGCTGCCGGACACGAGCCGCAACGTGACCGGGAACTGTAGTGTAACTCACCGTAGGTACATAAAGGCGCGTCGTCGCTGGGTAGAGCGCAGCCGCGGCACAGCGCGGGCCACGGACAGAGCGCACACCACGCGCCGCTGCCGGACACGAGCCGCAACGTGACCGGGAACTGTAGTGTAACTCACCGTAGGTACATAAAGGCGCGTCGTCGCTGGGTAGAGCGCAGCCGCGGCACAGCGCGGGCCACGGACAGAGCGCACACCACGCGCCGCTGCCGGACACGAGCCGCAACGTGACCGGGAACTGTAGTGTAACTCACCGTAGGTACATAAAGGCGCGTCGTCGCTGGGTAGAGCGCAGCCGCGGCACAGCGCGGGCCACGGACAGAGCGCACACCACGCGCCGCTGCCGGACACGAGCCGCAACGTGACCGGGAACTGTAGTGTAACTCACCGTAGGTACATAAAGGCGCGTCGTCGCTGGGTAGAGCGCAGCCGCGGCACAGCGCGGGCCACGGACAGAGCGCACACCACGCGCCGCTGCCGGACACGAGCCGCAACGTGACCGGGAACTGTAGTGTAACTCACCGTAGGTACATAAAGGCGCGTCGTCGCTGGGTAGAGCGCAGCCGCGGCACAGCGCGGGCCACGGACAGAGCGCACACCACGCGCCGCTGCCGGACACGAGCCGCAACGTGACCGGGAACTGTAGTGTAACTCACCGTAGGTACATAAAGGCGCGTCGTCGCTGGGTAGAGCGCAGCCGCGGCACAGCGCGGGCCACGGACAGAGCGCACACCACGCGCCGCTGCCGGACACGAGCCGCAACGTGACCGGGAACTGTAGTGTAACTCACCGTAGGTACATAAAGGCGCGTCGTCGCTGGGTAGAGCGCAGCCGCGGCACAGCGCGGGCCACGGACAGAGCGCACACCACGCGCCGCTGCCGGACACGAGCCGCAACGTGACCGGGAACTGTAGTGTAACTCACCGTAGGTACATAAAGGCGCGTCGTCGCTGGGTAGAGCGCAGCCGCGGCACAGCGCGGGCCACGGACAGAGCGCACACCACGCGCCGCTGCCGGACACGAGCCGCAACGTGACCGGGAACTGTAGTGTAACTCACCGTAGGTACATAAAGGCGCGTCGTCGCTGGGTAGAGCGCAGCCGCGGCACAGCGCGGGCCACGGACAGAGCGCACACCACGCGCCGCTGCCGGACACGAGCCGCAACGTGACCGGGAACTGTAGTGTAACTCACCGTAGGTACATAAAGGCGCGTCGTCGCTGGGTAGAGCGCAGCCGCGGCACAGCGCGGGCCACGGACAGAGCGCACACCACGCGCCGCTGCCGGACACGAGCCGCAACGTGACCGGGAACTGTAGTGTAACTCACCGTAGGTACATAAAGGCGCGTCGTCGCTGGGTAGAGCGCAGCCGCGGCACAGCGCGGGCCACGGACAGAGCGCACACCACGCGCCGCTGCCGGACACGAGCCGCAACGTGACCGGGAACTGTAGTGTAACTCACCGTAGGTACATAAAGGCGCGTCGTCGCTGGGTAGAGCGCAGCCGCGGCACAGCGCGGGCCACGGACAGAGCGCACACCACGCGCCGCTGCCGGACACGAGCCGCAACGTGACCGGGAACTGTAGTGTAACTCACCGTAGGTACATAAAGGCGCGTCGTCGCTGGGTAGAGCGCAGCCGCGGCACAGCGCGGGCCACGGACAGAGCGCACACCACGCGCCGCTGCCGGACACGAGCCGCAACGTGACCGGGAACTGTAGTGTAACTCACCGTAGGTACATAAAGGCGCGTCGTCGCTGGGTAGAGCGCAGCCGCGGCACAGCGCGGGCCACGGACAGAGCGCACACCACGCGCCGCTGCCGGACACGAGCCGCAACGTGACCGGGAACTGTAGTGTAACTCACCGTAGGTACATAAAGGCGCGTCGTCGCTGGGTAGAGCGCAGCCGCGGCACAGCGCGGGCCACGGACAGAGCGCACACCACGCGCCGCTGCCGGACACGAGCCGCAACGTGACCGGGAACTGTAGTGTAACTCACCGTAGGTACATAAAGGCGCGTCGTCGCTGGGTAGAGCGCAGCCGCGGCACAGCGCGGGCCACGGACAGAGCGCACACCACGCGCCGCTGCCGGACACGAGCCGCAACGTGACCGGGAACTGTAGTGTAACTCACCGTAGGTACATAAAGGCGCGTCGTCGCTGGGTAGAGCGCAGCCGCGGCACAGCGCGGGCCACGGACAGAGCGCACACCACGCGCCGCTGCCGGACACGAGCCGCAACGTGACCGGGAACTGTAGTGTAACTCACCGTAGGTACATAAAGGCGCGTCGTCGCTGGGTAGAGCGCAGCCGCGGCACAGCGCGGGCCACGGACAGAGCGCACACCACGCGCCGCTGCCGGACACGAGCCGCAACGTGAACGGGAACTCGTAACCGAGGCTGTCGTCGCTGTGTACACAGTGAGCTATATTAAAATATTTGAACATTTTGGTATGCTAGAAACACGAATCAAGCCTAATCCTTCAAGTTATTTTAATACGGAAGATAGTTAAAAAAAACCTGTGTCATATTCACAGCTAAACCAGTCTACCAACATAACGACAAAAACTGCCACCTCGTACCGAATTTCACCCACGTTAAACCACTTGACGTTCCACAGCCTGCCATTTTAGTTCAACAACACGCCAATCATGCCATCATCATTCCCATACCTATGTACTATTCACAGTTCACACGCTGGATTTTCGACATTAAGCGTCGACTGCTAAAGAGAATTGAGCGAACGGAACCCGGTGCGGGTCTTAAACTTCAAGGTCACTTTTACTCGCAATTTTCAAATCCTATCGTACTTACCAGTCTGTGGCATGGTTGCTGGCGTCCAGCGGGCGCGCGCTCAGCAGCCGCGCGACCTGCGTCCACACCTGCGCGTACACACTGCGGCCGGACATCCCGTGCGCTACGCCCACTAATAAAGGTACACCGAATAACGCGGGTTTGCTGCGCTGAGCTGGGAGGAAGTAGGCGTCCATGCGGGTTTGTTTCCTGTACGAAAATAAATAATAAATAAAATATTATAGGACCATTTTTCACATATCAACTTAGTCCCACAGTAAGCTCACTAAGGGCCAGTTGCACCAACCACATTTGACAGACTGATCAACGTCAGTCGGCGCGCCCCAGCGCTTTACTATGAAACTTTCCATACATAAAAATTTTGCGAACTCTTTAACGACACGGACAGTTTGGTGCAACCGACCTTAAGGCTTGCGTTGTGGGTACTAAACAAAAAAAAATTATAATACATTCCTTCGTTTCGAACCCTTTAAAGTAGTTTAAAGGGTTCGAAACGAAGGAATTTATTGAATAATAAGAAGGAATTTATTGAAAGTGATTTATTGAATAATAAATCTATATTAATATTTTGTGTCTATATGCCTGTCAATTTAATTGAGAACTTAGCAATATTTACGGAATGCTTAGGGGAAATAAATGCCATTATGGAAGAGAATGCAGATACGGAAAGTGTTTATGTGCTTGGTGACTTTAACGCGCATCCGAAAGAACTATTTTATAATGAGTTAATTCAATTTTGTGCTGATCAAAACTGGTACTGTATTGACGTAGAAAGGCTGGGCGTGTCGTCAGGTACATACACTTTCGTGAGTGAAGCGCATGGTTGTAGTAGGTGGTTGGATCATTGCATCGTCACGGGATCTGCTCGGGACACCGTATTAAATGTATGGGTAAAGCAGGACGTGTACTGGTCCGACCACCTGCCGCTAGTCATTGAGTGTGATGTGGGTCATGTGCATATTAAAAATAATATAACGCAGGAGCCACTACATAGCGGTGTAATCTGGGGGGAGAGGCAAGATGCTCAGGTTGAAATGTACCATAAACTTTGTCATGAGAAACTAAAGGGGTTGCATTTCCCCCCTGAGTTGGCGTTATGCGCGAACAGGGCGTGTCGTACATTAGAACATAGATTAGTTTTGGACAAAATGTATAATGAAATAATTGATATATTAATAAAAGCAGCCGAACAGTCGAGTAAGAAAAAGAAATGTAAGAAAAAGAGAGGATATATTGCAGGGTGGAGTAGACATGTATCTTGTGCTCACAGGGAGGCTCGGCAAACGTTTTTAAGGTGGGTTGAGGCTGGGAGGCCGTCCTCAGGACCTGTCTACGAAGGCATGTGTCGGAGTAGGCGGGTCTTTAAGTCCAAGCTTAAATGGTGTCAGGACAGGCAAGAGCAGGTAAAAAGGGACATTCTCGCTATGAACCATGCTGCGAAGGACTTTAAAGGCTTCTGGAAGAATACCAAGAAACTCAACGTAGTGCCCGGAGTCCCTGTGAGCATCGGAGGCGTAGTCGATTCCAGGGACATAGCCAACAACTTCAGGGAGGTGTTCACTGTAAAGTCACCTCTTGCAAATGGCCAGGAGGCGGGGATTTTCGATGGTGAGACCATTGTGGGAGACAGTACCATTAAATTCTCTGCCAAAGATGTGGCAGGAGCCATAAAGGCCATGCAGCGCGGTAAGTCTCCGGGGCACGATGGTCTCAGCATTGAACACCTCAAATATGCTGGAGTTCATCTTCCTCGAGTGTTGGCTATGTTCTTTACGTTATGTCTGCAACATGCGTATCTGCCGGATCGTCTAATGAGAACGGTGGTTGTGCCCATTATCAAGAACAGAACGGGCGACGTGTCCGACATCACAAACTATAGGCCTATATCTTTAGCTACTGTAACCTCAAAGGTACTCGATAGCCTGCTTAATGAACAGCTTAAAAAACACGTCAAGCTGCATGACGCACAATTTGGTTTTCGAGCTGGATTATCCACGGAAACGGCAATTGTGTGTCTTAAGCGGACTATCGGATACTATAAGGACAGAAAAACACCGGTCTACGCCTGCTTCTTGGACTTGTCCAAGGCTTTTGACCTGGTTGCTTACCACCTACTGTGGGAAAAGCTAAGCCGTACTACCGTGCCAGTAGAATGTATTACCCTTTTAAAATATTGGTATGGCAACCAGGTCAACCAGGTGAGATGGGTGAACACCATGTCCGATGAGTATAGGCTTGGGTGTGGTGTCAGACAAGGGGGGTTGTCGTCGCCGATTCTGTTCAACCTTTATGTAAACCAGTTGATCGAGGAGCTCAGCAGCACGCATGTAGGATGTCATATTGACGGTGTCAGCATCAATAACATTAGCTATGCTGATGACATGGTGCTGCTGGGGCCCTCAATCAATGCAATTAGGCAACTGGTTAATAAATGTGAGAACTATGCCGAACAACATGGCCTGAGATACAACTCAAAAAAGAGTGAAGTTATGATATTTAAATCGAATAAATATAACCCTACAGTTGTACCTCCGGTAGTGTTGGGTGGCGTTCCACTAAAAGTAGCGGACCAGTTTAAATATCTGGGGCACATGGTCACGCCGGACTTGCGAGATGATGCGGATATAGAGAGGGAGAGGAGGGCCTTGTCTGTGCGAGGTAACATGATTGCTCGCAGGTTCGCTCAGTGTACGAAGGAAGTAAAAATAACATTATTTAGGGCTTATTGCCAAACCTTCTACACTGGCAGCCTGTGGGTGAGTCACACACAACGCACATACAATGCGCTCAGGGTACAGTACAATAACATATTCAGGATGCTGATGAAGCTGCCGCGACGCTGTAGTGCGTCAGGTATGTTCGCAGAGGCGCGCACTGATGGCTTCCACGCCGTCAGAAGGAAGAGAGTAGCGTCTCTGCTGAACAGAGTGCGCGGCAGCTCCAACACCATCCTGAGCATGTTCGCTGAGCGCTTGGACTGCCCCATGACAAAGCACTGGGTAGAAATCATCACTGGCCAGACAAAGTGATGATTTTTACCCAGTGTCGCTAATAATGTGTAATTTGTATTGTATGTTGTTTGTTATTTGTAAATGTTTGTAGCGTACTTAGTTTGTAAATGTATTTAATTTAATTTAATTTAATTATTTTTTTGTGAATGTAATATGGGTCCTGGTAACCTGAAATAAATGATTTTTATTTATTTTTTTATTTATTAAAGCGTTCGTGGTCAATAGACTGAGGGACAGGAGCAAATTTCGTAAATCATCGCCTCCGGGCGAAAACACCTAAAGTGGTTAAGGGCGATGTGTAATGAAACCCCGTGGACGTCAGCTGCCGCTCCGTTGGTGGGTTGAGGAATAGCAGCCACCGAAACACGTAAAAAATTTAGTCATCGCCTCCCGTTTGATACTTTGTCAGATGATAGTTTAGATTGTATCGCGGTGGAAAGACCGTCAGCCGGTCACATGAACACTGGAGAAATAGAAATAGGTTCCTGGCTCGCGCGGTCGACAACGGGTGACACCCTCCTACTTTCCTACTCCTCCATTTCTGACAAAACTTATTTGCCAGGTTATACGAATAACTCACCGATGTACCGCCACCAAATATTGTATCCTCCTCGGCGCCGGGCTCTCTTGCGTCTCGTTCATCTTGTTCATATTAGAGGGGGATGAGCCGAACTTGACCTTGCCCAGTCTCGGACTGGCCTTCAAGTTCAAGCTCTTGACGGAGAGAGTCGGTGAGCTGTTCCCGTTCTTGTCTCTCTTCGGTAGTGTTCGGTAGTCTTCGTTGTCAGAGTACTTGTAGAAGGTGTTCGGTGGGCTCTGAGACATGAGGATTTCGGACTTGGAGCGCTGGAAATTAATAGGTTAGGTTGGTTGTTTTGTTAGTATATTTACATCTTGTAAGTTAGGTATTAGATTTTTATTGGTATAAAGGACTGAATTGAATCTTTAGGTGCAGTGGATTCAGCCAGCAGAGTTGTTGATAAATCGTAACGCTACTTTCAACCATAATACGGTTGCCAAGAAATAACTTTGTTCGAGAAAGTTCGGACTATAATAAGAAGTATAAGATACTTAGGGCATATTGAAAATTCCTGGACTGGCCACTTAGAAAAAATAAGTCGTCTAATATATCAGAAGCAAGAAATTTTCAGTATGACCCACGTACAAAATTTGGACTATAAGGGACAATATCACCAATAAAACATATAAAAGTCAAAGCTACACTGGCAACGCTATTTTTCTTAAGTACTACACACAAACACAAAGAAAAAACACACGAATGATGACTACTTGATGAAAACCTACTTTACACACACTAGCCTACGTGTGATGAGTACTACTGATGATGTGATGATTTTGAAAAACTACAAATCTGCTACCTACTGAAAAGTAGAATTTAGAAAAACTAAAAATTATTCTGAAAAAGTAAAGTTAAATATGTGAAATGTGTGAGTCACTCACACAGATATCAAAATTGTTCGTCATTATGATTTCTAGTAAGTTTTAACAACTTTCTTTACTAAAATGATTTAATATAATGTGAAATTGTGAAGCTTGAATCTTGATATTGTAATGAAATAATATCAAACGTCACATTCAGTTTATGTAAAAGTGCGACGAATCTCTAAGTGCTTAAATAGAAAAAATTATGAAATAAATAATTTATTTACCATATTTTTTAAAAGATGCATGCCAAATGACTGTCTAAAATGTATATGATTTTTACTATAATTGAGTATTTGACGTAATTCCATTGTTCTAATTACCTTCTCCTGTTTAAATCTGTCACAACAATAATAAACAAACACAAATAACAAATATACAGAAACGTTAATATGTACAAATTGCATGTGTTATTGTTTTAATTAATTAAGTGTTAGACCCTTACCCTTTCATTGATATTTGGGAATATTAAGCTTTTTTATTTTAAGTGGGGATATATTTACATAAATCAGGATATGTGGGCCGGGGTGACAATACAATGTTTTAAACATGTACAATAAGACAAAATGATGAACAGAAATTTCATTTCAATTAAGAATATTAAATGCTATTTAAAAATATGATATAGTATATTATTTTAGCCACTTTCTACGCTTCTTTATATACATAGTGTATTATTTTAGCCACTGTTTTGACGCTGTATGGCGTCACACGGTAACTGCATTTTTGGTAGAAAACCTAATTACCGAATAGCGTATGGAGCTGTGCAGCACCATAATACTTCAGAATTGCAAGTACATATAATAATTTACAATTATTAATGATACCATGTTCATTTTGCCATGTTTTTCAGCTCGATTCTCGGTTCGGTATCTAACTAACTGTCAATATCAAGTAACAAGTTTCTTATGCGTGAAAGAAAGTAATATTTTGGTAAAACAACGTATCTACTTATAGATAGAAAATATGTAATAAGATACGCTGTTTTGCAGTAATCGTCACCCCGGCCCTTGTGTATCTGCATGTACTTGTGTGTGTGTGCGTGCGTGTGTGCGGGCTAACCTTGAAGCAGAAGAGTGCGGGCATGCAGAGTGAGGAAGTGTTAGGCGCGCGCGCACTCACCTCCGCCCGCGCCGTGGCCGCAGCCTCCGCGTCCGTGTACTCTGCAACACGGTCGAAACATTTACCTAAGTTACTAAACAAACCAACTGTTAACCTTTTGAACGCCACAGACGGCAATTGACGTCAACGCAAAATCGTGCCAACGACGCCAAAGACGGCATTTGATGTCGATCGTTTTGATGAAAATCTACTGAAAAACACCCCACTTTTAGGTTGGCATTATTTACATTCACAAAACTAAATTTTACCCCCGTGGCGTCAGTGGCACGGCAAATGGATGCGCCGTTTGGCGTTCAAAAGGGTAAGCGTTGACTCTAACGCCTTGACAATAGGCCCCGTGCATGAACTATAGGGGGCAGCATAGGAGTCGTCAGATTTTGGGCGCGAGGCGTAAATGTGTCGTTTATGCTTCCGATGTAGCCCATAAGATAGCAGAACCTACTATGCACAAGGAAACGTACCAACGAGAACGGTAGATGGTAGCACTTGTTTTGGCAATATACATGTGCACATATGTTTCCGGTTTAGGCCACAAGATGGCAGACCCTCCAATAAGCACGGTCCCTATAGAGGCGTGTTCAAATATTTGTGAGCACCTTGGCCGCTCAGATAAATCTATAAATCTGATGGCGACTGTACAATTACAATATTTACTTTCGTAAACCTTATTACAATGGAATAAGATCCACCGCTGGCCAGTTTGTTACCTTGCTGGTGGTCGCAGCAACACTCCTCCTCGCCGGTCTCGCGTGGGGTCTCATACGCGTACAACTCGAGCGCCGTGGCTGCGAAGATTTGCTATTCGCAACCTTATTGCAATGGAATAAGATCCACCGCTGGCCAGTTTGTTACCTTGCTGGTGGTCGCAGCAACACTCCTCCTCGCCGGTCTCGCGTGGGGTCTCATACGCGTACAACTCGAGCGCCGTGGCTGCGAAGATTTGCTATTCGCAACCTTATTGCAATGGAATAAGATCCACCGCTGGCCAGTTTGTTACCTTGCTGGTGGTCGCAGCAACACTCCTCCTCGCCGGTCTCGCGTGGGGTCTCATACGCGTACAACTCGAGCGCCGTGGCTGCGAAGATTTGCTATTCGTAACCTTATTGCAATGGAATAAGATCCACCGCTGGCCAGTTTGTTACCTTGCTGGTGGTCGCAGCAACACTCCTCCTCGCCGGTCTCGCGTGGAGTCTCATACGCGTACAACTCGAGCGCCGTGGCCGCGAAGACTTGCTATTCGTAACCTTATTACAATGGAATAAGATCCACCGCTGGCCAGTCTGTTACCTTGCTGGTGGTCGCAGCAACACTCCTCCTCGCCGGTCTCGCGTGGGGTCTCATACGCGTACAACTCGAGCGCCGTGGCCGCGAAGATTTTAGCGTTGTCATCTAATATTCGTCCTATTGTCGCGCCGTTTAACTCCACTATCATCATGCTGTTGGAAATTAATGTTTATATTAAATAGTATACTTATTACTATAACTACTATTAGTTCATTTTTGTGTGGGATATAAGATTTTGCGGAATATGAATTCTTTTATTATTTGATCTCCAATCTTGCTTTGCGCACGTAGGATATAAAAAATAGTATGATACCTTAAAAACATTTATCGGTGGCATAAATAAAGGCTGATTTAGACGGAGCGCGAACTCAGATGCGATTTTAGTTACATTGCGGACTGTTGGTTACGTCCAATTCAACCGACCGATCAAAACCCGCAATGTAATGAAACTCGCACGCCAGTTCTTGCATCGTCTAAATGAGCCCTAAGTCTACAAAAACCGGGCAAGTGCGAGTCGGACTCGCGCACGAAGGGTTCCGTACCATAATACAAAAAAAAAACAAAAAATGCAAAAAAAAACGGTCACCCATCCAAGTACTGACCACTCCCGACGTTGCTTAACTTTGGTCAAAAATCACGTTTGTTGTATGGGAGCCCCATTTAAATCTTTATTTTATTCTGTTTTTAGTATTTGTTGTTATAGCGGCAACAGAAATACATCATCTGTGAAAATTTCAACTGTCTAGCTATCACGGTTCGTGAGATACAGCCTGGTGTCAGACGGACGGACGGACGGACGGCGAAGTCTTAGTAATAGGGTCCCGTTTTACCCTTTGGGTACGGAACCCTAAAAACGACTTACGATTCTGGAGCAAGTCCACAGAGTTCTGAGAGTTTCTTCTTGAGGTCCAAGTAGGTGCCCTCCGAATTGACTAGAACGCCGTACTTGATGGGCACCGAGCCGTCCAGCAGCATTACTGTAAAACCAACAAACATTTTAGATAAATTCATTATTACCTTCAAATCAAGAGTGAACAGGCACCTTCTGGGCGAGCTCGCTCCATCTAGGCCACGTCTACGCCTCGGCTAGTCTGTGGCCATGAGTAAACCCATTCATAAAAAAAAAAAACTACTATGGGTAAAAAAAGCCTAAATATGGCCATTTGGCGGCAAAATATGTACATCAATTAATAGTTATTTACGATACAAGTGCGTAAAAGAGAAAATTCGAAACGAGTGGCGATAAATTAAAACACGACCGAAGGGAGTGTTTTAAATCGACACGAGCTGCGAATTATCTATTCGCACGTGTATCGTACAACGTTTTACAGTACATATGGCCCTTTAAACTTTTGACATCGCACGAAAAGTGCTATTTTACGCACTAGTGCGGAAAAATAGGACCATATGTACTGTAAAAGTAGTTTATGATCTTTATCTTGGCACTAGAAATGAGGATCAGCCGAGTCCTAAAAAAATTTAGGCGTCCTAACCCTTTTTCTGGGGGGTATGTGCAAGGGGTTCATTTAAAAAACAATCACATTGCACAAACTAGGCAAATGAGGTGTCATTTTTGTGTAGTTTCATGGATGCACATATTGCCGCCAAAATATGCTACTTTTCCCATGCTATACCAAGGAGCGGAATTCTCATAGCAGAAATCAAATGTCAAGAGGGATTGACTACTGTGTTTTATGTCTTATGGCTCTACAAATAAGATTGTGTCAGATATTTTTGCGGCCTTCGTTGTGTAACATATTATTGCAAGTGACTGTACCAGCACTTTTTTACATGCTTATTACTTGAGCGCACAGCAATTTGATCAATGAATCATAATTTATTTTTAATTTATTAAGAAACAGTCTTATAAAACAGATAAGTATATGGAGTAACATTCTTCTAGTAATAGACTTATAGTTTCCTATATGTAAATGAAATAAAAGTAACAAAACTATTATACGAGCAAACGTAAAAAAATATAACTAGACATACTCGTACGACGATGTTTCGCCTGACATGTTTAACACGATAATCTTAACAAGCAGCAAGTAATATGGTGGTAGTGTGGTGTGATAAAAATATGGTATTCAGTAAGGGCCACTTGCACCATTCGACTAACCCGGGGTTAACCGGTTAAACATTGAGTTACCATGGTTACCAGTACAATTTGACACTGGGTTAACGGTTTAACCGCTTAACCCCGGGTTAGTGGGATGGTGTAAGTGGCGCTAAGAGTAATATAGTATAATTTTACCTATAACCTGTGCCCTTAATGACTGCTCGACAGGTAAGGGCAGGCTCAGCATGTTGAACGCGTCGAAGCGAGTGGACTCCGCGGAGCAGACGTCGCAGCGCACTCTTGACTCGAGTTGTACGTAGAGTAGATGATAGTATACTGAAGTTACCTAATAGACTAGACGTAGATGTAAAATAGATCATGAGAGTATAATAGTGTTACCTATGACTTGTGCCCTTAATGACTGCTCGACAGGTAAGGGCAGGCTCAGCATGTTGAACGCGTCGAAGCGAGTGGACTCCGCGGAGCAGACGTCGCAGCGCACTCTTGACTCGAGTTGTACGTAGAGTAGATGATAGTATACTGAAGTTACCTAATAGACTAGACGTAGATGTAAAATAGATCATGAGAGAGTATAATAGTGTTACCTATGACTTGTGCCCTTAATGACTGCTCGACAGGTAAGGGCAGGCTCAGCATGTTGAACGCGTCGAAGCGAGTGGACTCCGCGGAGCAGACGTCGCAGCGCACTCTTGACTCGAGTTGTACGTAGAGTAGATGATAGTATACTGAAGTTACCTAATAGACTAGACGTAGATGTAAAATAGATCATGAGAGTATAATAGTGTTACCTATGACTTGTGCCCTTAATGACTGCTCGACAGGTAAGCGCAGGCTCAGCATGTTGAACGCGTCGAAGCGAGTGGACTCCGCGGAGCAGACGTCGCAGCGCAGTCTTGACTCGAGTTGTACGTAGAGTAGATGATAGTATACTGAAGTTACCTAATAGACTAGACGTAGATGTAAAATAGATCATGAGAGTATAATAGTGTTACCTATGACTTGTGCCCTTAATGACTGCTCGACAGGTAAGGGCAGGCTCAGCATGTTGAACGCGTCGAAGCGAGTGGACTCCGCGGAGCAGACGTCGCAGCGCACTCTTGACTTGAGTTGTCCGTAGAAGAGGTCGGTGACGATGGAGGCGTTACGCGCCGCGTACGCTGCCCACGCTTCTGCTGCTACTTCCTGCACAAGGGAAATCAATTAGGGGTTGTGTTCAAATCACGCGAGGTGTTTTCGGCTACTTTTTGACCCCCCCTCCCCCTTGTGATATTTGGTGAGGTTTTTCGCTACCCCCCTCCTTTCACACAACCTCACGTGTATTTTTTTGAAATTTTTTCATTCGACCTAATTCTAAAACTGTATTGTATATAGAAAATCTTGTTTATTTTTCTATTTTCGTTAAATAGACGCGCTATTTTGAAGTGCGGAGTGAAGATTTATGTTTAACGAAACCGAGAAAAAGTATCTACTGATATGGTAGGTGTTTTTTTCATAGTTTAGTTCACTGTAGAAAAATACACGTGAGGTTTCCTTATACCCCCTCCCCCAACGACATCTATTGTGATTGTTTCGTGATCTCCCCACCCCCTATCGAACCTCGCGTGATTTGTGCACAAGCCCTAAGGGCCAGTTGCAACAACCACATTTGACGGACTGATCGACGTCAACCGGCGCGCCCCAGCGCTTTACTATGAAACTTTCCATACATACAAATTTTGCGTACTCTTTAACGACTCGAACAGTTTGGTGCAACCGACCCTAAGTATTTTTCTTCCTCGCGTTATCCCGGCATTTTGCCACGGCTTTTGGGCTCGGCCTGGGGTGCGATTTTTTTTATTATTTGCGATTGACAACTAATTCCAAGAATTGACGCTCTAGTTTTTAGGAAAGCGACTGCCATCTGACCTTCCAACCAAAACTAGACCTTAAGTCATACTCGTAAGTTATTTATTAGTAAAACCAATTTACACGTTATATATTGGGATTACTTCATTTTCCTCACGATGTTTTCCTTCACCGAAAAGTAACTGGTAAATATAAAATATTTCGTACATAAGTTCCGAAAAACTCATTGGTACGAGCCGGGGTTCTTCAGTCGCACGCTCTTACCGCTAGGCCACCAGCGCTTCAGAGGGAAATCAATAAGTCAAAATATTCGCAAGAAAATCGCGCGCATGTATGGACACGCACCAGCGCACGCGCAGGGGAGCCACACGACTACACCTGCAGTGGTACGGTACCTGGTCCGGTCTGCCGTCGCTGTCTCTAATCGGCAGCGGTTTAGCCGCCGCCCTGTTCAGGTCTTCATGCAGCGTGTCTAGCAGCCACGCCAGCACGGGCGTAGCCAGGTTTTAGTATCGGGGGGGTTCAAGAACCCTTATATAAGAAAAATATTAGAGATGTGAAAAATAAAAATATATTCTGAACTTTTCGGGGGGGGGGGGGTTGAACCCCCAAAACCCTCCCCCTGGCTGCGCCCGTGCACGCCAGTAACTCCTGCGCATCGTACTGTTCGCATTGCGTGCGCGTATGTATGGACACGCATCAGCGCACGCGCCGGGGAGCCACACAACCACACCTGCAGTGGCACAGTACCTGGTCTGGTCTGCCGTCGCTGTCTCTAATCGGCAGTGGTTTAGCCGCCGCCCTGTTCAGGTCTTCATGCAGCGTGTCTAGCAGCCACGCTAGCAACTCCTGCGCGTCGTGCTGCCCGCCGCCGGCGAGCGCGCGCGCATGCCGCGACACGCACCAGCGCACGCGCAGGGGGGCTACAGAGCGCGCGCTGCACGACCATACCTATGGTAAAAGAAATATTTATTTTGTTTTTTAACAACCTCCTAGCCAGTAGTGACCCTACCTACGAAGCAGGAGGTTCCGGGTTCGAAACCCGGTAAGGGCATTTATTTGTGTGTTCATTAAGAATGAATTAGAGATGTTACCTAAGTATTTATTAGACAAAGGTTCCGTGAGACACAGACATATTAAATGCATTTGCTTCCTAGTTTTATAGATGGCGGCACCATCTCTCTCGCTATATAGAAGGTGCCAGCTCGTACCGCTCGCCCTTTAAGAATTTGTCAAAGGCGCCTAGCACGAATAGCCAAAGATTGCATACACTCGAGAATTAGGGATGGGTATCGCCAGGGCCGCTCCGCTCCCATATTAGTGCATCCACACCAGTTTCCTTCTGTGGAGAAACACTGTGGAACAGTAAGGCCCAGTTGTACCAACCACTTTAAACAGACTGGTTAACTCACATTTATAGACGGGTCTAATACCTTTATTTACCGTTAAGGTTAGCCGCGACCACGACCTTTGTAGAAACGGCAGTAAATAAATGTACCTAATTGAATAAATTTCGCGTTAGACCTGTCTATACAAGTGAGTTAATATGTGTTCAAAACGCGAACGCTTTAAATATTAGACTGGTTAACGTCAAACAGCAGTGAAGTATGAAATTTCCGATTCAAAAGAATTTAACGAACGCTTTAACTGTGACACACGGTTTGGTGCAACCAACCCTAAGGATCGGTTGCACTTTTTAATTTCTATTCTTTTTTGCCTAGCTGTATGTAATTTCTTGTTATGGATATGATCTGTCAGCATTCTTCAACCAGAAATGTTACTTAAAACACTTTATCTACACACATGTCATTAGTGCTCTATAATACGTTCAGAAACTGTAGGAAACAAGGCCTGTTCACTTCCTAAGAAAGTTATGTCCCCAAATAATTGCGCATGTGTGCGCCTTAAGCTTCTATGTGTGCGTTGGCCTCCGGGAAAAAGTTGCGAGTAATAAAAATAAAAACATTTTTCTACAGCAACATTGCTCCCAACTCTGATTTAAATTATCACGAATTGTATACAATATTAATCATAAAACGGGACTTAAAACGCTTAAAACTTAATTACATGCGATTAAGTTTTATAATGAATATTTGCTTCCAACTGTCTTTATCAATATTCATAAAATATATGGAGGGTAGGTACGTCTACCCACCATAATAAAAAATATATTTGTCAATGACTCTGTCCAACTGCTGTGGTTAAAGTTCATAACGAAAATTTTATTTATTAACTCTTTAAATAATACATACAACGTGTACCGCTACGTACCACTTAAGACTGTAACAGCCGTATTCATAAAAAATCTTTAAATGAGGAATGATCAGCTTATTAGCTAATCCACTGTTTAGGCTTAATAAGCCGTTGATAAGAACCATGATTTATAAACGTTTATTAGGGGCTTCTTAACTAATAAGCAGATTAGACGCGTTATGTTGGCATCTTGGCACATCATAGACAAAAATATGGCTGAACATTAATTTAAAAAAAAAGTTTGACAGCAGCACTAGCGGCCAATCGTAATATCATGAAAAAGTTGATTTACTATTTTGACTAATTTTCGGAATTATCTCATATTAAAATAGCTTCTGTGCCACAAAAATAAACAAAGATTGCTGCATGGCCGGTAATTTTATAAAACTTGGTAAGTAACTACGTTTACAGACAAGTATCCTATACAGCAATAAGTAATAATATGAGGTCACTGCAATGTTGATATACCTATCTCTTATTGCTTTTAGTTTCAATATTATGTGGAATGGAGTCGAAAGAAGTGGGGTTCTAGCCGAAGTGCATAATTAGCGAAAAGAAGAAGTCGAAGCCAGATACCGTACCAGGCCTCCAGTCGCCTCCGCAAGAAGAACCATTGAATAATGGTTCATGAGTTCACACTAATTTATTCTGGTTGCGGCAGAAATTCACAACGGGTCAACAAAACCAAGGTCCATTCAAACTCACTAAATCAGGTATGAACAATGTCCTATACTTTCTTGTTTACCTCATACCTGCAGTGTTTAGAGTTAGACCAAGAAAAGTCTGCAGCGATTTTGATGATAACTCTAGGTACAGTTCAAATTTTGGGCATGACCATCTATTTATAATATATTATAGACATAGGTAACTACATAAAATGTTGTATCTGAACGTGTTAACAATGACACTTGCATTGACAGCTTTGACATTATTTAAAGGTTATAAAACTTATAAATTTGGTAAATCTATCCGTGCTTTGTGGAGCTTGGTGTATTTGTTTAAAATTATGCATACCTACCTAATATAGGTATTATATTTCTTAACCATACAATGGAACCAAATGATAATTATATGTACAAGTGATGTTTTATTGTAACAAGCCTTTGTATCGCGAGTTTACTTGTAGGTGCAACTTTTGTTAGTAATAATTTTGTAATGCTATTTATGCATGGAACAATGCAATGGTTATTATACTCGGCCACCTAGCCAACCTACTTACTACGGGGAAGGATGGTTCACAAATTAGGCAGTATTTAAATAACTGTGTACCTGCTGATTAAAAATAAGATGTTTTCTGCGTACAGTTGGTTATAATTAAGTTGGCTAATCTATATCTCATCAGACAGTTTGGACATCTATTCCAGAGAGTTTGCAAGGTCAATGTACAATGATATCATATTATAGTACCTAATAGGTAATGAATGAAGTCATATTGATCTCTGTCTATAGCTTCAAATGATACTTAGTTTACCATAACTACATCATAAGCTAAAAATTAAAGAAAATTGTTGAATACAAAAATACTTTTATTCAAATTATTGCATCTTTTCAGATCCTGAAAGTACCATCTTTAGCCACTGTTACTGTTGAATAACTCCAGGCTTTGGAAGAAAAGCTGTGGCCTGCGAACAGCTGTGAATATTGGTCGGAGAAGTGTAACTGACTCCGTACACTGCAAGTCCCAGCAGGAAATCAGCAAGAAACCTAAAAGAAAAAAAAAACATCAAAATGGAAACCTTGATTTAGGTTGAAGTAATAAAATTGTTCTAATTTAATTGGTGTTTTATTTTACTACTTAAATATATTTTTTGACTTGTTAAGGTTTGTACAATTGTTATTAATGATGTACAGTCACCTGCAATAATATGTTACACGACAAAGGCCCATAAGAGCATGTCACATTTTTGCTGCCTTCGAAGAGTAACATATTATTGGAGGCGACTGTATCTATATTGAAATACTCAAAATTCCATTTTTCTTATTACAATGCAATAAAATCTTAAATGTATCTAGACATATCAGATGGCAGTCTAATAGGGATGTTTCCTGTACTTAAAATAAATTATGTCACACCATACCATGCATAAAATAAAACACCAGATTATTATTAGAAAATAAATGTTCATATAAATTCCATAAATAGCAAATCATTTTGAGAGTTCTAAAAAGGAAACTAAAAGGAAAGTAGGGCCCTATTTTGCACATATTTATGATTTTCATGTGTTTGCAATATTGTTCTAATGAAAGTGTACAATTTTTATAAAGTAGATATTCATAGGTACATGCTATGTACCTAGTTCAAAGAAGTTCAAAAATAATATTGGTAATTAATGGTTCTTATGTAGAATAAAATTAAAAGGTATTTTTTAATACCAGACAATGACAAGACAAGTTTAGTGCTGCCCATCTGATATTAAGCACTGGAGCCTACAGGCAACTAGCGGAGTTACAAATAGCCAACAGTGCATTTTTGGGAGCACTGGAAACCTGAGCGTCAAGAACAGGTAGGTATAGAATCCAACCTGGATAACTATACTGAATAATTAGTTGACATAAATGAAACTTTCATTCTATGAAGTTCAGCTTACGTCAACTAATTATTGATAACATGATGGTGACTATAATTTAATGCAATATTTTTACCTGGAGGCCAAATCGTTATGCTCAAAGCCAATATTGAGCAAACTGCTTATGCAATGACTGCATATACCGGTGACTTCTTCAGATTTTTCATTACTTTATCAGACTGACAGAGTGCACACTTCTTTTACCTGTAAATAAGTTGATACTTTTAATTAGTGCCTACTTACCTGTGATATTTATTATTAAACACAGTTGTTTAAATATGTCTATAAAACAAGTTAACTGTAGTAAATATTATGATCTCATTAGGTATAATGGTAAGTTATTCAATAGCAAACTATGAACGAGATTGATGTACTCTTACAGGGTCTATAATATTATATAGGTAGGTATAAATGTGCGCCAGAAATTCAATTGAATTTAAGTTTGCGAAATGCGAACACCCTGATCTTAAATTAATAAATAGAACGCTCTAATATTACTTGCCAAGCCAAACTTGGTTTCGAAAATTAAATGCGATTGTATGGCGCGCAATGAAGCTGGCCGCCATAGATTTAAGTGAATCTGAGGGTTTACCTATTTCTCCAAACGCCTAATAGCTGTGAGGGAGGAACTAGCTCCGTTTATGATGCATTTTTCCGACTACGCGATCATAGAATTCTGTTGCCATCGATATTTTGGTTAAACGAAAATCACCATACACAAAATCACATAAACAACTTATAAAAAACGGGATATTTAGGTTTCGCGCCATTTTCGTACTATATCCAGATATCTAATACGTAATTAATTGCACATATTCAAGTTATTTTTCATTCACATTTGGAATTTTAACCAAAACGTACTCTTTCCTCTTGCTCTTGTGACTCTTGCCAAAATCAGCTGTTTTGTGACCGCCATCTTGTAAAATAGCAGATAATAAACAGATAAAGAAGGGTCCTCGGCTCCGTAACTTTCCGAGGATTTAATAAAGAGATGATCAACTGTTTAGCGCTAAAAAGTGTTTATGAATCACGTTTTGTGACATCCGGTTATCAGCAACTGATGATCAATGCTCTAACTGTTTATGAATACGGCTGTAAGTCTGTACCTACATGGATTACAGCAATGCACATAGAAAATGTGCTAAATGCGGAGCAACGGCTGTTGAAGCAGCCAGAGTGAAATTTACAACTTTAGTGGGTTCAGGAGGAACCGAGTCATAACGCATCTGGAAAGCGTATTAATTAACCGTGAAGAAATGTATGAATACAAGTTGGAAATCTGTGTAAAATGCCGTGTGTAAAGTGTAGTGTATCTGTGTGTAAAGTGTAATAGGTAGGCATGCCTAATGTTATTTGTATAAAAGGTACTGAAAACTTTGTGAATGCGCTTTATTAATGTCTATTTTTTTATTAAGTTGCCAGTTGCCACTTTTCAGTGTATATTTTTATATGTAAAACATTTTTTAATAAATAATATATATAATGTTATAAACATAAACATGCCTTTTATTTAAATCAATTGATAATACCACAAACAAGGGGTAATATTTGCATCTTGCATATATTTCGTGATATGAAGATAACAAATATGTTTATCAACAGAATTACTACCTACCAATACCCGCCAGGCTAAACCGGTTCTCAACTTTAGTTCCATTGGTACACAAAGACGGCGCCACTAGTATAAACGTATAAACGGTTGGGGACATTTTTTTGTATGGAGTTACCGTTCTTCTCCTAGTGAGTATTATATTCTTTGGTAGGAAATGACAAGCTTTATTACAACCAATTTTACTATGAGAACTTTCTTATCTGTGGTAGTAGGAAAATTTGTACTTTAATGTACATAACGTTATAGATTTTTGTAGGTTATGAGTTTAAATTTCAGTCAGAACAGCAGTCAAAACTCAACTAGGTCTCTATTCTAGTATCCATAGATATTAAAACAGTTATCGATACGAAACGTCAATTTAGTATGTTTTTTAAATATAAACCGCACGACATTTGATCTCGAGTGACATGAGAATAGGGACTTCATTCTTTTGTCTAGAATTTAAAAAAAAGTAAGGATGTGTGACATGCGTGAAAAAAATTTTCATTCACCACCATTTGACGTACAGTTTATCTTTTAGTTATTTTTAAGTATGTGTTTAGATAAAGTAGTGTATGTAACTGTACATAATTAGGCATTAAAACACTCGTGTGATCCTATTAAGAAACTCACTAACGTTCGTTTCTTAAACCCACACTCGTATTTTAATGCCTCTCATTATGTAGCAGTCACATAAACTATACTATAACTCACCTCTTTACACAATTCTCCATACCGCACCGCCAAAGCACCTTTCGTTCCCAGCGGATTTGCTGTGTTCACTTCATACAAATGAATGCCAGAGTTGAAGTACCGAGTCAGTGGGCCCGTGTTCCATACCTACAAATAATTAATTAAATATCACACCTTATAAAACAAAGTCCCCTGCCGCGTCTGTCTGTCTGTGTGTCTGTATGTTAGGGATAAACTTAATAAAACCGGACAAGTGCGAGTCGGACTCGCTCACCGAGGGTTCCTTACTTTTTAGTATTTGTTGTTTTAAAATATATTTTTATAATATGTATGCTAGTTTTAAGGTATTTATGTATGGGCCACTAGTTGCCTGAAATAAAGATTTTCATTCATTCATTCATTCATAGCGGCAACAGAAATTGTGAAAATTTCAACTGTCACGCTAGCTATCACGGTTCGTGAGATACAGCCTGGTGACAGACGGACGGACTGCGGAGTCTTAGTAATAGGGTCCCGTTTTACCCTTTGGGTACCGAACCCTAAAAACTACTGAACAGATTTTCATACGGTTTTTTTTTACCTATCAATAAAGTGATTCTTGAGGAAGGTTTAGGTGTATAATTTGTCAACCCGTGCGAAGCCGGAGCGGATCGCTAGTTTCATTATAAGAATAAAAGAATGATCCTTCAATCACCGCCCTTTAGGAAACCGCGCCATTTTGTTTATATAGATAACGTTTTAGTGACGTCATTTCACCGCTGTATTACGATCGCTATAATATGACGGCACTTCTATCCTAGGAAACCAGAGCTTTAAGTGTTGTTTTTAGGGTTCCGTACCCAAACACGGGACCCTATTACTAAGAGTCCTCTGTCCGTCTGTCTGTTACCAGGCTGTATCTCATGACACCAGAGACAGCAACGGAGTTGATAGCAGTCGCCGTGGCCGAATCGGCCGTGGAGTTAGTATCTCATGAACCGTGATAGCTAGACAGCTGAACTTTTCACAGATGATGTATTTCTGTTGCCGCTATAACAACAAATACTAAAAAGTACGGAACTCTCGGTGGGCGAGTTCGTCTCTCACTTGGCCGGTTTTTAGTACTTACTGACTGTAAAGCTGCATTCATATAACAAGTGTTTCCTAGATTATGGAGGCCCGTAGCTCCGGGCAGATTGGGCGGTATGAGGGTCTCTCGTCGCTCCATTGCACGGTTTCCGCCGCTCATACTGCCAAAAATTTAATAAATTTAAACCTCAAACAAAATGTAAATAAAGAAGTAAACTCATAGTATTACATCGAAATTAAGCTTAGAATAAATTTAAAAGTGGAAAAATTACTGTCTTGGGTGAGACTTGAACTCACGGCCTCTGGATCGATACTCCAGCGCTCTGCCATCTGAGCCACCAAGAGCGCAGAGCACTGGACTATCGATCCAGAGGCCGTGAGTTCAAGTCTCACCCAAGACAGTAATTTTTCCACTTTTAAATTTATTCTAAGCTTAATAGCATCGTTATAGCATAGTTCGCAGACGTTTCTGCTTGTTAAAAATTAAAATTGACATCGAAATGTTAGCAGATCCATTTTCGAAAGGCCGAGCGATCGTACGTCTCCGCTTTGCATAGGATAATACACTTTACATCCTCGAAATAAAGCTCATAATCGTACAAACCTGAGCGCCCCAATTTCCTCAGGCCACGTAAGATCCGCGTTTCTAACTTCCAGTAACAATCTTGTTCTCTCATCACAGCGGAGTTCAGCTAGCGTCCAGTTTTCATCGTCCAGGAGTACGGCGTTGGTGCCGAGCGACCAGAGGCGGACGTCCTCGCGCTGAAGCCCTAGGGCTTGGCAGAGGAATTCTGACACCTACAAGAAAAAAAAAACAAAATAAAATGTTAATGCTTTTATATGCGCTAGCTAAGTTTGAAGTTGAAACGACGGAGTTCTGTAACAAACATACAAAAAAACAAACGATCGAATCGTTAACCTCCTCTTTTTCTTGAAGTCGGTTAAAAAGTGTTTGTCTGTTTGGCCTGTTGAACTCATGACCTCATGAGGAATATTAACAGACCGAGTCTACAGCGAGGTCGTCTATGAATTGAGTCTGTTTTGTGATATTGGTATATTGGTTATACCTGTTTGACAGTGGCCAGCCTGGAGAAGGCAGCCGTGTAGGCCAGCTGCCGCTCCGGCGGCGCCGGCGGCGCGGGCGGCGCCATGGGCACACTCGAATACATGGACACTCCACCAACCGCAGATACAGAGTTCATTCCTGTCAAATATACATTATTCAGGCTTAAAACGAAGCGTTTTCGTGGCAATGACCGTACTGTATGGGCGTGAAACAGCTTGCTTCTTCACCTTCAGATGTCAAACAATGATTTTGTTAGGCTGGTTTTAGTGTCACGCGGACCGTCCGAGCGAATCGCTCCGCACCGCCAAATTGTATAAGAAAGCTGTCCGCGCGGATCCGTCAGCTTTACTCTGTAACGCTCCCTGAACTTAATACATATTGGCCCGGTGCGGAGCGATCCGCACGGACGGTCCGCGTGACACTAAAACCAGCCTTACACAGTGAGACTTCTGTATCCTAAGAAATATACAGGATGTTTGGTACATCGTTTGCCAAATTAAAATGGCAGATAGGTTGAGACATTTGCTATCCTCTCATGCCTAGAAAAACAAAATTGGCCATGATTTTTTTTACTACTATGCAACTAAAAATTTGAAATTTACGAAAAACTGGCATAGAAATGAAAAAAAAATGTGCATCTAATTCAAAATTTCTAGGCCTGAGAAGATAGCAAATGACTCAACCTATCTGCCGTTTAAATTTGGCAAACGAAGTACCAAACCCCCTGTATAATATTCTGTGATATTGGATAGAAATTCGAAAAATATCTAATAACAATTGGTTTTACTTACTTTGCGGTACTGCAACGTGCCGTAATATCTTCAGGTTGAGAGGATACAGTTCTAGCTCCACGTCTGAGTTGGGTGGTCGAATTACCTAAAAATTAAAGCTTTACACAGTTATCATAATTATATATGTATAAACTTAAATTAGTTTGACTAATATAAAACGTAATATATTTATTTATTTATTTATGTTAGGAGAACCAACAGCTATAAAATTTACAATAGACAACAAGATTAAAACAGGAAGCCAATTACAGGAACTCACAGGTAGTTACAAAGTATTAAATTTTAAACTAATGCTAGTTATATTAGTTTAGTGAAGTAAAAGGAAAGAAGCATTTTTGGCTAAATGTTTTTTTGTCAGTAAAATTGTAAGACCAGTCATAATTAAGATTTGTCGTTTGTGATTTATATAAAATGTTTATAAGAATAGTAGAGCCCGTTCTTTAGAAGATTCTTAAGCTTTCTTACACTGATGTACTTTATGGAATCCATGGGTACTTCCGCGCCACCACACTAACTTGAAGTCCCTCCCTCAATAGGCCCAGTCACGGATCGTCCATCGCTAGCGTACTAACCTGCCTAGGTAAAGGTTCTGCCCCGCCGTACCACAGCGCCAACGCACGCCATAGTGCGTCGGGGACCAGCTCGAAGTCTCTGTGTTGAGCCAGAGTAACGTCCTTGCGGAGGTGCCCGCCCTCGCCAGTCAGCGTTCGGACCTGACAATATCAATAGTTATTTGTTTCACTCGGTCCGTTTCAACCGCTCGTGCTAATATTGATACCCGAGCAAGCGAAAGATTCCAAAATTGAACCACGAGCGTAGCGAGTGGTCCGAAAAATGGAATTTTGAGCGTTGTGAGGGTTTCAAAGCATGAGGGTTAAACAACATTTGCCCCCGAGTAAAACACAATATTTTTCACCACACCAAACCGAAGCAAATATAAAATATCAAACAAAATCAAATCCAAATTAATATTATTAAATATTTATCATCCAAAATCATCATTTAAAAGTCAATTCTACCAGCAATCATAAGAAAACAACTAAAAATTTGCATTTGTTTACTTTGTCTCACATGTGAATAAAATGCAACTTTACTATCAGTTTTTGAAGTGCAAAGTAAGCCTTTCCGAACTGGTGTGGTAAAAAATAAATTAGTAAATTTGACCATTCATGCATATCATATCAGTGTCAAGAGGTGTTCTGGCGACGAATAGTTATAGACCCGAACCACGTGTTTAAGTGACCACATCTGAATCCACCTGCGGAG
The DNA here is from genome assembly GCF_963556715.1 of Cydia fagiglandana. Taxonomy (NCBI): domain Eukaryota; kingdom Metazoa; phylum Arthropoda; class Insecta; order Lepidoptera; family Tortricidae; genus Cydia; species Cydia fagiglandana. Next base: position 1,049,156 of record NC_085951.1, on the reverse strand, counting down.
TGGCGGCTGACATTCACGAGGGTTCGTTACATCACCCTTAAATTTACGAGTTATCGTATTTTGGTCATAAAATCAGTAGTTGCATCGTGGAGCAAGGTTATATAAATCTATGGCAGTACCTTGAGTGGGTTAGGAGCCAGCAACCTCCTGTTGTCAATAGGGCCGGGTGCCCTGGGTCGGGCGCCAGCGCTGCCGACGCCGCTGCTGGCCGAGCCCAGGGATGCTGTGTCGGCGCGCCATAATAGCGATCCCATTGATTCTGCACAGTTAACACACGTGACGTTGAACATCTAAATTTACTATAACAATGACCAGTAAATATAGTAAACTTAACAAATATCTTTCTATTACTTATGTCCTTAGTTTTAATGGACTCGGCAGGCCAGGCTCAGTCTAGTGTCAGAGTCAATGTGAAAAATTTGTAAAACAATGTTTTATGCGAAAATTTTTTTTTATATTTTTAGTAGATAATTTGGCTTGCCACAGGCTGTGTCAACCACAACAGACAATTAATTATTTTATCAGAGATTTTAAGGGTCAGTTGCACCAAACCACCTGTCACCGTTAAATCATTCGCTAAATTTTATTGTATGGGAAGTACCATAGTTCACTGCTAATAAGTGACGTTGATCAGTCCGCTAAATGTGGGTGGTGCGACCGGCCCTAACTGTACATGATACTAGTAGCCCGGTGATCATCACTCACCTGTACTAGTGGTGGTGAAGGACTCGTCGCATATGACGTCGTCGGGCCTGGCGCGGCAGCAGGGCCCGTCGCCCGCCGTATGGGCGGCCCAGGCGCCCCACCACTCGGCGGCGACGAGGTACCAGAACTGCCCCACGGAGTAGCCCCGCTGGACGGAGCGCCGGAGCCAGCCCAGTACTGTGGAACAAATCAATCATTGTTAAACCCCTTATTCATAAAACTTTACGGGCCCGATTAAGTTAAATTACAAATACATAAGTCAACACAACAGCAAGCAACAGCGGTAAGCAGTGGTGGCCGAGTGGATATGACGTCTGATTTTCAATCCGGAGGTCGCGGGTTCAAATCCTGGCTCGTACCGATGAGTTTTTCGGAACTTATGTACGGAAATATCATTTGATATTTACCACTAGCTTTTCGGTGAAGGAAAAACATCGTGAGGAAACCTGCATACATCTGCGAAGAAATTCAAAGGTGTATGTGAAGTCCCCGATCCGCATTCGGCTAGCGTGGGGACTATAGCCCAAGCCCTCTCGCGCACGAGAGGAGGCCTGTGCTCAGCAGTGGGACGTATAAGAGGCTGAAATGATGATGATGATAAGTCAACACGACAGGACAGATAAATACAAACGATTCATAGCTAATTCAGGCCAGTATCGTGGTTAAAGTCTGTGCGGAAAGAGAAGAGTCGTGGCAGAAACGGGAACTAACATTTTAAATTTTATATGGCAATCAAACGTTTGACTCCTGTCTTGTAAAAAGTAAACAAACTTCTGTCAATGTATATTTTTATTAACAAAAACCGCAAGTTTTATGTATAAAATATTTTCAAAACACGATAAAATCGTACCTACATAAAACCACGAAGAAAATTATATTTAACATTGTTCGGTTTTGTCAGCGGGAAGAAAACGGCTAAAAGCCGACTATCGACTTACAAAAAATCGCGGTACGTGTTTCCGCTATTCGCGGGTATTGATGTTGTATTTAAGATTAAATAATTACCTATTTAATAAGCTCCCTAAGTAACTTGTCTCCGGTACATAATCGGTAAGTATATTCATTCAAAATATATTAATTTTCATAAATATGCAGGTCATTCATGATCTTTAAAATAACTGACAAATAGTCTTGATACTTGCCATTTTATACATATTTGTATGTAATTTCTTTTTCAGGATTGTGTAAAAGTACCTACGGTATCTCGAATAAAAGACCGCTAAGTAGGTGATATGCAAGAATTCGTAATCTACGTGCCGGATTCAAGCACATCCAGTTCAGATGAAGATAGTTCTATGAGTGTCCCTGGTTGTTTTGAAGCTAGCTCAAACATAAGTGACATTGAATATTTTAATTCAGACTTCGATTACAAAGAACAAAACTTTTTCTAATAAAATATTTCTTTATTTGTAAGTTCGTTTACTAGGTTCTGAATAAAACTTTTTCTAATAAAATATTTCTTTATTTCTAGGTTCTTTTAGTTACGAAATTATATTTCATTCTTTTGACTTTTCGGCGAAGTAAATATAGTAAATATCGTGAGATGAGAGAACCGGACATATCCCAATAAGGCCTACCTACTTATGCACTATTTTTATTCATATTCATATTTATTATTAATAATGTACACATACACATTACAAGTCAAGTTTACAATGGGTGAAATATATCCCAGATAAAATTACAGTTCTATTGCCCAATTTCTACCCGATCTACCCGGTTTTAATAACTGTTGGACTGCACAGATTAGGCAGTACATAAATGAGACTCGTATCTTGTTTGGTACTAAAATTACAGGTGTATTGGGCAGATTCTTAACTAGTTTTAGCAGTTTTGTCAATTGCAGTCACTTTTTAGTATCTGAGATATAAAAACAAGTGTGTTTAAAAAAAAAACTAGTGCCTGCGCTAAATCAGAGGATTGAGTTGACGAGCCGACACCACCACCAGGCTCCGTTTAGTAAGCCGTGGTAAAAAACCGGAACAAAAGGGATTCAAGTATCATGACCTTTAGTGTCGTACTATAATCACGTGACCAGTGTTGTCAGCATAGCAAAAACCATAAAATAGCACTGGCGCGCCCTCAAATCCCACGACTCTTCTCTTTCCGCACAGACTCTATGAGTAACGCCATAAGTCAACAAAGCCAGCAGATACCCTTCATCAGATCCTAACAGGACAACGAAACCTTTTCAAGTTATCTAAATTGTGCAACAATGCAAAAAAAAGAAAAATATATTAATAAATAAAAAATCTCCTCCTTTTTAAGTCCAAATCGGTTAAATTTGACCAAATTTTCATGACGATAGTGAGAACACCAAAATAACAGTCATTGTACCTCTACAACTGTTTTTGTTCAGCATTTGAGGCTATCCAGCAGTACCTAGGGCGTCCAAACGGCCTTCGACCACTTGGTACTCCAGAGTACGCCCTCCAGACTGCGCGATCGTCCCCTATCTGGACTACAAGCCCGAGCCATCGGACTCTGGACACCCTAGGTACCGCTGGAGAGAGTGCGGAAAGACCTTAGCGAACCCGGCGCCGTCGACTGGACAGAAACGGCTTTGGACAGAGTAGCATGGCGGTCTTTGGTGTCGGAGGCCAAGATCCAGTTCGGGTCACTGCGCCACAGCAGTAAGTAAGTAATTATTTGAGGCTTTCAGTTACTTACTATTAACATATTCACTGCCCCTGACGCACATGTGCGTCCACCGTCATACAAGTTTGTTCCTAGGCCACGACCCCTGGCAGTGAATGCGTTAACACAAACTCACCTATATCCCGCTCCTGATGTTTGCACTGCGGCCGCAATCCAAGGACGATATGGCAGACTTCAAACAGTAGTTGAAGGAACGGTGCCACTAGATTATCCGCACTCTCCACGGCCCAGATCAGGAAATCTTCTTGCGTTAATGCGGTGTCTACTGCGATTAGATCCATGGTGTCTATTTTATTTTCGGTTTTGTCCTGAAAAAAATATACGGCTTCAAAAAGAATAAAATAAAATACCTACCTACTTTGACCATAGCTTTAGATGTTTATTTAGACCTATCAAGTACAAACTAGTTTGTAAATACCTGTATCTGCTTGGAAGCATCAACTCCGTCCCCCGGTCCGAGCTGAAACACGGGCTTCTTCCCATTCTTAGGCACGCTGGTCACCAGCTTGTCTCTCAAATTCAGTAACACCACCTGAAATAAAATATAATTAATTAATTAATTGTCACCATTAAATTAATATATCAACGTTGTGCGCTGAGCCTAAGCTTCTAGTTCCAGGAGTTTTGCAACTCTAGATTTGGCTAATGGTGTTGTTCCACCTGTCCAATTCTTTGTCCAATGTCTGTTTGCGTCTCACATTTTGCGTAGTGACAGAGTGAGGCGCAATGAACATTGGACCAAGAAATCGGACCTTAGATCTAACCGTCTAACGCGATGGCGTAAATTTTTATTGACAAAACCAATTTTAGAAAACTGTTAAAAATACCATAATTTTCAAGTGTTCATCAACAGTTCTAGTTCAGTAAATAGTGCTTTCTGTGTTCAAGTGCAATAGTACATTATTGTCGAGGCTCGGAAGTAGCTACTTGCAGGCTGAGGATGCGTTTTAAACGGACGACCTTGGGAGTCCGTTTAATTGAATCCGAAGCCAGCAAGTAGCCTTCCAGCCAAGTCATATATAGTGCTTTTCTCAAAAATGGTGCAAGAAATATAAATATCATAGAAATATTTTACAAAAGTAACGTTGTTACGTATATATTTTCACAGAAGAAAGCCCTTGCCGCCTTTTTATTTTTTTTTAATAAAAAAAAAGAAGTGTATTTTTCTGCCGAAAATACGCCAACCTATTTGAGACAACTAAATAGTCGCGGTACTAATCATCTGTTTGGCTGTTTAATGGGCCTGTGCCTTCATTTGATATGGCCATTTCAACTTTTAAAAAGTTTGGAACTCGACAAATAATGGAATTTATATGCAACATTGCAGTCCCAAAATCGAGACTGCAATGTTTTTAACTTTTTAATTTTTGACTGACCATAAACTAAGCGCTTCGCAACCTATTTTTTAGACGGCAAAGTCGACGTTGCCGTCCATTTTTGAGAAAAAGCATTTAAAGGCCTATAATATTTACAGATTCCCTTCGATTTCTTGAGATCATGACCACCCCATTCAGGCAAAAAAAAACTCAAATCGGCCCTACTGTCTTCGAGAAATTGTAGTGTTTCATTTCAATTGATTACTCTTAGACTATTTATTGAAAAAACCCAAAGAGTCCGACATATCTAAATCCTCCTCTTTTTTGAGTCAGTCAAAAGAAAAAAAAGTCACCTCGGGGTCAAACCCCTTGTCCCCATCATCATCAGACGGCGTCGAGGCCCTCGAGCTCTGGTTCCTCAAGTGCTCGTTGGCAACCGTGCACAGTATGTCCGCCATGTCGACTAGCTCTTTCTTGTTCAGCACGCCGTCTCTGTCTAGGTCGAAGATCTTGAAGCAGACTGAAAGGGATAGATATAAAAGCTACCTCAGGGTCAAACCCCTTGTCCCCATCATCATCAGACGGCGTCGAGGCCCTCGAGCTCTGGTTCCTCAAGTGCTCGTTGGCAACCGTGCACAGTATGTCCGCCATGTCGACTAGCTCTTTCTTGTTCAGCACGCCGTCTCTGTCTAGGTCGAAGATCTTGAAGCAGACTGAAAGAGAGATGTATTTGAGATGTTAATTATATTGGTAGTAGATGTGTGTCCTCACTTTCTTTGGACACGTTTCTCGACATGGAGATGTATCCATAGAGCGACTGGAGCTGCAGGGCAGAGTAGAAGGTACCCGAGCGCGAGGAAGGTCGCCCATGGACCAAATAAAGGCAGCAATGGACGGCCCCTTGCACGAATGCGCTAAACGCGCAGCCGTCAGGGAGGAGTGGAGGCGAGCCGTCAAACGTGTCACAAAGGGAGACTTCCAATGATGGCCACGACCGCTCTGTCAAGAGTGACCCGATCAAGAAGAAAATGTGTTTAAAATTTTATAGAAATAGGATATAATATATCCTATATTACCTGGAAAGAGATGGCGGCACGATCTTGACGCCTTTCGGAAGGATTGGGCTAATATTGCCATAGAACGAGACGCGTGGAAGAAAGAGAGGGAGGCCTATGCCCAGCAGTGGGACACAACAGGCTAACAAATAAATATAATTATATGTATATATAAATAGGTAAGGTTCGATTTAGATGTGTTGAAATGTATTTGTTTATGTAACTATTTTGTGATTTGACATTCTAAAATAAAATTTATAATCCCTAAATAGGTATTAATGATATTAAAAGTTTATTTTCATGAGCTATATTATACGCTTCAAGTAAGTACAATTCCTCTGGCGTTGGTCAATAAAACCATTCGTTCATCATACATAAATATCATAATGCTTTACGACATATTTATTTCACACCTTAATAAAAGAAGACAATACAAAAGAAAACAAAAATACAAGCAGAGGTAAACAACAGGTGGTATTATCTATTGATTAAATGTTAGTTTATTTATTTATCGATTTTCTACGAAGTCATAATATTATAATTGTTTTATCACTACTTATAAAATCATCTTTATCACTGCACTACAAGATTCAGTTTTAAATAAACATAAGTAAAAATATAATAGGTCTGTACCTATGTAAATCGTTGTACGCCGACCGATTATATATAAACTAGATAGATAACGGCTATCGATGCAAATTCAAACTTTATCTAATGATTATTGATATTGAAACTAAACGCGAGAAGTAGAGCAAGATATTATTATACCGGGTGTGGCCTGTAATATGAGCAAAAAATTAAACTGTACTCCTCATACTGACCAACATTTGTTCAGCGACTTTTAAAAATAACTTGTGGTTTGATTTTTAATACACTTTAAAGTTTATTCAAAGACGTAATGTATTGCGAATTTTGTTATGTTTAAGGCATGACAAGCAACGTCAATCACAATGATATGATATGGCGTGGCGATGGCGTCCATTGAAGATAATATTTACTTTGTATGAAAAATATAGTCTAAATTCTTCATATTTTTTAAAAATTGTTGAACAAAAGTGTCACCGTTTGAGGAGTACAATCTATGTTTTAATTATTTGCTCGTGTTACAGGCCACACCCGGTATACAGTGGAACCTCGCTAACTCGTACCTCGATAAGGCGAAATAAAATGCTATTCCCTTCCCTTCAGAACCCAAAACCTCCTTAACTCGAAATATTCAACCTCATTAAGCCGAAGTAAGCAGCTAACACGAATTTTTTAAGCGTTTAATTAACCTCTGTAACTCGAAATCTCTTTAAGACAAACAAAAACCTATAAGGACCTCGCTACGTCGTTAAGACGAAGTTTTTGGCGCTTCCCTTGAGATTCGTGCTATCGAGGAGTAGTTAGATCAGTGCCCCAAGCGCGTTAGTTCCGCGTAGCATTATTCCCGGTCGCATTTTTCCCCACTAGAGTTAGTTCCGCGTAGCGTTATTCCCGGTCGCATTTTTCCCTACTAGAGTTAGTACCGCGTAGCATTATTCCCGGTCGCATTTTTCCCCACTAGACTTAGTTCCGCGTAGCATTATTCCCGGTCGCATTTTTCCCCACTAGAGTTAGTTCCGCGTAGCATTATTCCCGGTCGCATTTTTCCCCACTAGAGTTAGTTCCGCGTAGCATTATTCCCGGTCGCATTTTTCCCCACTAGAGTTAGTTCCGCGTAGCATTATTCCCGGTCGCATTTTTCCCCACTAGCGTTAGTTTGCCATGTTCGAGTCGAAAGTGTCTTTGTGTGACGTCCGTGTCTTTGAACGGACCAATCGCGGTACGGGACTCCGCTCACCTCGTCCCGCGCGTCCCCGCATTTTTGGCATCATCGGTTTCATAAAATAATTGCTCTAAACTCGGTGTAGAGGATTCCTAGTCTATGAGTACTAACAGGACTTTTTAAAATAAACTTTTTCTACGTAATATTTATTGCAAAGGTTCACAGCATATTGGATAAGTACCTACATACAGATGAACTGTAAGCCACAATAAGCATTTAGCACTATTGCAAACTGCTATGACGTCACGTGCATTGTGCGGACACAGTTATCTAGTTTTCTACGTCTGCCGTTTGCACTTGACCATCTATTGCAGGCACAAACAGTACGTGACGATGTGACAAACACCATTCTTCATTATTTTCTACAATATAACCACTAGTTCTGGGTAGATGTAGATTAAAAAAATCGGAGAGATTATAGAGGTCTAACAATATTTGGATTATTTTTCAATGGCATAAGGGTTCAAGTCGGTATCGTCTTGGGTCGTCCCATTCGTTTTTCGTCAAGTTCTTAAATTAGTCCTATTCTGCTTTCGTCACTCATTCTACATTCGTCACAACCGTCAGTGGTTTTCAATGTAGAATGAGTGACGAAAGCAGAATAGGACTAATTTAAGAACTTGACGAAAAACGAATGGGACGACCCAAGACGATATCTTCAAGTCAAACGTTGTGCTTTAGTGCCGATACAGAAGGACTGCAATCCGACTGCAATTTGTATGGGAACTGCACGCCAACTGCAACGTCAGCGTGCAGTGCCCATACAACCTTGTTGCCTTACCTTGCTTATTTGAAAAAATAAATTGCATTATTTGGCCCCCTACAATCCGTAGGTACATGTACTTGGTAACTCTGGTTGCCAAAAGATAACGTTCTACAAGGTAGACAAACGAAAATTTGCATAGATGGCGCCAGCATAGGTTTTCCCTTTCTCTAGTTTTGTTCTATGACATTTGGCTTAAGGGGGCAGCATCCAGACCATAAAATTAAAAAAAAGAACATCGGCATCCTCAGCTGTCAAACTCGGGGGCACGATTCTTTTTTCAAATTTTACATCTGGCGGTCTAGCAGTTGCGTTCTCGCGCGCAAGTCCACTTGAAGTCGCGCTTGATGTATGGACTCGTGGTAGCCGGTCTGAACTACAATCCGTAACTCTTTGCTACAATCACAGACAAAACATCCTCTAGACTGAGCATAGTCGCGCTACCCCCTCTGCCACGAAAATGTCTTTGTGTGACGTCCGTGTCTTTGAACGGACTAATCACAGCACAGGACTTCGCTCACCTCGTCCCGCGCACCCCCGCATTTTTGGCATCATCGGTTGCAAGAAATAATTGCTCTAAACTAATAATTTAATAATAATCTAATAATTTAACAAGGGACATTTATAACTCCTGCTTCATTATACATATTTTAAATTTTATATTATTTTATAGTGTTGTATTTTATTGTATTGTATTGTATGAGTTTAAAACTTGAAATAAACAATATTATTATTATTATATAAACTCGGTCTAGAGGATTCTTAGTCTATGGCTACAATATACAATATTGTATTACGTCAATACATCTAATACGCATTAGAAATGAGAGCCAACCACAGTTTCCTCATTATTGTCTTCCGATGCGTGCTACCTTTACAGAGCACCACCTTCACCGTTAACTGCCGATACGTCAACCTTAATACCAAGGCATAAGGTAGACTTCTGATCAAAATAAAGTATTCATCTCAATCACGTGTAAGTGCATCGGTAAGGCAAGGCCGTTGTACAAAAACTAAGGTGTAAATGGATGCTTGTAACATTGCCTTGATACATTGCTAAATGAGACGATGCTTAATTGAACTTTTAAAAAAACGCTTTTTTTTTAATCAAAACTATTACTTATGAAAGCACAAGAATATAAATGATCGTGTTAGATTCATAATTGTTACATATTTGCCGTGACTTATTTTATTAACGTGTTTTTCAATTAAAAGACACATCAAGATTGTTTACATTTTTTCTAATGCTAAAAAAAACGAACTATAGAATATTTAATCATTAATAGCAAATCAAATGTATCTTAAGCCACCATCAGCTACCAGGGGTATCCATCGTTTCCAAACTTTTTGACCGGCGGGCCACGTAGGCTGTAGGCTTCCGTTTCGTTTTCTCGGGCCCGCAAGTTTGGTTATTTTTTTAGACCCAATTGGCGGGCATGGCGCGCCATGTTGCCATGATTACGGATTTTTTATAGTAACGATCCTTCGGGCCAATTGCACCATTAACTACCCAGGGTTAACCGGTTACACCTGGAGTTACCATGGTTACCAGTACAATTTGACACTGGGTTAACGGTTTAACCACGGGTTAGTGGGATGGTGCAAATGACGCTAAGACGATTAAAAATGTAGCGTAATGTCTTATGGTTTTGTCACACAGGCGCGTTTTCCGGGCGGGGAGTGAGCGAGGCGCGCCGCTTTTCATATAAAACGCTCACCCCCCCGCCCGAAAACGCGCCTGTGTGACAGAACCTTTACATACTTATAATCAAAGCGTAATTATAAAAAAAAAATAGTTTCACAGGTTTTTAATATCATGCATGATCTTCTTAACCCTGCCGGCCATCCAAGGCAAGGTCGTCCATACACGCGTGTTTTGGCGGTCAGGGCCGGGGGTCACCCGCCTATTGTCTCACCGGTGACTTATGTTACGACTATCGCTTACGCAACAACACAAACGAGGGAAGTCGCGGTTTGGCGTGGCCATTGTTTTTTCGCCATTTTGTCATTGGAAGAAAATAGGTTAAGGGGCTACCTGCGGTTTTCGTCGCTTTTTGATAAGTTTTGAATCGTATCTCCTACTTTTGCACTACAGATCCATCGGTTCTTCAATCTTTTATCTTCATTCTTGTCTACCGGATTTTGAAAGAAAAAACACTTTTTAGTAATTATCTAATTGCTGTGAAAGATCTTACATATGTACGAAATCTACTATTTTTGGGTTCGTATTTGACGTCTCGTAAAACGTGTCTAGGGATTTAATTTTAAACTCATTAACACAAAATTTATGGCCAGAAACTTTAAAAATTCACAAAAAAATCCACACCCTGTAATTATTCAAGATTACACAATAATAAAAAAATTAGAATAAATTATGGAATTTGTAGTAACAAGAGTTAAAGAACCATTACAGGGTGTGGATTTTTTAGTGAATTTTTAAAGTGACCATAATTTTTAAAGAACATGAGTTGGTTTTTTTTTTTGTATTTTTATGATAACTGTTATGACTTGGTCTATCATCCGTTTACGGCTTGACGTCGATTTCTGGGACACCCTGTATTATTTATTTAAATCTTGCTACGTCATCTATTTGCAATTAACTTTATACCTAACAACTAAATTAACTGAGACTCGCAACTTGTTTGATTAACTATTTTTGGCATAACGAGTTATGGCATGTCTAAAAAAAGTTTTACTCGTTTAAGACGAAACTGCCCTCCTAACAATAAGTGCAATAACTCATATTAAATTATCATTAAATAATATACCTTGTTCTCATATAATATATCACACAAGCGACTGAGATTTCAAAATTAGTTATTGCACTTATCGTTAGGAGTGCAGGAAACAGGAGCTGAGATTTAAATATTTTAGGTAAATATACCCGTCCCGCTCTCAAAAATCAAGGTTTTGTACTCGACTGTTTCCTCCTCCAAAACTTAACCAATCGTAACCAAATTTCGAAATCTAAATGATCATGAAATTATCTGTGTCGGACCGTTTTGCTTTTTTGGCTAATTGATATCACTTTTGAATACCACGCCTCTCATTGCGGCATAGTCAATTAAGCCATTTTGGACATTTTTGAAGGGCTCTGGTCCGGCACAGATATTAATACAATATTAATCTGTGTTGAAAAAATCATTGCCCTAGCTTCAAAATCCACGGAGGTAACAGTCGAGTACGTTTGTATGGAGAAATGACCACTCCTGTTGGCTCTTAACCCTTTACCAGGCTGACATTTCAAAAATGACAATCGAATGTGAGTCTTAAGGGGCCCACTGATTAACAGTCCGCCTGACGGTATCGGCCTGTCAGTTAGAACAAAATTTTGACAGTTCCGAACAACTGACAGGCCGATACCGTCCGGCGGACTGTTAATCAGTGGGCCCCACTCATCAAAAAAAGAACACATGTTTGAAGTGCGGTATGTGGAAAATATACAGGGTGGCTAAAAAATAAGTGCATTCCCGTTGTCAGGGAGGTTTTGGGATTAGACTGAGCAACTTTTACTATGGACTGACCCCGAAATCGCGAAAAAATAATTTATATAAAACAGATAGAAAACAGACCAGCCAAAATGTATGAAACAGCCAAATTGTTTTTTAGACCTAACATATTTGCAACAAGATTTATGAATTGTCAGTAGTCGTGTTGGCATCGACTCCGGCCTCCGCTCACGCCTCCCTGTCGTCCGGGACACTATTGTCCCGTATAAGGAAAAAAAAACTATTACTTTTAGTGTTCCGTACAAAACTTTGTTTACGGAACACTTATTTAGTACTAGGTACGAACATCACGCCAGATCTTATGTAGGGTTTCTGGTTTCTCGAACTTTTTAATTTCTCGAGGCACGGGAATTCTCGACCAAGATTTCTCGAGTTTCTCGAGTATCTCGAGAAATTTTGAAAGCTCCAAAAAACAACATGTTATTTGATTTTTTTTTTTTACAAATCAAACTCGTAGGAATCGTAGGTGAGATCAATAATCAAACATATGGTACATTTTTAGTCACCATAAATTGCACTTAATAATCAAAAATACAACAACAAAAAAACTATAGGTGCACGCGTGCGCACCGGTGATGTGTTATGCTATAGTGTATTTCTTTAGGTATTCAACAAAATGTAAACAAACCACAATATGGTATTTTATCAGGCAGCAATATTCAAGTCAATAAATTTTGTATTAAAAAACTCGATGTGACACAACTTTTAACAGAAATTTTACTACGTAATATTAATTACTCGTACTTACTCAACGTAACAATAAAGCTGTTAAAATTGTAATATTTTGCTAATAGGAATATATCGGGATTATTTGATTTATCAATAGTAATTTACTTTTGTAATATTTGTTATTACACTTATTACATGGTCCTATAATTCGTTACAATTTTTTTTAAAGCGTTTTTCAATAAAAAAGACACTACATGAATGTCATGAATATGTAGTTCAAAAGTTTCAAAACATGAAAATCGGTTAAAGCTAGAACGACAGGGGACGGATCACGGTAGTTTTTTATTTGGATGGTAATAAATGTTTTAAGTAGGTTCCTACCCTACCTGAAAATGTAAGAAAAACATTGTTCATATTTATTTAACTACCTAAAGAAATACATCATAGACACATCATGTGTTTATACGCGTGTTTTATTTTACTTATTAGTAGAGATTTATTTCTCGAGTTCTCGAGGCATTGAATATATTTTTCCCGTCTCGACTTAGGACAAATTTCTCGAGATTTCTCGCCTCGGGAATTCTCGAGCAGAAACCCTAATCTTATGAATCAATCTATAATAATGTTTGTTCTTTTTTTATTGTTTTGTGTTACCATAGGCTAGGAATCCTCAACACCGAGTTTAGAGCAATTATTTCATGCAACCGATGATGCCAAAAATGCGGGGGACGAGGTGAGCGAAGTCCCGTGCCGTGATTGGTCCGTTCAAAGACACGGATGTCACACAAAGACACTTTCGACTCGAACATGGAGTAAAATTAGCGTATGCGTGGCAGAGGGGGTAGCGCGACTATACTAAGTCTGGAGGATGTTTTGTCTGTGCGTATTACTCACGATCCCAAGATACAGAATTTGTAGTTTTAAAAGCCTCTTTTTTCATAGTTGTCTCATTTAATCTACAAACTTTTTTTGGAGCATTACAGAATTGTCGCTACCTACTAGAACTATTAGTTCAAATAATAAACACTAATTTTGCACCGTATCTCATTGCAATACAGTCTAGAATTCGCCAGCACGACAAAATTGTCACACAGACATATTTGCCGTAACGTCACTAAGCAATCAGTGACGTGGGCAGTAATTTTGTGACAAGTAAACAATCAGTAGTCTTTATTTAGGCTGTTGTACGATTGTGAACTCAAATATTGTGGCAATAAAGATTATAATAGAGATGAGTTTAAATTTACCTTTTTTTTGTCGGTAGAAATAAATGTTTATAATTTATATGCTCATTACGACATAGCAATTGACAAAGTGTTGTGTAAAGGAACATAAATACATAATAGTTGCTTTTAACTTGTGTCGCGAATGTATACAGGGTGGAACGGGGACTCCTTTAAGTAAAATGAGCCAGCTTAAGGATTTAAGGTAGTTTCCCTCCAGGGCCCGACTTATCTTTCCACCCTGTAGATTACTTTGACTGTCAGGGAGAAACAATTTCAGGTTTTGTTTATTAGGTGTGGTTGTTTGTTTAACAACATTTAAAAAAATCTTTATGTAATATTAATGACAAGAGTTTAAACTTTAATTCGTTTGTTTCCTTGTTGAGTTAGCATCAGACATAGTAAACTAAAAAGAGGGTCATAAAAGTCATAAGTAGCATACCTTGCACATGGAGTAATATCTAATCAAATGCGGACTCTTTAATCTTTAAAGGCCGCTAGACACTTAGTTCAACACGGTTGCTAAAAATATCTAGATTCCTGTTGCCAGGGAGGTTTTCGGATTATACTGGGCAACTTTTACGATGGGACCAAACTTGAAATCGCAAAAAAAAATGTACCCTCCGATAAAAAATGGACCAGCCAAAATGTATGAAACAGCCAATTTTTCGAAAAATAAAACGAGAAATTGTACAGGAAAGACCGCGGATAGTTACAATTAAATATGAAAACTAACATTTCACCCTTGGTATAAAATCGTTAAAAGTTAAGTCAGATTATTAAGTCTAAATGTCAGCAAACCTATTAGCTTAGCACCCCTGCAATACAAATGTGTATGGGCCCGATTCGGATTTTGAAATAGATATCTATTAGATATCTTTTAGACATCACCAAGATACGATAACGAGATGTTTAAGATCTAACCTGTCAAATTTGACATTTGCGCGATTCGGGAGATACTCTTGTACGATTTCCTCAGGATATGACTTAGAGATCCAATTCACATCTAATAGATAAGTATCTTACTCTATCTAACGTAAAAGTGACATCGGTTGCCCGAATTGCGCTGCAAAAGAGAACTAGTTGATATCTAAACTATAACGTATCTAGTACGTGTCGTCTCTTGTGAATATCTTGAAGTTCGAATACGGCAGTATGTGTACTTACATTTGAGCCTCTCGGTCCTGGGGCCCCTGCAGGCGGCGCTGAGCCCGCAGCAGAGCTCCTTGAAGTCCACGTGGCCGTCCCTGTTCTCGTCGAAGGCCAGGAACACCCCAGCCACGGCCGCCTTGGGCAGGGGGTGGGAGAGAAGGGGGGCGAGGCTCTCGATGTCCAGCTGGCCCGTGGGCGCGGAGTTGCGGAGCGACCAGAAGCATTTCTCTAGCTCGATTATGTCCTGAAAGATGGTCTTGGGTTAGTTTGATGTAGGCAAAGGACATGTACCACGGATTTAGGCGCCAGTGTGATACTAACTATTACTGAATCGCAATTAAAAAGGGATTGAGATAGCTGTCAATCCATATTGATTTTGACGTAAGTGTATGGAAATCTGTTATTTCTAATCCCTTTCTGATCGCGGCATGATTATAACAGTGTGGGCCGAACGTTAATTGCAATTGACCATTAACCGGTACAAATTGAACAGTAATCGGTAACGGGGCCTTACAGCTGACGGTCCAATTTGTACAGGTTAATGGTCAAGACTATTCAATTGCATTAACGTTTCGGCCAGCACTGCTAACTAAGACGTGTAGCGCAAAATATTGCAGTAGCAAAGAGCAACTTATGGAACCTGGTCCAAAATCGATTGAGAGTTAGGTCATTTTTAGGTATGTATTTTTTTGTATGTACTTAATTTTATTCTATGGATGTCAAGAATAATTCCATTGCAGGATTGAGATATTGGTATTTTAATCAGAGTCTTAGTTACTGGCAGCCACCCTTATTGCCTAGGCACAGTATTGTACAGTCACGGACTTTAATTCTTAAGCTATTTAGGGTTTACTTGGCATTGGACATTTCATACAGTTAGTATTGACAACCAAATTAGCTTGAACCTTAGATGGACCAACTAAGTCTGTGACCGTACCTAGGCAAATAGTAGAAAAATAACGAGTGCAGAAAGATAGGTACTTGTAGTCAGAGTTATTTGAGAGTCTGATCAGTAATTACTGACGTTTGCATGACGTCGGCGAGGCGTCTAGAGGCACGGCTTTCCGTCGGCATGGTTATGATATGACGTCTTTAAAGGCCAAAGGTTCAATGAGTGGTAATGTTCTCAGTTAAATCCTAACGCGTCATACATCATCATTGGCTTATATAAAAAACCCGTTATCTATGTTGCAATTCATTGAAAATCAGGGTTGGTAAATTAAATAGCTACCATAGGGAACTCTAACTTTGCCTTTTGTGCCCAACTTAGCTCAAGTAAAATATTAAAAAGCAATAATAATTTTACCAAGAAATAGCTATCCATTGAATTCACACTAAAGTCAAGCTGTGTAAAAATAGTATTTATAAAAAGAAAAACCTAAAATAACCTCCGTGCGTCACCGTCAACGCAAGCCCCTGATGACACTCCTCGGTACGGAGTCAAACATGTCGAGCGGTTTCGACTTAAAATACGTGGAGGGATCCGTTTTGTGATATTAGTTATTATTTGTGCTAATAAACATTTCTTATTCTTATTCTTAATATGTATATGCTAGGTTGTCGTGGTATGGGCATGTAATGAGGAGGGATGAATGTCATATAGGCAAAAGAATGTTAGGGATGAATGTTGATGGACGGAGAGCGTATGGTAGACCCAAAAAACGATGGATGGATTGTGTGAAAGAGGATATGAGAAAGAAAGGAGTGAGTGCTGAGGACACGAAAGACAGAGGAGAATGGAAGAGAAAAACATGTTGTGCCGACCCCACATGACGTGGGATAAGGGCAGGGAAAGAAGAATTCTTAATATAGGTATTTAATATATGTCTGTGTCTCACGGAAGTTTTGTCATTAAAATAACCTATCTTTGCCACCCATCATACCGTACAATTCCGCACAGATGTATTTTAGGCATCAATAATTACATGGTGCGTAGGTGCGCGATTTCAATTCGCTAATAAGACTAGAAATTTAGGCCACGCTCAAACACATACTAACACACTATCTGCGATTGGCTAATATAAACAAGGTCAAGCTTATATACGTAATTAAAGGATCGCCCGATAAAATAATTATGGCACAACGACTTCTATCGATTTGGAATCAATCGATAACTGTGTTTAGATCTCAATTTCAATGTGTGGCATCGATATGAAGATAATATGATAGTAGAAACGCTATTGCGTTCTGGATAAGTAGCCGCGTATTTCAGTATCATAGTATCAAATACTACAATAAATAATATAACTAAACTAATATAAGATGCGACTACGAAAAAATCGCGATATGTGAATTTGATAGCTTTGCATAAATTGCATATCTCACTGTAAGCATCATGTTTTTTTGAGATAGCTGAATTAGAGCGGTCAAATCTTACAATAAAAAAACATTGCGTGATGTAGTTCTGTATTTTTTATATATTGTTTATAGTCATTGGAGGAATGTGAGACTATGTTTTGCAAGCAAAAAAAAGTTGTGCTCCCTGCGTAATTTGCAAAAAACTACAAAAATTTCGGAGTTTTTTCAGTTTTTGCACTTTTATTAAAAAGTTATGGGTTTTTGGTCAAAACTTGCTATGTAACGTTAAAAGAACATTAAATTTGGAACAATTTAAGCCCATGTACAGCGCCGCATGTTAAATAGTTTATGAGATATGAAACTTTAAAAAAAGGGTATTTTTTTCCTTGGAATGAAATTTTTAGTTTTTCCTATATTTCAGGACAAATATCGGCACAACCGCTCATGCTATGAGATATATTGCAATAAATAAAGTTATAGCAAATTTAATTACCTTTCATTTAAGTGCAAGAAAGGGTCAATAAGTTCTACAGTTCTCTAGTTATCGTAAAAAAATGAAATTGCTATAATGAGGAAGGCAACTAATGTATTGTTTTTAAGGCATTGTCAAAATCCGTACAAAGGGCAGTACCATCGTCGAGAATGCCATCTACGATTAAGTTTTACCGGCCTTCTCGGATAGCAGCAGAGCGATGTTAGAGATCAACCATTTTTAAAATGCACTCCCCTCTTAAGCACTTCATTCATTCAGTAATGAAATCAAGATACAAACTGTAGTTTGGCTTGTTTTTAGGCTCCACTTTTTGGTCTTAGCCATTAATTGTAGTCCACGATACCGATTCTTATTTAAGAATTAGTTCTGGTTTTGATCTTGTTTTGATACGACCTTGACGATAGTTCACGGTGATTGGCGTGGTGTTGACGAAACGCACCGGAATCACGGATAGTCGTGTCAATAGATATCTAGCTGTCGCTTTTTAGTGCTCTTGGCTGTACTGTGAGTCGTGTTAATACAAGATCACGATAATATCCTGTATCGAATATAACCACAACAAATGGATACATCTGAATCAGCTACCATTACCCACTCTAAGTATACGTTTGTGTTATAATCTGCGGGTTTTAACTAGCAATATCCTATTACTAGTTAAATACTAATCAATCAGTGCGTCCTACCCGTCATGACCTACGGAGCCGAGACATGGACACTCACGGTAGGGTTGGTCCACCAGTTCAAAGTCGCTCAGCGAGCTATGGAGAGAGCTATGCTCGGAGTTTCTCTGAAGGATAAGATTCGTAACGAATATATTCGACAGAGAACCAAAGTTATCGACATAGCTCAAAGAATTAGCAAGCTGAAGTGGCAGTGGGCTGGCCATATCGCACGAAGAACCGACAACCGCTGGGATAAACGTGTTCTTGAGTGGAGACCGCGACTCGGCAAACGTAGTGTAGGACGCCCTCCGGCCAGGTGGGATGACGATCTGCGAAAGACTGCAGGCAGATGCTGGATGCGGCAAGCTGAAGACAGGGCGCTATGGCGCTCTTTAGGGGAGGGCTATGTCCAGCAGTGGACTAATATAGCCTGATGATGATGATGATGATGATCCTATTACTAAGAGTCTTAACTACATATAAAGATGTATAGATTGACAAACCAAATCGGGAATAGAAGAACTAAACGAAACACGTAGTATGTACTAGTTTTTATTCAGTAAGGTGTAATAAGTGTGTTTTAACATGATGCATGATCTGCCAAGCCGGGTAGATTGCATACATTTGTTACTTTCTAGCAATGAGATATTCTTTTAGCATAATTAGTTAATCATGTTAACATTGAGCTATATTTGGTTACGAATTACACATATAGGTACCTACTTAAATATCCAATTTGTAACTCAAAAACTTCAATATGTATTTGCCGTATTTTGTACTGACAAATGAGTCCAATTATTTTTATTTTTAATTGGTCCAGACTATAAATTCATTTGTACAGTAAAGACTGAAATAGTTATTTATAGTCACAACCCGTGGATTGACAACTCACTGAGCAGTAGCTCCACATACATTTAGCCTTAACAGCCATTGGAAAAGAATTTGCATTATTTGCAATATTCCGTGTAAATACGGTAAACCACTGAAGAAGTTATAATATACTGGTAACTCGACAAGACTGAGTCACATCCATGCCTATAGCACAAACATATACTAAGCGGGTGTAATGGTAGCTGATTCTGATGTATCAATTTGTTGTGGTTAGGATATTATCGTGATCTTGGATTAACACGACTCACAGTACACTCAAGAGCGCCAAAAAGCGACAGCTAGATATCTAATGACACAACTTCCAGTGATTCTGGTGCGTTTCGCCAACACCACGCCAATCTCCGTGAACTGTCGTCAAGGTCGTATCAAAACAAGATCAAAACCAGAACTAATTCTTAAATAAGAATCGGTATCCTGGACTACAATCAATGGCTAAGACCAATAAGTGGAGCCTAAAAGCAAGTCAATCTACAGTTTGTATCTTGATTTCATTACTGAATGAATGAAGTGCTTAAGAAGGGAGTGCATTTTAAAAATGGTTGATCTCTAACATCGCTCTGCTGCTATCCGAGAAGGCCGGTAAAAGTTAATCATAGATGGCATTCTCGACGATAGTACTGCCTTTTGTATGGATTTTGACAATGCCTTAAAACAATACATTAGTTGCCTTCCTCATTATAGCAATTTCATTTTTTTATGATAACTAGAGAACTGTAGAACTTACTGACCCTTTTTTGCACTTAAATGAAAGGTAATTAAATATGCTACAACTTTATTTATCGCAATATATCTGATAGCATGAGCGGTTGTGCCGATATTTGTCCCGAAATATAGGAAAAACTAAAAATTTCATTCTAAGGAAAAAAATACCCTTTTTTTAAAGTTCCATATCTCATGAACTTTTTAACGTGCGGCGCTATACGTGGGCTTAAATTGTTCCAAATTTAATGTTCTTTTAGCGTTACATAGCAAGTTTTGACCAAAAACCCATAGCTTTTTAATAAAAGTGCAAAAACTGAAAAAACTCCGAAATTTTTGCAGTTTTTTGAAAATTACGCAGGGAGCACAACTTTTTTTTGCTTGCAAAATATAGTTTCACATTCCTCCAAGAACTCCAAACAATATAAAAAAAAATATAGAACTACATCACGCATTGTTTTTTTAGGAGATTTTTTGATTTGACTGGTCTAAATTGTCAAACGTTAACATTTTGACTACCAGATTTACCGCATAGCTTACGGAACCGTCCATCGTCTACATGGGCTATCAAAGTCGAAGCACGATATTGTCCTAGACTTAGCACGTCTAGTAATAATAAATGAATCCATAGTCTCATAGCGAAGTCTCGACCAACACGTAGATAGAATCTCGCTGGGTGGTTGGATCGAGGGTCAGATGCAGAAAGCGGTAATTTTGGACACATCGCGTATAGTACGTCGATTCCTCACTCTGCGACCCTGACCACTGCCCTGCCCCGCTGCACACTAGGTTAGGTTTTTTATAATGTGTTTACATATTTTTTTCTAATGTTTTGTAAGTGTTTATTGTACTTTTATACTCACATTGTAAAAACTAGGGATGTAACGATACATGATTTTGCCGATACGATACCGATACCGATTATTGAAGTAAATAATCGGCGATACCGATACAGATACCGATATCAATGGCACAGTAGTTAGCTAATAGACATAACAAATAATGAATTATATGCTTATTATGCATAAAACATACAATATATTAATTAGACACTCGATTTTGTGAAGTGTGAAAAACTGTAAAACTAATAAAGATAAATGCCAAATAAAAATCAAAGAAAACATTTATTTAGGTAACCACCAAGCAATCAATGCAAAAGTAAATCCAAATCAGTAATTATAGTTCACTTTATGTAGTTTTTACCCGACTACGGCAACGCAAAAGGAGGGTTATTTGTTATGGAAACAAAGTGTATTCAAATTATTAGCAGCGTCATTCGTTTCGCACGCTTTTCAAACTGTACTATCGGCTGAATTTAAATCGGCGATGCCGATATATCGGTCTGCCGATATATCGGTCTGCCGATTATATCGGCCGATATATCGTATCGGTATCGGTATCGTTACATCCCTAGTAAAAACCCTAACCTAAGACCCAAATTAAATTAAGGAAATAATAAAATTAATAAATGAATCCATGATAATCACTATACATTATCAAACAAGGTCCCGCGCCGCGTCTGTCTGTCTGTATGCTGTATTACCTATACCTCAGGGTGAAAAAACTTGCATCTACATAAGCGTGCCAAATTTCCATTGCTTCAAACTCTTCAAAGTATCAAGGTTCACAGCATAATAGCAATGATTCGCGTTTTTGGGTACGACTACTCACGACGAGTAAATTCTTTTTGGACCCGAAAGGTGTTCCTGGCGTCCAAAAGGTTTAATAAGAGACTAGAGAGAAATTTTGAAATTTCTAGTACTTAGGTACAAAGATATATTGTGACTTTATGTGGATCAGACCAAGCCTACCTCAGGACAGTGACTCGCGGTGTGTAATCTATCCTTAAACACAGTTTAAGCCAATTAGAGAACGACTCATCGGTGCACGGCCAATTGCTTAACAGATATGACACTAAGAATACCTACGACTTCTAAAACAACAGGATTAACTGTCTGTCTGCAATAGAGTTATTTCTAGTTCAGTCTCAATCAGATACCGACTGCGACTAAAGCTCAAACTTATTTGAGAATGCCCTTTAAGAGCCCTTCAACGTGCACATTAGCGTCACTGCTAAATGATCGTGATTATTTTTAATTTAACGAAATATATTTAAAAAAACCGGGCAAGTGCGAGTCGGACTCGCGCACGAAGGGTTCCGTACCATAAGCAAAAAAAAAGGGAAAAAAATGCAAAAAGAAAACGGTCACCCATCCAAGTATATACTGAGTTACTGACCACGCCCGACGTTGCTTAACTTTGGTCAAAAATCACGTTTGCTGTATGGGAGCCCCACTTAAATCTTTATTTTATTCTGTTTTTAGTATTTGTTGTTATAGCGGCAACAGTGCCGTGTGGTTGCCGGCTTAAGAATAGCCCACTTCGTGCTTATCCGTGGATGTCGTAAAAGGCGACTTAAGGAGTAAAATGACAGTCACCTAAGTCAACTAGGGATTTCCAAGGAGGGTTAGCGTCAGGCAGGCGGCCGGTTGTAAAACTCATGCCAAATCCTTTTAGCAGCATGATTATCGGACTAAATGAGATGAGCGACAGGGCTAGGGCGTACCCCGCAGGCGACGCGCAGGGGCAGCACCCGGCTCCTGTGGGAAATGGACAAGGGTTGTCGCACCAGCCCGGGCGGGGGCGACGTAAGAAGCGAGCCCGGGAACCTAAGTATGTGAGATTGAGGTATGCCAGCTGGAATATAGGGACGATGACTGGGAAGGGGAGAGAACTTGCAGATGTAATGAAAAGACGAAGGATAAATGTAGCTTTTCTGCAAGAAACAAAGTGGAAGGGTGCGAGGGCTAGAGAGATTGGAGAGGGATATAAGTTTTACTACTGTGGGAGTGACGGCAGACGAAATGGTGTTGGGATAGCACTCGATCGCCATTTGAAACAGAATGTCACAAACGTTGACAGGAAGAGCGATAGAATCATCGCTATGAAAGTGATGTTAGAAAACGTCACACTCAATTTAATAAGTGTGTATGCCCCCCAGAGTGGATGTGACGATGTAGCGAAATAGAAGTTTTGGGAGGATTTTGACGCAGTGACCATGACTATACCAGCAAATGAGGAGATATATGTGGGAGGTGATTTTAATGGACATGTTGGAAGAATGAATGTGGGGTATGAAAGAGTGCATGGGGGTTTCGGTTTCGGAATACGTAATACGCAGGGTGAAGCATTACTACAAGCAGCTACTGCCTTGGACATGGCAATCGCCAATACCTGGTTCCAAAAAAAGGATGAACATCTGATAACCTACAAAAGTGGCAATCACACCACGCAGATCGATTATTTCCTTGTGAAGCGAAATAAGATCAACTGCATCAAAGACACAAAAATAATACCAGGAGAACACCTTACTTCACAGCACAGGCTGCTTGTAATCGATGTGAACATTAAAGTCCAGTCTCGTATGAGAACCGAAAGGCCCCCTGCAAAGATAAGATGGCATATGCTAGAGAAGAATGAATGTGCTATAAAATTTAAAGAACGTGTAATAGATAAAATGATAGAAATGAAAGGAATGGAAGGATTGAATGCAAACGAATGTTGGAACGAGATGGCAAATTGTATACGGAGAGTAGCAAAAGATGTGTTGGGAGAGTCGAAAGGGAAAGGTGTGATAGATAAGGAAACGTGGTGGTGGAATGAGGAGGTGCAGGAAGTATTAAAGAAAAAGAAGCAGGCATTTAAAGAATGGCAAAGTGTTAAAACTGGGCAGGAAATTGAGAAGGAAATAAAGAGGACAGAATATAAAGAATGTAAGAAGAAAGCAAAGCGTGCAGTTGCTATAGCCAGAACAGCAGCACAGGACCATTTGTACGAGTCTTTAGATAGTCCTAAAGGCGAAAAGCAGCTGTACCGCCTAGCCAAAGCGAGAGAAAGAAGTTCCCGGGATATGTCTCATATAAAATGTGTGAAAGATGATGCAGGTAAGGTGATTACGAAAGATGAAGCGATAAAAGAACGTTGGAAAGCCTACTTCGAAAGGTTGATGAATGAGGAAAATGAATGGAACAGGGTGCTACAGCACAGGATGATAAATCTGGGTGTAGTGAAAGAAATATGTATGGATGAAGTAAGAACGGCTGTGAGAAGTATGAAAAATGGGAAATCTGTAGGACCAGACGATATACCAGGAGAGGTATGGAAGTTACTGCGTGAGGATGGATGTAAGTGGCTGACTTTGTTCTTCAATAAGTTGTTGCATGAAGAAACCATTCCCGACGAATGGTGCGACAGTTTGATGGTGCCCATTTTTAAAAACAAAGGGGATGTACAAGAATGCAACAACTATAGAGGAATAAAGCTCATGTCACATAGCATGAAAGTATGGGAAAAAGTGATAGAGAGACGCCTGAGAGATGAGAGTGATATAACACAAAACCAGTTCGGGTTTATGCCGGGGAGAGGTACAACAGACGCCATTTTTGCACTTCGCCATCTGTGCGAAAAATACAGACATGCCAAAAAGAACCTGCATATGGTGTTTGTTGACCTCGAAAAAGTATACGACCGAGTACCCCGAGAGGTTTTGTGGTGGGCTCTGAAAGAGAAATGCGTGCCTGGGAAGTATGTAGAGCTAATCCGGTCAATGTACAACCGATGCTGTACACGCGTCCGGTCAGCTGCTGGCACCACCGACAAGTTCAGTGTCACGGTAGGCTTGCACCAGGGATCGGCTTTAAGCCCTTACCTCTTCCTGCTTGTTATGGACGCTCTGTCGTCAGACATACAGGAGGAGGCACCCTGGTGTATGCTGTTTGCCGATGACATTGTGCTTGTTGGTGAAAACGAACTCGAGGTGCAGAGCAGACTTGAGAAATGGCGGCAAAAATTGGAGAATGATGGCCTAAAGATCAGCAGATCTAAAACGGAACACATGTTCTGCGATTTTGGCGGTCTCTCCAGTTTTGCTGCCATAGAACTCGACGGCGTTACACTGCCGGTCTGCTCCGACTTTAAGTACCTCGGTTCGCTCGTACAGTGCGATGGCGATATTGACCGTGACGTGAAAAACCGGATTAGCACAGGATGGATGAAATGGCGACAGGTCACGGGAACCATTTGCGACGCCCGAATGCCTCTTCGGTTGAAGGGTAAAATTTATAAATCAGTCATAAGACCTGTCGTCATGTATGGATCAGAGTGTTGGGCCCTAAAGGTGACGGATGAAAAGAGATTGCATGTAGCGGTGATGAGAATGTTGAGATGGATGTGTGGCGTGACGAGAATGGATAGGATAAGGAATGAGTATATAAGAGGAAGCCTGAAAGTTGCACCCATAACAGAAAAAGTAAGGGCAAATCGCCTAGCGTAGTACGGGCATGTGATGCGGAGGGATGAAAGTCATGTGACGAGAAAGGTATTACGAATGAATGTGGAGGGAAGTACGAGGAAAGGAAAACCGAGGAAAAGGTGGATGGACTGTGTGAGAGATGATATGAAACGAATGCAAGTGAATGATGAAATGACGGGCGACAGAGAGGTGTGGAAGAGAAAGACTTGCTGCGCCGACCCCAAGTGAATGGGACAAGGGCAAGAGAATGATGATGAGCGGCAACAGAAATACATCATCTGTGAAAATTTCAACCGTCTAACTATCACGGCTCGTGAGATTCAGCCTGGTGACAGACAGACGGACAGACGGACGGACGGACGGACGGACAGCGAAGTCTTAGTAATAGGGTCCCGTTTTACCCTTTGGGTACGGAACCCTAAAAAAAGGGGCCGCTACGGACTGTATTGTGTATTTATATATGTACCTTTTGAATACATCAGACTAGTTTTATGTTGCTGGATTCGTCGATCTATGAACTCAAAACAAAAACGGCCGTTTTAACTTTGGACGCAACAGAGGAAATAAAGCCTACAAGAAAAAACAAAAAGATATCGCAAGCCGTGCGAATCTTGCGATACGATACAAAATATAACTAATTTATTCTACGAAAGTGGCCTCCGCGTGGGTTTTAACATTTTACCTCAATAACTTTGAAATTATATTTCTGTTTAAAATTTAGCTCGCCACGTCCCGTGGCTATACCGCTAGCTCGCTGGGAATTGTATTGGGTGTTGAGAATTGTCCTATATTGGATGATCTAATAACGCCAGATAGACATCTTTATACAACATCTATGTACAATAAGATTTATGAATTTTCAATGAACAGTGTGAAATTGTGGATGGTGATACCACCAAAATAAATTACGTGTATGCAAAAATAAATAAGTGTGACTTAAGCAATACATGTATAATGAAATTTATAACATGTCTATAAGGCTTTTAACTAGGCTAAGCCTGTATCTAGGGCATTTGCATGCTCGACTAAGACGGTTTGTAACGCACGCAAACGAACTGATTAACTTTAAATATGGTGCCGATAGCTGTCATCCCACAGATTTGTGGAGAATTAATGCTTGTCCTTACTTTTGACGCTGATTACTTCCAGGGACAACTAGTGAACTATACTATGTATCTTTAGGTATATAAATAAAAGTAAACAAACTATTTGTACATTTTCGGGTAGTTGTAACATTTATTGGTTAACCAACTAAATACAAAAGCGCCTGGATCAGTCATTGAACGACCTGACTTCAACCTACATTATTTGATCAATGTTTTCATCTACCCCCAACTGGCTTAAGGAGCCATGACGGTAGATTTTGTTTACCTTTATTTAAATAGGTAAAGATACAGACCATGGTATAAGAATATACTCCGCCTGGTACTCTCTTCCCGTCTTTTCTAGGTCACCTGACTGACACAAGCCTACGTCATCATGCGACAGCGCTATATGATAATATGCGATAGCGCTATATATAGCGGCCATGTTATTGTGACGTAGGCTTGTGTCAGTCTGGGAAGAGAAGACCATGTTTTATTAGAGTATGATAGCAAAGGATAATTATTATTATATTATTAACCGCATTTTAACTTTGACAGACTTTCGTGAATCATGAATAACGCCATAAGTACCAACTTTATGTAAGTACCGGTTTATTTATATGTTAAACACAACTTGCGAAGTGTTGATAAGGAAACCACATTCCTGAGAAACTCTTGAGTAATATCAATTAGAACGGGGGAAAATATATATTAGCGTGAGTCCAAAACGTCGTAAATGCATGAACCTTGTATGAAGATACGACATTATGTTTTTATGGCAGGAATACTATTAATAAACAAAGAATTTTACTTTCCTTTGAACGGAAAAACAACTCTAATAGAGATTAGGTTTTATCGAAGTAAAGTGTAGGTAATTTTACTATCTTTATACCTAGTACGTAGGCCTAGTTTAAATAATTGCGGTAAGAAGAATCGATGCTCGAAACTAGACAATCACGGTTGAGAGAACCAATCCTAAGGGCTAATACAGAAGGACTTCAACCCGACTACCAATTTGTATGGGAACGGCACGCCAACTCCAACGTCGGCGTGTAGATCTAATGTACCATCCGCTCCGCGATTGTTGCGCCATTTATGGTCCTAGCTTCGGCTTATAGCTGGGGCCATAACTGGCCACGCCTCATTAAACAAGCACCTATTTACCCTACGTGTTACAGTTAGCCCCCTCTGCAGAGCATGCATGGAGGCAGAGGAGACAGCCGCCCACGTCATTCTCCAATGCCCAGGAGTGGCAGAGAACCGGGCACAACACCTCGGCTCACCGGGGTCTCTCCCAGAAGTCGTCGGCAACGTCAAGGGTCTGCTAGGTTTCTTGGTAGAGTTGGGTTGGCAAGAATAGTGCCGCCAACCGATCACGCAAAATAGGCGCAATATGACATCGCGTTGCGGAAACCAAGCGCGCGAGAACCTATAACCTAGGATCCTAGCTAAATTGGTTGTTCAATACTTACGCTATAGGATTTCCAATTTACGTAGCAAGAACCCTAAATGGCATAACAATCCCGTGTGGCCCTAAAAGCTTAATACATTTTATAGCTGACAGCGGTCAGTAATGGATATTTTGGGTATCAGAATCTTGTATATGGGTAAATAATTTCACGGTTTTCACACATGTTTTCCTCTTGATTGTGGTTTTGATGTTATTTAAACAAGTCTTATGTATAATTTTGCGGTTATGGTAATCATATGTGGTTTTCCTTAAAGTTAAGGACTGATACTGAAAGGTAATGTTAGTTAAGGAAATTCGTGTTACGTAAGAAGCGTTAGTGGAGTATGCATAAGTCGTGCGATGCGACTTTCAAACCAAAAGTCGTAAGGTCGAACCCGAACTCGTATGTACAAACAGTATGTAAGGTGATGCCTTATGCCTTTTGTAATAAGCTTTAAGAACACTCAGTTAACAGTGTGGGTGATGGTACCAATACTAAGTTACTTGAAACTTATGTACGAAATACAAATTGCTTTTGTGGGGGAAAACAGTGGAATAGGCCTAATATAATATAATAATAAGGCCTACTGTTCTGTGTTGGAAAGTTATATTATTCGTAATAATGAGTGCCTGTGCCTCCTTGGTATGTGTAGTACTGTTGATATTAAATAAAAATTATCACAAAAATAATGACACAGTGGGAAATACAAATAAAGTGAGTGTAATATTGAAGGAGTTTCCCTATTATATTTGTCATATAACAACAGGGACTATAGGGTTTTCATAACCAGAATTGAGGTATTAAAATTGTTGAAACTGATGTTGTTACTAACTTAACAAATTCCCTAATACCACAAGCCTCACCAAGATCTCACAAGTTCACAACCTACTTAACCCTAAATAAAACACTTTAAAATAACAACACTTACCCTCTCCTCCAAATGTGTGACACCAGCCAAGCTTTGATAAAACGTTGGTGTGTCCAACTCCTGTACCGCATTGGCCTTCCCCGACAGCAACCATTTTGACAGCACCGTTGCGTCCTTGTGAATCAATAGCCATGAACGGAACTGCTCAAATGTCACTTTGTCGTTCGGTCCGAACAGGCTGGTAAGTATTTCAGCACTACGGTGAGCTCCGGTAAAGGGTAATGATATGTTTTCCATGTGCAAGGCACTGGCAAAGTCCCATTTGTATATGTAGGTGCCATTGTCTCCCTGATTGTTGACATATAATGTCCACAAAAATCTGAAAGAAGGGACTGTATGAGTTAATTAATTAGTTATAAATGCGAATCAACTTTTTGACTGACACAAATCTGTCCACATCATTTAAACTTTGTTGTAAAATTTCTCCTTTAAATAATGTCTTTTCTGTGTTTCAGTTTATGGTGTATATCAATACATTCAAGGCCGCAACTGTTAATTCTAATAAATAGAAACTAAGTATATTAGTAGCCTGATTTCTTGGAAACTCCAGAGACATTTTGAGTAATCCAAGAGACACTCAAAACTGTCCATCAAAAAAGTTGATTCATCCATAAATGTGTGAAGTATTCTTTGCAATCAAACCTAAGAATATAAATATGAAAGCGAATTAATTAGTCTTGTCAGCACAATAGAATATATGTAAATGTGGTGAAAAGCATTACATAATGCAGCATAAGCAAGTTAATAACTTACATAGTTAATAACCAAAACAATATGATACAATACAATTAAACACTGGAATAAACTGGTTTTCGAGTGTCAGGATGTTGATAAAGGATGAGGAAGATAGTAATGTTTATAGGGTAATACAATAAACATTAACTTAATTTATTACTTTGCAATACATTTTATTAAGCTTATGTTTATATCACTTATGTTTACAGTTTAAAGTTACGTCAATAAGTTGTTATTGACGTATAATTTGAGCTTTCTTCACGTCTTAGCAACAACACAACATTTGTAAACATTACATTGCACCACTAACAGGAAAACCAACATAAATAATGAGGTAAGATACTGATCATGGGAAAGTACAGTAAGAAAAATAGGGATAAAGGGATTCTTACTTGATTTTCTCCTCTATGTTCCCCTTAGTAAGGACCACGATCCCACACAGCAGCTCCTTAAAGGCAATTCCTCTCTTGGTGCCGCCGCAGGCCTGATACAGCCAGTCCGCGACCTCATAAGGCACTCCGTCGCTCAAAACTTCGCGAACAAACGCCTCCAAGCTCAAGGACGTCCCGTTCGCGCCGGCACATCTCTTGAACGCTTCGCGAATACGCCTCAACTCGCTATCAGACACTGCAAACAATGATACGCGATTCAAATAAACTCAATTCATCTTCGACGCACTAAACTTTGAACACCACGCATACCTCGTTTCACTGCATCCTCGTAAGATATAAAACAAGGTTTTGAGTCTTTCGCACCCATATTCGCGGGTTTTCAGCAATCATAACATTTTTAAAACGGTAATAAACACAAAGAAAGAGAAAATATTACAGCTGACAGCTCACGTCGTATGATCCGTAGCCATATTGAATATTTTTATTTTTTTTCCTCGACCACATTCCGACTGGTTTTGCGATTGGCCGATTTTGCACGTTCCGTTTCACGTTATCGAACTCTGTAAATCAATGAAAGAGCACTTTTAAGTGATTGTTATCAATACAAATAAAAATAAACAAATCTTGTTTTATAATAAAATTAATATTTAATACTTTGAGCTACCAAATCATGTACTTAAATAATTAAATCAATTTATTCCGCAGGAGGAAATTTGATAAGAAGGTGCGTTTTAGTCTGTGGCAACCAGCTGATAAATTGACAAATTTGACAACTCATCTCGCTATTGATTGATGTTTACCCAGAGTTTTGTTGTACTTGTTATTGTTTTCGTTTTATTCGCAGAAATCTAAATACTTATCTAAATCTTTCCCCATTCCGGCTACATTGTATCGCCATGAAGTTAATGAACATAGCAGAAGTTAATAAAGCTTAAGTTTCGTTTTTATTTCGTAAATTATTTAAACCTTAAATGTCCGTCTCTTTGTGCGTTTTGAGTATAGAAATAGACGAGGACCTTCCCGACATGGGCGACAGTCCTGCTGATATTGGTAAGCATTATTACAACCGTAATAAATTGTCTAAACATGAGTAACTGAAAGGGCAACAACTTTTTCTTTGTTCGCCATTAATTAACTTAAGAGAAATCATAAGTTACTTAATCTCTCTCATTTCAAACATAGATTGAGAGAATCATACCGTCTTTATTTTATGCTAGTACTAGTGCTAGCACCAAAAAAAAAAAGAATGAATACAGTTTTTATTCTTCTTATTTACTGACAAATTGTTACAGACTAGACCAGACTATATGTTACAACTTATCTACAATGAGGCAGTGAACACCAAAAACAATCTTTTGAGCAAACCTTATTAAAAAACTTTTTTCTTCTACCCTACAGAGGCTGCCAAAGAGCAGAAGAAAAAGGACCGTGGTGCACGGGAATCCAAAACCATCACAGTTGAGACATATGCCAGTGTCTTGCTTGGTCCCAATCCAGATATTGGTAATTGTTTTTACTTTTCTTTACAATTCTCAATCACTATCCTCTCAGTACTGAACATTTTTGTCCTTGTGCCTTTGCAAAACTTTATGCTGTTTGTTCTGATCACAACTTTTTCCTAAGACCTTAAATTAAAGGAAAACAAGCAAGATGTCGAAAATTTCGTGATATGTATTGTAATATTAACATTTTCTTCAGGTATACTACCAACCAGCTCCCGGCGGTCACCACCCAAAGACAGCATCATACCAGAAGATGATGACACCATCAGCTTCTTCTGCGGCAACCCTCTGGTTGAGGTCACTAAGGGGGTGCTGCATTTGTACAAGGAAAAGTGAGTATGGTAACTATTAAAGACCGAAAATTATAATGGGGTAATAACTATGTTACAAACCTTCCCCTTTTCTCAGCAACATATCTTGCAAAATACAACATTTTTTACCCTCTTCTTGTATGTTTTTGCTTTATCAGAAGATAAGTGAGACTTTTTTTTATTTGCCAGGTTAATGCTTAAAAGTCTTAAAACACCATTACAATTTTAGATATATTTTTTCTTGTTTTAAAATTATTCTTTGTATTGCACATAAACTTATGTTTATACTACATACTATAAATGTTGCTTTAGTTACTCTGTAGATGTAATGATTTGACCCCTTCCAAGCATGTTTAGTTATATACTAATTTTATTGTTATTTTTTTTTTATATATGTTCGATATTCGTAACAATATTTTTATTCACAATAAAAGTTTAACAGGCACGTAATTGTTAAAGTAAATAAAAAAAAGCCTTTTATTCTAAGCACTTTGAATAAACCTAGTTAAGTTACATATTGCATTAATTTCAAGAACAATTCTTTGATAAATTAGTTTTAAGTAATATTGTTGTGTGCATTAGACCCCTTCTGGGTGAACGCCTCCTCCATCGATATCCACTTGTCTCTGTCCTTTGCTATTTGGATCCAGTTTAGTCCCGCAGTTTTTTTAATGTCTTTGTCTCATCTTGTACATGGTTTGCCACTTTGAAGCCTCGTCTCCATAACGCGCGGCAAACCATCGAACATTGGCGCGATATGGAGACGGGGCTTGATGCTTGCCTAAAGGGCCACACCATATTGTTACCTCTGATCAGGACGATGATGGACATCAGAGGTTATTGTTTAACATTGTTAAAATAATTACTTCAGTAAAGGAGTCAAGTTCAAGTTTGGCCATATAAAACCCTTTTTTAATATGTAGTGAGCTGAAGGAAGCTCCAGAGGCCAAGATGCTGTGCCTCCTCTCCGTGCCGGGGTCGCTCGGCGCCAGCGACCTGCTGGCGTTCGCGGCGGCCTGCCAGCAGGACATCGCGCACGTCCGCGTACTGCGCGACGGCTCGCCCGACCACTACATGGCGTTACTTACGTGAGTATGCTTACGCTCTCCCATGGCACACGACATACAACTCAGCTCATTCCTCTGCTTTCATTCTCCAAACACTGCATGCTGCCTTCTGAATATCATCGCCCCATCTAGTTACAGGACGACACAATAATTATTGTTCAGAATAAAGAAATAGAAGAAAGAATAAAGAAGGCCGAGCTCCGGGTAGGCCTGGAGCGTCCGGCAGGTGCGCGCTTCCCGCAAGTATCTTAATTGCGAAGGAAGAAGGCCCGAAGCGTCCTAGAGGTGCGCGCCTTTGTCGAAGTATATTATTTGTCTTATCAGGATTCGAACCCCGGATCTCCTGCTTCGTAGGCAAGGTCACTACTGATTAGGCTAGGAGGCTCTACAAATGTGGAATACACGCCGTGATAACTTAAACAACTTAAAATGTATAAAAGGTTAATTTTCTTCCATCAGGTTCCGAAGCAACGAAGCGGCCCGCGAATTCCACAGCGCCTTCGACGGCGTCCCGTACAGCAGCCTCGAGCCCGCAGCCATATGTCGCGCGGCCTGGGTGGCGCGCGTCGCCAGCGCGCGCAGCGGGGCGCCGCCTCCCGCGCACACGGAGCTGCCGACCTGCCCCGTGTGCCTCGGTCAGTATCCACCATAGACCAACCCCGGTTTTCTGAGGTATTTACCCTCCCACCACCATCCATTATCACCAGCGCTTCCATCCAAATCCTTTGATTTTTTTGAATATTTTGAAAGTGATACGTGAAATAATAAAACTTTTTGAAGTGAAAACTTCTTTAGCGGCGCTGTGCACTTTTTGTGATGGGGAAAAAATGTTAAACTCGCGACAGGTCACGTGACCGACAGATAGAAAATTCGTAAGACGGACACGTGACCTGATCGAAAAACTGTTACAATGTCATTGAGTTTTCACTTCTGCCGGCACTCCCGGAGTGCAACCCATTGTTTTTTTTACAGAGCGTATGGACGAAAGCGTAGCCGGCGTGCTAAGCGTGCAGTGCGCGCACGCCTTCCACGCGGACTGCCTGGTGAGATGGCGAGATGCTTCCTGCCCTGTCTGCCGCTGCGCACAGACCCCGGAACCCAGAGGTCACGCCACTTGTGCTATGTGCGAGGAGGAACAGGACTCTTCTGCTTTAGGTAAGTTTATTGGGGCGCTCGTCGCCCCGCTACGCGCTGGCGTCCAGACCGCAGCCTTGAGATCAGTTGCACGAAAGCATCTGCTAATTCTTTATTTTTGTGGTTTATTAGTATTCTGAGTGTGATAGCGGGTATACTCGATAGTCGCTATGTGCAGAACTGGTCGAAACCTGCACCGTTACTTAGGTTCTTATGTAATGTAGTTCATATCTAATAAGTAATAATAATAGGATGGATCGCTAGGTGGTTGGATCAAGGGTCAGATGCAGAAGGCGGTGATCTTGGACAGGGCGCGGATAGTCCGCCGGTTCCTCTCTGCGGCCCTGACCACCGGCAGCTTGGGCCCTGCCCCGCTGCTGGCGGCACCCTAGGTTAGGTTTTTTATAATGTGTTTATACTTATTGTTGTTTTTTATGTGTTTTTGTATTTTACTTTTATATTCATGTTATAAATGACCTAGCCTAAGAAGAAAAATAAATAAATAAGAAATAGTAATAAGTTAAGTACTAACATAGTCCTTATTACAAGTTCCTGCATGTACATGTTTCGACTAACCTGTTATGGATTTCTGTGGTCCGAAATAATTTCTTTTTTTTATAGAGGCTTCCGTAGATACCCCATCTATCATGTCACCGTTAAAACGTTCGCAAAATTTTATTGTATGGGAAGTTTCATATTAGGTCATTGCTGATCAGATCAATGTATCAATATGACCTTATTCGGCCAATACTTAACATCATCAATTGATCACTTTTTATACCTACTCGTATATTTTTGCCAAATGTTCAACCTAATCTCAAAGTTTCCTAAGGAGGGGCATTTGTTTACGATTTTGTGCTATATACCTCTGAAGTACTCTGAACTCTTTCTAATACAGTGGTATGATTTGCAGAAGAGGGCCTAGAGGAGGGTCGCGAGCACAGCGGCATTTTCGAAGGTCAGCCGGACGGCGAGGGCGGCTCGCTGTGGATCTGTCTCATCTGTGGAAACGTCGGCTGTGGAAGGTTTGTCAAAAATAGAAAATAAAAACTATACCCGTTTTATTTCAACAATTGTAATGGGGTTGGCCGGTGGAAATTTTAAGCAGATGGCGCCATCATAGCTTGCCCTGTCAATCCCTATAGAATTGTGTCAAAATTTTGTTTTTTTAATACCCTGGATGCCAGCCCTTTAAGCCAAATCTCATAGAAAAAGGGGCAAGCTATGATGGCGCCATCTATGCAAACCTTTGACAGTTGCCAACCCCATTACACTTGTTAAACTTTCCCTATTATTACTGATAGAGTTTTTAAGAGTAAGTTTGGGTTTGCCAGCCATATCAGAGCTCACGTTTGTAATTAGCCAGGGTCGCCATTGCCGATTACTGCAGCAGGACTAATCGAGTTATTGTTATACATACATATACTACTATCTTCAATCAATCAATACTTTATTTCCAAGAATCTCTATATGTGAGGTCCCACGGGTAAAGGTACCTTATGGTGGTTGGCGCTTACGCTATTATTAACACCGCCCCAATATTATTGCGGCGCTATGCGACGTAAGCGCCAGCCGCCATAAGGTACCTTTTGCCGTGAAACGTCACATATATGTATCTATTTTTATTTAGTAACTAATTTGGTGTTGGTAGAGTGTTATGTCAGCTTCAAGCCAATAAATGGCAGGAAACGGCGCAGGATCGGGAAAAGTGGCATGCTCTCGTTTCGAAGGCCAAGATCCTCTTGGGATCGCTGAGTCATATTAGTTAGTTGGTTTAAGGCCTGTGCACACCGGCTCCGTGTGCGTGACGTACACGTGCGCGTGCGGTGTTGTAGTATACGGATGCTTAAGACGGCACACCGCTTGCGTGACGTGTGCGTGTGCGGCTCCAATATTTTAGTGCACGCCGCGCACACGCAAGCCAGTGTGCACAGGACAGGCCTTTAGTTAGTGTTATGTGTTGAAAAAAATTAAGTTTTCCCTCTTCTTAGGTACGAAAACGGGCACGCTGCGAAACACTTCCTGACGTCGAACCACACGTACGCCCTGCAGCTGGGATCGAACAGGGTGTGGGACTACGCTGGTAACATCACATTTATTTTGTTACAAGCTTTTATTTGACCGTTGTCTGTCTGTAATCAAATCTTGCAAGTTAAATTTGATCCACTTCCCGGTTTCCGACTGAGCTGAAATTTTGCATACATACGTAAGTCGGGTGACAATGTAATATTATGGTGTCATCGAGCTGATCTGATCATGGAGACCGGAGGTGCCCATAGGAACTCTGTGATGAAACAACGCAACCTAATTGTGTTAAGGGTTTTTAGAATTGTCTCGATGAGTATTAGTTGTCTGTTGTAAGAAAAGTACAGTCAGCGATAAAAGCTTGTACCATAAATGAAATTTTTGACAAAAACTTATTTATTATTTGAAAAAGTGTTTCTCAATCGCGAGGCGACAGAAAATCATACACGCTATCGTGTGACAAAGTTTCAGTCGGGATGCGATAACAACATTTTTTACGTTTCTGGGTGGCTGCCCACGGAGCGGCAGCTGATGTCCACTAGAGTTCATTAGCCATCAGCTGACACTGACAAATGTTGTTATTTTTTCCTTCTATGGCCAGCCAGGCTTTAGGAGGCTATGGTAATTAAAAAACTGGCCGACTTGTTTACAGGTGATAACTTCGTCCACCGCCTGGTCCAAAACAAGGCCGACGGCAAACTCGTCGCGTCCGACACCGGCGATGAGGCCTGCGGCGGGGACAAGTTCGACTCCGCGCAGCTGGAGTTCACACACATACTCACACAACAGCTGGACAGCCAACGGCAGTATTACGAGGGACGCATACAGGAGTAAGCACCATAGTGATCCTTATTGCTATGTAGGTAAGGTCTGAAGTTCGACTCCGCGCAGCTGGAGTTCACACACATACTCACACAACAGCTGGACAGCCAGCGGCAGTATTACGAGGGACGCATACAGGAGTAAGCACCATAGTAATCCTTATTGCTATGTAGGTAAGGTCTGAAGTTCGACTCCGCGCAGCTGGAGTTCACACACATACTCACACAACAGCTGGACAGCCAGCGGCAGCATTACGAGGGACGGATACAGGAGTAAGCACCATAGTGATCCTTATTGCTATGTAGGTAAGGTCTAAAGTTCGACTCCGCACAGCTGGCGTTCACACACACTCACACAACAGCTGGACAGCCAGCGGCAGCATTACGAGGGACGGATACAGGAGTAAGCACCCCTAAGGGTTCCCCTAGATATGTCGACACGGAATCGGCAAAATACGATAGGAAAAAGCTTTATGTCCGCGCAATAAGAGCGAAAAAGTCGTCGTTTGGCTCGGCTCGCGACGGCCGACGACGCCGGACGCGTCGACCGGTTTTTCGCTCTTATTGCGCGGACATAAAGCTTTTTCCTATCGGCTTTTGCCGAATGCGCGTCGATATATTTGGGGAGACCCTAACACACCAATATGACCCTTATTCGTTATGTAACAAGGTCTAATAATAGCCAAAACAAGGCCGACACCGGCGAGGCCTGCGGCGGGGACTTGACTCCGCGCCGCTGGAGTTCACACAC
This sequence comes from Cydia fagiglandana, assembly GCF_963556715.1. Taxonomy (NCBI): domain Eukaryota; kingdom Metazoa; phylum Arthropoda; class Insecta; order Lepidoptera; family Tortricidae; genus Cydia; species Cydia fagiglandana. Next base: position 1,011,743 of record NC_085951.1, on the reverse strand, counting down.
ATACTAACACAACAGCTGGACAGCCAGCGGCAGCATTACGAGGGACGGATACAGGAGTAAGCACCCCTAACACACCAATATGACCCTTGTTGGTTATGTAACAAGGTCTAATGATAGCGAAAACAAGGCAGACGGCAAACTCGTCGCGTCCGATACCGGCGATGAGGCCTGCGGCGGGGACAAGTTCGACTCCGCGCAGCTGGAGTTCACACACATACCAACACAACAACTGGACAGCCAGCGGCAGTTTTACGAGGGACGGACGGTCCCGTTTTTACCCTTTGGGTACCCAAAAAATTACGTTTTTAATATAATTCCATGTCAAATTAATACGTTGTTAATATATTTAATGTCTTTCAGATTAGAAGCAGCACATTCATCAGAAACTGCGGCGTTGCGAGCTCGCGCCACGGCGGCAGAAGCGGAGGCAACCACGCTGCGCAAGCAGCTCGCCTCGTTAGACAAGGACAACAAGGCTTTAGAGAGAAAACTGCAACAGGTCACCGCCAAGTGAGTACTAATCTGAGGACCAACCACGTAAGTCACGTAACACGCTCAGAGGGGCTACCACGAAAACTAAAATTCGCAAATCGCGAGGATCTTTCTCTTTTACTCCAATGAAGGCGCAATAAGAGTGACAGAGAAAGATGTCCGCAATTTGCGAACTTCGACTAGATCGTTCGGGTATTTTAGACACCGTTCGGCTCAGCATTGCTCCGAGCAATTATTAGGGTTCACACAACTTGACGTCCATTTGCGTGTACGTACTCTATATATATTCTGGGAAATTCATACATTAATACAAGTCGAGGTTCGAACCCGCGATCTTTTGTTTGAAACCGCTAGGCCACTAACGCTTCAAAGTGACTCATAAGGTGAAGGTGGTATAGGTTACCTTCGCTAAAAATGCTGACATTTTGACCGTTTTTTTGTAGAGTGACGTCACTACAGAGCTCTCTGGCCGAAGAGCGAGGTTTGGCGGCGGCTATGGCCGCCAACCAGGCCGAGTGGCAGTCTAGAGCGCAAGCCAGGGAGGAAGAGTTCAAAACACAGGTAAATAACAATATTCGTGCAATATTCTGTTTCTAACCTATAGGAATCTACGTGCGTTTTAATTTGATAAGTAGACAATAAACAGAAATTAGGACTACCACGCTAAACTTGAAACGGATAGCGCAACAATGGTGTTGGCAACTGCCAAAGGTTTACATAGATAGCGCCATCATAGCTTGCCCCTTTTTTATATGAGATTTGGCTTAAAGGGCTGGAATCCAGGCCATAAAATTCCATTAAATGAAACAAATATTTGACACAATTCTAGGGATTGACAGGGCAAGCTATGCTGGCGCCATCTGCTAAATACTTCGACGGGCCAACCCCATTGTATTTCTGTGTTCGAGTTCTAGGTGTGGAATTAAAAAAAAATGTTTACTAAGAGCTCGTAACTCACAGCAATAAAAATGCCTCAACCTTAACTTTGTTTTATCTTTTTTACAAAATGTTATCATGTTTTGTGAATATTAAAGCCTGACAACAGTTTATTTGACCCTCGCCATTTTGCGGATTTTCAATGGTACTAATTTATTTTACTGGCAACAAGTATTTTTTGACAACGAACGTTGGATGTCATCGAATGTCACCGATGTAAACAAAGAGAAAATATCTACGAATATATTCAAATATAAACGGTTTTATTACAAAAATGCCAAAAAAAAATCCAAAGATGCGAAAAAAATTGTAGTGAATGCAATCAAATACTTACAGCTTAAAAAAGACGAAGGATTACATAGCATTCCAATAAACAATGTTTTAAAGTTGGTTGTTGACATGACCGGTATTGACATTTTATAGTGCGGTTGTATTGAACTGATTAGTTGTTTGGTTTAAACTTTAATATTTCATTTAAGGTTTAAGTAGATCGATGATAAAAAATATTTTGAATTCAGTCTATATCATTAAGATTTAAATTTTTAATAAATTATTATCGTATATTAAGTAACTCAAGAAAATTGGAGCAATTGCTGTGACCATGTTAAAAAACTGAAGACGATTAAAGGAATACAGGTCCTATAATCGAATTAGAGACTGAACGTTTTATAATCGAGGTTGGTGGTCGTGAAAGTGACAACATCTGATGAAAATCAGACTGCGTCAGTCAGAAAACGTATATAAATATTGTTAAGGCGCACACAAATACCTATCATCATACCTAGTGACAGCATTATACATGCATTTTTATTTAGTCGCATTACAAATATCATAGCAAGAGGACGTGTTTTAATTTCCCACTCAATAATGAACCTTACTGCATTCAACATATGGTCCAAACGATCCGGATAAGGAAAAAGTGCATCGAGCGCCCGCCATCGGACACCTGGTCGCGAGAACAAAAGAATGTGATAAACAAGGCGATAGAAACAAGTTAAAACGATACGACTTCAATGCAATTTAGTTTCAACTTAAATAATTTACTTCAAAACATTGTGTTTACTTGTGTTTTTACGTGAATAAGTGAAGATTAAAGTTACGAAAAATGGCTACGGCGGATCAATTGATGACTGTTTTGCAAGATACGGCAAGTTTACTTCAGAAAACACAAGTGAATTTAAAGAAATGCCCTAAGGCACGATTAACAAGAGGTTATGTTGAGGCGAGATTAAGTTGCTTACAACAGTACTGGGCGACGTTCAAACAAACACATCAAGAACTTATAAAGGTTATGCCACGCGAACAACGAGCTGTTACGCAATATTTTATTAACGAAGAATACTTTATTTACGAAGATTTATACCTGAACATTGAAGGCGATCTTAAGGACTTATTGAACAGCAACACAAAACAAATCAACCCCAATATAAGTAACTCGGATAACCAAGTGGGAAAATTACCTCGAATTCAACTTCCAAGTTTTACCGGTGGTTATGAACAATGGCCCACTTTTAAAGATTTGTTTTTGTCTATTGTGCATAACAATGCGTCGCTTAGTAATGTACAAAAATTGCATTATTTGAAGACCAGTGTATCCGGCGAGGCAGAGGCGATTTTAAAGCACGTCCAAATTACCGAAAGTAATTATACACAAGCGTGGGACATTCTTCAAAAGCGGTATGGAAACAAAAAGTTAATAGTGAATTCTGTATTGAAACGGTTATTTATGCAAAAGAAATTAAATACTCAGTCGGCCACTCAACTGAAATCATTATTGGATACTACAACTGAATGCTTAAATAGTTTACAAAATTTGGACATGGCCACCGATTCCTGGGATCCTATAATCATTTTTCTGGTAGTGCAGAAATTGGACCCGGAGTCACATAAGGATTGGGAGGAGTATGCTCACAAGGACGATTCTGAGGAATTACCCAAGTGGACAGACTTCGTCAAATTTCTGGAAGCTAAATTCCGAACGCTCGAGCTCATCACCGCTGCTTCATCAACTCCGCGCGAAAGAACAGTAAACAAAGAACGCACGTTCCACGCTACAGAATCACACACAGAGAAGAGTTGTGTCATGTGTAAAGGTAATCACACACTCGCTCATTGCAAAGACTTTACAAAAATGCTACCCACTGAGAGATGTGAATATACAAAAAACAATAGGCTGTGTTATAATTGTCTAGCACCAGGACATGCGGTTTTCAAGTGTCGACTGCCCATGTCATGTCGTATATGTCGCAAGCGCCATCATTCACTCGTCCATGTCTCCAAGAGTCCGGAAACAGCAGAACAAGATAGCAAGACTCAACCGACGCTCTCCAAGGTCAACGAGACTGAACCAGAAATTCAAGCTACCGTGGCAATTGCATCTCATCACACAGCTAGACATAGTGATGGCTTATCAGCAACCGCAATCGTAAACGTAAAGAGTGAGCAAGGTCACACCATTGCACTGAGAGCTCTTATCGACCCGTGCTCACAGGCATCTTTCATCAGTGAGAAAGCGGCTCAATTACTCAAACTTAAAAGAGAGTCAACAAGAGCAAGCATAACTGGATTGGGGCCTATAAAGGCGAACGCAAATCAAGTGGTTCAATTACAGGTTTCGTCGCAATATCAAACGTCGTATTCCATACAGCTTCGAGCCTATGTGATTTCTAAGCAATTGACCACTCAAATGCCCATGAAAACTATGAATACAAGCAACTGGTCTCACATACAAAATCTACACCTGGCTGACCCAAGTTATAATACACCAGGTCCAGTAGATCTTCTCCTTGGAGTGAAAGTATATGCACAGATTATCCAAGAAAATACACCAATAATCAAGGGTCCACCGGGTACACCATGTGCTCAGAAAACATACTTTGGCTGGATCTTGTTTGGAGATAATGGAGACACGAATACAAGTACACAAGAAAAATCTTTCATTACGATGCATCATCAAGTCGATGTTGATGATTTACTGAAGACTATATGGGAAGTAGAACCAGATACAAAGAGAACATTAACTGAAGAAGAACAAACATGTGAAAGAATCTACGAAAGTACCTACAAAAGAAATGAAGAAGGAAGATACATCGTCAAATTACCTTTAAAGACAGAAGTACCACGAGCATGTGAAGGAAATACACGAGAAATAGCACAGAACAGATTAATACAACTAGAGAGAAGATTTCTAAAAATGCCAAAGCTCAAAGAAGAATATGTAAAGGTGATTGACGATTACATCGAACAGAAGCACATGGAAAAGGTACCAACCGAAGAAATACATACAAAGAAGAGTGTATACTTAGCCCACCATGCAATTATTCGAGAAGAGAAGGAAACTACAAAAACGCGCGTCGTTTATGACGCGTCGTGTAAGGGTACCAATGGTTTCTCATTAAACGACGACCTTCTGGTTGGGCCAGTTCTGCAAGAAGATTTGCGAAGTTTGATAATGAGATGGCGAATGCACGCTATATGCTTCGTCTCAGACATTCACAAGATGTATCGGATGGTGCTGACAACCAAAGAAGATTCCGACTATCAAAGAATTTTATGGAGAAGTAGCAGCGACAAGGAAATAGAAGATTACCGTCTCCTTACAGTAACTTTTGGAACAGCTTCAGCTCCATATCTGGCAGTTAAAACGTTGCGACAGCTGGCTATAGATGAAGGAGACGAGTTTCCTGTTGCAGCAAAGATGATCACAGAAGACTTCTACGTCGACGACCTCATGTCGGGATGTGACACCACCGAACAAGCCATAGAAGCCAGAAGTTATGCGAAAGGGTGGCTTTCAGCTAAAAAAATGGTCATCCAATAGTGTTGAATTTATGCGAAGTTTGAAGGCCGAAGATAGATCAGCTAACGCGCATCTTGATTTAAACATGGACGGCACGATTAAGGCACTTGGTGTTCAATGGAACATGGGAACAGACCAATTCGAGTACAACCTTAACCTTCCAGAAGTAAACAATCACATCAGCAAACGAACAATTTTGTCGGATATCCAGAAACTGTTTGACCCTCTGGGCTGGATCTCACCGTGTGTCCTGATGGCTAAAATACTGATACAGAAGTTGTGGCTAGCAAAGGTGAATTGGGACGAGGCACTTAGTCAACCCTTAAAAGATGAATGGCTTCAATTAAGAGCAGACTTGAGACATGTCAATGAGATCCGTATTGATAGATGGCTTGACACTTTGAGCACTGAAGGAGCAAATATTCAGATTCACGGGTTCAGTGATGCCTCTAACTCCGCATACGGGGCAGCCGTTTACATTAGAGTAGAAAGGGCGGATGGTACAGTTAGAACAAGGTTGATTGCTTCGAGAACAAGAGTCTCTCCCGTGAAGACTGTTTCATTGCCCAGATTGGAACTGTGTGGAGCTGTTGTGTTGGCAAAATTGTTAAGACAAGTCAGCCGTGCTATGAGAATAGTGATGGGCTGCGGAAACATTCCCGCTACCAGTAAGTTTCCATTTGGGAATATTACTAGTAAGTTACCAATGTTACCAGTAACATTCCCAAAAGGTGGTAACATACGAAACTGATGATAGTAATGATTTCTATGAGATAAAATAAGGTTAAAAAGTTATTTTCATAGTACAACGAGTTATGTAGGTACATAAATATGTCTTTCTCTTTCACTCAATCTGTTTCTTATCTCAATTGTTACCTGGACCCCTAGTCAGGGGGTTAGTCTTATCTAGAACACGGGTTAGAGTGAACGTATTATTTGTGATAAGGTGATAACTAGTGGATGGAGGACTGGATATGTTACAATGAAGCCGAAAAGTCAAGTGTATAGTCATTTTACCCAAAATACTATAAACAATAAAAAAAGTTTCACTTGCAACTTTTGCAGTGTTGTGTACAACTTTCGAAACGCAACAAAATTTGCATGTCATATTCTGAAATGTAAAAAGAGTCCCCAAGATGTAAAGGAGAGTTTTAGACAATATGACAAAAAATCAACAACATTATGTGACACTCAACTATCAAGTGACAGTGACCGTGCCTCTACATCGCAACATACAAGAGATGTAAGACCAGCATTGATGGACAAAGATGAGCAGGTAAATATATTTTTATCTTAATATGGATCGTACCATAAAACTGACTCTCTTTTTATAAATTCCATATCAATGATTTTGCTAGAAACGATGAGTAGTCTACTCATACTGAATAATTGCATTATATTTCTATCATTTACATTTTATTTTTTATTTTATATAAACAAAATAAGTTAATGGCCATGTGCAAATAAATACCACGACTCTTTCACTGTTATGAAGTGGTCATTGTCTAAAGGCGTGGTGATTCTTTTTAAATATGACTAGCTAAAACAATGGCCAGGACAGCGTGGTATTTATTTATTGCGAATATAACCACTAGTACTCTTAATGTACAGGGCGTTTATTATATTTTTGACGCTTATTGTTTCAGATGAATATACATAAAGCTGTTGCAAGAGCAATGTATGTAACTGGCACACCTTTCTCTCATTTCGAGCACCCGCTATGGAAAGAAGCATTTCATTTGATGAACCCTTCATACGGTCTGCCTTCGAGAAAGAGATTGGCTACATCGCTATTAGATGAAGAATATTCAGAAGTTCAGAGTGACATAGTGAGCAAAATCAATCAAGCCAGTGTTATTCACTTATCCATTGATGGATGGTCTAACCTAAGAAAAGAATCTATTTTAAATGTGATTCTTTATGCTCCGAAACCATACTTTTACAAATTTATAGAAACAAAGGAACAAAGACATACAGCCGAGTATTTATGTGAAGAAGTCACAAACATAATCGAAGAGTTTCACCCGTCAGAGTTCGTTGCAGTTGTCACAGACAATGCTGCAAACATGGTCAGATTTGGGAAGCTCTTGCACGACAAATATGAACAAACTATATAGTTTGTTCATATTTGGACAGGATGTTTGGCTCATACCCTACATTTATTTGTTGGAGACTTATTAAAAATCATGAAAATACGTCGGATTTTTGCATTTACAGTGAGAGTTATAAAAACAGTTACACGATCTCATATTCTTGGAGCAGAATTCCGAAGACTTGCGGAAGAAAAATGTATCAATACACCTCTTCAGTTACCAGTTAAAACAAGATGTGGCAGTTATTTAGCATGCCTTCAAAGCTTTATAAAATCAAAAATTGTTTTACAAAATATCACAATAAATGAATCCACAACATCTTTAAGACCATACAAAAATATAAAAATTTTACCTTCCAATAAAATTATTATTATGTTTCCTATCCACATCGGATATCTTCATTGAGAGAGTAACGCGATCGTTGACCAATGATGCCGCTAGCGTCTATGTAGTCGCTCCGCCCCACGCCGTGACGTAGTTCCGCTTCCACTTCCTGCGAACCGTTGCTCGCTTCCCGCCACTCGCCACCGCCATGTCATTGTTGAGGAGAAGTACCGTCGGCATAAAAGTAGCCTAGTAGCCTGCCAGGAAGGCATTACTCAGATATCCGATGTGGATAGGAAACATAATAATAATTTTATTGGAAGGTAAAATTTTTATATTATGTGTTCCGTACTCCACATCGGATATCTTCATTGAGACCTGTTTATTATCTCCTGGTGGCGAGTTAGCGGGCGCGCAAGCGATAGGGCTACACCTACTGTCATAGAACTCAGAGAACGAATAAATATGTATACACCATATTGCAACCCATGAAATCACAGTGACTCGTTATAATGTGAATTACAGGAAATTGAGAATTGAAATTGTAATCTCAGGTTCGAAACTGGTTTAAGAGAATTCTCATTCGAAATCGCATCCGATCCGCAGAATCTCGGCGAGTCATGTTCCCAATTAACATAAGCGAAAATATCGCTAAGTGAATAGCTTTCCAGCCAATTTAGTTATTAAGTACATCGTGGATCAAAAGCAATCGTAGGCGAGGCCGGCTTGGATGAGACTGTGGCTGAAAGAAATAAGCGAAGTGTCCCCTAACATTTTGTGTAATTCTCGCAAGGTGACGTACCCAGACTACCTACTTATACTGGGTCTATACTTTATTCCGGAGCTTCTAAGAGTCCAGTCGGTAAGACACGTTATCTGGTTTAGAGCCGAATTTCGGACACAAAATAATAGCGTTAAAGTTATCTATGTAATTGCCCGGGCTACAGTGTAGTAGAGTAAGGTCATTGACCCTGCTGCCTGATGCTAACAGCAAAAGTGCGGCAGCTATTCTATCGTACTTCTTCTAACGTACCTAACGTTGTAGGGCTATTTAAATTAGGGCAAGTAGATGTCTCGCGTCCCAAGCTGGTGCTTTGGGAGGCGCTGGTCTCGCTATTAATGGCGTTGGAAGAAGGCATAGTGTCCGATAGTGGTTCATACACAGCACTTGTGAGAGGCTTATGAACGAGTATCGTTCTGAAAGCTAACATGGATAATAGAAATAGACGTCTGAGATAGCTCGCTACTTCACTGGATAGAGGTACCTGGCAGTTGATCTTATTTTTGATGCACCATAAAGACCGTTTCTACATTGTGGCCGTACATGCAGCCTAGACAAGGGGACGATCTAGGGGCTCCCGTTACTGTTTTCTATACAAACACAGTACCGGAATCGGGAATATCCGGTTCTTCCATATTAGTGAGACAGTGACAGTTGCGTTTCGTTCGCTACGTAGCGTTAGACCTTGGCATGTTATATGCATGCGCCAGTCACGCCAGTAGCGGACGTCACTCCTGATCCCGCCAGCTCGGTGTTGGAGCGTCCTATCTGACAGGAGCTACGCCTCATTCTTAAGGTCGTTGACTCGTAAGGGAGGGCGGTCTGACGTTGTGTTCACTAGGACCGCCAGTAAATTGCAAGCTTACCACAGCTGCTTTAAGACTCCTTATCACGCCGTCACAGTACACAGACTAGGCTGGGAGGTGGAGACATCCATGCCAAGTCTCACAGGCAGCTGTCAAAGGTCGTGGTAGCAGTTCAATGAGTCTGTTAAGAAATACCGTGGCACAGTGCGAGGGCTCTCGAAAGCGGAGGCCGGCCAACAAGGCGCCTGTCAGGTGAAGACAGTCTCGGCGGCTGCTGGGCGCAGCTGCCACTCGGGCGCGCAGTGACTTTTTGATAAACCGTTGCCCTCGGGGGTTGTACCGACCTGGCAAGTAGCAAGCAACCAGCGCGACCTGTAGACGATCTGCTGGCATCAGCAGTTTTTGCGACAGCCGTAGTAACGGAAGGGATGTAGTGTCGCCGTCGTTTTATGTATACTGTACCGGTGCGGTTGTATGTTTACACTTCTGTCGTCAGCGCTGCAGATGCGGCCCGTTAACGGTTACTCTTCGCTGAAAGGGCCTTACCTCGTACATTGTCTACCAATATTGGAGATTGTAACGGACTGCTTGCATAAGATGAGGAAGAAAGTGGTGCGAGGCTTTCGGCAGCTCCGTGTTGCTGGGGACTGCGAAGGCTTCACCTTCCTCCATGAACTAAAGTTTGCGAATTTGAGACTGAACAGAAGGCATTGAGTCTCATTTCTGCGAGAAACTCTGCAGCAAGGCAGGCCTGTATGTCGCGAAAAAGAAAACTTTCAATCGGTGTGTTGTGCCGCGTGTCCCACGTGATGTCTAGGAGCGTGATGGTCTAATTCGCTTTATCCGAAGAGACACCCTATATCGAGTTAGTATAGGGCATCGAGTTAGTAGCATGCTTTTAAGGAAATCGAACTGATGAAATCAAGTCTAAAATCGATTTTGGCGCTTTGCGTAACAAAACTGTTTCGATAAAGTCGAATACAGACAGATGGAAACTGCTGGAGTCCTCCTGGCCCCTTTCTCTTAGCACCGGAAACTCAAGCTTGTTCAGGCGCAGCGGGTTTATTTGTCCCATTTTGTTTATTATGGCTTTTCGCACGAGTTCGTCTTTGTAAGACGGAACTTAAGCTGGAGAGCGCGAGCAAGCAGAGATAATTATGTGAAGTCTGCAGACCTTTTCGATGCCTTTCACCTCGGTTTCGAGCGGTCGCACAGGGCCTTGTCGCTAGCTGTTCTCTGGTTGGACCACTCCATGGCCTCGAGAAGTCGTAGGAGCTTCGAAGCGACACAGCGAAGTCGTTCAGCACCTTTATGAAGCCCGGGAACACGACGTATTTTCCTCTGAGTATCGACATATCTTACCGCTTTCAACTCCGGGCAGTCGAGCCGCGCTAGGACGGGGCTCTTTACGACCTTGTCTGCCGTCGCCGGAGGATTCTTTAACCGAAACCAAGAGCTTAGCGGTCTGTTCGTGCTGTACCATACCATACCTATACCTGCACCATAGCTATAGGCGCCTGCGTACCTCAATGGAACCATGTGGACAGGACAAAACTGATACTGTGGCGCCCAGCGAGCAAGGGACGACATCGTCGTAGTTGCAACATCGGTGGGCAGCATCGGCGTGATTGTGGCAACCGCCGCCGCTCGGGAGGCGCCGGTGCGTGAAGCTAGGGGCGCCATCGTGGCGGCCGGCTCGGGGGGGGGGCACCGGTGCCTGAGGCCGGGCGGTTCATGGCGGCCGCCACTGGTTCGGGAAGCGCTGGTGCGTGAGGCGAGGACCCATAGTGGCGGCCCGCTCTAGAGGCGTTGTCGCGTGAGGCGGGCGGCTCCATCGTGGCGGCCGCCGCCACCGGCTCGGGAGGCGCCGGTGCGTGCGGCGAGAGGCGCCATCGTGGCGGCCAGCTCGGGAGGCACCGGTGCATGAGGCGGTCGCCGTCTGGCTGGCTGGTCTGGGAGGCACTGCTGTGAGGCGAGAGGCGCCATCGTGGCGGCCAGCTCGAGAGGCGCCAGTGCGCAGGTGGTGGTGCCATCGTGGCGGGCGGCATCATCGTGGCGGGCAGCGCCATTGTGGCAGCCGCCGCCACCGCGTCGATGCGTAATGCGAGAGGCGCCATCGTGGCGGCCAGCTCGGGGGGCAGGCGGTGTCATCGAGCGGGCGGCGCCATCATGGCGGCCACCGTCGCCAGGCTCAGGTGCGAGAGGCGCCGTCGTGGCGGCCAGCTCGACAGGCGCCGGTGCGCGTGACGGACGTTACCGGCACGGGAGGCGCCGATGGCTAGGCTCGTAGTTGCACGCATCATCACGGCGACGCTGTTGCCCTCGGCGGTGCCATCGTGGTGGCCACACCGGCGCGTAGGTCACCAGCGACGTCATGACGGCCGGCAACCAACGCGGCGATCGTCGCTGTACTCGTAGCATTTCCACTGCTTACACGTAACTTACCTTCCTTCCGCTCGAGCAGTCGGGACGCAGAAGCGGTCCGCCTTCACCTTGGCGCGATCCACCCGCGATGCGCCCGCAGCTGCAGGAGCGGGCGTGTGACGTCTCGCAGAGCCACGCGGATCTCTCGGAGTCCCGCTGGACTGGAAGCGTCCGCACCGCAACTGCAGCAATAGGAGCGGGCGTAGCAACAGGAGCGGGCGTGTGACGTCTCTCGGAGTCCCGCGGACTGGAGGCGTCCGCACCGCGACTGCAGCAACAGGAGCGGGCGTGTGACGCCTCTCGGAGTCCCGCGGACTGGAGGCGTCCGCACCGCGACAGGCGTCCGCACCGCGACTGCAGCAACAGGAGCGGGCGTGTGACGTCTCTCCGAGTCCTGCGGACTGGAGGCGTCCACCGTGGCCCGCAGCGTCGCGGTGTCCCGGAGTCACCTTGGACGACAGCAGAAGACGCGGCGCGCGCGGGCGGGGGCGGGCGCCGGGCCCGCGCCCCCGCGCCGGGGGACGGGGCGCCCCGGGCGCGCCGCAACTAACAACACGAGGTACTCCCAGGCTACTGCCTGAGAACCCTCCGCGAGTGACGAAGTAACTTCTGAACGCCAATAAAATTAGAATATCTTAAACTGGCTCACCGGATGGTTCGAGACAATCCAAACCTCCTTATCAGCGAAGCGCGGCGCCCGAAAGCGGCGCGCGCAGGCCGTCCGCCGCCGCGCCGCCCGGGCGCCGCCGCCGCCGCCGCAGGCACGATGACCGCGCGTTCCCTCTCCGATGCGGAGCGACTTGTTACCACTTGTTAACAAAAACCACTGACGCACTTCCTACTTCGATCTCGAAAATGCGAGGTAACGATTTTAGCAGCATGGAATGTGAAAATTAATTTAGCAAGAAAAAAGTGGGTAGAATCGAAAAGCACCGTTCGATGACTTCGATCGCGAGACCGCCAAAAGACTAATAGTGGCGATCTCTGCCGTATCTCACTATTTAATCGACCGAGCTTTGGATCGGAAATGTTAAAGCACCATGCTGCAAAAATATACGCAAAAAATATTTGCGGACCATCGGTCAAGACGGTCGACGAAACTATGACATGGCGGTGGCGAGTGGCGGGAAGCGAGCAACGGTTCGCAGGAAGTGGAAGCGGAACTACGTCACGGCGTGGGGCGGAGCGACTACATAGACGCTAGCGGCATCATTGGTCAACGATCGCGTTACTCTCTCAATGAAGATATCCGATGTGGAGTACGGAACACATAATAAAATATTAAACGAAGACACATGGACAGAGCTTCGCAGCCTGGAATGGTTTTTAGACCCCATAGTCCAATGGATATTCATTCTAGAAGGGGACTATTTCGCAGTACACTTAGTTTACAAAGCATTTAAAGAATTAGATGCATTGCTTAACAATTACCAAACGACAAATCTTCTTGAAAATAATTTAACAGATTTAAAAGCGAAATTTGAAGAACGAAAGGCAAATGCTCTGAAACCTATCCATTTTGCAGCGACAATACTGGACCCGAAGAATCAAGGAGGACAATTAACAGATCAAGAAAATGTTGATGGATGCGAAATCATATTTAATTTTGGGAATGAAGCAACTAATATATTAATGGAATTATCTGACTACAAGACTCACAAAAACATCTGGGCAAAGGATTTTGTGTGGAAAATGGCAGCGACTACAGAGCCAGTCACATGGTGGGAAACATTATTTTCCCATACAGCTTTAGGTAAAATTGCTGTTAAAATACTAACCATGCCTGCCACCTCTGCAGCGGTAGAGAGGTCCTTCTCTACATTTTCCAACATTCATACGAAACGAAGGAATCGGTTGAAGACAAACAGAGCGGGAAAATTGACATATATATCTCATAACTGGAAATTGTCTCATCAATCAGCATCACAAAAACCTATAGACCGAAGTATTACGACCAATGAGGATATTCCAGACGCTGATACTTCCGAATCTGAAGATGATTTTTCAGACGTTGAAGATGTGGAAGATTTAGATTCAAGTACATCTAATGACGTTTTATCTGCAGATTGAATATTAATATTTTAATAAGAATATAAAATATTTTAGTGATGTAAATTATACTAAATAACCTGTTGTGTAACTTTATAGTTGTTGATTTGTGTCCCTATTTTAATATGAAAGTAAAATATTTTTATTAATATAAATTATAGTAAATAAGCTCTTTTGTAACTTTTTAGTTGTTGATTTGTGTACCTGATCATGATCTGTATTATTATAAAAAATGTACAAAGCTCATTTTATTTTAAATAATTTAATTAATATAACGTAAAACTGTAATCATTATTATACAAAATGTTGATTGTTATATTTTAATAATTAAACTGATTTATACACATATTTTCTTTAATTTTACACAGTTAAGCATTACTTTATAGTTATTTCCAGATAGTATTATTCCCAGTAACTATGGAAAAATACCTGGTAATATTGGGAATATTACCGGTAACATTGGGAATTTACTCTCTCAGAGAATCCTTGACTGTTATATGACTGTAAATAATAGCATTGTTATTTATTTAAGTATTTAACACGAAAAAAGATATTCAATTCTAATAATTTTTCCAAAGTTTCTCAATGTTACCGATCGGGGGTAATGTTACTGGTAGCATTACCGGGAATATTCCCACTTTGAGTAAGTTACTGGTAACGACCCATCACTATATGAGAATACCAGCTTCACAAATATTCGCATGGACAGACTCTTCAATTGCAATTTCATGGATTTTCGGCGAACCACAAAGATGGAAAACGTTTGTGGCAAACAGAGTTGTGGAAATAACAAACAATGTTAGTCAAAACCAATGGCATCATGTCACTTCAGAGGATAACCCCGCCGACATCGCTTCCAGAGGAATGTACTTGTCCGACTTGAAGGCTTCTAAGCTTTGGTGGGAAGGGCCAGAATGGCTATCTAGAAAGGAAATAGAATACAGAAGACCAAATGTCATTTCCACTGACATAGAAAGGAAGAATGTGATACAAACAAATTTAAACGTGCATGCAAGCGAGAAGAAGAGTAATTTGACAGACCAATTTAAAGAATTTGATAATTTACAAGAATTAATAAAAACAATCACATATTGCCGCAAATTTCTGAACATGAAAAAACTGAGCATAGACAATTTAAATCTAACTACTCACGACTTAGAACAAACGCTGCAAATATGTGTAAGACTTGTACAAAAAGAAGAATTTGGAGAAGATATAGATAGATTAACGACAAACAAACAAGTACACAAACGGAGCTCTATAAAATCTTTAAATCCCTATTTGGAAGAAGGTCTACTGAGAGTGGGAGGAAGGCTTAGACTTGCAAACATAAACAACGAAGAAAAGCATCCCTTAATATTGGGTAACAGAAATAACTTAACTCCTCTCATAATAGCCGACGCACACTTGAAGACCTTGCACGGTGGAATAACACTCACAATGAGTTATTTACGTTCTAAATTTTGGATTATAAAGGCAAAGAATATGGTAAGGGCTCACGTCAATAAATGCCTTGTATGCGTCAGACAAAACGCTGCTCCTAAACCACAGTTGATGGGAGACCTGCCAAGAGAACGAGTTACGCCTGCTAGACCGTTTTTACATAGTGGCGTCGACTTTGCAGGACCTTTCACTACCCTAATGTCTAAGGGTAGAGGAGCAAAGACCACTAAGACGTATGTAGCTATATTTATATGCTTATCAGTCAAATGCATACATCTAGAACTCGTCAGTGACCTGACTTCTGAATCTTTTATAGCTGCCTTCAAGAGATTTGTGGCCAGGAGAGGGAGATGCAACCATTTGTGGAGCGACCAAGGACGAAACTTTGTTGGCGCCAATAAGGAATTGATTAATGCATGGAAAGAGGCACAACTAGATTTCGCTGGTGAAATTTCCGATTCCTTGGCTAGAGATGGTACGCAATGGCATTTCATCCCCGCCTATAGTCCGAATTTTGGTGGTTTGTGGGAGGCTGGTGTAAAATCCCTGAAACATCACCTAAAAAGAATCATCACCTCTCACCTTACCTTCGAGGAATTTAACACGATCCTTTGCGAAATTGAGGCATGCTTAAATTCAAGGCCGTTATGTCCAATTGATAACGACGATACAGACAGCATAGAACCCCTTACACCAGGGCACTTTCTGATCGGCGAAGCACCCATAAACGTCCCATCACCCGACTTGAAAGATGTTAGAATGAGCTCACTATCACGATGGCAGCATACACAGAAATTGGTTAGAGACCTATGGTGTAGATGGCAGCAAGAGTACCTGTCACGTTTGCAACAGCGACCAAAGTGGTTGAAAAGAGTAGAAGAGTTCAAAGAGGGACAGATTGTTCTCATTAAAACCGACAATCTTCCACCTGGAAATGGGCTCTCGGCCGAATAGTCGCTAAACATCCAGGTCCAGATCATATAACGCGAGTGTATAGTGTTAAAAGTGGTGATAGTGTGGTGAAAAGACCTGTTACAAAACTATGCTTATTGCCAATAGAGATTAATGATTAATGTACCTATCAATCTATTTGCATGCTTTTAATTTCTTAAAATGTATAATTGTTTTTTTTTTTAAAGGACTTGGTAGTCCTTTGGCCGGCGGTATGTTAAGGCGCACACAAATACCTATCATCATACCTAGTGACAGCATTATACATGCATTTTTATTTAGTCGCATTACAAATATCATAGCAAGAGGACGTGTTTTAATTTCCCACTCAATAATGAACCTTACTGCATTCAACAAATATTGAATATTTAGAATCAGATTTTGACGAATAGGTAAATTGAAAGAGCCGAATTCTCTGTAAGCAGTGTTATGACATTATACGAGTATCAACATGAAGCCAATGCCCACTACCCCGAGTATACATGATGTACGCACATTATTGCCATACGTAAGCTGTTTGCAGCGACACTATCTCAGGGTTAAATAAACTGTTGTCAGGGTATATCTAATACTAATCAATAAAACAAGCGGAGCGGAATAAGCCTCTTCCAGAGTTTCAGTTTTTAATCTCATTATTTCCGACAGGTGACTGAACTAAAAGAGCAGCTCCGCGACGTGATGTTCTTCGTCGAAGCCCGAGGCCAGCTAGAGCGCACAGAGACCGCCAGCCGGGACGAGATCGCCGAAGCCAGCGTCAGTGTAGCGCCCGCCGCCAAGCCTAGACGGAAGCGCCGATAGCGGCCAAATACTTAGCATCCGTGGCGATAGTTATTTTTTTAATTATGACGGTTACCGCTTAAGCGTTTTTCAATCGTTAACTCTGATGTAAATAAAATAAAAAATAAATGAGTTGAATATATGGTTGATTTTATGATTTACGATTACGACTTTAAAATTATACTAAACTTTATGTATTTACTTTATTAAATTCATTATGAAATGTTAGCAATTGTTGTCAGTAAAATTATTCTTAAGCGTCAATGTCTATTTATTGGAATTCTGTTTCATTGTGCAGCTGTAATTTATTTGATGTATTCGATAGTTTTGAAAAATCCGTTTTCTAGTATATCATATATTTCTAAAGTATTCAGGTTTGATATGAAAAAATTTGGACTGATGAAACTAAATAACAAAGCAACTGACTATCTATTGGCAATTGTAAATCAAGAAAAGATGCAATCTCTTTAAGACTTAAATTAGTTCATAAGTTATAAAACTATAGTCTCGAAGTTGTAGCATGGTCAATTGATAATAAAGAAAAGAATCAAAGGAATAATAAAATTGTCTTTATTGCGAACTCCCTTAGAAATGTGACTTGACTTAAGCTTTCCGTAAATTAGCATAACTCGTGTAGAAGGTACTGTTTTAGAATTGATTTTGTAATTCATTTTATAACCCTCTATATTTCAAGAATATTGATCAAACAAGAGTCTCGAGAGTCAATAAAATTAACATTCAGCACGAAAGGTAACGTATACAATAAATAGTATATCAAACGCGACGGTATTTCGTACGAATTAGTCCCGTTAAGCGCTATCAACCGCCTGTAGTGAAATAAAAGCTTCAAGTTTATAGCTGTCAAAAAACGCTTCACTTATGTCAAACTCAACGCTAGGGGCTAGGGCAGGCAGAGAACTATCAAAATTCCACCAAGCGAAGAAAAAAGGCAGCTGGCGACGCTTACCTGTTATATTTAACGTAACTTCTTTGCGTTAAATTCTATTCAGGGTAATTCAATTGTGCATTAAGTTAACGTTTATTCGCAACAAAGCAACGTCGCCATACTTCTTAGTCAATTCGAGCACGCGTAAGTAGTTATTACCAAATGGGTCAAATTACACGTTTCACTGAAATAACTCGGTCCGCTATTTAATCACAGGACGGTTATAACGTGAGCTTGGAATTTGACGCTGGGAGGTGTCTGAAATGTGTTCTTACAGACTGAAGCTCTGAATCGTCAGCGGTTGTTCGCAGAGTTACAATAGATCGGCCTCTGTTGTCCGAGACAGCTAGAGACCGTCTCTCGTAACTCTGCCGCTAGCTCACCAGCGGCAGCGGCTCGGCGCGGCGGCCGCGAAGGTGTACACATAGCGATGGGTAAAATCCAACTGTTGTAGCGCATTGGAATTTTATTGCCATCGCTATTTGTGGACTGTCTGAACTGCTTTTCGTGTAGATTTTGTTGTTTGTAAGGTTGCTGTGAAGCTCAAGGTGCTCAAGACAACCAGCCATCTACGAGGTGTTCAGAAAATTCCAGATATACAATTAATCTTAGTGTGATTTTAGTGAAAATACCGTTCACTTGCATATAAGGAACTTAAGGAAGAACATTCAGTTTGTAGGTATTGGACATTTGATTCATTAAAATGAAGTAGTAGAACTAGTATGAAAATTCAACCTGTAATATATGAATATTTAAGAAAAAAGTTGTTTTTTGGTGACTTGACTGTAGGTTGCAAAATGCTGTATAACTGTATATAGTTTAAGTTATTTGGATCTTTTTCCTCAGTATGTCAAAAGAAAATGTTACTTGACCATAGTTTTTTTAAGAGCCTCACAAATTAGCTGCAGAAAAGCCGCTCCCATACAATTCAGTTTAAAACAACATGTACAAAACTTGACACAAACATTTACATAACATATAATTATATCTATGTCTGGTACTTTCTTTGTTATAAAAAATTGTTTATTTAAAGAAAATAGAGTGAGTAGAGATTCTGTATGTAAAGATGCTACTTTCTCTGGACATGTTACGTTTTATAGTGCTCAGAGCTCTAGACTAAGATTTGCTTTACTTGTTTAAATAACTGGATAAAATCTACTTGTAATATACACCGTGTTTTTTTTGATTTCCGTTAATTGCAAGGGTGCATTCCTGAGCTTAAATCAAGTAACTTTCTCAAAGACACCGATATTCTAATTAACTCCCTTTCGGAGATAATCAATAATTTATTTTTTTCTTATAAGGCCTCTACAAGCGTGTACACTTGCCTTAGGCCCGGTTTACATATTGATTAGTGTTTAGAATGAGTTCATACATTTGCTAAACTTAAGTACAATCTCGGTCGATCGATGTTCGATATGTCGATTCGAATGACATTGATATGTCACAGATTTGTTTGGTTGAGTTAAATGTAATGTTCGTGTTACAGCAACGCTATATGCTACATTTAATTACTTTTTATACCTTTTTTTTTGTAAAAAAAAGGAAAAAGAATTTTTTTTTGCAAATTAACTATGGAGTTTAGTTCTCTTAAACACACTTTACCATACCCCGAAGTTAACGGAAATCAGGAAACCAGGAAAAATATTACAATGTCTTTTTTGTCATATAGGTAAATAAATAAAAGTGTAAAAATATTACAATGTCTTTTTTGTCATAGATAAATAAATTTGAGTCATGATGAAATTATTCTGAAACTGAAATCTTTTTGTCAATAAGCATGTTTGCAACTTTCCACACAAAGATTATAAACTCTGTGCTGTGTTTTACTTCCTGAGAAATTGTGTGTTATTCCTAATAAATATTGTGGTTTTTTGACAGATTACCTTCTAAGATACCAAAATTGATTTCTTTTATGAAACATTTACAGGTTGCCTGCCATTCTGAGGAACAGTATTTTAAGTTTTTATGTTTCCTTGCCCGAAACTTATAAGTAGTGAGTCATGATTATTAGTCAGTCTTCTGAATGAAATATTGCATTATACAGAGGGAAATTTTAACCACCATCCAATACCATCCAAAATATTTTTGTTACTTGGTTGGAATTCGTTTTAAGTACCTAGTAAATTGATAGTGAACCACATGTTTTGTTATGGTCCATTATGTAACCTATGCAAAATACTGGTACTTATGCTAATAAAAATCTTACTCTGTGTAGTGACTTATTAGGTTGTATGATCTGAACCACTATTATGCTGAACCACTATTATGCCGAAAAAAAATTTAATGTTGTATTATAAAACAATATAAGTTTAGTATTTTTCTCCTGTACCATAATAGCAAAACATGTCAATTTTCTAACATAAAGAGCCTAAGAGAGATAATATTGCCATCAAACAATATTAGTTATTCAACATACTTATAGAAAAAAAAGAATATTTTTATAATAGAAAAATAATCATGTCAATCATTAACAATATCTCCAACTCTATTTTATGGGGTCCTGAACCTCAAAAGGAAAAAAAAACTCATACTTCTTTGTCCATCTATCTGTTTTAATTACACAAACTTATTAAAGTTACAAGTCCTGCTTAGATCAACAATATGCAGGCACCCTAAGTTAATCCCTATTTCTAGGATGAGTGAAGAAGCACCTCCGCCCAAGAAGCCAAGACTGGAGGATTTCACCGAAGACCTGGACACGGATAGACAGATAGATGAAGACAAGTTTGACAACTTCGTCCGGCCCGAGGAGTTGGAGAGGCTGCGGGAGTTCAAGGTGCTTGATGAAGTCAAGTCTAATGATGAGGATAGTGAGGAGGAGACCGATGAGGATGATGATGATGGTAATTACTTGAGATTTGCACATTATCTATGTATTGTTGAAAAATGTTGATGTTTTCTGACTAGAGGCATTGACGTATATATCTCAGGACTAGCCTTACGGGAAATAAGCATGGAGCCAGTACAGCGGTGAGCGGATGAGGTCGCGTCACGCGCGCGATTGGTAGGCTGCACGATTGGCCCGAATTCGTGAGTGACCGCTGAACTAGTACCATTTTTAGTGTCCGTAAGGCCAGTCATATGATATAATACGTCAATGACTAAATATTTAATGTAGAAAATGAATTGAAGAGAATATTCGCCTATGCTATGATCTGTTCCTTTCTTCGGCATTAAAGAGTCCTTGAAGAATAAGGGTAACATTTTTTTATTGTTATTCTGTTTCGTCAACTGTCTAGGTGACTTTAGTAGCGTAGTTAGAAAAAAAACTTAAAACTGCCACAAAAATATATGCTTCGTAACTTAAATACCATAAAACTCGGGTTTTAAGAGTGACCCAGAAGACCGTAGGTACCTACCCATGGCAATGGGTGACAAGAAAAGTAGGCATAGCCGGTCAAACAAGTTTGTCAGTAGAAACAGGTAGTACGAAATTCAAACTTTCTATGGGACGATAACCCTTTTGCGCCTACATTTTTTTAAATTAACCGTTTATTTCGACTAACGGAAAGTGCTTGACAGAGTAGATATATATAAGCTTCTTGCAGAAGTTCCACTGTTCACAGGCAAATCTGAGGGCGTCCCCGAAGAAGAAATCGAGAAGATGCTGGAAGAAGACCTGCCGGAGGACTTCAAGGCTGCCCCCAAACCCAAGGAGAAACCGTACATAACTAGGCAGAAGACTGTTTTAGAAGGTAAATAGCCTGAATTAAAGATATTAAGTACTTCAATTTAATACCAGTTTAAAAGACAGTACAATACGCAATAGAGTAAAGCCATTGCTAAAGTTCACGCTCTTGGATACCTACCTACCTAGCAATATGCGGGCGCGATAGAGATAAGAACAGGCGGGTCAATGTACCAAATTCTCCGTGCTTGGCGTCCTTATTAAATTAATTATCATTTCAGAAAAGGGAGTGAATCAATTCGAGGTGCTTCCCCTGGATTGGATGATGGTGCGCCACTACAGCGGCATGCCGGTCTACATGCACCGCGGGACTCGCGTCTGCACGCTGGCGAAACCATACTCGCTCGGCAAGGGCAACACCAGGGTAAGCGAGTAATTGGATGATGGTGCGGCACCACAGGCATGCCGGTCTACATGCACCGCGGGACTCGCGTCTGCACGCTGGCGAAACCATACTCGCTCGGCAAGGGCAACACCAGGGTAAGCGAATAAATGGATGATGGTGCGGCACCACAGGCATGCCGGTCTACATGCACCGCGGGACTCGCGTCTGCACGCTGGCGAAACCATACTCGCTCGGCAAGGGCAACACCAGGGTAAGCGAGTAATTGGATGATGGTGCGGCACCACAGGCATGCCGGTCTACATGCACCGCGGGACTCGCGTCTGCACGCTGGCGAAACCATACTCGCTCGGCAAGGGCAACACCAGGGTAAGCGAATAATTGGATGATGGTGCGGCACCACAGGCATGCCGGTCTACATGCACCGCGGGACTCGCGTCTGCACGCTGGCGAAACCATACTCGCTCGGCAAGGGCAACCCCAGGGTAAGCGAGTAATTGGAGGATGGTGCCCACTACAGGCATGCCGGTCTACATGCACCGCGGGACTCGCGTCTGCACGCTGGCGAAACCATACTCGCTCGGCAAGGGCAACCCCAGGGTAAGCGAGTAATTGGATGATGGTGCGCCACCACAGGCATGCCGGTCTACATGCACCGCGGGACTCGCGTCTGCACGCTGTCGAAACCATACTCGCTCGGCAAGGGCAACACCAGGGTAAGCGAGTAGTTGGATGATGGGCGCCACCACAGGCATGCCGGTCTACATGCACCGCGGGACTCGCGTCTGCACGCTGGCGAAACCATACTCGCTCGGCAAGGGCAACACCAGGGTAAGCGAGTAGTTGGATGATGGGCGCCACCACAGGCATGCCGGTCTACATGCACCGCGGGACTCGCGTCTGCACGCTGTCGAAACCATACTCGCTCGGCAAGGGCAACACCAGGGTAAGCGAGTAGTTGGATGATGGGCGCCACCACAGGCATGCCGGTCTACATGCACCGCGGGACTCGCGTCTGCACGCTGGCGAAACCATACTAACCCTTCGCGCCTACATTTTTTTAAATTTGCCGGTTTTCTACTGACGGAAATGGTTTGAAAGACTATATTTAAGATCAACATGCTTTTTAAAAACTTAAAATAATAATCTCTTTTTACCTATTTTTAGCGGCACGACATCCCAATCAGTGCTATACCGTGCCTCGCGTACCGGCGCGCTTTAGAAGAGGAGGAAAAACAAAAAGAGATAGACGAAAAGATCAAAGAACAGATTGAGAGCGGCGCCTGGGCTAGAATGGGACAGAACGATCATAATAAGAATAATGTAACCAATAATACTAGTAATAGTAGGCAGGAATATAAAATTAGTGGAAATAATGATAGTATTAGAGACACTACTAGCCAGGATAGTCAATTAAATGACAATCCTAAACCTAGCGAAAATTTAGAAAATACACAATCAAACGAAATACGCGAAAACATATTAAACCCTACAGAACAGTTATCAAAAGAAATACAAGAAATAAAACAGGAAATTGTGATCAAACAAGAAATAACCGTGGAGCTTGAAGATATAACCAATGAAATAAAAATGGAGTGTCCTTATAAACATAATAAAGAAACTAATGAAAACGATGATAAAAATGTAGAAGAAATTATAATGGCCGGTGAAGAATGTAAAATACCTGATGAAGAAAATAAAATACCTGATGAAGAAAATAAAATACCTGATGAAGAAAAGAATGAAACAGCAAATGAGAATGACAGAGATGAAACACCGCTTAACCAGCAGCCGGTGGTGTTGCCCGGGGGTATGGTGATGCCTCCCCCAAGGGTGGAGACGGTGAATACCAGTTGGAAGACGCAGCAGTTGACGCATGAGCAAGTCAATGATTATTGCAAGAAGCTGTTTAAATTTAAAACTGTTAATATTATGCATTTTAGGTAAGTTCTTTGGTTAAGGACAATTTATTAGTTAAATTAGTTCGTTTTATTATTTTGTAGAGGCTTTGATTTTTTTTATTTGCGGCCTGCTTTGATAGCAGATTGTGACCGAGAGACCAAGCATCGTGAGTAATTGGAAATATTCTGTAGTTACTGATAAGTCAGCGAATTGAAAGTCGGCACCAAAGCTAAGCTTTATATTTATTTTTGTGTGCATACTAAGTAATTGGATGTTGAATTGGTCATTTGTAAATAACTTACGAGGTCACGTGACTATCAGATTCTTAGATGTAGAATATGTAGATACAGTCAAGCATTTTACTGGCTAAGCTATTCTTTAAGAAGCGGGTATTTAGGGTTCTCAAGGGTCGGCAACGCTTAAGTGGCTCCTGTGGTGTTGCTTATGTCCATGGGCGACGATGACCGCTTCCCATCAGGCGGCTCGTCTGCTCGTTTGCTGACTATTACATAAAAAAAATATAGGTTTATTTTAACAAAGGAAAGTAGAAATGTTTAGAGGAAATAAGTCCTATAAGTAGATTGTCTCTGCTTCCTCTTAGGGTTTACGGCTTAGATAATTACATAATATTTATTAGCAATACAATATACACGTATGTTTAGGCGGTGGGCAGACCGGCGTAAATACGCCAAGGCTCGGAAGACGCTTCAATACCCCACGCTACCAGAAGGCACTAAACTCATCACTATACCAGCTCAGCCGGCCAATGGGCAGGATAATGGTAAGGAATTAACCATTTATTCTTATTTTACATATTTTTACACTACATGCACCATACTTTACCGCTCTAGTGTTCGAATTAGCACGTTACGTGCGTTCCTATATCGATAATTTAAAGGGCCATATGTACTGGAAAACCTTCCAGTCGACGTCAAAGATATGTTCACACTTTTTGCCTTATTACAAAGGAGTAAGGTGCAAAAGTGTAAACATATTTTTGACGTCGACTGTACGATACAGATACAAATAGGTACTTAATTCGCAACTTGTGTTGATTTAAAACGCTCCCTTCGGCCGTGTTTTCATTTGCGTTGCGAATTTCTTATTTTCGCACTTGTATATTACTATTATGAAATGGAAAATAACTACGAGGCTTCTCTCTTACATTTTATGAAATACTATAACTTCGTGTTAAGAAGTCATTCAAATTTGGGCTTTATTTTGTAGGCGGTAAGGCAAGCAAGCGCGACTGGGTGATGAACATGAACGGGCGCAGCTACCTCTCCGTGTTCCACGAGTACGTGAGGCGCGCGCTGCAGAAGCAGCCCGTCTACGAGTTCAAACAGCTCGGTAAGTTTATATCGAATGTGGACTGTATGTCGTAGGCGGTAAGGCGAGCAAGCGCGACTGGGTGGTGAACATGAACGGGCGCAGCTACCTCTCCGTGTTCCATGAATACGTGCGGCGCGCGCTGCAGACGCAGCCCGTCTACGAGTTCAAACAGCTCGGTAAGTTTATATCGAATGTGAACTGTATGTCGTACGCGGTAAGGCGAGCAAGCGCGGCTGGGTGATGAACATGAACGGGCGCAGCTACCTCTCCGTGTTCCATGAATACGTGCGGCGCGCGCTGCAGAAGCAGCCCGTCTACGAGTTCAAACAGCTCGGTAAGTTTATATCGAATGTGGACTATATGTCGTAGGCGGTAAGGCGAGCAAGCGCGGCTGGGTGATGAACATGAACGGGCGCAGCTACCTCTCCGTGTTCCATGAATACGTGCGGCGCGCGCTGCAGAAGCAGCCCGTCTACGAGTTCAAACAGCTCGGTAAGTTTATATCGAATGTGGACTATATGTCGTAGGCGGTAAGGCGAGCAAGCGCGGCTGGGTGATGAACATGAACGGGCGCAGCTACCTCTCCGTGTTCCATGAATACGTGCGGCGCGCGCTGCAGAAGCAGCCCGTCTACGAGTTCAAACAGCTCGGTAAGTTTTAAATGAAATACTTGTCATATACATAGGAAAAAAATACTAAGGCTTCCAGTAGTGTGACTACTTGTAAGAAAATAGTGTGAGGCGGGACGTAAAGACAAACAACTGCTTGCTATGATATTGGTATAATGCCTCTCAAATGATACATGTGTAGCCTTATATACTCTAAAACTGTATAAGTGTGGGTAAGGTATAGCACACACTACAATAGTTTAATTTGTATTTGTCAATTTTATAAATGGCTTTTGGATGTGTTTTTTAAATGTACCCGTAAGGACAAATCCAGATCCCTTGCTTCTACATTAAAATGATATAAGGAGATCTTACCAAAATTTACACTCTAAGAACAAATTAAATTACTTTCTATGAAAATACGATGGGGGACGCTTGTTCGATTCCAGCGTTGGACAATGGAGGCTTTGGTCATTTTCCCGTTCGTATGTGGCATTTATTTCGGTTTAAAGCATTTACACATTTTGGAAAAATGACAGCGACTAAAACATCAATTAAAACTAAACATTTTTCGATCCAGTTCCTATAATTACGATCCTATAAATCGGAATTTCTATAACCCATCAAAAACATTACATGTAAAAAGATGCAAGTCTCGCAATGCAGTTTTTCTACTACAAAAAAGTTTTGAGATATTATGTGAAACCAAGTCGTTTGTTTTAGTCAGTGCCAGGGGGTGTTAAACCGTATCAATAGGATATCTTTAATTTTTAATAATTTTAATACATATAATGACTTGGCCATCAAAACTGATTTTGGTCTCCAATCAATGTTTTAATTGATATTGTTACAGAAAATGCTTCTTCCCCGTACCAAGCCACAGTATACATCGGCGGCATGCAGTACGGATCTGGGCGCGGCTCGAGCAAGCGGCAGGCCAAGTCCGCGGCCGCGAGGGCTTCCATACATATTCTGATTCCGGAAATGAGAGCCGAACTAGACGCGCCGCAATCTGACCCGGATTTCACTGTAAGAACTTTTACAATATAAGGTCCATTTCAAGTCTAACATTCAGATTTAAAATGCCATTTCCCTAAACCCTGGAAGCCTAACCTATATTCGGGCTGACAGTTCAAAAATGACAGTTGACTGTCAGCCAGCACGGATATGATGGTCGTTCTTGTCTACGTGACAGCGTATCCGTCACTTTCTATCCCGCGGTGTTAAAAAGTGACGATTATTTTATCACGTGGATAAAGGCATCCATAATACGCCTGCATCTTTCAGTTTCACCAGGGAGAAATTCCACACAGTTTCGTTCACATATAAAATTGCTATGGTATTACTTGTATACAGGTTGACGTCTTGGTTTTGGACTTATTTTTTGGTTTCTGACTGAATTTTTCGTGATATCTCTGTTACCTTGGTTTTAGTGTTAACTTGTGTTATTTTCTACAGTTCTTCGACTACGTAGGCATAGAAGACCCCCGAATCTCGGAGTTCTGCGCGGCGACGTGCGAGCCGTCACCGCACGCTATACTTCGCACGTGCCTACTGCGCAACTTCGGCGCACAGGACCGGCATATACACACCGAGGTATGTAATTTCAACAACAACGAGCTAACCACAAATGTGTACCTTATTTAGTCGAAATAAGATTTTAAAATGGCGTTAGCAAACTTAGGGAGTCATCACCACACGGCATCTCACATCTGACTAATCTGTCTATAGTCCAACTTAAGTGCACAGGACCAATACACACCGAGGTATCTTGGAATGCATACATGGTGGCAAATTTCCCCAGTTCTTTTGTTCAAAATGACATTTAAAAATGGCTACGCAAATAGTATAAAAACTTGAACCAAGATGCTGAATAAGTGGAATGGGCCTACTTCAAAGGAATTTGTTCAAATATTAGATACCTATCTATATATAAATTGGACAAAGATATTGGACAGACGGAATACCACCCTAAGATAGTACCTATCAATTACTAACCCAACAGTTTTATTTCAGATGAAAAAACTAGAATACCAGAAGATCGAGTTGACTATGCGTGTGGGCCGACATTCCGCCACCGTCGTGTGTAAAAACAAGAAGGCGGCCAAACAGCGAGCCAGCCAGGCCATTCTGCAGGTATTTAGGACCTTATGTCTTAGAAAATAGAGTCGATAACACAGTGACACTCCGCCACCGTCGTGTGTAAAAACAAGGCGGCCAAACAGCGAGCCAGCCAGGCCATTCTGCAGGTATATAGCACCTTATGTCTTAGGCAATAGAGTCGATAATACAGTGACACTCCGCCACCGTCGTGTGTAAAAACAAGAAGGCGGCCAAGCAGCGAGCCAGCCAGGCCATACTGCAGGTATTTAGGACCTTATGTCTTAGGCAATAGAGTCGATAACACAGTGACATTCTGCTATCGCCGTGTCAAAAAACAAGAAGGCGGCCAAACAGCGAGCCAGCCAGGCCATACTGCAGGTATTTAGAAAATCTGCATGGTGTGTGTGAGAGACAGTAATATACACATTTTTATACCACTTCGGTGGCAAACAAGCACACGACCGTCACCGTAGCCTATGGACCGCTGTAACTACACCACCCGCTAGGTGTTACATGCGGGTTGCCGACCCTACATAGTTAGTGTTGTCCCGTTCGCAAATTATTAGCTTTAAGATAATGTTCCTATGTTAGTTTGTAATATATGTGTCTATAGACCTTCATTATCATCATCATTATCATTTCAGCCTATATACGTCCCACTGCTGAGCACAGGCCTCCTCTCATGCGCGAGAGGGCTTGGGCTATAGTCCCCACGCTAGCCCAATGCCTATAATAATATAATGCTATGGACCTTAGTTGTCTGAAAATAAATGAACATAGTCATTGTGAACCTTGACGGAATGCACGAGGGTTTGATATTGGGCTGTAGGCGCGCGCGTCAGTAGTCTTTCAAAAGGTTAAATGCAGTTTTTCCACATAGACGATTGTATGTGCTTGTGTACAGGCATTACACCCTCACGTCCGTTCGTGGGGCTCGCTGCTCCGCCTGTATGGGTCGCGCTCCGTCAAGAGCTGCAAGGAGAAGAAGATAGAAGAGCAACAGATTACATTGCTGCAAGACAAGGTAAGAAAAACGATTTATTCATTATTATCGTCGTAGACAACTGATTTGATCTTTCACAATTTTTACACATTAAAATACGCGATCAATTCTCGTTTTCGTACTTAAATAATATTATATTACCAACCTCTTTGCAACACAGTTAAGGTTCCGTCACACAGACGCGTTTTCCGGGCGAGGCGTGAGCGTTTTATATGTAAAAGCGGCGCGCCGCCCCCAAAACGCGCCTGTGTGACGGAGCCTTCATGCAAGCCTCTGCCAATGCGCGCCTTTTATTTTTGACTAGATTTTCTAACACGTCAAATTCTAAACCCGTAAAAGTTCATACTTAGGCCGTGATGTGTGCCGTCATCGCTATTGTTTTGGGGAAACTAAAAACTACGCACTTCGCATGTAAAGTGTCATTCTATGGAACTTGCTAACAATGTAAACAAACCGCCATATTGAAATTGTCCTTGAATGATGAATTTACTAGTGACTTTTGTTTACATAGTTAGCAAGTTCCATAGAATGACACTTTAAACTGTGTTTTACTATTGTCGGGCCGATTGCTCAGTCGAACTGTAATTTTAGTGTTAACAAATATTAATAAAAACAGCAACTTTGTTATGTCCGTGTTGTAGGCTCGTCACAACGAACCGAACTACGCCGTATTAGAAAAGCTTCGCAACGAGATGAGAAAACTGAAGGAAAGGGACGAGGCTGTGGTCCCTATCGGCACTCTACTCGTCAAGGATGACCTGCCCACACATTCAGGGTCCAATCTCAACAACGTAGACCTCTAGACGTGAGATACACACTATCTGAACCTGTAGGTATACACAATCGGTTCCAATCGGCACTCTACTCGTCAAGGATGACCTGCCCACACATTCAGGGTCCAATCTCAACAACGTAGACCTCTAGACGTGAGGTATACATTATCTGGACCTGTAGATACACACAACGGGTCCCAATCGGCACTTTACTCGTCAAGGATGACCTGCCCACACATTCAGGGTCCAATCTCAACAACGTAGACCTCTAGACGTGAGATACACACAATCTGGACCTGTAGATACACACAACGGGTCTCAATCGGCACTCTACACGTCAAGGATGACCTGCCCACACATTCAGGGTCCAATCTCAACAACGTAGACCTCTAGACGTGAGGTATACATTATCTGGACCTGTAGATACACACAACGGTTCCCAATCGGCACTCTACTCGTCAAGGATGACCTGCCCACACATTCAGGGTCCAATCTCAACAACGTAGACCTCTAGACGTGAGGTATACATTATCTGGACCTGTAGATACACACAACGGTTCCCAATCGGCACTCTACTCGTCAAGGATGACCTGCCCACACATTCAGGGTCCAATCTCAACAACGTAGACCTCTAGACGTGAGGTATACATTATCTGGACCTGTAGATACACACAACGGGTCCCAATCGGCACTTTACTCGTCAAGGATGACCTGCCCACACATTCAGGGTCCAATCTCAACAAAGTAGACCTCTAGACGTGAGATACACACAATCTGGACCTGTAGGTACACACAATCGGTTCCGATCGGCACTACTCGTCAAGGATGACCTGCCCACACATTCAGGGTCCCATCTCAACAACGTGGACCTCTAGACGTGAGGTATACATTATCTGGACCTGTAGATACACACAATCGGCACTCATTAAAATATACACTCGTATTACATTATTACACATTGTTTACGAAAATGTGTATTCTTAATAGCACGACATTATATTTTGGTATGGGAAAACTACTGGCTAAAGTGAACATCAACACCTAGCTACTTTAAACTAAAATACAACCGTTGAAGGTCAAATATTGGTAGTAAGTACCTACCTACTCAACCATCAATTGGTATCAATATGCCTTATGTCAAATGAAGTATATATACATATACATTAGATTTAAGAAACAAACAGTAGTAAGGTAAGGGCAACTTAAACCAGTGAATTAGAATTAGATGTAACGAATCAAAAAACATTAGCATATAACTAATATAGAATATACCTAACCTAACATAAATTGGTATCAATATGCCTTATGTCCAATGAAGTATATATACCTATACATTAGATTTAAGAAACAAACAGTAGTAAGGGCAACTTAAACCAGTGAATTAGAAATTAGAATTAGATGTAAAGAATAAAAAAAACATTAGTAACTATAACTAATATAGAATATACCTAACTAATATACCAGCAAGTATTAAAATATTTATAATCTCGTAACATAGTAACTAATATTATGCTTTAAACTGCACTCTTTACTACGCACCATAACATTTTCTCGCTCATAAAGGCCAGTCCAGACGGGAATAATTTTTCGCCAATCTGATCAAATCAGGTGGTGTGGACGCAAATGCCAATTTGGCTCACTGATTGTGACGCTGATTATGACTTATGACCGATTGTAAAGAATTGCAAAAAAGGAGTGTATTGTTTTCAGCGTTCATGTTTGTATGTAAGTTTCTTTAATCCACCATAACATGAATGAAATGAATGCCTTATTATTCTTAATTATGTGTAAAACTAACTACTAAGATAAATAAAATAAAAAATGTATTTGAAGCAAAATGACCTTGTGATCCTATAATTCACTGCATTAATTAGTAAAGAAAGGGATATATTGTAATCGTATTTATGTAAGTTTTTAATATATTTAGCTAGTTCAAATATTTTGCGACGCTAATCATAATGTATTTAAATTACACAAGTTAGTTACTGGTCAATAGTGTAGATTATATATTTTTAATGTTTGCAATATTTTATGAATTTGACGATACGAGTTGTGAAATGAAAATTCAGTGTATATCTGGTGTATATTAAGGTAATTTATGTATATGATGTATACCATAGAATAGAGGTTGGCTTAAAAATACGTTGCCAAATATTTTTTAGAAATATGCTGAGGGTGGTAATCCATCTGTCCAATATCCTTTGTCCAGTATGTATTGCGTCTCACATTTTGCTTGATGAGAGAGTGAGACGCAATGAAATGGACAGTCACCACACGGTATTGTTACGCCAAATTGGGTTCTTGTTAAATTGGAAATTCTATAGCGTAAGTATTGAACAAGGTTGTTCTCCATATAGAAAATTTAATTGAAACAGTCTCGAGATCCCCGAAATATTTGTGATCTCCCGTTAATGATCTCGTAATTTTCTTCGTAAAACTACATTAGTACGAGTACAGTCAACGGTAAAAATATGGGTGTACAAATCATTTCAAAAATATGTCCCATAACTCTTATGTCAGTGAATTAAGAACTATGGGACATATTTTTGAGTAAGTTGTCTCATATTTTTACTGTTGACTGTACATCCTAAAAGTTTTTTTCTCGGGAAAATTGTTATGAGACTTGAATTTGTAGAAAGGTACCAACAAATAACTTGCTCAAACGAATGCGTAAACTTTTATCAAACTCTCAGAAAAATGCGTTTTATTTAAGTAAAAGCAAAAATAAAGGTGAGAGTTGAGTAAAAGAAAAAAAAACAGTAGACAATTTACTTTATTTTATGTAAGTATATCTAGTATTCACATTTGTAAATACTACTAAGCATAAGCATTTACTCTCAAATTGGTTCCAATTCAGCTAGGACCCTAAATGGCGCAATAATCGCGGGGCGTGATGGAAATATCACGTATTTTACAAAATGCCATTAAAAATTAAAAGCACAGTTTAACTAAAGCAACTCTATATTCTCCTTTATCTTTGACACAAAAACGTAATATTTTAGGGCCACATGCTTATTATGGTGGCGGTCTTACCTAAATCTGTAATACAGGGTGTCCCAGAATTCGACGTCAAGCCGTAAACGGATGATAGACCAAGTCATAACAGTTATCATAAAAATACAAAAAAATATCCAACTCATGTTCTTTAAAAATTATGGTCACTTTAAAAAATCCCTAAAAAATCCACACCCTGTAATTATTCAAGATTACACAATAATAAAAAAATTAGAATAAATTATGGAATTTGTAGTAACAAGAGTTAAAGAACCATTACAGGGTGTGGATTTTTTAGTGAATTATTAAAGTGACCATAATTTTTAAAAAACATGAGTTGGATTTTTTTTTTGTATTTTTATGATAACTGTCTTGGTCTATCATCCGTTTACGGCTTGACGTCGAATTCTGGGACACCCTGTATAACCAATAAACTCAATATGTGACTAACCATAAAAATGGATGTTATAATAGGAATGTTTTCAATAGGATAATATTATACAAATTGTAATTTATATTAATTGGATGGCAATAAGCAGGAATCTTGTAGGCAATCATGAGGTTTCTTGCAGCAGGGGCCCGTTTCTCAGAAGCTTGTAACTTGTAATACAAGCGGATGTCACTTTTTGACAGCTTTTGTTACAGTCCGTTTTTTTTAGCATTAGAAAGAACTTCGCAGAAGTAAGCTTATGGTTCCAAATCCAGCACTTTTAGCGGTAATAATTTGAAGTAAATTATATGTATTGACCATGCTACAATAGAAATTCAAGAATAGATAATTCAATAATTATTAACAATTAAAGAGCCTGATAAAAACTGCACGCTTGCTTCTGTGGAGTTCTTTCTAATGCTAAAAAAAACGAACTATAGAAAGGGACTTGTATTACAAAGCTTTTGAGAAACAGGTTCCAGGTATCGGGCTTAAATAAAACGAGAAATTTTAAAAAAGTAAAAAGATTATACTTTTTAATTTGATGGATTTAGTGATAGCTCGATAGCTTAGTTGGTAGAGCGTTAACGGTGAGCTCAGTGTTGGCCGAACGTTAATTTAATTAACCATTATTTATTTATTTATATAAGCCTATACGGTGTCCCACTGCTGGGCAAAGGCCTCCCCCCTTGATTTCCATTCGTCTCGATTTTGGGCAATCTCCGGCCAGTCGTTAAGATATGCGTCCAGGTCGTCCCGCCATCTCCGTCTGGGCCTACCACATCCTCGCCCGTCTTGCGGCACCCATACCGTGGTTATTTTGGCCCACCTCTGTGGGTGCATGCGGCAGACATGGCCGGCCCAGTCCCATTTCAGCTTGGCGGTCTTAGTTACCATTAACCATTATAAATTGAACCGTAAACCGCAACGGACGATTATAGTTTGCAGCTCAATTTATGATGGTTAATGGTCAATTGCATAAACGTTTCGGCCAACACAGGGTGAGCTGGCGGTAGCTGGTTCAAATGTCGCTTGGGTCAAAATATTAAACCTTTACTAAAATAATGGTTGTAAAGTAGCTTATTTGTTATTATTATAATCGTCATAAATTTCTTAAATGTAATATAGTTATAGGTAGGTGAAAGGCAGCACATGTAATGAGCACACATATCTAATATGAAATTAAACATAATGTCTCCTCCTCCTTAGTCGTACACTCTTGTCAGAGTGGTCGTGGTTATGGGTTGTCCTTTTCTATGTTTATTGTGGCTGTTGCGATACTCCTCCATCTCTCTCTGTTTGTGGCACTCCGAGCAGCCTCAGTCAGGGAACATTTCGTCGTGGACTTTATGAGATCCGTCCACCTTGTAGGAGATCGGCCACGAGAACGTTGACCTTCCACTCTACCCTGCACTACCAACCGCTCCATCGACTTTTCGTTGCGGATGATATGTCCAAACATTTTCAGTATTCGCACTTGCACAATCGACGAAAGTCTTTGCTTAACATTTAACTCTTTTAGGATGGAGAGATTAGTACGGCGAGCCGTCCATTTTATTCTCAGCAACCGTCTCCAGCACCACATTTCAAGTGCGTCAATCTTCTTGCGATCTTTTTCACGGATTGTCCATGTTTCAGCTCCATACAAAAAAATTGGAAATACTAAACACCTCATGAGTCGAACCTTTGTGTTTTTGGTTATTCGGCGATCTTTCCATATTTTCGTGAGCTTCTCCACAGCTGATCGTGTTACAGCACAACGTCTTTTAATTTCTTGTTCACAATTTCCAGTATTTGTGATAGTGGATCCCAGGTAAACGTAACTCTGGACGACTTCGCAATTGGCTATGCTGTGTAAATCTGGTCATAATGTCTAACATAAATAAAATACATAAATTAACTTAAGTAAATAAGATACATAAGGCTTTAAATCTTGATCACGAAAAAAAAATTATAGTTGCATAATGTTCATGTATTATTATTCCTAATCGGCTGCGTGTTATAAATTTCTAACAACGCTTCAGTGAAAAATGTTTTCTTTTTTGTTAAATTAATAAGAACTGATTGAAATTGTTGATTTCGTTGAAGACAAAATTTGCAAACATGTGACGTCACACCAGGGGGGAGGGGTTAGCCAAATGTGACCAAATGTGACAAGGAGGGGGAGGCGTCGATAAATCTTCAAATTCGTGTGATGTAATTAATGGATACATGGAATACATATTGACATATATCTGCAATAATTTAGATAATAATTATAAGTGAAACGGGACATATTTTGAGCACATTATTCACATTTAGGTTTGAACGTTGAAAGTCTTTCTTTGTTTACATTACATGCTATGAATAATGAATTATGGCTCCTCTACACGATGGGCCAACGCCGGCCACTCCAAGGGACGCAGCCATGCGGTAGAATGAGATAGCAATATCACTTGCTCCCTCTAACGCATAAATGCGTCCCTTGGAGTGGCCGGCGTTGGCCCATCGTGTAGAGGAGCCATTATGTTTATTAAGTTTTACCGCCGAATCTACTGGATTTTTATAGATACTGGGTTAAGGTTTAAGGTTTTAAGTTTGATTTATAAAATGTGTATTTGTTTGTCCATGTCATTGAAGCTCCCAAACGGATGTACCGATTTTGATTTAGTTTTAGTTTGAAAGTTAACTTAAATTTGACTGCTTTTAGGTAAAATAAGAAAAGCTGTTTGATGATTTTAAGTTATTACTTAACTATGGGTTATTAAATCATAATTTAGTTATTAATAAGCAGTAAAGACACTATTATTGTTTTTAATCTTAGTGTATTTAGTAACTGGAGATGTTATCGCTGTACATTGACAAAAAAGCGATGTTAGCCTATAGGGTGTTACTGACCATGGGGCTTTAAATCCAGGGCTCGATTCTACTCGCTAAACTGAGCTACATAACTATGTTTTTCTGAATAAAAAATTTATTATTATTATTTCCATTTATTTATTTTTCTTCTTAGGCTAGGTCATTTATAACATGAATATAAAAGTAAAATACAAAAACACATAAAAAACAACAAAAAATAAGTATAAACACATTATAAAAAACCTAACCTAGGGTGCCGCCAGCAGCGGGGCAGGGCCCAAGCTGCCGGTGGTCAGGGCCGCAGAGAGGAACCGGCGGACTATCCGCGCCGTGTCCAAGATCACCGCCTTCTGCATCTGACATCTATTATTATTATTATTACATTTATTATGGCACCAACCCCGAAATCCCGATTTTTTTTTTTACTTTTTCATACATTTTGGCTGATCAGATGTCGACGTTTTCTATGGAAAAGCCAAAAAAAATTCCCCGATTTTAGGGTTGGTCCCATAGAAAAAGTAGCTCAGTTTAGCGAGTAAAATCAAGCCCTGGAATTAAAGCCCCATGGTCAGACACATACGTATACAAAAGTTTGCACAATTGTGCAAGTTTTTCGGCAGAGGGGTAAGCGCTGGTGGCCTAGCGGTAAGAGCGTGCGACTTGCAATCTGGAGGTCGCGGGTTCAAACCCCGGCTCGTACCAATGAGTTTTTCGGAACTTATGTACGAAATATCATTTGATATTTGCCAGTCGCTTTTCGGTGAAGGAAAACATCGTGAGGAAACCGGACTAATCCCAATAAGGCCTAGTTTACCCTCTGGGTTGGAAGGTCAGATGGCAGTCGCTTTCGTAAAACTAGTGCCTACGTCAAATCATGGGATTAGTTGTCAAGCGGACCCCAGGCTCCCATGAGCCGTGGCAGAATGCCGGGATAACGCGAGGAAGAAGAAGAGAGGGGTAAGCTCTTAATGGCTCCACTCCAGTTATTAAATGCTCTCAAGTTTTTAATAGTTAAAACACAAGTCATGTATCTATTTCTTAGTTTATTACAGATACAAGTTATATGTAATTAAGAATCGATTTCGCTACTCAACTACATGCATTTTATTGATGTAAAATTAACCTTTATTAATGTAAATGCTTGTTATAATATTGCATATAAAACTCAAAATACCGTTGTGTCAACCTCAGACAGTCTACAAGACCAAAATAAGGCTTGCTCCCTCTAACG
The DNA here is from genome assembly GCF_963556715.1 of Cydia fagiglandana. Taxonomy (NCBI): domain Eukaryota; kingdom Metazoa; phylum Arthropoda; class Insecta; order Lepidoptera; family Tortricidae; genus Cydia; species Cydia fagiglandana. The sequence continues at coordinate 974,674 of NC_085951.1, read as the reverse complement.
TATAACTACGTCTCGCTTCCAGAGGTTAGGCCAATATTTGGGGGCCAAAATATATTGGAATGAGAATGACAAATGCAACGGAAATGATCATCCCCATACATTTACTTTTCTATTACCGTTAACTATAAACCACAAACCCTCTTATTCATAAAACTTTACGGGCCTGTTTTAGTTAAATTATGTTTTAACCCTTTCTTACAAATACATAAATCAAAATGACAGATAAGGACAAACGATTCATAGCGAAAGGCCTGTGCACACCGGCTTGCGTCTGCGTGACGTGTGCGTGTGCGTGCGCTAAAAGTTGGAGCCGCACACGCACACGTCACGCAAGCGGTGTGCCGTCTCTCATAAGGATCTGTATACTACAACGCCTCACGCACACGTGCACGTCACGCACACGCAGCCGGTGTGCACAGGCCTTAATTCTGGCCAGTAACGCGTTTATGAATAACGCCAAAAGTCTAAAAACGATTGTCTGTCGATTTGGGACTTAGATTTTAGTGACAATGTAACTTTTGTTTTATGAATTGTTTGTGTTAGATAATCCTTCTAGTCTTCCTCCAGTCTGCATCATATATCGGAATAAACGAGCTCGTTAATGATACAACTTATTTTATTAAAAATCTTGCATTATTCCCAAAAAAACATACATTTTGTTGTTGTCGATTTTGGTTGTTTTAAATTGCTATTTGACCAAGATACTCAAGACCTTGATGTTTACTGCGGCACCGGGCCGAAAGAACTGCATGATACAAAGTATGGTCAATTAAAAGTTACACAAATTGCCGTAGGGAACGTCGGCGCGATTCGAGAAATGAAATAGAGATTCATTAGATATGAAATAGTAAAGATATGTGACGTTCCACGGCAATTTTCAGAATCGCGCCGCGTGTTCAACTTTGTAGAAAGCAAGAAAAGTTAAGGTTAAATACCTGGATAAATCTACCCAGAGAAAAGAAAACTAACATTATTTATTAGGTATTTATTTAAAACTAACATTTGTGTAAAAAAGTAGTCTCAAAACTTAAAATAGGTACCTATTTTAAAATAAGGAAATTCCATTTTATAATAAATAAAGAAAACTTACAAACAACTTACGCTATTAGAGTATTTTTATGGAATCTTAAAATACTTTGTACAAAACGCGCAAAAGCGCGGTGGTAACTATAGAGTGGTAACTACAATACAACCTTCGTTACAGGTAGCTCAATATTAAAATACTGGGAAATAAATTGGCAAGGAGTGTCGCATAACTTTTTTAATACACGTATCTCACTAGCTGGGTCCACACAGAGTGAGCATACGCGCAAGGCAATTTCCTCGCGCACAAAACGGCCAGTGTGGACGTGCCTCGGCCGCATTGCCTCGGGCCGGGCCAAACAATGATACGAATGAACAATTTGACCATCATGTCATGTATGCTTATTTATAGCGAAAATTAACTGTTTCGGAGAAATCAGATTCTCGGAGTAGGATGCAGTGGCGGAGCGCCCATGAAAAGCAACTGAGTTTGTAGAGCATTTTTCCTATTGCTCATAAAGGTAAAACCAGATTAGCTTCGGCTTGGCTTTGAATATAGATGACGCGCTCTGGTAGGTTGATTTGTTAGTTTAGTATCTCTGCCAGACGGGGTGCAGCTGGGAGTCGCTGGCTTGAAGCGTGTTGCTGACGCCTCCGTGCGTGCTCAGCGGGAACGGGGCCTGCGGACGTACAAATATTCATATTTTTAAGAGTACAAACGTATGCACAGCTCACACCATGAGCGGACTGAGAAGTAAGCACAAGAATTTTGGCCTATCCTATTGGTTATCATGAATTTCTGATATCGATTATAGTTCGTTTTTTTTTAGCATTAGAAAGAACTTGCAAGAAGGTAAGCGATCTTGACATGTCTTTTAATTGCAAAACGCTTTTTAAAAATCAAAAACTATTACTTATGAAAGCAAAAGAATATAAATAATCGTATTAGATTCATAATTGTTACATATTTGCCGTAACTTATTTTTAAAATGTGTTTTTCAACTAAAAGACTCATCAAGATTGTTTACCTTATTTCTAACTAACTGTGCCCGCGGCTCCGCCCGCGTGGAATTCAGTCTGTGTCAGTAAGCGGCTTTGGTAGGCGTACACTGCGTACAGCGTGGCACGTACCGTACGTCGGTCTATACCCGACTCTTTTAGTATATGAGGGCGCCGAAGGCGCCCGGCTTTGGAACGCGTACAGCGAGCCACGTACGTCGGATTACGCCCGACGCTTTTAGTATGAGGGCGCCGAAGGCGCCCGGCTTTGGTAGGCGTTCAGCGTGGCACGTACGTCGGTCTACGCCCGACTCTTTTAGTATGAGGGCGCCGAAGGCGCCCGGCTTTGGAAAGCGAACAGCGCGCCACGTACGTCGGGCTACGCCCGACGCTTTGGGTATGAGGGCGCCGAAGGCGCCCGGCTATGGGACGCGTACAGCGCGCCACGTACGTCGGGTTACGACCGCCTCTTTGAGTATGACGGCGCCGAAGGCGCCCGGCTTTGGAACACGTACAGCGCACCACGTACGTCGGGCTACGACCGCCGCTTTGAGTATGAGGGCGCCGAAGGCGCCCGGCTTTGGTAGGCGTACAGCGTGGCACGTACGTCGGTCTACGCCCGACTATTTTAGTATGAGGGCGCCGAAGGCGCCCGGCTTTGGAACACGTACAGCGCGCCACGTACGTCGGGCTACGATCGCCGCTTTGAGTATAAGGGCGCCGAAGGCGCCCGGCTTTGATTAGCGTACAGCGTGACACGTACGTCGGGCTACGCCTGACACTTTTAGTATGAGAAAGTCGTAGTCGCTTGGCTTTGGTCCGCTTCCAGCGCGCCACGTACATCGGGTCACGCCCGACTCATTTAGTATGAGGGCACTTAAGGCGCCCGTCTTTGGAACTGGTACAGCGCGCCACGTGCGTCGAGTTACGCCCGATGCTTTGAGTATGAGGGCGCCGACGACGCCCGGATTTGGTAAGGGTACAGCGTGGCACGTACGTCGGTCTACGCCCGACTCTTTTAGTATGAGGGCGCCGAAGGCGCCCGGCTTTGGAACGGGTACAGTGAGCCACGTACGTCGGATTACGCCCGACGCTTTGAGTATGAGGGCGCCGAAGGCGCCCGGCTTTGGTAGGCGTTCAGCGTGGCACGTACGTCGGTCTACACCCGACTCTTTTAGTATGAGGGCGCCGAAGGCGCCCGGCTTTGGAAAGCGAACAGCGCGCCACGTACGTCGGATTACGTCTGACGCTTTGAGTATGAGGGCGCCGAAGGCCCCCGGCTTTGGAAAGCGTACAGCGCGCCACGTACGTCTGGCTACGCCCGACGCTTTGGGTATGAGGGCGCCGAAGGCGCCCGGCTTTGGAACGCGTACAGCGAGCCACGTACGTCGGATTACGCCCGACGCTTTGAGTATGAGGGCGCCGAAGGCGCCCGGCTTTGGTAGGCGTACAGCGTGGCACGTACGTCGGTCTACGCCCGACTCTTTTAGTATAAGGGCGCCGAAGGCGCCCGGCTATGGAACGCGTACAGTGCGCCACGTACGTCAGGCTACGCCCGCCGCTTTGAGTATCAGTGCATCGGGCTACGCCCGACTCTTTTAGTATGAGGGCTCCGAAGGCTCCCAGCTTTGAAACTGGTACAGCGCGCCACGTGCGTCGGGTCACGCCCGATGCTTTGAGTATGAGGGCGCCGAAGGCGCCCGGATTAGGTAAGCGTATGGCGTGGCTCGTACGTCGGTCTACGCCCGACTCTTTGAGTATGAGTGAATCGGGCTATGCCTGACTCTCTTAGTATGAGGGCGCCGAAGGCGCCCGGCTTTGGAACTGGCACAGCGCGCCGTGTGCTTCGGGTTACGCCCGACGCCCGATGCTTTGGTAAGAGTACAGCGTGACACGTACGTTGGGCTACGCCTGACACTTTTAGTGTGAGGGCGCCTAAGGCGCCCGGCTTTGGAACTGGTACAGCGCGCCACGTGCGTCGGGTTACGCCCGATGCTTCGAGTATGAGGGCGCTGAAGGCGTAACGGCGGACGTAAGTACACTTATGTACGTCTAAGTCGGTTAAGGCATTCAGAAGTTAAGGCGGAATAAAGAAACTCACATAAATAAATATATACCTACATACACTCGTCTTTCTTTTGGGCAGTCGTGAAGTGTAAAAAGACGGCACTGTGCAATTAGGGGCAATTAATTTGTTTAATTTTGTTGTATTATTAAATCAACATAATTATTCAATTAAATTTGTTGATACCCGGTCTTCTAAACATAGAGTTAATTTGGCAAAATCCTTCCTCGGTGGCTTATTCGTGTCACTACGTATTAAATTCAGCGCCATCTGTTAGTTTTCCAGGGTACTCAATAGTGGTAGCACACATTGGAAAAAAGTTTGCCCCTCCTTCCTAAGTAGCGCCATAAGATTCAGGGGCAAACTTAAATCAAGCGGGTGTTGTGGCTACCCCCCCTTTTAGGGGTTGAATTTTTATAGCCTATAACCTGGCCGGAGATTTTCTCGACAGATTAGTAAAGTTTGCATCAGAATCCGTTCAGCCGTTTTCACGTGATGCGCGTTCAAATAAACAGACAAACAGATAAACAGATAAACAGACAAACAGACAAAAATTCTAAAAACTGTTGGAACGTGTTCTGTTATCGATTCTAAGTATCCCCAGCCAACTTTTTTTCAAATATCTTCAATGTACAGACTTTCGACCCTCTACAGCTTTATTATATGTATAGATAGATGTATAGATAGAAGATGCTAAAAAAAACTAACTATAGGTTTTGGAAGGAAGGAAGTTCTATAGTTACCTATAACCAGATATAACGCTTGCTAAGGTAAGTCGGAAGAAAAATACTCGATACACATAAAAAATATAAGTACAGAAAAATAAATGACGGTATATGACGCGGAAGTTTTTTGAAAAGACCATGAAATTCTTAAGTAGGGTAATTCGCAAGTAACTGGCCACTTTTAGTAACTGGCCGCTCTAAACTAAAAATAAATTCTATTCACCTATAGTAGAATATACAGAATTCATATTAGTATAAGGTTTCAATAACTTTTAGTTTAGGGCGGCCAGTTACTGGCGAACTCTATATCTTCGTAACAACTTACTTGTGTGTTGGACAGCCAGCGCTGCTTGATGAAGTCCGCGGCACGCTCGCCGATCATGATGGTGGGAGCGTTGGTGTTGCCAGACGTCACCGAGGGCATGACGCTGGCGTCGGCTACCCTCAGTCTGTCTAGGCCTTGCACCTGGGCACAGAAGAGTGTATTTCATAAACCATAGGTGTTGATGTTTTGGTACAGTGGGTCGTTCATCTGATGCGGCGAACCAAAACATGGGGGGGTAGCAACCGACATTTTTTGATGCGGCAAATGACTCATATTTCGATGTTGTGTAATTATAGAAGGCACACTGAAAGGGTCGTTCATTGGAAGCAGCAAGCAATGCCTGGCAACCTCGTGCTTACTTTGTATTCGAAAAAGAAAGTGTTTGCAATCGAGTGTGGTTGCGCTAAACTTCAAAAACAATTTCTACTTTAGTTCTGCTCTTCGTATTAAATGTATGCTATCTAAATTGATATTGTGAACTTAGTTAAAATTTTATACTATTGCGGGCGTCAGGTCCGCCGGGCTCGCAATATCTCTTTGAAGCACAAGCTTTGAAAATATTTACTAGAAATTAATTTTACCTGAAGCAGGTTATCAACGACGGCAGTGGGGTCTCCCCTCGGCCCCATCTTGCAGCTGCCGGCCTGATGGTTCTCCGGCGCCGTCTGCATCCTCACAGCGCACTCCCAGTACGCGTCACACCCGAACTTGATCTTCTCACAGCCTTTCACCGGCGTCTTGTCGAGTTTCACTCCGTAGCGCTTCAGGGCTTTGGTCTCGGAGAGCTTGATGGAGAACTTGATGCCTTCGATGAGGGTCTTCACGTCGTCCGGGTGGGTTAGGTAGCTGAAAAAAATAATGAACGTTTGAGGCATGATGGACTGATGAATCGGACCTTAATGTCTACGTACCTAAATGTGGGACACTTAAAAGTAGGCAACGCGCTCTGAACACCTCTGGAGTTGCAGGTGTCCATAGGCTACGGTGACTGTTTGCCATCAGGCGGACCGTATGCTTGTTTGCCACTGATTTGGTATGAAAAAAAAACTTAAAACTAAAATAAGTTTTTGGCATAAATTCATTTTTGGTACAAGCTTTTATCGCTGACTATACTTTTCTTACGACAGACAACTAATACTCATCGCGACAATTCTAAAAACCCCTAACACAATTAGGTTGCGTTGTTTCATCACAGAGTTCCTATGGCCACCTCCTGTCTCCATCATCAGATCAGCTCGATGGTACCATAATATTGCATTGTCACCCGACTTACGTATGTATATGCAAAATTTCAGCTCAATCGGAAACCGGGAAGTGGATCAAATTTAACTTGCAAGATTTGATTACAAACAGGCAGACAGACAGACAGACAGACAACGGTCAGGTGAAACTAAATAAAAGCTTGTAAAAAGAACTTTGGGGTGAAACCGAACCACTGTTCAAATTCTTAGGTTACTTTGTAAACGTAAACATACTTTGCAAAGATTTTGGGATACTCGAACGGATCAGCACTCCTAATCTCAAGGCGGCCTCTGCTCTTCGGATGCAGCACGGTGGGTATTATCTGAATAGTCCTGGAGCCGTTATCCAGTTTCTCTCCAACCATGCCGGTCTTGGCGCAGTCGGCCAGGAATCCCCCGAAGAACAGCTGGATGTCAGGGTTGTCGTCAGCCGGGTTCGCGTATTTGCTGTTGATGTATGCTGTCACTTCGGATATGCCTGTGAAGCGAAATTAATCATAACTCAATAAGATTCCTTATCTGGTCCGCCAGGTGCCTTCCATGCATGTGAAACCTTATAGTAACTTAACATAACGGCGTTTTATACTCGTATACAAATTAAACTCTTAATTATTCTAGGATGTCTTCTTCTTCCAGTCTTTTAACCAGTCATGGAAGTTCAGGAATTCGGCACCATAATTGTGCAAGTTCTTTCCAAAGTGGGGCTGATTTTTGACGAATTTTAATACCTAAGTCTAAGACCAGTCCCAGATATAAGACCACCTCTAAACAAGAAATACTCCATGGCCGTTTACCCAGTTAAGTGCAGTGTTGTTATCATTGACAAAGAAATTGAGAGAATGGGCGACATGGTTGTGGGGGTTCTTCCCAACGGTGGACAGATTAAAAGATCTTACCAGTTCCAGACATGAGTCCATCTCTGAACAGCAGATACTCCATGGCTGTTGCCCAGTTTAGAGGTGTCGTGTTATTATCATTGACAAAGAAGTTCAAGAAGTGGGCCACGTGGTTGTGTAAGTTCTTCCCAACAGTGGGCAGGTTGTGGACGGGCTTGACGCCGGCGCGCTGCAGGACTGCCGGGTCGCCAACGCCGCTCAGTTGCAAGATTTGGGGAGAGCCGACTGCGCCCGCGCTGTGGATAGATAGAAGGTTAAATAAGTAAAGTATTACACAAAAATTGTATGCAAAATTATGTTTTCGAGATTGATATATATATTACTCGGTCAAGAGGAAAAAGTCTGCGTTAAGACTTACCTTAGTATAATCTCATTATTAGCGAAGATGACCTCAGTCCCGCCATGACTGTTCTTGACCTCCACAGCATACGCCTGTCTGGTGGTCTGGTTGATGAGCACCCTGGACACCGTGGCGTTCAGCATCACATGCAAGTTGGGGCGGTGCTTGGCGGGCCGCAGGAAGGCGCGGGCGACGGACAGCCGCGAGCCGTTGCGGTTCGTGGTCTGCGCGATGGAGAACCCGGTGTGCTGTGCGCCGTTTAGGTCACGGGCCTGGTACCCTGAAAGAATTTAGAGTAAAATTAAAGACCTAAATATTCCATAAAAGGGGCGTCCAACCATACTGACTAGGCATCGACCATCGACATCTCGTTTCGACAATTTTAGCCGCTATTTAGTAACTAATACACTGACTTCGGAAGCTAGAGAAGGAACAATGAAAAATATAGCAAGAAACGGAAGGAACTACTTAAGTACAATGAGTAGTAAATAATTAAAATAAAGTGCTTTATTGTGCACTCTACAAAAAAAAAGATACAGAAATTGAGAATGGATATAAATTCGTAGGTGGACAGGTGGACGTATAGCTAAACAGCGATCTCTTTGATCACCTTCAAATAGAGAAATGGCGAATGAAGCCAAGTTAACGGGTGGAGCAAAATAAAGAAATAATAATAATAATAATTGCGTATTCTTCTTCAAGTATTCCTAGTTTTTGGAAGATCCTATGCTCTTACCTAGCTCCTCTCCAGCCTTGACGATGCTGTAGCTCAGCGGTGGATGGTACGGGAACTGAGACACCGTGAGCGGCCCGCCGGTCCCGTGGTAGCCCGCGTCCATTTCCTGACAACCAACATTTACAATTTTATAGAACCACTCTGCTAGTATCTTTAGAAAACTTTCTGTCTGATCTGAAAAATCTAAATACCTAATATCTTTGTTTAAAAAGTTACCAAAGCTCTAGTTTTATATAGGGTACCTAGTCTGCCCTGCCAACCAGTAGTGGTGACAATTAGGATCCTCGTATTACCGAAAGCTTGCGCTTCATTTGATTGAGAATGGCACTTGGTCATGTTCTTTAGTTTTCTGTCTAGATCTGTTTTAAGAACTACTGTTTTAAAAATTTTAATTTGGTGTGATAGTCGCCATGGGAGAAAGCCTCTTCAACATTGATCTTCTGGCAATTATCGAAACAAGCGAAACCTACCTTCAACTGCTTATTATCCTCTGACTTCAGGAAGAACGGTAGAACGTCCTCGTAGCCCCAACCCTCGTTGCCAGCGGCCGCCCAGCTGTCGTAGTCAGCTCGGGAACCACGCATGTACATCATCCCGTTCATCACTGACGTGCCGCCGAGAACCTAGAGGATTTGATATTGAGGTTAACAAAAAGTAAGTGCATATTTTTGATAAATTTAACAAAGGTTTGCGTTTGTGTACAGTAGAATCTCACAGAAGCGTGCCAAATAACGAATAGGTACATTTGACGCTACACCACTCCGAATGCACTAGCCAAGTTTTGTAATAAAATGTTAAGTCTAGTTACTTACCTTTCCTCTGGGCCAGTAGCACTTCCGATCAGTTTCTCCCAGACAGGCTGCGGGCTCGGGCTCTGTCTGGTATCCCCAGTCGATGCTAGATCCGATAAAGTTTAGGAACATGGATGGAACCTGCGTTCCTGTCGGCTCGTCAAACCCTGTAAGTAAAGAAAACTGAGTGAAATAATGTGGTTGAAGAATCGTTTTCAGTGAGTCTTTCTGAAGTATGTCTAACTCTAGTTTGTTTCTCATGGTTTCTAGTTTTTAGTTTTTTGGAGGAACAAAAGTAAGGGATATTGATTGTCATATAAATACTCGTAATTTGTATCGACCAACGATGTATCTGCTGCGTTTTCCAAACACATAGTTCTTCTTTGGGAATGGAGTGTGCTCAAAAAATTGGCCGAAAGTTCACGTTTAGGTGGCGGACGTCAGGTATTGCACTGACCTTATAGACCGGGAGATAGTGACACATTTTACTGGGTCATTTGTACCAGTATGGCGGTTCGTCAGGGGTCTAAGTACGTAATGAACGAAATAAAAATGATGGTCATAGCGCTGGTACCGGCGGCCCAATCGCGTGGGCGTTAGTCGAACGTGTCGGATAAAATACGAGTGTCGAACGATTTGTTCCACAAAAATCCTCGTATTTTTCGATAGTCCATAAAAAAGAAGTAGACGGTAGCGTAATGCCATACTTCTCCGGTGTGACTTACAGCCCGCCATACTGAGGCGAACACATTAATTAAAAAAAAAACAATTCAATCATTTGTGCCAAGCTAATTTTTGCACAGGTGATCATCGTCGAGCAGCCATTCATGGACATCACCATACCATACTTTTCGGGTGGTTCCAAATGGCCGCCATACCGCCGCAAAGGAGTTAATTTTTTTTTATTACTAAACGATTTGTACCATCTTGTAATTTTTTTTCAAGACTTTCTGTGTGATCATAAATGGAAATCTCATAATGCCATACTTGTAGGAGGTGGCAAATGTGTACAATATTTTTATTTTATTTCAAGTATGGTGCCTATTTTTCCCCCTATTAGAAGTATGGCAAATATAATAATGGTCACATTGCATCATACAATTTCCAAAAATCCAAATGCCATACTGGTACAAATCGTCAAAAAATTGTTTTTTGTTTTAAGTCTTGGCTTAAGTCTCACAGTCGTCCGCCCCGTAGTTATAATCTGAAATATTTTTTTTTAGGTATAATTGTATCCAAACAAACAGAATATGATGATGCCATGCTGTAAAAAATTATTTTACGTATACATAGTCGTATTTTTGAAACGTGTCGATTAAATAAGTTTTTCAAGTATGGCAGCACTTTTTCCCCCTACTATAAGTATGGCAATTATAATAAAGGTCACATTTTATCAAATACTATCCAAAAATTTAAATGCAATACTGCCCATATAACCATTCCAGTCGCAGAATCATCAAAGTGGTAACTAAATGTCAGATGTGTCGTAACAGAGTCCACACAATGTGTCTAGAATTGTTTCGAAACAAAGTGTCGTCGCCGTGTGTACACTTTTCCGTAACAAGGTGTCGACACATTTGTGTGCACTTTGCGTGCGGTTTGCGACTGAATATGACAGCAAATTTGTGACAGCAAATGTCAATATAAAATACCTCTTGAAAACCAAGGTTTGTCAAACTATTATTAGTGTCTCGTGTGCTCGTAAGTAATTCTAGTAAATCATCATGGGCGATGCAAATGATAATAATCGACCAAAACCATATAAACACCCAACACCCGTCAACCTTTTACAGAAAAGTTTTTAAAGAAATGCAATAAGCTACTTAGGTCAGCCAACGAATGCTCCAAAAAGTTGTAGAGGGAAATGCTCGGAACACAATTTTTGACTCTGTAACTTGGTTTGGACAAGTTAGGAGGTGAACATATCAAAAGTCCCCGGCCGTAGCCCTTGAGCGGGGGGAAGAGAGGGGGCTTTGTTTGAAGGTCCCATTTTCCGGTTTTTCGATTATATCTCGGAAACTATGCATCTTAGCGACATAGCCATTCATACAAAATGAAAGTTAATTTAATTTGTTACAAGTTTATTCAGACAATTTTTTCGATATGTTAAATAGTTTTTGAGATATCCGCTCTTGAAAGTTTATTTAGGGCTCTCAATTTTATCTTGATATATCTACATCAGTGAAGGTGCTAGGCCGTGTATGGTATCGTTTTCGTATAAATCTGGGTTTCTGAATCCATTCAGAAGGTATCACATTGACACCATTCCACAAAATTAAAAAAAATCTTTTTAGGGTTCCGTACCTCAAAAGCAAAAAACGGAATCCTTATAGGATCACTCGTGCGTCTGTATGTATGTCTGTCCATCTGAATACACAAAATAGTTCTTTACCTATAGATGACAGGAAAACCTATTAGAAATGTGCAGTCAAGCGCGAGTCGGACTTAATGTACGGAACCCTTAATACGCGAGTCCGACTCGCACTTGGCCGGTTTTTTTTAAACTCCTCTTGACGCTTAACCGCTGAACCGATTTCGTTGAAATTTGGTATAGAAACAGGACATAGGATAGATCTTATAACCAAAATCATCTTTTGAAGGTGTGAAAAGTGGCGTGGAAATTTGTACGGGAAATCAATAACCGCTGAACCGATTTATATTAAATTGGGTATGGGTTACATCTTTGATTTAGTTAAAAATGATAAAAAAACATGACTTCAAACCTAAACTTAAACAGTATTAACTTCAAGAAGTCAATTCTGAATTCCCCCTACACCTCATTTCACACCTTTAAAGGATGATTTTTGAGATAACTTATTATGTCCTGTCTAGGGACTCAAAATATATGTGTACTAAATTTAAATTAAAACTGTTCAGCAGTTTAAGCGTGAAGAGGAGTTTAAAAGAAAGTATTTTAATAAGTTTATATGTTTTTACTTTGGAATGGTGTCAATGTGATACCATAACTAAATTTGGTACTGCGAATTTATACGAAAACGATACCAAACATGGCCTCGTAGCTTTACTGTTGTAGAAGTCAAAATAAAATTGAGAGCCCTAAATTCTTATTACTTGGCCAAAGTTGTGTAGAAGGAAAAGGAAAAATAAAAGTCTTCGGCAGGAATATAAGACACAAATATATTTTTTTTTTGCGTTACTATTTCAATCATCAAATATAAACATAGAGTCTGTGCGGAAAGAGAAGAGTTGTGGAATGTATTGAGCCCCATACATTCCACGACTCTTCTCTTTCCGCACAGACTCTACCTTGATTATATTATTCTAGTGAGATCCTCATAGATAAACAAAAACATTTACATAAAAAATTACAAGGTCGAAATGTCACCGAACTTGTGAGAGTAATATGCGAAAAATAAAAACTTTTATGACAAAAAAATCTGGACACAATTTAAGAAGCATCCAATTGCGTCGAGGAATCATCTGTATTTTTGCTTGTATCATTACCTCCTCGCTTCTTTTTTTGTCCTTTGTATTCTGTAGCAATTTGTTAGATCTGAAAATAAAGATAACTTGCGTCGTCACGGATGTCGATTTATAGGTTTTAGGGAGTGCAGAATTCGAAAACGATGATCATTTTATAATCCAAGATGGCGGCTACGTATTTTGTCATAAAAGTCGTCACGAATATCGTTTTATAGGTTTTAGGAAGTGCCGATTTCGAAAATGATGACCAGTTTGGAATCCAAGATATGTGCCGTGCACTTTGTCATAAAAGTCGTCATGGATATCGTTTTATAGGTTTTAGGGAGTGCAGAATTCGAAAATGATGACCATTTTGGATTCCAAGATGTCTGCCGTGCACTTTGTCATATAAGCCGTCACAGATGTTGATTTATAGGTGTTAGGAAGAGCAGATTTCGAAAATGATGACCATGACCAATACAACGACATCCATGTCGACTTTTAACATAGTGCATGGCCGCCATCTTGGATTCCAAAATAGTTATTATTTTCGAAATCTGCGCTCCTTAAAACCTATAAAACGACAGCCATGACGACTTTTATGACATAGTGCATGGCCGCCATTTTGGAATCCAAAATGGTCATCATTTTCGAAATCTGCGCCCCCCAAAACCTATAAAACGACACCCATCTCGACTTTTATGACATAGTGCATGGCCGCCATTCTGGATTCCAAAATGGTCATCATTTTCTAAATCGGGGCCCCCTAAAACCTATAAAACGACATCCATGACGACTTTTATGAAATAGTGCATGGCCGCCATTCTGACATAGTGCACGGCCGCCATTTTGGATTTCAAAATGGTCATCATTTTCTAAATCGGGGCCCCCTAAAACCTATAAAACGACATCCATAACGACTTTTATGACATAGTGCATGGCCGCCATTCTGGATTCCAAAATGGTCATCATTTTCGAAAGCGGGGCCCCCTAAAACCTATAAAACGACATCCATGACGACTTTTATGACATAGTGCATGGCCGCCATCTTGGAATCGAAAATGGTTATCATTTTCGAAATCTGCGCCCCCCAAAACCTATCAAACGACACCCATGACGACTTTTATGACATAGTGCATGGTCGCCATTCTGGATTACAAAATGGTCATCATTTTGCTAAATCTGCGCCCCCCAAAACCTATAAAACGATACCCATGACGACTTTTATGACATAGTGCATGGCCGCCATTTTGGATTTCAAAATGGTCATCATTTTCTAAATCGGAGCCCCCTAAAACCTATAAAACGACATCTATGACGACTTTTATGACATAGTGCATGGCCGCCATCTTGGAATCCAAAATGGTCATCATTTTTGAAATCTGCGCCTCCTAAAACCTATAAAACGACACTCATGACGACTTTTATGGCATAGTGCATGGCCGCCATTTTGGATTCCAAAATGGTCATCATTTTCAAAATTGGGGCCCCCTAAAACGTATAAAACGAAATCCATGACGACTTTTATGACACAGTGCATGGCCGCCAATTTGGATTCCAAAATGGTCATCAGTTTCGAAATCGGCACTCCCTAAAACCTATAAATCAAAAACAAAGTGTTTGGCTACCATCTGCATGCAAGACATTTCTATTATTTTTACGTACAAAAATGGCCCCCTGTCAACTTCCAACCGAGATTTAATCGATAATTTATTCGATTAATATTCAGATTAATTCAATTTCAATCTATGTTAGGTCGACTAAACTAATCGCGATTAAAATTTGAGGATTAACTTTTTTTATTCCATTAATTAGTCGAATAAACAGTTAATCTATTAAGTCCCATCTCTGACCACGGCATTTTTACACTTTGAGAATATCTGAAAACAAATGAACACAAGGAGCCATTTTGCAAATCCAGTAACTTTGTTATTACTTTTGACAGCGCGTGTCATGTGTCTACACAGAGTCGACACAAAGTCGAAACATTTGCGACTACTTTGTGACTGCAATATTTCTCAGCCTTAAACCATATTTATACATCATAATTAACAAGTTTCGTAGTATGTAAAGCGTTATTTCTGTTATTTAAGTATAGTATACGCATCGAAGTACTAAAAATGCATCAAATAATATAGTTATGAATACAGGCACTGAGAAGTAAACAATTTCATTTCCGGCTAAACTAAAACAATGTGGTGGCGCGTTGATTATATTACACTTAGTTTATCAAATCACTCGAGCAGTTTAATTCCCCATTATAATTTAAGTCCTATTGTAATATAAATGCAAACAATATATAATTACGTCTTGTAATCCGTTTTAGAGATGGCGTATTAATGTCACTTATTTTTATTTAACTATTTTTCCATCTGACAGTTTCCATTTGACAGGAACAAAATGAACGATTGAACGAATGATTTTGGCATAAAGTAGTCGCAAACTCGAAACAATGTGTGCACACGGCGACCACACTTTATGTCACTTTGTGTCATGTGTCGACCCTTCCCCATTTCTGGTAACTGTGTCGACACGGCGACGACTCTGCGACTGGAATTGTGACCGAAACAGACGGTGTCGACACAAGATGTGTCTACACCGCGTCGTAACGGCGACTGGAAATGGTTGTATGGGTGGTACAAATCGTTTAGCAAATAAAAAAAAATTAACTCCTTTGCGGCGGTATGGCGGCCATTTGGAACCGTCCGAAAAGTATGGCATGGTGATGTCCATGAATGGCTGCTTGACGATGATCACCTGTGAAAAAATTAGCTTGGCACAAATGGTTGAATTGTTTTTTTTTTATTAATGTGTTCGCCTCAGTATGGCGGGCTGTAAGTCACACCGGAGAAGTATGGCATTACGCTACCGCCTACTTCTTTTTTATGGACTATCGGAAAATACGAGGATTTATGTGGAACAAATCGTTCGACACTCGTATTTTATCCGACACGTTCGACTAACGCCCACGCGATTGGGCCGCCGGTACCAGCTCTATGACCATCATTTTTCTTTCCTTCATTACGTGCTTAGACCCCTGACGAACCGCCATACTGGTACAAATGACCCAGTAAAATGTGTCACTATCTCCCGGTCTATTAAGTTGAACTTCCTGAAAAGGTCGACCGTACGCTTGTTTACTAATACTATAAAGATACTATAAACTGATTGTGGATACTATACGGTGTCCCAGAATTCGACGTCAAGCCGTAAACGGATGATAGACCAAGTCATAACAGTTAACATAAAAATACAATAAAAAAATCCAACTCATGTTTTTTAAAAATTATGATCACTTTAAAAATTCACTAAAAAATCCACAACCTGTAATGGTTCTTTAACTCTTGTAACTACAAATTCCATAATTTATTCAAATTTTTTTATTATTGTGTAATCTTGAATAATTACAGGATGTGGATTTTTTAGTGAATTTTTAAAGTGACCATAATTTTTAAAGAGCATGAGTTGGATTTTTTTTTGTATTTTTATGATAACTGTTATGACTTGGTCTATCATCCGTTTACGGCTTGACGTCGAATTCTGGGACACCCTGTATAAAGATTAGGAAACTGCAGTACTTTGGTCGTGTATATATATTACGACATGACAAATACCACCTCCTCCAGCTGATAATATAGGGGAAAATCCAAGGAAAACGTAAATGTGGAAGAAGACTAACCTCGTGGCTCAAAAACCTCAGGTGCTGGTTCAAGATGAGCACCAGATTGCTGTTTCGAGCTCCAGCGTCAAAATAAAATATAGCCCTAATGAAAGCCACCCTCCGGCAGGAGGCGGCACCATAATAAAAAATAAATAAATAAATAAATATTATCGGACATTCTTACACAAATTGATTAAGTCCCACAGTAAGCTCAAGAAGGCTTGTGTTGTGGGTACTCAGACAACGATATATATAATACACAAATACTTATTTACATAGAAAACACCCATGACTCAGGAACAAATATCTGTACTCGTATCATCATACAAATAAATGCCCTTACTGGGATTCGAACCCAGGACCATCGGCTTCGCAGGCAGGGTCACTATCCACTAGGCCAGACCGGTCGTCATAAGAAGAAGAAGTAAGTTGTTTGACATCAAAGCATGACTTACCAGCTTCTAGTAGGAGGACCCTCCATTCGGGAACCTCCGATAGCCGCGCAGCCACCACTGATCCTGCTGATCCTCCTCCCACTACGATGAAGTCGTACACCGAGTCCATATGCCGACGGTACTGAAACAGATTTTTTTGGGACACCGTTTAGATAAATAATTATATATAAATAAATAATTAACTAATACATGGGTGAATCAAATTAACACATTAGAATTAACAACTTGATCAGATAAAAGTTACATTTTGTACGGTAACGCAGCAGAAAAAAAAATCTCCCATAAAAAAATCAGGAACACACCATTTTTGCCTATTTTGTGCTGCGTTACCGTACAAAATTTAACGTTTATCTTATCAAGTTGTTAATTTTAATATGTTAATTAAATAAGTACTTATGGATCTAATAATGCCCGTGTAAACAAAAAAGTAAAAAAAAACTACGTGGTTTTTGAAAAATTGATTTTTAGTAGCTAGGGAGTCTAGGGACACGAAAACAGTGTTCTAAAAGTTGATTCACCCACATATAGGTACGTTCCACTGCTGGGGACAGGCCTCCTCTCATGAGTCTCATGCGCGAGAGGGCTTGGGCTGTACCTAGTTCCCATTATGGATTTACTTTATTTTATTTCCAAGCACAGCAGACGGCAGGTGCAAAGGCAACATTCATTCATTGTTGTGTTGAGACAGAATAGAAAAAAACGGGACAAGTGCGAGTCGGACTCGCCCACAGAGGGTTCCGTACTTTTTAGTATTTGTTGTTATAGCGGCAACAGAAATACATTATTTGTAAAAATTTCAACTGTCTAGCTATCACGGTTCATGAGATACAGCCTGGTGACAGACAGACGGACAGACGGTCTGTTTTTACTCTTTGGCTACGGAGCCCTAAAAAGAGGTCCTCAATCCCACATCGATCTCTATGACTGACGACTGCACATCTCACCGAGTTAAAGTACATCTCACCTCACTATACCTACTTATATACAGGGTTGAAAGATAAGCCGGGCCCTGGAGGGAAACTACCTTAAATCCTTAAGCTGGCTCATTTTACTTAAAGGAGACATTCCTTTATTTTTAAAAAGAAACAAAACTGCATTCAAAGATTTTTTCTTTTTTTCTTCAATTTTGCTTGTCTAAAAAAATCTTGAGTACTTACTAAATATTCGATTTTATGGATATTTTGTACGACAGACGAGTGCAAGACCTAATGTTTCTTGGAGAAATGTTATCATTAACATTAACTGTATAGACTAGTACAATAAAATTGCGAGTTTTTATTTTTTGGAATTTTTAGTCGGTTCGAGTCCCGGGCGAGGCAAGCGAGTTTAAGAAAATCTTTGAATGCAGTTTTGTTTCTTTTTAAAAATAAAGAAATGTCTCCTTTAAGTAAATTAATGAGCCAGCTTAAGTATTTAAGGTAGTTTCCCTCTAGGACCCGACTTATCTTTCCACACTGTATATAGCTCTTACTCAATTAAAACTGATACGCAAATGCACTTAATTACAAAATAATTTCCTCACACAACAAAAAGCGAGATTTCCGCGCGAGATGTGTCCGCATTGTCAAAGTTCATCAACCTACAATATTCGCAGCTTATCGGATGCTTGACAATGTAACCGCTTGAGCGGAAACTGAGAAATTCTACGTGTTTTGTAGCTCGTGACATGGCGACCATATTTGGGGAAAGTCGCGAGGTTGTAGAGTTAAAACAAGAAAAGTCTGCAACGATTTCCACACGCGGTGCAAGTTTTATTCTAAACGTCTAACTTTTATGAAATTATGACGTAGGGTAGGGTGGTCTAAGACTGCGCGGTCGATAAGAATGCGCATACGTCATAACTTAGATTCAAAGTGAAGTTCGTGGCTAACTTCAGTGTTATTTTAAAGTGTAATGGCACCTGTTATTGTCCCAGGAATTAATTTAGTTCACTGTGAAAATACGACACTCTAGGTGAGTTTTAAAGTTTTTATCACATGTTGATCTTATTTTTCTTCAATTTAAATGTATTGTCACTAATTGTCTTAAGTAAATTAAAAGATGAGATCTTGAATTTGCATCGCATATGCGATTGCGCGTTTGAATGGGAGTCGCTAGTTCACGTCATTTTGCAAAGGTGGCGTTACCAGTATGTTTTAGTGAAAATGAAGGAATGTGTAAGAATGCGCATGGTACAACCGTGTAAAAATGCGCGCGCAGTCTTGCACATCCACTTCCACATTAATATGAAAAATGGCTCAGCAATAACCCAGGAAGAACTATAACTGTATTCCAAATGTAAAACCTTCACACCAGCTTGTCTCGAAGCTGCAAACCCCACAAGTGATGCTGAAAGTTTTAAAACTACAGGAATATCGCCTTATAATCCTGAGGTATTCACTGAAGTCGATTTCTTGGCTAATTCTGTAATCGATATTATAGAACGATATAATGAGGCTAATTTTGCTGAAGGCAAAGATACACATCAAGCGCAATCGACAAGCCAAGATATGTTGCTGTAAATCATGTTGACCCTCTTAGTCAGGCCCGTGATGTGGCGAGATCTATAAAGATCCTATTACTCAAGACTGGATCGCTTGCATCGCTTGTAATGAATGGTGGCATAAACAATGCACAACGTACACGGGTGCTGCCGCTTTTGCTTGTGACTTATGTAAATAATTATAGCCTTTTTGGGTATCGCGCATTCTTACCCTACCCGCGCAGTTTTAGACATCTTGCTGCGCATTCTTACAACACAGGTAGTGTAAGAATGCGCATTTCTCATTTTTCAATTATGCTCTAATATATCAAGATTGGTTGATCTCATCTACAAATAGTGTTTAAAATTATGTTGTCTTGTTATTCGGGAAGAAAATAACAAAAGTTGATTTCATTTATACCGTTTGTTTTTGTTTTATCACGTCTCAAACCTTAAGTGCGCAGTCTTAGACCACCCTACCCTATTAAATAACACTGCGTATGCTATCAAAATCGCTGCAGACTTTTCTCGGTCTAATTTTAGGAAGAAGAAAATCTTAGGTACTCCTAATGATGTATATTATCTATGACAAAAACTTTTACTGCGACATTTTGTTCGTACCTAATTGTAACGCAAACCATTGCGTGTGTGTATCAAAAGCTTACTTGGTGGGAAATTTTTGATGATAATACCTTTTATTAAATGACTATAATTTATACATACCTACATACAATAAATAAATATACATAGGTATCTTAAGTATGTAGGTACAGTGTGCTGTATCTTAAAAAGTTGTCTTTTAGCACAGAATAAATAATAGTACTACGAGTAGGTACACACTCTCTAACAAAACGCGTCTGTTACGCGGACAGATATGGTCGCTAGGCGGCGACATCGCCAGCGCGGCTTATGGCAAACCCCAAAATTGGGGTCGAACGGATTTACTTTTAGCTACCTGTAGCAAAGCGACGAAATCGCGGAGTGAGACACGCCTGCTTTTAGTAAAAATGGTTGCCTGAGTCAAACTAGGAGCATTCGGAAGGCAGCCAACTACAACTAAAATTAAATGACACTCATCGGGTAGCAAGATTTGACACACTGGTTGTTGCATCCTAAGAGAGACCCCACAGAGCGTCTCCCGGCGTCGGCGTCTAGTCAACTCTATGGCTGCTGCTCGACGCAACGTTGGCGCAACTGCGCAGCGACGCCATTTTCCATGACGCTAACTAGACGTCGACGCTCAAAAGACGCTAGTGTGTAGTGGCCCTAAAAGAGGTGGACTCCGGTTAAATGAGAAATAGTAGAAACGTTTTTGTTTTAAGCGTAACAATCTAATGTAACCTTACACTTATAGTAGGTACTTATAACGGATTACAATAAAAGTTTAAGGGCTCAGTCACGCAAATATGTTGTACCTACCTGTTTCATTTAAACTCTGCAGTTCGGACTGAATTGCGAAAGAAGTGGTCACGACTGATACAAGAAATAAATGGAACTAATTTGTAGGAAACATTAACTAGGTTTTTATAGTTAGTTAATGCTAAGGGTCTCCCCAGATATATCGCCGCGTATTCGGCAAAAGCGTATAGGAAAAAGCTTTGTCTGCGCAATAAGAGCGAAAAAGCCGTCGGCGCGGCGATACTCATAAAAAAATTTTGCTCATCCTAAGGTCACAAGTTCCCAATCAGCATAACCGCAGGCCCCGAATGATCTCTGATTTGCATCCGCAATCACTGTGTGATTGCGCCGTGATCGCGATCACTGATCAGCAATCATGCGCACGATTTAACAAGCCTTTCACGATCTGTTTACATTTCTCACAGATTTACATTCAACTGTTGATTTTGGCGTCAGAGATAGTAAATCAGGCACGATTTATAAAATAAGTAAGTATACTTCGATAATAGGTAGGTAGGTATACTGCAATGATTTCTCTTAAAATGTTGTTTTATTTCTAAATATTTTTGCTCACACTATTATGTAAAGTAGATACCTGCTTACTCGTAACTAAATATGTTTTAAAATATTTATAAACTATCAATTATACCAGACTCCAACCAAGACCCGAGTCATCATTAAGGCGCCGCCGCAGCAGGTTGCCGCGAGCGTTAGGCTCTTGAGAGTCGACATGGCAACTATACGTAACTAAATACCTGTGCACGTCCACAAGGGTCCTCCAGATCACACTGGCTCCGCAGAAACACTTCCAGCAGCCCCATGAACAGCATGAAGGCGCCGCCGCCGCAGGTCGCCCCTAGCGTCGGGCCCTTGACAGCCGACATGGCAACTATAGGTAACTAAATACCTGTGCACGTCCACAAGGGTC
The DNA here is from genome assembly GCF_963556715.1 of Cydia fagiglandana. Lineage (NCBI taxonomy): Eukaryota > Metazoa > Arthropoda > Insecta > Lepidoptera > Tortricidae > Cydia > Cydia fagiglandana. The sequence goes on along the minus strand of NC_085951.1, from coordinate 953,207 downwards.
CTCCAGATCACACTGGCTCCGCAGAAACACCTCCAGCAGTCCCATGAACAGCATGAAGGCGCCGCCGCCGCAGGTCGCCGCGAGCGTCGGGCCCGGCTGCGACATCGGGCAGTCGCAGGTTAGAGCCATCTGCAATAAAATATAGAACATTTTTAATGTTGAGAATTAGGAATAAGTAGGTGCTAAATTTAAAATTCTCCCAACATCCAAAAATATCAAGAAATTAAGTTGGTATACGTAGTTAGCAACTAGTATAAGAAAGTACCTAAGGTTACCATTTCGCCATGATTATTACGCTGCACAAACTTCTTCAATGATATATTAACTATGCAGTACGCGCTTGTCATTTAGCCTATGAATAAACACAACTTCACTTCACTTACAGGTAAGTTCGTTTAGTTTCCAATTTTGTGTTCCAAAATGGTGCTCTCATTTTTTTACCAAAAAGTGTGGATATTGAATACATATTATTTATATATAGTTATTTAATCTACTTACCTATTGATTGATAGGTAAGTACCTATTTTTTTCGGGTTCATGGTTCCTATGAATATGATATTCTTAAAACCTAAGGATTTTCCTCGCTGTCCTTTTGAATTTGCCACCCCGTATAGTGTGTGGTGTGTTTATATTATATTAATGGAAGCTGTCAAAGACTAGAACTAGGTTAATCATACACAACAGTTTGATCAAAACGACAACGCTACATAATAGAGCAAATATTATAACCACTCCCATACACGTCCCCTTAGGCATAAGTTTAATTAACTCGCCGCCTTAATCTCACATCGTAGGGTCATACATTCACATGTCAAGTGTCAAGCTACTTGCGCAAGTACTGGCGCGACATATGCCAGTAGTTTAGTCGAGCGTGGCCGCAGGGCTGGATGTTGACTTGTATATTTAGTTTATCGCTATTGTTATCAAGATTATGTGTGCTTTGGCAGTTAAGTGCTATAAAATGTGTCCGTGGCAATCAAACATCGATATCTTCAGTTAGGTATTTGGCCAAATGGCCATAGCAAGCCATAGTGAGAAGTTATGCACGCGTGGAGAAATAAAAGCAATGATTGTGCTAAACTTGGCACAAAAGTATACCTAAACTTTTGTAGGCTCAACTTTCATATCATTTTCATTAACTCAACCCAGAATAGTTTTGGTCAATCACATAATACCTTGCCGCCTTTTGTAATGTAAGATTTTTTTTATTTTGTGTAATAAAGGTTAAATAAAGAAATAACAGGTATTAGGTACAGGGTGGCGCAAAAATATGTTACAATTATTTTTCTTACTTGACATATAATTTTTTTTTTTTAAACTAAGCTTTGCTTCAAAATTATACTTGAATACCCACAAAAATGCAAACAATTGTTAAAATTATCAAAAATAAGTACCTAACCACAGTAAAAAAACTATGTTAACATATTTGTGTAATGTATTAAGTTGATGTTACCTACGGGTCAGTACGGGTAAACACATTAATTGAATTGAATAGGTATGTCCTTCATTTATATCCTAAGATTATCACCTTAATTTATTTTATAACATCTTTAAACACAACACAACTTAATAACGGTTGCCTCATGGTAGATAGATAATGGGTTGTCGAATTAGCACCTACATACGCGAGGTTGCAGATATGGCGGGGCATTATGTCGATAACATGCTCGCTTGGCTGACCATTGGGGTCTCTGTCATGTCGCTGGACAGCCTAACAACTTATCTGATTGTGTTACTTTTTTATATTGTAAAACAGTTATTCAGAGGTAGATACTACAGTACAAATACTAAACTAAATAAATTAACTAGCTTAAATCTATAATAAGTAGGCCCGTTAGGCATTGTACCAAGGATGCTGGCGGCATTTCCTCGATGTATCGCAATGCTGATACGTTGTGCGAGGAAGCCCCCAACTCTACCTGCCTACGAGTACTCTACCTACAGAAAAATTGCTGTAGGTAGGTACCTACTTAGATACCTTAAGTATTATTATCCTACAACCGAACCCTCGAACTCATCATCATTATCCGTTGCACACCGTTATGCAAACTATACAAAGGATTACATCGAAACCTCAGCAGCAACAAGGTCGAAATTTAGACGAGTTTGTATGACATGAATCTCGCCATGTCGTGAATTTGTCGAGTGGGCGTATTCTGGCTTGTTGGCAATTTGTGACATGGATCATTCTGATCATGTCGTAATGTATTTATAAAAATAATCATTATAACACTGCTAAAATGAGGATTTTGATTGTAATCGATATATGTCGAATGTCGAACGATTATACTAAGTAGTAAAATGACTGATAATAATAAAAGTAATTTTAATATGCTCGAGTAATACGAGAGTTTTGGCAGTTGAAATTGTTTTAGGCTGCGTTTCCACCAGAGATGTGCAAGGATGCATAGCGACTGTAGCGAGGAATGTCTTTATTAAAAACCAATAGAATCACTCCAAATGGACATTTAGTTACACTGCTCAGTATAACTATTTGGATTTTTTTTAGTCGATTTTGTTATACTTATCGTATTTTAACTAATAGTATAATTATGCGGATAAACCCATTAATGCTGACCGTACCTGACTGGACAAACATTAGCATAATAACATCTCAATTGACAGGCGATTACGTGTGCAATGACTCAATTAAATTTAGATAGTGACAATTCGCGACATCATAAATATCTTTCACTTCTAAACTGATGTCAAGGACTGAAAACCACATCGCCCAAGGCACCGTAACAATTAAAAAATTACATTTTATTATCACTAATAAAAAACAAACACATCGCTACGCTAAATCCACTCTTAATACCTACAAGATAAGATCTTTATTGTATTTTATAACAAGTTATGTGACGAACTTGTTACTTGACCAGGTCATAATCAGGTGGATTTATTACATGAAATTGGAACCCGTTTTTATGAATTGCAAAACAATGTTACACTTTTTGAACATACTGTTAGGCTACGGAGATCGACAGATGTGGTATTTATTTCATCATTTTATTGCGCTACTCATAACTTTTAGGGTTTATTTGTCAACACGTTTTAGTTGCATAATGATTCAAAAATAATTCATAAAGTACCAATTAGACCAATGAGCTTAGATTGTGATTTTCTATATATTTTTTAAAGATAATAGGAGGCCAACGAGCAGACGAATCGCCTCATGGTAAGACCAGAGAGGTTGTAAGTGTGTTGCCAGGATTTAAGATGGGATGGTCTTATCTTGAAGTTTTTTTTTATGATACCTATAGGAGGCAATCGAAGAGCCCGGCCCGTGTTTGTTTATGCTTGTCATATCACTCGACTTAACGATAGCTATCAAATATTTAATGAAAAGATTATAACGTAAAATACAACCAATTAATTACTCATTCACCGATCAGACCCAACCCTAGAATTAGAGGATATGAAAGTTATGTCGGTAGTGAAGTGTCGACTAATTTATGTAATCTAGGGCTTACACAAGTTACCTAATCTTCGTCTATACTGATTCATAAGAAACAGTTCTTAAACTTTATCCCCATTTAGGTAAGCAAAGTTAAATATACCTATATACCTATTTATTGGTTTTTAGTAGTTAGTTACGGAAGTAGCTATCTATCGCAATTTTATAAGATTTTAGAGTCTGTGCGGAAAGGGAAGAGTCGTGGAATGTCATCATCTCACGTGGAATGTACGGGGCAAAATATACTTACAGACTCTATGTAGGTATATTGACCGAGACCGAGAGACGTACCGAGTAGGCAATCTAACGCTACGTCTTAAGCGCCCTCCAGACTATGCGCGTGAATCGCGGGCGAAGCCGCGAACGCAAGTGTGGCGTCGATTTCGCAGATTGTTCACGCCTTCGCGCCTTGTTCTCCGTTTTTTGTCGGTATTTCGGCCCGCGTCAAAGGAGACGCGAAGCGCGAACTTGCAAGACTCCACATTACACAATATTTTGGCTCCTCTGTGGCAAGATAAATATGAATTATAATGATTATATTATATTAAGCAGCTATATTTTACGGTTTTACAATAAAACAAAATGGAAAAACAGCTAAATCACGTATGATGCCATAGATAACTAACAGTTAAACTCGATCAGCTGCTGCTTTTCCGCCATATTGCCGCAAACCAAACTGCGAAATCGCCGTGAAGTGTGCGAGTGTGGAGTCTTACGTCAACTTCGCGATATGTTCGCTCCGCGACGTCGCGCCGCGATTCACGCACATAGTCTGGAGGGGGTTTTACGTAGGCGAACAACGCGCGAACGCGGCGCGGCGCGGCGCGGCGAAAGCGGCCGCCGCCGCGCCGCGCCGCTCCGCGCCGCCTGACATTCGCGTGCAAATCGCGCCGCACCGCGTTCGCAACGAGATCGCTTACGTAGGACACTTCTATGGGCATCAAAGGATTGATTTCGCCGCGCCGCGCCGCGCCGCGTTCGCGCGTTGTTCGCCTACGTAAGACGTAGCGTAAAAGTTTTACCGACACACACAACTATGTATAACAATTTAAGCAACGAAAACTAACACCAAACATCTATATATATAGGTATGTTGCATGCCAAGTTTCATGTAATTTAAGCATTTGTAATTTTAACATTAACAATATTGATAATTGAGTTTGTCGACGTAGGAACTGCGGTCCTGTCATACAATTTTGCCCCCTATGACTATAGGTATGATTATAAATATTCATTATATCTATCTCTGTTGAGCTGTTCCATCAATTTTGTAACTTTGACTGTTTATTTCAGTTACCATTATATCTGGTGCTCAAATGCAGACAAGCTCTAACACCAGTATGACACATATGAACATAGTAATTACTTCAGATTGGCCAATAACCGCTGGACGTCCGTTGACTATTAATCATTATAATTACACAATCCGCCCTTACAAAAGGGACTTTACTCCTTAACTAGAGTAATTAAAGACTAAAATTGTTAGTGTGAATAGAAAAAATCCCGGCGTCCGGGAAATGTTTTTTGAACCTTTAAAAGTACCTAATAGACCTAATAGTCAAAATACTAAACTATTTCATAATAGGGGTGAGTGAGTACAAGCCGATGGGGTGATATGGGCGACATACTTCAGACGAAGGGAAATAGTGTCCTGTTTGAGGATGCTTCTGATAACACTATATCTTATTCCGTGGTCATTAACTACCGATCGCTACATGATATAAGACTAATGAAAAATTCGTCTACTCACCCCACGGGTCGGAAGCGGGTACACAAATTTGCCAGTTTTTTTTTCATAGTAAGAATGTATTATATATATGTAGGGAATGCAAATCGGTTATTTTTTGTATGGAAATAATCGGTTTTTAACCGAAACCGCGGTTATTTCCATACAAAAAATAACCGATTTGCATTCCTTAATTATATGTACTTGTATCTACAGTCATTATAACGAGACGGCAACACGCATGTGACCACGGTACCTTTCGCTTACCGCTTGTTTGCCACAAATATGGTTGGTGTAAAGGATTGGCAATCATCTGAATCTTGAGGTCGGATGACCCCATTTGCTATAATAGCTAGTGTGGTTTTTTTAACTCCTCAACGAGCTGTTATACTAACCCCTATTTAATCTGTTCCCACGCTCTTTACAATTATCTCATTAAATCCAATTTTGATTAGCGTTAGACAGGCTAAGATATATGATTATGTCCATTAGGTCAAGGCTGCGGAGGTCGAAGTTGCTTAAACTGAACTACACACCGTCTGCTCTGGGTGGGTAGCCAACACGCCAATCGTTTACGCTCTGTGGCGAACGAAAACCAAATGTCACTGTCGCATTAATATGTATGACTGAAGAGTCAGAGATCAGAGATAGAGTCAGACCGAGAAGTCTGCAGCGGTTTAATAGCCCACGCCACGCAGTGCAAGTGTTATTTTAAACGACAAACTTCTATGAAATTATGACGTATAAACACTTGCACTGCGTGGCCTGCGTGGGTTATTAAAATCGCTGTAGACTTTTCTTGGTCTACCTATAGTTGACTACGCTACGGAGCATTAACGATATGCAAGCTGGTTAGGCCTATGGGCCAGTTAAACTTGAAAGCCGTAATAGCAAAAGTTGGCAATGTTTCAACTTCTAACTAATTGGGCAGCGAGTACAATGAGACGGTTCAATGTCATGCGATTAAAGGCCCAATGGTGTGGGGCACCGTTTTGGAATAAAGGTCTGTCAAGAGTGTATTGCTGTAATTTTTTTAGGTATTAAAGGATGCTTTTTTTATTTCTACAGTGCCAACCACTTAAATAGCCTCACCTATATATCGTGAGTATTATTACGTGATAATTTTTATCAATATATCTTAGATTTGAATTGTACGCCCTGACGTTTATCGAACGACACATTAACAATTAGTCTGAACTTGTCTACGCACGAAACGTTGTGGACGCAAGAGCTAATACGGGTCGTCCACATGAATAGCCTCAGTGTAACATAATCGTCCAAACCGTGCATTTAAGTTTCGCTTTCAAATTTATTATATTAAGATTAGATAATACAGAAGGCATTCTATTAAGTACCTGCCGTAACGCGATGAACACAGTGTTTTTGTGACTATGGGACGTGGTAAGAAACTTACAAGTTTAGAAATTGAAAAGGTGAATTTTTATTTAACTCAAAAAATATCCCATCGTGAGATACCTATAGATCGCAGCCCTAAAGTTATTAATAATTATGTTAAAAATAAGGAAAATTACGGCCACCAGTATAAAGGACGCACAAAATTTGCCACTACGGATCGAGAACGTGGACTTATTTTACGCTCTGCTTCAAATTCCACCAAGACCGCCAGGCAGATAGCCAGTGGAATAAATACTAGAGCATCTCTCTCTACAGTTCGACGGATTATTAGAACATCATCCCACCTCAAACGAAAAAAATCATGAGTAAACCTCCTTTGCGCGAACAACATGTGGCGGGTCGATTGTCTTTTGCTAAAAAGTACATGTCCTAGAAAACCGAGTGGCGAAATGTGATTTTTAGTGATGCAAAAAGTTTAATCTAGATGGTCCAGATGGATTTAAATATTATTTTCATGACCTAAGGAAAGAACCGAAAGTACTATCACGTCATCACTCAACTCTCGGAACGGTGATGGTTTGGGGAGCAATTTCTTACTATGGTACTGTTGATTTAATTGTGGTAGACGAAAAGCCGGGAATACACATGCCTTTAACTGGCACACTTGCATACCAGCTCCTTGCACGTGCCAGCTATTGTCATGTGTATACACTAACTGGCATGCCTGTATCTGGCAAGCAAGTAGATTGCAAGCAATTTGATTTACTAGCATGCAATATGAGGGAGGGGACGCGGGGGGCTGCAAAACCGGCATGAGTGAACGCACGCGACAGCTACAGGCATGCCAGTAGCGAAAAGAGTTGTCGATGGGGTGCACGTTTTTGTAGTTTTGTGTTCGCGTCAAGTTTTTGTTTGTTCTTTATCTTTTGGATTCATCATGTCACGATGGGGAGATGAGAAGACGATACAATTTATACATTTGTACAAAGAATACGAATGTCTTTGGAACCCGAGTAGCTCTCTTTATAAAAATAAAATTGCCCGCGACAATGCCTACACTAAAATTCAAGAGGCAAAAATCGTAAAGTTATTTCCAATTTAGTTTTGGCCGGGATAGCATTTCGCATATGAGTATCATTTTTTTTAATTTTGTCTGCAACTTTTGCTAACAATTCGTCAAATTTTTCTGGAAGCATTCTTAAATGATTCCTGTAACCACCTATATCTTCTTGTCGCATTTCTGTAAGCAGACATGAACTTGCTCCGTAGTTTTCCCTTCTGGAAATCCAATTTCTCACCCAAATCTGCCTATTCTTTCTCTTTTTCTTTTCTCTCATCAATTTAGCCACACATTGTATTGCTAGTAGCAATACCATACTATTTAATTCACTTCGAATGTTTTCCATTGCAAGCTCAACGTGAAACTGGTGAAACTAGAATGCAAGTGTGCCAGCTACAGTCATGTGTATACGGCTCAGAAATACAGGCATGCAAGGAAGCAGATTGCATGCAAGTTTTACTTGCAAATGTATTCACTGTGGGTCAGTTACTTCTACATGCCATTACCTAATATGCAAGCCACTGATCCGTTTTACAGGCATGTGTATTCCCGGCTAAAGACTAAATGCTGAAAAGTATTTAAATTCATTAAAAGAAACATAAAGTAAGATCAGGAAAGTAATGGGTAGAAAAAAATGTTTTTTCAGCATGATAATGCTCCCATACACACGTCAGCCATAGTTACAAAGTGGTTTGAAGAAAACCAGATTGAAGTTCTAGATTGGCCATCCTTGTCCCCTGGTCTGAACATCACGGAAAATGCCTGGGGTTGGCTGTCTCGGCAAGTTTATTACAACGGAAGACCGTTTAGTAATAAAGAAGAACTGATTCAAGCTATTTACACTGTTTGGGATTCTCTGGACGTTAATTACACACATTCTTTATATGAATCATTACCTAATCGTATTTTCGAATTAATAAGGTAAGGTAAGGTAAGGTGGAAGGTATACAAAATATTAAACGAAAGAGTTTTAATAACTAAACAGTATCTTTTAGCATGTGAGGCTATTCAAGTGGAAGGGCCAATTATTTGTTTGACATTATTTCTTAAAACTTTGATTAGATAACAATAAGTTTTTGATTTACTATTACTAGGCTTCTTGTTTTATTCCATATTTAATGTTTAAAGTATATCTCCTTTTTATATTACTATGAGAAATATTAATTTTTGTGAGTGAGGCTATTCAAGTGGCTGGCACTGTACTTTTCTATAAAAAATGTAGTATCGCTTGCTGACATATCTGCTTGATAAAATTTAGTTTTAATATTGTTGTTGCTGTTTTTTACAATCATAAGGAATACCTACGTATTAAGAAAGGTTGAAGCTTGTATGGAAGAGATCGCTTACAACGATAAGACCGCCTGTTGCTAACTTTATCTACATTGTAAATCTGTTAGTGATTTTTTGTGGTGCAATAAAGTGTATATTTTTACTTACTTAAGAAATGTTTAAAAATAAAACTGAAAAAAGGAGAAGTATTGGTCTTGATACTTGATGATGTGTGTTGGGTAAGGCCCCACATGTGCTCATAAACATGTCAACGCGAGCTAGGAAGCAATTCGCGGCTCCCACACGAGACCACGTGCGCAGGCGCGGCTATATTCGCGCTCGTAACTTCCTAGGAGGCCTATTCAAACTTACATTATGATATGAAATTGACTTGAAACTTACGTTTTACGTTTTGACATTCACTCGTGAGTCTTGCTCACGCCAATAAATGTACGGATAAGTACGAATGAAATGCAAGCGCGTGACTTCGATGACGATTAATTAAAGAAATTAAATTCATCCCCGGAACTCAAAATATCGGTATCGTCTTGGGTCGTCCCATTCGTTTTTCGTCAAGTTCTTAAATTAGTCCTATTCTGCTTTCGTCACTCATTCTACATTGAAAGCCACCGATGATTGGAACGAATCTAGAATGAGTGACGAAAGCAGAATAAGAACTTGACAAAAAACGAAAGGGACGACCCAAGACGACATAACCTCATCTAACTCGGTTCAGCGGTTTAAACGTAAAGAGCTAACATACAGATAAGAGTTAAGTACTTTCGCATCTATAATATTAGTATGGATTAAATGGCAAGATGACCAATCCAACAGAGAAGAATGGCCGCGTGTTGTGAAGTTGGTGATCAATAGCTAAAATCCAAGCCAATCTGTCAAGAGTGAAACAACAAAAAAAATAACCCAAAATCCAAGCTACCCAGGACCGCGTCAGTGGATGAATATGATTCGAGTCTATAGAAGGTATGATGGATGAAAATAAGAAGAAATAATAAGGTCAAAGGACCATCATTTGACACGAGAAGTGAAGTGCTCTATTACTTTTTTTTTCAAGATAAGCTAAATATTAAATTTGGTATTTAGCTTGACCAGAATTATTGGTACTAGTGCTTTCTTGATCATCAACAAACTTAATCCCTAAACCTAAATTTGTTTCACTTGGCAAAGCTTAAACCGTGAGACAGTGGATACTTACACAACGACATTTTAGACTAGTGAAAGTGCGTGTGTGGACCCGTCCTGTCGGTCCATACGCGTATAGTTCAAGTGCCAGTAAGTAGAATCTATCCATATGCCACACTGCTCTTTAACGCTAGAGCATGAATATGAGCTGTTAATCTATATTTATATGCCAATAACAAAATAATTATCTATGCACTGCCACTAGCGCCGTCTATTGACAACGTGTTTTAGTTATAAAATAAACATCAGTACATTTGTATCCCAACTAGAAGTTTAATAAGGTAACTTTAAAATAAGGTACGTACCCTATTAGCTTCCTTACGAATAAAATAAATAGATCTTTAGTTATATTCTCCCCTAATTCCCCTCATTTAACCCCAGCCACCAGTCGCATTAGCCCCACAAGTCTCCCTACAAAATAAATCCTTTGCTGTTGCGATGTCGTATATTATTTACTTATCTTATTACAAACGCTTGTTACGTCTATATTAGGATGTGATGGATGATCACGTTCGTTCGCATCTCTGTCATCCCGATAAATGGTTATTTTTATTGATTGATGGTTAGAGTTTATAGAATTAAGATCATTTTAAGCCCAAAGAGCCCGATTCTGTTTTTCATTTCTTAAAAAAAAAATCAAAGGTTCGCCCTTTGTTGTTACGTCTAAAACATTAGGTTTTAGGTAGTGTTTCTATAATCCGGTGGCACGTAGTGAAACCATCAGATATGATGTAGGTACACTCCGTGACAGTGGGTCGTGAGAGGGAAACCTCCCAGACTGTGCACTTTTGACCTGTGTCAGGATTAGAATATGATAGAGAAAACACATTTTACATATTTGTGTTAACGATATCCTACATTCGAGTACACGGGGGCCTACTCGTGTCAGTAAATAGTATTATAGAGTATTTATTTTTGTTCGAGAATGCTGCTTTTTAGTCCTACATACTAAAGTAGGTACTACGATACAAGTTCTGTTATTTTACAAATAAAAATATTTACATATACTTACATAGTTAACACCTACTCTTACATTACATAGGTTCGTTATGTACTAATGCCAAATAGTTTTTTTGCCAATCAATCTCTATTATTAAACTTAAAATCTGTACCGGTTACCCGTTCGGGGGTTAACTCCAATTTTTAAGATTTAATTTCTTTTCACTAAATACGATTTTTGTTACGAATATAATAATACTAGCTGTTGCCCGCGACTTCGTCCGCGTGAAATCTTATCTTCAACATTTTACATCTTTAGTAGGTACCTAAATTATCATATCCAAGCAATGTTGAAATTACTTTTCTTTTTTAGCAAGTTGTATGAAGTTTTAAGTCAAGTGGATTTTGATGTTGGTTGCTGAAATTACTTTTCTTGTATTATAATAATAGGTACCTATGTATCTATCTTATAGAAAGATTCAAGTTCCGCACTCACAAAATATCTGATCTCCATACAAACTTTCAACCCCAATCTCACCACCTTGGGGGATGAATTTTCAAAAATGCTTAAATTCGTTATCATGTTTTTTTTTAATTTAATACCTTTGCAAAAAGTTCAAGTTCCTAGCTGAAAATTAAATTTACACCCCAAGACGAACTTTCATCCCCTTTTTAACCCCCTTAAGGCTTGTATTTCCAAAAACGTTGCAATTACTTTTTTTTGTAATCGGCTAATATGTCTTTCTAAGAAGTTTTAAAGCATTTGTAATGGATTCAAACTTTGAACCCCATTTTAACCCCGTTAGGGGATGAATTTTACAAAACGCTGAAATTACTTTTATTGTCTTCTAATAATATCTCCATATACAAAGATTCAAGTCCCACGCTCGAAAAAATGTTTGATATCCATACAAACTTTCAAGTCCGTTTTCACCACCTTAGAGGATGAATTTTTAAAAACGCTGAAATTAGTTTTCTTGTATTCTAATTTAATACCTTTTTACAAAGTTTCAAGTTCCTAGCTTAAAATAAAATTTGCACCCGAAGACGAACTTTCATCCCCTTTTTAACCCCCTTAGGGCTTGTATTTCCAAAAACGTTGCAATTACTTTTTGTTTTGTAATCGGCTAATATGTCTTTCTAGGAAGTTTCAAAGCATTTGTAATGGATTCAAACTTTGAACCCCATTTTAACCCTGTTAGGGGATGAATTTTACAAAACGCTGAAATTAATTTTCCTGTCTTCTAATAATGTCCCTAAATACAAAGATTCAAGTTCCACACTCGAAAAAATTTTTGATATCCATACAAACTTTCAACCCCTTTTTCACCCCCTTAGGGGATGAATTTTCAAAAACGCTGAAATTAGTTTTCTTAGATATGTATAAACTATGTTTTTGTACTGGATTAGTACCGATTTAATCGGAACCAGTCTATTCAATACACTTTATTTCTAATTCACAAGTAAGATATTTGTTTATATTATTATGCTCGTAAGTCGCGACCTACTTTAAGTCACGCGTCTTACATATATTACCAAGTTTTAGTTACTCACAGACATTAACGGGGTCCTTAAATAACATTTCCGCATTAAAGCCCTTTCACATTATCCTATATGGTAGAGGTATCGTATATCGGACCCCACACCTCATAGTAATCGGATTTAAAGGGGTATTGGTCATTAATGTCTTGTCTTGTATAAGTAAGTTAATGTGAAAAAACTGACAAAAAGTTATATTTTAAGTTAACATCAGTTATGTTAGTTAATATTTCATTGTAAAATAAATTGGTCATCTCTCTATGGCCACTTTTCATTCATCCATTTACAATTTAATGAACAGTCAATTATTGAGGTATTAAATAAAGGTTATCTACATTTGACTTTAGAAGTTCGGACATACTTCTATGTGTAAGACTTTATAATAGGTACCTATGATATTTTAAAGCCTACCTCGATCTTATAAAGGGCCCTTCAGAAAAAAATTATAAACTCAGACTAAATCCTATTATCTAACCCTAGATCAGCTTCAAATAAAAAACTGGCAAGTTTTCTCGACCTGTCGCAACCTCCTCGTTACTCAATCCATGTGTTACTCACGAGGAATGGACGTTTGCCCATTAATCGGTTTTAATTAGGTGATTACTTGTGCAAATATCGATCGTGACGGACTGAGTGGAGATTATAAGTTAAGTTAAGATGAATGTTGAAATTTATATATCATAACTGAATCCGCGCATGTTACGTGCTTTACCTCAATTAATTTGGGTAGACAGTAAATTTGAAATGTCAAAGTCACCCCTGCATTTGAAAGTCACCCCATTTCACGGTAAGTTAACAACGCCAGATTTTAGTTAATCTGTTTTTTTTCAGTCAATAAGAAATTTTACAAGCTTTGTTAAAATTACACTTTATAATAATAAAATCGATGCACATTACATATTCTATTTTCATTTCAGTTGACTCCTCTTTGACCCTAGAATTTATTTATTTTGATATTTAATTCAGGCAACAAGGCCCATATTACAAATACGTACCTTACAGATTAACATACATATTATGTATTTTATAAACTTAAATCTAAACACTACAACAACAACAAAATTCTCAAAAAAAAACACAACCGAATTGATAACATCCTTCTTTGAAATTTGGAAGTCGGTTAATAAATATCAGCTATTGAGCAAAATATGGCAGTATTTGATAGACAGCTTTATTTGTGAAAGAACGAACTACAAACAAAGGTTATGCTTCATAATGGGTGCGCCATTTTGATCGCAGATAAAGCATATTTAAATCCATCATTGTTGTCTATTAACTCTTTATTATACTTAACGCAATACCAACTGGCGACTGAGATCATAATGCTATCTCCTTTACCCATGTTAAGACCAAGCAAGAGTGAAAGAGATGGCATTATGCCATGACTTGCCACAAAATTTTGCGAAAAGTATCTAGCTTGTACTAGGACGAGCAACATTCTTAACTGAGTATTGGTGAAGCTTATATCTATGGAATAAGGGTTAGTTTACACAGTCACATACAGCCGTATTCGAACAATGAGATACGTCAAATACTAGATATTGAAACGATATGGAGTAGATATGTCAGTGTCAAACAAGTGTCAAAATTGACATTTTTCAAACAAAAACGTCACTTTTGACACTTGTTTGACACTGACATATCTAATCCATATCATTTCAATATCTAGTATTTGACGTATCTCATTGTCCGAATACGGCTGATAGTGGACTATGGCACTCACAGGCACTATTTATCTCCCTTTCTAACATTTGGCTAAGCTTAAAAACATAATGAGACAAACGCGTTGAATTGAAAACCGGCGTATACGCATCACATAAACCCCAGCCTTAAAATAAAACTTGAACGCGATTTGGTGTCTTATTCCCAAAGGTTAGGGTTTAAATTAAAACAACGTATGTGACAGTACATTAGTATTTGCACAATGTCGATCTGTCAGTCAGAACTGTCAAACCAGGCGTATCTTGACAGGATCGCGGCCACCCGATAGATGCTCTATGCTAATTTAGTGATATTCGATATTCGTTATGTTACGTAATTTTGGATTTGAAGTTACAATTGAAAGTAGGGCTTTTGATATTAAATATGTATATATATAAGTACTTACCTTTTCGAATAGGGGTCAAATTGTACAGTCGCCATTGGACATATCAGGGCGGTCAAGGCGCAAAGTCAAAATATCTGAACGTAAACATTAAAGGCCTGTGCACACCGGTTGCGTGTGCGTGACGTGCACGTGCGCGTGCGGCGTTGTAGTATATAGATCCTTATGAGAGATGGCACACCGCTTGCGTGACGTGTGCGTGTGCGGCTTCAACATTATAGCGCACGCACAGGCGCACGTCACGCACACGCAAGCCGGTGTGGCTCGGCCTTAAACATGCATTTTAAGGTTGACTCACGCTAGACCGTGTCGTGCCCGGACCGGGGCGTCCGACATGTCATTTTCTATGAAGGCTGATCGGTGCTCACGTCACGTGGTGCTTTCTATAGAAAACGAAGCTCCAGAAGCTCCGGCCCGGCCCCGGCCCGGTCTAACGTGAGTCATCCTTTAACGTCTTGATAAAATAATGGTGCTGTGAGTTGTAAATTTCGCCATACCTAAACTTTATAATCCTAAAACATGTAAAAGTAAAAAATTGTTACTTTATGGAGTCATCATCACAGAGCCCACTCACAATGGTCTTAAGTGCCATAGACCCTACTGACAATTAAGTCTTTTATGTCAATTTCCACCATTTGAACATTTCCATAAAAACGAAACGACAGAAAAAATATTTCTAACTATAGTAGAAGAGCCGGCCGCAAATTTTCTAACCGACTTGATACCACGATGAAATACACAATGGGAAACCATAAAAGTGATGCTAAGTCCGAATTCGATAGTCTGCCACGGCGGAACTTGCCGAAAGTACGAAAAAGAAGGCCACTTCCGGTGCGAAAAAAGGGGGCTGATTTAACCCATCTGATACCGAAATAATAGTTATGGCAGCAGTTAGAAATTTACATGTAGACACATAAAAGCGAAGTCTGCCAGTAGTTTTTTAGCCGGAAGTGCTTGGCAGACGCTCTCAAAGGTGGTCAACGGGACCCCTAATTTAACCCATCTGATACCACCATGAAACCAATTCCAGTCGATAGGTATGAACCCTCATGTCAGGAATATATAAGTCTGCCAAGGCTATTCCTGCCGAAACACCTTGGCAGACGAGATTATGTAAGCAAGGTCGGCATCGGTTACCCTACACTAACCCATCTGATACCACCATGAAACCAATTCCAGTCAGTGGGTACGAACCCCCATTTTAGGAATATATAAGTCTGCCAAGGTTTTTCCTGCCGAAACACCTTGGCAGACGAGATTATAAGCAAGATGACCATCGGTTACCGTACACTAACCCATCTGATACCGCCATGAAACCAATTCCAGTCGGTAGGTATGAACCCTCATTTCAGGAATATATAAGTCTGCCAAGGCTTTTCCTGCCGTAACACCATGGCAGACGAGATTATGTAAGCAAGGTCTGCATCGGTTACCCTACACTAACCCATCTGATACCACCATGAAACCAATTCCAGTCGGTAGGTATGAACCCCCATTTTAGAAATATATAAGTCTGCCAAGGTTTTTCCTGCCGAAACACCTTGGCAGACGAGATTATAAGCAAGATGACCATCGGTTACCGTACACTAACCCATCTGATACCACCATGAAACCAATTCTAGTCGGTAGGTATGAACCCTCATTTCAGGAATTTATAAGTCTGCCAAGGCCTTTCCTGCCGAAACACCTTGACAGACGAGATTATGTAAGCAGCATCCGCATCCGAGGGATCCGTATTTTGGAATTATACAGATTACGGACATTATTAATAGCTGTAGACTTATTTATTACTTTATGCTTATACATATTTGTATATTATTATGTTATTAATAAAATATATTTATAATTTATTAAACCTAAACTTAATACATTGGGAATTCATTACCTGCTTACGGCAGTAGTAGGGATTAGTGGGTGAGTTCTGGCTCACTGAGCCAGGCCAACAGTCCCTCCCCTTTTTTCCCATGTTGAGGCCCTGCAACCTTGCCTTGAACCCAAACTTATGTCATTGTAGCTCGAATCTAACCTAATCTATTTTTATTGCTTTTAAAATATTTCAATTATCTACTTTTGCAAAGTTAAATGTTGTAATCTCTATTTCGCGAAATGGAATTTTAATGTGACTAATGTATGTGCAGTCTACTTAGTAATTGGGTTTAAAGATATAAAAACACACATTTTATTTCATATCCATAGTAACATCATTACTTATTCTGTGTACAGTGGAGAAAACGAATGAAATCATGCAATTTGATTTTGCTATTTTTAAAATAAAGAGTAACCAAACAGTATTTTCCACAGTTGTTGGTAATGATACCATTTCTTACAATTTCTCTTCATGAACATTTTATGATACCTAACCTTCCAGCTTTCGCCCGAATTAATCAAAAAATTCACCAACACCATTTACACCAACCAAATAGAAAACGGGTCCGTGTCCGAATTCGCGATCTCGAGTCCGGGTCCGCGTCCGGGTCCAGGTTCAGGTAGAAGTCGAATTCAAAATCTTGCTTGTTTTGCCAGTGGGGTAACTTGCTTAACAATCAATTAGAAAAAGACAAGTCGTCGAGGAGTTCCGTTCTGATCACCATCAGCAATACCACTTCATCAAATGCCACTGTTCTTAATGTAAATCCTTGTTTGCCTGATAAAAATACAAAAGTCACTATACAATGCCATTCAGATTTGTAGAGTTCCCTCGATTCCTTATGGATCCCATCATTAGAACTTGACCTTGACGAAAATGTGACTTAAAAACCTAACGTGCTTAACAAACATAACGAAGAGGACAAATCCCCAAACATGAGCTATGCGTCGTTGAAGAGTTCCATTCTGATCATCATCAGCAGTTTCACTTCATCAAATGTCACAATTTTGAATGTAAATGCTTGGTTTGTTTATAAAAACACCAGTATCACTATATGTTAGGGTGGTTCAAAAAACATTTTTTTTCCTAAGGGGCACCCCCTTATTTAGTTACACTTATTATGCTGATAAAATACACCAATTTTCGTAATTTATCTCAACTACAAGGGGGTGCTTCACCACGTTGAAATTTTGTATGTTGTTTGAAACCCAAAAAAAAAGAGTATTATTCAGAATTTTATTTAAATATCTGGTTTCACACTATTTGCACATGTGATGTATAAGTTTTGAAGTAGAAAAACATTTTCTTTCAAAATAATATCTTTTAAATCACACTTTCAAATAAGGTGAAAACTACTACTTACATAAAAATCTAAAAAAGAGTAACTTATTTTTTTTGGATTTCATACAATTTGAAGAATTTCTAAGTGTTTGAGCACTCCCTTGTAGTTAAGATAAGATTACAAACTTGGTGTATTTTGTCAACATAATAAATGTAACAAAATAAGGGGGTGCCGCTTCTTCTAGCTAGAGTTTGAATTTTTCCTATACAAACGTGAACCACCCTACTACTATATGCAGCACAACGTCCTGAGTGGCGCAGGCTGGTGCATGACAAAGTGCGCGATTTCGAGAAGCAACGTAAAGTTGGCCTCGACACTAAACGCGATGATCTGAAAGCGCACCAGCCTGCTTCCATTCACTACCACTATGTGGCTGGTGTTCTCACGTGCCCTCAATGTGCGCGGAGGTTCACCTCCAAGATCGGCTATGTCAGCCATATTCGGGCGCACGAGCGCCGAGCTAACTAGGAGTCGAAGTGGTCGCCATGGTCGAAATCGGCCGGAAGGATCATCATCATCATTTCATTCACCTACAAGATTTGAAGAGTGCCCTCGATTCCTCATAAATCTCACCATCAGAACTGGGTTTTGACAAAGACGGAACCAATCTGTATGTATATACTTACAAGTTACAACTCAACTAAAAAAAGAATTTTCAAAATCGATCCCGAAATGACGGAGATATCAAACATTAAAAAAACCGAATTTATACCTCCTTTTTAGGGTTCCGTAGCCAAATGGCAAAAAACGGAACTCTTATAGATTCGTCATGTCTGTCTGTGCGTCTGTCCGTCCGTATGTCACAGCCACTTTTTTCCGAAACTATAAGAACTGTTGAAACTTGGTAAGTAGATGTATTCAGTGAAACGCATTAAGATTTTAACACAAAAAAAGAAAAAAAAAAACAATAAATTTTGGGGGTCCCCCATACTTAGAACTGAAACTTAAAATTTCTTTTTCATTAAACCTATACGTGTGGGGTATCTATGGATAGGTCTTCAAAACAAAAATGATATTGAGGTTTGTAATATAATTTTTTTCTAAACTGAATAGTTTGCGCGAGAGACACTTCCAAAGTGGTAAATTGTGTGCACCCCCCCCCCCCCTTCAACTTCTAAAATAAGAGAATGACAAAACTAAAAAATGTATATGATGTACATTATCATGCAAACTTCCGCCGGAAATATCAAACTTGTTTAGCGGCGCTGAGCACTTTTTAAGGTGGGGAAAAAATGATAAACTCGAGACAGCGTAACACGCTGACGTCATGGGCGACGGACAATGTTCATCATCATCATCTCAGCCATAAGACGTCCGCTGCTGAACATAGGCCTCCCCCTTGGACCTCCATTCGTACCGGTTGGAAGCGACCCGCATCCAGCGTCTTGCTAGTCCGTGGTCTCCACTCGAGCACTTTTCGACCCCATCGGCCATCTTCTCTGCGCGCAATGTGGCCTGCCCATTGCCACTTCAGCTTGCTAATCCGGTGGGCTATGTCGGTAAGTTTAGTTCGTCTACGGAGCTCCTCATTTCTGATTCGATCACGCAGAGAAACTCCGAGCATAGCCCTCTCCATAGCTCGTTGAGCGACTTTGAATTTTGAGATGAGGCCGATAGTGAAAAACTACGTTTCGGAGCCGTAAGTCATCACTGATAACACACATTGATTAAAGACTTTCGTCTTGAGGCACTGAGGTATGTCGGACAAAAAGACATTACGTAGTTTCCCGAACGCTGCCCAACCGAGTTGGATTCGGCGGTTAACCTCCTTCTCGAAGTTGGACCTACCTAATTGGACTACTTGTCCTAGGTAGATGTACGAGTCAACAACTTCGAGTACCGAGTTCCCAACAGAGACTGGGATGGGCACAACATTGGCATTTGACATAAGTTTCGTCTTGTCCATGTTCATTTTCAAGCCCACCCGTTGTGAAACTCGGTTGACGTCATCGACCATCATGCTGAGTTCCTTCATCGACTTTGCCATGACTACGATATCGTCGGCAAACCAAAGGTGAGTAATGTATTCGCCGTTGATGTTGATGCCAAGTCCTTGCCATTCCAGGTGCTTGAAGGCGTCTTCCATTACGGCAGTATACAGTTTCGGAGAGATAACGTCTCCCTGCCTTACACCTCTTTGCAATAGAATCACCTTCGCACTCTGCTCCTGACTCGGACCGACATGGTGGCGTAACTATACAAACACTTCAACACTTCGATGTACCGATAGTCAATATTGCATCGCTGAAGAGACCATCGTTCAAACCAATTTTCGGTGGAAGTTTGCATGATAATGTACATCATATATATTTTTTAGTTTTGTCATTCTATTATTTTAGAAATTAAAGGGGGGGGGGGGGGGGGGGGTGCACACAATTTACCACTTTGGAAGTGTCTCTCGCGCAAACTATTCAGTTTAGAAAACAATTATATTAGAAACCTCAATATCATTTTTGAAGACCTATCCTTAGATACCCCACACGTATGGGTTTAATGTAAAAGAAATTTTAAGTTTCAGTTCTAAGTATGGGGGACCCCCAAAATTTATTGTATTTTTTTTCTATTTTTGTGTTAAAATCTTAATGCGGTTCACAGAATACATCTACTTACCAAGTTTAAACAGTTCTTATAGTTTCGGAAAAAAGTGGCTGTGACATACGGACGGACAGACACACATACAGACAGACAGACATGACGAATCTATAAGAGTTCCGTTTTTTGCCATTTGACTACGAAACCCTAAAAAGGAGGTATTAATTCGGTTTTTTTAATTGTTTGATATCTCCGTCATTTCGGGATCGATTTTGAAAATTCTTTTTTTAGTTGAGTTGTAACTTGTAAGTATATACATACAGATTGGTTCCGTCTTTGTCAAAACCCAGTTCTGATGGTGAGATTAAGGAGGAATCGAGGGCACTCTTCAAATCTTGTAGGTATACATATAGTAGTAGGGTGGTTCACGTTTGTATGGGAAAAATTCAAACTCTAGCTAGAAGAAGCGGCACCCCCTTATTTTGTTACACTTATTATGTTTACAAAATACACCTAAGGGGCACCCCCTTAGAAAAAAAAATGTTTTTTGAACCACCCTAACATATAGTGATACTGGTGTTTTTATAAACAAACCAAGCATTTACATTCAAAATTGTGACATTTGATGAAGTGAAACTGCTGATGATGATCAGAATGGAACTCTTCAACGACGCATAGCTCATGTTTGGGGATTTGTCCTCTTCGTTATGTTTGTTAAGCACGTTAGGTTTTTAAGTCACATTTTCGTCAAGGTCAAGTTCTAATGATGGGATCCATAAGGAATCGAGGGAACTCTACAGATCTGAATGGCATCGTATAGTGACTTTTGTATTTTCATCAGGCAAATAAGGATTTACATTAAGAACAGTGGCATTTGATGAAGTGGTATTGCTGATGGTGATCAGAACGGAACTCCTCGACGGCTTGTCTTTTTCTAATTGATTGTTAAGCAAGTTACCCCACTGGCAAAACAAGCAAGATTTTGAATTCGACTTCTACCTGAACCTGGACCCGGACGCGGACCCGGAATCGAGATCGCGAATTCGGACACGGACCCGTTTTCTATTTGGTTGGTGTAAATGGTGTTGGTGAATTTTTTGATTAATTCGGGCGAAAACTGGAAGGTTAGGTATCATAAAATGTTCATGAAGAGAAATTGTAAGAGATGGTATCATTACCAACAACTGTGGAAAATACTGTTTGGTTACTCTTTATTTAAAAATAGCAAAATCAAATTGCATGATTTCATTCGTTTTCTCCACTGTACACAGAATAAGTAATGATGTTACTATATATGTTCAGAATATTATTTGAATAAACTTAGGATAGGATACTTAGGATAGGAAATAAAATGTGTGTTTTTATATCTTTAAACCCAATTACTAGTACTAATAGTAGTACTAGTGCCCTTGCAGGGTGTCACATGTAAACCCACCTACTTATAAGCTCCACCTAATTATGTGTAATGTGATTTGCAATAAACATTTTGAATTTACTAAGTAGACTGCACATACATTAAATTCACATTAAAATTCCATTTTGCGAAATAGAGATTACAACATTTAACTTTGCAAAAGTAGATAATTGAAATATTTTAAAAGCAATAAAAATAGATTAGGTTAGATTCGAGCTACAATGACATTAGTTTGGGTTCAAGGGAAGGGGAGGGACTGTTGGCCTGGCTCAGTGAGCCAGAACTCACCCACTAATCCCTACTACTGCCGTAAGCAGGTAATGAATTCCCAATGTATTAAGTTTAGGTTTATGAAATTATAAATATATTTATTAATAACATAATAATATACAAATATGTATAATCATAAAGTAATAAATAAGTCTACAGCTATGAATAATGTCCGTAATCTGTATTATTCCAAAATACGGATCCCTCGGATGCGGATGCTGCTTACATAATCTCATCTGTCAAGGTGTTTCGGCAGGAAAGGCCTTGGCAGACTTATAAATTCCTGAAATGAGGGTTCATACCTAACGAATAGAATTGGTTTCATGGTGGTATCAGATGGGTTAGTGTACGGTAACCGATGGTCATCTTGCTTATAATCTCGTCTGCCAAGGTGTTTCGGCAGGAAAAACCTTGGCAGACTTATATATTTCTAAAATGGGGGTTCATACCTACCGACTGGAATTGGTTTCATGGTGGTATCAGATGGGTTAGTGTAGGGTAACCGATGCCGACCTTGCTTACATAATCTCGTCTGCCATGGTGTTACGGCAGGAAAAGCCTGGGCAGACTTATATATTCCTGAAATGGGGGTTCATACCTACCGACTGGAATTGGTTTCATGGCGGTATCAGATGGGTTAGTGTACGGTAACCGATGGTCATCTTGCTTATAATCTCGTCTGCCAAGGTGTTTCGGCAGGAAAAACCTTGGCAGACTTATATATTCCTAAAATGGGGGTTCGTACCTACTGACTAGAATTGGTTTCATGGTGGTATCAGATGGGTTAGTGTAGGGTAACCGATGCCGACCTTGCTTACATAATCTCGTCTGCCAAGGTGTTTCGGCAGGAATAGCCTTGGCAGACTTATATATTCCTGACATGAGGGTTCATACCTACCGACTGGAATTGGTTTCATGGTGGTATCAGATGGGTTAAATTAGGGGTCCCGTTGGCCACCTTTGAGAGCGTCTGCCAAGCACTTCCGGCTAAAAAACTACTGGCAGACTTCGCTTTTATGTGTCTACATGTAAATTTCTAACTGCTGCCATAATTATTATTTCGGTATCAGATGGGTTAAATCAGCCCCCTTTTTTCGCACCGGAAGTGGCCTTCTTTTTCGTACTTTCGGCAAGTTCCGCCGTGGCAGACTATCGAATTCGGACTTAGCATCACTTTTATGGTTTCCCATTGTGTATTTCATCGTGGTATCAAGTCGGTTAGAAAATTTGCGGCCGGCTCTTCTACTACTAGCTCACAATACTTCACGAGAATTGGTTGAGAAATGCGACCTGCAGAGGAGAACATCCGCACATACGAAAAGCATTTTTGCCCAAGCTGTAACAGAGACCTTCGGTGACGCTCGGTCAATAAAAGCTACATAACATATATCAACCGGAATATGGACCGCGATTACCTTTTGTCAGTGGGGAGACACTCCTGACTTCGGCAAAACTCGGCTTCGTTCGGCTCAGCATTGCTCCGAGCAATTATTAGGGTTGATTGACAACACTTGACGTCCTTTTGCGTGCACGACCACAGATAAGATAATCACTTGAATTTTGACAACCCTAAATAGCCGAAAGGGATAGTGCCATACATTCGCTCTCAAACTTTGGTTTTGTAAGAAGTGTCCTTTCTGTACGGTAGTACACTGCTTTTGTTATTTGTATTGTTTTTAGGGTTCCGTACCCAAAGGGTAAAACGGGACCCTATTACTAAGACTTCGCTGTCCGTCCGTCCGTCCGTCCGTCCGTCCGTCCGTCCGTCCGTCTGTCACCAGGCTGTATCTCACGAACCGTGATAGCTAGACAGTTGAAATTTTCACAGATGATGTATTTCTGTTGCCGCTATAACAACAAATAGTAAAAACAGAATAAAATAAAGATTTAAATGGAGCTCCCATACATCAAACGTGATTTTTGACCAAAGTTAAGCAACGTCGGGAGTGGTTAGTACTTGGATGGGTGACCGTCTTTTTTTAGCTTTTTTTTTTGTTTTTTTTGCATTATGGTACGGAACCCTTCGTGCGCGACTCCGACTCGCACTTGCCCGGTTTTTTTTTGAACTAACCGTCAATCATTCAAAACTGTACCTAATCGCTACGTGGCCCAAAAGCATCTTGTTGCGATGTTGTGTCAAAACGCCCCCGGGCCTCAATAGGCCCACTTTGTATTTTGGTACAAAATTGCGACTTATTGACCTCATCCGTCAAACCTTGACCTATGACCACAAAACTAGTCTACGTACAATCCACGTGTAGATCAATATGCTATCTTATTTGTAACACAATAAAGTCGAAAGTAGGATGCGCAAGAGTTTGTGATGCAACGCACTTTCGATTTGATGTTCATGGCGGTAACAATAACAATACTAGTAGTTAGTATTTACTTATGTATGTACAATTGTACATTCGCCATCAGATATATCGGAGCGGCCAAGGTGTTCACAATATCTGAGGCCGACTCTAAAGCCCGGATAATAGAAGCGTGTTCAGATATTTGTGAGCACCTTGGCCGCTCCGATATATCTGATGGCGACTGTACATACAAGTTTTTGTGCTTCAATTTAGGAAATTACAATGTAATTGTGTATTAAAATTAAACTACAGGGGGCTTACCGCGAAAACCAAAATTCGCAAATTGTGGGGATCCTTCTCGTTTACTCCAATGAAGCGCAATAAGAGCACTAAGAGTGACAGAGAAAGATTTCGATTTTCGCAGTTACAGCCCTGAAAGCTCCAAGTCACTGCCGATGGGCAGGGTGGACAGAAGGCTGACTGCATTGCCATGTTGAATGGCAAGCAAAATACTTCCTCTCGTTAGCGTGGTCACCTGTGGCGTCTATAGGTAAGTGTTGGTCCAATCCAATGTGTATTTGCGTCTCGCATTTTGCTTGTCCCACTTGGCTTGGCTTGACCAAGTGGCATCAACGGAGAACTAAACCCGTGACATCTGTTTTTAAAAGCTTGAGCTTGAACCAACTCGTCTCCCCCAGCTCAGTAAAAGCTTCATTCCTTGCACGAATATTCCGATGTCCTCTGTAGAGTGAACGGTAACTACGCAAATACAGATGGGGTAATGTCAAGGAGGCTCAAACTAGTTGGAGCTTTCGAACTTTATGGATCTGTTCTTAATATGATATTACCTAGGAATACATGTAGGTACCTAATATATCTGGATGTGTCTGGTGAACAAATCTGTTAGGAATATACTTTAGAGATCTCTGTAGTCCGTCGAAGCTATTTTTGCACCGACTTGAAGACAACAAAGTGAGGAGATGTCATTATAAGCGTCGTATTTTCATAGAAATTTGACATTGACAATTACATAGCTACCTTTGTTATTGTAAATCAAGCAAATGCCAATGCCATCTAAAGTTAGTCCGATGAGCCAAATTAAGATTCGATTTTCACCGTCCGAATGTGGCTTCTGACAAAGTCGTCGATAACAGGAAAATAAAATGTAATTGCAGACTGCTGAGCTGAGCTATTTGAGCAGATGTTTACACAAACAATGAAAATACTGAAGGGCCTTAATCATTGTATCGCTTCCAATGAAATCTACTAATCGCTCACAAAACCACTTGGAGACTTAATAAGTGGCCCACTTCGCCGGACGACAGCCTGTCAGATACATGTCAGACAGATAAACGTAAAATTTGACAGCTCCGAACAACTGACAGGCTGATATCGTCCGCGCGAACTGGTAATCTGTGGGCCCCTTTAGTTACTCAATAAGGTATTAGAGGACCCAGACACATCATATTGGAACCCAAACATTTAAAGAGATCTCCTGGTGATTCAGATTGATGCTGTATTCTGTCTTTTCATTGATTTCAGAGGCAATATTTTCAAGAAAGTAGATTTTTCTTTCACGTTTAATAAAATTACGAAAAATTTTAGAAATCTAATAATTTAATTACCAAAAACTTCAAAAACCTAATAACAATTTAAAACGAAATCAAAATCTAGTCATGTTCTATTTCATCACTGATTCACCGCCCGTCAAAGATCACTTGAATATGAATGCAAATCCTTAGTGATCATAATCGATAATGCTCCACTAAAACCCGCAATACTCGTACCATCGTCAACAATTAACTGGCAAAATAAACCTTATTCCAGAGAGTTAAGGCTCATCGGGGCTTAAGTTATACTTTATACTGTTGTTAATACGTAATTATCACGTTCACTCTCGTGACTTAACCGTAATAACAGCAATAATCGACGTCCGAACCGGTTTAATGACAGTGCGATCTTTGCAAGTTCAATGCCCTTTAGGTAATAAAGTCTTAAGACTCTTAAGTCTAGAGTGGCCGAAGTCTAAGTAGATTTACGCAATTGTATGACACAATTTCTAGATATGCATAGCCGGTATACCTAGTTGACAAACCAATAGGTACTTTGAATGGTGAATCGGTGCACAATGATATTAATTAGGGGAGACAGGGGTTGATTGAACGTTTTGACATTTTTGATTAGGTACTTCGCTTAAATTTTTCATCTAATTTGTTCGGATCTGGCTACACAAACAAAATTATTTTTTACAACAAAAACATTAAAGTGTCAGATAAAAGCTCCCATTTTGCAGCAACACAGCTGGTCAAGCTGGTGGTTTTCGCTGACTATTCTAAAACACATAAAAAGCTAAGCTTTAAAAGATTTGTTTAAGCTTTACAAAAGCTTAAACTGCAGTCTAAGTTTTAAGTATGTAGTTAAGCGTAGTTTTTCACAAGCTTAAGCAACAAGCTCAAAAGAGCTTATGCCACTCTATAATTCGTTTTTTTTTAGCATTAGAAAGAACTTGCAAGAAGGTAAGCGATCTTGACATGTCTTTTAATTGAAAAACGCTTTATAAAAATATAAAACTATTACTTATGAAAGCAGAAGAATATAAATTATCGTATTAGATTCATAATTGTTACATATTTGCCGTAACTTATTTTTAAAATGTGTTTTTCAATTAAAAGACACATCAAGATTGTTTACCTAATTTCTAATGCTAAAAAAACGAAGTTCTTGGGCAAATTCAAAATGAAGCAAATGAAATTCGTCCAATTATGGGCAAAATAAACAGACGCTATCGTCGGTCACGAGCCCGTCGGTTCACGTAACTTGATCTGTTTTCCTCTTCCCACGATTTTCCCTAACTATAATTTAGCATTACTTAAATTATTAGGGTAAGGTGGGGTAGGACTATCACCGGGGCAAGTCAAACACTTGAATGGAATCTTCATACTGTTTGTATTGCCCCGAGAAAATTAAACTAATGAGGTAGGTATGTTCGTTTTAGCCCACCTTACCTCTGGGCAATATTATTATGTAGTTCGGGTACTTTTTAATGACCTAAATACCTAATAAATTAATGGTATTTTAATACGCACAGTAGAAAACAGGAGGCATATTATAGGTACATATAGTGTACATATATAACAACAATGCCTTTTTATATACGAGTATCTGTAACTAAGGTTCAAACAATGTAGCATTGAAGTTAAATGTAATTATAAACGCACTGATTAAAATTTCACACAAAATTTCAACATCGCAATTAAATTAAGTAATAATGTTCGAAAACCAGCCAAGTTCTCACTGATAATCGTGAACAAACTGCAGTAGCAATTAAAATCAAACCAGACATTAAGTTTTATACCCACTGAAGGTCTATGATATAAAAATAAATAATTAGGATGCCAAGCTATGCCACTAACATTTAACAAACTGCAAAAAGTATGCATGTGTTATTGACAGAATTAAATCGGATGTTGGATCAGATACGACCACAAAGAAGCAATATTTTAAAAGTACCTTTTTGTATTTATTTACTCATTTTGTAAATAGTTATTGTTTAAAACAGCGGTTGGCAACCTTTTGGCAGCCAAGGGCCACATAGCAGTTAACGAAGTCGACGCGGGCCGCACTTTGTTAATATTTATCTTTGTTACTTTATCAGACAGATTGACTTTGTCAATATTACATACAAAATAGCCAGGGAGGCTCGCGGGCCGTAAGTGAGAGGTTCGCGGGCCGCATGCGGCCCGTGGGCCGCTGGTTGCCGACCGCTGGTTTAAAAGAAAGCGTTAGTGCAAAAATAAAATGACGCTAGCAGCTGTCTTTCTCCACGGGTCATCCGACAATTGATATCGGATCGGACAATATGAAAACGTAGTAACGTAGTGACTTTACGACTAAATGATGTCCTCCGTCGGGCTCTTGTTAGTGCCAAAGTACTTGCAGTCCTCGAGCCCAGCGGTCTGACCAGGGATGACGGCAAGAGGCCCGACAGAATGACACTGGTGCCTTGGAGCATGGGTCGGCCGCTAGTTTTGGGACGCTACCTGCGTTGATACCCTGGCACCGTCCCATGTTCCAAGCACCAAGATTCTGCTGGCGCTGCGGCTTCCTCAGCCGAAAGCCTCAAGCGCCGCAAATATGCCGCTCTGGGAAGCAGCTATATATTTGCGGCGTTTGGTGTCGAAACTTTGGGGCCGTGGGGGTCAAGTGCGCGTCGACTGTACAAAGACTTGTCGGCGTGCTTAATAGAGGCTTCTGGTGACCAGAGGGCTGGCCACTATTTCGCCCAGCGTATTAGCATCGTTATATAGCGGGGAAATACGGCCAGCCTTTTGGGCACCTTGCCCGTTGACGGCGATCTGGGGCAATTTTTTTACCTATAGTTTTTGTAAGTTTTATTATGTTTGTTAATTTATTTCTTTGTTTCTATCAATAAAGAATACGTTTTATGGCAATAAAGTCTTATACTTAATTTTAATAATAGTTTATAAGTTTTGTTATTGACTAAACATTTATCGTACTATGATTATATATAATAAAATCATAATTGTACAAAAAAAAAGTATTTTCACTTTGTTTTTCCTGCGTTGCCTGCGTTGATTTCACTCTGTATAATAATTTAGACTTGGGCTAGACCTAAGTTTATCCATGACCCTAGCGTCCAAAACCGGAACATATTAAAGCAATTTTCTGCCGCTTATTTCCATAATCTCTGCGGTATACCTAAACGTAGAGTCGTAATTATTCACTTGCGGTTTGCGGTCATACATATTAAACTAGGAACAAGGACTTTTGGGGCACGTAGAGAGCACCATTATGGGGTAAACTAACATGGCTCACATTTACATATTACCTAGCTTGCAAAAGCATACTGCAGAATATATGTAGGTACTTATAGCAACTTGGAAATTTGGACTCATATACAGTACCTTTTTTTAAATACATACGAGCAAGTGTATACATTTGAATGATACATTGATATTGAGATCAATTTAGTACTACCTATACGAATACCGTAAAATCTT
Source organism: Cydia fagiglandana (assembly GCF_963556715.1). Taxonomy (NCBI): domain Eukaryota; kingdom Metazoa; phylum Arthropoda; class Insecta; order Lepidoptera; family Tortricidae; genus Cydia; species Cydia fagiglandana. The sequence continues at coordinate 923,814 of NC_085951.1, read as the reverse complement.
CTCAACATTGCCTATATTGCAATGAATAGCCTTATATTATTCATCTCATCACTGGTTTTCGAGTGGGGCAAAGTTACGCATGGTAGACAGTAGTTTTATATCTGAACATTGCCTAAGATTTTGGTTATAAAACCGACAAAATGAAACTTTTTTACACAGATCGACACAATTGCGTAAGGTGTCTAATTAAGATCAACGATTAACTGTCAATCAAAATAGATATAAAACTATTACTTATTAGTTGAACTAATAAACGAAACCGCTTTGAAAACAAGATGCAATATTCGAAGGCAATCAACGAACATTTACCTACCCATTCATATACCTACTTATAGCTGGTCAAGCAAATCTTGTCAGTAAAAAAAGGCGCGAAATTCAAATTTTCTATGGGACGATATCCCATCGCGCCTACATTTTTCAAATTTGCCGCCTTTTTCTACTGACAAGATCTGCTTGACCAGGTATATTTCCTTGTGTTTTTAATTTTAGCAAAACCTGATGTTAGTAATTATTCATGTACAGTCAGCAGCAGAAGTCGCTATACACTCCAGGTGCTCAAAGAGAGGTAAACGTTTAAACTGTCAAAAAGTTGTTGACTGTCATGGTAGTATTTACTTGTGAGCGCTCAACGTGTCACAAATATGTTAACAGTCGCTATTCATTAATTTCTACACTTACAACAAGTCATTGATACCTTAGCTGTCAAAAAACCAATGGTATCTAAGCGGTCAACGTGTCAAATATATCTGAACAATATGGAAAAATAGACTTTAAAGCATACAAGTATGGTCGAATATTGAATAAATGATAGCCATGCTAATTTCAGGTAAAGCGTTCTGACAATCATCGAAAGCAGTACAGTCTTGTCATCACATACATCTATCTCACGTTTTGCCCTTCAACCATTTGACAGGAGCCTCTCGGTCAACTTACTGCAAACTATTTCGACGAATAGTCAAGACGAATGACACATAGCAAAAGCTAACTGAAGCCGAATTTAGAGCCAATTGTCAAGGCACGTCGTGGTCTCAGTAACAGGCGTTTGCTTTTCAAAGCAGAGACCGCGGGTTCAAATCTCAGTCGTACGCACCTAGAGATTACAGCTATTTTTTTTTTTGGGTTTCATTTCTATTATTAATTTGTGTCTTCTGGTTTTATGTTAATTTCGCATTAGTTTATATAATTTTTGAAGATAATGTCACATGTAGCGTATGTACGACTTTCTATCAGGACGTTGTAGGTTTGAACCCGCAGTGGGCGTTACTTAGATTACTCCTGTGCGGAATGCCATTTGATATTTACTACTCAAAAATTACGTTTGTTGTATGGGAGCCCCACTTAAATCTTTATTTTATTCTGTTTTTAGTATTTCTTGTTACTTATAATAGCGGCAACAGAAATACATCATTCGTGAAAATTTCAACTGTCTAGCTATCACGGTTCCTGAGATACAGCCTGGTCACAGACGGACGGACGGACGGATGGATGGACAGACGGACGGACAGCAGAGTCTTAGTAATAGGGTCCCGTTTTACCCTTTGGGTACGGAACCCTAAAAATGCTGGTCTCTTCGAAAACTGCCTAAATTAAATTAAAGGATATGAAAACAATGCATTTTATTAATTTCAGACATCATGTTTCATACTAACATTTATTGCTTAAGACCTACACAATCGATATCTAAATAGAAATAGTCTTAGTTTTATTTTTCAAAACGTTCGGGGTTCGATTCCCGAGCTGAGTACACATTTTTTTTAATGTATGAATGCAGTTTTTCGTGTTACTAAAATCGATGACATGATTCCTAAGAAGAGATCGGTGTATATCTTATAGTATCAGATTTTCCCATACTGGCCAATCTAAATGGGCCACCCTGTATAGTATATTTTACTACAATAAGTGGGCTAAATAAATATATTAACATGGTATATAATATGATCAACGGTTTGGAAGAACAGCCGCATATGACAGTTAAAATAAAAAAACCGATCATTCTAGTAGAACCTACTTATTTATTGTATAAGTTTGACACTTAACGATAAAATACTTCTTTAAGAAAGGAGGTATCAATTCGTAGTGCTACAGTATTTATTTTAAAGTTAAACAGATAAAATGTTGATGCTTAGTTACCATTGAAATAACAACTGCTTAGCAACTGGTGGCACCCTGGCTGCTGACGTACGTGATTGGCAGTGCGTGTAGGTATTTATGACAGCAGCTTGAATTTGATTGCTTAGTTACCACTGACTTTTTAACCGTTATTGTCATTGTGATTAAATAAGGGTGTATGTGTTAAAGAAAAACTCAGAAGTTAAGGTATTTGTGACGAACTGAAAGCCTACGTGAAAATGACATCTTAGATGTCCTTATTTTTGTGACGATTGAAGTGTATATGTTTTCTTGGATACCTTGCCCGCTCAGGTATATCTGCTGCTGACTGTACTTGGCTCGCATTTTTATTTATATATGTTTTGTTGATGTCATGAAATGTCACTTAACTATGACTTAACTGATCATGTGATAATTGTGATTCATCAGTTTCCTCATAAAACGACAAAAAAATTTTATAAATAAAATTTTCTGTGGTTACTCATGTGCACCTACACCTAAGTTGTTTGCGAGAGGTCGGTTTCAACCTCATTCAGTCTAATAAGAAACCTACTTAAAGTAAAAACCTGTAGAATTTCGGTCAAATGACATAACCCGCAGTTTACCGTAACTAGAGTAGCTCGGGTGCGCGGGAGTTCTCGACGCGACGCACTGCTGTTATTGTCACTCACATTAGAAGACTCACGACCGGTGTAAAAGGGCTCTTTACCATTACCGTAAAAACGCTCAACTATATTCCAAAAACTCACAACTATGGTCCAAAATTAACTCGAACCGTAAAAGTATAAAACACACACACACACACACACACACACACACACACACACACAACACGCAGACAAACATTTAAAACAAACACACACACTTTCATCTGTAACTACTTTTAAGTTATTTCGCTTTTACCGAACTGTGACGCGGTGGCCAAAGTTATGTTAAAGGGCAAAGTTTTATACTTTAACGGAATATGTTCGTTCAAGACGGTATTGACTGTGACTATTATTTGAATTTCGTACTTCTGTCATGGCATAATATTTGATTTACTTTGACTCTTGTAACTTTACGATGTCTAGGTACATGAAAAATGCGATAATATTTCTGTTTATTTATCGACTCGAGGGTCAAGTAACACTGGTTTTTCCTACTTTCACTCTTGCTCTCGTATCCAAAGGAATCCGCGGCCCGGTTCGCACGCAGTGAGATAACCATTGTGCTCGGGTGGTTAAAATTACATTACGAGCACTGATACTGGAATAAGGGCGAGTGAGGCAATGTGGATGAGTAAAAACCATGGTACTTAAGAACATTGATAAAAAGGCACATTGTTTTTTATCTAACAAACGAAACTGTAACAAGTCTGGCCTCATTAGAAAAGTCCGAGAAGGACTGATAGACGTGTATTATAATAGAACAAGTCAGCAGTAAAATTATATAAAGAAGACTCGCCCACCGAACCGTACAATTGTTTTTTGGCAATATAGTTTTTTATTAGTACTTGCCAAATTTCATAGTTCTAGGTCTGCTCTGCCCTATACACCCTATGAATTTTGGTTCCCTTGAGAATGTCAAAATATACGGTTATTTTTCGGTATGAACGGCCGTATCTTTTTTTCACGTTAACTTAGAAGTTTGACTTTTTCACAGCTTCAAGGAACTGTAGAGTTTATAGACCTGAGTATATGAGTTTAATTTCAACTCGATATCTCAACGCGTTCCTGAGATAAAGAATCTTGACAGACGACGGACGAACAACAAAGTGGTCCTGTAAGGGATCCGTTTTTTCCTTTTTAGATACGGAACCCTAAAACGAATTGTTTAAAATAGTGACAGAATGATTAAACAGACCGAAGGTAAGATTTGCTACAAATTAACAAAGACGACAAATCTTAACAAAACAAGCAAAATGAAAATCTAATATTTTACGTGACTAGGTGCCGAAGTGCCCAACAGTAATGGTTAAAAGAATTACGTAAAATCTTTGTTTTGTTCGAGTTCGTTGATAAGTACCTATATTAGTTTGCTTTCCGCATTCATATAATTAAATAATCCTCTTTTGGTCTAGTTTTAATTATTAAATTAACCGATTAAATAAGTTTAACTTTGGCCTTACTTGCCAACTTTACCTGAATTCATTATTTTATTTATTTATGCGATACGAGTACATTAAAAAGTGTTTAAATGAAAAAATATGTATACAATTCAAATAAAAATGAAAAAACCATTCGGTAAATGAGCGTAAAAAATTGATGACAAAATAACAAAATTAACTTTGTCGATTTAGAGTCTGGCTACTGAAATTTTACCTAAATTATTGGCGGGAAATTCAAAAAATCTTGGGCTGGTCACACTTTGTGTAGTAGGAATTATAGTTTTGATACTAGATAATATCTTTGATATTCTGTGCACAAGGAAACTAAGGAAATAAGCTAAATAAACGTTTAAGTGCACTCAAAGTCAGCTCACATAATTTCTACCACTATTTAAAGTACAGTCAACGACAAACACACATGTTTACGTTCCAATATTTAGATTTTATAGATATTTTTCAGAACTTTTAATTTATCCGTTTCTTTATACACTTGTCCTATTTATGAGATTCAGGCATTAATAAATTCACGTACTTAATCAAAGTAATCGGCAAATGTTAGAACTAGTTAAAGTATCAAAATATTTATAGAGCACCAACCTCCTAATTTGTTTACATTTGGTTAGAAGTTGTAAACATTGCACTTTTTCATTATACAACGCTACACGTCGACTTCGCACATTGTCGTAATTATTTACGAGCTTAAATAATAGTTTGTGAACCTCACTCAGCATAGAAATTATTAATATTATTTAAAATAAACCCCATAAAAACCGCAAACAATTTGAATGAATGACATAAATTGACAACTGACTATTAGCTTTTTTTTAAATCATAGACAATTGGTGATACTACAACGAAATATCTATCAACAATTTTTGGCTAGCCAGACTCTTAACAATTACATCATAAATTATAGAACATTTTTTTGTGACCCTCGAATGTTTGCGACCGTATCGTAACTATCGTAATTATGAAAAAAAAAAGGAATTCCAGTAATGCCACCTGCTATGTACTTATCTACAGAGTACAGCACTAAGCAATGCTTTTAAGAATTGACTGCTCTACACCGCCATAGTTCAAGGTTCGTGATTGGACCAGGAAATGTCGCATGGACCGCACGCGAAGTCACGAAATACTAAGATGCATTCAGCTGGCCTTTACGGTTTAGTCTTTTTATTCTACTGCTGCGCCCGCAGGTTTGGTCAACCAGACACCGCTTTAATTATTGGAATGCGAACTGTTTCCAAGTGAATATCTATGTATACAATAACAGTAATATCTTATTAATTCTAAAATACTAAAAATACATACCTATGTCATACTAAGAACTAAGTTACTAATCCGTAATGCTAGGCTGCAACTTTGCCTAGTCCCATTCATCCAACAGTTTGACAGTCTGATGGCTGTAACGCCGGCCCCTGGCGTTAGCTCGCGGATTGATTTCTTGACATTATGCTCTTGCAACCAAATTGCGATTAAATTATAGAGGCAAGAAATACTATTACTTATTCTTGGTCGGGGCAAAAATAAATTATGCTTGGTTTGCGAAATTTCAAGATGGCGGTAAATGTTATTTGAGCTTTTGTAAATATTGTAAGAATATTATTTTAAAATGAACAATCAAGTCATGCTATGTGTTACTTTTTTCACTACACCAGCTCGTAAAGGCTCACTTTATACTTCAAAAACTAATGAGAACGTTGCATTTTATCCACAAGAGTGGCAAAGTATGAAAATGTTAAGTTCTTTCCTTATGGTGGCTGGTAGTATTTACTTTTAAGTGCCGTTCATTAGAATATGATTTATAATGCTTTACAGTTAGTATTTTTGCTCGTGTGGTGGAATTTTTTTGTGTTTCACTCGGGAGCAAAGTTTGTTTACCCCCACACAACGTCACCTTTGACAATTGCAGCTCTTATACATAACAAATCCATAACCTGTTATTACAATCAGCATACGCCTCGTAGCTCGTACCTCGTAGGATTAGGATTATCGGTGCCGTATGAATCTGTAACACTTTCTTATCATTAGAGCAGCATTGTGACAACTACAATGTAGAAAGCTGTTGTGTAATTGATGAATTATGCTTTTAATAGCGGCTATTAGGCGAAAGTGGTGAAGTTAAAATTGGGGAGTCTAGTCCGTTGTCGACTATCCCAAATGATAGTTGCATTTAAAAATCATCAAAAAAAGAAAACCGATGTCGTAGAGGATTAATTTCAATATATCCCTTTTATATGCTAGAAACTGATCTGTTTGATGTCCGTGCCACTGTGTTTCACCCGATATAAAAGCAAAGATTCTTTAATCCTATTCCAATTTTCGCTTTTATAATCTATCGCTTGCTCCATTATAACGGTATTATAAACAAAAAAATAAATAAAAAATAAACGACAACTTTGCCTCTTGTAAAACTAATTCCTTCTTACTTACCTCCTTCTAACTTCTTACTACTACATGTATCTTTTATTGACTTTATAGTTAATAAAAGATACATGTTTTTTTTAATTATGAATGGGCTTACTCATGGCCACAGACTAGCCGAGGCGTAGACGTGGCCTACTTCTTCTTTTTGGTGAACAATAAATATTTTTGGATTGATTACTATTTCTTGGTAATCTCTTGTATTTCACTAACGTCAAACAAAATTAACAAATAAACTGTAGGTAAGTACCAAATTGTTAAATGATTTTGAAATACTATCCAAACTGAAGAAAGAATCGCAAGATTCGTGAGTATCATACTTAGTAACCTTGGATTAGTTATTGCGATATGTTCCGGCGATTCTAGCCTAATTAATCCACTATATTCCATATCAATGAATTAATCTAATTATCAAGACGACTTAGAGCATGTCGGACCATACTCAGGGTCGGGTTCCGTAGGCAGTTGCCAATCTGGGTCAAAAACGTTAAGAAAAACTCAAAAAACTGGCGTCTTTTCTCATTGTCAATATTTTCGTATTGTTCACGATACGAAAGAACGAACACGAACGATTTGGGTTTTTTTTACTGAGACTTTAAATATATAGGTAGCTTTTAAGAAGCAAAAGGTACGAACATAGGCATGTATAGGCATACAGTTCCCTTAAACTCACTGAAGACACATTAAAAATAGTTTTCCTAGCAACGGAACCCTAAAAAGATTCGCTTTCATAACGATCAAGTTTGATTCAATTGCTTCTAATTGTAGGATACAATAAGTTATCAGCTAAAATCTTTAGACATTACCAAATAAACTGGTAGTTAGGGGCTCATAAAATAGAAAGCACGGATTAACCCGCAGCCCATTTCAGATTTTGCATCTTGTTACGGTTTTGATACGGCCTTGACGATCGTCTAGGTGATGGCGCGCATCTCACGCACGACTTTCACTTCATTTCGTATTTCGCCAATAACTGTCCACTTTTAGTAACTGGCCGCCCTAAACTAAAATGAATTCTATTCACCTATAAACATAATTTATTTTAGTATAAAGTTTCAATAACTGGCCACCTTATACTGAAATGAATTCTATTTATAGGTGAATATAATTAATTTTTAGTTTGGGGTTGCCAGTTAGGGTGGAAATGGATATTCCGATGTAATGCTATCTATTTCTTTTGTTATGTTTTTTGTTTTGACATGTAGATTTTATTCTAGAAATTCTAGACTAGTATTTTTTTATACAATCTTTTTAATGTTTGACGATCCTTTTGTGAAAAACTTAGTGTTAAATTTGATCTGTATAATAATCCAATGTTATTATGGAATAATATTAACATCAATAAATTGCTCTAATAATTACGATTCATAAGAGCTAGGCCTACATAAAGTATATTTTGAATTAGAATTTATTACTAAAAGTGGCCAGTTGGGAATTGCCCTACACCAATCCGGGTGAGCGATTTTCAAGGCCAATCAAGGCCGTGTAACAATAAGATCAAAACAGTAACAAGTTGTTTTATCTGAATAGGGCTCCAGTCCGATGATGGTTGTGGCGCATGATGAAGGCTTTGCCTACGCCGATTGATGCGTAGATAAAGTTCTTACAACCATGGTCTTAATACTTATTATAATTGTATTGGGACTTAGTAAGGAGTTAACTGTGGTGAAATAATTGTGTGAATGGTTCCGGACACAGACAGGGCAAGACATTTAATTGTGTTTCATAGGTGGGTTTTTAGAGTTCCGTACCCAAACGTCCGTCCGCCCGTCCGCCTGTCTGTCACTAGGCTGTATCTCACGAACCGTGATAGCTAGACAGTTGAAATTTTCACAGATGATGTATTTCTGTTGCCGCTATAACAACAAATACTAAAAACAGAATAAAATAAAGATTTAAGTGGGGCTCCCATACAACAAATGTGATTTTTGACCGAAGTTAAGCAACGTCGGGCGGGGCCAGTACTTGGATGGACGGGTGACCGTTCTTTTTTGCCTTTTTTTGCATTATGGTACGGAACCCTTCGTGCGCTAGTCCGACTCGCACTTGCCCGGTTTTTATTGTATTTGTTTTAATTTATTTTATTAGTCTATATTTAAATGTCTTGTATTTTGTATTAAGTGTCAATATAACGAATGCATGTTCTGGTTCTTAGAATCTTCAGCGGGTATTAATGTACTTAATGTAGGTAATTTTTTTTCTGACAACTTCAGATAGGTATTACCTATATTACGCAGAATCCCTAAAAGGTCATTCCTTCTTCTTACGTAATGACGTAACAAGTGATACCTAAAAATAAACTATGTACCATGTGTATGTACTATGTGTATGTATGTATGTATGTGTATGTGTAGGTATGTGTGTATGTGAACTGTGTCGAAATAATGATTATCTACATTTATGGTACAGAACGTAGGTCCTGTATTCGTAATAATCGGCAGCAACACTTCCGAGTTACCTCAGGGATATATTCACCACTTGGACATTTAGCTAGACCAATATAATGTGAACTAAGATTACCTACACCTAGTTGTTTAATAGCTTGTGATCAAATAATACTTGTTCACACACAGTTGAGTTTGTGAACTCAGAAGCAGCTTTCCTTATCCAATATTATCTTATACGATCCATATTAGTATATTTAAATGTTAAGAACCGCACCTTGCAGCAATAATATGAATAAAATTTAGCGACAGTGAAAGTGTAGGTACAGTCAGCATCAGAAGTAACGTCAGACTACACGACAAAAGTGTTTACCACTGTCTAATAACTTAATAAAAAAAAAACAATTAGAGTGTGTGTTACTTTTGAATGCGATCTGTAGAAATATAATATCTCTATTTAAGAGAGGAAGAGGAGGACCGAGAATAAAGTCTTCTTCTTCTTCTGCCGTGCCTTATCCCTTTATTTGGGGTCGGCCCTCCTCGTTTTACTGCGCCAAGACAGTCGGTCTTGGGTTGTCTGCTTGTCCAGTTGAGCTCGTTCTAGATCGTTAGCATCGGTTGTCCACCACGTGTGTGTGTGTGTGTGGACCGAGAATAAATTATTTCAACCAAATAAAAGAAAAGGTTCAGGTAGTGTCATACCAGAAGATCAAGGAGTTGGTAGAGGACCCGACGAGTTGGAGATTGCTCTACAGCGAGCACAGCTTTTAAATATAAAGAAGAAGAAGATTTGGTAAAGTAATCCACAGTGCCAGATCAGATACTTTTGGTGCGTTGTTTCATCAACTATTAATGTTGACTGTACATTTGTTTTAAGATTATCGTTGATATAATTGTTTGCAATTTGCATATATAATATGATATAAAATTTACATACTTATATAGAAGGTTATGTTGCGGAAGTAAAATTGACTGTTGCAATTGCAACAGCGGTTTCGAGTCAAAGCCAAGTAATTGCACTGATTTCTGTTGTCGTTTGATAACTGAATTAGTAACCACAAGTCCACTGTCCAACCCATTTATGGACCGTTTTTTTTATTGCAGTTTTTTTCGTCAGAATTACCCGTCAGGAATACCAGTTTAAAATCATAACAAATTCTTAAAACTGTATTGGGCACGACGTCGCAAACATTTTGTGTTATTAAAAACAATTTTCCTAAATTACCTACTCGTAATTAGGTAACCAGACATTAATCGATTTTCGCATATTAATCGATTATAGTTATGTTATAAAAAATGAACTAGTTTCCGGACGTAGTTTTTCTGCATAACAAATTGTACAATGTCCGATAGATCAAAGTCAGACGGTGACCCTGGCGGGTGTCGTGGACGTGAGAATGCTTCAAAACTGTTGCTTATTGAAATATGATCAAAACTATATGAAATTATCCCACATACAAACACTTTTTAGTAGCTATGAGTTCTTTTATTAAGATTATGCGACGTCTTTCTGGGCATTTTAAAATAAGCCGACTATGATTTTCGTACTTTATCCATACGGGGCATGTTCAAACGTTCTACATCTTAAAGTTTGTACTATGACAGTCTTAGAAAAATGAATACAAATCGTTAACTTTTTAATAAACACCGGTTTTCCTGAATGTTTTTTCAGAATGAACCCATATTTTTTTTGATACAGAATTTATGTTTGTGGTGGTATGCCTCACAGCTAAACCTATGCAATACAATCAATAGGTGTGAGTAAAAAAAAGTTTAACAACTATTTGTGTAACCTGTAGTAGGTATCCTTTGTAGGCATATAAAAGAAATAAATACCAAGTGAATTATCGCCATGAGATTAAAGTTAACTGTCGTTAAACGCCAACGATTACAGCAAACTTTTCACGAGGAATAAAAACTGGTGTCAGTACCAACCGTGGATTTATTTATGGGACTGAGTATTACGAGGAGAAGAAAGTAATCCAGTTACATCGTTACTTGATATACCTACTTATACGGCGCTATTTGAGACACTGATCTGGTGTGAGTGTGACGTAAAGCCTTGAGGAAGTATTTAGAAAATTTACTAATTACAAACTGCGTTTTGTAGACTTGATATCCTATTTACTTTGTAGGAACATAGGTACCGTACCAGCGGCGTTTTATTTTGAGAGCAAACAAAAGCCTAGTAAATCATTTGCTCCACTGTTTTAGATCAAGTTTAATTCAATCAATACATTTTCGCAAATCATGATACAATTTTGCAACATTTTCATTGCTGTTGCATTTATTCTTAACGATTAATCTCATTGTAAATAAGGATAATTAACTATTTCTTCTTTATAATTTGCGTCAGCATAAGAATCCTTATCGAAAACAGATGAGAGCTAGGTTAATTATTCTTTGGTATGACATTATCTTTTATTCATTATTCATTAAGCAGCACCACGCGTCTGAAACTCTGACTTGGACACTGGACATTACGTGACAGCCATAGACAATAGATTTGAAATTACAAAGACAACTTTCAAAGCAATAAAAGTAGAATTCTCATTAATAACTATCGCGCCATCACAAAAATCATCAGTCATAACGTCAGTCAACATCGTTCATTAAGAGAACGTTATCTCAAAAATCATAACTTCGCTTTTTCCCACGGCAAATAGATCTTATTTTATTGCCTTAATTAATGGGTTAAATATGGCCACGGAACCACCACCCTAATGTGTCTATTTTTTTGGTGTCGAATTTTTTACGTCGGATTTCGATAATATTTGGATGATGGTGGATGATGTGGTTGGAAATTGGGAATATAGAGTTTCCTATTCTGTAGGTACAATATTCGCTTAATTTCCATTTTTTGGAAAAAGCTTTGATTTCAAATTGTAAAAAGGACAGCAAAATGAAAATTTGCCGTAATAATATTTATTATTATTACTATAAATAAATTAATATGTATATAAATTTAACCAATAGAAAATCAAAGTAATTTCTTTAGAAAAATACTTCAAATTTATTTTCTGATATAAATATTACTAAAATCAACTAGGTATCCAAAAAACCCACGAGAATGATTTCAAACCTTTGGCCCTAAAATAGTACCTTGCGCAATCCTCGGACAACTTTTAATTTACAGCTAATAAAAATTACAAGTTCCATAAAATGTGCTTGTTCGATGTGTTTGCTTAATTTTAAACATCCATACACATCTAATGAGTGGTATAAAGGGCCATTTTAAGTAACTAATGGATGGACTTCCTGTAATTAATGTGGAGTTACATATCATTTATTGCTAAATCATTACTTTAATACCTTTGGTAAGCATATTTTGGAAATCAACCAAGTTAGTTTAATTTATTCGAGAGCCCTTTTTAATACTACATTTCCAGTTTGATTTCCTTTCATAGTTTATTCTCACGATAATCAGAACTGTGAATGTGACCTAACTAAAATGTTTAAATAGGTACAACTACCTACTTAAAGGAAAATCAAATAGAATATCTTAATTATAGCTATATCTTAAGTATAGATATGTATAGATATGTATACAAAATAAATAGGCAATTTAAATTTGCTTAGTACTTAGGTATATATGTAAAGTTTATTATTTTGGTTTAAACTCCTATTAAAGTTGGAATTGAAGGCAACATTTAATTTCTTTTAAATCTTGGTTTGTTCATGATTATCATGATTACCTAATTCATATACATACCTACTTATATTGTACCTAACCTCACACGAAAAAATCTCTAGTTAGGTAATTTCAATCAAGAATGTAAGCTTAATATTAAAAACGGTTCGGAACGACACTAATTAAATAAGTTTAGTAACTTTGTTTGAACATCACACGCAAACCTAAATAGCTGATGTAATTTCCACAAAACCCATGTGAAACTACGTAGATTGACATAATACGAGTATAGGTAGCTAAGGAACGTGTGCTAATGCCTAATACTAACTTAGTACGTGAACTAGTATGTTGAAAAAAAGTCTTGATCTTGATAGTATTTATCTTTGGACTAGATTTTGATGTCTCGTGACCGAAATAGCCAAAAACGTAACCCTACATTCATTTTACTGAAACTTAGTGTTGAAAAAGAGTCTTGTTTTAATAGTCGATGAGCTGTCGGCTACTTACCTATATTATAAACGCTTACAACTCTTACGCTACGTCTTACGTAGGCGAAGAACGCGCGAACGCGGCGCGGCGCGGCGCGGCGAAATAAATCCTTTGATGCCCATAGAAGTGTCCTACGTAAGCGATCTCGTTGCGAACGCGGTGCGGCGCGATTTGCACGCGAATGTCAGGCGGCGCGGCGCGGCGCGGCGCGGCGGCGGCCGCTTTCGCCGCGCCGCGCCGCGCCGCGTTCGCGCGTTGTTCGCCTACGTAAGACGTAGCGTTAGACATGACGTCTCCATATAACATGTTAACAAAATGTGGTTATAGTATACATATATGTTCCACACGTAATGTGTTATACTCCGACAATAGAATATCAATAACATTTATTGCTAAATTGCGTAATAAAACAACAGCTACCTACTGGTGTTACCAATATTTAAAATACTTCCTTATCTAAAACGATCATACTTTTTATGACAGCACCATAGATCGCAACAATGCATCGCTGATCAACGATAGAGCATTGAATAATAGCGGTAATGGCTGCATTTCACGGGTTAACCCTTTTGTCACGGTCGGTGCGCCGGCGCAAGTCGCGCAGTCTAAATATTACCCAGTGCAATGACTGGTCAAGAATTCATGGAATTTATGCTGAATGTTTAACGGTTTCTACCTACATTAATTTCAGCACTAAATGAACACAAAACGAGAAAACAAAAATCTCAAAAGTGCCATTTGTAAGTACATGGCATTGAAGAGGGTTTTTTTGTTTTTTTTTTTAATGTAAATATGACGTTTACTCATAGTGCCATACTATAGCTGCCAAGTTGCTGCTGAGTTAGCTTAAAGGATGACTTACGCTAGAACAGCCCGGACCCGTACCACGAACATCCACGCGAGCTTTCTACAAAAATGGAAACTGAAGTGTCGGATGCCTCTTCCTGGACTCCCGGGCATGGACCTTTCTAATATACTCGTAAATCATCCCTAAGACCGGGCTCATGCAGACGGAGTATGTCAATGAAGTTAAAATTTGATAAAATGACTTGAAATGATGTCTGTCTAAAGGTAAAATGACTGTCCACCGATGTAGTGTAAGTATGACCCCCTCTGCCGAAAACGTTGCACAATTGTGTAAACTTTTATATGGACTAACATGGCTATTTGTACGTTACGTAGAAATACTTTAGAAATAACATTTGACGTCCCCTCCCCCGCAAAAATCGGCAGACTCTTTTGTACAGAAAATAACAGCCATGACGTCTCCCGTAACTAAATGCTAGGTATCTATATTGTCATACACGTGACATTTCGTAGCATGTGTCATCCTGATAGACTTTTTCTTTTCGTTTGGCGTTTGTTTTTGTGCTAAGTGTCGTGTGTAGTCAAGCTACTGGCTATAAAGTGTTGACTGCGCCACCGGTGCGTATTGTTTCGGTTGATGTTTCTGTTACTTGATTTTCGTCGGTTACCAATCGCGTAAATTGGGCTGCGTATCAAAACGTTATATTTTGTAAAAAAATAACTATTTTTTATGCAATCAATTAATCGAGTTTTTCAGAGGTTTTTGTTTGAATAATGCACGTTTGGCTCTAAATTTTCGTATAAATAGGACGATTTAGATCTATTATTTTTCTCTATTAAGTAGGTACTTAGAAGATTTTATCTAAAGGTACGGTACGTTTTAAAATTCCTACTATCATTACCTATCCCTACTAATTTTAAAATGCGAAAGTTAATCTGTATGTTACCTCTTCACGCTTGAACCGCTGAACCGATTTAGATGAAATTTGGTACAGATATAGATTGAGACCTTGTACAATCGCCATCAGATATATCGGAGCACCCGAGGTGCTCTAAGGCCTTGACGACAATAGAGTGCGTGTTCAGATATTTGTGAGCACCTTGGCCGCTCCGATATATCTGATGGCGACTGTGCATTGTAGATCTGTGATCAGTGATCACATAGCCGCTATCACACGACAACAATGACGCTAAGCACTTGGCACCCGCAAGTGTTACGACACCTACAACACAACAGCACGCACCGTGCGCACACGCAGCGCGCAGATGCGTCGACACGGGAAATTCCTCGTTTATCTCATTCATGGAAAGTTTTGGTAGATGTGTCAAAATTTATTTTTTATGATTTTTTAGATACAATGGGTGTATTCGGGTAATTCTGAATGTCGAAAACTGTCGGATAATTCCAAAAAGAGACTTTTATTATGATGGAATTCTGGGTGAATTTCATCTGAATATCGGAATTATCCGACATTCGGAATTACCCGAATACAATACAATAGTCAAAGATTCAATGCAATACATTTATGAAAGACAAATTGTGGCTGGTTAAGAGTCACACGTCCCCCCGCCAAAAACCCGCACCCATATAATCGCCGTTACGCTCTCATTTTAGAATGACATGCTTAAATTACACAAAACTGGGCATGGACATTTACGTAATTAATATGCCATAGGTATGTATTTGTATATTTATAACTTTTGTACATAAAACTGCTGCTGGCTCTAATTTCTTTGTATGTTTACAAGCTAGGCCGTAGGCTAGGTAGTTTGGGGTTAGGCCGATCTGTGTAAGACTATCCCCAAATATTTATTTTACATATATAAATTATTTTACATGTAAGCTAGTTATTAATTTATTTTAGTAATACCACTGTAATATAATATATCTTGTTTGTATGTAAATGATTTTTCCCAATTATCTTTGTCATTATAAGTAAGACCATTATAAGACTAGTGGCTCTGTGAGCTGTAGACCTCGCGAGCTGAGCTTAAAACTGAGTAAATGTATGGCTTCGTTGTTTAGAAGAATTTAGAGAATCTAATTTGACAATTAAAACCTTAACTATCGAACCTGCTTACAAAATTCGGGAATTGGTTTAGAAATGCGACCAGTAGAGTAGAACAGATGGACATACGAAACAATTTTTGGCTAACAGGCCAATTCAAACGTACACTGATATCAGAATGACGTCTAACTGATGTCATTTAGTTATCGTGCATTTCGCTGGTTCTTGTCCGTACATGTATTGGCGCAAGCGAGACGCACGATGACTACTAAATAACATGATAAAAATATCATTCCGATGTCAGTGTACGGTCGGTGCCCCAACTTAAGTATCCACGTCGCCATACTAATTGTATAGAAAAGTGGATAGAGTTAGACCAAGAAAAGTCTGCAGAGATTTTGACAGCACACGCAGTGCCAATGTAATGAAACATATCAATGTACGAAATGACATTGATATGTTACAGATTTCAATTGTTTGGTTGAGTTAAATGTAATGCCCGTGTTACAACAACGCTATATGCTACATTTAATTACTTTTTAAACAAAAAAAAAAAACAAAAAAGAAAACAAAAAAAAATTTTTTTTTGAAAATTAACTATGCCATTTAGTTCTTATAAACGTACTTAACTATACCCCGAAGTTAACGGAATTCAATAAAAACACGGTGTATAGTAAATTAAAGAAAAACAATACGAAATTTATGTGTAAAAAAATACAAAAAGTTATAATATCCCAGCATACAATTACTGGGGATCGAACCCAGACCCTCTGTGCAAACAGAAAAAGCGAACGTTTACAAACTGAGCCAAATAGTTCTTAAATGGGTTGACGAAATTTAGCTACTCCTTCTCAAATTAAAATTAGTTAAAATTAAATATCTAAATACCGCCTAAACCAGCGATAATTATTTCTGCATTTTTTGCTATTAACTCTGTAAACATGTTTCAAAAAGAAAATAGGCTTATGATATCGATACGACTATTTGTTTAGGCGCCAGGTATCACGACTCCGCCATTTTTAAAAAATTCCAAAAACCGGATTGACAAAAAAATTTTATTTAGTCATAAAATTCGGTCACAAAATTTCACGAGAATCGGTTAAGAATTGCGACCTGTAGAGGAGAACATCCGGACATACGAAAGCAAAATGCCCGAGTCAAAACGTAGACCTTCGCTTCGCTTCGGTCAATTATAAGAAGACATTAGAGAAGAGACCTCCTCATCGACTTCATCGCTTTGACAAAAATGCATATTATTATGTCATTAAATAAACACTCGAGCGTAATATTTATTATACATTTTATTACGCCATAAATTTCACACGACATGCTCTAAAACCGGTTTAATTAGGCCTAAATATAACAATCCTTCATTTTATCAAGTTAATAACGTGAGAACGAATCTACAATATGCTTAATCTATGCCTTGGGTAACAAAAACATCGAAATGACAAGCGATTTACAGCACTAGTGCAACAATAGACTTATTACTAGGGACGCCACAAATGTTCGCCAGCTATTCGGTAAATTAGGCCTATTCGGCCACTTTGCTGAATATTCGGCGGAATACCGAAAAAACATATACACCTATTTATGAAGAAATATAATACTAAAAAAATTAAAGTGTACCTACCTCAAACCATTACATTAATATTTCTATTTCTATTAAAGATATGAATATATTTTAAATAGTAAAATGTAATGGTTTGGGATATTTTTTTGGAGTATTTATTACTTACAAATGATTTTATTGTTATCATAAGTAGGTATATACACCACTAATAAGCAACAAAACATAAATGTTAGCAAACATTATCCTTTGAAGCCGACCACTTTTTCACAATAAATGAGACTCAAAATGTACCTATGGTCGAATATTCGGTATTCGGCCAAAAGCGTGGCCGAATATTCGGTATTCGGCCAAAGCCACTATTCGTGGCATCTCTATAGTTATTACGAGTCGGTGTAAAGTTAACAGTGGCGTGCCTAGGGTTTAGGAGTAAGGCAAGCCGAAAGATATGTTTTCGTAATAAATGTCCAATCTCACTCTTTGGACTCAAATGAATTTGCTAGCGTATCGCGGCGAGCTATCATAGCGCACAGCACAGGGCATACAGGTACTACCATAACTACTAGATAGAATTTTACAAACATATCAGAGGGCCTATCGCGTACACTGAAATTTGCAAATTACTTACATGCTTCTTTCTGTCACTCTAATTACGCCTTAATTGGAGTAAACCAACAATCCTTGTGTTTTGTAAACGGCCGTACAAAATGTTATTTTAATGCGACTGACTTATCTGAGAATACACAAGTCGGATGTTAGTTTTGGCGCGGAAATGATATATATATCCCGTTTTTCTACAAAGTTTAACGATTTTACCTTGATTTCGTCGAGTAATACGTGGACGCATCTCATACCGTCACAAGGAACAACTTCATCCATTGTCAACACTTATAAACGTCACAACAAACGAACAAATCCACATTCACTACTTAATTCAAATTCACTTAAATAAATTGACCTTTCGTTACTTTCGACTCGACTAAATAATAATACACTTGAAGTAAACGCGTGCCCGTGTGAACTTATGCAGCTAACTTCACACCAAAAGCTCGGCTTAAATCGCCTTATAAAATTGCTATACATACCAACAAATAGTTACATCGTTCTATGGCATTTGTAGGCTTAGACCGCCTAGAGCGGGACGAAAAAGCAAGCTCGCACTCGTCGGCTTGCAACCGCAACAAACCGACGAGTGCGAGCAGGATAGCTGAATTCTCAGCAGATATTCATCCTACGCCTGATTTCTTTCGCGCGGAAGAGGCGCCACGGCAAAATTTTGCAACACGCTGGCGCCGCGGTCCGCGCGCTGTAGCTTGAATTTAATAATACGGGTTCATTTGGCGCGCGGTTTAAAAATAATCTATATTGATTATTGATCTTATTACTACGTAATTTCGGTAAGGCAACTAAGGCAAGCCCGGCTTTTGGGCTTGTATGGAAGTACCGCCACTGAAAGTTAATGTAATAGTCTGGAGGAAATAAGGCCCATTTTCGCGTGCATGGGTTAGTGATGTATTGGGTAATGATGATGCTATTTAGTTTGACATTAGTGGCATTGTGTATGTGTATCATGTAAAATTTTAGGTTTTTTAATTTCTAAAAAAACAACGTGTTTTCCTTTTTTGTAAGGTAGGTACCAAGATTTTCTATGAACTCTCGACAAGTTTTTTTTTCTTATATCTTAATTCTATCTTAATTATGAAAAAAAACGTTAAAACATTTGTATTATTTTTTTTTGTAAATTTCTGGTAACATAAAAAAAAAGAAAAATCGACTTCATAATAGATAAATTAATCTTACATTTAATTTACCGGCCGGCATTTAATAAACATAGGTACTTACCAATATTCATTACGGAACTAGATAAGGAAGTTTCAAAACGCTAATGCAACGAAAGGTTATCTGGTAGAAATCTCCTGATAGGATAAGCCCTATTGTCTGATGTTTATAGCTGTATTGTTTTATATAATCTGCGTATTGTTAGCTATGTTTTTGCTGTTAAGGCGATATAGTAAAGCTTCTTACTCTATTATGTATACCTAATAGAGATCTCAGAGATCAAAGTAATCCAATCCAATGGAGTACTTATACCATACTACTATACTAGTATATAGATTTGTGGTTATTTGTACTGTTTATTGTAAGATCCGGATTATAAGGATTGGAACATTCTAAGCTTATTAATAATTTTTTGAAGTGAACATTCAATAGTTATATCTCAACGCACCTAAATTTATCCGTTGGCGAATAAAACGTAATTATCCTTTGGATTTGATAGACAAACGCAAGCATTTGTTAAAAAGAATAACAATGTGCACAGTAAAAAAACTTTGTCAACGTTTTTGGCGATCTTTTTTTTTAATAATAATTAATAAATATACTGTACATAACTTTAGTTAGTTAGTTATCATTTATATGAACTATTTTATCGCCTTAGCGCCACTTGCACCATCCGGGGCTAACCGGTTAAACCTGGAGTTACCATGGTTACCAGTACAATTTGATACTGGGTTAACGGTTTAACCCGTCACGTTTAACTTAATACGTTTAATTAATTCTTTATTTATACATTTTCCAGAATTTAGTACATTATTATGATTTTCAACCGGTTCGACATTTTTGGGATCATACGTACAATGTACATATGAACGTTATAGTTGGTCAAGCAAATCTTGTCAGTAGAAAAAGGCGCGAAATTCAAATTTTCTATGAGAAGATATCTCTTCGCGCCTACATTTTTCAAATTTGCCACCATTTTCTACCCTAAAGAACCACTAAAAATATTTAGCTCCTAAAAACCCCTAGCTGGTTTATTTCCCCCTAAATTTAGTGGTAAACCAGTAAGTTGGCATCCCTGAGTTGCGATTAGTCAATTTTATTGATTTGACATATACCTCTACGAACAATATGTTACACTGTCGTGCACTCGTGTTTAGTATAGCTCAATTCAATCATAAGCCACGGTAGATGATAACGATAAATATAATTTTAACTACATAATAGAATCAAAAGCCACTTAGAATATTTAAAAATTAAAGTAAAATGACCATTACCTATTAAGATATAGAGCACATTTACAAGTAATAACATAGTATGAATAGAAAGGAAAGGTTTTAATGGCAGTTCGAGGTCGGACGATCTTCCCTGTACACGATATTTATGTACTGCTTATGCTTACCGGTGCAAGTTTGCATTTATTTAGACCTCTATTTTGTATATTTATTAGACCCAATTGCACCATCCCACTAACCCGGGGTTAAGCGGTTAAACCGTTAAACTAGTGTCAAATTGTACTGGTAACCATGATAGCTCCAGGTTTAACTGGTTAACCCCGGGTTTGTAGAATGGTGCAAGTGGACCTTATTCAATTTTAATTTAGAATATATTATTTGTGTTTCACTCGGTAGCAAAGTGTAACTTTACTCTCGTATCTTAAAAGTATGGCAACGCTCAAGATTCCACTTTAAGGAATACTCGAATCGCTCGTAATTTTAAAGTCTTTCGCTTGCTCGAGTATCAATTGCTTGAGTACCTAATTAAACAACAACTTTGCCCCTTGTATATAAAACAAATAATGTTTCAAAGTAGAGTCGAATATCTATGTTTAAATTAAATTTTTTTTTAACCAATTTATAATATTTAATAAATATTAGTCACTGGTCACCGATGTCTGCATTTGGGTTTTGCGTAAACTATTTTTGTAATTCATATTTTTAACGTGAACGTTTTTATTTAATAAAATGCAGACATACTTACCTATTTTTAAAGAAATGCATAATATTAGTTACCTATAATATTACCTATCAACTAGATATTATTAAATATATTTATGCCTTGAAAAGTGTAAAACAATTTTAAACAAACATTACATAAATAACCTCCATAATACATATTTATGACGTTAAAATTTTGGGACCCTGGCGAATTATTATAAGTCACAAAACAAATTTAAGTTTCACATAACCTTAAAAACCTCAACATATCGCCAAACTAACAAAACACCATTAAACACTAAATCACTTTTCATAAAAAAACTCACCGTTCAAATCTCGTAGTCACTAACGTAAAATCGCGACCGAAATAGCGCGCGTGCGTACAGCGCACTCCGTACTCTGCGACTGCGGGGTCACGCGAACTTTGTGCATCAAATCGAAGGTTTTTTCTAAAGGTCACACGTTTGGTGCAGCCTTAGGGATCGTGTATTTTTTGATTTTTTTTTGTGAACATCTTATTTTGTATAGTACCTATCGTATGTGGTTTGAAAAAACTAGCGCGTACGTCAATTCTTGGGATTAGTTATCAAGCGGACCACAGGCTCCCATGAGCCGTGGCAAAAATGCCGGGATAGCGCGAGGAAGAAGAAGAGAGAGAGAGATCGTATGTGGATTGAAATTTGGATAAAACTTATATAATATAATGTTCGCCTTTAAAAAATGGTAACAATATAGAAAATAGTACACCCAATTTTTTTTTTACATAAGCATATCGAAGTTTTTTAGGATTCCATAAGAAATATTGTCTGTATGGTAGTAAGTAGATAAACAAATTAAAAGAAGATGTAACCACAAAAACTAAAGACAAAACAATGATTTATGATCCACCATGAAAGGCCATTCAGGCAGAAAAGAAACAGATTTAGTTGAACCTTCACCTTCACGGATCTAGGCTTAAGGTTTTTAGCCGATGAAAAAAGACACTTATGCGTTAAGACCATCATGGCATGACTTTAAATGCAACATCTTTAAGATTTTTTAAGCGCTTTGAATGCCAAGTATTTAGGAACCTTCATAATTATATTTACAGGGATTGGAATGATACCTATATGAACAAATGGACACAAATGTAAAGATTTATTTAGTGCATAATTTGTTTTCCTTCGTATTTTCTCGGAAAGGTACGTTTCCGTGATACTATGAAGGAAAACAATTATGCGCAAGTTACCTACCTACATATATGTATTATTTTTTCCGATCTATGTACATCTCGAAAGAGCGAAGCTCTTCCTTTTTGACTGTGTCCTGTGTCTAAGTGAAGTATTAGGTACGTACCTAATTACTTACTTAATTGTAAGTAAGTATTTGAATACGTATTCAATGAGTTCTTGCCCTATGATATGACGGACGGTGTCCCCAACCAAAAGTGTTACCACATTGACCTTAATAATTATAAGCTATAGTCACAACCAGCCTATCTATGACGGATGACTTTATCCACATGATAAAACAACCGTCACTTTTTAACACAGGGCGATTGAAAGTGCCGGACACTTTATCTTTATCACGCTGTCACGTGGGACAACAGCGACCATCATATCCGTATGGATATATATCCGTATGGCTGTATAGCCGGTTTATTATGGATGGTTTTATTTAATTTAATTTTCATTTATTCACCATAAAGTAATATATGTGCATTACATGGTATGTCGTTACAGGCAATCGAATACTTAAATTAAGTACAATACGTTACAATAAATAGAAATTAATATAAAAGCAAAAGTTATCAAAACTGCACAACGGGACTTAATCGCGTATTTAAGTTTTAAGATTTACCTCCGACGTTTCGAGGACGGCGTTGTCCCCGTGGTCTGAGTCTTCTCCGAGACCACGGGGACAACGCCGTCCTCGAAACGTCGGAGGTAAATCTTAAAACTTAAATACGCGATTAAGTCCCGTTGTGCAGTTTTGATAATGTTTAATAATCGTGAAAGTTTAAATCAGTGTAAAGCAATCAAGTTGTCAATCAAAATAATTATAAAATTTATCTTCAATAGCCTATTTAACATTATGCAAATTTATTCATGTCAATATTACAGTTTAAATATTCGGTCATAACACTTATCCACGTGATAAAATATTTGTCACTTTAGAACACCGTTTTATCATGCTGTCACGTAGGCAAGATCGACCATCATATCCGTACGGGACTCAATTATCCTTCTATGAACATGTGTAGCAAGTTTTGCTTTTCTATATTCCCCGTTGAGTTCTCGGTAAGTATCGTTAAGGTCCCAGTGACCCGCATCCTTGGCTGATAAGGTACGGTCGGCAGATAAGCGGCAACTTTCCACCGTTGCACAACATGTCGAGTATGTGCCACGCGTGTGGGTAATGGTAGCAGAACAAGCTTGCATGACTGTATAGTTATTATTTTAGGGAGACATTTGGGGGGTAAATGTAAGCTGAATTTATTATATTATTATTAAAGGTAAGAAAAGCAGACATCTCAACTGTCGAGTGTGTGGGTGCAGAGGGTCTACCGCGTGTTGCCTCCCTGTCACACTTACGTACGAATTTACAAGTGCGTCAGAGAGGCAACACGTCGAACGTGGTTCGCGGTACGCACTCAGAAGTGTCACATGTGCGTTGTCCACCCGAACTCTTCAAGGGATACCCATTAAAATAAATCATTCAAATTCAGTAATTATTTAGGTCTGTCAGGAGATCTAATTGGATGCTTTGTCTAGATATGTGTAGATGGGTGATTTTTAGTCGACAAATTAAATTTTAGATGAATAATGTTTACCATCTTATGACAGTTATGACATTGTTCGTCAAATCTATCAAACTAAACTAATGATAATCGTTTGTTCCTTTTGACATTTTTGTTTGTTAGAAAGAGATAAAATTTAACTGAGGTTTGTGGGGGTGCTGTTTTATGACAAAATATCATGTTTCGTTTTCGTATCTTTTCGCATCGCGTTGATGTCTTTTACTCTCTTGTGATCGTTTCCATAATTTAATTTAACATTTCATTTTTGAAATCACGGTTTTGGAATATCATATTTTACAAATTCATCTATTTTGACATAATAAATATATACAGTATGTAGAAATAACAATATTGGGAAAATTAATTAAAACGTGTATTGATTTTTCCGACCGTACCAAAAACCTAATCCAGACCGCACCATACCTGTTAATGTCGCATTCGCGAACCTTTCTCTAAATCGATCCAACTCCGCCTTAAGTTGTACACTTTAAGGTTCAAATTTGCTAATAACAGCTGTAAAAGTAAATTGGTAATATGACTTGATCAGTACATTTGCGAACCTTTCTCTAAAATAAGTCATTTGTGCCTTAACTTTTGTGGCTTAAGATCAAAATTGCTGTATACAACTGTAAAAGTAACTTGGTAATATGACTTGATGAATACATTCACAACGTTTAACCAAGGACTGAGGACTGGTATATTCTGATCTTTGTTGACCGAGCGAGCGCGAAGCGCGAGCGAAGCGTCTATCCTGGTCTATCCAGTTCAGCTTGGACAAAATGCTTTCTCATTTTAGAACCGGTCCTCGAGCTTTTGCTATGAATGTAAAGGATATCCTTGGGATATCCTATGGCATATATCCTGCAGCGATATCATGGTCGCGTTTTTATCACCTGTCATGTCATGCGTCGCTTTGGCACTTACATACTTGTTAGAACGTGACAGGCATGGTGACAAATGATAAAGAGCCGACCATCTTAGCCCTTCTTAGCAGAGCTGCGTTACAGTTGCGACGTTACTGCTGCGACATATCTGTCAATTTCCTTGATAAAATGAGTGACGAATTGAACGTCATAATCGCGACAGTAATGCGGCAGCGAACGTCACTAGTTAGGTATATCATGACAGATACAGCGCCCGCGTCAAGGCCTCAGTAGTAATATTTTATTTTATTTTATTGAAGAGAAAACTTCTTTAGCGGCGCGGTGCACTTTTTGCGATGGGGAAAAATGTTAAACTCGCGACAGCATAAGACGTAAGACGCTTCGTAAGACGGACACGTGACCTGGTCGAAAAACTGTTACAATGTCATTAAGTTTTCACTTCTGCCGGCACTCCCGGAGTGCAACCCG
The DNA here is from genome assembly GCF_963556715.1 of Cydia fagiglandana. Lineage (NCBI taxonomy): Eukaryota > Metazoa > Arthropoda > Insecta > Lepidoptera > Tortricidae > Cydia > Cydia fagiglandana. The sequence continues at coordinate 898,461 of NC_085951.1, read as the reverse complement.
TTGTTTTTTTTTCAAACAAGTTTAACAGCATAACAGTAAATACCAAACCACTGCTAACTCACACAGAAAAGAAAAGAAAAAAAAACAATTATACAAATCATCACAAATTACAATATTAACATCTAAAATGTCGCAAGTGTCGCAACAGTAATGCGGCTGCAGTTGACCTCCGAACGTCACCTCAAGGGTCAAGTTATACAGGGTGGTTAGTAAACTAGTGTGAACGGATAGACAGTTCCTAGAAGAGTGTGCCGACTGGTATTTGTCGCTAGTAGCCTGCGGCGGTATTTATAGTTCGGATTACACTTATTGGGTAATTATTATAAGAAATATACCTACTTTTATATAAGCGTGTACTGTCTAATGGACTCATTAAGAAGGTTAAAAAAAGATGAACGGCGATGATGAATTTTGACGTCGATTTTTTTCAAATGATAATTGAGAACTTACTTTGTAAACATACTTCTTATTCACTTTGGTCTTCATATCCCTATAGCTATATTATTATCTATTTTATACTAAAATTATTCTGCTATGCAATACAATACAATACAAATATTCTTTATTGCACACCACAATAAAAGAAAACAATACAAAAGAAAACAGAAATACAAGCAGGGGTAAACAACTGGCGGTCTTATCGCTTAAAAGGGATCTTTGATTTGCTATGGTATGGTATGATCATGCAACAAAAAAATATTTTTTGTGTTTATAAAATTAGAGTTTTCGCGGTATTTTCCTGTCAATCCAATGCACATTACAGCCAATGATTTATTTGATGTTATTTTATGTCCTTGATTAAAATGTATAAATGCAATGCGTATAAAAACCCATATTTTGCATTAGCCCCATATATGGATCGACTATAGCAATAGTGACTAAATAAAGTAAATAATTATGTACCTATGGAGCAACTTCAGGCTAGGTCCACCTAGCTCGTAGTGGGGAGCCTATATACGGAAGCCCTAGAAAGGGTCGGTAGTGAGCGTGCCAGTCTCCTAATTGCGAGGACACGGGAAAACTACATAAGTGCTAAAACTTATTTGTGAAGTGTTATCATTCTTATGTAGATATACAGGGTAGCCAAAAAATAAGTGCATTTCTGTTGCCCGGGAGGTTTTGGGATTATACTGAACAACTTTTACTATGGGACCAACCCCGAAATCGCGAAATAAAATTAGGGTGTTTCATACATTTTGGCTGGTCCATTTTCTATGGGAGGGTTATTTTTTATAATCCCTAAACCTCCCTGGCAACGGGAGGTTAAGGAATTGTGACATGTTGTGAAAAGGGATGGGGAGTGCCGCATACCTACTTTGTGATTGTGACATCAGTTAATTTTATTGACCTTAATTAACTTAAAACAATATCGCTTAATTGGCATTGTGTAATCATAATAATATTATTTGGCCGAGTAACAATAGTAACTTTAACTTCAATTCCAAAGAAACTGATCTCCAAAATATCGCACGTTCGCAACTAAATCTGATACCGGTACAATTTTTAATTGATAGAAAACAAAGTGTAGGTAGTCACAACGAGTTGCAATATAAAAATCTTAAGTCGTCTAGTCAAACGAAATTAAACTCTATGACTATGTATAAAGGTGTATAATAGACGCATCAATTATTTGTGTTCTAGTGTACTATCGATAAAAATACAAAATTATAAAAGCAGTTCTGTCAAATGAAATTAGACTCTATAGTAATGTAAGAAAGGCTATAGTAGATGAATGAATAAATTGTGGGTCTGGTAGTAGATGTTACATAACGCACGATGTTCTAGTTCTCACGATACATCACTAGATCTAGTGATGGGATGAATTCTAATGTATTACGGGTTAGGTGAAAATTACTTATGAGGAATAATCTTGCTTGGTCTGGTCTATGCGCTATACATGGGACTTATGGCATGGTTTATTTTTTATTTGTTTATATTGGATATATCTGTATAAAAAACACAATTTAAATAAATTAATTCATGAATAACTTACACTTTCTGTGTAAAATTGTCCTATAATATTTATTTACTTCACAGCATTGCGTTAGCTCTATTATATGGTATGTTATAAAATTAATCATAAAATTATTAAATATTCTCAAAAAATATATTAAAGACACAAAAACGCAAACCAATTTTATTTAAAACTTGTACAGAAAAAATCTATAACATTTAGTTACATTAAAAAGTAAAAAAAAATATAAAAAGTGTGACTGTTTCCGCCCGGGATCGAACCGGGGGCCTTGTGCGTGTGAAGCACACGTGATAACCGCTACACTACGGAAACTTGAGAGATGAAAGCGAAATTACAGTTCAATTGCCTTTGAGATTATTTTGTACATCGTTATCTTATCGTCTATCGATAATGGCAAAGAGAATAGATCGTATAGAGGGCTATTGCTAAAGTAAATTTTGTAGTCACGGTACATTTACTGCCGTCTATCGAAACACGATTAAAACATAAGATAAATTGAAAATGTATAAATTAATGAAAATATGTTTACGGATAAATGATTTTTAATTTTTATTCTTCCATACTGACCCATGTTCTTTTACTGATATGTGTTAAAATTGTTAAATATCAAACGGTGTCGTCAACGCCATCTAGCCGAGAATAGGCCAAAGGTGTGTGCGCCATCTATTCGAGAATGACTTTATCTTGATTTCCGAGGCACGTTTTTTTCTTAGACTTTATTTATCTTTTACGGAGTTATATATATCTCTGAAAATGGCAATGAGAATTTGATAACGTGAAGTGAATTAGTATAAAAATAGTACCTAAATAGGCCAATATTTTCGATATTGTTTTCTATAAAATGAACGTCATGTATCTAATCTTGTAAACCTTGATAACTTGATAAGTTTCCTTCGGCACATCAGTAAGTTTGCATTTACCATTAAATACAGTTTACACAAAAATCGTTAAAAAACGTTTGGCAAGAATATTTAGGATCCTAGGTAGGGTTATGGGATTATAGGTCTAATACCTACTATACACAATATTATGAATTTAGTAAGGGATCGGGTCTGGGGCACTAACTATTTGTGTTAGTTTCAATTTAGTTATTTTATAATGTTAAATTTAGATCTGTTGAAATTTTAGTTATTTGTTTGTGTAACTATTTTGTGACTTGACAATTTGATTGAGCAAAGAAATAGAGTTTGATACTTGTTCATTATGATTAAATCATAAAAACCATTTAAGAAGGGACTCATTTAGTATATATAAACATGTCAAAAACTGTGAAAGTGGAAGATCTACCGGAAGACACTAATGCTCGGCTATTGCAATTATTCAAAGGTAAAACTCCCTAAGATACAATACAACGAGAATCGGCACTGATTGCATCTGTTGCTAATATTATTTTTATAATGTCAGAAATCTATCTTATTGCTATGAATTAATTTCAAACGTAAAATTAGACTTGCCGCACAAAATAAAATTAGATTTATAGATTTTGTAGCTCTTTAGGTATATCTTTTTTTAGTGGACAGTGAAATTGGACAGATGGAATACCACCCTTAGAAGCATTGGGTAGGCACAGTTGCCATCAGATTTATCGGAGCGGCCAAGGTGCTCACCAACATCTGAACACGCCTCTACTGCCAAGTGTTCAAATATTTTCGATGGCGATTGTAGTAACTATACCTCGTTTTTTTTAGCATTAGAAAAAAGGTAAACAATCTTGATGTGTCTTTTAATTGAAAAACACATTTTAAAAATAATTTACGGCAAATATGTAATAATTATGGATCTAATACGATCATTTATATTCTTCTGCTTTCATAAGTAATAGTTATTGGTTTTTAAAAAGCGTTTTTCAATTAAAAGCCATGTCAAGATCGCTTACCTTCTTGCAAGTTCTTTCTAATGCTAAAAAAACGAACTATAGATAAAATGGTCCCTAGATTGCATAGTGTGTGTATTTAATTTCCAGGCAAACCTAACGGATTTCGTCGATTTGGAGAGGACGGAGTTGTGCTTCCGAAGAGTTATGAAGACCATGCTGATGCCGTCCGAGCCATGGAAGTCAGGCCTGATGACGTGTGGCTCGTCACATACCCGAGATCTGGTAAACATTTACCCCCTTATTCATAAGTTAAGGTTTTATTCCCGAACTTTTTTTACCCATAGGTACCTAAGTATTAAGTATATGTTTATTTTTACCCCCCTCACTAATTTTAGCAAGATGAATTCTGCCTGGGCACACCAAATTGTGAGCTTTTATTGCAAAGTTAAAAAAAAAAAGTTGAAAACAGACCTTATTGTGCCTTTCACTGACAAAATTGGCTTGCAATATTCCCATTCCCATAAAGTAATGCATGCCAATGATTCATTCCTATGTATAAATGCATAATCTATGCAATTCTAACATTCCTATTTCACTACAGCCATGAGAACGCTGCGTTCGGCGAATTAAGCGACAGCGTACCACGGGAAATAATTTATTAGATACAGATTTATGTGGTTGATAATATATATATTGCTTAATAACCTTAATTTGATTTTAAGCTTGTATCTTGGTTTTGATTAAAATAACTCAGCGCAGAGGTCAAAACCTAAATATGTACTACCAAACCCTACGTTAATAACTTGCCGTCCATTTTTTGTCAGGCGCATTTAGCATTTCAGTTAAGTTTTTGGCCTGTACTTAGTGAGCTATAGAGTCAAGCATTGGTTTAATCAATACACACTTTCGTTGTAAATATTATTATATTAATACATACTTTCCTGCAGGCACAACGATGACCTGCGAGATATTGTGGCTGATGATGAATAATCTGGATTACGAAAAGGCAGCAAAAACACACATGTTTCACCGACGTCATTTTCTGGAGTAAGTCCAATATAAGTCTATTGTTTATTGTTTATTGTCATTTATTGCATACATGTACATTGATGCATAGAAATACATGATGTTAAATACAATGTTAGGAAGCGTACATGTTACCCTGTGAGGGTGTTACAATATGATTGTAGCTGTCTTACATTTACTTAAACACTTAATTTTTACTTAATTCTCTAATATCTTAATTTAATTACATTTATAATAGTTTATTCGAATAAAATACATTTATGTCCTTACATCGAAAAAAGTAGGTTTAGTCGTATCCAATGTCGCTTATCAACTGTCTTATAGTCGCTTATTAAAGAATCCTAGCTAGACGTAAGGCTGCCTTTCCATTGAGGCAGAGATGAGAGGAGACGTGCGGTCAATCAACCAATCCTCCTCTTCAAATACTCAATTAGTAGGTACTCAATACTCAATATCTTTATTGCGAATAAGGAATAGTCCATGCAGTAGTGGATACACAGTATCAAACCAATTAAAACTTCTAAAAAAAGTGATTTTAAAACATGTCAAAAATATAGAAAATAAATAGCACATCATATTTACAATCGATGATGTCATTTCGATTAGAATAATAATTAAAATAATTATACAAAGATTAATCAATGATCCTCAGCGTAAAGCCAAGCTATATAACTAGGAGGCTTTAACCCTGCCGCACTCTTGTTTATATTGTTACAGATTTTTCACGTTTCTCCATGAGCAAACTCAAGACTTGGACACATATCCATCTCTCCACGACTTTCCCATAGGTTACCGTCTCGCTGCCTCTGCCCCCTCCCCCCGACTAGTCGTCACCCACCTCCCCCTATCTCTCCTTCCACCCAAGGTCCTGGATGTGGCGAGGGTAATGTTCGTGGCCCGGGACCCGAGGGATGTGGCTGTGTCATGGTATCATTTGCTGAGGATGTACAAGTGTTTCGATTTCGTGGGGGATTTTAAGGAGTTCTGGAAACTTTTTATGGAAGATTCGAGTAAGTTTATGCTTGGATTATTAATTTACCGAACTTTTTATTTTTCTACGATCGATAGATATAGGTAATCTGGCAAGCCAGCTTTATCAGTAGAAGAAGGCGGCAAGATAAGAATGCAATGCAGGCGCGAAGGATTAACCTACTTCTAGATACCGTAATCCTATCTTTTGAATGAATTTTTGAGTATTTTTATGGAGACCATAGAAATAGCGTAAGTTAAATGACAGGTCTGTGGATTTAACACAAGTTCTAGATTTTCTATTTTATTTCCAGTTTTGTTCACACCATTCTTCCCGAGATTAAAGGAGACTTGGGAGCTGCGCAACCATCCGAAAATGCTGTTTTTGTTTTACGAAGACATGATAAAGGTAATACGACGAACTATATTATTATAACCCTATGCATTAAAGTAAACCCTTTTGTCGATTTTTCATTTAGCCCAGAATATCAATTATAAAATCACAAGTTACCTGTTTTACTGATTGGCTGTTCTTTGATCAATGTGCTAGCTATAAATAATCGAACCGATGATAGCCGTTATGAGTGATGATCGAGTTCTAAAACTGTAACTTTATAAAATCTTTAAGTATGGAAAAACATCAAGCTAAGAGAAACAGATTATTAAGCACCTCTCTTTCTTCAGGACAAACCCGGCACCTTAAAGAAGATATCCTCTTTCTGCGGCAAGCAGTACTCTCAAGAGCAGCTCCTGGCACTTGCTGATCATCTGTCTATAGACGTGTTCAGGCAAAACCAGTCGGTTCAGTCTGTGCTGGAAACCATTCCAGGGATGAAGAATGAAGGCGGAGAGGGGTTCATTAGGAAAGGTAGGGTTTGGTGTTCATCAGGAAATACATTTACGTGGAGGGCGTAAATAAGGTGTGAATTGACAGAGATTTAGGGTACATCGCCAATTATTAGCCAGTTTTCAATTACTGGCCACCTATACTAAAATGAATTCTGTGTATAGGTGAATAGAACTCATTTTTGTAAAGCCCCCTCCAGACTATGCGCGTGAATCGCGGGCGAAGCCGCGAACGCAAGTGTGGCGTCGATTTCGCAGATTGTTCACGCCTTCGCGCCTTGTTCTCCGTTTTTTGTCGGTATTTCGGCCCGCGTCAAAGGAGACGCGAAGCGCGAACTTGCAAGACTCCACATTACACAATATTTTGGCTCCTCTGTGGCAAGATAAATATGAATTATATTATGATTATATTATATAAAGCAGCTATATTTTACGGTTTTACAATAAAACAAAATGGAAAAACAGCTAAATCACGTATGATGCCATAGATAACTAACAGTTAAACTCGATCAGCTGATGCTTTTCCGCCATATTGCCGCGAACCAAACTGCGAAATCGCCGTGAAGTGTGCGAGTGTGGAGTCTTACGTCAACTTCGCCATATGTTCGCTCCGCGACGTCGCGCCGCGATTCACGCACATAGTCTGGAGGGGGCTTAAGAGGCGGCCAGTTATTGAACGAGTGGGTTGTGGATAAATTTCAGTTACTGACCATTTTCCTTATACTGAAAATGAGTTTTATTTATCTGTAAATAGAATTCATTTTTGGAATAGGTGGCCAGTAATTGAAAACTGGCTAATAATTGGATTTTCGTACCTTATATACTAAAATGAACTTTGTTCACCTATAAATAGAAATCAAATTAAGTGGCCAGTAATTGGGGGGTGGCTAGTAATTGGCGATGTACCCTATATAGCATGGCATAGACTGTGCAAGGGTTACTTTTAAACATCCAAATTTTATGAAATTATGACGTTCAAATAACACTTTCACTGTCTGGGTTATCTTATCAAAATCGCTGTACGGCCACACAACATAGCAGATCCACCCAATGCACACGGTCCCTGGACTTGTATATAAATTACCTATATCAAACAAAACTTAATCTTAAATCCGTAACAGACTACCGCGCCACACGACCTTGGTGCGGTACGATAGTCTGTTACGGCTGTTTTCAAAGTTTTTTGTAAGATCCCCAATTTTTTAAAGGTAAATCAGGTGGTTGGCGAGATTACTTCGACGAAGAAATGCGGCTGCAGGCTGAAACGTGGATCCAGAGCAATCTAGCTGGAACGGACATAACTTTTGCGTTCTAATTTATTTTATTTTAAACCCATCTTATTATTATGAAATTAACGATGGTAGACTAATGAAAGTATTATAATCTATTTTCATTTAATTATGTTTCACTTGATTTAGTTGCTTCATGTTGCGTTGAATGGAACGCAAACATTCAAGAAGTGTATTTTTCTTCTCAAAATGTTATAAAATAAAAATAGCATTTAGCATTTTACCTAAGATTATAATATGAAAATAAAGAATGTTAACAAATTTATTATCAAGAATAAGTATTGTACAGAAATTGGGGCTTTTATTTTACCTATCCATTCCATACCTCCAAGAGCCAAAAGAAGACTAAAAAAAATTTATCACCTATTTTATTAATTCGCTGATAATAAACTTGAAAGAAGAGTAATTAAAATAAAATAAAAAGTGTTTTTTGACACAAAAAATAATCGCAAGCTAAAAACGCGGGCTAAAACAGAGACTGTGTTTTAGTCGGAAAAATACACCTTCTGTCAAACCGGCAAAACAAAACGCAGCTTGGCCGTCATCTTTCTTTCCTCTTGACATTTTGTTCAAGAAGAACGTATACCATTTCGGCTTAACACGTTTCGTGTCTTTACGACTTAAAAGTAAGTGTTTTTATCAAAATAATTGTGAATATAATAATTATAGTGAGTGTTCTAATGGTGGAAATTGTTATTTGTAGAAATATATTGAAATTGCGTTGGATGAATTAGGATTGTTCATGTGTGCGGCAAGTGAATCATGTACTTGGTGAACCAAATCCACGTTTTATTTGTTTAATATCAGTTCACATATATTTATTTAATTTAATTATGTTTATTTAAACGCAACTTTCACGGAATTACACATAGAAAATTCAATATTGACATAACCTCCAAATTTCTCATCTCATTTTTTATTCAGTACCTACATGGTCCGTTGAAGAAAATGTGGAAGTTACCTTACTTACAATTTCAAACAAGAAACCTAAGAAGGAAATACCTACCACTTCGTTAGACAGATATTCGTCTTTAAGTTTTGTCTTTACTAGTGCAGCAATTATTCAGGTTTCTAATTTAGTTTATAACATCTTGGTAGACAGTTTAATGAGTGTAGTAATACTAGTAATCCGTAATATAGTTTCCTTTATAATGGTAGCCCGTGTTTTACCCGTGAGAGAAACACCACATGGTATTGTTTGATATTGGCAGGATTCTTGCATGTGCTTATTTTCTCTATTAAAATTATGATAGTTATTTAGTTTTTGGCAACGTTTCATATACCATGACAAAGGAAATAATTTTACTTTGTACATTGTACATTACATTGCTAAAATATTTGTTCTCAAAGTATATTTACATAATGCACCACCCTAAACTCTTGATAGACTTTTTACAACCAATTTCTCTTTTTAGAACAACATTTATGGCAAGAAATAGATGCTTAACCTAATAAATCCCATGGTCCTATGTCCTAACCGTAGCGATAAATACTTCAATGTAATTTAAACCATTTTAAATTGCAACAAAATTGTATTTTTTGTTATATTTGATTTTATAACAAAAGATATTCAATCATATTTCCTTCACTATTAATTTCAAATTCAACTGGCATTTTTTTGTATGGTGTTTCTGGGCAGGATAAAATAACCTGTAAAGATTCTTTTTGCACCTAGAGCTACAGTTGTAAACCAATGCTTATTATCTTCATGTATAACTTCCAGAATGCGTTACGTGGCCGCGTATTTACTCGCCGAGCTGGGCGGCAAGGCCAACCCGGCAGCGTCGGACCTGGAGAAGATCCTGAGCTCCGTAGGCATTGAGGCTGACGCCGAGAAGCTGAAGAAGGTCATCGCCGAGCTCGCTGGCAAGAGCATCGAGGAGCTGATCGCTGCTGGTGAGTTTATATTTGCTAGTGATGTGTTGTGGTTGTTATAACTGGCAGTACTGGCTCTACTATCTACAATATTGTAACAAGTTGGCTTAGTTCAATAATTAACAGCTCTGTAATAAATGCCAAAAAACTTATATTTACCTAGCTCTCTTCACTAACATACAAGGAAACGGAGGCTCTGCTAGTAAAATTAGTTTAACAAGTATTTTAGTTATTATTAGAAGCTTGCACTACATACCCAAATTATTTTGTATTTCTCCTTTTATATATTATGTAGCTAAAGGCATGGCACAATATGGTAAACTGGTCTTCCGCGATACAGGCCTGGCCTAGTGCGGAGACCTCTGCAATTTCTGTATATGCACTGCTATGCGCATTACTATTAATACCTACTATACCTAGTAACTGTCATCATTATCATAACTTATGAGCTTTGCTCTTGTCGGTAGAGTAATCGCCAACCATTTCTTTCTTGTGCCACTCCTTTAAATTCCTCATACGAAAAGACAGAGAAGGGAGACCTAGAATTACTTATCTCGGCCAAATAAAAAATAATGTGTCATGAGGAAATTAAAAGACTAGCAACCAACATTAAAGACTCAGATTTTGTCATTATAAGCAGTTTCTACTGTATTTAATGGATTATAATGCGTATAAAGAACTTAAAATACATCCTGACATTTTGGACCCCTTGCAGTATTTTTAGTTTATGGGTGCTCTTCAAAAAAAGCAAAAGCAAGCCAGATTGGTGGATTGCTTGACCATTGTCAACTAGAATGCTGTCTCAATATGATGATCGAATCCTATACCATCTTTCGACTGAAGAATTTTGATGTTCACACCGTTACTGAAGTTGCTGTTTCCTCCCTGCATCTGGACCCCTTTTCTTCTCCAATACTTAAGCTTCTCTTATGTGTCAGGCCGCGAGAAGCTGTCGTCGATGCCGTCGGGCGCCGCCGCGCCGGCCGCCGCCGCCGCCGCCGCCGCGCCTGCGGCCGCCGCAGCCGAGAAGAAGGGTGAGTTTTACCATTTTGATTGTTATTAAACGTTAATTTGGTCATGTTTTTCTGGTAGTTTAAACTCTGGACTCTGGTTTATGAACTACACACAGCGTGCTCTCAATGCACTAACATTAAAAAATGTATGAGTCCATGTTTGGATTGAACTGTACCAAAAATTTAAGTATACATACATTCATTTGTCTGGTCTGTTATTATATTATGATTATCTAGCTATTAAAATAAACAAATTAAATAGTACCATGCAAGTCCTGGTTAATGAGATGGGACTTATTTTTTTAGAGGGCTATCTGAATCAATACAACAAAATTAATGTGTTGCTTAAACACTGTAAAACAAAATATATTTATCCTAAAATGTAAACCTACCAAATTAAATCTGAGTTCACTAATCTAGAATATGACTAGTTAAATTCATTCCAGCCAGATTCAAGATTATTTTTTAAAATTTCATAAAATGCCAAGATATGACTATAAAAATTAACTAAATGATGATTTCAACCTAACACCATCTTTCGACTGAAGAACATTGCTGTTATTCTCAAACTGATGCCACTACTCTACTACTATTTGTCTACAAGTCTTGTATCCCTCTCTAACCTATGTGTTTCACCTTGCAGAAGAGAAGGAGACCAAGAAGGAGGAATCCGAATCAGAAGATGAGGACATGGGCTTCGGTCTCTTTGACTAAATGCATTTTGCAGGTGAGCTGAAGTTTTTTTTTCGTTTTATTTTATTTTGACATATAGCCTAGAAAACCTAGACGAGTAACATCTAAAATTTGGATCTGAAATATCCAATAACCCTAAGAATTGGCACCAGCATTGGTTTTTACATCCGACCTTGCCACCCCAGGTTAAAATGTGCCCGTGTTGTGGTTAGGGGCATGGCACACTACGCCCGATTCGTACGTCGCTCTTCGGAGGTACGTGCGTATCGGACGCAGTGTGCCATGCCCCTTAGTTGTTTCTTCATGATGTTTGCATACAGATAGCACCGGAAAGCGACTAGCAAGCAAGTTCTGAGAAATTAATTTTTATCATCAAGCTCAACCCTGGTTCGGAACCCAGAACCTACATACTTAACCGTGTTATATCTTTGAAATAATTTATAAAAAATAGACATCTTAGGTCTTAAATTTCCTTTGTCAAACAGACATGTGAACTTAAAAACTCTTGATCTTTTAAAAATATTCTTAATTGCTCTATATTTATGGACCATAATTGTCAGACCACAATTATCGAGACTTGTATATTATAGAAAATGTAAAAAACGTTTTATTGATAAGAGGTTAAGGTTGTTTTTTGTTTGTTTGCAGATGCGGCACGCGCGGTCGTTATTCCAAGTATGGTGTAAGCGTAACTTGACTGCGAGTATGTTTCTATGAAATATATCTTGCAAAACACCTCTTTCTTTTATTTTGAACTTTTCCGTGTTACCTGTATTAGCGTTGAAAATGTCGGAAAAAATCAAATGATTAAGCCATAAGCCGCGCGTGGCGCTGTCGCCACCTAGCGGCCATATCTGTGCTGATCGTAACACACGCGTTTTGTTAGTGTGAGAGTCTTCTGTACCTAGTACTATTATTTATTCTGTGGCGGGGTAGTCTGTTACGGCTAAAACAAAGATTGATCAGTAAATAACTTCATTTATTTATAAAATATCACAGCACACATAATAATTGCAAAAAATAGTACAAAAAGGGGGCAAATGCTAACTTTCCAAACAACCTAAATTAATATGAAAGCTTTCGAAAGTTACTAGGATTTAGACCAAGAAAATTCTGCAGCGAATTTGATAGCCCACGTAGTGCAAGTTTTATTTTAAACGTCAGATTTCTATAAAATTATGACGTATAAAATAACACTTGCACTGCGTGCGTTCAAATTTCTATAAAATTATGACGTATAAATAACATTTGCACTGCGTGGCTATCAAAATCGCTGCAGTCTTTTTTTGGTCTAACTAGTATGTAGTCGACGTCATAGATGTTTACTATTTCACCTTATTAGTGCAAAAGTGTAAACATATCTTTGACGTCCACTACCATTGCCCAGAAAAGGCGTAATATGTAGAACAATTTTGTACCTACTTAAGACCACCATACTATGTAACCATATTACTGCGAATAAACCATTTGTATTTGTATTTGCATACTGTTAACTGTCCATTGTACTAGAGTTGGACCAAATCCAACTCTGCATGGACTCTGCAAGCGATTGTGTTGCTCACAATCAGTACCATTTCGACGTCAAAAATTATTTAATAGTTATTTGTTTCACTCGGGGGCAAAGTTGTTGTTTAACCGCTCGTGCTAATATTGATACCCGAGCAAGCGAAAGATTCCAAAATTGAACCACGAGCTTAGCGAGTGGTTCGAAAAATGGAATCTTGAGCGTAGCGAGGGTTTCAAAGCACGAGGGTTAAACAAAATTTGCCCCCGAGTGAAACACAAAATTTTTCACCACACCAACCTGAAGCAAATATTAAATGTACAATATTAAACAAAATCAAACCTAATCAAATCCAAATGAATGTTATTAAATATTTATCATCCAAAATCATCATTTAAAAGTCATTTCTACCAGCAAACATAAGAAACCAACTCAAAATTTGCATTTGATTACTTTGTCTCACATGTGAATAAAATGCAACTTTGCTATCAGTTTTTGAAGTGCAAAGTAAGCCTTTCCGAGCTGGTGTGGTGAAAATAAAATTGCGTTTCTTCAAATTCAGGCTATTGCCGGCTGGTGTCACATTTTTGCGGACCAATAAGCCCGCTCCACACTCGCAAGAGAAATTCAACTTATTTAAATTCGAAGAAGCCTTACGATTAGTCGATTCGATACGACGTCGAAGACTAGTCGATGTCGAGTTTCTTGAAGGACCCCTCGATGCCCCCGAAGATGTCGCTGATGGTTTTAGGGCGGCCGGGGCGGAGCGCCTCTACAACTCTCCTTTTGTTCCTCTGCTCGAAGAAGTCTTTGTTTAGTCTCAGGCGCTCTTGTAGGTTCGCTGAAAGAGATGTCAAATATGCATAAAATTTTGATTGATAGTAACTAAAAAGAAACATTTTTAGGGTAACTTTCGTACACGAAAAGTTGGGGTGATTTGTTTTCGCTTCAACCCTAAATTAAGGGTGTCGCTGATAGGGCTTTAAAAATAAATGGAAGTCTGGGAAAGCCATTTTTTTTGCCCTGGCCAACCTTTACAGTGACGAAAGGAGCAACCACGGAAACCTACAATAAGCATGGCCCGACAGTGCTCTTGGCCAAATAAACTTACCACTAGCCTTCATCACAGATATATAATCCCCGCCCGCTTCCTCAGGCAGCCCCTCTACCGGGATATACTTCTCCAGGGTCCCGGAACCAGTCTGATGTACGAACAGCACGTCCATGAGGGTCTTCTTCATGAAGGGCTTGATGAGCATCAGGACTCGGTCCATGAAGACCGGAGCGTTCATGAAGTGGATCCCGGTCACGCGGACTAACATGGCTTCCTGGGGACAGGCAACATGTTTGGTGAACAGAGGGCCAACCGCGAAAACAGAAATTCGCAAATTGCCGGGATCTTTCTCTTTAAACGGTTCACAATGTCGCTGGCACAAGTGTGAACGAGATGAAAGAACGATGAGACACGCCAAATCCCGAAAAGTATGAAGGAAAATCAAATATATTTCCATTTTTAGGGTTCCGTACCCAAAGGGTAAAACGGGAACCTACTAAGACTGCTGTCCGTCCGTCTGTCACCAGGCTGTATCTCACGAACCGTGATAGCTAGACAGTTGAAATTTCCATTTCTGTTGCCGCTATAACAACAAATACTAAAAACAGAATAAAATAAAGATTTAAATGGGGCTCCCATACAACAAACGTGATTTTTGACCAAAGTTAAGCAACATCGGGAGTGGTCAGTACTTGGATGGGTGACCGTTTTTTTTTTGCTTATTATTTTTTTTTTTTGCATTGTGGTACGGAACCCTTCGTGCGCGAGTCCGACTCGCACTTGTTTGTACCAAACGACTATTCATAGTTACCAAAGATTGAAAAAAAAAATCGAGTGTATGCGTTATATTCATTCCCGCCTCAACAACCGAACTGGACTAAAGGAACTAAAAGACCAAACTAGTTCGTTTGACCGATTGACCGTACCTATGTTTTTGCTGCTAATTTGAAAAGTTGTGGAGCTACTCGTACATACCCACATAAGACATGCATACATAGATATACTTACCCATTTATAGACCATAATATTTGCATACCTGATATCGTACCTTTTGCATCTCTTAGTTATGCTTATTAAGTTATTACTTATTAAACATTTAGATAAGCGATGACTTACATAGCAGGTTATATTGTACCTATTTACATTGTTATGGAATATGAAATCTTACGCTTGCTCGGGGCTCAAATCTGCGCTCGCAGTAAAAATAAACTTTACCCACTGGCCACATGCCCTGCAAGAGTGTTAGTGAGTGCTCACCTGAAGATAATACATGAACTGCTGCACACTATACAGGTCCGGCTTGGCCAGGTCCTGCAGTCTGAAGGTCCTCATGACGAAGATCTGAAGCAGGATACGTGCCCTGCAAGAGTGCTAGTAAGTGCCCACCTGAAGATAATACATGAACTGCTGCACAGTATGCAGGTCCATCTTGGCCAGGTGCTGCAGACTGAAGGTCCTCATGTCGAAGACGATCTGCAGCCCGGGCCACGTGCCCTGCTCCGCTTGTGTCAGCTCTAACAACATCAGCGCCACTCTGAAACCGTGGAATACCTTCATAAGGTATTTTTTTATGATACACATATGATGGTAAGCAATTACCGTTACCAATGGACACCTGCAACACCAGAGGGGTTGCAAGTGTGTTGCCAGCCTTTAGGATGGGAGTGAGCTAAGGAGTAAGTTTTGTTGAAGGTTAAAGGTCTTATCGATCCGCAGGCTGCAGTTTAGCCGTGTGAGGCAAGAAGTTTCAGGACGAACGCACAGTCGAGTAGGTACTGCCAATCATCTGAGCGGTGTACTCGTAGATGGAAATGTCGCATAGAGCAAGGGATGTACCCACAATGCCCACAGTGGCAAGAATAAACGTATTTAAGCATCCGCTTTAACCCCACATGCTGGACAAAAAAAACCGCCTCTTTCGGTTCATTGTTTTGCTGTCGTGCATGAGCAAAACAAAAGAGCTACTTGCCAAGGAGTCAAGCCGAGTAATGTAGATTGAAACAAAAGACGATCGTGATAATAATGAGATATTTATGGTATTCAAGTGGGAATCATACCTAAGTCCATCGATGAAGACGTACTTCCTGGCATCTGGATCAATAATGCTGCAGTAGGTGATCGCCGAGCCGTCGTGAGCACGAGCTTTCAACGGCAACACCACGCTGGAATACAGACAGACCCATGAGAGGAAACTATTTCCGTCGATTCCCAGATAACTCTTAGAGCCACTTGCACCATTCGACTAACCCGGGGTTAACCCGCTAAACATTGAGTTACTATGGTTACCAATACAATTTGACGCTGGGTTAACGGTTTAACCGCTTAACCCCGGGTTAGTGGGGTGGTGCAAGTGGCCCTTACCCTACTTGCACCATCCCAATAACCAGGGGTTAACCCTTTAAACCGTTAACCCAGTGTCAAATTGTACTGATAACCATGGTAACTCCCATGTTTAACCGGTTAACCCCGGGTTAGAGGGATAGTGCAAGTGGCGCTAGGAATTAAGGATGGCTCTCGCTAGAACCGAACGAAGGCAAGAGGCGTCCGAGACTTCGTTTTCTATGACAGGAGACTGGTGATCACGTGCTTTCTATAGAAAACGAAGTGTCGGATGCCTCGGCCCGGACCCGTACCGTTCTAACGGGATTCATCCTTTATTCAATCAATCTTCCTTGTCGTGTCCGGCAATGGTGACTCCATCGCAGTTCTTATCCAGAATGTGAAATGCTCTTATGTGGCTCGCAAACCCAAACGTTGTTTTGATGATGCGGACACATCAGGGTCACACGGTGCGCAGTGGACACTTTTAATATAGATAACCTTAGAATAAGCAATTTTAGCATGTATTTGTATGTATTTATACGTGAAAAGCAATAGTATTCGCTTGTATATCATTATGCAATCCGGCCCAGGTATTCCTGCTGAATACAGCACAATTATGAGACTGTAACAGTAACAGATATTTTTGGACGCGGACTCTCTATTTATCTCTAGCTGGAAATATATTCCAGGGCGGCAGACACTTGTGGCGCGTTATTTCATACCATCATGTCATGGAATGTATGGGGCCCAATACATTCCACGACTCTTCTCACCCCGAACTTACGCGCCCTCAAATAACTTACGCGGCAGAAAGAGAGGCGAAGATCTTTTCGTTTACCAACAGGTCCTTGAACAAGTTCTCAAAGAGGGCCTTGAGAGTGAAGTGCAGGTCTAAGACCTGCTTGGAGACCTCGGCGCTGCGATGGCAGCAGTGGTATACGAGCACCAGTTCTAGGTCTGCGAAAGGGAAATGGCTTCAGGAACTGTTCTGTAGAGCTCTAAAGAATTGGTCTCGAATTGGTGTGGTGTCACGTAACTTACGAAAACAAATGGGTAGGTTAACTGTAGATGGACTGTTTGAGGGATGATACCACTAAGAAGGAAGTAAATTAGGGTGATGTAATTATAAGGATCGATGCTGGAGAGGAATAGTCGAGTCACAAACATCTTAACACGCCAATGTTCCAAAAATGGCTGGCTGGCCAGCTAGGCCCGCAGTTTTTGGCTACATCCTCAGGAGTGACTCCGGTCTTGACGTACGTATTCTTACCACTAGCGAAGGGATGTTGGTCTGTTGAAGGATCTGGTTTGTACCTGTAATGAGATCTCCTGGCAGGTGAGGCTGAGTGCCCAGCCAAGCCCGCAGCTGCGCTACATCCTCAGGAGTGACTCCCGTCTTCTTAGCGTACTCTTCCTCTATAGGAAGCTGCTTCACTACCACCGGCGAAGACATGTTGCTGCTAAGATCTGCTGCTGCTATTATCTGCTATCTGTTGAAATACTCGTAGTCAGGTTAGTTATTTCACTGTCAGGTTAGGTTTTTACTGTCCTCCGATTCTTTGTTCAATTTTTTAAACGTTTATCTACAGAGGCTAACTAATCCAAACTTTACTACTACCGTAAAATCAGGTAACTTTAGTCCACAACTCGGAGTAATTAACAATGGAGCCGCCATTAACAGGCGTTCCCCTCTGTCGAAAATAGGCGGCCAATGGTCAACCACATGTCAACCATATGTATGGACTGACGTTTATCTGACATGACGTACCTATACATTTGATGTGCCCCTCCCCCGCAAAAAACGGCAGACTATTTTGTACCGAAAATTTTAGACATGGCGTCTCCATTGTTAATTACTCCGAGGTCCACAACTTACAACTATGGCCCTAATTCAAGGTGCAGTAAAAACTATTAAGTAAGCATTTTTCAAATTATGTTGAGTACCTATACCTACTTAAAGGGCCCATTGATTAACAGTCCGCCGGACGGTATCGGCCTGTCAGTTAGAACAAAATTTTGACAGTTTCAAAGAACTGACAGGCCGATACCGTCCGGTGGACTGTTAATCAGTGGGCCCCTT
Source organism: Cydia fagiglandana (assembly GCF_963556715.1). Taxonomy (NCBI): domain Eukaryota; kingdom Metazoa; phylum Arthropoda; class Insecta; order Lepidoptera; family Tortricidae; genus Cydia; species Cydia fagiglandana. The sequence goes on along the minus strand of NC_085951.1, from coordinate 879,999 downwards.
TAAGGACTATAGTTACCTGATTTTTTTTTGCCCGTGCCCGTGCACGAGGCGCGCGAATGATAATGATATTATTGAGATCATTTTCATGTCAAATGTACGTTCGAATGAATACTGAAGAAACTTTGTTTAAATCTATTTATGTTTAATTAAATGAATTTCTCGTATTTAACATTGCAATTTTAATATTTAATGTAGGTACTTACTATGTTCGATTTTAGGTAATAAAATACTCGTACGTCTCATCAGCATAATAATGATATGTGCCGGATACAGTATAAGTACTTACCTTAATATTATCGTGATTTTATCATTTAATTATGCGGAAACTCGATATTTTTCCGCTGTAATTATTTTGACCTTCTGACTAGTATCTGGTGATTTGCGGGCGAGTTAAAAGCCAGACGAACGCGCAGCGAGCGCGCGAGTGCGCATCGATTTCGCTGCCTACTAGAATAGAATACCATTTATTTCAGTATAAGTACAGCTTGGCAAAAAAGAGTAGACATTAAAAAGTGGCAACACTGTAGTGTCGTCCCTTTCAAATCAACATGTATAAGAGAACGGGACGACGCTACAGTGTTGCCACTTTTTAATTTCTACTCTTTTTTGCCAGGCTGTACACAGTTATACAATACATACACAGAAGGAAAGAGAAGAATGACTTATAACTAACTTGTGCACTGTAACTACACTGAAAAAGGTGAACACTCAGGATAATGCCGGGTCCTACTGGAGTAGTACCTGACGCTGGTCTTCCGTGAACACCTTCTTAGATAGGTACCTACTGGAATTGATTGAAAATTCGTTGCGTGCTCGCGGCGAGATAGTTACGCGCTCGCGGCAAACTCACTGCGCACTCGCTTCAACTCGCGCGCAGTTCGCCAGTGTGAAAACCTCCTTACGGTGCATTGGGGTTATTTCGTTATATTTATAGGCGAATTGAGTCATGAACACATTGTGTTCATGACTCGGTTTTTTTTTCATGATTAGGTATTATTTTTATAAAACATATTTATACATATAGTTAAGTAATTCCTATTTAATTATTTTGACCGCTAGATTTTGACCTTGCTTTTACATAAAATAACAACCTGAGTTGTTTAAATGTCCTTACCGATATATCACTATACTTATACCTAAAGCTTGTTAAACAAAAAAAAAAGATGAATTTTACCTGAAATTATATTAGATTTATGCATTTTAGACAAGGTCGGTCTTTGTTTTCTAGTGTCTAGTCAGAATTTTGATCCCTTGAGGACAAAATGCAAAGAAAGTATTAAGTACCTACCTATATAATGTAAAAAAAAATAGTTTTGACTAGCTATTTTTCTAGAATCTGTCAAGGTGACCTTATGTTATGTCCCATAATAATTAATTACCTTATTGTAGTACCTATCGACTTATAAATAATACGTATTGCAAATTGCAAGGGAAAATAGTTATTTGTACAACAAGAAATCAAAGTTTGATATTTCTTCGAGTGCTTATTTTGAGTCCCGTGCAAGCGAAAGATTCTATAATAATCTCTATCTAATCTAATTTAGAATCTTGAGCGTAGTAATTAAGGGATTCAAAAGCGCACGAGATGTAAATAACTTTGATCTCGTGTAGTACACAAAATTTTTCACCCTAAGCAGTGAGAACATACCTAGAGGGACAGAGATAATAGAACCCATCTATATCGAACTTGTATTAGACCCCGCCTGTTGAAATGACATTTGACTATAAAGGTCACTTGAATGCCATTTTGTCTCACTCAGTGAGCAAAATGCGATTTTGCTCACTCATTTTGTCCCACTCAGTGAGCAAAATGCGATTTTGCTCACTGAGTGAGACAAAATGACTCAGTGAGCAAAATCGCATTTTGCTCACTGTTTTTAAGAAGCAAAGTACCCTTGTTCGAGCTGCTGAGGTGAAAACTAATTTTTCACCACACCAGCTCGGAAAGGCTTACTTTGCACTTCGAAAACGAATAGCAAAGTTGCATTTTATCCACATGTGAGGCAAAGTAATCAAATGCAAATTTTGAGTTGTTTTCTTATATTTGCTGGTAGAATTGACTTTTAAATGATGATTTTGGATGATAAATATTTAATAACATTCATTTTGATTTGATTTGGGTTTGATTTTGTTTGATATTTTACATTTAATATTTCCTTCGGGTTGGTGTGGTGAAAAATTTTGTGTTTCACTCGGGGGCAAATTTTATTTAACCTTCGTGCTTTGAAACCCTCGCTACGCTCAAGATTCCATTTTTCGAACCACTCGCTACGCTCGTGGTTCAATTTTGGAATCTTTCGCTTGCTCGGGTATCAATATTAGCACGAGCGGTTAAACAACAACTTTGCCCCCTTGTAAAACAAATAACTATTGTCTATCGAATACATAGTATCAACATTATTTCGTTTGATTCTTTTTCTTTGTTAAAGTTGTCAAGCAACTTATGATGACTTCTGGCGTTATTTATATATTATTATACCTACTCTTTGATATTTATTTATATAAGCGCTTGTCAAGTGTGACAAGCATTTGACAATCGTTTGTCCTTATCTATCATTTTGACAAATTAATGTCAAATGTCACATTTGACATAAGTCAACTTTGCTAGAAAGGAACAAAATTTAATAGAGGTTTGGTAAGTTTCATGAATACGTGGGTTAGTCCGCATCACAGACAAAACATCCTCCACACTGAGCATAGTCGCGCTAGGTACCCTCTCTGCCACGCATAGAGTAATTTTACTCCATGTTCGAGTCGAAAGTGTCTTTGTGTGACGTCCGTGTCTTTGAACGGACCAATCACGGCACGAGACTTCGCTCACCCCGTCCCGCGCACCCCCGCATTTTTGGCATCATCGGTTGCATGAAATAATTGCTCTAAACTCGGTCTAGGACTCTAGAGGATTCCTAGTCTATGGTCCGCATAGAAATTGTTGAATAATTTGAGCCCCATTTTCACCCCACTCACCCCAGGGGTCGAATTTGAATAAATCCTGTTTTGGTGGAGCCTTACACGCGTATTCGCGAAACGAGATAATCACAAGATCTAGAAACGATATAGAGATCAACTAGATTTACATTAGATATCGACTAGATGTGACTTGGATATATATCTAAGTCATAACTTGTCGAAATCGTTCAAGAGGACCTCCAGAATCGCGGAAACGTCAAATTTGACATATCTATCTTGTCGAAATCGTCCAAGAGGACCTCCAGAATCGCGCAAACGTCAAATTTGACATATCTATCTTACAAATATCTTTAAATTATCCATATCGTAACTTGTTGAGGTCTAATAGAGATCTATGTAATACATTTTCAGAATCGAGCCGTTACAATCTCTACATTGTTGGAAAAATATGTTTTTCAAATTCCCGTAGGTAATCCGTTTGTTTCCAATAAAGTTTTAAGTGATAATGTATTGTTTGTCATATTATCGTTAGTCATAAAACTGAAACCGTTAACTTTTCAGGATTTTCGTAAGGTTATTCTATAGATAGGTTAGGTTAGGTTTGTTTTATGGCAATCCTAAAAAGTTATGCGTTTCTGAGAAAAAAACAATTATGTCTAACGAAAATTCGAACAAACTGCCGTATTCGAACTTCAAGATATTCACAAGAGACGACACGTACTAGATCCATTCTAGATACGTTATAGTTTAGATAGTTATCACTAGTTCTCTTTTGCAGCGCAATTCGGGCAACCAATTTCACTTTTACTTTAGATAGAGTAAGATATCTGTTAGATGTGAATTGGATCTCTAATAGTCATATCCTGTGGAAATCGTTCAAGAGTATCTCCAGAATCGCGCAAATGTCAAATTTGACAGGTTAGATCTTAAACATATCGTTATCGTATCTTGGTGATGTTTAAAAGATGTCTAATGTCTATTTTAAAATCCGAATCGGGCCCAAACAATACATTAAGTATGACTTAAAACTACGAGTATATGGGAAACAATAGAGACCCTCCGTAGGTACTGGATTTATCCCGTATAGTTAGACTGCCGTGTGTTGTGTTTCAGTATTTAAGTAAGCAACATAACTACGTATTTATATATAGGTATAATTAATAGCTAACCTAACCTATTTAAATGATCAATAAAACTAAGTACCTACTTACCTAAATACTTAATAAACCTGGACTATTTATACTTTTTATGTGATAAGATTTTAATACGACAGTATATAAGTCTAAGTAGTAGATTATTTAGTTTGTTCTGTGAAGTAGCTTTTTTTATAATGATTTTTATAAAATGTAGGTATATTTATATTAATTAGGTATTTTATGTTACTTTTTTTTTGCAACACACTAGGTTGTGTGTTACTCCGAACTAGCTTCGGGTAAATAGTACAGTCATTATAGATTTTGACCCGTGAATAATTAGTTCTTGGATTTTTTTTTCGTAGGTCCCTCGGGGGGGTCACTGGGAGTGTTAATTCAAAAAGTAGGCTGAATCAGGCTCCTGCGTATATTCGAAAAATGGTGTTTTTCCAAAAAAACGGTTTTTCTTCAATAACTCGGCCATTTTTGATTTTACAGTAAAACCGTAAGGACAAAAACTGTAGGAAATTTGATTCTCTACAAGTTAGTCCAGTCATTATATCCAAAAAACCGACCCTTCCCGTGAATAATCAGTTCTTGGATTTTTTTTCGTACGTCCCTCGGGGGAATGACTGGGAGTGTAAATTCAAAAAGTAGACTGAATCAGGGTCCTGTGTATATTCGAAAAACGGTTTTTCTTGAGTAACTCGGTCATTTTTGATTTTACAGTAAAACCGTGAGGACAAAAATTTTAGAAAATTTGATTCTCTACAAGTTTGTTTCCCTTCGTTTATGCCGTAAAGCGTGGAACATAGGAGATAATGATAATATTTTGAATTTGTCGCGTTTTTCAGGTTTAATTTCTAAAATATCGATTTTGGGGGAAAAAAGGTGGGAACCAAAATTGTTCAGAATTTGATTCTCTACAAGTTTAGTCCTCTTCATTTATGTCGTAAAGTTGAAAATAAACGAGATGTTGAAAATATTTTGAATTTGTCGCTTTTTTCAAATTTTATTTCCAAACTATCGATCCTAGAAGAAAAATTGTGAGGACCAAACTTGTAGAGAATCAAATTTGCTAAAATTTTTGTCCTCACGGTTTTACTGTAAAATCAAAAATGACCGAGTTATTCAAGAAAAACCGTTTTTCAAATATACACAGGACCCTGATTCAGTCTACTTTTTGAATTTACACTCCCAGTGATTCCCCCGAGGGACGTACGAAAAAAAAATCCAAGAACTGATTATTCACGGGAAGGGACGGTTTTTTGGATATAATGACTGGACTAACTTGTAGAGAATCAAATTTCCTACAATTTTTGTCCTTACGGTTTTACTGTAAAATCAAAAATGGCCGAGTTAATAAAGAAAAACCGTTTTTTTTGGAAAAAAACCATTTTTCGAATATACGCAGGAGCCTGATTCAGCCTACTTTTTGAATTTACACTCCCAGTGACTCCCCTGAGGGACCTACGAAAAAAAAATCCAAGAACTAATTATTCACGGGTAGGGTCGATTTTTTGGATATAATGACTGTACTAAAACGCAAGGCCGGTGGACAATATCTGCGGTACAAGGACGTCTTGAAACGCCACCTGTCGGCCACCGGCATATCGTGTGAGTCGTGGGAGGAGCTTGCAACTCGGAGATCGGACTGGCGAACTGCGGTCAACACTGGTCTCTACGACTTCGAAAGTGCACGCCTCGAAGATCTTGACGCTAAACGCCAGCTTCGAAAATCTCGGCCCAAGCCCTCCTACACATACACTTACGACTCAAATGGCGAGCTTTACTGCATGTCTTGCGGCCGGAAGTTTAAGACAAAACTCGGTTTCGCAAGTCACGTTCGAGCCCATGCACGTCAGGCTTTACTGAATACCTGATACTGATTTGTCCGGGTGTCGCCGTCGACGGATACGTCTGGGAGGACATCATCATCATCAGGTTACACTATTTATTGTTAGAGTTCTATATTTAGCTCCGAAGTATCTATTTACGAGTATGTAAATATGAATACGAGAATAAACGTGTCTTATCGTTTTTTATTGGCTTTGTTGTTGACCTTAGTTTTTCCACTATGAGAAGTACCCATTCAGTTTTTATGTTTATATATATAGAAGGCAAACCAGCAGACGAATTGCTTGATGGTACTTAAGCCAGGTAATAGTGGACACCTGCTATACCAGAGGGGTCACAAGTGCGTAAATTAAAATAATACTTAATATCGCTTTGCCAATCCACGATACAAATCGCATTATTTTTCTTTCGGAACGATTATTTCGTAAAATATTTACATAATCAAAAATTTTTAAAGCACCCTTTTTTGAAAAACCTATCCAATGACACCCCATAGGATTAAATTGAAAAAATAATCATCCCCACTTTACCCTTTTTTAAACGGTTTTTATAGTTATATATTATCTGCGGACGGGCAGACAAACACGGCGAACCTATAAGGGTTTTTAGGCACCTAGTTCACTATGTACCTACTTCTAAATATTTAGAGTCCCTCTATTTGAATTTTATTTTATTAAGATTTCTGATTTTTATTTTTCTTACTCAGGGGCTATTAATTAGATTTATTTGCGATATACTAGTATGTACTCAAAACAAATCTATAGGAAAACAAAGCCTCGGACGGACAGACAGACAGACGGATATGGTGAAGTTTTAAAAATTTACTTAGTGTGTACCTACCTTTAATGCTCCTCACGAAAACTTCGCACACTTGAATATTTATGTATTAAACCGTCCACTCTGCGTGAAGGCTAGTTTGTACTGAGGAACAATTGTAAGCATAATAAAATTATGGTATATTTGTATTATGGACGTGCGGCATTTAGATATAAAGAAGTTGTTATTGATTTGATATTATAATAATATTATTCTCATTGCATCCAGGGCCGTCTTTAACTATGCTTGGGCCCTTGGGCATATACGAAAACGGTCCTTTTGGAAAGTAAAGAAGCGAATTAAACTAACATTTTTCTACTATAATCTTCTATTTACGTATTATGGGTAATCATTAATCAATCCTTCTGGCTTCGGGGCCCCTGAGGATTGGGGCCCTGGGCACGGGCCCCGTGTGTGCCCTTATGGTAAAGACGGTACTGACAAATAGCAACTCGCTTTGCCACGAGCGCGATGCTAAGCAGCTGCACTTTTTACCCGAGCCTCGTAACTCTAGTAAAGCCCCACATTCACACTCCTACCGTGTAGGCCGCCTCGTAGTCCGCCTCGTTGGGTAAGATTGTGTATGGGGGTTGCGGACTACGAGCCGTCCTACCGTTTAGCCGTTTGTAGGACGGCTCGTAGTGCGCAACCCCCATACACAATCCTACCCAACGAGGCGGACTACAAGGTAGGAGTGTGAATGCGGGGCTTTAGGCTCAGGCGGTTATCACATTGCTCCGCACTTCGGAGCGGCGCCCCGTGCTACGGTTTTTAACTTTGTACTGAATTTTCATTTATATGCCGAAAACACATGGTATTAACACATTGGCTCCACCTCTCCGTGCGAAGATGCGAATCACACGACGGCTCGCGCTGTCGGACGGAAATGCGGTGCGGGCCACAAGGTCGCGACCTTTGTGACCCTATAGTTAGGACCAGACTGGCCGGTCGTTCCGGTCCTACATATAATCAATTTTAAATAGCAAAGAGAATAGATAGTATAGAGGGCTATTGCCAAAGTAAATTTTGTAGTCACGGTACATTACTGCCATCTATCGCCATACGATTAAAGCTTAAAATAAAATTGAAAATGTATAAATTAATCAAAATATGTTTACGGATAAATGATTTTTAATTTTTATTGTTCCATACTGACCCATGTTCTTTCACTGATATGTGTTAAAATTGTTAAATATCAAACGGTGTCGTCAACGCCATCTAGCCGAGAATAGGCCACACTTTTAAGGTGTGTGCGCCATCTATTCGAGAATGACTTTTACTTGATTTCCGAGGCACGTTTTTTTCTTAGACTTTATTTATCTCTTTATATATCTCTGCAAATAGTATTTCATTTGTTTTGTTTCGTTCAATTTTCAAACAAAGCAAAATCATCTCTTTCCTACATCAAAGATTTAAACACTGGGAAAATTTGGATTTTTAACCGACTTCCAAATCTCAAAGAAGGAGGTTATCAATTCGGTTGTATGTTTTTTCTTATTACTTCTTGTATGGCTGGGGGCCCTATGTTGCTAGAAGCGTGTTTAGAAATTTAAAACATGATGCCAATTTGATTTAATCCAGTCGCTTTTACAGGTTTAAAAAAAATGCAAAAATCATATATTTTTAATCCATTTCTAATAAGATACCTACACCCTTTTTGCTTGTTATGTACAGTATAGTATGATACATACTGATAGCTCCCCTTTCAAGGCAGCCTATTGACGGACGGGCAACTACGGAACCCTACAGTGAGTATGGCCCGACATGCTCTTCGCTGTTTTTTTACTGACCGAGCAAAGCAAAAGTCTCTCTTCCAGCGTGGACAAAAATGCGGTATCGTCTGGGGTCTTCCCATTCGTTTTTCGTCAAGTCCTGAAATTAGTCCTATTCTGCTTTCGTCACTCATTCTACATTGAAAGCCACCGACGATTGTGATGAATGTAGAATGGGTGACGAAAGCAGAATAGGACTAATTTAAGAAAATGACGAAAAACGAATGGGACGACTTAAGACGATACCAAAAATGCGTTTCGTATATCGGGATGTTTTCCTCTATAGCAGCGGTCGGCAACCTTTTAGCAGCCAAGGGCTAAATAGTAGTTAACGGAGGTGACGCGGGCCGTACTTTGTCAATATTTATGACTTTATGAGACATTGTCGTTTGTCACTGTTACACACAAAATAGCCAAGGCGGCTCTCAGGCCGCAAGTGACAGATTCACGAGCCGCATGCGGCCCGCGGGCCGCAGGTTGCCGAGCGCTGCTCTATAGGATCATAATGCTAGTATTTACATTAATACGTAGGAAATAAAACAAGTAGTCTTGATACTTTCACATATTTTTATTTTTATTTTTTTATAAATTATCACAAAGTGCATGTATACATACAGCCTCTACGATAACAACACACAATTGACATTATTTCCAGACACAATTGAGATTTTCATGACAGCTACTCCATATAATAAGTTTTTGGCGAAAATTTAATTTTTGGTACAAGCTTTTATCTCTGACTGTACTTTTTTTTCACAGGCAACTAATTCTCATCAAGACAATACTAAAAACCCCAAACAAAAATAAGTTGCGTTGTTTTATCACTGGTACTCGTTTCAGAGCGGCTACCGCGAAAACCGAAATTCGCAAATTGCGGGGATCTTTCCCTTTTACTCCAATGAAGGCGTAATTAGAGTGACAGAGAAAAATCTCCGCAATTTGCGAAATTCTGTTTTCGCGGTAGCCACTCAGAGCTTGGTAGGAAGAGAAAAATAAAGGGTTGCCATACGGAAATGGCGAACTAATTAAAAGGCCAGTTTTGCACTGCGCTACCTGATATTATGCGTGTTTCACATACTGTGTCTATCAACAGATCATCAGTTCGATGGTACTATAATATCTAAATATATTGTCACCCAACTGCATGCTAATTTTCAGCTTTTATAGGAAACTTGTGGGTCAAATTTAACTTGCAAGATATGAATACAGACACACAGGCAGACAACGGGACAGGCGAAACTAAATAAAAGCTTGTATAAATGAACTAAACTTTTACTATTTTAACACATTATCCTACACACACATACACACTATGCTCTCTGGATATTAACATCAGTGAAAATATATTGATACAATTTGTTGTATATATATATATATATATATATATATATATATATATATATATATATATATATATATATATATATATATATATATGAACTGCAGCCATGCCTCTACCATTTTTACACATTATCCCGTACCTAATATAATAATTAGAACTATTAATTATTAATTAATTATATTAAATATTAGAACTACTAGTCAATGTCAAGCTTCTTGAATGAGCCCTCGATCCCTCCGAAGATGTCGGAGATGGTCTTCGGTCGGCCAGGCCTCCGGGACTCCACTACGCGTCTTTTGTTTTCTCGCTCGAAGAAGTCTTTGTTCAGTCGCATACGTTCTTTTAGGTCCTCTGGAAATAACAATGTTGGGATTAATGTTTGCTTGACAGATGGGCTTTAGTTACGATTACAATATGGCTGCGTTACCACTATAAATGTGTGAGCATGTGTTTGTTAAGAGACAATAGATAACTGGGTCAAACAGAAAACTGTGTTACGTCTTTCCTGTAGACATACACAAGAGTTAAGGGCTATAAAGGTTAATTTTCTTATTTAACCCTTATCCTTCCCTTTAGTAATGATTTTATCAGAGTTCTCTAAATAAAAGGAGGACCTTTTCACGTGGATAAGGGTTAAATAAGAAAATTAACCTTTATAGCCCTTAACTCTTGTGTATGTCTACAGGAAAGACGCAGCACAGTTTTCTGTTTGACCCAACTACATTTATATTGTAGTAGCTAATATTGATACCCGTGCAAGTGAACCCCAAAATTTTACCACGAGCATAGCAAGTGGTTTAAAAAGTGGAATCTTGAACGTTGTGACGGTTTCAAATGCACGAACAAACTTTGCTCCCGAGTGAAGCAAAACATTTTCACTTCACCAGCGCGAAGGCAATACTAACTGTATAACATTACAAATGAAACAAAAATGGACGTTATTGGGTAAATATTTATCATTAAAAACATTATTAAAAAGCCAACGTGAGGAAGCAATTCAACATTTGTATCCTATTACTTTACCACTCTGGTGGATAAATAAGTATGCAACATTCTCATCAGTTTTTGAAATATAAAGAGAGCCTTTAAGAGCTGAATAAGATTAAGATTATACATACCTATATTCTATTTATTACCTTATGGTAACATGATGTTTACAGTATCAGCCTGGATCATAATCCTCAAACTTACCGGTGGCCTTGATCACAGAAACACCCTTCCCACCAGCTTCTTCTGGCAAGCTGTCCATGGGTAGATGCTTCTCCAACGTGGTGGCGCCGATCTGATCACAAATAGAATGCAAGATACCATTATTTGTCAATGTTTAAATACTCGTATGTACATATTTTCGAGAGGAATTTTCTGTCTGAAGATTTGTCTATGCTCAGCAAAAGCTAGCAGACATAAAGGGCCAGTTACTCAGCGCGATGTCAGACCCAACGTCGGGCGAGAGCTAAAGTCGTTTTCCGTTTCACGATTCCGTAACCTATCAGCAAGGCCTGATAGTGAGTGTGGATGTAATTTGGCCCTTAAGACTAAAACGATGATCATAAAGATTGAGTCTGACCTGATGAATGAACAGGCACTCCATCAGCTCCTTCTTGAGGAAAGGCCTGATCAGCATCATCACTTTGTCAATGAAGGAGGGCGCGTTGATGAACTGTAGACCCGTCACTTTTACCAACATGGCTTCCTGTAAGAAAATGTTTAAATAAGATAGCTGACCATAACAACTTCTTACCAACCGTCTCAGTTAAACGGTAGACCTAACGCAGGGCACGGCAAACTTTTTAGAAGAAGAGCCAGCCGCAGTAAAAATCACCAGTTTTAGGAATCACAAAGAGCCACAAGTGTTCTTTTCTGTGGTCTAGGATTTTCAAGAGTTAATCTTTTCAGTGACTGGAAGAGCTACAATTGCACAATAAAGAGCTGCATGCGGCTCGCGAGCTGCGGTTTTGCTAACCCGACATAGCCATTGCTATAAAGAAAATCTTCAGAATTTGAAAAGTTTCCATAAAATATTTTCAAAAATTCAGACCTGTTTTATTTAGTTTCGATTTAAAAGACACTTGAAGTAGACGCCAATGAATGATGTAAATGTTAAATGAAACAGTCGTCGTTAGTTATGGACCCCTATTCGACAAGCGACGTTTGACGTATCGTGTGGATCTCCCGTTGATGTGGGAAAAATCATAAGTTCTCGAATACGTACAATGTCAAAATTTGACATTAACAATCCACAGTTAGGTTGACAAGCAAACCAAACCGAACCACCCTTAGTTTAGAGTGGACTTTTGGTTGTACCAAATGAGTATGCAATAAAATCAACTGTTGATTTGACGTGAATGCGAAATCTGACAGTTGTACATGTTGAATTTGGCCCATGAACATTGAGTAATAATCCTTAATCTGAACGGGAACTTTCTAAGTGAAACTTGCATGGAAAAAAGTTCATGAAAGTTTCCAGAGATTGCGGAAATTTAGAGAATGTTCTGCACATTGCTAGGTAGACCTCTATATATATAGTCCTCCTCATCGTTTTCGATGACGGCGACCCTAAATAAATATCATGGTCGTTGTCTGGCGTGAGCCCTTACTTATGTGGCTGCCCAGGCCGAACTTGGTCTTAAATATTCTATTGCACGTGTGACAATAAAGTTGGCCAACTTCATTGAGCGTGTACACGTAGGAGGGCTTAGGTCAACCTATAATGCCTACCTGAAGATAATACAAGAACTGCTGCATGGTCTGAAGATCCAGCTTGGCGAGGTGCTGCAGGCTGAACATCCTCATGTCGAAGACGATCTGCAGCCCGGGCCAGGTTCCCTCCTCCTCCTGCCAGAGATCTAGTGTCATCAGAGCCACTCTGGAATTAAACAATATTTAGTCAGTAAAAGTGGTCAAAGAGTTAGAGTTGATCAAAGGGCGCTTGGCTTTCAAAGATAGCATACACCACAGAATTTGGGAAGGGTCGGTACCGTGGCCGAGTGGTCTAGTGGTCAAGACGTTAACCGCTGCCGCTAAGCTGAAGACGCAGGTTTGATTCCGGCTGGGCCGACCCTTGGTTACCCCTGGTAGACTTGGTTACTTTTTCTTCAGTGTATGACGTTGACGTCTATTTCAGTTTATAAAAGTGGTACCTACTCCGGGCACGCCTCTCAAATGTCCGGAACCAATGATGTGATGGGTAAAGATATACAAATTGTAATAATAACATAATGATGATGATGATGAAGAAAATGTACCTGATGCACTCGTGGAAGACGAACTTCTTGGCGTCAGCGTCGGTGAGGCAGCAGTAGAAGACGGCCGAGTCGTTGTGCGCGCGCGCCTTTATCGGCACTGTGCCACTGCGTAGGAAATAGCATCATCATTAGTTCTAATACCTACTCCTAATAAGCAACCGATGCGATATCGGATCCAAAATCAAGAAAGTGTCGGGTACCTACATAACGCGGATGATTGTTGCAACGCTGTGTCAAGAGCGGTTGAGACGGCCAATGCATTTGTGCTTATGGCTATACACAGCACTTCTGGTCGCATGAGTCACATGTATGGGTATGTTGAGCATATACAAGGTAACTTACCACATGGATAAGGTAGTGAAGGTCTTCTCCGTGACCAGCCGGTCTTTGAAGAAGTTAGTGAAGAGGGTCTTTAGAGTGAAGTGGAGGTCTAACACCTGCTTGGAGACCTCGGCGCTGCGCTGGCAGCAGTGGTACGCCAGCACTAGGTCCAGGTCTGGAACAGGTAGTATCAGGGACTATAATTTTATATATCATTAAAAAGGATAGGGAGGTCTCATCAACGCGCACGTAACCCTCCCTTGAGTTATAACATTGAAATAGATGTAATTATAGCGCAAGTCAAATATAAAAAAAAATTGTCTAGTGTACATACAATTTTGAGTTTTAATCGTGTGTCGAAGGCAGTAAATTTACTGTGACTACAAAATTTACTATAATAGGACCCCTCTATACTACCTATTCTTTTTCCTACTATAAGTACTATACGAAAACTAGTACCAGACGTATGCATATGTGTTACTTTTATGTCAATGCTAAGTTTATTCAGCATATCGTTTTAAAATTAGAGTGTATCTACGATTGTACTCCAGCAGGGTGGTAACCATTAAATACTGCTAACCATTCTATTTATGGCGTGCATTGTTATGTCCTTTAATATATTTTTAGCCACGGTAGGAACGCCCCTAAAATGAACAATTATGAGTGTCCATAGTCCCTCACAAATGAAACTAAACAATGACATTGATCATGAGATTAAAACCGGCTATATCAACAACCAAGTCATTACAATGACAATACAATCCTTCATGCATGACATTCCACTGTAGTACTTAGCAATTGTTAGTACCTAATAGCCTACAATACTTAATTGTAGCTTTTGTAATGGTAAGATACGATTGTTGGGATAAACCATGCATAATAAAAAAAAAAAAAACCTGTTTTTTTTGAAAAAATATACAGCTAATTGAAAATCACTACAGATTTAATGAAATTCCTATAGACGTTAACTTTTCAATGTGTATGATGGCTCACCAGTGAACGTCAAGGAAAATAGATTGCTCTCATCCTGCGCTATCAGAATATAGGCCATGTTTTCGAGTTACCTATTTATGTTCAGTGAATTTTCAAGGTTCAACAACAACTTTGCGCTCTTGTGAGACGAATAACTATTACCTACCTAAATAGTTCAATTAGCTAGGGTTCTAAGTGACAAAAACAGGTCGAACCTTTTTTTTCTTGATTAAAGCATGAAACTTGGCACAGTTGTTCCTTATATCAAACCAAGCCGATTTCGATCGGTAGCCCGAAGGAGCCCCCCCTCTGGGGCCGGAGAGGGGGGGGGTCAAAGTACCGCTCGCCCGGCTTCATTCTTAAAATTCTAACAGGCCCCGTTTAGCTAATAGGTCATATTTGGTATCAATTTCGGATAAATCAATAACGTAGAATTCATTTCTGGTATAAAAAATTAGCAATTTGTAGAAAAAAATAAAAAAAACTCAAAATATCTAATTTTTCAAGTTTAATTTTTGTTTCTTATTTATTGTCAGAATTAAACTGCCTGGTTTTTCTACATTGAAAAAATATGATGATAAAGCCTATTTAATGCAGATTTTAAAAACATAACTTTTACATATCTTCATTAAGAGGAAATTGCATAAAAAAAAACTTATATCGTCTCGCGCCGGTGAATATCTTTTTACCGACATCGGAATCGATATAGACAACATCCGAAGTACACACTCTGGAGACCGATTAAAAGTATTGTTTATTGTTGTAGATAGATAAAGATAGAAAAGCGTACAAATATTTTCTTATGTGTCGTTCAGTGAAAAAAGGGACCTTGGAAAAAATTATCACAGAGCCTCGCGTTTGTATAGAAGCATACTCGTAGGTATTTAGTTAGTGCCAACCACTCCATGGACTCCATGGTCGCTGTTCTCAATAGGGGATATTACTGCAATGTTCTGCCGCCAAAGTGCAGCACTACCGACTCTAGTAAATTCATAAACTAACTTATACATACTGTACCTTAAACTGTTTTTTGACAAGTTTTCACAGACAATAAAATATGTCATTGATGCATCAAGGCGGTTTGTTAACCAGGGCCTATCGGTAAAAGCGAAAATCGAAATTAAGTTATCTGCCTCTTTATCGAATATGCAAGACTGCAAGAGTGATAGAGGGATTAGACAACGAAACTTCGATTTTCTTGTTTCGCGGCAGACCCCCAGATTGTTAGTGATTGACAGATAGTGGTAGTGGCGCTACCTACGCAGAGTTTTGCGTAATATTCCCTATTAATAAGAAGTAAACTATAAGTATTATTTAATCTGCTTACTTATTACATTATACCACACTTTAATGTTGCGTCTTGTGTATTAATGCAATTCCTTCCCCCGACACATGAATGGATACATTTCATAATTCACGTATATATGTCAGTTTCAACCATATTCTGGCCACAGCAGGGTTGTCAGAACAGTTTGGAAACAGTCATCTGCTCCTTGCTTCCATTCCCAAGAAGACGGACTGAGCAAGTTTGACGACGAACTAATGTCTGATCCCAAACATCAACCACACGGTACACTGCGCGTAATGAGGCATTTATACGGCTCCCTTTTGAACAGGTATAACATTATACAACTCTTCATTTCAATATCCCGGTGTAACTTGTCTTCTTCAATATTGCACTTATTACCGAACATATAATATCTCATTTTAGTATTTTAGGGGAATGCTTTTAGCCACCGCTATTGCTCCATCTTGTAAGAGCTTGGATCCTTGTAGTAGCATGGCTGAACTCTGAACAGGTTCCATGTTTCGAACTCACTTTTTCTACCCTTTCAGCTGAATGCTCGAAACAGGGGTAAGACTTCAACTCTTTTAGGGTAAATAAAAGAGTTTATTTAAGTAGCTTACAGAATAGATAATTTTATTGGCTTAAAAATAGAATTCCCTGGCCTATTGTGGATGCAATGGAGTGACATGTGATATAATTGAGTTTTCCACTGTGTCAACGTGAGCCCACAAATCCTGTAGTTGGGGAAATATTCGTACGCATGAATCTAGTCTAGCTGCTATAACTACATCGTCTATGTCTACTGTGCTTATCAATACCTTGCAATGACTGTTTTACAGCATCTGCAACTAGGGCCATCATATGAAATGAATCGGACTCTTCATGATTCTTGGAGTATTCGGAATCTCACGAGGAACATTACTTATAACATGTTTCTCTACACAATTTCGCGATGGCATAAATAAGGACTTATAACTCTTCGAAGTTTTGTCAACACAGTGTCTAAAAATGATTTACCTAGTGCTAAAGAAATGAGTTTCACTAAAATATCAGTGGTTATAAGTGAAGCTTATCATCATGGTAAATTTAACTCTTATATCTATCGGGCTCTGAAACACCAGGAGTCTTACTCGTATTCCAAGCATTCTGTCGATCGACCTTGTAATACTGTAAGCTCAATAAGACTTGTGATAATAAGACTAGATGATATATATATATGATAATATGTATTTGATAAATACACTCAAAACATCCATAGGTAATTCAGGAACAAGCTTTCACGATAAACACAAATATATGCCTTCTAGGATTTGAACCGGGTTCCCCATTTAATATATGGTGTATAAAAGTGAGATCTAAGCATATACCCTTTTTAGCTTGGCCGATACAAGGATTCAAGCTCCTACAGGATAGAGCAATATCAGTAAATCTAATAAATAACATTCGCCAAAAGTTTATTATAACTTCATATGATGATATGTGAAATAGCCTTGTAAAGTGAATACCTTACTGATAAAGCCGCCTAAATAATAATAAAAATGCCTGAAATAATTCTTTACTTGAATAGACTATTGAAACAGAAGCAGCCTTATCAGGATAGAATTATATGTTTGGGGCTTGGGGGCAGACGTTAGTTCCTCTTTAAACTTGCTCAGTCTGTCTTCTTGGGAATGGAAGCAAGGAGCAGATGACTGTTTCCAAACTGTTCTGACAACCCTGCTGTGGCCAGAATATGGTTGAAACTGACATATATTATATACGTGAATGATGAAATGTACGCATTCATGTGCCGGGGGAAGGAATTGTTTTTTTAATACACAAGTCGCAAAATTAAAGTGTGGTATAATGTAATAAAAATATTTAATAATACTTACAGTTTACTTCTTATTCATTGAGAATAGCGACCATGGAGTCCATGGAGTGGTTTACACTAATTAAATACGAGTATGCTTCTATACAAACGCGAGGCTCTATGATAATTTATTCCTAGGTCCCTTTTTTTACTGAACGACACATAAAAAATAGTATTTGTACACTTTTCTATCTTTATAATAGGATCTATAAAGGATCTACAACAACAAACAATACATTTAATCGGTCTCCAGAGTGTGTACTTCGGATGTTGTCCATAACGATGCCGATGTCGGTAAAAAGATATTCACCGCGCGAGACGATATAAGATTTTTTTTATGCAATTTTCTTTTAATAAAGGTAAGGACAAGTTACGTTTTTAAAATCTGCATTAAATAGGCTTTATTGTCATATTTTTTATATGTAGAAAAACCAGGCAGTTTAATTTTGATACTAAATAAAAAATAAATATTACACTTGAAAAATTAGATTTTTTAATTTTTTTTAAATTTTTTTCTACAAATTGCAATTTTTTTATATCAGAAATGAATTCTACGTTATTGATTTATCCGAAATTGATACCAAATATGACCTATTAGCTTAACGGGGCCTGTTAGAATTTTAAGAATGAAGCCGGGCGGAGCGGTACTTTGACCCCCCCTCTCGGGCCCCAGAGGGGGGGCTCCTTCGGGCTACCGATCGAAATCGGCTTTATTTGATATAAGGAACAACTGTGCCAAGTTTCATGCTTTAATCAAGAAAAAAAAGGTGTTTGCACTTAACATCCTCACTAAATGTAGCAGAATTAGTGATTAACCCCCATTCTCAGCTGATGGGTTTTATTATCAACTATACTTAATACTACTCTACTTTATACTAATGACAAATGTTAATTTTTACCACACCAGCTCGGAAAGGCTTACTTTGCACTTCAAAAACTGATAGCAAAGTTGCATTTTATTCACATGTGAGGCAAAGTAATCAAATGCAAATTTTGAGTTGTTTTCTTATGTTTGCTGTTAGAATTGAATTTTAAATGATGATTTTGGATGATAAATTTGGATTTGATTTGATTTTGTTTAATATTTTCATTTCATATTTGCTTCGGGTTGGTGTGGTGAAAAATTTTGTGTTTCACTCGGGGACAAATTTTGTTTAACCCTCGTGCTTTAAAACCCGCGCAACGCTTAAGATTCCATTTTTCGATTCAATTTTGGAATCGCTTACTCGGGTATCAATATTAATTAGCACGAGCGTTTAAACAACAACTTTGCCCCCTTTTAAAACATATAACTATTTTTCCTGTTTAGATAGTTTTGATTTTAGTACAATAAAGTGTTTTACTACTACCTAGGTACTTAATTAATATTTTAATTACAGACAGTGAAACCTTACAGGTTATACACTGTATGGACTGACGTTTATCTGACATGGCTATTTTTACGTTACGTATACATTTGACGTGCCCCTCCTCCGCAAAAATTGGCAGACTATTTTGTATCGAAAATAACAGACAAGGCTTCTCCGTTTGTTTATATCCTCTAAGAAGCAAAGTATATACAATTGTAGTAAATAATGACGCCAGTGTAACATGCGCGTCATCTAATAACAGACTTGTTGAGAATATCTAATAGGAACTCGTTAAGCAGGATTAAATATAGTACCTATTGAGATAAGGGCCCTATCACACTAGCGATTCGGGAGCGAGTTGAAAGCGACGCGAGCGCGCAACGTTTTCACTGCGTACTAAGCAAGTACTAAGATAATGGGATTCTTTGAACATACGTTTTGCGCTCGCGGCGAGCTCGTTAGGCGCTCGCTCCGCTTTCAACTAGCTCGCAAATCTCCAATATTATAGGGCCCTAAGATTTTACCTAAGAACAATTTCACAGTTTGCCCGAAAAAAATGCGAAATAATGGAATTTTCAGAAAATTAACATATATTTTCCTGCCAATAAGAGGATATGCGGTGGAAAGTGGAGGAGAAACATTTGGAAAGGAAACCCTGGGGGTCTGCAGTTGCTGAGGATACAATCAAGCTGAGAGAGATATAATAGAGCTGATAGAAAAACAAGAAGACAGGGAGATAGTGAGAGTTAACATACCTGTAAGCAGCTCTCCAGGAAGGTGAGGCTGCGTGGTCAACCAGGCCCGCAGCTTGGCCACATCCTCAGGAGTGACTCCGGTCTTCTTGGCGTACTCCTTCTCTAGAGGGAACTGCTTCACCACCACTGGTGCTGACATGGCTCTGAAATCAAAAGGTGGATAAGGTCAATAAAAACCACAATATCACTTTGCTAATGCGCGAAAAGATAACGTGCTAGTCAATCAGTGCTAACCCGTTATACTTACTTGCGTATTTTTTACATGCAATTAATGTTAACCCTCCCACCGCTAAAATAAATACGCAAATAAATATAACAAACCACCACCAAAAGAACAATACTCACCATGTGTTTCGCCTCTCTACGAGGCATATTCAGGAGATATTGACGGTCTGACGCGGGTTAGCAAAAAGTAATATTGTGGTTTTTATTAATATGCATTTCCGCAAAGTAATGCCTGATTCTATTCACTATGTGGACCCGGGTATGTCCTTAAACTACGTCCAAGACCACCGGTGGACGGGCAGCAGCGTCCCTTAAATTTGGTGTTACTCGACTGCGATCGCCAACCCGCCTGCCAAGCGTGGCGATTATGGCATTCACCCCCCATAAGGGGGAGGCCTATGTTCAGCAGTGGACGTCTTATGGCTGAGATGATGATGATGATGTGGATAAGGTCAGTTATTTATGAACGGTGTACAAAATAATTTTCATTGTTCTGTTTATTTAATTAAATTGTTCGTAACAATGTGAAGGAGTTGTTTTTGCATGAGATGAAGATTTGTTTTTTTGTAAAATAAATTATTTATAGTAAGAAAGATATACAATGGCGCCGAATATTTATTATTTCGTTGGTGGAAAGCATAAATTAAACGGTGACAATGGTCATAAATAAAATTAGTCGTTTTGTAGTAGGTACCTATTGTTTTTACCGGGTGGACACTAAGGAAGACCTGCCAGGGATCTACACAGGCGCCTATTATTAGGAAGGCGGAAAATAGTGCAGAATGGAGAGCCTTAGTGCACAAAATAACGACCTCATGTGGTCATGAGGAATCGAGGAGGAAGAAGAAGAAGAGAGCTCGTCTGAAGGCAGGCGCTTTCCGGAGGCTATGGAGTCGTCCATAGCCTTTGCACGCGTCAATCTCTATCGTCACATATCGCGTTGCCGAACCTTTATAATATTCCTTTATAGAAGACTTCTTACAATCGACTTTGTGGTATACCTATCTAAGAACGAGTTTCTGCTAGGTATCTTTAGGTACTTAGGTAGGTATCTATCTATCTATCTATAGTTTCAAACATATCCTCATTCTTCAAATTGGAATCAACAACGCATATGTTGAAAAATATTAAGTACCTACCTACTTACCTACATGCACCTACATCCAAAAATATTCATTAGCCTTGATCTTTAAAAATAGCCAGATCTTATCTTATAATAAGTATAACTATAAAAGGCATTGTATACATATATATTTATGTATGTGTGCACTTTTTTTATTTGCATCGTATTTCGTTTGTTTTCTGAGTATTGTGCGGTAGATTTCTTTTCATTACATTTGCAACACCTATTGACATGTTTAGGTAAAGGACCCCGCAGCAAACATAGGGAAAAAGTGGTTTCAGTTAAATCTCACGAAATTTTAGTATGATGTTAATTTGGCTCTCCTGATTATTTTTTTTGTATGGGCACAACTCTCTCAGAAGTATACTTTCAGAAGTAATCAAGAATATAATTTTCTATTTACACGACATGCGTATTCTAAAATCGATATATTGTTATGACACGCACTGACAGTTCTGTTATTGACGTTATAAGGTGCAGCCAACAACTGTCAGGAGGAGGAAATACGTAAAAATGGTTAACAAACACATATTTTGTATCAAACAATTACATTGATTATTTCTGAAAGTATACTTGAGTTGTGCCCATACAAAAAAATAATCAGGAGAGCCAAATTAACATCATACTAAAATTTCGTGAGATTTAACTGAAACCACTTTTTCCCTATATTTGCTGCTGGGTCCTTTATTAATTTCTGCTACCTAAACTAAAGGTCGTCTGGAAGAGATCTATTTTTAGCGATAGTGTAGTTTACCTCTGGCTTGTATTGCTATTTTCATTTGTATCGTTTTCTTGTATTGAGCCGTGTTGAATAGAGTCAGACCAAGAAAAGTCTGCAGCGGATTTGATAGCCCACGCAGTGCAAGTGTTATTGTAAACGTCAAATTTCTATGAAATTATGGCGTATAAATAACACTTGCACTTGAACTTCGTGGGCTATCAAATACGCTGCCCTCTTTTTTTGATCAGACTCTATAAACCCTTGGTTGTGTTTAAACCTTGTCGGTTTATTTTTATAACTGAAATAACCAAAAGTCAAAAACCCCTAAAGGACGAAAAGCAAGGTGAATTTAAAGTGAAGGTTACCAGTATAACCTGTCTATAGGTACCTATATTGGTACAAACATTGTTGTTTTTATACATCACCTTATTAAAAAAACTTAGTTTTACCGTATTCTTATATTTTTATTGCTAAAATTATCAAGCGGCAAATAGGTATCATTACGCGATATTTATAAGTTGTTTATACTTAAGTAAAAAATAGGAAATTATAATAAAAGTTTTTATTACAAAAAGTAACTGATTTTAAATAATTTAGTTAATCTTATTTTTATGATCAGCATTTATTTTCAATTAACCCTTAAACAGGTTGTTACTGGAATCAGTTATGTAACGCTGCCATACATGACCCAAAAATTTTTTATTAAGCTATGAGCTTCATCACATCTGATATTTGAGTAATTCTAAGCATTTCTAGCCTGGGGTGGGGGGGAGGGTGGGGTACAAAGACGGCCGCCACCCGTCATCTTTAAAAAAAATCTATTCTGATCCTGGTGGGTACTTGGGCAAGTTTGGTATCATTTTCGTATAAACCAAAGACGTAGAATTCATTGCTGATATTTGTTTTTTTCAGTTTCATAGTAATTTTACAAGAAAAACGTAAAAAGGTGAAAAATTTGGTTGGAGATTTTTGCTACGCGGAGCCGAAACTACAAAAGATAGAAAGTTGAAATTTGCACACTAGATTACATTTATAAAGTGTACAAGAGATAAGAAGCGATTTTGGGAAATTCAACCCCTAAGGGGGTTAAAAAGGGGATGAAAGTTTGTATGGGGTTCAAGTTTTATTTTAAGCTAGGAATTTGAAACTTCGTAAAACGATATATTATAAACATACAAGAAAACTAATTTCAGCGTTTTTGAAAATTCATCCCCTAAGGTGGTGAAAAAGGGGTTGAAAGTTTGTATGGATATCAAAAAATTTTTCGAACGCGGGACTTGAATCTTTGTATTTGGGGATATTATTAAAAGACAGGAAAAGTAATTTCAGCGTTTTGTAAAATTCATCCCCTAACAGGGTTAAAAAGAGGTTGAAAGTTTGAATCCATTACAAATCCGAGTAGACACACATTTCTTATTGCCTCCCAGGCTTGAAATGCTTAGAATTACTCAAGGAACATATATGATTAAGCTCATAGCTTAATAAAAAAATTTTGGGTCAACTTTACAACTGCCTCCGCTATGTGTATCTATAAGTACCACATAGCAAATGATTTTTTTTTGGCGAGCTGGGGCCAAATTCGACACGTACAACTGTCAGATTTCGCATCCACGTCAAATCAACAGTTGATTTTATTGCATACTGAGTGTTGATTCCATCAACGGTGGATAATATCATTTAGTACAACCAAAACTCAACTCTAAACTAAGGTGGTTCGGTTTGGTTTGCTTGTCACCCCAACTGTGGATTGTAAATGTCAAATTTTGACATTGTACGTATTCGAGAACTTATGATTTTTCCCACATCAACGGGAGGTCAACACGATACGTCAAACGTCGCTTGTCGAATAGGGGTCCTGAGTAAATACAACGACCGCAAAATGTCATTGTCGTAAAGTCTATAATTTCCGGTGATTTCCGAACGTAAAAAAATGGGAGGTGTCAATACAAATTTCTTTGACATTTTAGTTGTCAATTTCAAATCGACCACAAATGGCAGTTCCCCTGCCCAGCTATAAACGTTTATTACACAGAAAAGAAATACTGTACGTATGTTCTGTTGTATTTTTTTGGTAGCTTATTAGATAATGTATGTGTAGTAAGTCATAATTTACCTTAGTTATTGTTTTCTGATAAAATATGCACTTTAAAAGTTTGTGGTTCGTATGAACTCTCTGCCCGTCTGGGGCACGTTCAAGTGGTTTCTATGTGACCACTGCCCTGGAGGGAGTTTACATGAAATTTAAGGGTAAGATTTATTAGTATGAATGAGCCCTCATAGTGCAAAAGTAATATATTTTCTTTTGAATTTTAAATTAAATATTTATTCAACGGTCAATCTTATGAGCCACGACATCCACGCGAGCCATGGAAGTGCTGGGAGTTAGTGCATTTTGTAACACAAGTGTAAATATGATGTGCTCGTGACTTACCCTTAAATTTTAACACCATTGGTAACGGGCAGTGGGCATATAAAAACCACCGGGTTTTTTTAATGAATTAGTGATAATAAAAAAAAATCAAGAAATTATTTTTCTTATAAAGCTATTACCTACCCGAATCTGTAATCAAAAGTAAAAAATGCGTCAGGCCTGTTTAAGGGTTAAATTCAATCGAACGACAAAAATAATTATTTAATCTCTTTCGCAGGGACTCAATTGACATTGTGTAGGTTTAAATAATAAACCGTTTTTATTTCCGGCAGCAGCTTTGTACATTGAATTGTATAATGTTTGTTTACGTTTTTGACAATGATTGAACAAACTTCAAACTTCAACATTTATTCAGCAATAGGCCACAAGGGCACTTTTACACGTCAACATTGAATTTACATACAAGCAAAAAATAATAATAATCCATTAACAATTATAAAATGAAATGTATTTGTTTTTGTATTTTGCGGTTTTATATTTTAAATAAATAAAAATACTTATTATATTATAAAATACAAACTGCAACTACAAATTCAAACATTATTTTGTATAAGTAGGAGTACATTCAGGAAATCTCTTCTTGTTCTTCTTTATCTTATTTTGGTACGACCTTAAAGATCGCTCACGCTGATTCATCATCATCATCATCATCATCTCAGCCATAAAACGCCCACTGCTGAACATAGGCCTCCCCCTTGGACCTCCATACGTGCCGGTTGGAAGCGACCCGCATCCAGCGTCTTCCGGCGACCTTAACAAGGTCGTCTGTCCACCTTGTGGGTGGACGTCCTACGCTGCGCTTGCTAATCCGTGGTCTCCACTCGAGCACTTTTCGACCCCATCGGCCATCTTCTCTGCGTGCAATGTGGCCTGCCGATTGCCACTTCAGCTTGCTAATCCGGTGGGCTATGTTGGTGACTTTAGTTCGTCTACGGATCTCCTCATCACGCTGATTGGCGTATGCGAAATGCAGTGAAAGTCGTGCGTGAGATGCACGCCAATCACCAACCACCAATCCACACACACGTCACAACCAACCAATCGTCACGGTCTTATCAAAACCAGTTCAAAACTATAACGATTTTTAAATCTGAATCAGGCTCAGGATTATTAAAAAAATCCTCTTGCACACCTCTCGTTTGTAGAATGATCTCCTTATCCATGTTTTCACGGGGACTACAGTATAGGGTAAAAAAAAACGGTCACCCAAGTACTGACCCCGCCCGACGTTGCTTAACTTCGGTCAAAAATCACGTTGTATGGGAGCCCCACTTAAATCTTTATTTTATTCTGTTTTTAGTATTTGTTGTTATAGCGGAAACAGAAATACATCATCTGTGAAAATTTCAACTGTCTAGCTATCACGGTCCGTGAGATACAGCCTGGTGACTGACGGACGGATGGACGGACGGACGGACAGCAAAGTCTTAGTAATAGGGTCCCGTTTTACCCTTTGGGTACAGAACCCTAAAAAGGAATACTTCTGGAGTTGCAGCCGTCTATAGGCTATGGTAAACGCTTACGATCAGGCTCGCATTTTTGTTACCAATTTGGAATAAAATTATTTTAGAATTGGTTCATACGCATTTTATTGTACGCTTGAGCGTTCTATCATTCGCATCTTTCATGTATGAGACTCCTTATTTATAAGGGCGGCGTCTGTCGGCGTCTGGTCAACGCTATGGAAAATGACGTCGCTGCGCAGTTGCGTCGATGCTGCGTCGACGTTGCGTCGATGCTGCGTCGACGTTGCGTCGAGCAGCGGACATAGAATTGTAGACGCCGATGCTCGAAAGACGCCTGATGTGGGGGGGCCCTAATACTTTACGGGTCTGATATAGTTAAATTATGTTTTTTCCCTTTCTTACAAAGTCATAATATAAAATGACAGATAAAGACAAACGATTCATAGCTAATTCAGCCCAGTAACGCGTTTATGAATAACGCCATAAGACATTACTATCTTAAGACTGCCGTATTCGAACTTCAAGATATTCACAAGAGACGACACGTACTAGACCCATTCTAGATACTTTATAGTTTAGATATAAACTAGTTCTCTTTTGCAGCGCAATTAGGGGCAACCAATGTCACTTTTACGTTAGATATAGTAAGATATCTATTAGATGTGAATTAGATCTCTAAGTCATATCCTGTGGAAATCGTTCAAGACTATCTCCAGAATCGCGCAAATGTCAAATTTGACAGGTTAGATCTTAAGCATATCGTTATCTTATCTTGGTGATGTCTAATAGATATCTATTTCAAAATCCGAATCGGGCCCAGAGATTCTTAAGCAAATTTTTACTCTGCACGCTCACCCGCGGAATACTTTATTTCAGTACTTGAGATTCAAATGTGAAAACCGTGATATATACGAAGCCTGGTCGGTAACTTTTACTGTATTATTGTCCACAGAAGAGATCTTTTTCTGAAATGTGTTTGACCTAGTACCTATAGGTAGCCTAGGTAGGTAGGTATTTACCTGCGCTTAAACACATGGACAAAAATCAAGATCTTTAGTTTGAGTTTTATTCCAACTAAACAGGTATGCTCAGCCTCGATTAGATCAAACAAGTGTCGTCAGTCACAAGTCAACTATGTTACATTTTAAGTGTCAATATAATGGAATCATTATACACCGTGTGGTCGAATAACCGGACAGACTTTAGAGACATGTCAAATGTCAAAACGTGAATTGAAAAACGTAAAAAATAATGGATTTAATATCGCGTTAGATCCGTTTCAATCATTAATTTTATTTAATATGTGACGTAATGTCTAAGGGAAAAAAATCTCAGGTAGGTATAAGTCTGGTGTTCTTATTGGCAGAATGAATGAGACGGTTGTATGCAGTCATCCGGCTTAGCCATACATGGTACTAAAATGTTGCAATTAACTTACGGCCCGATTAGAACTTTAAGATACTTACGTCAAATATTACGTCTAGATACGATATGGATTAGATATGTCAGTGTCAAAAGTGACATTTATTCAAACAAAAGCGTCGCGTTTGACACGCTGTCATATATTATCTAGTTCATATCGTATCTAGACGTTATATTTGACGTAACTTAAAGTTCGGATCGATCGGGCTGTTATAGATAATCTTGCAGCTTGTCGTCTAAGAAGTATTTATTGCACTTTTTCCTTATGAATGAGACGACCATGAAGAAAATTATATTTTTCATTGCAAGTACGATCATTTAGTCATTTATTATTTATTGCAACTGTGTAGTACAGAGCTTAATAACTAGGTACATTCAGAGTCATATGGGCCATCCAGAGTAATAACAAGATTATAACGACAAAATACTATGCTAGGTATGATATTAGATATGTATGTATGTATGTCACTTTATTGCACAAAAACTGGTTTACATACAACGGACAAAACAGTACAAAAATAAAAATTTTATGTACAAAGGCTTACTTATCCCTAAAAGGGATCTCTTCCAGCTAAGATTTGAGAAAATGCGAAAGATTGAAAATTAATTAACTTTTTTTGTGATAAAGGAGTCAAACGAGCAGACGAATGATAGTAACCAATACCCGTCGTAGCCCATGGACACCTGCTAAACCAGAAGGGTTGCAATGCGTTGCCGGCATTTAAAATGGGAATACACTCTTTTAATTCATTCCACAGTTTAGGGCCGATACAGATTGTATGGGAACTGCTCGCAGACTGCACGCCAACTGCAACGTTGCAGTTCCCATACAAGTTGCCATCGTGTTGCAGTCCGTCTGTACAGTCGCCATCAGATGTATCGGAGCGGCGGAGGTGCCCAAAAATATCTGAACACGCACTCTAACGTCTCGACAATAGAGACATGTTCAGATATTTGTAAGCATCATGGCCGCTCCGATATATCTGATGGCGACTGTACTTCGCTGTTGTTAGATCTCAATTAGTCACGTAATGTCTTGAAATGACACGGCAATCAATTAATTGATTTATGTCCTTAGCTAGGTATTTACACTCATTATTAACTATGGTTAGCAAGATATTATACCGGGTGTGGCCTGTAATATGAGCAAAAAATTAAACTGTAGGCTGTACTCCTCATACTGACCAACATTTGTTCAGCGACTTTTAAAAATAACTTGTGGTTTGATTTTTAATACACTTTAAAGTTTATTCTAAGACGCAATGTATTGCGAATTCTGTTATGTTTAAGGCGTGACAAGCAACGTCAGTCACAATGATATGGCGTGGCGATGGTGTCCATTGAAGATAATATTTATTTTGTATGAAAAATAGGGAGTCTAAATACTTCATAATTTTTAAAAGTTGTTGAACAAAAGTGTCACCGTTTGAGGAGTACAATCTATGTTTTAATTATTTGCTCATGTTACAGGCCACACCCGGTATAATTATTATAATTGCAATAGGGATCACTGATAGTCAGGCAAAGATAAAAGTGTTGACGGCACTCGTAAAAACATGGCGGTGCAGACTGCAGGTGGAATTATTTTTTATACAATAACTAATGCACGGTTTTTTACTGCTCAATATTGTTGATATTTTTCACAGATGTGTTTATTTGCGTCTAATTAAAATCCGTTTGATAAAAATAAATTATTCATCATCTTCACAAGGAGTTAACTGAAATATTGGTGTTTTTGAGAAAGTACCTAACTAAAAACTTTAAGCTCAGGAATGCACCCTTAAAATTAACGGAGTTTATAATTTAAAAAAAACCACGGTGTAGAGTTTCATTAAAAACTTAATACTCGTATGTATTTACATACATAATTTAATATTCCCCTGTCTTGTTTTGTTAGCAGAAAATTTATTATCTAGAACTTAACTGAGTAAATAATCCGAGTATAATACACAATAAACAACAAAAAAATTTAACAATATAATATTATACTTACAGTGTAAGTAAGTACATAATAAACGTCTTTGGCGTGGAAAGATCTTTTAATATATGGGGGCGACATTTTGATGCATTATTATTTTTATTACTTAGATTTATTTAAATTGTTTAAACCAATCTCAAACAACGTTGTGTTGTTTTTAGGGTTCCGTACCTCAAAAGGTAAAAACGGAACACTAATATTAGAATCACTTTGTTGTCAGTCCGTCCGTCCGTCTGTCTTGCAAGATTATATCTCGGGAACGCGTGGTGGTATTAAGTTGAAATTAAAACCAGATACTCAGGTCTACAGTCCCTTGAAGCTGTGGAAAAATGAAGCTTCTAATCTAAGTTAGCGAAAAATAAAGAAACGGCCGTTTATGTCGCAAAAACGTATATTTCGTTACTCTCAAAGTCTCAAGGGAATCAAAATTTAATAGCGTACTTTCCGTTGACCTAGATTACCTAGAACTACGAAATTTGACAAGTAATATCGTCTTACACTGTACAGGGAAAAATCTGAAATATCTAATTTAAAAAATAAACCGTCGGTAGACGAGTCCGACTCGCACTTGTCCGGTTTTTCCTGCCTTTATATTGTCACTCGAGTTAATCGGTCCTACACGCAATGTTAGCCACGACATGTTTTTATAATATATCGTCAACTCTGTACAGACGCCATCAGATATATCGGAGCGGCCAGAGTGCTCACAAATATCTAAATACGCCTCTATATTGTCAAGGCGTTAGACTGATAGGCTGTTAAGATATTTTTGAGCACCTTGGCCGCTTCGATATAACTGATGGCGACAGCTCAGGGGTCGATAAGTGAGGGCCTAATTTTGATTTATTATGATTTTTTTTTAATACGGAAAATTTGTTTTTCTGGTCTCCGTGCGGAAACCGTTTACTTTCGGCCCGCTGTGCTGAATGAAGTCACCGCTAAATGAACTTTCCGGCTTTATCTAGCAGAAAAATAGTACTACATATAATACACACCTCGACCTATAGGTAAATAATAAAGCGTCAGATTACATGTGATCTGACACATTTCTTACTGCCCTAGGTTCGTAATACCGTTTTTGTAGTTGTCTGAAGCAATAAGTAAAAAAGATGTTTGAGAAAAAAAATTGTGTTCTTGAAATCACTCAACTTAATCAACATTAAACTCACCGTAATTTATGTCAATTCCATACAAGTCACAAAATTTAGTAAAAAAAATATTTTTTTCAACACGACCACTTGCAGCAAAGATTTGTTCAGTACTAGCAACAGTTTCGCTCAAAGAAAAACGCAACACAGAGGTTAACAATAATGAACTTGTCTCAAGGTTGAGGTGAACCATATGACAATAGGCTTAACGATCAAACTCCTTTGACACGAAGGAAGGTCACGGCAAAGTTTCCTGTTTCGGAATAGTACTTTACGATAAAAGTCCGAAAAAAATTAAAATTCACAGTGTTGATAAATTAAAACACGCCCGAAAGAAGTGTTTTAAAACGATATAAGTTATTTTGATTAAGTAATTTAATATATCAAATTAGGCCAAGCAATAAGAAGTTATAGAGGGAAATGCTAGGAACACAATTTTTGACTACGTAACTTTGTTTGGACTAGTTAGGAGGTGAACATATCAAAAGTCCCCGGCCGTAGCCCCGGTGCTGGGGGGTAGAGGGGGGAAAGAAGGTCTCATTTTTCGGTTTTTCACCTATATCTTGGAAATTTTGCGTCTTAGCGACATGACTACTAAGACAAACCAAAAGCTGATAAAATTTGTTACAAGTTTTATTCAGTCAAGTTTTTCGATATCTTGAATCGTTTTTGAGATATCCGCTCTTGAAAGTTTATTTAGGGCTTTCAATTTTATCTTGATATCTACATTAGTGACGCTGCTAGACCGTGTTTGGTATCATTTTCGTATAAATCGGGGGTGCTGAATTCAGTTTTGGTATTACATTGACACCATTCCTAAGAAAAAACATATAAACTTTAAACAAATACCTTTTTTTTTTAATTCCTCTTCACGCTTAAACCGCTCAACCGATTTAATTGAAATTTGGTATACAGATATTTCGAGTCCCAAGACAGGACATAAGATACTTTTTATCTCAATAATCATTCTTTAAAGTTGTGAAATGGAGTATGGGGGGAATTCAACTTCGTCGACGAAACTGAATTCCTGAGGTTAATACTGCTCAAGGTAAGGTTTGAAGTCATGTTTGGTATCACTTTCATCTAAATCACAGATGTATTCCGTCCTAAATTTCATCTGAACCGGTTCAGCGGTTATTGACTCCCCATACAAACTTCCACCCCACTTTTCACACCCTCAAAAGATGCTTTTGGTTATAAAAACTATCCTATGTCGTGTGTCGAGATTTAAACTATTTCTATACCAAATTTCAACGAAATTGGTTCAGCGGTTTAAGCGTGAAGAGGGATTTAAGATAAGATAAGATATCGTTTATTTGCGTGAATTATGGTAGCTAACAGATGTTACATAGTTTTTATAGGTCACGACATAATTCAGCCGAAAATGACGGCATGCAAATATTACAGCCTTAAACACTAATTATCAAGCTTGCAAATTATACCATTAAGCTAACTATCAATAATTGCACACATTTTGAGTTGGATTTGCATTTGGAATGTCCACATAAAAGAATAACAATGATAAATAATAATAGAGCAATGTCAAGGTAAAAAAAAAAAAACATTAAAAATTAATAACAATTGTCAGCATGCACAAAACAAAATGAAAATAAATTTATTCAACATGCATTTAGATAAATACATTATTTACATTTATGTACAACACATAATTCTTATCTAATATTTGTTAAATCTGCAGTTACTAGCTTCGAGGAAGTCTTTAACGGAATAGAAACAATGTTCCGTCAACCAGCGCCGCAGAGTTTTACAAAACCTATTATAACATAAGTCGGTAATTTCTCGCGGTATGCTATTATAGATCAAGGTCGCCATGTAGTCACAGTTTTTACGATATAGTTGTAGTTTAGGAGCAGGCATTGTCAGTGCTACATGTGTTTCCGATCGTTTATTGGTGTTGTCATTTAAATTAAATAGTGATAAGTTTCCTTTAACTAGTTTGGCAATTTCAAAAATATACATAGCAGGCAACGTTAGAAACTTATTTTTAGTAAATATCTCTTTACACGAATCTGTATTATTCAAGCCCCAAATCGCTCTCAGACATTTTTTCTGTGCTATGAAGACTCTATTTACATTAGACGAATTCCCCCATAATACAATTCCATACCGAATCTGAGAACAGACGTATGCATGATACACAATAATTGCAGTTTCCACTGACGTGGTTCTCCTTATTGTTCTTAAAGCATATATAAATTTATACATTTTTTTGCAAAGCATATCTACATGTGTATTCCAAGTTATATATTTATCTAAAAGTATTCCCAAGAAGTTCGTACTGTCCACCTCCTCAATTTGCTCATTAGCATGCGCTATCTTTAAAGTTATTTCTTTGGCCTGTTTTGTTGAAAATTGTAAAAATTTGGTTTTCTCTATATTTATTTGTAACTTATTTGTAACTAGCCATTCTGTAATGTGTTTAAGCGTAATATTTATTTCAGCTTCGTAATTTGTTGCATTATCACATTTGAATATAATCGTGGTGTCATCTGCAAATAATATGCTTTTATGTTGTGTTACGCGTGGCAAATCGTTTACATACACTAGAAACAGTAAGGGACCCAGGATACTTCCCTGCGGTACCCCTCGATGTGTGCGTTTTTTGTTTGAGTCATAATTTTTTAACATATTGTTTGATTTGTCCAATTTGGTAATTCTAGTAATCTGCTCTCTATTATGTAAATATGCGTGTAGCCAGTTGTATGCCGGGCCTCTAATGCCATACATGTATAATTTGTTTAACAAAATATTGTGATCCACAAAATCAAATGCCTTGCTGAGATCAAGGAACAAGCATGATGTTGGCTTCTTTTCGTTTAGGTTACTCAGTATAGATTTGAATAGTACAAAACTGGCAAGACTCGTGGATTTATTTCGTCTGAAACCAAACTGTTCAGGAGTTAAAACTTTATGCATGTCGAAAAATTCTGATATCCTATTGTACATTAATCTTTCAAAAATTTTAGACACAACTGGTATTAATGCAACTGGTCTGTAATTATTTTTATCTGATTTTGGGCCTTTTTTGTACAGAGGTTTTATTACTGATAATTTAAGTATCTCGGGGAAGTCTCCTTTTTCGAATGAAATATTTATAATGTATGACAGAGGCTTTGCGATGATTGATGCGACAGACTTCAAACAGTCTACTGTGATATTGTCAAATCCTGTAGATTTTTTATTTTTAAGGTTCATTATTATTCTATGCACTTCATTTTCACAAGTAGGCTTAAGAAAAATGGTTTTAGTAACTCCCGATATGTTTTTTATGCTTTGAGAAGTACAAGCAGAATCACTCTGACCTTTGCTATAAATAATAGGTTCACCAATAAAAAAATCGTTGAAAATATTTGCTATGTTTTCGCCATCGTGCACATAATCACCGTTTGTATCTCGAATTCCGTTTATATCATGGTTGTTTGCGTTAGAACCAATTTTCTGATTAATAACGTTCCATAGAGCTTTTGCTTTATTTTCAGAATTTGTAATATATTTTTGGTTACAATGTCTCTGCAGGCTGCATATGCATCGCCGCAATATCTTAGAATATAAGCTGACACTGTTCTTGTTTTCAACCGTTTTATTTAAATAATATTGCTGTCGTAAATACCTTTTTCTTTTACAGCTTTTTTTTATTCCTCTAGTAACCCATTTGGGATTTTTTATTACTCGATAGGGAACTTTTATTTGTATTAAAGGAAAACAAAGACCAAAAAACAACTTTATAATGTCATGAAACTTGTTAAATGCAATTTGAACGTCACTAGTCTCGTACACTTCAGAAAAGGTCAGACTATTAAGACATTCAACGAACTTCCTTTTGTTTTCTGGCCAAAAGGCAAATTTATGTATAACGACATGATTGGTATGAGTACTCAAATTAAATTCGTGTTTATTATATTCTATATCCAAAGATTGCGCGGTGTTGTGATCAGAAAGATGTAGATGGTGTATTCTACCTATAACTTTTTTATTTTTAACATTGCTAAAGATATTGTCTATGCAAGACCCTTGCCGTGTTGGTTCTGTGATATGATACCTAAATCCATAACTAGACATTATATTACACAGCTGAGTTTTTCGTGTGTTTGTTTTTAAAAAAATATTTATTTTTAAATTTTGGTTTTACTTCGGAATGGTGTCAATGTGATACAATAAATGAATTCAGCACCCCCGATTTATACGAAAATGATACCAAACATGGCCTAACAGCTTCACTGACGTAGATATCAAGATAAAATGAAAATCCCTAAATAAACTTTCAAGAGCGGGTATCTCAAAAACTATTCATGATATCGAAAAACTTGACAGGATAAAACTTGTAACTAATTTTATCAGCTTTCGGTTTGTCTTAGTAGTCATGTCGCTAAGACGCAAAGTTTCCAAGATATCAATGAAAAACCGAAAAATTCGACCTTCTTACCCCCCTCTACCCCCCAGCAGCGGGCCTACATCCGGGGAC
Organism: Cydia fagiglandana; assembly: GCF_963556715.1. NCBI lineage: Eukaryota > Metazoa > Arthropoda > Insecta > Lepidoptera > Tortricidae > Cydia > Cydia fagiglandana. The sequence continues at coordinate 845,390 of NC_085951.1, read as the reverse complement.
TTTTGATATGTTCACCTCCTTAGTCCAAACAAAGTTACGGAGTCAAAAATTGTGTTCCTAGCATTTCCCTCTACAACGTTTTTTGAGCATTCATTTCTTGACCTAAATGCAGAATATCTATGTTAAAAAGTGTCTTCCTTCGAGACCGCACGCCAGAAACATTAAAAAAAAGGCACTTAGCATAATATGTCGCCCTTTTTGCATTCAGTATTTCAAATGACTTATTTATTTATTGAAATAGGTACTTACATTTACATATGTCATTTTACAGTAATCGATAAAAACAAAATCTTACAAAATACTCCAGTTATCTATATTGTAAGAAATCCGCAACGCAAGCATCGTCCGGTGGCTAGCTAATCAGCAACATGCTTCATCCCAAACATACCAAATGATTGATGATATTCGCAACAGACTTCGTAATATTTTTTTAATTAATCAGATAACTAGTGTCGATTTAAAATTTATCGCCACTCTGCTAATATCTACCTCACGCAATAGTTTTCGCACGATATCTATAAGATTATAACCGATTTCCGTGACCATAGACATTCACGTACGCGTAACCCATAGATAGTAGGATATATTACAGCATCTGTGGTTGAAAGTGAATGAGATCGAGATCGAGAGTGAACGTAGAATCGTTCGTTCACCTTCACTCCGCAGTTCACTCAGTCAGTGAGTTGTGCGCGCCTGTGACCCTCGTGCGCGGATACAAATACAAAAGTGAGTGTTTTCGTAACTTTATGACCTTTAGCGTTTAGGCTCCATGTTCTAATATGTATGTAATAAATGTAAATTTGTAAATATATAGTTGCCAATTTTAGAAAAGGATTACCTAAGCCTAAATTCGAAAGTTGTGGGAGCTTTTGTATACAATTAGAAAACTGTTTGGAATTGTTTTGGATGATAAATATTTTGTTTCTTTATTTTAGTTTTAATTCATCTTATATCTTTTACAGATACATTAAAACCTATCTTTGATAATTGGTAGACAAATGAAGATTAGTAATTTATTTACTTATATTATATATTTATTTGTCAAAATTTGAGATGATGTATTATAATGTTGATATTTAGTGATATATAAATAATTTCTCATAATATGAATACCAATTCAAAATTCTAATTGGTATATCGATTGGAGTATCTATCTATATAAAGGCAGTTTCAAAATAACACCTGGGGCCAAGATTATAATCGTTCGCAGAGTAACAAAACGCTATATGCCTCTAACGCACTAATATGGAAGAGTGATAGAGACTAATGGTAACATTCCATTTCTAACCGCAGCTGCACTACCGGTACTGAACGCGTCGCTGTCATTGTCAATTTCCATAGTAAAATTGACAGTAATGCAGCTGCGGTTAGAAATGGAATGTTACCCTATTACAGAAGAGAGACAATTGCGTTTCGTTTCGTTTTCAGCAAACGAATGTCATCTTGGCTAACGGCCCGATTCGAACTTTAAGATACGTCAAATATTACGTCCAGATACGATATGCATTAGACGTTTTTGTTTGAAGAAACGTCACTGACGTCTCTAATCCATATTGTTCGAATCAGGCAGTAACTCTCCTGAGCGCATACTTATTAGTGTGATAATTTGATAAATGTGTTGAAATTGTTGTTTCTTTATACCATTAAAGCTTAATTTGATTATTCCAAAGATGAAATACGTAATAAACAGTGTCTTGATTATTTGTATCGATTACCGGTTCTTATTTGTTTAAAACGCATTTACACGGTGTAACATGAGTAAACCGAATAATTTTAACAGCGTATTCCTGATCATATTTAGAGACAAAAATGTCCTATAAACTTTTTTAAAATTCGCCTAGTTTCAGAGATATTATTAATTAAAAAAAAAACAAGAGTTTATTGTTACATAGTGTAAAGGGCCTTTTTGATGGTGATGTTGCTGCTTTGGGTCGTAGTCTAAATATCCTTATTGATAGGTAGATGTCAAAAAGTGACAAGATACACTTTGCAAAAAGTTAGGGTCTACGAATAAAAAAATAAAAATCAATTTTAAGTGACAAGTTTACCAATAACATTTATTTTTTATGTACAAATACATTCAAAAAATTGAAAAAAGAAAACAAAAAAAAATTTTTTTTTGGCGAAATTGACCTAAACTCATATTAAATTTTTTACTTCTTTTGACCTCAGAAATGCGTGGTTAAAATTATTCGGTTTCCTCATGCTACACCATGTATTTCTGTGACTAGCAGCACAAATATTTTGTGTTATTTTGATTATTTTTATCGATTACCGGTTCTTATTTGTTTAAACCGCATTTATTTCTGTGACTAGCACAAATGTTTTCAAAGAAATACGAAATAGTTTTAAATATTAATGACCATCGAATCGAACAAATAACATTCAATCTTATTATGCATTAGTTATTATACTTATTATAAAATACAAATTACAAGCAAATAACAAACACGTATACAATTTGAAAATCTTAAAAAATACTTACAAAAATTGCAAAAATCTTACCTTACTTAAACTAAAAACTAAGAAACACAAAAACTTCGCAAAACCCCGCGTCCCTCTAGATGCAAAGGGGCCCATCACGTTGAACTGCGATGGACAACCTTTTCAAAGTATATCGTCGTAAATTTAAGAGTTAGACTCTTGTCGGTGTAGCTCTCTCCATCAAAGTATATAAGCATAAGTACTATTTATAAGTATGTACATACATTAATCCACGATTAAGAATAAGAACCTTTAGGACCTTTTCAGCCGGCGTATTATGGATAGCTTTATCCATCTTTATCCACGTGATAAAACAACTGTCACTTTTTAACACCATGGGATAGAAATTGTCGGACACCGTTTTATCACGTTGTCACGTAGACAAGATCGACCATCATATCCGCACAGGATAAGTTATCAGTGTCCATATTTAGTTGTTTAATAAATCTGATTATAATACAGGAAGCAAAATGGTATTCTCAAGTGCTAATCGTAGGCAGATTAGGAGATTTGGACATGACCTTTACTTATATTAAAGGTCGCGACCTAGCGGATGTCGAGATGCACGATAGTAGGTGGTTGCCAAATATTCTATTTTCATCGACTAGATCGCTTTAGCTTAGCTTACGAAGCCGCAGATCCTAGGTTTGAATCCTGGCGCAAACACATTTCAGAAAATGATATCTTCTGTGAACAATACAATAAAATTCAGTTATCCAGGTACATTTATACATAATATATTTTATTACAGTGTTCAATATTGAAATATTGTGCTCTGGGAATGTGGCATAAAAAGAGAAAAAAATCCCCTTAACTTTTGTGATGTTTTAAGGAAAGACGCAGAGTTAAGCAATGGCCTAATAAAATTGATATGACCTATTTGTTTGATGAGCACAGTTGTATATTTATTACAAGCTTTTTTAATTCCTCAGTTACTTGTATACATTTCGCAGCTAAAAACAAAATGTGATGATGACGTACTGTAAAATTCGAAATAGGTTAAAATCTAGTCAAGAAAATCGTCGTTTTCTGTCAGTCAAGGAATCGAGCTCAACATGATGCATCTTTCTACACTTACCACTAGTTATATTTCACTTGTGGAGCTAGAAGCATCCACAGGCTACTGTGAATTACTTGGTAGGCCGTACCCTTATTGGTCACAGATATATGAGCAAATGGATCCCGGAATGTTCTAGAGATGGCAGTCGAAGCGTGACGTTGCCCAAGAGCGATAACATCAGTATTGCAACGTTCGAACGTATCCGCATCTTTGTGATGTTTATCGCATTAATCTATAATTTCGTTTTTTGAGGCGTCAGTCAAGTTGTGATATATCGGTTAAGAGGGGGTAAAGCCATCGCGAAACTTACGACGGATTTGGCGATCGCGCGGGTTATAACGTTTTATTTACCTTAATTATTTTTAAAATATAATCTTATTTAAAATGTTCCTTGTCAAATCCTAGCTTGAGCCAAACCTTTTAAGGTTTTGGTAGGAGTCTGTCCTTTCAAATATATTATAGTTACCGTGTGAATTTTTTCATATAGATATTAAATTTACTCTTGATTAAAACGTGAAAAAATTAAATTAGTGCTTATAAAAAGTACAATTTTGCGTTGGCCCCCTCTTAAGGCGCCAGTCAAGTTAAATGATATATCGCTTAAACGTTACACTTGAATGGCGACTCCACTGCAACGGAGTTGCTGATGCAGAGCAACGGTGGAGTTCGGATTGCAAGCCGCAGCAGTATAAAGGTGACATTCGAATGTCAACTGCGGCTGCTTTACTGTTGCAGCGTCGGTGTTCCCGCCGTTATATCAGTCAATATTCTTGATAAAATGAGTGACGAAATGAACGTCATGATCGCGGCAGTAATGCGGCGGCAAACGTCACTCCTGTGTCAAGGAAATTGACAGATACGGCGCTGACATCCGACACCTATAAGAGCGCAAATATGCGGGCGTTTAGAGAAATATAAAGAAATATTTCTGTTACAATTGCAAGTGCATTTATTCGTGTTCGTATGCTACAGTTTTCTTTTCTATGTAACTAATATTCAGCGGTTATTCATCCGTGAAAATATTTCGATTACGCATATAACGCCGGTAATGAAATAAGTGATGTTACACCTACGAGTACTTACAATGTTATTAGCAATTCCTTTATTTACATTAGACTAAAGTTGCTGTTAGAGAATTTATTGTGATGAATGATGATAAATCCTATACGCGGATGCGTAAGCGAGGTCGTCAAATAAAACGAGACAGGCATTCTCTTATTTAATGACGTTACTGTCGAAATTACTAGTACAGTCAGCAGCAGAAGTTGCTAAGCGGGCGAGGTGTTCAAATGATCTTGACGCGACTTTATTCATAAAAAATATGAGCGTGTCAAAGTAATTTTGAACACCTCGCCCGCTTAGCAAGTTCTGTTGCTGAGTGGACATAGTTTAACCTACTTATTTAAATAGGAATGTGTAATTTTGAAGCCATAGAATATAACTATAAGTTAAAAATAGGCCTGTGATACTTATGTTTGATCGGATAGTAGATATAACACTTTAAGCTCTCCCGTTTTGTACACATATTTAATTACACAAACGGGTCTACCGCGATATAATTTCATTGTTAAAGGTAAAAACAATGAAATTATATCGCGGTAGACCCGTTTGCGGATAGTAGATAATATCCTCGTTATAGCGTGAATCTGCCCAGCCTGATTGGATAGTCGTGCTTCGCAAAAGGTCGGGGTCACAGAGTGCGCCCGAAGGCCGAGACACCGCAAATGCCAAATTTACACCATTTGCTCTCAGATTGCTACCCATTTTGAAGTGGAAATAGCCTGAGTGTGGCCTCCGACTAATGGTAACATTCCATTTCTAACCGTAGCTGCACTACCGGTACTGAACGCATCGCTGTCATTGTCAATTTCCATAGTAAAATGAACAGTAGTGCAGCTGTCGTTGGAAATGGACTGTCACCTTTAAGAGGTTCGGATGGCAACAGCAGCTGCATTACTGTTGTGACATCACTGCCGCGGGCGCATTTTCTGTCAATTTGCTTGATAAAATGAAAAAGCACCACTTGCACCATCACACTAACCCGGGGTTAACCGGTTAAACCGTTAACCGTGTCAAATTGTATTGGTAACCATGGTAACTCCAGGTTTAACCGGCTTACCCCGGGTTAGTGAATGGTGCAAGTTAACGCAGTAGTACTTAATACGGCAGCGAACGTCATTTGTTTATTTCATCGTATGGCGTGAATACATTAATGTTACGCTCATTCTATTGTGTTCGTGTCACTTCTTTCCGCCTTCGCTCTATGCGACAACTTTTCCATCTTCACCACTTACTTCAGATAGCAGGCCTCAACAGTGCGTGTCTCTAAAAACTTCCTGCCTCGCGCAGCTAAACTGTGGAATGAACTGTCGCCCGCGGTATCTTCGGACCGAGACGTCCTTCTAACCTTCGGGAAAGAAACGTACTCCTATCTAAAGGCCGGCAGCACACTTGCAACCCGTCTGGTGTTGCAGGTGTCCATGGGTGACGGTAATTGCTTATCAGGCGATTTGTCTACTCGTTTGCCTCCTATATCATGAAGTTTCATCATCATCATCATCATCTCAGCCATAAGACGTCCACTGCTGAACATAGGCCTCCCCCTTATGGGGGGTGAATGCCATAATCGCCACGCTTGGCAGGCGGGTTGGCGATCGCAGTCGAGTACACCGAATTTAAGGGACGCTGCTGCCCGTCCACCGGTGGTCTTGGACGTAGTTTAAGGACATACCCGGGTCCATGAAGTTTATGTTACCCCTTTACCCTACCCCTTACCCGTTTACCCCTTTACCCTTGTTTACCCCTGTGTCTGGAATATAAAACCGGACAAGTGCCAGTCGGACTCGCCCAACGAGGATTCCGTACATTTTATTAGTATTGTTGTTAAAGCGGCAACAGAAATACATCATCTGTGAAAATTTCAACTGACTAGCTATGACGGTTACTGAGATACACACGCGTATTCGGGGAACGAGATAATCACAAGATCTAGAGACGATATAGAGATCAACTAGATTTACATTAGATATCGACTAGATGTGACTTGGATATCTAAGTAAGTCATAACTTGTCGAAATCGTTCAAGAGGACCTCCAGAATCGCGGAAACGTCAAATTTTACATATCTATCTTACAAATATCTTTAAATTATCCATATCGTAACTTGTTGAAGTCTAGTAGAAATCTAGTTCATTTTCCGAATCGAGCCGACAGCCTGGTGATAACAGACAGACGGACAGTGGAGTCTTAGTAATAGGGTCCCGTTTTTGCCATTTGGCTACGGAACCCTAACAAGGTTTGTTGTATCTATTATCCCGAGGATGACAGCCTACATGCTAGTGTTTGGAGGGCATGTCGTGTGTCATGTTTTGGTGATAGTGGGCTCGCCCACTTTGCCGTGATTGTGATTAATAGATTATGCTGGAGCCCTATTCGACAAGCGACGTTTGACGTATCGTGTTGATCTCCCGTTGATGTGGGAAAAATCATAAGTTCTCGAATACGTACAATGTCAAAATTTGACATTAACAATCCACAGTTAGGGTGACAAGCAAACGAAACCGAACCACCCTTAGTTTAGAGTTGAGTTTTGGTTGTACCAAATGATATTATCCAGCGTTGATGGAATCAACACTCAGTATGCGATAAAATCAACTGTTGATTTGACGTGGATGCGAAATCTGACAGTTGTACGTGTCGAATTTGGCCCCTGGTTCACGCCCCCTAGCCGAGTTGAATGGTATTCTGTTACAAGCATATCAGGCTGAGTTGAATGATAATGTATTCACTTTTGTTTTTAAGACAGAAAATTGATGCATGCATAAAAACTTTTTTTTTTCAACGAAAATAGAGTTACAAAGAAAATAGCATATAAATGAGTAGGTAAAAAAGTAGAATTTAATAAAAGTAGGTATATGTAGTCGCACCAATACAAATCTGCAGCGAATTTGATAGCCCACGCAGTGTAAGTGTTATTTATACGTCATAATTTCATAGAAGTTTGACGTTTAAAATGACACTTGCACTGCGTGGGCTATCAAAATCGCTGCAGACTTAACGGTCTAACTTTAGGTGCAAACTGTGTGCGTTGCAGCAGAGCAGGACAAAAGGGTGACGGCTCGGTGATACGCTTTACTCTTTCGAGCAAAGCACTGATTTTCTGCCGGAACCCAGGTCAACAACTTGTTTGCAGGGAGGCCAATTATCGCTACAGCTAACTGTAGGTACATAGGTACTTACAAAACAAGTATTCCTTGCTACACGTATCTCTTCCTAGTCAGTCAAAAAGTAGCCAGAAACACCTCGCGTGATTTGTGCACAACCATACAAGTGCGATACAAGTGCGAGAAGTAGGTTTTTAGGAACGAGTGGCGATAAATTGAAACACGACCGAAGGGGGCGTTTTAAATCGATACGAGTATTGTACAACGTTTTACAGTACATATGACCTTTTAAATTTTCAACATAGGCACGTATTGTGCTAATTACCGCACTAGGGCGATAAAGTAGCACCATATGTACTGTAAAAATAATTCCACCGTTAGGTTAGTTACGTAATTAAACTTAAACAATGGAGGGAAATAAAACTAAATAGAAACTTGACATGATTATTATAAATGTAGCAATACTAGAGGTATAGTCAGCCAAGAAAGTGGTCTACCTATCATCTGATTGATAGAGTCGAAAAGTGGTAAACCACTTTCTTGGCTGACCGTACCTACAGTAGGTAACTATCGATTAAAAAAAATTGTGCAACCGATTCGAAACTAGAAAATATTGACCTGTTAATTTTTAGGCATAGGCAACCTTCGGCACGTAAGCTGTCACGAAAAGTGTAACCACTTGTTACATTTTAATGTTTTTACAATGAATTAACAGTAGCACTTATTGCTAATAAGCACTACCGTCGAGTTTATTGTTTCATGTAATATGTGCAACCTATTCGAAACTAGAAAATACAACGTTTCATTCGGCATCGGCAACCTTCGGCACGTAAGCTGTCACGAAAGGTGTTACAACTTGTTACATTTTCATGTTTTTACATGAACTTATTGCTATAAGCACTACCTACTGTCGAGTTTATTGTTTCATGTAATATGTGCAACCTATTCGAAACTAGAAAATTCACTTGTTAATTCGGCAACCTTCGGGCCGCATTACCGACGCATTGTCGCGAAAAGTGAGTGTTACACTTCGCGGGTCAAGGATGCGTGTGCGCAGGTGAACGAACGGTTTCGTGTTTAACATGAGAGGAAAGTGGGATTCCGTTGTGGTTCCGTTCTGGATTGTTTCCTCTCTCAAAAAAATCCTTAATGTTTAAGATATTATAGAATGGTAAAGAGAATTTTTTTTTGCTAAAAATCGACCCCTTGTATATTTTGACATTAAAATGATGTCATTTTGTTATTACCCGTGTCGCTCGCGCCAATTAACGTACGGTACCAACTTATAGGTAAGTACGAGTGAAATGCACGCGCGAATTGTCATTTAGATATCGATATGTACGAGTATGTACAGTGGCGTTCAAAAGTGCATAGATAGATGTCGACCGTAATGCCTTAATATTACGGTTGAAATATCTCCATGCACTTTTGAACGCTAATGTACATACCTACGCCCAAGGACAAAAGTATGGAAACAACGTTGTTTTCTTTAATGTCTCATGTATCTATCTTTGTTGTATATTTGTATCCTAAAATTTGCATTGGGCAACCCCAAAATATTAAAAATTCCCGCTACATATCAAAATATCCTAAAATATTATCGAAAAGATAAAAAAAGTTAGGACAAAGATGATAGTTGAGGACAGTCTTTTCAAAAGGGCTTATTTTTCTAATATACACCATACAAAAATCCTCCTCTCTATCATTGCCAGCATTTGAGTACTTAATTAACTATTCAAATGTTCTATTATTAATTTTACCATATTGTTTTCAAATTGTCAATGAATAATATAAAATCAAACTTTTCTATCAAAGTATAAGCTAGTTCCCATACTTTTGGCCTCGGGGGTACCTACGTTCGAATTAACCTCCAGGGCCCGTCACCTTATTAGGGTTTTTTCTTCTCCATTTCGCACGGTCTTCAGCATTCTCTTTAGTAAGACTATTGATGCGGCTGGGGGCCAATTACAAGGTCCAATCGGTGGGGCATAATCGAAGGTTACACTGGAAATATAAATTTTGTTATCTGTCATTCTATCATCTTTATACCGAGTGTGGCCTGTAATATGAGCAAAATAATTAACTGTAGCTGTACTCCTCATACTGACCAACATATGTTCAGCTACTTTTAAAAATAACTTGTGGTTTGATTTTTAATACACTTTAAAGTTTATTCTAAGGCGCAATGTATTGCGAATTTTGTTATTTTTAAGGCGTGACAAGCAAAGTCAATCACAATGATACGGCGTGGGGATGGCGCCCGTTGAAGTTAATATTTATTTTGTATGAAAAATATATTTATTTTGTATGAAAAATAGGGAGTCTAAATTTTTCATAATTTTTAAAAGTTGTTGAACAAAAGTGTCACCGTTTGAGGAGTACAATCTATGTTTTAATTATTTGCTCATGTTACAGGCCACACCCGGTATAAGCGGATAATAATTGGCTCTCAAGCATTTGTTATATACGTTCCGTGCTAGTTTTGATAAAGATACAAGTATCATTCAGACATTAATTGGCCTTGATAATTCAAGCTCATGTCACTGTCTTGTGTAGAAATGAACTGGATCTACAAAATAACCAAAACGACATTGTACAAGGTCGATCGGCCTGGCGCCATTGCGAGAGGTTTGTGCGGGTTTTATTATTTAAATAAATATTAATACCCAATTTAGTGATCCGTGTCTATAGTTCGTTTTTTTTAGCATTAGAAAGAACTCCACAGAAGCACGCGTGCAGTTTATATCAGGCTCTTTAATTGTTGATAATTATTGAATTATCTAATGTAGCATGGTCAATACATATAATTTACTTCAAATTGTTACCGCTAAAAGTGCCGGATTTGGAACCACAAGCTTACTTCTGCCAAGTTCTTTCTAATGCTAAAAAACACGGACTATAGCTTTGGTTAAGGAAAGATTTTGGGAACTAAGCTTCGAAGGCACGTAATGCAACAGGCACAATAAATAATGGCTATGAATTTCGACCCTAACTCAAAAGGTACCTCTTCTTAAATTTCGGAAATTTATAATCATCATTAACTAGCAGGGCATGACCATGGAATTATTTATTTCACAAAAACACATTAGGTACATTGATCAAACTAATACATTTAAAATTTAAATACATTTAAAGTCATGCTAAAACAAAATAAACAAAATATAAAATACTGCCCCCACAACACCCCCTCCGGCGTGGTCGCCATAATGATGAAGGTTTAAATTATAAACCAAATGGTTTACTTTTTTCTCAGAATCTGTTGGATAAAATTACTTGTCTGCTTAAAATAAGTAGTCCAAAGCTGATGAGATTGAATTATATTTAGGCATATGGCAGAGCGTGCCACTAATATCGGATTATTAGGGTAAAATTGTTTTGGTGTCACCGCACCAGGAAGTTTATGGGATCCATGCTTAACCCATAAGCGTCCATTGTTCCCACTTGGATACCTGGGTTACAGCGTTTGATTCGGTTTTCTACTGCAACTCTACTTAACAGGAGTAGAAAATTGGTGGGTTCCCAAAACGCACGTGGGTTGCGAACGTCCCTTAATTTTTCTTATTTTTTTTCTAATTGTACCTAAATTAGAATTCACTGTAACAAAAGCCGTAATTTACAAGGTAAATAATAAGATTCTTGTTCACTAAACCGGTAGAGATCACGCATCATTTAAACGCGCAGAAGATGAGGTCATTTTGCATCTCGAATAACATCGACATTCTCATTATGCGAGGATTTACTGGCTGATAATACGCTAAGCATAAACTTAATGGTTATATTCAATAAAATTTTATTAGCCTAGTGTTTTATATTCATTATCATTATATCTGCCTTTTATTGTCCACTGCTGAGTATAATTATGTTGTAGGGTATCTAGGTCTCTCTTCGAGCACGCCACTTGTCTCGGTCCTGAGCTAATCTCATCCTTTGTTTTACATTACAAGCAATATTCAGTCTTCGAACCTGTCTTTTGATCCGTGATGGTTAAAGACAACGTAATAGTCCAATTATTATTATTATTATTCACTAAGTACTAAAATACCCGACCCGGACCCGGGTATGTCCTTAAACTACGTCCAAGACCACCGGTGGACGGGCAGCAGTGTCCCTTAAATTCAGTGTACTCGACTGCGATCGCCAACCCGCCTGCCAAGCGTGGCGATTATGGCATTCACCCCCCATAAGGGGGAGGCCTATGTTCAGCAGCACGTGGACGTCTTATGGCTGAGATGATGATGATGATGATTAAAATAAATCCTCCTCCTCAGTCGTTCACTCTTGACAGAGTGGTCGTGGTTGTATGATGAGACTTATCTATCGCGGATAAAATAAATACAAAAGTGTAATTTTGAGTGAGATGATTTTTGAAAGAATTATAATATGTAGAGATAATAAATATAAGTTAATAGAAGCAACGAAGTGCACGCATATCAATAATAGAAGATAAGATTTTTGAAGTTTTAATAGACCTTATTAAATCATTTATTTACATACATTAAATATACAGTGGTACAACTAAACGAAATTAATAACTAGCTTAAATCTAAAATAGGCCCCTGAGGCATTGTACCAAGGATGCTGGCGGCATTTCCCCGCTGTATCGCAATACTGATACGTTGTGCGAGGTAGCCGCCAGCTCTATAGACCTTAAGTGAGTACAAAATGCAATTAGCACATTTAAAAAAATGCACATGGTTATAATAATATTAAATAACATAAATTTAAATACTAAAAGACATAAACAGGAATATAAAACTAAGACTAACTACAATTAAAATAACTAAAACTAAAAATGATGATGAATTCTAATGATTATAAATGTACAGAGATGTATAGTTGTATAAAAGCGGTGATGTCGTGCAGTGAATCTGCATGGTCGGTGTTTAGATGACGCAACTCGCGCAACCACGCAAAAGGGCGTTAGCCTTTTAGGTTCAACTTGATAAACAACGACGCATCCTTTTCAAAATTGGATAATGGCCAAATGCTTAATAAAAGACGAAGTGCTGCTCCGTAAATTATAAACTGAAATAGATGACTGGGCACTGAAGGCTTTTTATTTAATATATGATAACCTCTTGAAGTAACTCTGTCTGTCTGTCTGCAACCACAGAACCAATTGAAATGAAATTTGGCAAGGAGATAGTTGACCGAGCGTTAGCAAAGGTCACCGTTTCAGCTTGGGCAAAAATATTTGGTATGTCCGGATGTTCTCTACAGGACGCAATTCTCGACAAATTCTCGTGATGATCCAGTTTTTAGAAATTTTTCAAAATGGCGGAGTTTCACCATGCTTAACCCTCTAGTTCATACAAAGCCATATACGAGTATGGCAGGTATAACATTGAACTCTATTGACAACTGTTAAAGTTCAAAATTAAAGAAATAATTTTCATGGCATGCCATTGAGCGCTGAGGATAAAATATTAATCTTCTTTTTATACAAAATGACCTTTAAAATTCTCGAAATATCCAAACGCAGGTATTTGGTGGCAATGACTCTGAACCTGTTCTAAACCGATCCAATTGGCATTTCCATTTAATATTCTTCGAAACAACCAAATGGATACGTTAAATACCTAAGGCTATTTAGGCAGAAGAGACTTTTAGACATGTTTTACTGGATTGAAACCAGTTTTTTAGTCTGATTAACTCTTAATATAATCAAATTCGATCATGATATTCATAACTTGATTAAGTTTCAAAATTCTCTGTCTTTAGATTATATTCTCTGGGCTAGGAGTTAGCTCTATGTATAGTAGACAAACTCATCCACCTACTAGCTACCCATATAGCCTCCATCAATAATCTATCTGGTCAATGTCCTATAGCTCGTTCTCGATCATCTATTACAGGGGTCTCTAAACTCTTTTACCTGAGGACCATATTGCCCCTCAGAATCTTTCGTGCGGGCCACCTTCGTTTATTGCGCCAGGGTTGGGTCTCTGGTTGCTGCTGTTAGGAACAGTTCCACTCTCAATGAATGCTGAACCCCTGGAGCCTGGCTCCCGCGGGCCGGACAGTGGGCTCTCGCTTTGGGTGTCGGCGGGCCGGTGATTGGAGACCTCTGATCTATTATAATCAGGCTCATCTGAAGGGTCTAACTTAAGTAAACGCGGTATATCCGTACCGATGTGACTTTCAAACTATCAAGAAAAGAGCGTTCTCCATCTTAAAAGCCGGCAACTCACTTGCTTCCGCTCTAGCGTTGCAGGTGTCCATGGCCGACGGTAATTGCTTACCATCAGCAGATTCGTCTACTCGTTTGCCTCATATATCATAAAAGTAGTCGCATAAGGAACTGTCCCAGACTGAGGGATTCAAGTAAGGTGCAAATGGTACAATATAAAGGACTATAATTCTTCGTCTAGGGTCTCTAAGGTCTTACTACACGTAGGTTGTAGGTTTAAGGATGACTCACGCTAGACCGGGTCGGGCCCGGGCCGAAGCGTCCTACATGACCTTTTCTATCACGGCTGATCGGTAATCACGTGGTGCTTTCCATAGAATCGAGGCGCCGGAAGCTCCGGTCCGGCTCGGCCCCGTATTTCGCGTGGTAGGTATTCTACTCACTAGGGGAGAGCGGGGTTAAACGTGCCGATTTTCATAAAATACAAATTTGATCTATGAAAACAGTGTGAATAAGGTATGTGGGTTGCGCTATATTAAATAATGATTATTTGCGTTTCTGAGTAGCGATATTATTTTGTGCATCGTTAAACAGTTTTTTTACCAGAATTTTTTTATGAGATAGGTCGGAACGGAACAACTAACCCCGCTATGGGGCGGGTTGTTCCGTTGCTAAAATTTATAACTTATCCGTCAAATATTTAAATCACAGTTCACACACGCTAAAAGAGTATTTTGCAGTCCGTCGAAATATATGATAATTTGTTGTGTACTATCAACAGATAGTAAAAAAAATTCAAAGCAAAAATGTTATTATCCGTGGGGTTCGTTGTGACCTCGTTTTTGATTTATTTTCCATAACTACTATTCTACTATAATGAAAGCAACGAAATGGCTCCTGCAACCGCATAGTGGTCTGACTTTTCGCGACAAACATCATACGAATCGCTCCATGGTTTACTTGCGTTTCTATTCCCATCGGATCAACTTACCTCCGGCACGTTTAACCCCGCTCTCCCCTACTGGAATAAGTAGTAAACGGTCTTTTAAGCTAGAGATTTTCCTTTACGATTTTACATTTATTCAAGTAGTACAATCAACTGTGTGATCTAACCACGTAATAGATCACGCGATAATTCATTATGAGTAGCCATGGTTTGTTAGCTCGTATGTAATAACAGCGACTCTCTTAATCGACCATCGGTGGACCTTATTCTCTTTACAATAAGGTTTAAGAATTGTCAGTAATAGCGTGTAGATAGGATCAGGTAACGTTTGACATACTTGGCAATACTTGGCAGGCTTTACTTGTGAGGCAATGGATAAGCAAATTGTGTTCCCACTTGAGGATAATATCTAATTGATGTTTAAATGAACCATAAGTAGCGTACGTAGGTAAATGTTTGCGGATTATACTTACGAGCTTACAAACATACTTGAGTAGTTGGTATTTTTTTACATAATGATATATTAAATATTAACTTGATATTAATTAACATAACGAAACAATGTAACCTGTTCTCCACCCCGGTTGTTATTATTGACAGTATGATAGTACCTAAATGTCCCTTTTTGAAAGCAGTTGATAGAAAAATATGCTAAGTATATCCTAATAAGATCATTTACTATCGTACGCTCATCTAGCTCGTGGATTTCCGTAGTCTTCAATACTAATTTGATAACTCCATCGGTCATCCTTGCACCTACCCTTACGAGGATGTGAAAGATTCCCTCTTCTTTGTTGTATCCTCATGAATAAGCGGTGTGAAGACTGTGGGCACTGATCTTCACCAATGCTCTCCAAGCCGCTCTATCTTGGGCGCGGTGTATACTACGAGTAGGTAGCTTGTCTTGTAGTGCGGTTTAGGTTTTTAACGTTATTCTGTCTGGCCAACGCGTGGAAACTAAGCAGCTTAGCTGTGGAATGAACTGTCGTCCATGGTATTTCCGGAATGATACAACCTTTAATAAATTAATAAATATTATAGGACTTTTTTTACACAAATTGACTAAGCCCCACGGTAAGCTCAAGAAAGCTTGTGTTGTGGGTACTCAGACAATGATATATATAAGATATAAATACTTAAATACATAGAAAACAACCATGACTCAGGAACAAATTTAATATCTGTATCATCATACAAATAAATGCCCTTACCAGGATTCGAACCCGGGACCATCGGCTTCATAGGCAGTGTCACTACCCTCTAGGCCAGACCGGTCGTCAAAACGTCGTCAAAACCTTTAAACCTTCAAAAGAGCGTACTCTCTCCTTACATACAGGCAACGCACTTTAACCACCCTAGTTTTGTAGGTCTATGGAGAATAGTATATAATTGCTTATATCAGGCGATTTCTCTACTCAATTACCTCCTAAATATATCATATTAAAAAACTGATTATCGATCATGTCAATTTCAGATGCTGTACCCTCTGCTCTTCCTCGCAACCCTAGCGCTGTGCAGCGCCGATGTGTCACACTTGCAGCATGAGCATGAACATGAGCCGAGCACCGAACCCCCGCCACCCAGGCCGTATGCCTTCGCGTACACTGCTGGCAGGTTCCCAGGACATACAGACAGGCATCATGCTGAAGTTAGTGATGGCAGTGGAGTTGTTAGAGGTGAGAATAAGCTGTCTGTTATGAGGATTATATCTTTTGCTCCTGGAGTTTAGCGGTGAAGTCTCACACCAGCAGCAGGGGACAAGAAAAAGTTGATTTACCTTGTAACCTTTGTTGTAGCTTTCTACCTTTCCCACCTTTGCCATTTTCATCGGTATATCTGTGGTATTTGAAGCTACATAAACTTTACTAATAACAGTTACTAGATATACCTTAACTATCCTATTGTAAGTACAAAGTTTCAGAGCAATCTAGCTGGTCGTTTTAACACATTCGGTGCGGCAGCGCAAAACCTAAACTTACTGCCAGTGCGTTACGAGTCATATACTTCCCGTATTGAGAAAGCCAAATTTGCGGCTCGACCTACATTTTCCCGTACCATGTCCTGACTTTAAAGGTCCCTACAGACCTGGAATGTTATCGATTTGAACTAAAAGTCATTCTGATCAATAGACTTATCCTATATCCTTGTGTAACTATATACAGCTGCCGTCGCCCGCGGATCTGCATAAAATTTGAGATTTGGAACCGATCTTGCTGGGGGCTCTTAAAATACCCAAGTTTTTGTGTTTTCTATACCTCTAAATACTAATGCCCAATAGTAATCATATTTCCTCCACATTCCAGGAACCTTCTCCTACGTAGACCCCCGTAACAAAATCCGCAAGGTAGATTACGTGGCCGACAAGGAAGGTTTCCATCCCATCCTGAACGACGCTCCACCAGATCTGCCTGCGGACTCAGCCTCCGTGGCCCAAGCCAAGGACCGCCACTACCAGCTGTATGCGAAGATCGCTGAGGAGCATGCCACATACCCTCACCCTGCTGGTAAGTGTCGAGTTGCCAGCCGATCCGTAAGTGACGCACGTTCGGAGCTGGCTACAGAGTCAGCCTCCGTGACCAAGGTCAAGAAGGACTGCCACTACCAGTTGTATGCGAAGATCGCTGAGGAGCATGCCACATACCCTCATCCTGCTGGTAAGTGTCGAGTTGCCACCCGATCCGTAAGTGACGCGCGTTCGGTGCTGCCTACAGAGTCAGCCTCCGTGACCAAGGTCAAGAAGGACTGCCACTACCAGTTGTATGCGAAGATCGCTGAGGAGCATGCCACATACCCTCATCCTGCTGGTAAGTGTCGAGTTGCCACCCGATCCGTAAGTGACGCGCGTTCGGAGCTGCCTACAGAGTCAGCCTCCGTGACCAAGGTCAAGAAGGACTGCCACTACCAGTTGTATGCGAAGATCGCTGAGGAGCATGCCACATACCCTCATCCTGCTGGTAAGTGTCGAGTTGCCACCCGATCCGTAAGTGACGCGCGTTCGGAGCTGCCTACAGAGTCAGCCTCCGTGACCAAGGTCAAGAAGGACTGCCACTACCAGTTGTATGCGAAGATCGCTGAGGAGCATGCCACATACCCTCATCCTGCTGGTAAGTGTCGAGTTGCCACCCGATCCGTAAGTGACGCGCGTTCGGAGCTGGCTACAGAGTCAGCCTCCGTGACCAAGGTCAAGAAGGACCGCCACTACCAGTTGTATGCGAAGATCGTTGAGAAGCATGCCACATACCCTCACCCCGCTGGTAAGTGTTGAGGTATCTCCCAATCCTTATTGACGCGTCACTGGCGCTGCCTGCGGACTCCGCCTCCATGGTCCAGGTCAAGGACCGTCACTACCAGCTGTATGCGAAGATCGCTGAGAAGCATGCCACATACCCTCATCCTGCTTGTAAGTGTGGAAGCTCATTCACTATTCAGACCTGGCTAATGCTTTGCTTCTGACTATAAACGTTACTCACGCAAGGCCTATTATTATTTTGAGTTTCGAATCAGAATCTGGTTCAATTCAACCCTATCATCATATATTTAAAATTTAGACTCTAGCACTATTCGCTTAGCACCTTTGCATACAAACCTCTATGCAGAGGGGTCGCTTTTCTCTGCAGCTGACTACCCTACGTTGTTCTTGTTCTCCCCGTCCCAGTTATCAGGGGATATCTGGGGGTAATAGGGATTACACTAGTGGCTCTGTGAGCTGTAGACCTCGCGAGCTGAGCTTAAAACTGAGTAAATGTATGGCTTCGTTGTTTAGAAGAATTTAGAGAATCTAATTTGACAATTAAAACCTTAACTATCGAACCTGCTTACAAAATTCGGGAATTGGTTTAAAAATGCGACCAGTAGAGTAGAACAGATGGACATACGAAACAATTTTTGGCTAACAGGCCAATTCAAACGTACACTGATATCAGAATGACGTCTAACTGATGTCATTTAGTTATCGTGCATTTCGCTGGTTCTTGTCCGTACATGTATTGGCGCAAGCGAGACGCACGATGACTACTAAATAACATGATAAAAATATCATTCCGATGTCAGTGTACGGTCGGTGCCCCAACTTAAGTATCCACGTCGCCATACTAATTGTATAGAAAAGTGGATAGAGTTAGACCAAGAAAAGTCTGCAGAGATTTTGACAGCACACGCAGTGCCAATGTAATGAAACATATCAATGTACGAAATGACATTGATATGTTACAGATTTCAATTGTTTGGTTGAGTTAAATGTAATGCCCGTGTTACAACAACGCTATATGCTACATTTAATTACTTTTTAAACAAAAAAAAAAAACAAAAAAGAAAACAAAAAAAAATTTTTTTTTGAAAATTAACTATGCCATTTAGTTCTTATAAACGTACTTAACTATACCCCGAAGTTAACGGAATTCAATAAAAACACGGTGTATAGTAAATTAAAGAAAAACAATACGAAATTTATGTGTAAAAAAATACAAAAAGTTATAATATCCCAGCATACAATTACTGGGGATCGAACCCAGACCCTCTGTGCAAACAGAAAAAGCGAACGTTTACAAACTGAGCCAAATAGTTCTTAAATGGGTTGACGAAATTTAGCTACTCCTTCTCAAATTAAAATTAGTTAAAATTAAATATCTAAATACCGCCTAAACCAGCGATAATTTTTTTCTGCATTTTTTGCTATTAACTCTGTAAACATGTTTCAAAAAGAAAATAGGCTTATGATATCGATACGACTATTTGTTTAGGCGCCAGGTATCACGACTCCGCCATTTTTAAAAAATTCCAAAAACCGGATTGACAAAAAAATTTTATTTAGTCATAAAATTCGGTCACAAAATTTCACGAGAATCGGTTAAGAATTGCGACCTGTAGAGGAGAACATCCGGACATACGAAAGCAAAATGCCCGAGTCAAAACGTAGACCTTCGCTTCGCTTCGGTCAATAATACAGTATGTGTCTGACCATGGGGCTTTAATTCCAGGGCTTTATTTTACTCGCTAAACTGAGCTACTTTTACTATGGGACCAACCCGAAAATCAGGGAAAAAATTTTGGCTTTTCCATAGAAAACGTCGACTTCTGATCAGCCAAAATGTATGGAAAAGTAAAAAAATTTTTCGGGATTTCGGGGTTGGTGCCATAATAAAAGTAGCTCAGTTTAGCGAGTACAATCGAGCCCTGGATTTAAAGCCCGATGGTCACTAATGGTCAGTAAACCCTGTATATTATGTAGTTTGAACTATTCACCAAATTGTACTTCCGACTCCCAACCACTTAACTTTTTATGTCTATCTTCCAGTAGCCGAAGCAGCGTCCCCCCGCCAATCAGCAGCCGTGGTCGCCGCCACGCTGAAGCACGCCGAACTGTTCCGTGTGATAGCCGAGCAGCACGCGAGGATCGCCGCCGAACGGGAAGCGCTTCAGAAAGAGGAGGAGCTACAAGAGCTAGGACATTAGAGAAGGATAGCTATATTAAGAGTTTTAAGTAACTAATCTCAGCCGATCGATCACAGGACCTCTTCCAAGGAACAACATACGCTACACTTATCCAACGGTTCCTCAATATTGTTCCCAAACCGCCTGACTTTTCTGGCTAAGACCTACGGCCCAATTTGAACTTTAAGATACGTCAATTATTCTATAAATTGTCAGTACAGATGTCAATCACAATGAAATAAATTACGATGATCAACTCTGGCCAACGTGGGACTCGATTCGGCACATCCTTGGCTTGCCGGTCCAATGCGTTACCAGCTATATATGACCATCCGTCAATCAACGCGAATTTAGTCATTGCAACTGTGTCAACGTCACTAGCGACATCTGCATTCTAAGGTTCACAACCTTGACCACCTCTCACATCACTATGGAAATTGACAATGACAGCGACGCGTTCAGTACCAGTAGTGCAGCTGCGGTTAGAAATGGAATGTTACTATTACACGATATAGATTAGATATGTCAGTGTCAAAAGTGAAGTTTTTGTTTGAATTTGACATATCTAATCCATTTCGTATCTAGCCGTAATATTTGTCGTATGTTATTGTTCGAATTGGGCCGCTACAGTTCGCGGTCGATCCTAAAGATTCTCAGAAACCTTTGACCCGAGGATATAATATAATCAGCCGATAACTATGGTCGTTAGGATATCTTTACAAAAGCATCTGGAGCCGTAGCAAAGATGACAATCATTTATCGACAAACGCCAAACGAAAAGTCAGAATGATAACGAATGGAAACGAAACGTGAAGTGATCATTTTCCATACATTTCAGTTTCGTTTAGCGTTTTCTATTAATGATTGTTCGACATGACAGGTGCGAAAAGTGACGTTATCTATCGCCGTTATCTACTTTTCGACTGGCGTTATCGATTGTCACTTCTGCTACTCTTATTGACTCTCCTAAGATATAGACATACGTGTAATTACAATTACAATCTTGTGGTAGGGGTGCCCAAGGGGGGATTTTTAAATCGTACATTAAGAACATGCGTACAGTCAGCCAAGAAAGTGGTAGACACTTGCTGGGTTGACCGTACATATAATTGTCAGATTAAGTATTAGCACAAGTATAACATCCACGTGGACTAAACTAACCAAATCCGCAATTTACCGATTTCTTTAGTGCCCACCAACCATCGGACCAACTTATACGGCTAAAAACAACAAAAAAGGCCGTACAACAACCTCATGACCACGACTGCTCTGAGAAGAGTATCCGACTAAGAAGAAGACTCCACGGGTAGGGAAATATCAGGACCCCTATTCGACAAGCGACGTTTGACGTATCGTGTTGATCTCCCGTTGATGTGGGAAAAATCATAAGTTCTCGAATACGTACAATGTCAAAATTTGACATTAAAAATCCACAGTTAGGGTGACAAGCAAACCAAACCGAACCACCCTTAGTTTAGAGTGGAGTTTTGGTTGTACCAAATGATATTATCCACCGTTGATGGAATCATAAGATAACTCAGTATGCGATAAAATCAACTGTTGATTTGACGTGGATGCGAAATCTGACAGCTGTACGTGTCAAATTTGGCCCCAGATTTCAATCTAACTCACTCGTGTAACTCCAAAAATCCCCTCTTGGTCTCTCCTAACATTGGTTCTTTATTAAAGTGGCCTCCCCCAATTTATGGTTAAAATACTTTTACAGTGAAATACTCTTAAAATTGCCAAATCAATATATTTAGATTATTGTTAGAAGACTAGTTTATTTTTGTAACTTTTGCAAGTTCTTATCTCGATAAGCTTTGTTTTACTTGCGTTATAAGAAAAATCTGTATTATTGAAAGAAGTCAAAACTTCTTCGCTTTGATATAAGACAATTAACTACACCTACCTATTTAAATACTCGAGGAGATACGAACTTGCCAGAAAATTATTATTATGAGATTAAGTATCGGATATTTTTCTATTTTTATACGACATTGCCATATGAAATGTGAATATGTAAAGGTATGTAAATAAAAGCGATAGTGATGATGCTACTCATTTTATTTGAAGCATAGTCGAGGAGATGCTGCGCCAGATGGTTAACCCGAACTGTCTAAAAAAAGGAGAAAAAAATGTGAGTTGAAAAATAAGCATGTACAAAAAGATTTTTTAAAGTATACTATGCAGGTGAAATTTTTTCACCAGCTATACTTACTCTGCGTAGTGAATTGATAGGTTATACATACATAGGGATACATACTGAACAATTTTTATAATAGGACGAGTGCAGAAATCGAGAAAATATTTCATCCTGTATATAAACTATAAACTGAAATTTGTTCCTAAGATGTACAAAAAGCTACCTGCAATCAGAGGCTAATAAATAAAGAAGAGTACTCGTAAAGTCAACGGTAAAAATATGGGTGTACAAATCATTTCAAAAGTATGTCCCATAACTCTTATGTCAGTGAATTAAGAACTATGGGACATATTTTTGAGTAAGTTGTCTACACCCATATTTTTACCGTTGACTGTACCAGCCCCCATACATCGCGAATCATCAAAGTTGTAGGTGACATCCATCCGCCAGCGCCATCTATTGCCTTTGAGGGCTCCTCAACACGATGGGCCAACGCTGGCCACTCTAAGGGACGCATTTATGCGCATTTACATTGCTATCTCATTCTACCGCATGGCTGCGTCCCTTGGAGCGGCCGGCGTTGGCCCATCGTGTTCAGGATCCATGACGGTTGCCCAATGGCCCAATTTTTGGCCATCGGCCTACCTGAGCTTACTTGCGCCTTTATCCTCATATACTAGTGGACGATGGGGGTTCTAGGATACTTAGAATACTTACTAGAGGGAGGTGGTGGTGGGGGGCCGCCATGTCCACCGCCGCCGCCGCAACCAGCCTTCTCCTTGTTGTGCGACAACGCCGCATTGCCGGCGATGCCCATGCCGCTCTGTAAAACAAATATTATTATAAAGGGGCCCACTGATTAACAGTTAGAGCAAAATTTTGACAGTTCCGAACAACTGACAGGCCGATACCGTCCGGCGAACTGTTAATCAGTGGGCCCCTTAACACTTCTTAGTACAGTCAACGTCATGCGGACCCCAGGCTCTGTGAGCCGTGACAAAATGCCGGGATAACGCGAGGCAAGGCTCGGAACCGGTTTTTTCTTCATACAAAAAATACCGGTATTATTTTGTTCTTTTTCGTTCTTTAGTTTATTATTTCATGTTTGATGGGACAATCTAATAATACTAAATTGTTACCTAAATACATGATTCAGTCCTACGTAAAAAGCATAAAATAATTAAAAATATTGGCCTATTTCGGGTTTTTCAAAAAAACCGGTTCCGAGCCTTGACGCGAGGAAGAAGGAGGAGTACAATATCGACGTTAGAAATATAATATATTCACACTTTTTTGTCTTTTGTTATGGCGAAAATTTTAAAGATATATTTGTCGTCCACTGTACATAGATATTTACTTAAAGTTATAGTGTGACATGACATGAAGATGTCACTTGAATTTACCTAACACCTATGTAATTTTTCAATTTCCATTCAAATTAAAATGTTTAAAATGTTCTGCCTTAAAATTTTAGCCGGATTTCGTTCGTCATGTTCAATTAATATTATTCATATCATCGCTTACCGTAATTGAATAAAACATGTAGTAGAGCGAAATAGCTCAAAATTATGTTAGAGGCACTATTTTTTTTATCTCACAGAAGCTACATAAAAAGACTATTTTATGTTTTTTCTTTAACGAACAGAATCCACTGAACAACAAGCGAAACCAACAACAAGAATGTTGATTTTATGGTTCGATTTTAACCGTTGACAGCTTTTCAGCTGTTTCAATTAAAAATTGAATTCAGTAATACACTGCTAATCAGAAAACTTAACGCTACGTCTTACGTAGGCGAACAACGCGCGAACGCGGCGCGGCGCGGCGCGGCGAAATCAATCCTTTGATGCCCATAGAAGTGTCTTACGTAAGCGATCTCGTTGCGAACGCGGTGCGGCGCGATTTGCACGCGAATGTCAGGCGGCGCGGCGCGGCGCGGCGCGGCGGCGGCCGCTTTCGCCGCGCCGCGCCGCGCCGCGTTCGCGCGTTGTTCGCCTACGTAAGACGTAGCGTAACGCAACGAAACTTGTAATTTCCTACCTTAAAATCAGGTAAGGTATAGTCCTTAAGTACAACTGACCGTAGTTATGCAGAAAACGACCAACTCAAATTATTTATCAATGCAGAAAGCGACCAAAGCTACTGAGTTAGGGTGTAAGTCACTTTGACAAAAATAAAAGTTGGTCGCTTTCTACAGAACTACGGTCAAAATGGTCCAGTTTTTAACGTTGATTTTTAATGAACCTGTATGATTTATACTCGTTACATTTATTTTGGACCACTAATGCTCTTTCTATAGTAAGTATATGCTCAACATAATTTGAAAAATACTTATACATGTTTTACTGGAACTTATATTTGGTCCATAGTTGTAAGTCGTAGACTAAAGTTACCTGATTTTACGGTACCAAATTTTAACGTTGATTGTATGTATTTTATAAGTTAATCAAAATCCAACTCACCACAACGGCAAACACGATCGCCAGCACAGCAATAAACATGGCTACGAACTTCATCTCGAAATGTCATCTATCCACCTGTGTAATCTACATCAACACCTGCCTTATATACTGGAAATACAGGAAAAATCTGAATAATACACTTCCGGTTCCATTTAGCGTTTATATAAATGATTATAATAATTATTTGAGAAATGGCGTGAGCATTAGTGGGCGCCGGAGCGTGCTAATGTGTAAATTTGCGTGATACAATTTGCTAACGGCTCCTCTACACGATGGGCCAGCGCCGGCCACTCCAAGGGACGCAGTCATGCAGTAGAATGAGATAGCAATATCACTTGCTCCCTCTAACGCATAAATGCGTCCCTTGGAGTGGCCGGCGCTGGCCCATCGTGTAGAGGAGCCGTAAAGTGCTGTTCGGATTTTGAAGATATGATGTTGACAGTGGGGAGACACTCCTGACTTCGGGCGAACTCGGCTCCGTTCGGCTCAGCATTGCTCCGATCAATAATTAGGGTAGACACAACTTGAAGTCGCTTTGCGTGCACGACCACAGATAAGACTTGAATTTTGACAACCCGAAAGGGATAGTGCCATAAGTTAGAAAGGTATATCATGATTCGACCCTGAATCGCTGTCAAACTTCGGTTTTGTAGGAAGTGTTCTGTACGGTAGTACTGTTACTTATTCTGTGATGTTGATTTGATTAATTGGTTTGGTACCTGTCTGTCAGATAGAAAAGAACTGCAATCGATTTTTTTTAAATCTGACATTCATTTTGTATTGCTTGCAGTGCTCTTATTTAGCACAAATAAAATGCGAACGAGATGAAATATCAAATCAAAAACAGATGTTTAAATTTCTAATGTTCCTAATATGCCGTACATGGCGTACATCACCGTTAGCATTTTTGACATTGACTTGATTTTTACGGAAATGTTATTAAAATGTTGCTATTACAATGTTAAAATTGAATTCCTGACCTTGATAATTTGATATTTATTTTGTAAAAACAGTTCTTTCTGGGCCTAACGGCCCGATTTGAGAAATTAATAGAGATGCACTAGATATGAAATAGTAAAGATATGTGACGTTCCATGGAAAAAGGTACCTTATGGCGGCTGCAATAATATTGGAGCGGCGTTAATAATAGCGTAAGCGCCAACCGCCATAAGGTACCTTTTGCCGTGGAACGTCACATATCTTTACTATTTCATATCTAGTGCATCTCTAATTCATTTCCCGAATCGCGCCGTAAGTCTTTCTGAGAGATGAATCCTACAGTTAAGGATGCCTCACGCTAGACCGCGCCGTGCCAGCGCCAAGGCATCCGACATGTCAATTCATGTTCTATGGGCCCGATTCGGATTTTGAAATAGACATCTATTAGTTCTATTACATATCTTTTAGACATCACCAAGATACGATAGCGATATGTTTAAGATCTAACCTGTCAAATTTGACATTTGCGCGATTCTGGAGATACTCTTGAACGATTTCCACAGGATATGACTTAGAGATCCAATTCACATGTAATAGATATCTTACTCTATCTAACGTAAAAGTGACATTGGTTGCCCGAATTGCGCTGCAAAAGAGAACTAGTTGATATCTAAACCATAACGTATCTATAATGGATCTAGTACGTGTCGTGTATTGTGAATATCTTGAAGTTCGAATACGGCAGTATGACGGCTGATCGGTGATCGTGGTGCTTTCCATAGAAAACTAAGCGCCGGAAGCTCCGCTCCGGTCTACCATGAGTCATCCTTTATGGACTTGTAAAATCCAATGAAAATTTGGTATTTGCTGGCCTTGAATTATAAGTAAATTCCACGGAATACTAGTTCTGTGCTAAAGTCACTGAGACCTTCAAAGGACACCCCAGGTCACTGCTCTTATCACAGAATACTTATAACAAGCGGCTACATGCAATCATGATTATTATAATGTTATGACTTTACGCTAAATACCTAACTTTTTAGGATTACATAGATTTTCACTTACCTATATAGTGCTAGAAAACTGAACTTTGGGACGGGCATATATACATATTATATGTATATAAGTAAATACCTATAAATTAACTGACAAATGTAAAGAGGTATAGGTATTCAAAGTGGTAAAATTAGATCAATTATTTTTGCATGTGGACTGGGGTAAGGGGTAGAGCTATCTCTACTATAAGTGCCCGGTACCCCACCCGGAAAATCTCTATGGATTTTATTAATTATTTTTTAAGTCATGAGTATGGTGTTAAATATTATTGTGAATAACCTGATGTCTCCCTACTTCAGCTGCCACAAATGCGGTCGCAAATGCCGCTCCCGCATTGGCTTATAAAGCCACGTGAGACGTTGTTCCTCACATAATACAGACGCTGCATAAATCATCTGTCAAGATGTTAAAGGCCTCACGATGTGTACTTAATCCTCATATGATAAAAAATCCAAATAGCAATAAGGGGTTGCCACAGAACATGACGTAAGAATGTAAATATATCTCATTGTAGCACATTATGGTATTGTAAACTCGAGTCGTAGTATCCATTATTCATCGCAATAATGAATATTTACATCATGTTCCGACTCTTTACATTTATATGACTCGTTCAACTTTATCTGATCTTCGTGTATCGCGGTTTCTTATTTGTGCATCTCAAGGAAGGGCCCGATTCGGATTATGAAATAGACATCTA
Organism: Cydia fagiglandana; assembly: GCF_963556715.1. Lineage (NCBI taxonomy): Eukaryota > Metazoa > Arthropoda > Insecta > Lepidoptera > Tortricidae > Cydia > Cydia fagiglandana. The sequence goes on along the minus strand of NC_085951.1, from coordinate 817,875 downwards.
TTAGACATCACCAAGATACGATAACGATATGTTTAAGATCTAACCTGTCAAATTTTACATTTGCGCGATTCTGGAGATACTCTTGAACGATTTCCACAGGATATGACTTAGAGATCCAATTCACATCTAATAGATATCTTACTCTATCTACCGTAGAAGTGACCTTGGTTGCCCGAATTGCGCTGCAAAAGAGAACTAGTTGATATCTAAACTATAACGTATCTAGAATGGATCTAGTACGTGTCGTCTCTTGTGAATATCTTGAAGTTCGAATACGGCAGGAAGTCTCTTTGTATGTTCTTGACATTATTTACAAAATAACAAGTTATGAAATAGGTGCTAACAATTATATGAGTATCTATATTAGCAAACACGAGCTAGAAAAATAAAAACATCCAAGCTAGTGTAAATACCTAGTTATTGGTTACTTATTTACTATAGTAGGTACGAGTATGTTAATATTTTAAAAATATAAATATTTAGGTATATTCGTAAACTCAAACGAGAAAATTTACATACAATAAAACATAGAAAGAATAGTGCCACGATATGGCCTGCTGAGAGATCATCAAGGGCATCAAGTGAGAATATTCACAGCAGGCCCCTGTTTCACCAACGTGACAGGTGCGACGAATTGTAATCACTGTTGCTGACGTTACAGGCATCCATGGGCTACGGTTACCGCTTACCATCAGGCGGGCCGTATTCCTGTTTGCCACCATCATTTTATTATTAAAAAAAACTTAATGATATCGAAAAAAAACAGATATTTGTCTTGCTAAGTTTATGACAATTGTCACAAGAAACACTACAATTGTCACGAAATTCCGACATAATTATTATAACTCATTACCTGTCAAGAATTACCTACAATTCTTCTAAATCTTTGACAATTGTCAGAAACTTCGCAGGAGAAATATCTGTTTTATTCCGATATAATAAAGTTTTTTTTAAATAATACAATGATGGTGGCAAACAGGAATACGGCCCGCCCGATGGTAAGTGGTAATCGTAGCCCATGGATGCCTGTGACGTCAGCAACAGTGATTTTACAATTCGTCGCACCTGTCACCGATGTGAAATTGGGGCCTGGTCCCTATGGGCCGGTACAGACGGACTGCAATCCGATTGCAACTTGTAAAGGAACTGCACGCCGACATTGCTGCTGGCGTGCAGTCGGCGTGCAGTTCCCATACAAATTGCGGTCGGCTTGCGTTCAATCACTTTTTAACTTACGAAGGCTAGTAAGAGTAGTAAGTTAGTAAAAATCATAATTTTGACCGCTATGTATCTGGTTATGTACATATATGTGTACCTACGCATGTTCATCTGTTCCATCATAACTCCTTAAGTTCTTATTATAATTTGACTAATGGTTTGGTTCAACCGATCCTAAGGAAAGAAGGAGTAATAAAACACCATGTAACCTAAAAGCCTATATTCCCACACTTAATCTATATCTAGCTTCTTGAAGCTGCCCTGGATACCGAACAGGTCTTCGACGGTGGTCTTCTTGCCCTTCCGGAGTGCCTCGTTCACTCGTCGCCGGTTCTCATCGCGGAAAAAGTCTCGGTTGCTCTGGAGTCGCTCAAAGGTCTCCTCTGGAACCAAACATGTTTATGTTCAAACTTTTTGCGTGTAGATCTCGAGAGGCCTTTGACACGTTAAAAATGTACAGTACGATGAATATAATGGTTAAACTTTTATCATCATTCTTGCACTTAATGTTCTGTCCGGATTCAGACAACACCAGGATTTACTAGGTAGGTACTGCACATTGCTGTCGCAAGTGTCAAAATCAATGTTGTTGTCCGGACTTTTGCAGTTAAGTAATGCTCACCAGCATTAGTTTGAATCCCAACACTAACTTTATAGTGATGTTATTCATAAAAGTCTGTGAAATCTAAATTTGACATTTATGTGTGTCAGAAGAGCCAAAATTAAGATTTGTCAACTTTTATGACGGGACTAGTCTTTATCTTGCTGCCCCGTTATTAATCTTTTGAACACGGCCTATCGTGGGTGTCGCGTTATCGTGAACCTTGTCAGAATGCACGAAGGTTGATATTGGGTTGTGGCTGCTTGCTTGACATTTATGGCCGTCAAAGGGTCATAACTCACCTTTAATAGTTTCAAAGTCCTTGTAATCTCCCCCTGCTCCCTTCGGCAGCGCTGCCCTCGGGATGTACTTGTAGACGCTGTCGGACCCTCGCTGGTGGATGCAGATCAGCTCTAGCAACTCCTTCTTGAGGAAGGGCCTCAGCATCATCATCAGCTTGTCCATCCAGCCGGGCGCGTTCAGGAAGTGCACCGCTTTTAGCTTTACCAACATGCATTCCTGAAAATTATAGAGCAAGATACTATTTATACAATCATATTTCGGAGGGGTTACACAGATGTATGGGGCTCTTAAAGAGGACGAAAACGAATAGATACTTATGTAAAGATATACACGAATAGATGTATTAGTTCATAAACTGTAGAATATTTTGGACTGAGCACTGTATGAATTAAATGTAGTATATTTTATTTGCTTTCATTTGATACTTCACACTAAATGTTGGTAGTGGTTATTCGGCTCTGAACTATAAACTAACCCTAGGGAAAACACAACAAGATTAGGTATAGATTATACTTCTAGGAAAAGCACTACAAGATTAGGAATAGATTAAATATAAGTTGAACACTAACCTGCAGAAAGTATAATACTTGACGAATTGCCATAATTTCCACTCTAGCGAGATGACCAGCTACTGCCGTGTCCAAATCTACAATCAGCTCGAATCTGAAAACAGCAAAACATATTTATAAAGGTAATTGTTTTATTGAACAAAAGTATAAAATGGATAGACGAAAAAAAAATACTACCTATCTTTGCATTAGTGTTACCGCTATCACGACTCAAATCACATCCCACGTGATAATAAAAATGGCCTATCAGCTCACCTATAAGCCGTCATAGAAAAACGAAGTCTCAGAAGCTTATGGAAATGATGACGTGACTTTTCGTGGCATCTGCCATCCAAAGACACTTATTATTCGATCATCCTTTGTCTATAAGCAATTCTGATCCTGGCTACAGAGGAACCACGTTCGAAGTGTTGCCTCTCTGTCGTACTTGTAAATTAGTACGTATGTGTGACAGGGAGGCAACATGTCGAACGTGATTCGCGGTAGGCCCCCTGCCCTTAAAATATATAATGACCTACCCTGGCCAGGTCCCCTCCTCGTACTGCCACAGATCGAAGAGCATCATGAACGTGCGCACGACATCCACGAAATTAAAGTGACGGGGATCTGGGTCGATCAGGCGTACGTAGAAGCCACGGTAGCTGCGCACCAGCGGCATGGAGAGGGGGGCGAATACCCTGAAAACAAAAAAATTACTCATTTAAGACAAGTAAATAGGTATCAAGAGAAAAATGGGAGACCTGGAAGTTTCTAAATCGATCAAGATCGGGAGTTGGCCGAACCAAAGACAACCTTCTGAGAAATATTATTTAGTTATAAATGTTATAATCCCTTCACATGACAAGAAGAAGACGTAAATATGAAAACCGTCTATAAGGAAAGACCGTCTATGAGCTCTTTCGTCGCTCTTGACTTTTCCACTTACAGCAGGTCGATAGAGCAGAAGGAGCGCAGCTCTTCCTTTCTGACAGTGTCTGAGCGACGTACATATACAAATACGGCAGTTCTTGCCCTATGACCTATAACGGTATTTCTAGCAATAAATTGTATACGAGATGCCGTTCTTCCCCGCATTGACCGAGACCATAATCCTTAAAAAATTCTTGTCTTATCACAGCCAATCAATCAATCAATCAATCAACCAATCAAATTTTATCTGAAATGTTTGTCTGTAAGTGACTGCCCTTTAACAATGTTGTCTTTGTTAATATTTTGTGTCTATATTTAAGCCTCGTGAGGTGTGCATTGACGAGTGTTGTACCTAAAGGTGTCATTCTATGGAACTTGCTAACTATGTAAACAAAAGCCACTAGTAAATTCATCATCCAGGGACAATTTCAATATGACGGTTTGTTTACATAGTTAGTAAGTTCCATAGAATGACAGTTTACCTGCATTGAATTAATATTAATTACCATATTGGTAAGGCGTGTGACTTTTAAGCCGAAGGTCACTGGTAAACCCGGTTTCAATGACTGTTTGACTGAATTGACTGTGACTTCATCACACTTAATACCCCTACTCGTATAGTCTGAATGTCCTCTTAAAAGGACAAAGTATATACTTGTGTATAAACATTAAACATCTAACATTTACCCTAAGATGTTATCTTCAAGTTTACCTGTTATCATGACATTTTGTCCTTCTTTAATTTCCTACCAAAATACAACTCTAAGCCCAAAACATGAAGGTATATTTTAGATTGTTCTTTCACAGCTCAATCGCTCTTTTGACAAGAAGAATTTGCTAAAGCAACCGACGTTATTGCCATTATGAAAAGGGCTATATTTGTCTGTCTTTAAAGTCGATAGATCGTTTTACCTTAAATAGGTTTAGTACCTACCTATAGGTACGGTCACGGTACGACCAGGGGTCAAACTAATTTGGTTCTTAATACTATCGCTAAGAAATGGCCAATGTAAAATGAACCTAAAGTGGGTCAACAATTAATGTCCGTCCACAAAGTGAGCCTAGTCACCGTAAGCATTATGTCACTGTGAAGACTGTATAATCATGATTGTTGGAATGGTTGCGATTTTCCTCAACTGTGTTGGGAATTCATTGTCATTTAAATGATTAAGTACGTCATTTTAAGCCACAAAACGGCGGATTGTCGCCTGCTGTGCTGTAATAAAAAACTATAAAAAACACCATCGCCTATTGACATAGTATGACTTGATCAATTGAGTTCACCAAAAGTTAAAGCGTGTTTTAAGAAAACCTAAATAAGTGGAATACTTACACAGCCTCCAAGGTGTATTCGGCCTTGTCAAAGCAGCTGTCCTTGCAGTATGGCGTGAAGAGAGTGCCCAGAGTGCAAGTCCAGGTCCTTGGCTACTTCTCGCAGCTGTATGTTGTTAGATCCAGGTCTAAGGAAACTTACAGTCTCCAAGGTATATTCAACCTTCTTGTTAAAGCAGCGTTCCTTGAAGTATGGAGTGAAGAGAGTGCCCAGAGTGCAAGTCCACTAAGTCCAGGTGCTTGGCTATTTTTCGCATCAGTACGTCGTTAAATCCAGGTCTAAAAAAACTTACACAGTCTCCAAGGTATATTCGGCCTTCTTGTCGAAACAGCGGTCTTTGAAGTAGGGAGTGAAGAGCGTACGCAGTGTGAAGTGCAGGTCCAGCACCTGCTTGGCTACTTCTGCGCTGTTCTCGCAGCAGTGGTACGTCACCAGGAGGTCCAGGTCTGCGAGAAAATTTGACAATTCATTTAATAAATATTTTGGATACAAAAAGGCTTTCGTCAATAGTCCAATCACGGCCCGATTCGATTCGAACTTTAAGACACGTCAGTTAATAGATCTAGAAAAGATATGGATTAGATATGTCAGTGTCAAACAAATGTCAAAAGCGACGTTCCTTCTAACAAAAACGTCACTTTTGACACTTGTTTGACACTGACATATCTAATCTATATCGTTTCCATATGTATAATTTGAAGTAGGTATCTTAAAGTTCGAATATAGCTGTCAGTCGAGATGACGGTTTAATTGACTGTGTGATCAAATGCTGCAATGGCGGTCGTAATAACATGCACCTAGGTCTGGCTCAGTGACCTTGCTTGTGAAGCCTATGGTCCTGGGTACGAATCCTGGTAAGGGCATTCATTTGTATGATGAACACAAATATTTGTCCCCGAGTCGTGGGTGTTTTCTATGTATATAGATAGCCATAGTACCTACAAGCTTTGCTTACTTTGGGGCTAGGTAGAGATCAACCCTGTGTGTGTAAGATGTCCCCTGTCATTTATTTATAATATGTGTGTAGATAAAGCAGTCAAGTGTATATAACTCTACATAATTAGGCATTTAAACACGTGTACTCGCTTTCAGCTCGCTTCATTATCCCACACACGTATTTTTTAAATGCCATTCATTACGTAGCCGTCACATAAACTACTATCATAGTTTATCATAAAAAAGACTTGTTTGCTCTATTCGAACTGACAATAATAATAATTCTATGACTACAGGCTAATTTATGAAATCGTAGCGACTATCTTTGAGAAAAACGCAATTGAAAACGTGGTTTCCTCCGTTTTGCACGTTTTATGCGATAATTGACGTTTCACGGCACTGTCGAGAGCTATTCTCACAGCTTGCTAAGGTAATTAAAATCATGTCAGTGTCATGGGGCCTTTTTGGCTGGCTACGGTCCGGGGTGGCACCATGTAGCCTAGTTTAATTTAGTGGTGAAGACTGACAAAGCCTGCTGCAAATTACATCATTTGTAAGTTGATGACGAAGCCCGTAGCTGATTTGCTTTGTGTCCACTTGACGAAACCTGCATTGCTGATCACGAACTATGCATGGACTTTCTATTTACTATATTTCTGAATAATTTTTGATTGATTCAGATTTCATATTTTTTATGGTTTTGACAGTTAAATTTTGATATGACCTTGAAAGTCACTATTGGAGTTTGCAAAATGAAGAAAAAGTCGTGTGAGAGATGCGCGCCAATAAATAAACAAAAGGTCTTATCAAAACCGAATCAGAAATATAACAAAATGTTAAATTAGAATTTGCCTCCAGTTTTTATGGTTCCAAGGGTCAATATAAACCAGTTCTTCTGAGACAACCACTAGGGTTACCATCAGAATATCGTCTATCCTCGTAATTATTAGTTATTATATTAAGAGTTGTCGCGCTGCGGCCGCAGTGACGGATATCGCCAACTAAATTATCTGTCATTACATTAATTGCTGTCAAGTGTCATAGAAAAGGCAGATTACATGAAGTATAAGTTAGGTAGTTGTAACAATAACCACTTATAATGCTAAGTGCTTTGGATTTGAATAAAGATTAACTCACGTTAGAACGGACCGAGTTCGGGTTGAGGCATCTGACTTTTATGATGGGCGATAGGTGATCAACTGATCACGTGATGCTTTATATAGAAAACTGAGTGTTGTACCTACCCTCTACCTTAAATTATTATTCAAATAGGTATGGGCGGAGGCAAGAGGGCCTAGGCATTATGCAGTAATGGATATTTGGGATTTTCCCTCGACATTGGTGGAACCCCTGTCTGAAACTGCGCAATTCGTGTAGGTACTGTTTTTTGGTATTTAGTAACACTTATTGAAACTGTCTAAGGTAGAGGCTCAACGGAGCCGACATGTCTCATTTTTCTTTTAACTATGAAGATGAAAAAAAACCTTAAATTAATTGTGTCCTTGGACTTGAAAAATACACCGCGCTCATTCATTTTTCCGTGTTGAAAAACAACTATTATGCGGTCTAAATACAAAGAAAATGATTCAAATGAACATTATGTACAATTTTGGGTATTTAGAAAGTAATATCCTACAATTTCGGGACAACATTTCATCATTCTATTTGCTGAAATTGTTCAACTGACATAAAATTCAATTTCCTGTTATTTAGAATCGATTTCAATTTCATTTCAACAGGATAAAAATGTTATTCTCACTTTCCACACATAAAAGATGTAACAGCCATTTGTAAATTTTGAATTTGGAATCTGTTGCTCGAGGATACGACAAACAATTGAATGAGTCTTTAAATGGTAGTTGTTTGTTATCGTGGTGGGGCATACCTTTTAATTATCTTGCCATATATAGACCACGATAATGCACGGTACATTTTTATCTTCGAAAAACGGCCCATAAGATCTGACACATAATATCACTTTTTAAGGTTGCGATATCGACATATAGTCTGGTTTTAATTTTCATAAAATCGATTTCGACTGGCAAATCATATTACTTTTTGGCAACCGGGTTTATTAACCTAATTAGACCCCGCTGAATCCGAATTTGCCGGTTGCTTGATCGAAATCTTGACCGGAAGTGAGATATTTGACATTAAAGGTCCCTTTTTTTAGTTTTTCGTAAATAACTCTTAAACGGTGGCGCATAGCAAAAAATATTCTATAACATAAGTAATCTGCATAAAATTGCCTACAAGAAAGATTCAGTACAATTTTCGCCAGGATCAATATTCAAAGAGATATTAACGCGGGAAATTTAATTATAATCACTTCTAAGGTCCCTTTTTTTAGTTTTTCGTAAATAAATCATAAACAGTGGCCAATATCAAAAAATGTTGTTAAACGATAATAATCTACACAAAATTTTGAACAAAACATATTCAGTACACTTTTCGCAGGGATCAATATTTAAAAAGATAATAAAGAGGGAAAGTTCTAGTATAAGGAATTCTAAGTTTCCTTGTTTTATTTATTCGTTAATAATTTGAAAAGTATGACTCATAGCAAAAAAAATCTGATACATAAATAATAAACATAAAATTTCCTACAAGAAACATGTAGAACACTTTTCGCTAGGATCAATATTTAAAAAGACAAAGCAGCGGGTAAATTATAAATAATCAATTTTAAAGTCCCTGTTTAGTTTTTTGTAAGTAACTCCTAAACGGTGTCCCGTAGCAAAATAGGTTTTTAAGAATAAATTATCTCCATAAAATTTCCTCCAAAAAATATCTGGAACACTTTTCTCTAGGATCAATATTTAAAGCGATATTAAAGGAAGAAAGTTAATTACAATCAGTTCACAGGTCACTTTTTTTTAGTTTTTCGTAAATAACTCGTAAACGGTGGCCCGTTGCAAAAGAATATTATACATAAAAATTAAACATTAAATTGTCCACAAAAAAGGTTCTGTACACTTTTTCGCTACGATCAATATTTAAAGAGGTATTAAAGGGGGTAAGTTAATTGTAATCAATTTCCAGGTCCCTATTCTAAAATCCTGTTGGGGTCGGTTCAAAAACTAAGTAATGTCCGATTCGCGCTTGAATGCATATTTCTAATAGGTTTTCCTGTTACCTATAGGTAAAGAACTATTTTGTATGTTTTTTTTCAAAATTTTAGACCCAGTAGTTTCGGAGAGCCCCCCCCCCCCCTTTATCTCCGAAACTCCGAAAACTTACCACATAGTTTTTTTTAATTAAAAAAACTATTTTGTAAGTTTTGTTAGAAATATGCAGTCAAGCGTGAGTCGGACCAATTAGTTTATGATTCGACCCCTACGGGTTTCTTAAAGGCAATTCACTCGCGTTTCACATATAAAAAATACATTGTTGAAATTTGGGTAATATACGGAACCCTTGCAACGCGAGTCCGACTCGCGCTTGGCCGGTTTTTTCCTTTTGAGGTACGGAACCCTAAAAACTAAAAAGAAGTGATATGTGAATTGATTGTAATGAATTTTCTTTCTTTAATATCGTGTCAAATATTGATCCCAGAGAAAAGTGTTCAATATGTTTTTCGTAGAAAATTTTATGCCGATTATTTATTTACAAGAACATTATGAACTTATTTTGCTATGAGCCTTATTTTACGAGTCATTTACGAAAACCTAAAAATAGGGACCTGGAAATTGATTACAATTAACTTACCCCCTTTAATACCTCTTTAAATATTGATCGTAGTGAAAAAGTGTACAGAACCTTTTTTGTGGACAATTTAATGTTTAATGTTTATGTATAATATTGTTTTGCAACGGGCCACCGTTTGCGAGTTATTTACGAAAAACTAAAAAAAAGTGACCTGTGAACTGATTGTAATTAACTTTCTTCCTTTAATATCGCTTTAAATATTGATCCTAGAGAAAAGTGTTCCAGATATTTTTTGTAGGAAATTTTATGTAGATAATTTATTCTTGAAAACCTATTTTGCTATGGGACACCGTTTACGAGTTACTTACAAAAAACTAAACAAGGACTTTAAAATTGATTATTTGTAACTTACCCGCTGCTTTGTCTTTTTAAATATTGATCTTAGCGAAAAGTGTCCTACATATTTCTTGTAGGAAATTTTATGTTTATTATTTATGTATACGATTTTTAATACTATGAGTCATACTTTTCAAATTATTAACGAATAAATAAAAACAAGGAAACTTAGAATTCCTTATACTAGAACTTTCCCTCTTTATTATCTTTTTAAATATTGATCCCTGCGAAAAGTGTACTGAATATGTTATGTTCAAAATTTTGTGTAGATTATTATCGTTTAACAACATTTTTTGATATTGGCCACCGTTTATGATTTATTTACGAAAAACTAAAAAAAGGGACCTTAGAAGTGATTATAATTAAATTTCCCGCGTTAATATCTCTTTGAATATTGATCCTAGCGAAAAATTGTACTGAATCTTTCTTGTAGGCAATTTTATGCAGATTACTTATGTTATAGAACATTGTTTGCTATGCGCCACCGTTTAAGAGTTATTTACGAAAAACTAAAAAAAGGGACCTTTAATGTCAAATATCTCACTTCCGGTCAAGATTTCGATCAAGCAACCGGCAAATTCGGATTCAGCGGGGTCTAATTAGGTTAAAAAACCCGGTTGCCAAAAAGTAATATGATTTGCCAGTCGAATCAAGAAGGAGAGCGATTTTGAATTTTTATGTCTAGTCTAATATCTTTCTTCTTTTACTGTAACGTCTACATACAGGGTGGAAAGATAAGTCGGGCCCTGGAGGGAAACTACTTTAAATCCTTAAGCTGGCTCATTTTACTTAAAGGAGACATTCCTTTATTTTTAAAAAGAAACAAAACTGCATTCAACACTTTATCTACAGTATAACTTACCACCGAGGTAATTTTCTGGCAGATGTGGCTTCAGCCATTCCCGTAACCGCTGAACGTCTTCCGGCGATATATCGGGGTTCTTGACGTACTATAAACACTTTATATACAGTATAACTTACCATCGAGGTACTTTTCTGGCAGATGTGGTTGCGTCTTCAGCCATTCTCGCAACTTCTGAACGTCCTCCGGTGATATGTCGGGGTTCTTGAGGTATTCCTTCTCCACGGGGAACTGCTTCGCCGCTTTGGACATTTTTAACTGTAATCAAATAAGGAGGAATTTAGACACCGTTAGGCCCAGACACACTTTGGGTCGATGCTCCAGAGGAGTAAATAAGTAAGTAAGTATATACCGTCGTAGCTTGAGCGATGACGATTAAAGTTATGAAACATTTTTTTATAAAACCGGACAAGTGCGAGTCTATCTCGCCCACCGAGGGTTCCGTACTTTTTAGTATTTGTTCTTAATATCGGCAACAGAAATATACCGTCTGTGAATATGGGCCCGATTCATATTTATGAAATAGGCATCTAATAGACATCTTTTAGACGGATTATGCGATCGACAACACAAACGCAATTCTTCCTATTCGCGATTCTACACAATATTTTTTCGACGCAACCGCAGTGTACTACATTCGTGATTCCATACAGGCGTTATTTTAACGCAATCGGGATTCTTCCTATTCGTGATTCTACACAATATTTTTTCGACGCAACCGCAGTTTACTACATTCGTAATTGCACTCAGTTGTTATTTTTCACAATAATACCTATGGCGTTTCATCTTAATAAATTCATATTTTTAACTCGGCCGTAATCAAGAGGCGCTGGTAGGTGGGTAGGTAGTATAGCGGTGGAAGCGAGTAACTTTCAACCAGGGACTGAAAAGATACCTTTAAAAACGGTTTTGACCGGTCTTTTAAAGGTGGGTCGACCGTTAAGGTAGCGTTTCGGTACCGATATCAAAAATGAAATAATAAACCAAAGAACTAAAAAGAACATAATGATATCGGTATTTTCGTATGGAGCAAATACCGGTTTCCAACCCCTTCTCATCTCGAGAATTGAACACTTTATGTCAAAGTGCACGGAAGACATCTTGGATTCCAAAACAGTCATCATTTTCGAATTCCGCACTCCCTAAAACTAGGGAGTGCTCCCGGTACCGGTATTCTATACAAACACAGTACCGGAACCGGGAATTTCCGGTTCTCGCCATACAAACTCAGTACCGGGAGCATTCCCTACCTAAAACCTATAAAACGACACCCATGACGACTTTTAATGACAAAGTGCACGGCAGACATCTTGGATTCCTAAACAGTCATCGTTTTCGAATTCTGCACTCCCTGAAACCTATGAAGCGACACCCATGATGACTTTTATGTCAATGATGATGACGATGATGATGATGACGATGATGATGACAATATAATTCACAAACAATCATATCGGGATCCGTGTAGCTAGTGAAAAGTGGGAGGGAGACACGCGTTCCCTCCCGCTCTCGCGAGTGACCGGTTTGAACTGGGGTGTCAGATCAAACACGAAAAGGTTTTTTTTGAAGGGTACCGTTTGGACTTAAGCCTGTATTTAATGGTACCGTTTGGACTTAAGCCTATATTTAACGGTACCGTTTGGACTTAAGCCTATATTTAACGGTACCGTTTGGACTAAAGCTTATATGTATACTTATTTAAAGTATTGAGATCAATAGAATGCTACTTTAACGGTTAGATACCTATAAAAAAACACGTAAAGGTACTTTTATTTAACGGTACCGTTTGAACAGAAGCTCGTTTGGATACGGGTACCGATTGATATCGGTACCGAAATGCTGCTTTAACGGTCGGGTACCTTTAAAAGACCGGTCAAAACCATTTTTAAAGGTACCTTTTCAGTCCCTGGTTGAAAGTCGCCCGCTCCCACCGCTAGACTACCTACCCACCTACCAGCGCCTCTTGATTGCGGCCGAGTTAAAAATATAAATTTATTAAGATGAAACGCTATCGGTATTATTGTGTAAAAATAACAACTGAGTGTAATTACGAATGTAGTAAACTGCAGTTGCGTCGAAAAAATATTGTGTAGAATCACGAATAGGAAGAATCCCGATTGCGTTAAAATAACGCCTGTATGGAATCACGAATGTAGTAAACTGCGGTTGCGTCGAAAAAATATTGTGTAGAATCGCGAATAGGAAGAATTGCGTTTGTGTTGTCGAACGCATAATTCTTTTAGACATCACCAAGATACGATAACCATGTGTTTAAGATCTAACCTGTCAAATTTGACATCGATTTTGGAGATACCTTTGAAAGATTTCCACAGGATATGACTTAGAGATCTAATTCACATCTAATAGACTCTATCTAACGTAAAAGTGACATTGCTGGTTGCCCGGATTGCGCTGCACAAGAGAACTAGTTGATATCTAAACTATAACGTATCTTGAATGGATCTAGTACGTGTCGTCTCTTGTGAATATCTTGAAGTTTGAATACGGCAGTATGTCTATTCGGTTCATGAGATACAGCCTGGTGACAGACAGACGGACATCGGAGTCTTAGTAATATGGTCCCACTTTTACTCTGCCGCCGCCGGTGATTTCAATTGACATCCTTAGAATAATCAATTCATTAAAAAATACTAGAAGCACTGGCTACGATGACATTGATACTAAGATTCTGAAAAGCGTTGGTCATATAGTGGCACCAGTTATCAGTCATTTAATGAATCTATGCATAGTAAATGGAGTTTTTCCTGATAAATTAAAAATAACTAAAGTAGTTCCGCTATACAAAAAAGGAGATAAAAATGATTTGGGCAATTATAGACCAATAGCCTTGCTATCAATTATATCTAAAATTTTTGAGAAGGTGATTTATTCAAATATTTACAACTATTTTGAAACAAAAGGATTACTTGCTTCAGAACAAAAAGGCTTTCGTAAAAATCGGTCCATTGACGAAGCGATATATGAATTGGTGTCAAAAGTTGTAGTTAGCATGGACAAACGAATACCCGTAACAGCAATGTATATGGACTTGACGAAAGCGTTTGACTGCCTGCATCCCAAGATCTTAATAAACAAGCTACGAACATATGGTATTAGAGGCAACGTACTAAACCTAATTGAGTCATATATTAGTGATAGGAAGCAGTATACAGTAATAACGAAGCTATGTTATGAAACAATAACAGAAATCACATATTCGTCGGATTTAAGAGAATCTTTTTATGGGGTGCCTCAAGGAAGCATTTTAGGGCCCCTGCTTTTTATTATCTATATAAATGACCTTCCCAAAATTACTAAATATCCAATGGTTCTCTTTGCGGATGATAGCACCGCTATTTTCACTGGTACAAGTTTGAATAATTATGACATTGGTATTAATTTCGAAATGAGTAATGCTTTGGAATGTATTGTAAAGTGGCTTCATGAAAACAATCTAAAAATAAATATTGAAAAAACAAAAATAATGAATTTTAGACAAAGGAAGAACGAACTGGAAGATTTAGATGTCAAATATAAGGGGCAACAACTTGTAGAAGTCTACAACACAACATTTTTAGGATTGGTTTTAGACAGCAATATGAACTGGAAAGGTCGGATTGATAATTTATGTAAAAAGTTAAGTCGTTACTCCTATGCACTGTATATGCTAAATAAAGTAGCTAGCCAACCTGTTGTGTTAACCGCTTATCATGCATATGTATCTTCTAGTCTCCGATATGGCATAATTTTCTGGGGGAATTCGACTGACTGGTACTTGGCTTTCAAAGCTCAGAAAAGATGCCTTAGAGCGACTCATCATCTACTGCCCACAGTATCATGTAAGCCATATTTCATAAATTTAAAAATATTAACCTTTCCTTGTATGTACATCTACGAACTAGTAATTTTTGTGAAGAAACATCCAGATATATTTCGAAGTCTTAATAGTCAACGTCTGCAGCACATGGTCTGTGCACATCCATCGAGAACTGCTCTCTTGTCAAAAAGCGTTCTCGGTATGGCTCCTAGAGTTTATAACAAATTACCAGAACTTATAAGGAAAGTGTGTGACATAAATATATTTAAAAAATCTGTAAAAGAATTTTTGGTCAGAAAGGCTTTCTACTCATGTAATGAATTTCTCACTGACAACCTTTACTGAATAATTATTATTAAATTAAAAATGATATATTTTTTATGATATAAATATGTATAATGATATATTTTTTTAATGATTTTTAACTGATATTATTTGGATATTTTACTTAATTTATTGTTTGACATACATACTGCCTGTAAATCTTAAATTAGTGCATGGTGCATGCTAATTGCTATTAGCAATCAAACTTAATTTCGTATGCCCTTGGGTACGACATAGTGGAACAATTTTCCTTTTTTAACATCATATGCAATATCATGTTGTGTACACCTATGATCGACGAATAAAGCATTTGTATTTGTATTTGTATTTACCCTTTGGGTACGGAACCCTAAAATAAACAAAGACGTTGAGGAAAAGGTTTAGGTATCCAAAAGCAGCTCATAAGAACATTGAATCTAGGCTAAATCTAAAATCTAGGGCACTAATCTGGATTTTCTTTCAAGGATAACTATTAATTTAATTAATGATTGTATCCATTTGCTTTAATTGCAGACCTCCTAACACTTAAATTAGGCCAAATTGATGTTTAATCCAATTAGATAATTATTGTATTGCTTTAAAAAATCGATTTAGAGTCAGTCCGAGATAAGTCTGCAACTATTTTGATAGAACACTCAGTTTATACGTCATAATTTCATAGAATTATGAAGTTTAAAATCGTTGCAGACTTATCTTGGTCTAACAATATTTGCTTGATCCTTGTCAAGTATTCTATGATTTATTAGTGCATACGTACTTAATATACATACTTAAAAAAAACATAATTAAATAACTAACCTACAAAACTTAAACTAGTATTCTATTACATGTAGCACCAAATAAAAAAACCTTAATCTTGCCGCGTGACATGATAATTCGGTACTTATAATAAGTATAATTTTTTAACTCAGTTTTATGTTTAAGTAGGAATTTTGTTAATTAATTTTATTAAAAAAATACTCATTATGCAGTATAATGGTCTTATTTGTCTTTCCTGTTCCGGATAGTTTGTAATTCTAATTGTAATTTTTACTTTTAGCTAGATATGAAATAGTAAAGATATGTGACGTTCCACGGAAAAAGGTACCTTATGGCGGCTTGCGCTTACGCTTATTATTAACGCCGCTCCAATAT
The DNA here is from genome assembly GCF_963556715.1 of Cydia fagiglandana. Lineage (NCBI taxonomy): Eukaryota > Metazoa > Arthropoda > Insecta > Lepidoptera > Tortricidae > Cydia > Cydia fagiglandana. Next base: position 801,825 of record NC_085951.1, on the reverse strand, counting down.
TCAGTCGGGGCAATGGTACCTTTTGCCGTGGAACGTCACATATCTTTACTATATCTTATCTAGTGCATCTCTATTTCATTTCCCGAATCGCGCCGTAAGGCTCATTTAGGATCGTACCTGTACATATTATTTCGATTGCAGTCGGGGACCTTTTAAAAGGGAAATTTTTAATGAATGAATGAATGAATGAATGAATGAATGAATGAAAATCTTTATTTCAGGCAACTAGTGGCCCATACATAAATACCTTAAAACTAGCATACATATTATAAAAATATATTTTAAAACTAAACACTACAAATCACATTATGGCTGCGATGCATTACGCAACCCCGCAGTGTAGTGTAGTGTAGTTAATGTATCAAAATAAGTTCCAGAAGGCTGATAACAAACTGATCCCATATGCAAGTACTTATTCCATGAATCAAGTTAAAGTGGACCTGCTCTTTGTGTAGTTAAGGAGTAGACTACGGTTGAACCAAAAAGCTTTGGAAACTTAGCAAAAGCAGGCGTGGCTCACTCCGCGATTTCGTCGCTTTGCTACAGGTAGCTAAAAGTACATCCGTTCCACCCCAATTTTGTTTTGTTGTTTTGGGGAAAGCCATAAGCCGCGCGTGGGGCTGTCGCCACCTAGCGGCCATATCTGTGCTGATCGTAAGAGACGCGTTTTGTTAGAGAGGGAGTCTTAATCTGTACCTAGTACTATTATTTATTCTGTGGCAAAAGACAACTCCAAATCACAACAGGGGTGTTTACTGGCTAATGGGCGCCAGACAAAGAATGAAGGACTTTGGAGCAATTATCTTGAACCAAAGGAATTTAAAACTCTACCCAATGAGCTCTATCATCCGGCACATGGACATGGTGGGAAAAACTTTCGAGTACTGTAGTTGACGGGTCGTTAATAGGGGGTAATAAAATTGCACTAAAGATCCCTATGTTATGTGCCATCGTAAGGAGAAGGACCCCCTAAAACCATCAGAAAATGAATGAAAATGAAAATGAAAACGAACACTCTCATTTTAAATGTACTTATGCAAGGTTTTACTATGCAATAATTCAACTCGCTCTGTATATTCTTTGTATAACAATTATTACCAACGAAAACTGGTTCCAGACATAGATAGTATAATAATATGTTACGTAAATGTTTATACCATGTTTCACGTAATTTAAGCAGGTCGTTTTAAAATGGGAACGTGACTACGATTGTATGAGAGCGGTTTTTGGCGGCGGGCTCGTGTGATTTTTAACTTGGTACAATTTATTACGTTTATGAAATAACACTAACCATCCCATGCCGACATATATATAGTACCTACGTGTTTAGTGACCGCTGATCGTGACAATACACAACAAACAATAACAAGATTAAATATCAAAATAAAATAATTTACTTACAATTTTTAAACATGTAGATATAAATAAACCTAAATAATAAGTAACTAATTATGTACCCCAAACAATAAGAGCCTAATTCGGATTTAACAACTTGTTACGGTTTTGATTTTATATTGATATGACCTTGAAGATCACTCACGCTGATTGGTGCACGCTAAATGGAGTAAAAGCAGTGCGTGAGAACGCGCCAGTTAAAACAAATTATTAAAGAATCGACCTCTAGGTTCGTTCGTGTTGAGTTGAGATATAGAGGATGATTTTGCTATCACTGATCAGATTCAGATTCAGATATTTATTAATAAAATTTAGTATTTTACTCATATGAGTACTGATACTGAATTCCTAACTTTTGAAATTGAAATTGAAAGTCTTTATTTCAGGTCTGTCGGCCCATATTCTGTTAATATACACTGTGCTTAAAATATGTTACTATGGGGCCAACCTAGCAATTTACAAATTGCAGAAATTGCAGAAATGTTCTCGGAAATTTCAGAGAAATTCCATGAAAGAAACTTATAAAGTTCTCTGTGTGAATGTTCCCATGAGAACTTTAACGTTTTGTGTAATGTATAACATTACACGCCACATAACAGTAAAGCGGGCAGGCGAAATATTTAAATTGGCATGTGTCTACGTCGGTCTTGACACGATTAGATTGTTTATTAAATTTAAGTTCCAGAGAATATTCTTCATAGAAGTTTCGCAACTTAAGAAACTTCTCCTCGGTGCATTGCTAGGCCAACCCCGAAATCGCAAAAATTACTCGTAGTGTCATAAATTTCGGTGAATCAAAGTCAAAGTTCGAAATTAACCGTATTGCGATTATAAAAGCGCTACGACTTTTCAAAATGTCTTCTGAACCTACTGAACCTTAATAATTATATAGGTACACATGCTATCGTATCACCTTGGAAACCTGTTATCTCTCTTTTTAAAGTTTGCTGAACTATGGACGAGTGAAAAATCCTGTTACGAATTTTTGCGAAGCTTTACACAATTCTCTCCTGACTGTCATGTGGAAAAAAATCCACTGAGGCGGAGATGAGTGGAGATGGAGACGAGCGGGAATCACCCAATGACGTTGGTTCTCTTCTCCGCTCCGCTTATTTAGCACACAGGAAGATGTTTGTATTTAAACTTCCGTGTGACATGTCGCACGAAGTAACAAAGTAATGGGGAGTAAATCCATGACATTTGTACAAGATTCTAGTAAAGATGACATAAGGTAAAAAAACTAGCTACATATTATTGTGAAGATATAACAGCTAAACAATTACAAAGTTAATTTATTGTTCATCTGAATGACAACGTCAGTCAAAGGCGTTTATGTACTCGGCTCATTTCAAGTGACGATATCATGAAAGAGGTTGATAAATGATAAGTGGTAATTGTTTGTGAAAATGCTATTTGAAATCATCCTATGGGTGGTTTGACGTCATCCGCATGAATTGTTCGAGCCCTGAATTTATTTATTAATAAATAAATAATATCTGAATAAAGCTCCCATCATCAACACAACACATTCATATACATATTACATATAATTATTAACTGTAACTTATACAATATTTATTACACAGGGTAGAGTGGCTGCGAGAAAAAATTATTAGTAGGCAAACCGGACCTAATTTTGTTATTTATAACCGATGGGTATCGTTCTTTTTAGTCCTTCACTGTATATAGGTATACCTAAAGTAGTTTTATTTATATCTTACTGGTTTCTGCCCGCAACTTTATCTGCATGAAATAATGATGATAACTGCTAAAATCCCTATGTCCTTCGCCGGGCTTCGAACTATGTTCATACCCTATGTTCATCCATCGGCTTAAGAGCGCTTTCGGATTTAGGACCTCTATTCTAAGTTAGATTTTTTTTTGCTCTGGCCTACAAAATGAAAATTTCAATTTCAATTCCTTTATTATTCAATTTAGGCATTAACATTGCACCGCAAGAAAGTTGTAGATACATAATTCAAAATAAACATAATTGACCCGTTATCAATATTAGTTAAATTAAACATTGCAAATAATCACAAGATACATTAAATACACATCCATTAAAAACACAAGACATACCTAATTGGTATAAATTGTATAAAACAAAGAATTATAAATAAAATTATAAAAATATATATAAAATAATTATTAAAAAAACTCGCTTACCAGATTATTTTATCACTAAATATCACAACACCTTAAAAATAAGGTTACTTAATTAAAAAAACTAAAATTGTGTTTAATTCACAAACTATGCACCATTATATTTTGAAGCCTGGCGCTTAAACCGAAGCGCGCAGGTCAACTGCGCGGGAGTTCGCCGTGAAGAAGGATTTCGACTTTAAGGCTCAATCACACTGACTTCAGTAGTAAGCGTGAACGTAGCGTTGCACTTGATCTTAAGGGGCCCACAGATTACCAGTTCGCCGGACGATATCAGCCTGCCAGTTAGTATTACAGCTATATTTCGGTGTAACAGGAAACCTTAACACTACAGATAATCTCTTATAAGTACGATATAAGAATATGAGTTTTAAATGAGTTTTTAAAAATGATTACAAGAGAATAATAATCATTTAGGAAACCAAAATGTCTTAATCTTGTTCACTCGTAATATAGTAATGGCGACAATAAAGTGTTATAGTGGATGGTAAAAGTAAATATTATAGAGGACTTAAGTGGAATATTAGACTATTTGTAAGTGCCGATTATTATTTATTGTGAACCTATGTATCTTTTCTGGCAAAATATTCACGCGCCTGCAAAATAACAAAGAGAAACCATAAGGAAAATATCAAAAATCGGTAAAGTTTGTGTTTGTTTTTAACAAAAAGTTTTATAAATATTAATTCTAAGGCTAAAGTTAATTTATTTTAGCTGGTAATCATAACACGATGTTAGTCTGCTTAATATTTGTAAGTATTTCCTTAATTATATTTACAAATACTTTTTTTTTCATTGGAAAATGGCGACAATTTTTAAACAGCTTACAGGATAGTTGGAAAGCATTATAATCTTAGTAGCTGTGCTGTGTAATAAATGGAGTGTCATTTACAGCTTTTGTAATTAAAACAGCTTTAGAATAGAAGATTTGTATTCGTTTGGCTTTATTTCGGTTCTCCGTACATAAGGTATGGCGTAGTTATCTGGGGAAACTGCACAGACAAACATAATGTCTTTATTGTTCAAAAACGCTGTATTAGAGCCATTTTTTCGATTAGTCCGACTGACAATGAATCATGCCGTCCATATTTTATACAAAATAATATTCTTACTTTCCCCTGTGTCTATATCTATGAAGTTTCAGTTTTTGTTCACAAATATAAATATTTGTTCACAGAAAATATATCATTGGGTACTCGTGTAGTAAGACCTAAATACAGACACAGGTTACCTAGGCCATATGTTAACCTGTCGCTCACGGCTAAAAATGCGTATATTATGTGTATCACAATTTACAACAAATTACCTAATCGTTTTAAAGACATGGAACTTGAGCATTTCAAAACAAACATAAAAATGTGGCTAATAGAAAAATGTTTTTACTGTATAAATGATTATTTAAGTTTATCATTAGTGTTCCTAATATGTAACTAAATATGTATAATGTAAATGTATGTACACCTGAAAAGGTAAAGTTTAGGTGTAACTAAATATGTAATTGTATATTCCACCTGCAATGTAACCTGATTCTTACATACAATAAAGAACTTGAACTTGAACTAAGTTATAAGTCTCTTTAGAGATCCGTTCCGTATAACAAATAAAAAAACCCTTAGGTCCAAATGTATTTGGTCTATTCTTCGTTCCATTTCATAATTTTCTAAATTATTAATTTTGTTCATTACAATTTTTTATTTTCGTGGTCGAAATATATACTTATACGAGTGTAAAATTACGCAGAAATAAGCGGCTCTGTCAGTAATACAGAAAAAAGCTGTACTATAGCTGCCATTTATTCGTTTAGTTTTATAATACCCTTACAGACAGAAGTTATATAACTACTATTGTTCTTCTTCTTCTTCTACCTAGCGTTATCCCGGCCTTTGCCAGGGTCCGCTTTCCTACTTGCTTTCCTCCACTTTGCGCGATCCTGGGCGTCGTCTCGTGTGAGCCCATTTACGCTCATATCTGCTTTCACGACATCGAGCCATCGCTTTTTTGGTCTGCCGCGGGGTCGGGGGCCGTCAAGGGCTAGGTTAAGGCATGTGTTTCCTACGTAGTCAGCTACGTAGACAACTACTATTGTTATAGGAGAGTAAAATTACGCCATAAAAAATAGCTTTAAAACGGGGTTGACAGATACATTTGTACAGCTACAAGTGCCAAATGATACTACAATACAGCCTGTATACAGCTCTTACGATAAAATTAGCTTGTAGTGTTTCACAACACTTTTAGTTTTATAGTAGATTTTCTATATTCTGATAAAGCATCCCATGATTCCGCAGAATCCTTTATAATGATTTTATACAGCTTGAGCTGTATAATGTCTGTAAAATACCTTTTATACAGCTTAAATCTTTTCTGACACTCTTATACGTCTCTTAAATCACTCTAAGTTCTAAATTGGCTGGTATATTGATGTTGCCGACACTTCCATGCTACTTGGGCTATCATTCGATAAGAACTTCACTTCGTTTCGCTCGCTCGTTCGATAATTTAATTGAATCCTGCTTACGTCTCCTGGGTCAACCTGTATTCTTTATGCCTAATGAACTTAATAGCTTCCATTTTCTCATCTTACAATATCTTTTTAGTATGAGAGGTAAGTACCTATATTTATTTAAAGTTTCGCAAAACCGCTAAAATCTCTACTCAAATATGTTTTTCTTATTAAGAAGCCCAGTGAGCTCAGACGCTTAATAAGATTGACGGCTTATTTTCTTTATGCATAATCGAAAAAGGAATAAATCTGACATGACCTTATTAAGGTTAGGTTAATACCTACCTAAAGGTGACCCTTTACGTCTTTTACCCTTTATGTTTTTTATGTCTTCTTTAAAAGGATCTTTTTAATGAGTATGTACCAGGTAGGTACCTACTGGTATTAATTTACAACCAAATTATGTATTTTTTTACGGTACAAAATTCGATTGCCTTATGCCTTATAAGTAGGTATGTACTCGTAAGTAAGCAAATAGTTAATAATATTACAGTCGAAAAGTAAGAAAGTGAGTACATCGAGCTGATCTGATGATGGAGACAGGAGGTGGCCATAGGGACTCTGTGATGAAACAACGCAACCTAATTGTGTTAGGGGTTTTTATATAATTATCTCGATGAGTATTAGTTGCCTGTGTTAAGAAAACTGCAGTCAGCGAGAAAAGCTTGTACTAAAAATGAAATTTTAGCCAAAAACTCATTATTTGATGGATTGTACAATTTGCCCTCTGCGGCTTTTAGACTCTAGAGGTTTATTCACCCTACAAAGTTTAAATTATGTACAAAAAGCTTAATATTATTAGTAGTAGTAAACTTTTTATTGCACAAAACAAGTAATAACACAGAGCGAATAGAGGATATGTGTACACAGGCGGACTTATCCCGTTAAGGCATCTCTTCCAGGTAACCTTTGTAACTGAGAGAGATACATACGAAATGGTAGTCAATACTATGGTATATGGTGAATGTAGCCTAGCAACAGAAAAACACGTAAAAGTAAATCTCTTCCCGAAACAAAATTATTTTCAACCATATCTGCAAATTTTTCGACCAATTTGAAGTGAGAATCAATAGACGATCCCCAAATTGTGTTATCTCTCCACGGAGACCGCAGGCCTCCCGCAGGCTGCCCGAGGAAACTTTAAATAACGCCGCCGATGGCCCGGCCGGGTGACATGACAGCCGTCATCAAAATAAACAAACAGTGAAAGTACAAATTTTATAATGTTTACCCAATGTTTGCTCAGGATTTTGGGCTTGCTGCTTACAATTGCCCACTGCCTATGAAAAACTAAATACCTACTTACCTATACTTAGTGTCCCGACCTCGCGCCGTACAGCTCCTCGCTCCTGAGTGTATAACCTTCTCTTTCCATTTAGTGTGCATTTAGTAATCGGTGCAAAAATCAAGACTATTTTTTTTTATTTTATCGTGTGTTGTACATAATTACTTTATATTTAATAGTAGGTATTTATTCCTTTTTTACGATTTTATTTGTAGGTACTCAATGCTGTTCATATTTTATAATAATAGCTGTTTAGTTTATATTTTATATTTATAGTGTTTATGCCTTCGCAACCGTGCCTGAACCCGCCGGAGTTGCTGCATTGCCCTGTTTGCTCGGACGGAAAGCAATACAAAGGTCGGCGAGGTCTCGCTATCCATACGGCTTACCGGCATGGCACCCGTGTGGCTATCGACCCCCCGATTCCTAGCGCTTCTCAACCTGCAGGGTCTTCCTCCGCCGGGGGCCCTACAGCGACACCGTCGCCAGCTGAAATATCGCTTGCGGACAGGCTAGGGCTGTTGAAGGCCAACATTCCAATTGTGAAAAGAATACCCCGTGGTGCGCGTTTCACCGTCGCACGCTGCCTCACCGAGTGTGTGGCCAAAGTTGTCGCGGAAAATTCTGTTAAAGCATGGGAGCGTCTACTCACGTTTCCATTCACAGTTTTACACGCTGAAAAATCAAAAAAGGTATCACTCACCTCCCAAATTAAAACCAACACGTCTTTTTTATCCGATCTACCAGAGATCCCTAAAAATTCTCATAAATGCTCGCTCAACTCATAATTCACTTCATACGAAAATAAAATCTATAGAAAATAAACTCTCAGATGGGAATGTGAGTGGTGCTGCCCGGCTTTTATTTTCTAGCGACGACTTGGCTGCGCACTCGGCTGCTACCTACGCCGCCTTAAAAGAAAAACACCCAGAGCCTCCCATTTCTTCAAAACTGCCAGATCCTCCCTCCGTCGATGATCCCTCTGTCACTGTCACTGAAGATGCCGTGAGTCAGGCCATAGCTTCGTTCCCCAACGGGTCCGCCGGTGGGATGGATGGCTTGTCTCCTCAGCATTTAAAAGACCTGACTGCGATGACGCTAGGCGATGCGAGATCGGCCCTACTCAGAGAAATAACAGCGTTAATCAACCTGATGCTTTCAGGCCGCGTAAACACAGACATTGTGCCTCTGTTATACGGCGCGAACCTGGTGGCGTTGGCCAAGAAGGACGGCGGTACCCGCCCGATTGCGGTCGGGTGCACCCTCAGACGCTTAGCCTCCAAACTATGCTGCAGACAATTCAACCAAAGGCTAACAAGGATCTTTAAACCTCGACAACTAGGTTTCGGCGTAAAGGGTGGTTGTGAGGCAGCAGTGCACGCTGCGCGTACATTCCTTAATCGTCCGGATTACGAAGTGTTTGTTAAAATTGATGTCAAAAATGCATTTAATTCGGTCGACCGCGGTGCTCTGTTAGCAGAAGTCAAAAAAGAACTACCCGAACTTTACAAATACCTTTGGCAATGCAACGGAGCACCATCTAAATTACTTTTTGGAAATGACATTATTTTATCAAGTATGGGCTGCCAACAGGGAGACCCGCTTGGGCCCGCAATTTTCAGTTTGGTCATTCACCCCATTATCTCTAAATTCTAAATTCAATTTATGGTACTTAGATGACGGCTCCCTTGGTGGAGACGCACTAACCGTCTTACAAGACTTACAATGTATTATAGATACATTTTCGAAAATTGGGCTTACATTAAACTTCACTAAATGCGAAATTTTCATTCCGGATCACGTTCCATTGAACACAAAAATAGATATTTTAACAAATTTTAACGCAGTTTTACCTAATATTTCCGTTCATTCCAAAACATCCCTCACCCTTTTAGGCTCACCAATTTTTGAAGAATCAATTGCTCCTGTTATTAACTGTAAATTAAATTTATTCAATAATACATCAGACCTTCTATTTAAAATAAATCCCCATATGGCTCTTTTCATCATCCGTTTTTGCTTATTTACACCCAAATTCATGTATTTACTCCGCAGTTGCCCAATTTGGAAATTTCCGTCCATCCTGTCTTCTATCGACTCCTCCCTCCAGGCAACTCTTTCCAAAACTCTCAACATTCATCTCGACACTTGTTCATGGACCCAAGCGGCTCTCCCCATAAGACTTGGTGGACTGGGCGTTCGCACTACGGCCAGTTCGGCTCTACCCGCTTTTCTGGCCTCTGTATACGGCTCGCTATCTCTCGTTGGTATTATTTTAAACCAGTCTTCGATACCTGACGATGAGATAGCGAACCTGAAGGAGGCCAGGGAGGCCTGGTGTGAGTCATGCCCGAGTGCGGACATCCCAGTTGCCCGTCACTGTCAACGGGACTGGGACTCCCCACGTCTAAAGTTAGCCCACGCCTCACTCATCGAACAAAGCCCGGACGATTCTGAGCGTGCGCGCATCCTGGCCGTTTCGGTCCCCGAGTCAGGCCACTGGTTAAAAGCTCTACCATCTCGACAGGTCGGCACTGTTCTGGATCCAAGTAGCTTAAGGATAGCAATATGCTTGAGGCTTGGATCCAGAATATGTGTTCCCCATACGTGCGTCTGCGGCAAGGATGTGGACCAGTTGGGCCGCCATGGCCTCTCATGTTCAAGAAGCGCCGGCCGAATATTCCGCCACAGCACGATTAACGATCTGGTCCGTCGCGCGCTTGCCACCGTGTCTGTGCCTGCGGTTTTAGAACCCGTGGGCATGGCGAGGGACGACGGCAAGCGTCCCGACGGAGCCACGTTGGTGCCGTGGAAGTTAGGAAGGGCCCTGGTGTGGGACGCAACATGTGTCGACACCTTTGCGCAATCCCACATTCAGGGGACCCGCATTCGGGCCGGCGCTGCGGCTGACCAGGCCCAAGTTCTCAAGCGCCGCAAATACTCGACGTTGCTCAACGACTATGAGTTTGCGGCGCTCGCGGTTGAGACTTTGGGTCCCTGGTCAGCCGACATGAAAACATTTATAGGAGCACTATCGGCGCGGCTGGTTGACACCACAGGGGACCCCAGGGCTGGTGCGTACCTCTCTCAACGTATTTCCCTTGCGATACAGAGAGGTAATGCCGCCAGTGTCATGGGGTCCATGCCGCAGTCCGACCTGTTGGACGGGGTGTTCTTTTTATAGTTTGGTTTTTTGTAGGTAAGTATATTTTATAGTTTGTATTTTTATTTTATTTCTAGTTTAACTTTAGTTTTAATATTGTATCCAATGTAAGTATTATGTTTATGGTTTTAAATAAAGACTCATTAATGATTGGTATATGGTTAGGTGTATGGTATATGGTGGTAATATTCTTCTTATTACTAATAAAACATTTACCTACGTTGTTTTTTCCTTGAATTTTGATGTATCTTCACGTTTTTCCTGTGCGTGTAAATATTAAATATATGTATTTGTTTCCAAAATTTATGCGCTTCACTTTGCATTTGCGTAACCGGTTTTAGCGACGTAGGTATTTAAAAAATCGGGCAAGTGCGAGTCGGACTCGCGCACGAAGGGTTCCGTACCATAATGCAAAAAAAAAACATAAAAAAGCAAACAAAACGGTCACCCATCCAACTACTGACCCCTCCCGACGTTGCTTAACTTTGGTCAAAAATCACGTTTGTTGTATGGGAGCCCCATTTAAATCTTTATATTATTCTGTTTTTAGTATTTGTTGTTATAGCGGCAACAGAAATACATCATCTGTGAAAATTTCAACTGTCTAGCTATCACGGTTCGTGAGATACAGCCTGGTGACAGACGGACGGACAGCGAAGTCTTAGTAATAGGGTCCCGTTTTACCCTTTGGGTACGGAACCCTAAAAAATCAACATATTGGTAAATCTGACAGAATGTTTTTATATTCTAGAAAAACAGGATAAGTTAATGTAATAGTGCGGTACACAATATTAAATTATATCTCATAATTAAGTAGGTACATACCTATTACTTTAAGACCCACTTGCACCATTCCGCTAACCCGGGATTAATCAGTTAAACCGTTAACCTAATGTCAAATTGTACTGGTAACCATGGTAGCGCCAGGTTTAACTGGTTAATCCCGGGTTAGTGGAATGGTGCAAGTGGGCCTTAGAATTCTAATATGTACTTTATTCAAAAAATCTGAGGTAACTAAACGAGTCAAGTAAAAAACAAACTTCATTAAAACATACTTACCTACTTACTACTGAGGGCCCATTGTCATAAAAAAGTGCCAGAGGAAAAATGGGCCGTGTACTTTCAGGATGATCGTATCGAAAAGAAAATGTGTACCTACATAGGTACGCATTAGGGAATGCAAATCGGTTATTTTTTGTATGGAAATAACCGCGGTTTCGGTTAATAACCGATTATTTCCATACAAAAAATAACCGATTTGCATTCCCTACTACGCATTGTCAGAAAGAGTAATTATATTTAAATCCTACAAATAATTTTTAACCCCGATGCAAAAGGGTTGTTATATATTTGACGCCAATGTCCGTCGGTCTGTCTGTGTATGTGTATGTCTGTGGTAATCGTAGCTCTCAAATGGATGAACCGATACCGATGCGGTTTTTTTTTAAACTTAGTTTCCTTGCCAGTGGTTCGTAGGTATTTTTGATAAAAATCGATCCAGCAGTTTGTATCAGACTCAACTATCAGCCTTCTTCCAAATAACTTCAATGGATTTTTTTGGTATAATTTTGGTTTTCTTAATTTTATTTAGTGCCTATATATGTAAGACTAATATGTAAATGTTTTTTTTATTAAAAAAATCTTGATCTTGATCGCACTCGTTTGACGTCATCTTCATTATTATTCCATAAAATTAAATAACTATAACTATCAATATTCCAATGAACCTGATTATCAAGGTCATTCCTACGTCAAGTTTTTGTTTTTGCCAAACGGTTGCAATTGCGGTTGTCATTTCCAAGCAAAGTGCCCTTTGTTGCTTGCCATAAGGACGCTTTGACAAGTTATTCGTATAAAGATTAGAGATGCAACGGATAGATGTTTGGCCGGATACCGGATATTCGGCCTGACCATCGGCCGAATCGCCGGTATCCGGCCGCCGAATATTCGGCCAGCGGAACTATACCTACATTTCGGTATTTCAGGTGCGCATTCTGTAGGTTTGACCTGTTTCTTAGTAAACGTTCGCGGGGACTCATTCCTAGGTTCGAAATGAGTGCGCATGCAAGTCAGTGGAATGATTAAATTGTTTTAAAATAATAAACAAGTACGATCATGACCGTGTTTGTTTCTTAAATCCAATTTGTTTACTCCGAAATCAAGCAATGTTACTATCCGTTATCCGGCCGGATAGTAGTTCACTATCCGGTATCCGGCCGGATAGTAAAATACTGACCGGATAGGCCGGATACCGGATAGTAACCGGATATACGGTGCATCTCTAATAAAGATACAAGCAAAGCTTGTCATTAATGGTAAGAGACAAAGTGGAACCGTTGACTCGTCTTCGACACATAATATACAATATACATACCTACTTCTAGTCTATAACCTAGTGCCTGAAGGTGAGCGGACTTTGTAACCTATGGATGCTATCAACCTCAGTACTATTATGCGAATATTACCACCTTTTTATAGCTAGCTATACATACAAGTATTCCCTACTTATGTTATGGCTCCTTTATACACGATGGGCCAACGCCGGCCACTCCTAGGGACGCAGCCATGCGGTAGAATGAGTTAGCAATATCACTTGCTCCCTCTAACGCATAAATGCGTCCCTTGGAGTGGCCGGCGTTGGCCCATCGTGTATAGGAGCCATTAAAAGGTTAAACAATCGAAGTTAAGCTTTCATTTCAAAACGACATGCTTAAATTCTGTCTTACTTGACATGAAAATTTACGTCACATATGTAAATCTATGTCTGGTACAGTCGACGTCAAAGATATGTTTACACTTTTGGACCTTACGCCTTTGTAATAAGGCGAAAAATGTAAACATATCTTTGAGGTCGACTGTAACTACTAGTTTTTGTTGCTAAAATAGAGCGACTACAAGTTTAGATTAATTTCAGATGGCTACTAAAGTATAAAAACTAGTGCCTACGCCAATTCCAATTCAAGCGGACCCCAGGCTCCCATGAGTCGTGGCAAAAGCCGGGACTAAGCGAGGATGATGATGATAATCAACATGATTGTCATGTTAGAAAATGGCGGCCATGATGGCAAACGAGTTAAACGCAACAATCATTACATTAGACCCTTGATTATAGGCATTATTGATATTTTAATTGATTGTATGGGGAATTTGGCATACTATCCACGTGCTTTCTTATACCAGCACTAAATTAAAGGCAGGCAAAGCTGCGTCTGGAGCGCGTATACTTACTCTGACGTACCAAGTAACCGAAGACCTTCTGGACGCCCTACATTACCGAAGACCTAGACTGCTGGAGACTTGGAGAGAAGAAGTGCAAATTTTAGCAAGCTCGGCGCCGTCAATTGGACAGAAACGGCTGAGAAGGAAGGCGGTCTGTGGCGTCGGAGGCCAAGACCCACTTCGGGTCGTCGCGACTCAGCAGTAAAGTGAGTATCACCAAATTCACGAAAAACCACTTAAAAATCTCGCCTCGTGCGACCTGTGACCCATAACAGGTGTGTGACGTAAACCTACGTAACCAGTCCGGCAAGGTGTCCAAGTTACGTGTGCAATGTCGTAACTACGTATGTTAGCCTTGGACACTTACGGCGTTTTTGATTTAGAGAGGGCTTAGCCTAGTTTTGGAGGTAGCGTTTTGTGAAGTTTGATGTTGCAGATTTATTTAAATGGCTCTTCTTAAGGGGCCCACAGATTACCGGACGATTATAGTTTACCGGACGATATCAGTCAGTTAATCGCATAAGGGTCTCCCCTAATATATCGACGCGCATTCGGCAAAAGCCGATAGGAAAAAGCTTTATGTCCGCGCAATAAGAGCGCAAAAGTCGTCGTTTGGCTCGGCTCGCGACGGCCGACGACGCCGGACGCGTCGACCGGTTTTTCGCTCTTATTGCGCGGACATAAAGCTTTTTCCTATCGGCTTTTGCCGAATGCGCGTCGATATATTAGGGGAGACCCTAAGTTGACAGTTCCGAACAACTGACAGGCTGATATCGTCCGGCGAACTGGTAATCTGTGGGCCCCTTTAGTCTTCATCGAAACTCTGCATTGCTATTGAAAAGAAACTAGCATTATGCTAGAGAGAATTTTCAAAAATTGCAAAGTTCACATGAAATGTGCGTTTATTAGCACACCTTCTTACATTTCAGTCCTTAAAATAGGACATTGGGCCTTACAAGGATAGGGTAGTGTGTCCATAGGCAGGCTGTTAGTTTGCTGAGTACGAACTACGAAGCGATACAAAAATATCGAGCTAAGACGTAGAGTAAGATTGTTTTTCTCGATTAACCGGTTGTTTACGAAACTTTCTTAGTTTAAATGTATTCCATGACCGTCAAAAGGGATAGGGTTAAGCAATAGACCCAAGGTCATGGGAAGGCCATGGGCACGCCGCACTTTGCTCTTAAATTTATTCCGTTTAAACAACGTGACGAGCCCAGGTCTATTCAACATTGACTACGTACCTACCTACAACAATCGCAATTTTTATTTTTAGTTCAAAATCGAGGGCCTAAAAATGGCGATAGACCAATTTTATTGTAACAACCCGCCTGCTAATGATTTTTATGAACTATTGAGGACATAAACGTGGATACAAAATAAGTCGTTTATCCCTACAACTTAAAAGGAACTCAGTTTCACAATATCAGCCAAAACTGCTCCCGCTGTAATTTTTTGCCCGTAAAAATTGTTAGCATAATAAATAATTGTTGTTCTTAACTTTTGAGTATTGTAAATACAAATCTCTACTAAAATTATCAACGCGAAAGTCTATCTGTCTCTTTATTCTTCACGTTTAAACCGCTAAATCGATTAAGACGAAATTTGGTATGGAGATATGTAGTCAGAAGCCCGAGGAAGAACAGAGGGTAGTTTTTATCATTATTATCATGATAATAAAGTAGATGGCGCATCCGTGCTTGAGAGAATGGGACTGCAAGTGCCGCGGGCGAACGTCGCAACAGGCGTGCCGGACGGGTGCGGCGGCGCGGGCGGCGCGGTGCCGGCGCGGCGGCGGCGGCGCCTGTTCGCGGGCCCCGGCGCGCGCACGCAGCGCGGCGCCCACGCTCCCACCGCTCGGGCCCGAACTGCTCTTAACCGCATCATACTGGAGTCAGATGATGTAGATCCCACCAAAAACATAAATGTAAAAAAGGAGAGCCAAGTTCAATACAAAAATTATGCTTGGCTGTGGGGCTCGCCGCAAAAAGAATGGAGCTCTAAATGAGTGCCACTGCCAAGTTCTATGCAAAATCCAAATATGTATTTATAGGAACAAAATAACATTATAAACAAGTATTAAACTCTATTTCTTTGCTTTATTGGATACCTATAACAATTGCTGTTATTTAAAAAAATGTGAGATCTCAAAGTAGGTTAGATTTGACTTGGCCAGTTTTCATTACATCAATCATTTTATATATGTTGTAATTCTGATAAAATCTGGCCAAGCCAAATCTAACCTACTTTAAGATCTCACATTTTTTTAAATAACAGCAATTGTTATAGGTATCCAATAAAGCAAAGAAATAGAGTTTAATACTTGTTTATAATGTTATTTTGTTCCTATAAATACATATTTGGATTTTGCATAGAACTTGGCAGTGGCACTCATTTAGATCTCCATTCTTTTTGCGGCGAGCCCCACAGCCAAGCATAATTTTTGTATTGAACTTGGCTCTCCTTTTTTACATTTATGTTTTTGGTGGGATATCAATACTTTTTGTAGAGAAAACTAGGCAGGTATTGAGATTTAATGTTTTTTCTTGTGTTTCCGCTGTATGGTTTTTACTTCTGTTCTTTGTATAATTATGTGGTGCCGCGCGCCGCCGACGACACACCGTTGGCCGGTTGTTTAGAGCGTATTACAAGTTTTTTGTATGGGGACACCACTTATTTTTTCACTAAACTTTATTTTAATATAGCAAATATAATAATACATATATTGGGGTAGTTTCAAATATCTGCTTGTAACGGTTCCAACGCTACAATAAAAAAATATTATTTTTGTATGGGGACCCCCCTATTTTTTAACTTTTTTTTATTTTTAGATTTTTCCCTACGCTTACACACAATAACCGAGCTGGATTCCAAATTTTATCCTTCTAGGTCATCTGGAAGTAGGTTAGGTTTAGGTACTTATATGTCAGTCCCAATAAAAAATGATTTTTTTGTATGGGGACCCCCCCTATTTTTAAACTTTATTTTATTTTTAGATTTTTTCCTACGGTTACACACAATAACCGATCTGGATTCCAAATTTCATCCTTCTAGGTCATCTGGAAGTAGGTTAGGTTTAGGTACTTATATGTCAGTCCCAATAAAAAATGGTTTTTTTGTATGGGGACCCCCCCTATTTTTTAACTTTATTTTATTTTTAGATTTTTTCCTACGGTTACACACAATAACCAAGCTGGATTCCAAATTTCATCCTTCTAGGTCATCTCGAAGTAGGTTAGGTTTAGGTACTATAAGTCATAAGTCAGTCTTAAAATTTACGACTTTTTGACCTTCATATCTTTATAACCGTTTGAGCTAGCTTCATGAAATTTGGGCTTCTAGATATCCTTATGGATATAATTAAACACACGTAGTTTTATGTGTTTACGTCAAAGATGTTTTGAGTTATAGAAGGGTCAAAAGTGGCACCAAGTGGTTCGTGTAATATTACACTCGGCGCTGGCTAGCCAGTTCCTTTGCTTGAACTTGGCTTGACACGCTGCCGCGTGTCTAGATATATTTGCTGATAGTGCTGGTGTATTTTACAGGAATCTGATAAGGTGCATAGAAAATAATATAATGTAAAAATGCGTCCCGGATCTCATTGTTATAAGTTTATTTGTTGTTGTATAAATATTTTTAGAATTTTAATACTATAATGTAATATACCACATAAGTGCTTTGGTGTCATACTGTTAATTTATGTGTAAAGTTTAATAAATAAAATAAAATAAAAATAAAATAAAATCATCATACCATACAGACGAAGTCGCGGGCAGAAGTTGGGCTGTTGTGTCAACTAAATAATTTTTGATGTATGGATAATCTGCTCGAATCTAATCATTTACTTGATAATGAAGTCAATAATATAACTTTATGTATTCCCGCTTCCGAGCGGCTTAAGAACTAAGTTCAACATCTGGAGTTTACCAGGTAATAAAACGGTTTATATTCAAATAAAGTTTACCACCAGATCCGAAAGTCCTTTACACCATATTCTAAGCTATAAACCGCAGTTTAAGCGTACTTTGGACGCAAATAAAACGAAAGATTAGCTTCAAATGTTTGAACTTTCGTGCATAATGTAAGCGCCTGCCATAAAACGAGCAGCAAAGTTAAATTGATGATAGATTGCTCGCTTTATTGCCAAGCCGCGTTTTTACGTTGCAGAGATTTGATGGAGATTAGCATTAAGAAAAATAACTTTAGGGTAAAATAATACTGTAATTATGAAACGTGTATTGTTTAAAAATATTTATAAATACATACAAGCTCGATACATAAGCTGTAAGTTTGTAGTTAGTCCCGATAACATCCTAATTCCGAGCTAAACGTACCAACTACGAGTATAACTCAAGAAATATTTACAAGAAGTTTATTTATCAAGGCTATTTGATTCAGAAAGAGGCCAAGCCGCCATGTATTTATTAGTGGGGGGTACCCCCTCAAAGCTAACGCCATGCCTCCGAGCTATGTCCGCGTAGTCCAGCTCACAGAGAGTCAGCCAGCCGTCTTTTTCTGCGGCGATCTGGGTCGCGAACGTGGACATCCATGCGGCTGTCATGGGTATGCCGTGGGCTCCACACATTAGGCGTCTGTTAAACAAATTTATTAAATTCTAGGTATTTGTTGAAGAAGGCACCTGTTAACCGCTTAGACTTTTGCGTCGTGTGGACGTCGGTACGAAGTTACACAAAGTTTAGTCTTATTTATAAGTTTACAGTGGTTAAAAGGAAAAAAAAAATTATGTATTAGAGGATGTAGAGGTTGCTTTTGAGAAAAAGAAGTCAGGGAACTGCTGTTTGACGTTTCATGTTCAAATAGATTGTGGAATACCTATATAAAAAAAAAAATACGTAGGGTTTTAGGGGGATACTTGTCCCCAATCTCGTAGCACCTGTATTCCTGTAGTAAAGATTTCCTGGAGCAGTAGGGAGAGAGGTTGTACTCCTTCACAAGGTAGAACGAGTGGGACACGTCGTAGTAAAATAATCGTAGGTACCTGACTGTCGGAAACTTCTCCGCGATCCCATAACCCCTGTAATCCGGCGCGACCACCAACGATTTCCCAAAGTAGTAAGATGAAAGGTTGTACTCCTTCAAGAGGTAGTGAGCCACGTCTTGGAATACCTTAAATAATCGTACCTCACTGTCAGAACCTTCTCTGTGATCGCATAATCCCTGTACTCCGGCGCGAATACCAACGATTTCCCAAAGTAGTAAGATGAGGTACTCCTTCAAGAAGTAATGGGACACGTCGTAGAATAACTTAAATGATCGTACCTTACTGTCAGAAACTTCCACCTACCACCAAAGATTTCCCGGAGTAGTAGGGCGAGAGGTTGAACTCCTTCAAGAGGTCGAACGAGTGGAATATCTAAAATAATCGTACCTACCTCACTGTCAGGAACTTCTGCGCGATCCCGTAACCCCTGTACTCCGGCACGACTACCAGAGATTTTCCGGAATAATATGAAGTAATATTGAACTCCTTCAACAGGTCGAACGAGTGGGACACGTCGTAGAATATCGCGCTAATCTTCTTAGCTTCTTCTGTTCCTTTGCCGGCGGTCTGTGAGGAACGATACTTAATTATTTATTTATTCTACCTATTTATTTCTGTCTACCTATAGAGTGTCCCACTGCTAGGCAACATCCCCCTCTACTTATTTGTAGCCAGATCTTAACTGGTCCCCAAAGATGACAATTTTATTGTACATTGAAAAGGCCAAAATAAAAGTAAAACATGCTACGAAAAGTTGCGTGATTATATCCATACATTATTTTTGTTTCAATTGGTGTTTTCTATCAACGATCTCCCTCACTCCCTTCCTCCCCCTCTCTCCCTCTGATATATCTGATGGCGACTATACCATAAGGAATATTACTATACCCCAAACCCCAATACGACTTGGTAGCTACAGCTACCGATGAGATCCCGATAGTGTCCTGGTTATATCCTCGTCAGTAGGTATCAGCGTAGCACATCACATTGCGACTGGCAGGGTCACGGAATATTTCTGGACACATTGGTCGCCCTGATATACGATATACTGTACTAGGAATATTACCATGTCCCAATAAGATTCGGTAGCTACAGCCACCGAGGATATCCCGATCATATATGGTTCACCCGCGTCAGTATCAGCGCAGCACATCACATTGCGACTCGCAGGGTCACGGAGTATTTTGTTTATATAATCTCTATATTCTTCTAATGCCTCCGGGTTATTTGGAAAACCTGAAATAATAAACAAAATAAATTATAGCACACATAGCAGGAACTCACAGGAGCTCATAATCACATAAGTTAGGTTCATCATGAAGACAAGGTTTGTTTTAGGCATAAAATAAATTTATATATATATATATATAGTTTATTTTTCAAGTAGGCATATTATTACAATGCGCTTATGATTTATGAACGTCAAATAATGTTACGCCGGCACTAACCCTACACCTCTACCCGAGAAGTTTTAAGTACCTCCTCATTTGGAGGACGGTATCCCAAAATGGGACCGGCAAGAAACTCGGCGGGCACATCTTTTCAAAACATTTCATCTTACAATGAACATTAATTAATTTATTATATTAATTTAAAATAAATCATTAAAAATATCAGAGAGTCGTCAGACTCGTCAACTAGTATTCAAATGTGTGTAATATGTATTTGCAAAACGATTTTATACCAGCTTTTATTTAGTT
The DNA here is from genome assembly GCF_963556715.1 of Cydia fagiglandana. Taxonomy (NCBI): domain Eukaryota; kingdom Metazoa; phylum Arthropoda; class Insecta; order Lepidoptera; family Tortricidae; genus Cydia; species Cydia fagiglandana. The sequence goes on along the minus strand of NC_085951.1, from coordinate 781,389 downwards.
TCACCATTGTAATATGTCTACTTGATAAATAAACTATCTTCATCTTATCTTTACCTGTTGCTTTTCGATAAGGCTCATCCCTGGCGAAGTACCTGACCATGAGCTCCGTGGCTTCCTCGATCCTCTCCGGCGGCAGGTCCTGTATCCTCAGCCTCATCAATGTCCCGTCTCTCTTCTGCTTCTCAAACCTTATCCATACTTTTGATGACATATTGTTTAATTTCACTTTTTCTAGTAGTTTTGTTTACACTTCGTTTAATATTTTTAACATTTGTTAAGAATAATTTGTTTTATTTTCATTAATTCTTGCTGCTTTTAAAATATTGAACACATTAATGTTCTTTTACAGATTACGGTGTTTTTTATATGACTGTTTCAATGACACTGATAAAACTTAGTCAACGTGAACGTTAATTTACTCGTTCCATTTATTAATAAATTTAATGGCGCCTTAATGACAACGACTAAGTAATAACTATAATGTTGTAACAATCAATTGTAGAGTTACTATCACTAAATATACATCTTGCGTAACGGATGTATAAATAAAAGTAGTATATTTGTAATAATTACAATTATTGCAGTGTATTCAGACTGCAGTATCAAGTATCTGTATGCACCAAGAGAAGAACGAGGGTTCGAACTAAACACAAAATAAAACGTTTGAGCTACACTGCGCTTTGGTTTAAAATAGAATCTAATGAGACCAAAACGTTAAGACGTCGCGTTTGCATGGAATAAATTTAAAGATTATAAAGAAAGAATAAACATTACACAACTATTATGTATTAACAAATTATAATAGCAGATAGCAAAACTGTGCATAAAGCTAATATAAAGGAAGTTAAAAAAACAATAAACATCAGTGATTTCATATTTTATATGTAAAATAAAAACAATACCAACTCGTTATAAACTATCACACAAATAAGATCTTTTTTAATATCTTGACATTGGTAACTTGTTAAATTAAGTTTAAGAGTCTTATAAAATAATGTCTACTTTAAGTTCCTACTTAACAACTTTTGGTTGGCTGGCAGTGCATTAAATAATAAATTACTCGTAGGTATACAGTAAATCCAACTTATGCTTATGGTATTTTATGAATCATAATTATTTACTAACAGGGTTTCTACACTTTCTACATTAGGTAATCACTTAATCGTCTCCACCGTCCCCATCCCCTGCATGCCCTCCGTCATTAGTATGCCCACAATCATCAAATCCTTGATCATTACTGTGATGACCCCAACCGCTCTGATGACTGCAGAACCCGTCATTAAAATGACCAATCCCAAGCCCATCACCACTGTGACTTTGGTAATGATTTCTTTTTTCATCTGAGTATTTATTTTTCTTGTTTAAAAATAAAATAACATTTGCGCTTGGCTTTTCGTCAGTGACTGGTTTGTTATGTGCGATTTGGTTCATTCGATGTATTTTGTCTGATGCGTTTACTGATGCTTTGCACATTTCGGGATCGTCTTTGCCACTGCTGACTTTGTAGAAACAGCATGTGATTAAGATTAGTATAGCGATGGCCTGAAACAATAAAACAAGAGTTAGTTATTGATTGATTGACTTAAAATCAATGACGCAGATCGCAGGGAACCGAGGAATGAGAGCAGCGCTTGACCATTTTCGACGGAATGGCCACTCATTGTAAACTTCTTTGGGCAGAGGCTTATGTGAGTGAATTGCAAAAAAAATTTACGTAATTAAGCGCAGTTAAGATTAGAAGCTGTGATTAGTCTTAATTGATTCATTTGTGTCACGAAAATTAACTATGTAAATTGTATTGTATTGTATTGTATTGATTGTACTTAATTCATACACATAAGTCTATAGCATACGCTAATACACGTTCATGCATCTAACTTAAATAGAAATGGCTTAACTGTCGTAACACAATGGAATCAATTAACTTTAGACTAGTTACAGGTGCTTAACTATGTACAATTTTTTTGAAATTCATTCATGTCAGAGAATAGATGTCTTACGGCTCGTTTTTATACTCAGTTAAAATTATCGTTATCATTAAAAAAAATACAAAATAATAAGGTTTACGAGTAGGTGGGTATTTCCTGCTTTCAAAAACTGACTACGATATCAATGTTAGTTATATTTGGTAAGATATTGTCTATAATTTATGTAATTCTAAAACACAAATGCTTTGAGCTTTACATGAAAATTTTATGTTTATTTTAATTTTATTTGATGTATTAGATTTTTATTTATACTCTCTGCATAACATAATTATCAAAAGGTTTAGTGAATTTTTAAGTTGGTATCTTATACACGTATAATAAATAATAATAATAAATATTGGGGACATCTTACACAGATCAACCTAGCCCCGAACTAAGCAAAGCTTCCTACCTCCCTTTCTTATCTACCTTTAAAGTACATATTATTATTTCACATAAAGAAATGCTTACACTTCTCGTTATAACATAACAATCCAGTCTTTCACTTTATAACCGGCTATTCACAAGCAAAGAGAAAATGTATACTTACGAAGGCCAAGCATGCGAAAAATATTATCCCGATAACTTGCATTTCACCACGATCTTCTTAAACACTGTCTATCTACAATTAATAATAATGTTTTCACAATCACAAACAAATCAAATAACTTAACTCTACAGGTTATAATTTCTTCACCAACAACAACTAAAAGAACTCGAACTTGAGTATTTTCAATATGATCAATCATCGATCAAATATAAATTTTACCGCTAAAGTGGTAAAGTTTGTTTCAGTTTGATAAGCACAATGAAATTTAATAAAAGACGATCGTAATCGCCTCTACTCAAACGGACTGGGACGGATTGGCAAGAGGATGTTTTCCAACTGTAGTCTGTGATGCCGGTGAGCATTGAGCACTCTTAAAACCACAAACACGATTTCATGCTATTCTCCTAACCATTTCGATAGCTTTCGCCTCTCCTGGACTAGTTTAAGTATAACTACTACACACTTGAACAACGTTTAATGGGATCTTACTTTAAATTGGTTTACTTAGAGTCAAGCAAAGCGAATTTCAAAGGTGATACTCGATTCGCTTGGTCCGTTCATTGATGTGTCATAACATTGGATCGACTTGCGTGTACTCATGCAAATATCGCAACACAGTAAGGTAGTATCTCCTAGTAAAATTCAAAGAATAATAAACCATATGCCAAGGCATTAGAAAACATTGTGGCTCTTTAAGTGGACTCTCGTCTCAAGTAACCAGGAAATTCTGGAAACAAAGTCAACTAAACTTAGGTACTATAATGCATGGTGGAATTTTATTAATCATGGGTTTTTAAGGGGCGTCCATTTCAACGTGTTTATAGTCACGTTCATTGCATACAACTGCCTAGGTATATGTAAGATGAAGATATATGGGAGCTGAATGGTGCGTAACTATGCCAAAATGGGAGCGGCAGGAAACTCGGCGGGACACATCTTTTCAAAACATTACATACAGTCATACATATTATAATTAACATACATTAATTAACTTAAAAACCTGAACTGTGTCATCTACTATAGTCTCCTAGACATAATAACTAATGTAGATAAGTACCTATTGACTAAACTAATTGAAACATATAGGTAAAGATAAAGATAAAAAATAGTTTATTCAAGTAGGCATATTACAATGCGCTTATGAACGTCAAATAAACCTTTACCGGCTCCAACCGTACACCTCTGCCCCGAGAAGATTTAAATCCCCCCTCAATTGGAGGAGGGTATCCCAATATGGGACCGGCAATAAACTCGGCGGGGCACATCTTTTCAAAACATTATTACATCTTATAATTAACATGCATTACGAGTAATTAAGAAAAATACAATTTAAATTACTATAGAATTCATGCAATTATACTCAGTGAGTACATAACTTTATACTCTTAGGTAGGTAGTTATTTATTTATTTAAGTGTATAATCTTTAATGCACAATAATTATAAGATAGTGGAAACGGCGGAGTTAAAGTCTTAAAGTTTGCTACTGTTTGCACATTTTATCACTTCTTTGAGTTTACGTCGATCTTTTGATCGAAATATGCAGTGTCATAAATATACTTAATTATCTGATAATAATGATTTTATCAGATATGTCATTTATAATCAAAGTAGGATTAAGATTATACAAATTCGTTAAGTCTGAAGATATGGCACATTCTTATGTGGCTTGCCAAGAAAATGGCGATGGCGGTCTTTCGAGAATTATTCATTTTGAGTGCTATTATTGTTTCCTTTGCTAATGCTGGGAAACATGACATCTACTCTGGGTACGTAATCATTTAAAAATCCACTGCTTATTGTAAATTATATGACGATTACATAGATAAATTAGTTAATTAATATTAATTTGCATGTAAATACTAAAACACAGTGAAAACTAGTCATACGATAAATCTATCTATATTCTATATCTATACATATAATAAAGCTGTACAGGGTAGAAAGTCTGTACATGGAAGATATTTGAAAAAAAGTTGGCTGGGGATACTTAGAATCGATAACAGAACATATTCCAACAGTTTTTAGAATTTTTGTCTGTTTGTCTGTTTATCTGTTTGTCTGTTTATTTGAACGCGCATCACGTGAAAACGGCTGAACGGATTTTGATGAAAACTTTACTAATCTGTCGATAAAATCTCCGGCCAGGTTAAAGGCTATAAAAATTCAACCCTTAAAAGGGGGGGTAGCCACAACACTCGCTTGATTCAAGTTTGCCCCTGAATCTTATGGCGCTACTTAGGAAGGAGGGGCAAACTTTTTTCAAATATGTGCTACCACTATTGAGTACCCTGGTAAACTAACAGATGGCGCTGAATTTAATACGTAGTGACATGAATAGCCACCGAGGAAGGTTATTGCCAAATTAACTCTAAGTTTAGATGAGTGGGTACGGACATCAACAAATTTAATTGAATAATTATGTCGATTTAATAATATACAACAAAATTAAACGACAGTAAATTAATTACCCCTCATTGCACAGAGACATCTTTTTCACGACTACCCAAAAAAAGTGAGAGAGAGTGTATTGTGTTTTCAGCGTTCGTGTTTGTATGTAGGTATATATTTATTTATCTGGGTTTCACTCTCTCTCACTCTTTTGCGGTTCGGCGTTAGGTCTTATGCGAGGCCTTCTGCCTTACGGCAAAGTTGATCTTCTGCCTTAATTACACTTGGGCGTGGATCCAAGCTTTCCTCTTTCGCAGCCGGGCCTACTGCCTTGCTCACACTTCGCCAATTCAATTCTCTCGGTCAATTCCAAGCTCTGCTTTCTTGCATCTTTTATGCATGAAAACAACCTCGCTGAAATCCTTAAATATCGAGCACTATGCGAAGCTAGGCTGATAGAAAACTGTTCCATCCCTTTTTTGTATAAAATCCTGGATTCGCGCCTGGTTGGGACTACAAGTAAAATTGCGTTTTTTATATCGAAAAAATTTCGCGCTCGCTTCGCTCGCGTTTTTAATATCTTTGTGAGATATGACAAAGGTGACATTCGAGTGGCGACTGCAGCAGCATTACTCTGTTGCAACGTTACTGTCAATTTTCGTCATAAAATGATGTGACCGATTTCCATACTAAAAGTAAAAATGTACAACTGTCTATCATATTGCGTTTTTATATCGAAAAATTGTCTTGGGGACTAAAAGTAAAATTGCGTTTTTTATATCGAAAAATTTTCGCGCTCGCTTCGCTCGCGTTTTCAATCACTTTCTAAGATATGATAAAGGTGACGTTCGGGTGGCGACTACAGCAGCATTACTCTGTTACAACGTTATTGCTGCAGCACTGTCAATTTTCGTGATAAAATGATGTGACTGATTTCCATACTTAAAGTAAAAATGTACAACTGTCTATCAAATTGCGTTTTTATATCGAAAAATTTTCGCGCTCGCTTCGCTCGCGTTTTCAATTACATTCTAACCTAAGATATGATAAAGGTGACATTCGGGTGTCGACTGCAGCAGCATTAGGTATGTACTCTGTTGCAACATTACTGCGGCGGCACTGTCAATTATCGAGATAAAATAATGTGACTGATTTCCATTCTCAGCTGTAATGCGGCAATGAACTTCACTCAATTTACCAAAAAAAATAATGTAATCTTAATGACCCTAGGGAGAGGGGGCACCATGGTCTAGAAATGCTAAGGGCATTAAAATACTGCTTCGGACTTAACCCGACGTACGTATCGCGCTGTACGCGGTCCAAAGCCGGGCGCCTTCGGCGCCCTCATACTAAAAGAATTTGGCGTAGCCCGACAACGTGGCGCGCTGCACGCGGGCCAAAGCCAGGCGACTTCGACTTTCTCATACTAAAAGAGACGTACGTGATACGCTGTATGGTTACCAAAGCCCGGCGCCTTCGGCGCCCTCATACTCAAAGAGTCGGGCGTAGACCGATGTACTTGACACACTGTGCGTGTTCCAAAGCCGTTCCTCATACTCAGAGCGTCGGGCGTAACGTACGCGTTTCAAAGCTGGGCGTCTTCGGCGCCCTCATACTAAAAGAGTCGGGCGTAGACCGACGTACGTGACACGCTGTACGCTTGCCAAAGTTGGGCGTCGAAGGTGCCCTCATACTAAAAGTGTCGGGCGTAGACCGACGTACGTAATACGCAGTACGCGTTCCAAAGCCGGGCGCCTCCCTCATACCCAAAGCGTCGGGCGTAACCCGACGTACGTGACACGCTGTACGCTTGCCAAAGTTGGGAGCCGAAGGCACCCTCATACTCAGGACTCAGGCTAAGCCCGACGCACGTGGCGCGCTGAATGCGGTCCAAAGCTAGGCGACTTCGACTTTCTCATACTAAAAGAGTCGGGCGTAGTCGGACTACTACAAATCGCGCTCCAAAAAATAAGAAACAATAAGATATAATTATTTTAAGAAATTATCATGCAGATTATTATAAATGTTATAATTTTTTGAATAAAAAAATACAGCGTAATGTAATTTACTATTTTTTATATATTTAGCAGCTTACTGACACAAACCGAATTCCACGCGGGCGGAGCCGCGGGCACAGCTAGTTAATAAATAAGATAGGTAGGTAATTGAATTTCATTTGAAGCCATAAAGAGAAAGTTATTTTCATAAAAGAATCTCTCACTCATTAAAGACGTGTGTAATTATGATGATATCAGATGATCATATTCACATTATATGACTGTATCTAATAAAGTGATATTAAATAGGGAATTTCGTATTTGATATTTATTAAAATCCTTTATTAAAATTTGATACTTGGTAAAATTAAATAAACAGGTTAATGAATATGTAAGTATGTAGTTTCTTAAGTTGTTGTTAAAAGATATCCTATATTCTATTGTTGTATAAAATCAACCGCGGATGGAATATCGAGACAAACTTTACTGGTTTAACGATACTTTTGTGATTAAGTTTAGATATTGTGTTGTAATTACTTGAATATCTGTTACAGCTTCACAGTCCACGGAGTCAAGCTCGCGTCTCCGTCCCACGCGGAGCTCCTCCACAACCTTGAGGTGTCCCTGGACGTGGACGTCTGGCAGCATGGCGCCGTAGCCCTCAGCGACGCTCTGGTGATGGTCTCCCCTCAGAACAAGGAACAGTTCCTTGAAGAGCTGGAGAAGAATGGCGTAGAACATTATTTGCACTTAGAAGATGTTGCTAAGTAAGTTTAATACTCAGGGGTCTACCGATCGAAAAACGTTATCTGCCTCTCTGCCGCTCTATGCGCCAGAGCGATAGAGTGGCAGATACCTAAAGAATTTAGATATTTCTTTGTTGGCGTTAGGACTCAGGTAATACTAATATTAGTAAACAGCTGCTTGATCAAAAATCCTTCGCATTGACGTTGACAGTAAGGGTTCTAAAACTGAGTGAAGCTCTGCTGATAGTCTCTCTGGAGCAGTAGTTTCTTGGCGAATTCAAGAACGTCGTAGAGCATTATTTGCGCTTAGAAGATATCGCTACGTAAGATAATATTCTTCCTCTTGATCAGATTTTCTCCAAGTTACAATAAACCGTTAATTTCAAAGAATTTCAGATCTGTTGGGCTTCTTACCTCAAAAACATTCTAAGTACAAGTCGGCTTTCAAATTTTACTCTTGCACTTCGCACATTTTTTTTTGTAAGACCTATAATGCATGTCAATATTATTTATTACAGGGCTTTCGAAGAGCACGACGCCGAGATATCGCGTTATCAGCAGACCCGGACCAATAGGATGGTTTTCGAATCATACCCTCGGTATGCTGAGGTTTGTGAAATATACTGCAAAGCAATACAATTTTATTTAATTATACAATATTTTTTTAGTACCATCAATTTTTTTTGTTGGATATAGGACCACAATCTCTCCTGACAGTAAGTGCCTATGCAATCTAGAATGAAGCATGCTTACCTAAACTCACTCGCGATTTGAAAAGATGCAATATAATAAAATATATTTAGTAAGTATTTGGGACATAGGACTTACCATGAATATTTAAATTATTTTCGTTTATTTACAGGTAGATGCATATTTGGAAAGAATCGCGGCAGCGTACCCTGATATTGTGACTCTTGTCAACGCTGGGACCAGCTGGGAAGGCCGTGCTATTAAGTATCTGAAGGTACTTATTATTTCGTTTGGTCCACACTTCTTAGTCTCTATGGTTTCATCAAAATAATCTACACCTTTAAGATCGTTGCAACGTTGTAGTTTGGTTTGAATAATGAAACCCCCCCGAATGTAATAGCCGACAAGAGTATGTCCAGAATTTTTTTTTTACATTTGAGAAATTACTAATAGCTGTTATAATCCTAGGCCAGTTGAATATTTTACCATGATTTGAGAAATTCAGCTGTCGGTCTCTAGACTATGCAACAAATATTGAACGTACTCTGTCCGTTTCTGCTACTGCTATTTTCAACAGATCTCGACAACAAACTTCGCGGACACCTCCAAGCCCATCTACTACATGGACGCCATGATCCACGCTCGTGAATGGGTGACCACCCCCGTGGCGCTGTACAGCATCCACCGCCTGGTCGAGGATCTTCAAGTACAGGACAGAGACCTGCTGGAGAACGTTGACTGGATCATTCATCCGCTTGTTAATCCTGATGGCTACGAATACACGCATACTGATGTAAGTATTTTATTCTAATTGCTTTATATATATTACCGAAATATGTGCCTACATTGCTTCCGAATTTGCTCCTGAATTCGAAATTTGCTATCGTGATATTTATTATGCCGATTTAAAATAGGTAGACCTTAGAGAATATAACCAACGGAGACGCCATGTCTATAATTTTCGGTACAAAATAGTCTGCCGTTTTTTGCGGGGGAGGGGCACATCAAATGTATAGGTACGTCATGTCAGATAAACGTCAGTCCATACATGTGGTTGATATGTGGTTGACCATTGGCCGCCTATTTTCGACAGAGGGGAACGCCTGTTAATGTGGCCACTCCGTTTGGTTATATTCTCTATGAGGTAGACCATCATTTCTACCATGTTGATTTGAGAGTTGACTCAAATGAGATCGGTTGGAGGACAATATCCCAGAAAAGTAGACAGATTTTACGGAATCTTCCATCAGCCAGCGACATCAGCTATGTAGAAGTCGTAAAATATTTTAACCTAATTTTCAGCCCATTAGGTGTTCATAAAAGCTTTTCATAGTGGAGCTCTATCTAAATTGCCTTCAAAAAATGGCATTGTAATTCAGTATTTAAGAAAATAAATTTTCTGCCTTTTTTTGGACCTTTTGGAATGCTGGGCGAGAAATCTGAATCCGTTTTATGAGACCGTGAGCTCGATCTAAATTGTAACAAGTTCAAGTTCCTTCCCAACTGTCTCTTGCTTTCTTTTTATTTGTCTCACTTTAAAAAAGTGTTGTGTATTCACGTGTCTAAATACTGTTACAAATTGTTATTATTTGTCCCTCAGGTTCGTCTCTGGCGCCGCACTCGCTCCTTCTATCCCGACGTCAGCGAAACTTGCTACGGTGTTGACGCCAACCGCAATTTCAACGTCTCTTTCAACACCATCGGGGTTTCGTCCTACCCCTGTTCCGACGTCTACCCTGGCCACTTAGCCTTCTCCGAACCAGAAACCCAAATCGTTAGAGATATCCTTCACGAATATGTAGACAGAATACAACTGTATATGAACATTCATAGCCATGGGAACTGGGTTCTGTATGGATTTGGCACAGGAGATTTGCCTTCAAACGTGGCGCACATCCACCATGTTGCGGCGACTATGGGAGCTGTAATGGATGCTGTTAAACTGCCGGAAGCTTCGTTTTATTTGGTTGGGAACAGCGCCTTAATTCTTTACGCTACGTCTGGAAGTGCTCAGGATTATGGACAGGTTGGTCTTTAAACATATTTAAACAATTGTATATACCTAAACAAGCCTTTAATGAGCTTAACTACACTGGGGCTAGGTCAATTTGTGTAGCATTTTACGACTTTTTTTATTTCTGTTTATTATAACCGATTTACAAAAAAATGTAAGTCTTAATTTGAAATCATCAACATCAAGCAATTATTTCTATCACATTTTAGGTAATATCTATGTACATAGAGTTAAACCAAGAAAAGCCTGCAGCGATTTTGATAGGCCACTCAGTGCCAGTGTTATTTAAACGTCAAACTTCTATGACATTATGACGTATAAATAACACTTGCACAGCGAAAGCTATTAAAATCGATGCAGACTTTTCTCTCTCTATTATGCTTTTATTTCACATTTCACAATATAGGTGTACCGCAAGGTTCAGTTCAAGGTCCTAAACTTTACATCAACTACATTTTGCAGTACATTGGCATCCCGTTCTCCTACACCCTGGAGCTGCCGGGCTACGGGATGGACTTCCGCGTGCCGCCCCAGTACATCGACCACATCAACGAGGAGACCTGGAGGGGCATCGCCACCACTGCTCGTCTTGCCAGGTCTTACTACGTCGCTCACAACACCAACTAATATTGTATTGCCTAAATACTTACTCCGTTGGCTCAGCGACCCAAAATGAGACTTGGCCTCCGACACAAGACAGCGCCACTTTTCTCGGTCTTGTGCGACCTCCCAAAATTTGCCTAAATTTATAAAAAAAATATTTTTTATTTTTTTGTGTTCCCTAAATGTAAAATGATTTTGGTTTTATAATAAAAACAGTGAAATAATATATCTTTCGCTACATTTGATTTCATTAAATAAACTATATCCCATAGTGTTGTGTTCCTGCCGGTATTAAGGTTGCGGAGTTCAATGAGGGTGGGGGGTGTTAGAGTCGGCAACGCGCATGTAACACCTCTGGAGTTGCGTCTATTCCAAAGGCTATGGTGACTGCTTACCATCAGGTGGGCCGTATGGTTGTTTGCCACCGACATAGTTTAAAAAAACTAGAGAAGCAGTTTAAATAAAACCGGCCAAGTGCGAGTCGGACTCGCGCAGGACGGGTTCCGCACCATTACGCAAAAATACGGCAAAAAAAATCATGTCTGTTATATGGGAGCTCCACTTAAATATTTATTTTATTTATTTTTAGTTTTTGTTGTTATAGCGGCAACAAACATACTGTGAAAATTTTAACTGCTATCACAGTTCATGAGTTACAGTCTGGTGACAGACAAAGAGACGGACAGACGGTCAGACGGAGGACGGAACCCTAAAAAAATTGAAACAAAACTTGTAAAACGAGAAACGTATTTACCTACCTATTGCTTATGAATGACGTACCTATTTTACCCGCACACCGTTCCTAAATGTAGAACTTATTTCACTATTTTAGCCCTTATCTAGAAATATTTTAGACCGGGCAACGTGATTTTATTTAGTGACCGATAAAAGAAGGAATTTAAATATTCGTATCCCAGAAGGCTGTTTTATCATTCCCCTGGTCCCTGAATATTCGAACCCTACTTTAATTTACTTAGCGTGGGTTGTAACAAAGTAAAGTGGATAATCAATAATTATGATAAAATGTGAACAAAGCGCCATTCCACATTGTCTTTTGATAGGAATATCTGTAGCAGATTTTTGGACAGGTCTATTTGTAGGTAGGCACTTTATCCATTGAATAGTAAGTAACCTAGTCTACCTTCTATGCATCTACTTTTCAGGGTTCTAATTAGGGTTCCGTACCCAAAGGGTAAAACGGGACTCTATTACTAAGATTTCGCTGTCCGTCCGTCCGTCTGTCACCAGGCTGTATCTCACGAACCGTGATAGCTAGACAGTTGAAATTTTCACAGATGATGTATTTCTGTTGCCGCTATAACAAAAAATACTAAAAACAGAGTAAAATAAAGATTTAAGTGGGGCTCCCATACAACAAACGTGATTTTTGACCAAAGTTAAGCAACGTCGGGCGTGGTCAGTAACTTGAATGGGTGACCTTTTTGTTTTGCCTTTTTCCTTTTTTTTTGCATTATGGTACGGAACCCTTCGTGCGCGAGTCCGACTCGCACTTGCCCGGTTTTTTTTTGAAGGTGTGAGCATGGGCCAGTAAAAACAGTAGAGACACTCAAACTTATTTTTGAGAACTGCATACCATCTGCTCGCTTAGAAGCTTAAAAGTCGACCTAGATGAGGGATTAACTGCTAATTCATTTGACAAAAATTATGATACAACGTCGTCGTTAATTCTTGGCCTCATATAAATGACTTTCTCATTAAAATAAACTCTAATTTCTTTCAAATAAGGTTCATTCCACCATAGCAAACAAAATGTGACGACATAACCTGTTATCGTCATTGCCATTCTGACAACGTTGCCGTTCCGAGCGAAACGTCAAAGCAACCAACTTATAAATGCAGGTGGTCAAATTCACAACTAATCAATTCGCTGTAATTTGCGATAGCAGCGCCCATTTCAACTGCAAATGTAAGTTTGTTCGGTATAGACGTTTTTGCGATGAATCGACTTGAACACAGTGTCGCACAGTGTCGTTTTTCGCTTGAGAAACCACGTGTGTTTTTAAAAGCTGGAAAACGGGATTATGATCATTTCGCAGTCAGTTGCGCTGCGCACGCGTCTCGGTGTGTTTACGTTTTTTTGGTTTGATCTATTTATTTTTTTGTGAACATGTTCTTGACGTTTGAAGTGATCGCCACATTCGGAGTGTCAGCTGTGAGTATAGTTTTTGTCTATTTTGTATGATCGGTTCTGTATACCTAAACAAATGTATGTATGAAACGTTTGTGCATTTTGTTGAAGTTCTTAGTGAACTAAAACGTAGGTACTTTGTGTAGGAGCGATAAAATATTAAGATATACAGCCATAATCCAAACGAAAAAATTAAACAAAAGTAAATTCCTAGTCTATATTTAACCCAGATATTACAATTACTACCTATCTGCTGCATATCTCAGACTCAGACCAGGCTTATTATCCATGCTATTCTAGTTATTTGCAGTAAGATACATTCAGTTTTGCATTGGTTAACTCTGGAACGGTCTATTTATAAATGCAAGACTGGATATGATGAAATCATTGGAATTTCAAGCGTCCATTCATTTTTTATCGACTTCGACCTTTGCTATTGTTTACAAAGCCGTGGGCTTTTATCGCTGACATACATTATTAACTGTTAAGGCCCATTTAGGTAGGTAGGTAGGCCCGGTAACAGTTGGTACTAATAGTATATTGCCTGTTGTATATTATAAATATTATAATAGAGCCAATATGTATATGTAATATCATACTCATTCGGCTTGCGTTAATTTTAAAGGATATTTTATTACATTACCTAATAAAAATGTACAAAGTTGACAGGAATAATATCGATAGAGGTAAGACCGCATGTTGTATACAAGACAACAGTTATACTGATCTACACATAGTACATAAATATATAATAATATAATGGTCTTGTTTAATTTGGTCAATAAAAATATTTTCAGTGCTAGATTTTTAAGACTTAAAAATTTTTTTTCGAAAAACATTTTAGATATGTTTCTACGTTGGTTTAGAATAGTTTAGATCATCAAGAATGATCGTTGAAGATTTTCACAACATGACATTTAAAAATTTTCATAAGCGCATCGTGCATGCCTCAATTGAATAATAACCTTTGTCCTTGTACAAACTGTTTCTTCTACAATTCCAGGTGGTATCCTTCTCGATATCCTCGGCAATCCTCCTCCTGCTGGCTGCCAAGCGCGGCCTGCTTCGCAAGCGAGAGAAGCCTGGGGTGACCAACGCTGCGCTGCTTCCGCCCTCCGCCCCGCCGAAGGCGCTGCTTGCAGAACAGACACCTTTGCAGTCTTAGGATGTATACCTAACAAACTTTGCTGGTTTTTGTTAGACCATTGGAACACAGACTAACAGATACCGCATTATAATAAAGCGTTTACGAAGAGCGCGATGATAAAAACCGATGTTTATCCTTAGATAGGGATAACGTATGAAACCTGACAACCTGACAAAAACCCGGACGTCACCCTAAAATCCAGACATAACCTGGACGGTAATTTCTTTAAAAAACCCTGACACTCACCGCCGCAATCCCGAAATGGACCACAAATCCTGACAATTCTGACATGCAACCATCCCTAGACTACAACGCATTTTTTGCACATATGTATTTCCTATCTTGCATTCATGTAAGTAGGGTAATTTCTTTAAAAAACCCTGACACTCACCGCCGCAATCCCGAAATGGACCACAAATCCTGACAATTCTGACATGCAACCATCCCTAGACTACAACGCATTTTTTGCACATATGTATTTCCTATCTTGCATTCATGTAAGTAGTCGTCAACGTGGAATCAACCGGACGTGTAACAAATCGACGTATAATTTCTTTTTACCTTTTTTTAAACTTTTATAGTAAAATTAAGTTGTTTTTCGTCTTCCCAACAAAAATAGCTAAGTCTTGGGAAATATAATGTAATGGAGAGAAATTATAAGACCTTATAGAGGAAAGCCACAGCATTTAAATAACGTGTTTTGCATTTGGTCATGACCGGATGTTACATTTATTTTATAGAACTTTAATAACATACCTACGGTTAATTTTCGACCAGCGGCAGCGTATAACATTTTTAAAACAAGATCCGTCCAAACGCAAAATTGTTAAGTAGTACTTCGAATTAGTGATGCAATCTCAATTTATTTTTAACGTATGTATACTTACAGTAGGTGATCGGTATTTCGGCGCTCGCCAGTCCGGCACGCCCATTAATCCGACAATTAGTACTCAAGTGACCCGTTTAATACTCCCACAGCTTATGGCTCCTCTACACGATGGGCCAGCGCCGGCCACTCCAAGGGACGCATTTATGCGTTAGAGGGAGCAAATGATATTGCTATCTCATTCTACCGCATGGCTGCGTCCGTTGGAGTGGCTGGCGCTGGCCCATTGTGTAGAGGAGTCATTAGAGCGGTTTCAGACTAGTGTATTTTTCTGGGGTTACCAGCTTACACTCGCTTTGGTATTTACGCGCTTACACGCGCGTTAAGGGGCCCACTGATTGAGGGCCCGGGCGGTATCGGCCTGTCAGTCAAAACAAAATGTTGACAGTTCTGAACAACTGACAGGCCGATACCGTCCGGCGGACTGTTAATCAATGGGCCCCTTTACTTTTCCGGTCTAAACGTACCGTGGTGTACTGGAGTGGCGTCCCTTACACAGCCGAACGTTGGATTACAGAGCAAAAGGGTTGTATTGCATTACATGTAGAATTTATATTCTATATAAAGATTTATTTGCCATACATAGGTATCCAATAATCGAACCGTTCTGACAATATGTACGGCATAGGGGCAAAATTTCCACTGCAGGATAACCGAGTACCTACTGTATTTCTGAATACAAAAATTATGTATTTAATTTAATTTTGGATATTTTAACACGGTATTATTTTTACCACAGAACTTCAAATACCTATATCCAATAAAAAAACACGTGCCCGTTTATAAACGTGTTAGTTTTA
Organism: Cydia fagiglandana; assembly: GCF_963556715.1. NCBI lineage: Eukaryota > Metazoa > Arthropoda > Insecta > Lepidoptera > Tortricidae > Cydia > Cydia fagiglandana. The sequence goes on along the minus strand of NC_085951.1, from coordinate 765,451 downwards.
AGTCAAAATTGTGATAAATGTGCCTTATAATTGCAGCTATTTTGTTTTTATTGTGTATTAAGAATAAATTAATCAGCTAAGTGTTCTTTTTACTGACCTCAAACCCGACGGGATCGACCCTCAATCACGTAAATTAAATTGTGCCCTAACACCCAGCGGGTGAATTTTTGATAGCCACTAATCCAGTTATAAAGCAATATTTCTCCTTTCCCGAGTATCTGCAGTAAGTACCTAGTCTTATTTATCACATTTATATTTAAGTAACAGTTATCGAGATGTTTGACTGTTGATACGGAATCCCAGATTTTTCGAAACGGGAATCCAACCTTGTGATTTTGTTTGTGGTTTCGTCGTCATTATTTTACCACTCTCCTTTCCAAATGGACTCTAGAGTAACTCATTATAATATGCTTTCACCGACCTTTTCCAAACTGAAGGCTCTACTATGCTAAGAGCGCCTACACAAAAATAACTGCAAAGTTTCTCTTATCGCGTCAAGTCTCTTTTATAGCCACAGGCGTAAGGCAACAAGCTGGCAGTTCCCAATCTAATCAATAAACGGTTTGCAATGAAAAATTCTTAGTAAATTCCCACTTCCTTTCCTCAGCGAAGTTTTTTCCGGCAATTTCCATAAAACGAGCTTTAAAATTCGATTCCCAAGCGTTTCCGAAAGGATGCAGACGCAAATATGCGAAGAAGGATCACTCCTAGGTATACCACATCTCGAAGTTGCGCGGTAATTTACAACCACAACATTAGACATGCTGCTTCCTAGGTTTGGAGGTGGAAAAATCTCTGATACTTAATTTGTACCGATTTTGGAGCTTTGTAATCGCGTGAGAAGTATGAGAACTTACTAGGTGGGATTAAAATTACATAAAAAAATAATATTGAGAAAAATGTGCCTTACTATGAGGACAGCCGAACAAACAAGTATGTACTTAAACGTAATTAAAATTAGCTTCATGCAGACAAGCGACGACGAAGCTTACGACCGAGTGACCTATAAAGGGGCCCACTGATTGCCAGATCGCCGGACGATATAAGCCTGTCAGTCAAACGCAAAATTTGACAGCTCCGAACAACTGACAGGCTGATATCGCTGATTTAAACTTTCACGATTATTAAACATTATCAAACTGCACAACGGGACTTAATCGCGTATTTAAGTTTTAAGATTTACCTCCGACGTTTCGAGGACGGCGTTGTCCCCGTGGTCTCGGAGAAAAAGCGAAGCCGCGAAGCGAAGTCGGCGAAGGTGGTCTTCTCCGAGACCACGGGGACAACGCCGTCCTCGAAACGTCGGAGGTAAATCTTAAAACTTAAATACGCGATTAAGTCCCGTTGTGCAGTTTGATAAGGCTGATATCGTCCGGCGAACTGTAATCTGTGGGCCCCTTCTAGAGAAAAATACAGAGAACATTCCATCCAGTTTTGGAACTAGCTGTTTTCTAACTTGTCTCTGGCACAGAGACCGTCGGAAGCCGTGACGCGGTTATGGTAGGTTATTGCTTGTTGCCTCGACAGAATGCTCGATTGCCTGTGAAGGCTGTGAAAGAAAACCGTGAAAGCTAAAACACCCTGCTTTCTTGCTGAGTAACTTCAGTAAGGGGTAATATTTACTTAATTTTTTTTCTTTATGCTGGTCGTCATTTGGGGCCGTTCAAGTATTACGTAAGCACTATGCGGGGGCGGGGCTTTGTTTTGCTTATTTTGGATGACATGGGGGGTAGGGGGAGTCTATATGATGATTACGTCATCGGTAGTTATTTACTTTTTTACACGAATGGCAACCCTCACATTGTCTATGCTTGAAAACGAAACATTTTCGCATTTTCGGGGATTCCCACAAATAATGCATACGTTCAGGCACTCGCTTTAGAACCGAGTAGGGGAAATACCGCGCGCTATTCGCTTGTCTAAATTTCCTCTGTCAGTGTATTGTTTCGTTTGGATACTATAGCGAATAGACGTATTGTAAGCATAGCAAAGCAAGATAACATTTGTGTTACCGTTAATTCCATTAGCCAAAGTTTAATGTTTATATAAGATGTCGTTTCAAATAGACAAATCCAAGTTATACCTACCAAAAATTGTTTGAAAGTTTAAAAAAATTTCATACAAGTACGAAAGTACGAAATGTACAAAAGTTAGTTAACAAAGTGTGGCGAAATTATAAATTACAAGCAAAGTCCGACAAGGAACTAGATATTATTGTAGGTAAGTATCTAAGAGAAAAATTATAATTATAACATTATAATTATAATATAAAAAAATACATTTATAATTGAAAAACGTTTACGTAAGCATGGGGGGAGGGGGTAAGATTTTTGCTTACTTTTGCTGACAAGGGGGATGGGGGGTAAATAATTGTAATAAATCTGCTTATTACGTAATATTTGAATGGCCCCTTTGTGGTTTTTCAACGCATAATTAGGGAGGTTAATTGAAGTATTATGTATTTGTGTTTCACAGTCACCTGCAATAATATACCTATATATAACACAACTAAGGCTGCAAAAATATGTGACACGCTCTTATGGCTCTACAAATAATGGTGGCAGATCTTTTTGCGGCCTTCGTTGTTCAACATAAATTATTGCAGGTGAATGTATTTATTTTAATTTAGCATGAGTTTTTAAAATAGACTTTTTTTAGGAAACCTGTGTTTGTTAATGTTGCCGTATTAACATTATTAATGCTGCGGTATTATTTATAATTGCGGCGCGATATTGATGCCGAACGTATTGCTCTTGCAAATGTAAAAATCTATGTTCAAGTAGGTACATTTCCGTTGTCCGTTTCAGTTGAAGAAGAAGAAACTTCTCTTTTGACAGCTAATAACAATAAAATAATCATCTAAATAGATCTCAGTGGTAAAAAAAGCTGGGACAACGCTAGGAAGATGATGATAAAATGTTCAGAGCAAAACCGATAACAGTTCATGTCAAAACACTACACAGCATTAGTTAGTATAGAATTACATTACACACAATCGAGTCGCGGGCGAGCTGCCCGTGGTAGGGGATATTATCATAGCAATAATATTCACATGGCTCAACAGGGAGAGGCACCCGTAGCACAGTATAATAAAGAGTACTAACGTACAGTATGGACACTCCCTGCCTCCCGTTGAAAGTGCCGCCCACCCGCTCTCGGTTACCTCACAGTTACCGCCTGGCAAGGACGCGACGACGCGGTGCGCAGAGCGGAGGCCACGTAAAATATTAAAATATTAAATAAATATTTACAAAACCTATCAGATCACACTGAAAACAACACAATATCTATATGAACAAAAAATCATGTTTTCAACTTACGTAATATTTTGGTGGCCTGATTTCCTTACAAAATTTTTGTTACTTTATACTGATTCAAAATAGGAAACTATTGTAAAAATCGAGCTTAGATACCCACCTTACAGCATAATACGATTCTTATTTATTCCTAATTCGTGCAATGAGTTTTGAGTCACTGAGGTCATCGAACTTGACAACAAAATGGCGAGAACCCTCGCACGTCTTATCTCACTCACACAAGCATAGTACGCGTTCACCTACACGAGCTTAGCTGTGCGCGTAGGAACGCGTTTGTTTCATACATTTGATCGCCAGTGTCCGGGGTGTGCCCGTAGTGCCCCCCACAGACAACAATACATCCAGCCGAAATAAGTTTTTTCGAGACTGAAGGATACATTTTAACAGTGGATTTAAATAAAGCTAATTATACCTTCTTATATGTAGGCAATAACAAGTGTTCCCATCTCTTAGATACCGGTGCATCGTTGTCAGCAATTTGTATTTAATGGTCCGTTTACTACTGACTAATAATATCAACAATCTGTCTCCCTATACTATACCACAATATCAGTATCAAGTAATTACATGTTAACATTGAAAAATTCTAACGAAAATTAAATTTGCTTGACCGTCCAACGTCCTAAGGTAAACTCGTTTTCCCAAAATTTTGTAATTACGATAGCAATTAAGATAACTGGCTGTACCACAACATACCAATACAAGATAGATCTTCTCTTGCACTTTGCTTTTATAGATTTGGAGGTCAAGATATAATAGGGATGATCTTGAAGACGAGAGAGTATAGTTTGTGAATTAATGAGGTTAATTACTGTTGAAGTTTGCGCGGCGTGTTGACTCTAGAGGAGACAATCGCGTGGCAAGCGAGCTGTAAGCGGTGAGCGAAGCGGTAAACGGTAAGTAGCTAGCGGAGCGCAGTGTCATGTGTTCTATAGAACATTTATTTATGTATTTATTTTTTAAATGAATTTTAATTCACAAATAATTAAGTAAATATAAAACATTAAATTAGCTTACAAATAATAATACAAACTATCTCTAAACTAAATAAAGTTAAAATAAAAAGCCTATAAATAAAAAACGTCCCCCAAGTCACTGCCGATGGGCATTGTGCCCAGAAGGCTGGCCGCATTGCCACGTTGTATGGCAATACTTATGCGTTGAGCAAAATACTGGCCAGCCCTCTGGTCTCCTGCGGCATCTATAAGGCGCTCCGCTAAGGCCCTGTATATACGGCGCGCGCTTGGCCCCCACGGCCCCAGCGTTTCGACCCCAAACGCCTCAAAAATATAACTACTGCCAAGGGTGGCATATTTGCGGCGTTTGAGGTCTTCTGCCATGGACGCGGCATGACCAGCATCTCTGCTGGTGCCCGGAAGGTGGGACGGCGCGAGGGTGTCAACACATGTTGAAACGAACCCCAGCCTGAAATCTACTTATCTAGACGATCACGGCCCAATAATACCCCAGCATTCACCTCTAAATTAAAACACTTGAAAGTTTTCCTAAACTGAATACTTACCATAATTGAAGATCCTAATTCTAACCTTATCAGGACCAGGGCTCCATGCATGTGTGGCTTATCTTACAAACTAATTGGCCAGGCTTGTGATCTAGTGGTAGGACGCTACATTGCGAAGAGAAGTTACTCAGGTTCTTTAGAGAGAGAGAGGTATATTATTAAAGCAAACAACAGAATAGATTTTAAGGCATTTATTAACTGAAAATTTATTTTATATTATTTTGATTGAGAGGTTTTGTTTTAGTTTGTTTTGTTTTAGTCCCTAAAAAGCTACCTGCCTCGACTTATCCTAAAAGCCTCGACCATGGGTTCGTAACCTACTTAAGCTGGAAAAGTACCCACAATAAAAACCAGCGAGCCTATCAACGCGATTTGTTTTAAGACGAAACGAAAATCTAAATCTCATACTAAAAGACTAAAATCTCTGAATAAATTCAAAGCTATTTGTACAAAAATTTGCAAAGCTAGGTTTCCCTACTAAGAATGAATATAAACAGAATTAATTCATTTGAATCTCTTTGACGTGAAGGCTTGCAGAAGCGAAGGTTCCACGACCGCATAAACCCTGTAAATTATCTAAGCAGTAGTATTCTGACAGACAATGCCTAAGTTTTACATGCTTCCTTTTACAATTTATACCCGCAAACAAAACCAGATTAAAGCCCATACACAAATACATACAAATAAATTAAGTATAAACTGTTCAAGTTTCAATCATTATTTATAAATGGTTTTGAACACAGAATGCAGGAGAGGTTCTCTTACTCCCGCAGACCTTCGGCTTCGCTCAGCTATCCGATGTTCACCATATCATGAAATCTGAACAGGATTTTGGCATACTTTCTTACGCCAGGCCTTATTCTCTTGTCAAGGCTTCATTCTAATTTTATTCACATTTTATAAATCACTCAATTTTTCTTGAGCTAAAGTACATTATTTTTCACTAATTCAGTATCAAATCTCTTTAGAATCAAAATTTCCTTGTTTAATATCAATAGCACATAATTTCATATTGCCATAGTTGAAGCTTTTTAGTTAAGGTCAGAAGATCATAGAAAACAATTCAATTGCTCAAAGGTTATCTGGAAGAGATAAGTTCGCCTTTATACTAATGATCAATGTTATTTTTCCTGTTTTGTTTTGATTTTTGTACAATAAAGTGTTTTTCTACTACTACTACTAAAACAATAAAATTCGCATTGCCAAAATATTCTAAAGTAAAGACCAGTATTAAGTTTTTCAAATTAAAAGAAAACACAACTTTATGAATTTATAAACACTCACCCGGAGAATTGAAGGCTTCTTTGAGGTGAGGAGCTCAGGATTCCCTGGACCCTGCTCTGATGCTCGGCTACCTGGCCCTTGTAGCTCTGCAAGCAGCTCCCGTTGCTCGACGTTGTTCGGAGAATGCCCGCTAGGGCTCAACTGATGCCTCTAGGGCTCCTCTGGACTCCAGAGGCTCCGCCGTAGATCTTCGGAGTCCACTCCGCTGAAGGTCTTCTGTCTTCAGAGACTGATGTCCCGGGCTGCGCAGGGCTCCTCTAGGGCTCCGCTTCGGTCCCTGGGGCTTCTCTGGATCCTCTTCTAGTTCTCTTCTTAGTTCTTCTCCTGGAGCTCTTCTTGGTTTGGCTGCTGTAGACTGAAAGAATCTCCTAGGCTTTTGGCCCGTCTATTTATACCCCCTAAATTTTGGTATTATTTTGTTTTGTTCGTAACCATGGTTACAATCGTCGACTTCGTCACCATCGTCACCATCGTCGCCTAAAATATCTTTGTACTCTTCTAACAACCACAACATGCATTTTTTTTAGCTAAGGCGTGCAAGCAAATTTGAACTTTATATATATGAAATTAAGGTCCATTTTTCAATGACCCTGTATACTGCAAGGTTTCCTATGAGAATTGTTTTTCTTACTTTTTACAAAAATTGCTAGTTTTCAATTGATTTTTTAAGCAAAATTGGATGTATTTATTTTTTATCTACGAATTTCAATAAATTTCTTCCATCAAAACTCTATACTTTTGAAGTAATGGACAAAAACAATCTAACATTTTATTTGCATGTTTATGTGGAGTTTTTTAGTATTTCCACTCTTATTTGTGGCTAAAACTAATTTTTAAGCTTATAATCTAATTTTCTATTGCATCATTTAACAATACAAACACTATTTTCATGTTTTTTTTTACAACTGAACTTTCCTTATAAAAATTCTATTAGTACTAGTAAAGACATGATCTTTTATTAATTAAATGTCCCACTTTTATATACAATATACTAAATAATTTGACTAAAATACACTACCCTTAAGCCTCCAATTCCTTCTGATCCCACAATGGCATACAAAATTAGATTTTTCTTGGTCTACATTCATACATAAATACACTCAAGAATTATATGCAAATTTTAGCTTTTAAGACATTATAAAATTTCAATGCCTTACTTAATTACATTCTACATAAATGAATCATGATATGCTTCTATAGTTTTAACAATTATTAGCAAGAACAGGTTCTCATTTTTCAATTTATTTGCTTATTCCATATATGTATATTGAAAATATTTATTTTAATGGATCGACTAATTATTAAATTCCTATGTACCATACACATATAATGACTCATTTTACACTGAAATTATGTATTTCAGTTCTCTAATTTTGTAGTAATTAACAAAATTAAGTTTTTATTTTACTAAGCGAACACTAGTATTGTCATACTTAGCCATAAGTGTTGTCTACAATGTCTTATGTAAACCATATATCTTTCTATCAATTTATTTATGTTTACAGTTTATTTAAAACATCTCTACATACAATCAAGCTTATAATTAATTAGTTTAGTGATGACAGAGAACATTATTTTTTTAATAAATTTATTTTTCCCAATAATTCCTTTCTATGTAAAAACATCTTTATATGTAACTAAATGCCCATAACTTTGATGAACGAGCACAGAGGTCATCTGTCTCGTTTCAATGTGGCATCCCAGACTATATTTATTTTGACGTTATAATGTGGTTAAATTCTCCCGAACACCCTTTCGGTTTTTTTATATACTTACCAATATGAAACTAACCAAGTTTTGAGTAAAATTGGTGCACTTACACAAAAATTATATAAATACCTACATATAAATTGTAACACACCAGAATATAGTAACTGAGTTACTTCTTTTCTTATGAAATAATAATATTAGTTAGCTTTATTGGTTAAAGATAAAATTGGCAGTAAATCACGCCACGTTGGCAAGCACCCAGGGATGACAATAACGCAATACGGACCCTATTCTCATTGGCATAGTGACCTTTATTCCTTGAATTATGATCTAGGCTAATATAATAAGGATTTTCTTGAATAAGTAAGTTAAAATCCTGTGCGTATTATGCCTCTTTAAAAGTAGAAATTTTAAATTTAGACTGCTACCGGTACTTTTGTTAAGTTATATTGCTCTTTGGAAAAGTATTTCGGGGTAGCAGTTATGCTGCACTCTTTTCGCTAGTATTAATGCTTATTAGGTTAGATTTATTTATTTCATAATAAGCTAAAAATGGGTAAATTGGCCTATATGACCAATAAGGAGAAGCAATATGTCACTGGGTCATCATCATTAACTTAAGAGTTATTCTCTTGTCGGTGGAGTATCTTCCAGCTTTCCCTATCCTGCGCCAGCTCTTTGACTATTAGCTCATGTCACTGGGTAGCTTATTCTAAATTCTCCTATTCCTATTCCTATATTTAGATGTTCTATTTTTTGGCGAAATTGACCTATTTAAACTCATTTTTTTTCCTTCTCATGATCCCAGAAATGCGTGGTTAAAACATTTCGCATTCTTCGTGAGCACCTTGTAGGTACCTATTCTGAACTAAATATAAAAATAATAAATTGTATTGGGATGATTTTTACACGACGTGTCTATTCATGTTTTACTGTGTGTAACTAACAAGCAAGCTTCATTTTCGCCATTATAAGTAAGGATTATCAGAAAAAAGGCCCAATAGAGGGCGTGCATTGAAAAGATTTATCTGTATTATGCGGCGATAAATGTTATTTATTCCTACGGCCTTCCTTTATGGGGAAAATCGAAGGATTACACCAATAATATTAGGGATATACGGATATAGATAATATATTACCATGATGTTGTAAGACTGGATATAGCTGAGATATATGATAACTATTGGTTATAATATACTAAAACGTATTGGGATACGGGATTGAGAAACGTATGAATATGAATTCATAAGCTCGATTCACGCCTGTTTTCTATTGCGTCTTAATTTTGTACGTTACGTAGAAATCATGTAGAAGATAGCAATTTGACGTCCCCTCCCCCGAAAAAATTTTGTACAGAAAATGTACAGTTACTAAATGTTCTAAGGAGAAGCCATACCAAACATTGAAATTACCGCAATCGCAACCTATACTACACGAGCAAAACGTCGTAAGTGCCGTAAAAATTCATGGCGCTTACGCGTGTAGGTAGCGATAACTACTCACGTTCCGCTTCTATGGTTTGTTGTCAAAATAACATCAACTCATAGCGCAAAATACTGGTTTTGTATGCCGATGCCGGTTCTAGACGTTAGTAAATAGTCCAATGCTTGATATATGCAATCTCTTTACGTAATCATATTATTTAAGTGACATGCTCCAAACTTCCTAGGGAGCTTCTATTTATTGGAACACAGCCATAAAATAGCTAAAGGCTCGCCTGCTCCATTTTTAAATGCTTAAGCTAGGGTTTAGCTTTCCGAAATCCAAGGGCTTAACTGCTTGAGCCCTGAAATATAGTATACCTTATACAAAACCCGTACAATTTCAAATACCCTGTTTCCGTTCGACCAACAAGAGACAGAATTGTTTTAATAGATTCGGGACTATACGCGTATTTATTTAGATAGTCCAGTCTTGTAATTCACAAAACACTTTTTCCCTTATTCATAAGCCTTTAGAGTTAGACCAAGACAAGTCTGCAACGATTATGATAGCACACGCGGCGCAAGTATTACTTATACGTCATAATTCGTAATATATTAATATGTACCTATGTGAGAATTATGTAGTAGTATATTCATTGTATACAGGGTGATTCATGAGACGTGAACAGGACTAATTCTGCACACTCAGTAACTGATAATTGATCGATCACCATTGTATTTAACCCTTAATTTGGCACAGTCAAGTATACTTAACACTTACTTTGAAAAAATGTAGGCATGTTATTTATTACGTAAATTCCAAGTTTTTAATTTCTATGTATCATTTATATTATAAAGAATAAAGAAAAAAATAAAGCGTTACTGGCAACAATGTTATATGTTAGTAGTGAATCAACATAGTTAGTAGAAGGTCGACACTGCGTTCAATCCAGGTATTTGTTTATTTTTTTCGATTCTATTACGCGAAATTTTACTGCATATACTATTATTATATTTGATTATAGTATTACGTATACTTTACATACCACACCTATTCGCCAAATTAAGTTATTTACGTGTAATAAGCAAGCATACACAACTGTTAAGTATTTTTGACAAAAAAATACGTACAGTGTATTAGAAATTAACCAACCCGTTAAGCATTTTTAACAAATCTTTATGGTTTGAGATTTTGACCGCGCTTTAATTTGACAAATTTCACTGCCTACCTTTATATTTTGCCATAATAGAAGAGATTCAATGCTATAGTTTGATTCGCTATACATTTATAGCTTAGTATGCAACAAAGCGAACGCTACTCAATATCAATCCACGTTTTTTTTATAAAACCCCGTTCAGTTTGGCGTATGGCTATACATTCAAGGAAACTAAATGGAATAGGTAGTTATATTTCATATTTTTTTATTTAATTCAATTCAAATATGCTTTATTCATGTAGGTGGTATTATGTATAATTTTTTTTTGCATTCAAAATATTTAAATGCTGTATTTATAAAAGTAGCGTTGCTGTAACACTGGCATTATATTAAACTCAACCAAACAACGAAAACTATGAAATATCAATGTCATTTCGAAAATCTTTAACCCTATATTGTACTTGCGTTTCGTAGCCAATTCTTTTAGGTCCTTGCTTCGATTTAATGCCAAAAAATGTTTTCATTGTCTTTGTTTCGATACCCTTTTTTGGAATTTGTTAAGTATATTTAACACACTAAGTTTGACGAGCGTACGTTTTTGTTAAAAATACTGTACATTCGAATTTCAGGAAATCTTACAGTGAAATATTTTTTTAACATTTTTTAGGACATATTTAAAGGCATAATAATAAATAAATGTGCACATAAAAGTTAAAATCAAGTTTTTTATTTTCTGCCAAATTAAGGGTTAAGCCAAACAGCCACACTTTTTCCTATTTTTTACTTTTTGGTGAGGGCAAATTTAATTCTCTACAATCATGGTCACCCTACAAGACCTAATTAATAAACAGAAAACCTCTTTAACCCTTATCTTGGCATCGTAACAGCCGTGATACATGGAACTTAAAAAAATCTAGCAGATTCGCTGTAGTACCTAACAAAATAATTCTGCCCTCAATAAGTCGAGGTACCCTCCTTACTTATAGAAAAAAATAATGGACACAAGTGTCATTGTAAATTAGTTAGTAATAATCAACAAGGCGCCACGGAAACAACAGATTTCGGTTCGCACTGGATGTTTTGCATTTATTTCTTAGATTAGTATATATTTTTCCATAATCTACATTTTGATGCATTTACTATCTGTTAGTGCATAAATATTTACAATGCTTTCGAATTTAAAAACATTTAATACACATAACCTCACATAAAACTGTTATGTATTATATTTGATACATTGCCAAGAACTCAGAAATGTACATATCGAAAGGATTGTATTACATTTAATACATTGCCAAGTTGTCGTCAAAATAGTTTTACAGGTTTTTATTATTTTTTTATATTTGTGGGGTTACAAAACATGTTTCAAGTATTTAATATTAGTTGTCGTATTATTTAGTCATTGAACTTTGATTTTTTTTAAGTACTAGATGTTATTTAGCTGTATATTTGTACGCTGTAGCATAATTGCTACGCCGTAGCCCGTAGCACGGAAAAATCTGTGCATGGTAAAAAAGCCCCAAAAGTGAAAAAAAAAATTTTTTTTGACTTTTAAATTATTTGTTTACTTTTCATATTTTACTCAACTTTTTGCTGACGGATTTTTTGAAACTTTACGGGATCAAATTTTCCGCCCATGTGATCAGGAATTCGTAGATATAATTTATTTTTACAGGTGTAATAGTTATCTGATGCTTTGGATTGCGTTTAATTAGCAATAAATGATAATTTCTGTTGAATCACATGTTTTATTTTTATTAAAATCGGCATTTTTCTTCTAAAAAGTAGGTAACTATTTTGTCGAGGGATTGGCACTGTATCAAATATGATACATATGATTTTCCGAAATTGGAAAATCCTGGATTTTTTTCCTTATTTTTTAATAGTCTAGTATGCTCAATAGGTGACGAAAAAATAAAAAAATGTTTATATTTAAGATATTTTGAGCCTTGCCAAGATAAGGGTTAACCGTAATGACAGCATTTTGATTACGAAGAAAATAAACTGTCAAACTTGAGTGAGATACGAGTTTTCAAAAGTAACCAGACCGTGATGACAGAGTGATTTCATTCAATTTGACACAGAATATCGGTACCTAGTTTAGTATTCTATTTTTAGGGTGACCATGCATGTCGTAAATAAATTAATAACTTTTTTTTCAACACGACAAGAAAATTAACGTTAACGTCACTAATACTGATACGAAGCAGTTGCTTATAATTTATGAAATGCGCAGTGTTAGTCCTGCTCACGTCTCCTGAATCACCCTGTATACAAATTTTATTATTTTTATCTGTGTATTGTATATGTAGTTTATTATTTATTCAATTAAATTCTCTTACTTTTCTTCTCCCACCATTTTTATTACACCTCTGTTTAGCCCTATGGTTGACTGGTAGAAGTGGTAGAGAATGCCTTTGGGCATTAAGTCCGCCATTTGTACATTTTATTTGTATTTTGTGCATAAAGTTTCAATAAATAATTTCATAGAAGTCACGATTTCAGAATTGGTCACATGATAAAGTGGTATCCAGGCGGGACTGATCAAATAGGTCGACGTGATCAGAAATGAAATTGATCAGAAATGAAATTAGATTTAAGGTGTTATTAGAGCCCTCTAAATTGAAAAAATGCCCAGAACGAAAATACTGGCCTCACAAATTGGTATTCTTGCGTCCGCACCTCATTTTATCGGTAATATCGGTCATTATCGGCGGTTGAATTCGGCGAGCCAATTTGGCGTTTGCGTCCGCACGTCCTGATTCGATCGGGCAATTTATCAGATTGGAGAAAAATGGACTAGTCTGGATACTACGCCTTATAAGTTGTTCAGTATGACCTAAAAAATCACTACGCAGAGTATGGCTGGTGGTTAAAATTTCACCCAGTATTAGGCCTGGTTAGAGTGGGTTGCCTAAGCGCATCGGTTGAAGAATATTGTAAAATAGCAACCTGTTCTGTATTCTCGTTGGCCCTCGTCCCAAGGGTTTAAGGTTCTATTCGACTGTTTCACTGACAGCTAGTGACTTACCGGCCAAAGTTTTGTTTGCTTCAAAAAGGTGCAATTTTTCTCTCAGGCCAAATCGAATTTGCAGTCAAGTGTAAAAATATGGGTGCACACATTATACTCAAAAATATGTCCCATAGCCCATAGATCTTATGTCAGCGAATTAGAACTATGGGACATTTTTAGGGTTCCGTACCCAAAGGGTAAAACGGGACCCTATTACTAAGACTTCGCTGTCCGTCCGTCCGTCCGTCCGTCCGTCCGTCCGTCCGTCCGTCCGTCCGTCCGTCTGTCACCAGGCTGTATCTCACGAACCGTGATAGCTAGACAGTTAAAATTTTCACAGATTATGTATTTCTGTTGCCGCTATAACAACAAATACTAAAAACAGAATAAAATAAAGATTTAAATGGGGCTCCCATACAACAAACGTGATTTTTGACCAAAGTTAAGCAACGTCGGGCGGGGTCAGTACTTGGATGGGTGACCGTTTTTTTTTGCTTTTTTTTGTTTTTTGTTTTTTTTTTGCATTGTGGTGCGGAACCCTTCGTGCGCGAGTCCGACTCGCACTTGCCCGGTTTTTATTGGAAAAAGGTAAAAATTTTACCACAATCTCACCTGATGCTTACTAAGAGATGTATATTCACTCTCGATTTAAAAAGATCCAAGTTATAGTGGACTGGGAATAGATTCGCAGGAAGTGAATTATTATTGAGAAGTTATATGCACCCATATTTTTACACTCGACTGGACAACTGGCATCTATGTGGAGATGACAGAGTCTATCAGGTAAGAAGGTCCGCAGAAGAGCAGAAGGAGCGAAGCTCGTCCTTTCTGTGTTGTAAAAAAAAGAATCAGTAAATCAAGCGAAAAATCTTGATATAAGATATTTCTTGATATCGAGATTAGAGATAAGTATAACACTTTAAACTCTCGCGTTTTGTACACATATATTTAATGACATAAACGGATCTACCGCGATATAATTACATTAAATTCCCTCACTCGAATTAGACTTAAGCTAATTAAGCTGGGTTAAATTCCTAACTGAGCTGAAATTCGGAATTTAAGGTAAAAACAATGAAATTATATCGCGGTAGACCCGTTTGTATTATTAAATATGTATAACCGAGATGCTACAAAAGCGGCGATGTCACGAGATTAAACAAAAGTCCCGAATACCGGCCCGGTCGGGTTTTGGGAGGCCGCGTCACGACATGCGGGAATTGAATTCTATTATGAAAAAAGTTTATTTGCGATTGTCGCGTGTCGACAGGGTTGGGTTTCTATGTAGATAAGTAACTCTATAGGTCTACTATTTATCTCAGAAAACTTTATTGCACTACAGTATTGCTGCAAGAATACCGGCTGGAAGCCGCTGGAGATACCAAGTACTGAAAGACCTTATGGCTCCTCTACACGATGGGCCAGGGCCGGCCACTCCAAGGGACGCATATATGCGTTAGAGGGAGCAAGTGATATTGCCATCTTATTCTACCGCGGCTGCGTCCTTTGGAGTGGCCGGCGCTGGCCCATCGTGTAGAGGACCCATTAGTGAACTCGGCGCCGTCGACTGGACAGAAACGGCTTTGGACAGTGTAGCATGGCGGTCTTTGTGTTGGAGGTCAAGATCCACTTCGGGTCGTTGCGACACAGTAGTAAATAAATATGACTGCAAGACACGTCAAATTTAATTTAAATGTCTTGATGAAATGACGATGAATGACGAAATGATGTCCTGATGCTGTGAATCGAGGTCCGACTGCATTTGCTGCCAAAAAATCAATGCAGTCGGCAGTAATATTGTGCTGCAATATTGCTGCTGCTTGTGTAGGTAGAGTTAGACCAAGACAAGTCTGCAACGATTTTGAAAGCACACGGAGTGCTAGTGTTATTCATTCGTCAATGTTTACGTTTAAAATAACACTTGCACTGAGTGTACTATTAAAATCCTTCCAGACTTATCCTGGTCTAACTCAAGTGTGAATGCGAACGCTATCTTAACGCGACACCAGTACAGTAATGCTGTTGCAGTCGTAATCAAAATGTAACCTTAAGAAGCAAGTGCTCTAATCAAATAGTGCATCCTTCCACTATTTACAAGCCTATCTTTGATGTTTGCCGTATCGGCGTCCAACGAGCCGAGGGCACACCAAACACCGACTTTTGGAGATGTTTACAGAGCACCAAAGCAAAGTGGAAAGAGACTTTGTCGCATAGACTAGGAATCCTCTAGACCGAGTTTAGAGCAATTATTTCATGCAATCGATGATGCCAAAAATGCGGGGGTGCGCGGGACGAGGTGAGCGAAGTCCCGTGCCGTGATTGATCCGTTCAAAGACACGGACGTCACACAAAGACACTTTCGTCTCGAACATGGAGTAAAATTACCGTATACGTGGCAGAGGGGGGAAACGCGATTATGCTCAGTCTGGAGGATGTTTTGTCTGTGCTTTGTCGTTCCAATCCAAATACCGTCTATTTATAGAGCTTGATTCCAGCCTGCTTGCTTATTTTAGGACTTCCGTGAGACAAGATATAACGCACACACAAGATATAATACAGGCGGCCAGATTCGAACTTTAAGACACGTCTAATATGACGATTAGATACGATAGGGATTAGATATGTCAGAGTCAAAAGTGACGTTCCTTCAAACAAAAACGTTACTTCTACTACTAGTCGTTACAGTTCAAATCGGGCCGTAAGTGTCTCTTTAGAAAACTCTTGTCTGACGGTCACTTATTTAGTTATTTTATGGCTCCTCTACACGATGGACCAAGGCCGGCCACTCCAAGGGACGCATTTATGCGTTATGGCTCCTCTACACGATAGGCCAACGCCGGCCACTCCAAGGGATGCAGCCATGCATGAATGAGATAACAATATCACTTGCTCCCTCTAACGCATAAATGCGTCCCTTGGAGTGGTCGGCGCTGGCCCGTCGTGTAGAAAAGCCCTTAGAGGGAGCAAGTGATATTGCTATCTCATTCTACCGCATGGCTGCGTCCCTTGGAGTGGCCGGCGTTGGCCCATCGTGTAGAGGAGCCATTAAACGTAACTCAAAAGGACTCAGATGCTTTTGGATGAGAATATTTGTAATAAACAAGTGTTCTGTGTGTACATTTAGCCGATCTCGTTCCGCTATACATGAGCATTATACACTAGGTTCGGAGCCGATAAATCGTGTCTTTGCCGTCAAGGATCTGGGCGTAGTGTTCGACGCACGGCTGACGTTTCACGAACATATTTTTTCTCTTGCCAAGAGTTCCTTTCAAAGGCTGGGTTTCGTAATCCGAAACCTCCGTGATTTTCATGACCCGGTGGCCATAAAAATGGTTTACAATGGTCTAGTAAGGAGTAAGCTAGAGACTTCGTCGATCATATGGAACCCCTACGAATCGACGTATGCTTTGCTGCTTGAGAAAGTTCAGAAAGCGTTTCTAAGGTTCCTTTATAAAAAAATATTCGGATTCTATCCGTACCTGTACACGACAAAGTATCTTCTCGGCTCCCTCGGGTACAACTCCTTGGAGGTCAGACGGAATCACCAACTTTTAGTCACGGCATGCCGAGCCTTGCGTGGTGAGTCGGACTGTCCCGAAGTTGTCTCTGGTCTCGTGCGTCTGTTTGTTCCGGACGTCCCGAGGATGGCCCTCAGACCAGGACAACGCGACCTATTGGCCGTGCCGCCGGCGCGCACCGTATCGCGCAGGAACTCGCCGCTGCCCCGCGCCCTCTCACTACTCAATGCGCTCCTGGCATCGACACCTGAGTGCGACCTATTTGCTTGGCGATGGACGGCAGTGTATAGAGAATGCTTGAGATTCTGTGAGGCGATGGATGCTAGGTGCTCAACTGTTCCAATATAATTTGTCAAATGTAATGTGCTATTATTGTTGTTGTTAAAATAATTGTTGCTTTTATAAGTACTTATTGTTATTGTTTTTAGTCTAAGTTTCGTGACGCATTGGTTTAACTGTAATGTCATGTAAACATTTTCATCAATAAAATAAAAAAAAATAAAAAAAAAATTTATGAGTTAGAAGAGACAAACTGACTTTAGTACGTGCGTGTAGTACAGTCACGTGCAATAATATGTAACTCATCGAAGGTCGCAAAATTATGTGACACGCTCTTATGGCTCTAATAAGATCGTGTCAGATATTTTTGCGGCCTTCGTTGTGTAACATTATTGCAGGTGACTGTACAGTCAGCTGCAGAGATACTTTACCCCTCCCCTGCAAACAAATTTCTATGGAGGGTTAGTTATTTCTGCAGACGACTGTATCTATAAAATATCATCATCATCATCTCAGCCATAAGACGTCCACTGCTGAACATAGACCTCCCCCTTTTTTGGGGGGTAAATGCCATAATCGCCACGCTTGGCAGGCGGGTTGGCGATCGCAGTTGAGTACACCGAATTTGAAGGACGCTGCTGCCCGTCCACCGGTGGTCTTGGACGTGCTTTAAGGACATACCCGGGTCCTGGACGTAGTTTAAGGACATACCCGGGTCCTTAAACTACGGGTCTATAAAATATAAACTGAGAAAATTATTTGAAATGCCTGACGAAATGTCGACTAAAGTATTTTCGAACATTGAAAACGAATTTTTCAAACTGACATAGAGGAAGCTATCCTGTGTCGCCTGTAATAATATTTGCAGGGGACGCTGAGCAAAGTGTCGTCCTAATGACATTATTATTGATGGGCTGATAGAAACGGGGACTTTATCTACGCGTCCTTTCAATCATATTGAAGTACCCTTCTATTATATAGTCGATTGTTGAGTGAATGCGTGTTTCCCTATTGCTATTCTGTAATAAGAGATCTGCTGAAGAAAGTTTTATAAGTTATTTTTCACTACACCAGCTCGTAATAGCTCTCCTGATTCTTCAAAAAATTGATGAGAATGTTGCATTTTATCCACAAGAGTTTCAAAGTAATTTGATGCATTTGAGTCCTTTAGTTTGCTAGTAGAATTGACTTTTAAATGATAATTTTAAATGATACATATTTCAATTCAAACCATTTATTCGGATTTGATTAGTCATTAAGTGCTCTTTTTAAGGTGACATTATACGAGCAGATTAAGCAATTCGCATAAATCTTCTTGGTTATCTTTCTTTAGAAACTTAAGTGATGATAGAACTCAGACATCTGAATGCACCTTCTCTAAGTTTGTCATATTCATATCTCACAATCATATTTTCACGTCACGTCTCTCCACACGGGGCCATTTGTCTGTGTGTGTGTCTAGAGGAATACTAGTCGAAAGCTCTCATAAATTTTGCTAGTATATATTAGTATATATTAGGGTTCCGTACCGTACGTAAAGCCGGACCCTATTACCCCTTAGTATTAATAATAACTTACACAGAAGACTAAGCTCCGAAGGAATTGTTTATAAAATACATAATTATGTCCAGCGATGCTATCGATCCGACTGCGTAAATCCAAGATGGCGCATGCCAAGTGCCAATGATGGGGTATGCTCCGAAGGATAGTGTTGTGTTTTTCTTAATCGTCTTTTCAATAGTTAACAGTTTACTAAGACTTCTGTCCGTCTGTCTGTCACGAGGCTGTATCTCATGAACCGAGAGAGCTAGACAGTTTAATTTATATAGATGATGTATTTCTATTGCCGATATAACAAAAAAATTCTAAAAACAGAATAAAATAAATATTTAAGTGGGGGCTCCCATACAACAAAAATGATTTTTTTTGCCGTTTTTTGCGTAATGGTACGAAACGCTTCGTGCGCGAGTCCGACTCGCACTTGGTCGCTTTTTTATTAGGCATCGATATAAAAACTATAGTTTTGTCTTAGCCTTAAGGTACATGCTTGTATATCTGTACGTACCTATCTATCGACATCACGACAAACTGACAACTCGGAAGAGCAACCGCAAAGTCTCGAAGACAATTAGAGGGACGCTTAAAAGTAAATAACGAGCCAACTTGTTTGAAGAACTTGGCCGCAGCTCTACCGAGCAGCCGATACACTTTGGCGTCAAGATTCTAAATCTGGATAATGTCCTGAGTTTAAGATTGAATTAGGAACCTATTATTTAAGGTTTTTGTTACGGTGGCTTCACAAATAAGTTGGCAAGTACCTAACTTTTTTACAAACGCATAAAATAAGCTGAGCATACAGCTGCTTTGTGGCCAACCACAGCAACTTCGCGCCATCCACCTCGGTAAAACCGTAGAATTACAATGTATTTTCGTTTCCTATTTAATTTCCTACTCGTATTCTTAATATAACTTTAAGTTTACACATGTGGTGTGTGCTTATAATTAGCTGTGTAATAAACTTAAACATCGAATGTACCTAACAATGTATCATTGTAACAGCTGTTGGCAGACCTATTAAATAAAATAAAAATACTCCTAAATACTTCAATTCACCGTGTATTAGGGTAATCTAGGGTAAGCTTTCAATACACAGTGCATTTGTAACTCATAAACAACGAGGTATACGTGGTAGATAAACATAAAAATAAAAACCTTTGTCGGATTTGAACTCATAATATAATTATGGGTCCTAGAGTAAGCTTTCATAATACCTAGTTTAATATAGTGCATCTGCTATGCATAGTCTGTGCACGCTAGTTCTTTTCTTTTTGCCCCAGACTTACATCGCTTCACTGCCGGTACAAAGGAGCAGTTTAAGGTTTCCAGCTCCAAGTGGCTTTGCACTTGATTACGACGACAGCACTAATATATGGTATACAGTATGGAAAGATAAGTCGGGCCCTGGAGGGAAACTACCTTAAATCCTCAAGCTTAAATACTTAAAGGAGACATTCCTTTATTTTAAAAAAGGAACAAAACTACATGCAAAGATTTTTTAAAACTCGCTTGCCTCGCCCGGGACTCCAACCGACTAAAAATGCCAAAAAATAAACACTCGCAATTTTATTACACTAGATCTTACACTCGTTTGTCATACAAAATATCCCTAAAATCTAATATTTAGTACTCAAGACTTTTTTAGACAAGCAAAATTGAAGAAGAAAAGAAAATTCTTTGAATGCAGTTTTG
Organism: Cydia fagiglandana; assembly: GCF_963556715.1. NCBI lineage: Eukaryota > Metazoa > Arthropoda > Insecta > Lepidoptera > Tortricidae > Cydia > Cydia fagiglandana. The sequence goes on along the minus strand of NC_085951.1, from coordinate 744,978 downwards.
TTTCTTTTTAAAAATAAAGGAATGTCTCCTTTAAGTAAAATGAGCCAGCTTAAGGATTTAAGGTAGTTTCCCTCCAGGGCCCGACTTATCTTTCCACACTGTATACGTAAGTACGAGGGCCATTACAAGTATATTGTGTTTACTCCACCACGCAACCCACCGTTTGTATGTATTAAAGTACCTCTGATTAGGTGGGGTTAGGGTTTGCAATCCGGATCCGAAATGTATGAAATTATCCGGATCTGGATCCGGATCCGCGGATCTTCCCATACATTTCGGATCCGTCGTGCAAACCCTAGGTGGGGTAAGAGAAACTATGGGATAAGATTAACATTTGTAGGGAAAATAAACTTGCGCCAGCCAGGGTTAGCCACTAACCCAGGGTTAACCTAAAACCAAAGGGTTAAGTAACTCTGGTAAATTCAGGTTTAACCGGTTAACCCCGTGTGTCTTAACTCTGACTGGCGCACGACCGCACGTGGCACTTAGAGATACTTTAATGAAATTAAATATATTAATACTGAAATAAAACTAATGCATCTTGAGGCAAAAGAAACCGTGTCCTTTTACGAAAGTATTTTCTAGTACATGTTATTTAAAAAAAAACTTGCAAATACTCTAATATAATAGAAATGAGCAAAATAAAGTACCCGGGTATGTCCTTAAACTACGTCCAAGGCCACCGGTGGACGGCCAGCAGCGTCCCTCAAATTCGGTGTACTCGACTGCGATCGCCAACCCGCCTGCCAAGCGTGGCGATTATGGCATTCACCCCCCATAACAAGGGGGAGGCCCATGTTCAGCAGTGGACGTCTTATGGCTGAGATGATGATGATGATGAAAATAAAGTATGTTTCTCTTACCGCACCTGACCTACACTTTATAAGAAAATCAACCTTCAGAACTTTTACCAAATAATATTTAAAAATTAGCGGCATAGATCCAATCTCTTAAGTTCAGTCGAGTTATAATGAATAGCCCTAACTTTGTAACATCGCGATAATCTTTAGGATTACTGTTATACCTCTCGTTCCGAAAACTTTTGAAGGCTGAGAGAGGGTTAAGGTTAAAAATGTTAATTTAAAAAGCTTAACAACTTGAGCGTAAAGGTCTACCGCGTCGCACGGCGGGGGGAATAAGAATTTATTACTGGCCACCCTAGGGAACTTTTAGGAATATTTTTTTACATGTTTTACAAAGCCGTGACGAGTGGCGAAAGACAGGGGAGGCATTTGCCCAGCAGTGGGACACAATATAGGCTATTTAAAAAAATGTTTTACAAAAAGTCAAATTTAAACTGCAATAATTTAATATCAAATAAAATGTCACGCCTTTAGCTTTGATACAGAAATGCAAATGTGGGTACACGATGCAACAATGATATTAGCATATTTTCACTTATTTAAACAATAATAAGACATTTTCTCGTATATTCTTCGGTCAAATCATAGTTATAAGTTTTATTAAGCCACGTATTTACTATACTTAAATATTTGTTTAGAAACCAGGTTTATAAAGAATGTTTCGTTATGAGTAGGTATACCTATACCATATTATTTTCTGAGAAACTTTGTTTATCAACACTAGGTACCTAATTATAAATAAAATTGTTTATAGTGAGTGCATATTCACGTATACCATCAGCTTCGGCTATGACAAAGAAAAATACGTACACTGACAAAACATTTTCTTGCTTATTTGTATACCAGGTGTGGCCTGTAACACGAGCAAATAATTAAAACATAGATTGTACTCCTCAAACGGTGACACTTTTGTTCAACAACTTTTAAAAATTATGAAGTATTTAGACGTCCTACTTTTCATACAAAATAAATATTATCTTCAATGGACGCCATCGCCATGCCATATCATTTGTGATTGACGTTGCTTGTCACGCCTTAAACATAACAAAATTTGCAATACATTGCGTGTTAGAATAAACTTAAAAGTGTATTAAAAATCAAACCATAAGTTATTTTTAAAAGTTGCTGAATAAATGTTGGTCCGTAGGAGGAGTACAGCCTACAGTTAAATTTTTTGCTCGTATTACAGGCCACACCCGGTATAAATGTGGATTGTGGATAGATGTGTCGGGTGAAAATAGAATGTTAATTTGAATTGAAACCGTCATTTTGGTATTTAACGGATTAATTAAGATTAATTAATTCCGTTAACGGGCTTCTGGTAATCCAGCCTTAAAGCCTTACAGTAATAATTACAGTAATCATGTATTTATTATTATGTATTATGTGTAGAGTTAAAGGTGACTCAGCTCAGGTAAGAAAGCACATCAAATTGTACGAAAGCATCTCATAACAATCAGTTAGATTCATATAATATGTATTCTCATTTCTTTTATTGATTTTATTTTCTTTTCCTTTTGTAAGATTTGATTTGTTTTCTGAAAGAGCTACGTATTTGTGATTTCATGTGCATATATGTTTATTTTTTATATCAAATTCTATAAAGTTATGTACTCACTGAGTATAATTGCATGAATTCTATAGTAACTTAAATTGTATTAATTACTCGTAATGCATGTTAATTATAAGATGTAATAATGTTTTGAAAAGATGTGTCCCGCCGAGTTTGTTGCCGGTCCCATATTGGGATACCCTCCTCCAATTGAGGGGGGATTTAAATCTTCTCGGGGCAGTGGTGTACGGTTGGAGCCGGTAAAGGTTTATTTGACGTTCATAAGCGCATTGTAATATGCCTACTTGAATAAACTATTTTTTATCTTTATCTTTATCTTTATCATGATAATATAATTACAGCTGAATGGAGATACTTCACAGAGAATGTGAAGTTTTGTTCTTCAATTGGGTTGGCAACTGTAAAAGGTAGCAGTCGGTAGTAAACACTTTATTGCACAAAACAAGTACATACCATAGAGAGAATACAGTGAATGTGCACAAAGGCGAATTTATCCCGTTTAGTGATCTCTTCCAGATAACCTTTTTAGACCTAAAGGTTTGCATAGATGGCGCCATCATAGCTTGCCCCTTTCTCTAGTTTTGTTTTATAAGATTTGGCTTAAAGGGCTGGTATGCCATACAATTCATTGAAGAAAAAAACTTTGACACAATTTTTTTTTAATTTTTGACTTCTAAGTATCTCTCAGTACTTTATGTATCGAGACTGATCGAAATAGCACGGAAACATACTAACGTGACTGTTAGTATGTTGCCGTGAAAATACGATGGAAAATCATTAAATCATTATGCACTACATCTGTATGGAAACACCTTCTCCTTGTGGTACTATAACAGTGTAAACAGTATCATATTATCCATTTCTAATAAAACCCCAGAAGACTTACGATTAAATATCGCAATATCTTGAATCTCCAACGCGGGTAAATTACATTTCTATCAATCAAAGTCTGGGAGTGGTATATTTTGTTTTCACCAAATCCGAGCGGTTTATAAGGACCGGTGCGGGACAAGCGGGAGTCGGGTTTTAAGACGAATCAGGAGCTGAGTTTTAAATATTTTAGGTAAATAGGCTAACGGAACCGGCTTCTAAAACTAGTGCGATAAGGAGAAGGCGAAAAATCCCGCGTAAAAATCTCAAAAATCGAGGTTTCGTACTCGACTGTTTCCTCCTCCAAAACTTAGCTACCTAACTTGGAAATCTAAATGATTATGAAATTATCTGTACTTTGAAGGCCATTTTCTCCTAACAGGTTGAGTTTGGGCAGCTAAAAAAAATACGTGTCCGTTATTTTAGACTACTCTATAACATATATCAAAATAAATCAAATCGGAGTCGGACAGTTGGGTACCCTTCCTTGTGAGTCAAAAAATACTCGTGGCGTCTTCATTAACAATTTTCGGCTTTGCCTCAAATTGTTACTCACGCCACTCGCCTTTTTTAATACCTCTCTTAAATAACGGTTGCATAAAATACTTAGGTTAAAATAATAAGGTTTTGTGTAATCCGTGCGAAGCCGGGGCGGGAAGCTAGTCACACAAATAAATGAACCTACCGGGATTTGAATCTAGGACTCTTTCTTGGAAAACTTCCGAATTTTTCGGGGGAACCCTAGTAAAGTTATCCTTTTCCGTAATATAGCGTGACGGCTGTCAGACGCAGTGGGGAGGCGGGAAAGAAATAATTAAGGTTTATTCAAGGTCTGTGAGGTCTGTCGTGATGGTTTTGCTGCGACGCCAAATGCATTAAATCAAAATAAATTAGAAAAATGTGTTGCAAATGTGAGATATAGCTTGGAAAGTTTTTTTAAATCATCATTTTCTTTTTTATTTAATATTATTTGAAGATAATACTGACTTAGCGAGCGCTACCTAGCAGTAAGAGCATGCGACTTACAATCCGGAGGTTGCGGGTTCAAACCCCGGCTCGTACCAATGAGCTTTTCGGAACAATGTACGAAATATCATTTGATATTTACCAGTCGCTTTTCGGTGAAGGAAAACATCGTGAGGAAACTGGACTAATCCCAACAAGACCTAGGTTCCCCCTTGGGTTTGAAGGTCAGATGGCAGTCGCTTTTATAAAAACCGGACGATTCGTGAGATACAGCCTGGAGACAGACGGACGGACGGACGGACGGCGGAGTCTTAGTAATAGGGTCCCGTTTTACCCTTTGGGTACGGAACCCTAAAAATTGGTGCCTGCTCCTATGAGCCGTGGCAAAAAGCCGGGATAACGCGAGGAAGAAGACTGACTTAGCGAATTTAAAAAGCACGATGAGGCCTGATTTGATGTTATTTTCCGCCTAAATTTTTAAAAGCATGCGGGCCAGGAATAATGGCGGCCGGTAATGTTATCTGAAGGTTTACGAGGCTGTTAACCAAGATAACACATTGTTAATAACGGGCAAGGAATCATATTTCAGTTTTATAGAGTTGCGTGAAATTTGTACGGAAATTTTTATTTGAACGGTCGTAAAAGACTTGTGGGCTGAAGCTGAGTTAGGCCAAATTGATGTGCAGTGGCGGAAAGTTTACAAAAAATTTGGAAATTTCAGGAAAATTTAGGAAAGTTTCATTTTTGAAACAGACAATTACAATTCCCATACAGCAATTTGAGGTTTCCGAAATGTTTCAATGTGGAAATTATGCAATTTTGGAAACTTTCCAACGACACGTCAGTAATCCAGATCACACTCACCCACTTGCTACTAGTAGTTACCCAGGTACTCTTACAACCATGCATGCTGCCACCGCTGGTTACGCCATCGCGGTGGACTGTTGCCCTCTCTTTCCTTCGATACGATACGATACGATACGATACGATCATTTATTGATAAAAAATATTTTTACATGTCATAATATATCTTAATACTAGGTACTTAAAATCTATTGCAATGTCCATTTTAATTTGCTAATTACTTGGCTAACTTACCAGTTGCTATTTGTTATGAATATCAATTAAATGTCACATAATATTTATGGTGTTCTGCCTTTTCGCAGAACTATTTTTGGCGGAATTTCATTTGCCAACCAACATTTCGCCGACGCGACGTTTCACTTTGACAACTAACGATTAGAAAATTTTTGTATGACAACGTTTCAGTTGGTAGAATTATTGTAAAGCAGATTATTATAACGCCTCTCAACTTTTGGGAGACTTATCATTTGTCAAATCTTTCACTTGGTCGAACAACTCTTGGACGAATAACGTTTCGTTGAAACTACAGTTCGCTTTTCATACAAACAATCAAAAATGGCCGAGTTGTTGTGCTTTTTATAATGTATATTTTAATAAGCAAAGCTCCCGCCTTAGTCTTCGAGGTTATTTTTTTTTCAAAAACCCAAAAAACGTAATTACACAGCAACTTTCGCGTCAAATATCTCGACCATTTTTGATTTTAGAGGAAAATTTATTAAGAAAAAAGTGATTATTTCAGCGAAAGTGTTTTGAAACCCCTAGGTTTTTTTCATTTTCTCAAAAAAAATCTAAGTCCCAGAAACGGCCCCCCTTTGGTACAGTACAATCTAACCAAATGAAACAATTGGTAAACAATAAACAACTAAGTGTATATTATGCCAACTAAAACATTCTGCGACATGAAAGTTGGCATTATAAAACACAGACCAAACGTTTAGTTGGTAACTGAGCGGTTGGCAAATGAAAAAAAAAAGATTTAAAAAGTTGGATAATGAAGATTCGGCGAAATAAAATTCCGCCACACGTGAGTTGGGAAGTGATAATCGGCCATAACATTTTCGGCGATAAATAAGAGAACCAATATTTATATTTATAGGTACATATTGGTTAGTCTGGCACTCGAAAATAGGCGTCCAACGAGTAGTAGGCCTCAGCCTCTAGTTTATTATTCAGTTTATTTTTAAACGAGCAGTAGCTGGTGACCTTTCTTATTTCTTGTGGCAATGCAGTGTATATCTTCCACCGAGCTTTCTTGATTACATCGTCGGTAATGCATACCCATAAACAATAGTAGCATAATAATTTATCCCCAGAACTTCCTCACCGAGCCATTCTCCGGTAATTCATAATAATCACAACAAAACCTGAAAGCAAAATTATGTTCCTCAGTTTTCTCGCAGTTTTCTCGCAAAAAGCTGTTTCTGTGATAACAATTTGATAAGATTTGATCTTATTTTGAAACGACTTTATGGCGTCTCATCGGGAATCTAACGGGCATAAGCGCAAGCAAGATGCATTACAAGGAGCAAAATTGCTGATTGGCGCAGCGGCGCTTGGTCAAGCAAGCAAGATCAAAATAAGATGGAAACAAAGGTCAATACGTTTAGTATGGTTGGCCTTAAGGCCTGTTTACATATTGATTAGTGTTTATTATGAGTTAAACATGCCCGATATGAAGGCCAGTTACTCTTACCCCGCCTCCACACTTAGCCGTATTGAACTTATATAAAATTAAAAGTAGAATCGGCATTCAAGAATAAATTTGAGACCGCTGCGGACTTCTCGTTTCCTGGTTTCCTGCAAATAAAAGAAGGCTGTTTGTTATTCAGAAAACTAGTTCGTAGGTAGTTGATGTCCGCGCTACTCTGCATAAGGCCACAGTGAAACGAGGAAATTGGGAAACCCGTTTCCTCATGATCTAAGGTTTCCTCGTAAGGTCATGAACACAGGACACCAAGTTGAAATAATACTATAGATACGCCAATAAGCCCGCACTACAAAACCAATTAAAATGTTAGAAAAAAAACTATTTTTTTTTATAGAGGTAAGTAATATATTTGTAAATAAAATATAGATACGATATTGAAAAGGCAGTTATTGAGGTCATTCACCCCGATTACTCGCATTTAACGTCCAAATCGCCGATCACGGCTCATGACTGAGGGTGGCGACCACGTGAGTTTGTTTATTCCCAGATGATGTATAGTCAGACCGTAAAAAGTCTGTAGTGATTTTGATAGCCCACGTAGTGCAAGTGTCATTTTAAACGTCAAATGTCTATGAAATTATGACGTATACATAACACTTACACTGCGTGGGCTATCAAATCCACTGCAAACTTGGTTTGGTGCTATACTCGTATTTATGTTGCCGCCATAACGACAAGCACTAAAAACAGAATAAAATAAATATTTAAGTGGGGCTCCCATACAACTAACGTGATTTTTTTGCCAGTTATGGTACAGAACCATTCGTGTGCGAGTCCAAGTCGCACTTGGCCGGTTTTTTTGTATAAAAAGTAGTACCAGACGTAAATGTTCATCATTAATATATATATATATAATATATACAATTATACCAAGTTTAATGTAATTTAATCATGTTGTTTTAAAATGAAAGAGTTACTTCGATGGTTTGGGAGAGGCTCTTTAACCGCGCTTCGATTTAACCCATGCATGATTTAAAAAATAGATTAATTAATAAAATAAAATAAACATTATTATTATTTTTGATTATTAAAATATACGATGTAAGTACATCTACATCATAATGCATTTAAGGCTTAAGTGCTAGTGAGTGACTGCTCCGGGTTCTGTACGGCTACCATCAGTTTGGCATTGACATAAACGCTATCGTGAACGTAATTTACTTTCTATGTCTCTCTTTCGCACTAATGTGTCAGTACGAGCGAGATGCAGAGAAAGTAAACTACGTTCACGATAGCGTTTATGTCAATGCTAAACTGATGGTAGCCGTACTGGAGTGACTGCCGTTTCAGTTTTCACTGCGGCTTGTGTACGTCCACAGTCCGGAAGGGACGGCGATATTATTCACTTTTCATGCTCGACTGTCCTAGGAACTTCGTGGAATTGTACAAAGACGGAAACGTGGCGGAACATCATCAAACATCAAACATCAACATTTATTTAGCAAATAGGCCACAAGGGCACTTTTACACGTCAACATTGAATTTACATAAAAGCAAAAATAATAACATCAACAATTTTATAAAATAAAACTAACAATTCAATCTAACGTATTACAATTACTAAGAGATGTATATGGTCTCTTAATGTCGAATTACATACAAAATACAGATAAAAAAACACACACAAAAAAAATCTATAATATTTAGAGGTGTAAATGTCTCTAGGTGTCAGAACTATCTGAAAAAAAGCTTTCTGCAAAATGATAATATTTAAATGAGCATTCGGGGCCAGGATCTAGAACTGTGCATGTTGTATGCATAATTATTAGCCCCCCCCCCCACATCTAGCGTCTTTCGAGCGTCGGCGTCTGTCGGCGTCTGGTCAGCGCACTCAGCGCTATGACGTCGCTGCGCAGCGTCGAGCAGCGGCCATATAATTGTAGACGCCGACGCTCGAAAGACGCCAGATGTGGGGGGGGGGGGGGCTAAAAAGTGGTGCCGTTTCCACCACCAGCCTCTTCAATATCCCCTTACAATTCTCAACATTCGCCTTATAAAAGCTGAAGTGCGACCTATGGACATAAGTTAAGCGCGTATCCTAAACAGCTTCGTGGATTTTCGTGTGCGTACTCTTATCTTATGCGTGCTCTTACACCAGTTTACCCTAATGTTAAAATTCAACTGTCAACGGTCTCCTAGCGTTGACCTTGCTTACAAAGCAGGAGTTACTGGGTTCAAATCCTGCTAAGGGCATATATTTGTTCATCAGTTCATTATAGATATCTGTTCCTGAGTTATGGATGTTTTTTATGTAGGTATTTAAGTATTTATCTAAATATAGGTCGATGTGTATACAATTGTCCTATAACTAATATTTATTTATTTATTTACGCTGTAGCCAAGTCGGTGCAGAATTATTTTACACCGCCTTCACAGTTCAAAAACCGAATGCATACCTTTTGAAAATAATCGTACCTGTCAAGAACGTAAACAAATCTTCCGGATAAACCGTCCGTAATCCGGGTATCCGGGCCCGGACGTCAAATGACGTGACGGATAAACAGGGGATCAGGTTTTGAGCGATTGATGTGAAAGGGTATGTTTACTTTAAAATTTACTATTTACTAGCTGTTACCTTAGGCTACGTTCACACGGCGACTATTCGATTTGATATTTTCTCGCATACGGTTTTATCGTATATACGGGACGTCTGTTCACATGGCGCAAGATCCATTCGGTTTTTTCTCGTATACGGTATTCCCGAATACGTGACAGTCGCTCACACGGCGTCTATTCGATGCAATTTAGCTGCCGCCACACCACCAGTCGTGGAGTGCACGCCGACGTGGATCCCCGTATTCCAATTCTTTTATATGTTTATTTATTATTATTACCTGTTGTGCAGACTCTGGCGCTAGTGGTCGTCACGTGTTGAAGATCTTGTGGTTAAATAAAACTGATGTCTTCTGAATATCACGTTATTTTATTTTAGTAATCGACAATTAAAAAATCATGTAAAAACTTGTATAAATAAAATTGTATAGGTAAAATAAAATAAAATAGGGACAACACAAAATTGGGCAGCTAGTGGGCGGAAGCCATATTTGCAAGAGATTTGCGCCCCCTGCGCGTCTCGTATACGAGAAACCAGTTTGTCCGTGTGAACGACTCAACGTAAAAGTAAGCGCCACTACGTATCGCATTCGATAAAATCGTTTCGAGAATCTCGCATTCCCGGTGGCAAGACCCTACGGTATACGGTAAAAAATATGTCTCGAATACGAGATTTTCTCGTATAGACGCCGTGTGAACGACTTTCAGGTTGCCATACAAATTTTGCTGTCACTACGATATTCGGTAAAATCTCGTGTACGGTATACGGGAAAAATTACGCCGTGTGAACGTAGCCTTATAGTAAAGTGGCCTGTGCCAATTGAACTTTAGTTATTTGATCTGATTCCGGTATGATACTGGGCTATAACCGCGAAAATCGAAGTTCGCAAATTGCAGGCATTTTTCTCTGTCACTCTAATTACGCCTTCATTGGAGTTAAAGAGAAAGATCCCCGCAATTTGCGAGTTTCGGTTTTGGCGGTAGCCTCTCTGATCTATCAGAGTCAAAAGTGCGCGCGTTTGACTGACAGATAAGTATCATATCGGAAATAGATTGAATAATAAAAATTTGAATAGGCCTTTGTATCTCAAGACCTATTAGGTCTCTCGGGTCAATTCGAACGTACACTGATGTTATTCAGTAAATTTATTATAATTTTCCAAAAAAAAAATCCAAAAAAACGGCCCATCTGAGGTAGATACCAACAATAAAATAAAATACGGCGAACAATACCTCAATTTACATTCACATGTCAAAACATATTGGCATAACAGATATTAACAAAACATTCGCAAAACAAACAAACATTCACAAAAAATGAAATAAACAACAAAAACGATTTGTCTTATTCAAACAGCCATAAGCTAAGCGGTGGAGTTAGGTGGGATCCGTACAGATTACATAAGAAAGGTACACACGTTGCAGATACACCACTCTCTGGAACGTTGGCTTGCAAAGATGACTGTGGACTTGACTGTACTTACATCTTGCTGTAACACTTATAGTCTTATACAATATGTATATGTCTTTGCATTTCATAAAATGTAAGAAAGTCCAAAATCTTCCATTGAATACTATTTATTCGATCCGAAGCGACACGTTCGCATTGATTTGAATTTTTTTAAGCGCCCTTTTAGTGTATTTCGTTGCCTGCCTGCATGCAAGCTGGGTTCAAATCCCAGTTAGGGAGTTTATATTTGTGATGACAAGGGATATTTGTTCCTTAATTATGAATATTTCCTAAGCATCTAAACATTAAAAGCATCTTCATCAACTTCGGCTCTGTCATGTTCTAAGAAATAAAAAAACCTATTAATTTATTTTTTAGAGTGGCATATCTCAAATTCAGTGGTATAACGAGTATATCTATTAGGGTGCGACGCGAATAATGTTGACAAACACGCGCCGTGAATCATCGGCGAATGTACAGCTGACTGTACATTTGTCAAGTCAAGAGTAAGCGACACGTTCGCATTGATTTGAATTTTTTAAGCGCCTTTTTAGTGTATTTCGTTGCCTGCCTGCAGGCAAGCTGCTAATCCTGGGTTCAAATCTCATTATATTTGTGATTATTAGAGATATATTGGTACTTAATTATGAATATTTCCTAAGCATCTAAACATTAAAAGCATCTTCATCAACTTCGGCTCTGTCATGTTCTAAGAAATAAAAAAACTTATTAATTGATTATTTATAGTGGCATATCTCAAATTCAGCGGTATTATATCTATTAGGGTGCGACGCGAATAATGTTGACAAACACGCGCCGTGAATCATCGGCGAATGTACAGCTGACTGTACATTTGTCAAGAGTGAGCGACACGTGCGCATTTATTTGGATTTATTTTAAGGTTCCATTCAGTGGCCTATTTTATAAAGCTACAAGTTTCAATTTACAAGCGGAAGTCTCGTTCTAACACATGGGGTTAAAAAGAGACTTCCGCATGTAAATTGTAACTTGTAGCTTTATAAAATAGGCCACTGGTTGTGAAAGCATTGAATGAATGAATGAATGAGAACATTTATTTTCAGGCAACTATTGGCCCATAGATAAATACCTTAAAACTAGCATACATATATTATTACAAAATATATCTTAAAACTAAAAACACAATTATGGCTGCGATGCAGTTCGCAACCCCGCAGTGGCATTGCTGTGCGAATACGGTATTCTGGAATATCGGACCGATTTTTACGATATTTTAATACCGGAATTAAAGAAGATCAATATCAAAATTTCGGTATTGGAGGTTTTTAGTTTAGTTAATAAACTGGACGAGTGCGAGACTCGCCAACTGAGGGTTCCGTACGTTTTTTTGTTGTTATAGAGGCAACAGATACCTATACATCATCTGTGAAAATTTCAACTGTCTAGCTATCACGGTTCATGAGATACAACCTGGTAACAGACAGACAGACGGACAGTGGAGTGTTCGTAATAGGGTCCCGTTCTTGCCCCAAAAATAATGAAAACTGCGATATTAGCGAATATTTCTATTAATCTACTTTTGCTAATAAATAGTAAGCGACACGTTCGCATTCATTTGGATTTATTTTAAGCACAGATAAAACATCCTCCAGACTGAGCATAGTCGCACTACCCCCTCTGCCACGCATACGGTATTTTTACTCCATGTTCGAGTCGAAAGTGTCTTTGTGTGACGTCCCGCGTCCGTGTCTTTGAACGGACCAATCACGGCACGGGACTTCCCTCACCTCGTCCCCCGCATTTTTGCTATCATCGGTTGCATGAAACATTTGCCCTAAACTCGGTCTAGAGGATTCCTAGTCTATGATTTTAAGGTTCCATTCTGGTCGTGAAAGCATTGCTGCGCAGTATGGCAGGGTGCTGCATACAAGGCATCAAATACGGAATTCTGGAATATCGGACCGATGGGAAATGGAATTTCGGTATTGGATATTTTTAGTTTAGTTAAAAAAAGAATGAAAAGTGCGATATTCGCGAATATTTGTTGTTTCCGTGTGATGTTTTTTCATAGCATCTGCGTTTGTAAAAAAGTGTAAGCTATTCTTTTATTTTATGATATCATAGGAGGCGTACGAATCGCTTGATGGTAAGTGGTTATAATCGCTCATGGATACCCGCAACACCAGGTGGGATAAAAGAGCGTTGCCGGCATTTAAGATGGGAGTATGCTTTTTCTTGTCGGTCCAGAAATACCGCAATAAATATAGGATTACCAAGAGACTGGCAATTTTGCACCTATGTTTTGCATACTGTAAGCATACAGGGTGTCCCAGAATTCGACGTCAAGCCGTAAACGGATGATAGACCAAGTCATAACAGTTATCATAAAAATACAAAAAAAAATCCAACTCATGTTCTTTAAAAATTATGGTCACTTAAAAAATCCACACTCTGTAATTATTCAAGATTACACAATAATAAAAAAAATTAGAATAAATTATGGAATTTGTAGTAACAAGAGTTAAAGAACCATTACAGGGTGTGGATTTTTTTGTGAATTTTTAAAGTGACCATAATTTTTAAAAAACATGAGTTGGATTTTTTTTTTGTATTTTTATGATAACTGTTATGACTTGGTCTATCATCCGTTTACGGCTTGAAGTCGAATTCTGGGACACCCTGTATAACACTGACACTAGTAACTTGAGAACACATAAGGGAAGCCATTGAAGGAACGGCGTCGTTAAAGACGTTCCTGTAACGACGTTCTGTTCTATCAGGCCAATTCGAACGAGCACCTCACAACAAACCGAATATTTGAATAATACTTATTGGCAATCTAGACTTAATCTCTTCTTAGTCGTGCACTCTTGACAGAGTGGTCGTGGTCATGTCACGGTCGATTTCATTTATGCGTTAGAGGAAGAAAGTGATATTGCTATCTCATTGTGATATTGCTGGTCCATTGTGTAGAGGAGCCATAACTGAAGACTCGATATAAGTCTAGTGAAACTAAACGTGAATCAAACATCAAACATCAACATTTATTCAGCAAATAGGCCACAAGGGCACTTTTACACGTCAACATTGAATTTACACAAAAGCAAAAATAATAACATCAACAATTTTATAAAATAAAACTAACAATTCAATCTAACGTATTACAATCATTCAAAACTATTAATATTGGAAATATTGAATTCATATCAGTTAGCTGTCATTCGCGCGGGCGTCTTGCTCGCACTAATACTAAACTTGTGCGGACAAATCTGAGCGAAACAGCTAACTGATATTAAGATATCGATTTGATTTCAGATGCACGTGCGAATTGGCCTGTAAGAAATTTGGAACGTGACTCGATCAGGCGATTTGGGAACTCATTGCAGGTTAGGAGGATATCTGAACATGGGCGTTTTATCGACCGACTTTTAAAAAGGTCTAATACGTTATATATATAGTTCGCCTTTTGTACAGTGTATTTCCTTATGTGCAATAAAGATTAAATAAATAAATAAAAGTCGCCGGGGACCTCGTATTATTGTCACTATGACAAGATACGAAATGGTATTGAAATTTAATTCCTTGACCCACAGACAAAACTTCCTCCAGACTGAGCATAGTCGCGCTACCCCCTCTGCCACGCATACGGTAAATTTACTCCATGTTCGAGTCAAAAGTGTCTTTGTGTGACGTCCGTGTCTTTGAACGGACCAATCACAGCACGGGACTTCGCTCACCTCGTTGTCTAGAGGATTCCTATTCTATGCCTTGACCGTACAGACTACAGGTCATTTACCATAGTCTGTGCTTGATTGTTGTTATTTACTTATGTTGTGTTTTCATGCCAATCATATTAATGTTGCGGCGAATCTACAAAGCCTAACTGAACTCATCAAATCCAAAATGAATAACTGAACTAGTTATAAGTTAAATGGTTGGATAACGTCAAACGCAATACGATCAAATATGTATCATTTAGTTCGGTGAACGCAGCTGAAAGTGACACCAAGGGCTGCATTCAGAAATGACAATGTTATACCAATTCAAAATATGAGTAAATGAAAAATACTTTATTGCTTACGAAAATTGAATATTATAAATTTACTAAATAAAATATAGTTATTCTCTTGATTTTATGCAATTAACTACATAAAAATATAACTTTTTTCCTGATTATATACATTTTGACTAGTGGGCACGTAGGTACCTACCTAGAACCTACAGCCTGGCAAAAAAGAGTAGAAATTAAAAAGTGGCAACACTGTAGTGTTGTCCCGTTTTCTTATATAAATTAGTTTGAAAGGGATGACACTACAGTGTTGCCACGTTTTAATTTCTACTCTTTTTTGCCAAGCTGTAAATATGTGAATTATATGAAAACGTAACACTTAAATAAATTGGCTAAACTACTCCTAAGCAGACGATTCGATTAATGATAAGCAATAACCATTGCCCATGGACACCTGCAATACCAGAGGGGTTGTAAATGTGGTACGACTTTTTCTTGAAGATTATTGGCTAGGAAATACTGCCTGCTGAAGTACTCTGTCTTTATTAATTTCCACTGAAAACAGGGTACACAAAACAAGGTACAGGAAAAAATAAAAATAAAAAACTGCACAATACTCTTACATTGAGATTTCGGAGCTGAAATATAGTCTCGGAAAAATAAGTTGTTTTTTCTCTCGAAGTACAACCTACTATTATGTATTTAAGTAATTTTGTTTATCGGACCACGTGAAAAGGATAAATAATATTCTTGTATAAAACTATTTGTATGGCCGCGCCATCCATTACTTTAATCTCATTCCACGCCAGCAGGCAAATTCGGGGCGATAGCTCCGAGTCATAGATCACTTACCTGCACATATCATCTCATAAGATATGAGGTATCGAAAAATGGTCCTACTTTGATTGTAACCGGCTTGCTAGTGCGGTAAAAGAAAACCAGGTTCTTTACAGTAAACAATATAATATGAAAATATGTACAATAAAATAAACTAATTTCTGTCAGTACTTGAACCTAAACCAAATAAATATCGTCACTGGCCTTAACGTTGTTGAATCCCATGCATTCTTAGTCGAACCGTACGATCAACTGTGGCTGCGGGTGCAGGAATCAGCTTTAGCAATGTAGGCTCCACGCAGCAAGGTCCACAGAGAGGAAAGCTTCAGCAGCAATTATTCAAATAATAAGCAGCAACAGTAGTAGCTCTTCAATTTAAAAGTAGAAGAAAGGGCTGGAACAATCGTACGTTCTTAGACTTGTAGTCGAAACCTAACCCAAGCCTTATTCCGTTACAAGAACCAGTGACGTGCATTACGTACAAATAAGACTTGGATTAGGTTTAATTTCAACCTAAACCTAAACTTAATGCTATATATACAATTATACAAACTTTACCTGCATTAGTGGCAGCCCTAGTATTAAACTTTATCACTAATTATAATCATACAGTCGCATTAAAATAATAATTACAGAATTGTGCCATATCTGACAACATTTCCAAAGGAAAATTTTACGAAGAAAAACAAAAGACGGCGATACCCTTAGTTTTTTTATTTACAACCGGCCAGTGTGCGCGGTGACTGTACATGCAGGTTTGCCATGTTACATGATCTCCTGGAAGTATTGTATTGTAGTTCGGGCGATTTTCCGCAACTCGACGTCGTGCGCCTATTTTGCGCGATAAAATCCCCTGGAGGTAATTATGCTCCAAATCTGTAAAACGATTTAAAGTTTGACATATTTAAATATTATACATATTTCTATGTTATATTGTTCTAGACTTAAAACGTCTTTCTTTAAGTCTAGAACAATATTTAGTATAAATTGGTAAACGATGGTACTAAATAGTGTTAAAAAACTGTGTTTTTAATGATAAAAATCCGAACATTAAAATTAAAGTCTTCTCCACAAGACAGCCGTAGCCTAGTCTGGCAGTCATAGGTTAAGAACTTGTAAACTTTTTTGGCAAATAAAACAATTTTTTATTTTTATTTTTAAAGTTCAATTCACTATCTAAATTGTACAAATTTTGGGCTATCCCACTGTTATTTTAGTATTTTGTAAATACAAATTAGTTGTTTTTGATTGACAGGATAGCTACTTTTTAACACTACTGATAAAGCTTATATTTATCATGATAACGTTTGATAACATAGCTTTAAATTCAGCGGTACATAATACATTTATTTCTGCAGGTTATTAAGGTGCCATATACTTCAAGAAATCGGAGTCTGTGAGAGGTAGTCTATGTCTGAGGGCAGAGGTTTTTCATTTATCTCCGTGGGCTGAGAGTAAATCACGCAGATAACAGTCAAAAGACGTGACGTCTACAGACACAAATAATACTACTCCTAGTTATAATAACACTTGCCTCCGCCACAGAATAAATAATAGAACAACATACATAAGCTTTGTAGTCGAGGGAAGGGACCAGAAAAATAATAATAAGAATACATATGAAATAAATTAAATGCTGGTATGACATTATTACTAACTTTTCTAGATAAACTTTATATACCTACATAGTATTCCTTATAATCTTAAAATTTCCTGACAGACAGACATTTCCTGAGCCTAGTATAAATAAAGCAGAAAGTAGATTAAATATGTATCAAAACATTACTCAAATAAAATAAAAGTTTTGGGTACAGTTTTATAATAATTATTTGAGTGAGCTGCAACCAAGAAGCAAGTGGCTGCATAGAAAGACCAATTTATATATTGGACAATTTGTTTAATTGAAAGATGAAATCGACTAACTATGATGATAATATCACCCAGCCAGCGTTTGAGGTGGCATTTAAGACTATTAGGTACCTTACCTGTCAGCTTTTTATATGGAGAAAAATCTCCCTAGTTGTAAATGACGATTATCAGTTCTCCTGAATCTCGCTGTCGCCGTCGCCGTCGCCGTTGCGTGACTAACTCGATCGTCTCAAAGGCGAACTTTTCTGAACATCGCTTATTGCATCACAAGTATTCGCATTGACTTTGAGAGCTCAGGGGATTCAGGCAGAATAAATATTATCACTACACCTTATAAAACAAAGTTCCCCGTAGCGTCTGTCTGTTTGTGTGTTTGTATGTTGGCGATAAACGTAAAAACTACTTACTGAAAGGATTTTCACGCGGTTTCCACCTACCGATAGAATGATTCTTGAGGAAGATTTGTGTATAATTTGTTAACCCGTACGAAGCCGGGGCGGGTCACTAGTTATTCTTTTTTATTTTATTTAGAAATTTAATTCAGGCAACAAGGCCCATATTACAAATACCTTACAAACTAACATACATATGTATTTTATAAACTTAAAACTAAACACTATTTAGACGATAAAACGGCGTGGCTCCGTTGCATCGGCTGCTCTTGTGTCGGATTCGGCAGTTTGCCCCGGAACCTCCGAAACACGACACCTTTCGGCCAGAAGACGGCGCACTCGATGGTCTCCTGCAGCGGTCGCGGCACGCGCACCACAAAAGAGTTGAAGTGCACGTAGTGG
Source organism: Cydia fagiglandana (assembly GCF_963556715.1). Lineage (NCBI taxonomy): Eukaryota > Metazoa > Arthropoda > Insecta > Lepidoptera > Tortricidae > Cydia > Cydia fagiglandana. The sequence goes on along the minus strand of NC_085951.1, from coordinate 726,643 downwards.
CGCGATCGAAGCTGGAACACCCTCAGCGTGTAGCCGGTCTTCTGGTGTACATATTCCACCACTTCAGCAGCCGTGGCGGTATAATGCAGGCGCGATACGTACAGCGCCTTACTCGGTGTAGCAATCCGCAAGCCAGAATTAGCCGGTTCGGCGGTACCACACTGAGTCTTACGAGGCGCCGTGCGCGCTTTCTTCTTTCTCGATACCAGTGTGAAATCCTCCTCATCCACACTGGCAACAGGGAGCTTCTCCTTGGGAGCCGCTCGATTTTCAGTACCCTTTACAGGTTTAGCCTACTTCAGTGTAACTACATCTTAGGATCACCGTATAGCACCCTTCGATATACCGTTCATCGGTAAGCAATTGCAATGGCACCCCAGGACGCTTTCAAGCGTTATATGACTCGATTTGCTCTAATTCAGTGGTAATGCGAGAACAAAGGTCGCTTTGAAAACTTAGAGCTCTAGAGGCGTTCAAAGTGTCCTGGCGAATAGTATCTATAGTAAATACTTACATACTTACCTAGTGAAACTTAGAAAAAAAACCGGGCAAGTGCGAGTCGGACTCGCGCACGAAGGGTTCCGTACCATAATGCAAAAAAAACAAAAAAAAAGCAAAAAAAAAACGGTCACCCATCCAAGTACTGACCACTCCCGACGTTGCTTAACTTTGGTCAAAAATCACGTTTGTTGTATGGGAGCCCCATTTAAATCTTTATTTTATTCTGTTTTTAGTATTTGTTGTTATAGTGGCAACAGAAATACATCATCTGTGAAAATTTCAACTGTCTAGCTATCACGGTTCGTGAGATACAGCCTGGTGACAGACGGACGGACGGACGGACGGACGGACAGCGAAGTCTTAGTAATAGGGTCCCGTTTTACCCTTTGGGTACGGAACCCTAAAAACTAGTGCTAGTATTTTCCTTTGAAGTTTCGAATCTACTTAGCTTATTTTTTAATGTAATAGGAATTAGAGATGCAATGGATAGTTGTTTGGCCGGATACCGGATATTCGGTCTGACCATCGGCCTATTCTCCGGTATCCGGCCGCCGAATATTCGGCCAGCGGAGTTATACCTACATTTCGGTTTTTCAGGTGCGCATTCATCAGGTTTGACCTGTTTCCTAGTGCACGTTCTCGCGGACACATTTCTAGGTTCGAAATGTGTCCGACAATTTAAACAGTGGTATGTTTAAATTGTTTTAAAATAATAAACAAGTACGATTATGACCGTGTCTGTTTCTTAAATCCTATTTGTTTACTCCAAAATCAAGCAATGTTACTATCCAGTATCCGGCCGGATAGTAGGTCACTATCCGGCATACGGCCGGATAGTAAAATAATAGCCGGATAGTAACCGAATATCCGGTGCATCTCTAATAGGAATTAAACTAACAGACGAATCGCCTGATGACAAACAATCACCATTGTCGATGAACACCTGCAACGCCGGAGGGGTTAAAAGTTCGTTGGTGGCCTTTAAAATGGGAGTACTCTCTTTTCTTGAAAGTTAGATGGTCGTGTCGGTCTGGAAATACCGCGGGCGACAGTTCATTCCACAGTTAACTGTGCGAAGCAGGAAGTTTCTGGAGAAACGCACAGTTGAGGACTGCAGTTGAAGTCGTGAAGACGGAAATGTCGTGCAAAGTTCCAGATCCAATACGGCTATTAGATTTAAGGTTACAAAACCAAGTGGCGACTGAGATCATAATGCTATCTCCTTTACCCTTGTTAAGACCAACCAAGAGTGAAAGAGATGTTGTATAACCTGCCTCGCCACTTCGTTTTGCGGCAAGTATAATTAAGTATCATTGAATACTAAAATGTTACTAAAAACTGCTTAGTATCTGCGATGCCGAAATATTATTCGACTATTAAAGTTTTTGCTACATTATTTTTTATTTTTTAAGAAAAAATATTATTTAAAATTACATTCCTTTCATGTCAAGATAATCTTAGATTTATATCAAGTTCTGTTTTGATCTCTTTAAGTGTACATTTTATTTATTAGTATTTTATATCATGTAACTAAATAAATGTTTATTTTCGTTTCAGTAGACGTGTTATCATAGACTTGAGTACTTATACAAATGTCACCTTAAATTAAATATGCCTTTCTGTCCAACTAGGTATATTCATTTTATGTTTTATTTGATATTTTTATGACATATTTTAATTTGTTAAAGTTATTTTTTATTTATGACTGTGTCGGCCTGTATGTCACAGCTATTTTACTCGAAAACTATAAGTAAGCTATATTTTAGTGAAATTTCAAACAGTATATTTTGAGAGCCGCTACTGAGTTCTTCGTATGGGTATCGTAATTATCCATTTCCACAATGAAAGTTTCCCTGTGTTCCTATTAAATTTTCCAGAAATTTAAATGATGAAACTTTTTGGAGTTTTTCCGCAATAAGCACATCTGTATATCTGCCTATCCACTTTAAAAATACGACCTTTGAAATAGGTTTAACCTTGTTTTCATTTATCTCTACATTTACGAAATGGCGAAGGTAATTTTCTGTTCAATCCTCGTAATAAGTTTTTTTTTGTTGTCGTAATGAGGTTGTATACTTTTTACAAGCTTTTTATTAACTAGACGGGGCCGGGGCCGGGCCGGAGTTTCCGGTGCTTCGTTGTCTATGGAAAGCCTGTGATCACCGATCAGCCGTCATAGAAAATGACATGTACGTCGGACGCCTCGGCCCGGGCACGGCCCGGTCTAGCGTGAGTCATCCTTTAAAAGCCCAGGATGCTTCCGCTGTCTGTTGGTCCGTCTCCTCTGTCTGTCGGTCTGTATTTCATGAATCGTAATAGGTATAAGAGACAATTTCAATAGATTGTGTAACACCAGAAAAAAAAATAACTCAAAAGAAATCCATTTATTCGTTTGCATATTACGAGTTGGAAATATGTAAAAACGTTCCGTCGAAAAAGAAATTGTTTTCGCTATATCCTTTCTCGGACCTAAAACTATCTCCATACTAAATTTCATTTCAATTTCATAGGGTTTTGTCTTAAAGAGGTGACATAACAGATACTTTCATATTAAAAATATTAGTTGGAATTTTACAAGAAACAGGAAAACAGGAACATTTACAGGGCCATTGTCCAGACAAAAAAATAAATTTTGAATGGAAATATAAAAGAGAAATGTTACTTTTTTTACTTAAAGTGCCTAATCTTAATCTTGAACTTGATCTTTAAGTAATTTTACGGAAAAGCTTCTAGGAAAAAGGTATTAGTGAGAAACAGAGCAAACATCTGCCTTTAGGAAGTAAATATAAGTTTTTCTTTGCGAGCATTTGTTTTAATTTATGAAAATAAAGGTTGAAAAGTTTTTTGTAAAAATTTTGAGATTCGAATACCTACTTTTAGCACCTACATTAAAGTATTTGTAAAATAATATTTTCACTTCAAACTTTATTATTAAACGAACAATATGAACTAAATACTAATACACAATAATAATTTGTTTTATTTCTTATTCGTTCGTTCTTGTCGAACACTTAAAAAATGTGCATTTTTTAAATTTACGCAATATACCAGTCAACTTATTCACAGAATATTATGATCGCTTCATGAATTATTATTTGTTTTTAATATAAATAAATTCAGTAACCTTCTAATATTACCTATTAACAAGCTTAAGCGCTATGCTGAAATTACTCAGATATTGCGCATCAAAGGTAGTGTTGGGGAAGACTCCAGTCCTCTGATTCAAAGTCAAAGTCAAACATATTTTTTTTATTCATGTAGGCAACAAGCACTATTGAATGGTAAATTACGTATATATTATCTTAAGCTAAGTATCAGAACAATTTATTGATGTTAATTTTATTCCATAGTAATATTGGATTATTATACAAATCAAATTGAATACTAAGAATTCCACAAAAAGATCGTCAAACATAAAAAAAATACTAGTCTAGAATATTTCTGGAATAAAATCTAAATATCAAAAAAAAACATAACAAAAGAAGTATAATGGCACCAATAAAAGTCTGCAGCGGATTTGATAGCCCACGCAGCGTAAGTGTTATTTATACGTCATAATTTCATAGAAGTTTGACGTTTAAAATGACACTTGCACTGCGTGGGCTATCAAAATCGCTGCAGACTTTTTACGGTCTAACTCTAGACACATATATATATATATATATATATTGAAATATCCCTTTCCTTTATTTAGGATTTCGGTAAGACTCGACTCAGTTTTGGACTGTTATAATGGAGTCTAAACTCGAATTCTTTTCAACTTGGTCTTTTGTAGACAGTTGAGTCATTTTCAGAGAACACTCTTTTGTTGGGGAAAATATCAAAATGCATTGTCTTCATGACAAAATGGCTTACAATCACCATATAATAACGCGTATTTATCTTATAGGTACTGCTATGAGTATCTTGATAAAACCTATTAAAATGTTGACAGTCTTTACTATTATTTTTCAATGATTAAGGAGGCAAATGAGCAGACAGACCGCCTGATGGTAAGCGATTACCATCGCCCATCGACACCTGCAACACAGGGATTGTAAATCCGTTGAGAGTATTTATCCACATGCTTGACGGCTCGATTCGGAAAATGAATTAGATTTCTACTAGTTAGACTTCAACAAGTTACGATACGGATAATTTAAATATATTTGTAAGATAGATGTGTCAAATTTGTCGTTTTCGCGATTCTGGAGGTCCTCTTGAACGATTTCGACATGTTATGACTTAGATATCCAAGTCGCATCCAGTCGATATCTAATGTAGATCTAGTTGATCTCTAAATCGTCTCAAGATCTTGTGATTATCTCGAATTTCGAATAGGCCTGTGAGTCTTTTTGAGTTGCGCTTAAAAAAAGACTCAATAAGGAACTTGACTCGGGACTTAAAAGACTCGGTAGTCTTATAGCGCAGAGTCGCGTAGAAACGAGTCGGCTCTTCAAATTTAAACTCAATAGACTCTAGTTCGTATCAACACTAATCAAAGGGGATACGTATACTCGTAATTGCTGTGAGCACACATAGTGCCTATGAGTTATGTGACATGCTAATGAGATTTGGATTGTTACAGGGTTGAATTATTAAAATGATGAATGTGTATAATGGGTTCAGATCATACAGGGTGATTTGGGATCAATAACCTACTCAGGAAAATTAACTTAGTATAAAAGTTTTTGCTCACTTTTTAGCTAATATAAATGTAATAAGTGTAGGTACCTTTAAACGAGCAATTCTTGTTTATATGTCTATGTACTTATATATTTATTTGTATATTTGGGGGATCTCGGAATCAGCTCTAACGATTTCCATGAAATTTGCTAAGTATATGGCGATGGCGGTTTTCGGGGGCGAAAAATTTATTTAGCTAGGTCTTATCTCTGGGAAAACGCGCATTTTTGAGTTTTTATATTTTTTCCGAGCAAAGTTCGGTCTCCCAGATATTTAATTATTATTTACTGTTGGTGCCATGTTTTTCACGTACACACTGCATTTTCACTATAAATTAATAATCTCATTATCTATTTTTATACTTAACTTCAAACAACTTAATTTTGTCCCCAATTAAGAACGTGACAATTTAATATCGTCATTATTAAAAGCACAATAAGCGTAAAAGGCTGTGAGCAAAGTGCGTAATAATGTTCCCTTAAAAGCCCCTTTTGAAGGGCAAATTTGGTCCGACAAGGATTTGTTATGCTTTTAACGGCAGAGGTCAGGGACCTTAGGGATTATTATTGCTGGGAGACCTCTAGTTGTGTGGACTGAGGTGTCAGATTTGTTCATAATCTTTGGTGTCAACGAGATTATAAATATGATCGACCATAAAATAAATCTTGAAACATTTTAGTTACAGTTGGAGTTGGTTGGTTTGGCTGTTTGGAGTTAGGTAGCTTTAAGAAACTACAGATGTAGTGCGTAATTATTTTCCATTGTATTTTCACGGAAATGTACGAACATGTCTTGCTATTTCAGTCAGTCTCGGTACAAAAATTACTGAGGTCGACTGAAGAAGCATGACAAATACGAACGTTTCCGAGAAAATACGATGGAAACAATTATGCATTACATCTGTAATTGTGAATTTGGCAATTGTAAACCAAAAGAGATTACATTTTATTTGACTGCCCGGCGCGTTCTCTGTTCGCAGGCGCTTTTCGCTACATACGGGGGTTTTTCTGTGTTATCGGTTATGCTCGTACTTAGCGCGTAGCTCGCGCTGGCACTGAACTGTCGGCGCGATTCGGGAAATGAATTAGAGATGCACTAGATATGAAATAGTAAAAAAATGTGATGTTCCATGGCAAAAGGTACCTTATGGCGGCCGCAATAATAATGGAGCGGCGTTAATAATAGCGTAAGCGCCAACCGCCATAAGGTGCCTTTTGCAGTGGAACGTCACATATCTTTACTATTTCATATCTAGTGCATCTCTAATTCATTTCCCAAATCGCGCCGTGTGTGTTGACTGAATCAGTGCGTGCGCTGACGTGTGTATAGCTGGCTATTGTCACGCGCTGCTAATATTCTACTGACCGGCAGAAAAATTATTATTTGTTTTTAAACGCAAAAGACCGAAACAACAACCTAGGTACAAGACTTGGCAAATCGACTTCCTAACTCTCTCAGACTTGTTGCTCGAAAAACTGGCTTGATGGATGTTTACAGAGCGCACTGCCCTCTAATCTACTCCTAGCCTCTGAGCCCGATGCAGATTTACAACTTGTTATGGTTTTGAGCTGGTTTTGATACGATCTAGACGATCGTCTTTGGTGACTGGGAGGCGAGATTTGAATTTTGATCGCCCAATTTCGTCACTCGAAAATTGGCGGAAATCGGCGAAATGCAAATTTTTAGGGTTCCGTACCCATCCAGTCTGTCTGTCTGTCTGTCTGTCTGTCCGTCTGTCCGTCTGTCTGTCAACAGGATGTGTCCCATGAACCGTGATAGCTAGACAATTGAAATTTTCACATTTATGATATCTGTTGCTGCTATAACAAGTTAACAACAAATACTAAAAAGTAAGGAACCCTCTGTGGGCGAGTCCGACTCGCACATATCCGGTATTTTTAAAATATGAGGGTCGCTAATTTTAAAATATGATCAAAACCGTAACAGGTTGTTAACCCTGTATCGGACTCCTGCCTTCTATTCCGATCGTCGGCGCCATTACTCCGCCGACTGGTGAATAATTACCTACAATTAGTTGGGCCAATAGTTAACCCTGAGGCAGGTTGGGACAATTTATCGTGTCGCAAATTGGTGGACTTTTTAGAACGAAGTTTTCTTGGTTGAGTTGTCTAGCCTCTGGGAGGCGTGCGTTATTTCTAAATATCTAAGTAGGCCAATCTAACGTACACTGACATCAAAATAAGATCGTGCATCATGCACATAGAGACATAAATAAGTATTTATTTAGGTATCTTTCAAATAGTTTAAGAAATTTAAAAAAACTCCTATTTTACTTTTCTTCGTATGTGTGAATCCCACCATTTCAGTCAGTCTATTATTTTGTATGTTAAGAGTATTTTTCGTGATGCAATCGATGGACAGAGTAACATGGCGGTGTTTGGTGTCGGAGGCCAAGATCCACTTCGGGTCGTTTCGCCACAGCAGTAAGTAAATAAGTAAGGAATCGATGAGACTCTCCGATAATCAATCAGTATCAACTAGCGGCCAGTAAACAGCTGGCTATTGACCGATCGTCGCGTTAATGAGCCTGCTTACACTGCCAAGTACACTGATTAGGACCATTTGTAAGTTATACCACAGAATAAATAATAGCACTAGGTACAGAAGACTCACTCTCTAACAAAACGCGTCTGTTACGATCAGGGCAGATATGGCCGCTAGGTGGCGACAGCGCCACGCGCGGCTTATGGCTAGCCACCAAAATTGGTGTGGAACGGATGTACTTGTAGCTACCTGTTGTAAAGCGACAAAATCACGGAGTGAGCTACGCCTGGTTATAGCTTTAGGTACAGTCAGTAATACTATTAACTTAGCACCTTTGTATCATCATCATCATCATATCTGCGCAATGGCCTCCCCCAAAGAGTGCCACAATGACCGGTCTTGCGCCACCCGCATCCAGCGGAATCCCGCGACCTTTACCAGGTCACCAGTCCACCTTGTGGGGGGTCTACCCACGCTGCGCCTTCCGGTACGTGGTCGCCACTCGAGAACCTTTGCATAAAAAAAGTTAATTAAGGGTTACTTGCGCGCTTCGGGGTTAGCTAACTAACTCGGAGTTAACGTTTATACAGGGTTAAATTGCACTGTACTTATAAATGGTCTAATCTACCTACCGGCCTGTCTGTGCTACTACTTATTATTGTGCCAAGAAAGTCTTTATTTAATTTGTTATTGTTTTTTATTATTTTTGTTTTGTACCTATAACTTGCGATACTCACTGATTTAAGGTGACAGTCCATTTCCAACGACAGCTGCACTACTGTTCATTTTACTATGGAAATTGACAATGACAGCGACGCGTTCAGTACCGGTAGTGCAGCTGCGGTTAGAAATGGAATGTTACCATTACTTTTGTTTTAGTATGTAAGTATTCTCATGAAGTGAAATGTACAATTCTTTTGAGAAAATAAAGTTCTTTAAATATAAATCCGAGTTAGTTGGCTAACCCTGGAATGCGGTATTTCAGATAATAAAATTAAGTAAATCTGCTTAAGCCACCACCACTCTTGATACTTAAATTAATTAAAAATTAAATGACAATAATAGAGTACCACGCCACTCGTACAATTAATAAATGTGACTATTAATGACATTTTAAATAAAAAGATCTGAATCTCATAATCTGTCATTCAAATCTGTGACTTATGTGCTCGATAGAGGGTTTAATTTTATTAACAACATTTTGGTAAATAAGATGTATTTCTATAAATTAGTGCCGTTCGGTCAGGCATCACGAATATATGCTCGGTGATTAACGAGAATTACAGGGAATAATTATTCACTGTTAATGAGCACACAACATGTTTTTATTTGTATTAACTTTTGCTTGGTCGCTGGGTATGAGGGTGCGAAGGCGTAGGTGCACGGTAGCAAATACACTGGATTAATTTATTGCCCGTATTTGATTTACACACTGTATATTATTATTTCGATAAACGTGGTATACAATGCATTATAAATAAATATGTTGTATTTCCTTCATAGTACATGCACTGCAAGATATTATAGTAGAATAGAGTGCTCACTCCATATATCACTTTTGATGCCAAAACGACTATTATTTTCGCAGTCGACATCTAGCATCGAGTAGCGGAATTATTAGTACCGCTAGTATACTAGAATTCTCTAGTGTCGCGACTCACGAATATTGTATTGAACAACAATTTTAATATTAAAAGTAGAAGGAGTTGAAAATAGAGTTCCGGTTAACCCGGTTATGATATTAGCTGAAAATTGTTGAACATTACACTTTTCGGTCGTTAAATATCTATTGTCAAGTAGCAGTAGGTACTGATAATTCCGCTACTCGATGCAAGATGTCGACTACGAAAATAATAGTCGCCTAATGATACTAAAATTGATGTATGGAGTGATCACTCTATGTATTTTTAGGGTTCCGTACCCAAAGGGTAAAACGGGACCCTATTACTAAGACTTCGCTGTCCGTCCGTCCGTCCGTCTGTTTGTCACCAGGCTGTATCTCACGATGATGTGTGATAGCTAGACAGTTGAAATTTTCACAGATGATGTATTTCTGTTGCCGCTATAACAACAAATACTAAAAACAGAATAAAATAAAGATTTAAATGGGGCTCCCATACAACAAACGTGATTTTTGACCAAAGTTAAGCAACGTCGGGAGTGGTCAGTAGTTGGATGGGTGACCGTTTTTTTTTTTGCTTTTTTTGTTTTTTTTTTTTTGCATTATGGTACGGAACCCTTCGTGCGCGAGTCCGACTCGCACTTGCCCGGTTTTTTTTCTCTATATCTCTATACGTTGATACGCTACTAGTAATAGTGGTACAATTTCGCCACATCACAGCTTGGTTTCGCTCGCATTGTGGCATTGAATGTCAGCACATGCCGCATGGGCGGGACAGCAATATAATTACGCGCGTGCGATAGAGATAGAAACAGGCGGGTCATTGTACGGAATTCTACGTGCTAAGCGTTTTTAGAGAGTAAACGGAAGGGACGCTTATTTTATTGACAATTTAAGTATTTAACGACAACGCCGCGACCCATACAAATGAAGGCTTATTGAAATAAATACGTTTTTGTTATTAATACTTGTATTATTCCCGGGAGGATCGGACTTGACTGCTAATTAGTTTAGAGCCGGAGAATTTGAGAAATGAGTGATAAATAATCATGGCGTTATTTATAAATGTTACAATCGAACACACTTTTCTTTGAAAGAAAAAAAAAACATCTCTTTATTTAATGAATAAGGAAGTGACATACTGCCGTATTCGAACTTCAAGATATTCACAAGGGACGACACGTACTAGATCCATTATAGATACGGTATAGTTTAGATATCAACTAGTTCTCTTTTGCAGTGCAATTCGGGCAACCAATGTTACTTTCACGTTAGATAGAGTGAGATATCTATTAGATGTGAATTGGATCTCTAAGTCAGATCCTGTGGAAATCGTTCAAGAGTATCTCCAGCATCGCGCAAATGTCAAATTTGACAGGACAGGTTAGATCTTAAACATATCGTTATCGTATCTTGGTGATGTCTAAAAGATATCTAATAGATATCTATTTCAAAATTAGAATCGGGCCCATTATCTGTACCTACCGTTACGTTAGAGTTGCGGCGCGATTCGGGAAATGAATTAGACATTCACTAGACATGAAATAGTAACGATATGTGACGTTCCACGCCAAAGGGTACCCTATGGCGTTTGGCGCTTACGCTATTATTAACGCCGCTCCATCAATATTATTGCGGCCATAAGGTACATTTTGCCGTGGAACGTCACATATCGTTACTATTTCATATCTAGTGAATGTCCCGTCATGTCATTTCCCGAATCGCGCCGTTGGCCTCAAGGAGAGTACATAACAGTGATCTTCATAATCTCGTAGCACCTCATCGTAACACGGTCGTAGCATTTCTACGCCGTAGCCGTAATCGTAGCACTCGTTTTGCGTTAATATTGATCGGCTGTATGATTTAATGTTTTATTTTTCTTATGATAAATTAAGCCTGGAAATCCGAGTCACTACCAGCATTGTTGTTGTTGTTCAGACACTGGTGAAAAAAAAAAACGGATTTTAACACGATCAAACGATCATACAAAAAAAAATTAATCTGGTGGGCTTTTTTAGAATCGTAGACTACGAATTCATATTGAGGTATCTTTCGGAACCTCAGATGTCAATTTTTATCATGATTAAAGCAAATTTTCTATCGGACGTACCGTTTTTGAACTACAAGCAAAAAACTGAAAAAGAGCAAAAAATTTTCCAAAATTCCTGGAATGGAGCAAACTTGGAATACACTAATTTAGAACCAAATGAATTAAGATGATTTCTAGGTTGTTGGGAATTCATTCCTGAAAATAATCTAGATTGATTGGCCTATGATCTGCGGGCGCAGCACGGTTCCATTTTTATCGACTATCACTAGGCGCGTCCCTTTCGCACTTACATAATTGTTAGAACGTGACAGGTATGGTGACAAGGGATAAAAACGCCACCGTGCTACGCCGCCTGATTGCTTGGGTACGTTAACGCGACTATTCATAATTAAACTTAGCATCCTGTAGAAACTCCTGGGAGTTAAGACGAAACAGGAGCTGAGTTTTAAATATTTTAGGTAAATATACCCGTCTCATTAACGGAAGCGGCTCCTAAGACTAGTGCGATAAAGACAAGGCGAAAAATCCCGCGTAAAAATCTCATAAATCGAGGTTTCGTACTCGACTGTTTCCTCCTCCAAAACTTAACCAATCCTAACCAAACTTGGAAATCTAAATGATTATAAAATTATCTGTGTCGGACCGTTTTGCTGTTTTGGCTAATTGATATCAGTTTTGAATACTACGCCTCTCATTGCGGCATAGTCAATTAGGCAATTTTTGCCATTTTTGAAGGGCTCTAGCGCCTTAAAAACAAAAATATCAAAAAAAGCAAAACGGTCCGACAAAGATATTGACAATATCAATCTGTGTTGAAAAAATCATTGCTCTAGCTTCAAAAACCACGGAGGAAAACGTGGAGTACGTTTGTATGGAGGAATGACCACTCCTGTTGGCTCTTCTAATAAAATAAAATAAAATAAAATAAAATTAAGCAAGATACTCACAAACTACAAACTTCTAGCACAATTTCCATATATTTTCAAAAGTCGGAAGGAATAGGCATACTTAATTATGGAACAACACTATTAAGGTGACCGCAGTGACCCTTATTCTTGCACGTAAACAAGTTAGTTACGGCTCATTAGGACGGATGGAGTCATTTGAACACATAATAGCTTGCTTTGATTGCGTCCTGTTTTTTTTTCGTCGGGGTCTATTTAGATACGAATACTACTTATGTAATTTATCTAGCATTTTGTAATAATTTTATTACAAAAACATAGTCAGCGGAAAAACTTTCTTATCTTTGATGTATTGGAATCATTTTTACTAACTTTAATGTTAAAACCATATATTTACATAATAAAAAATCATTTGTTTACATGCAAGGTATATACAGTGGTACCACTATGCCGTTCAAGGATTGGGTTATATAGGCACGAGCGACCCAGTCGCTAGATAATATAAGTCATAGATGCTGCTTAAAGGTGACACTCCTTTTCCAACGACAGCTGCACTACAGTTCATTTTACTATGGAAACGCGTCGCTGTCATTGTCAATTTCCATAGTAATTTGAACAGTATTGCAGCTGCAGTTGGAAATGGAATGTCACTCTAACACCGACGCGTTCAGTACCAGTAGTGCAGTTGCGGTCAGAAATGGAATGTCATTTAATCATCTGTAAAGATGCAGAAGGCCTAATGATGATGACTAAACGAAATTAATAACTAGCTTAAATATACAGAGGTACTTACTACAATACAAATACTAAACTAAATTAATAACTATAGCTTAAATCTAAAATACGCCTTTTAGGCATTGTGCCCAGGATGCTGCCAGCGTTTCCTCGCTGTATCGCAATGCTGATGCGTTGTGCGAGGAAGCCGCCAGCTCTTCGGTCACTAGTTACGTCAACCACTGGGACCCCATGAACTTAAGATATTCACTTTTATATTCCCAATCTCTTACTTAAGTTACTAGCACATTATTTACAAATTTAATAGGATTTTATAAATAACCTTGTAACTAAGTGTTTATTTAAACAAATCAAATCAAATCAATAGAATATCACAAAAGGATCGTCACATTAAAAAAATTGTATAAAAAAATACTAGTCTAGAATTTCTAGAATAAAATCTTAATGTAAAAAAATATACAGGTTTAATACAAATTTATTAAATTCTAGGACTTATTTTTCAGATCCTTTAGTTAGAGTGATACTCAAATCAAAAGTAGATTTTTCTAAGATTAAGCCCAACAACGCAGACCCAAGTAAAACGTTTATTAAAAATCGTCAGATAAGCCTCTTAAAGATCTAAATCGTCAGCCTTTCGGGCACGTGCCCGTGTTGCGAGGTGGGGGGAGGGAGGGGGGGTTATTTGCGATAAACACGAATAATAAGCTTTTCGATAAGCCCTCTTCTGCTTCGGAAAATTCCTAGTTGTTGACAATATTTAAATATCTTATCTATTAATCGAAGTGTACCAGCACAGTACAGTCAGCTGCAGAGACGAAAGGTATCCCCTGCTTAGAAATTTGTAAGCAAAGGTGCTCAGCATAGTATGACTGACTGTATACCTACTTTTCTGTGTACCTATTTTAAATACTTTACAAGAAATTTTGTGGAAAGCTTATAGCGCCTGGGAACGGGACATATGCTACTTAATTTATTTTTTAGGAATAAATATCGGGCTGATATTTCGCTCACTAACGTATTAATATAGGTAAATTTATATCTTTAGAACTTGAATTTCTTAAATACCGCTTTACCTATAAAACTTTATTTCTTTGAAGCTTTAATAAAAATTAAATAAATAGAATGTCAATTTGTTTGCGATATTGCCTGTAATTTAGCGAGTTTTGATGTTTTCTTAACTATATTTAATTAACAGACTATTTTTATTTTTTTACATTTTAAATCAGGCAACAAGCCATATACCTTATAGACTAACATATATAATAATATCCATTTTGATAAACTTAAATTCAATTCAATTATTTTGGTAATTCGAAACCAGGGATAAAATTAATTAAGCTTAGTGACATTAAAATACAAAAAAATAATAATAAATCCAACAATTAGCCGGCCAGAGTGGAGTCGTTAGAGCTATAAGCTCCAGGGGTGGAAGTGAAATATGCATAAGACGCGAGTTGGCACAGTGGCTGTTAACAGCTACTGTGTAGAAAGCGGCGCACACCTCTCGACACCCCTGAGCCGCTCAGGCGCTCACACCGGTGTTGCCCTTGAGCCATCCTAGATGTCGCTTTTTGCGGGGGCCCATCTTGTGAGGGCGAGTCACCGTCTGCCGGAAATAAAATTGCATACCGTTTTATTAGGCAGGCTTCCGGTTTTTTACCCCATAGCTCAGTACTTAGTCCATCGTTTTCACCCAATAACCTAGTTCATTTTAGATTCCATCAACTCTCAATAGCCCTTACACCCTGGCGGGTGCTGCCTCTGCGTGCGTCCCATGACACGGGTAAGGGCAGCATCTGCTCGGTGTACCCCTTCATTTCATTAAAGTGTCAAAAGGGCTTCTACGTGTTGGCTTCGGCTCCGCGCACGCCTCCCAAAGGTCCGGAACACCATTGTTCCGTGATGGGAAAGAAATCCAACAATAAATCTTCAAGTACTAAAAAATAAATATAACTAGGCAGCCTTAATGCCCCATTTCTCAGCATCTGTGGCTGCCACATGCAGTCCATTCCAGTGCATGACCACTTCAGCAGTGGTGCATCTATCTTACCTGCCAACGTTTTCAGGAACTTAAAAAACTATTTAGGGCACAAAACGGCGCGGTCCCGTTGAATCGCCATCACATTGCATCGCATCGCGTCGCATCGCGTTGAGTTTGAGAAATCATTCAAATGTGGGAATACATTTCTTGACTCATCATCATCATCATCATTTCAGCCTATATACGTCCCACTGCTGAGCACAGGCCTCCTCTCATGCGCCAGAGGGCTTGGGCTATAGTCCCCACGCTAGCCCAATGCGGATTTCTTGACTAAATGCAGTATAATTTCTCAGCTACCTACTTGGTTCGAACAAGCGTAGCGTGTAACATGATAATCTCGACTATGTTTACCGAGACTGCATGTATGCAGCAGTAGTAGCTACGTTAAATCGAGCTAGTTAATATTCCACGCACCAGCGCAGGCAAACGGCTTTAGGGCAATATCTCGAGATATACATAATAATATATCCTGAGATATACATAGGTTATGATAGCTCATGTTCATTACAAATTGGTAACAAGAAATTACTGAATAGACCTCAGCAACACAACTTTTAAAGGAAATTTACATTAAGATCGCCCAATACAATAGAAGCAGTATCTTCTCACAGTGACAATATTAAATGAGGTCCTTAGGTGGTTGTCACACTGCCGCCGCATCTCGTTGCGAGACGCGGAGCAACGGACTCGCATGCGGAGACAACGCACCAACGTCCGAGTTTTCTACGTGTCTCCGTCCGGAGCTGCGCTAAATTAATTTGAAATTATCTGTGTCGGACCGTTTTGCTTTTTTGGCTAATTTATATCAGTTTTGAATACCACGCCTCTCATTGCGGCATAGTCAATTAGGCCATTTTGGCCAATTTTGAAGGGCTCTAGCGCCTTAAAAAACAAAAATATCAAAAAAAGCTAAACGGTCCGACACAGATATTGACAATATTAATCTATGTTGAAAAAATCATTGCTCTAGCTTCAAAACCCACGGAGGAAACAGTCGAGTACGTTTGTATGGATAAATGACCACTCCTGTTGGCTCTTAACGATTTTCATATTGATTGTCACTGTGACAAGGTACAAAATGGTACCGAAATTAAATTCATTGACTGCGTCTATCATTTTAACAACATGTTATCCTGAAGGAAACTTGTTGTTAGCTCGGAAGTTTAATTTAATTCACTGACCCATAATCTACGCGCTTATAACAATTTGTTAACAATGATATTTATTTGTCATTGTTGAACTTATTTCAGTAAAATATCTGGACTAAAATTGAAAAAGCGTCAACATCCTGACCTTGAAGTTCCAAACTAGGAGCCTGAAAAATATCTAAACTTGACATTGTTTTATTTGAATACAGACGAATTATAATGCGTACGGACGCCAGGTGCCTGGCACATCAGACTAACGCACAGCCAGTATGCGCCGTTGGATAGAGCATGAGTTTAAAACTAGTTTATCGCATTTTAAGCTCGTTTATGCCAATATTTAGGCGAATAAGCGTGTACTTATTTTGTAATGAATTACAAATTTTGTAAACTGTGTGAGTTGTGCAATAAAGATATGGGTATGTCAAATGGAAAAAGACAGTAGAAAAACAAATAAATAACTTATGAACTAAATACATCTATAAATGATACTAAATTAAAACTAACAACCCTAAATATATCTAAAATAAAATAAAGAATATAAAAACTACTCAAAGAGGCCTCCCCGCGCTACCCCCGGCGCAAAGGTGCCCGTCACACTCGCTGCGTTACCGCGTTGAATTCCATTCAGTGTCAAATTGTACGACGTATCTTTGCAAGCCAGCTGTTAGCCAGCAGCAGCAATTATTGCTTGTTGTAAGGTTTAGTTATACATATTTATTTATTTATACATATAAGCCTATATGGCGTCCCACTGCTGGGCAAAGGCCTCCCCCTCGATTTCCACTCGTCTCGGTCTTGAGCAATCTCCGGCCAGTCGTTAAGATATGCGTCCAGGTCATCCCGCCATCTCCGTCTGGGCCTACCAGATCCTCGCCCTTGCGGCACCCATACCGTGGTTATTTTGGCCCACCTCTGGGGTGCACACGGCAGACATGACCGGCCCAGTTCCATTTCAGCTTGGCGGTCTTAGTTCCAACATCAGTAATGCGCGTTTTTGAGCGCAGTGTAGAGTTACGGATTTAGTTATTAACAATTAAAGTCATTCTTAAAAAGCAGGATTGAATAAAGGTAATCTATGCTTTCACGAACTGCGTACGTCAATTACGCTTGAGTAATCATAATCAGACAGATCGCTCAAACTAACGACGATAGCAATCACGAAGGCGATTAATGATGCAGATTGATGCTAGATAACATCTTAAGGCTACCCTACACTACCTGCCGTAATCGAACTTCAAGATATTCAGAAGAGACGACACGTACTAGATCCATTCTAGATACGTTATAGTTTAGATATCAAATAGTTCTCTTTTGCAGCGCAATTCGGGCAACCAATGTCACTTTTACGTTAGATAGAGTAAGATATCTATTAGATGTGAATTGGATCTCTGAGTCATATCCTGTGGAAATCGTTCAAGAGTATCTCCAGGATCGAGCAAATGTCAAATTTGACAGGTTAGATATTAAACATATCGTTATCGTATCTTGGTGATATCGTATCGTGGTGTAAAGATATCTAATAGATTATTATAAATTATGATATTGATTTAACATAGAACTTAATGTACCTTTCCTTAGCTAATCATATATCAAACTATAGTAACATTGTATTAGTACTTAGCTAATTGTAAAATAAAATAAAACATAAAAGTTAAATTAAACTTATAAATAAAATTTGCTGCCCAGATCGCCTTTCTGTATGGTGGCTAGTAGGCTGGCAGCGTTATTTTTTTGGGTGGCCAGGCTTATTCTCTTTGATTACGTAAGGCATCTACGAGCCACTAGGAAACCTCATAAAAATAATTCGCACCAGGCCGCCACAGTCACAGAGTTTCGACACCTACGGTGATTTCTCACATTTTATGACAGTTCTTAAATCTGAATATCCCTTTAGTGTTTTCACAAATTCATATTTGATATTGTTTCTGAAAATACATATTTCACATTCCTACGTCTATATCAAAATAACTCAACAAGCAAATACTGTCCAATTGAAACTTTTATGCAAATTTCAATCTTATTCACGAGATGTAAGTATCAAAATACTTCAAAATCAGCACACAGAGAGAAATATTTAATGTTTCAAATATTCCTGAATCTGAAGACAGACGAAGACTGACTGCATACGATCTGAAAGACTAATAAAAATAAAATGCAAATATCTCGGTATTACGAATGCACTTTTGGTAATACAATTGAGATTGAGTTTTATTTTCTTGCAGTTAAAGTTGGAGTTTGATTAAATCACTGCTGAACTTAGCTTTAGATTCTAACACAGTAAAGTATCGAAAGCAGTAGGAATGGATGTATAAAATACATAAATATTATAGGCCAATTTGACACAGATCAACGTATAACCCCAAACTAAACAATGCCCTCTAGGCGAGGATGTACATACATACATAAATAGATAAATATATAGATTAGTGGATCTTCCACTCAGAAACAAACTAATATTAGAAACAAATATTCGGATTCGAACCCGGTAACACCTGCTTCGTAGGCTGGGTCACTAAGGTGGCCGTACTAGTGCTCGACATGCTAATGCCCAATAGATGACACCCTGCTGTCACCTCTATTGACAATGACTTAAGTTTCAGGATGACGTACTGGGACACTGGGACCGCGTCGATCACCAGTAGTACTGGTGATCACCAGTACCACCAGTCCACCACCTTATACTGACTAGGCTAGTGAATATAATATCATTTGAAAAATCTGACTTCGGCTTTCTTTACCTACTGTTTTCAATGTGAACTAGGCTAGTCAAACATTAATATCAGAAACGGCATCCGATGCGATTGACAGCACGCCCGGTTTCGATATCTGCACCCGAGAGGGGGTGGGGGTGGGGGGAGGAATGGGGTTGGAGGGGGATTGGTAATTAGAGACATGCAGCTGTCACGGGTGTAAGGCCTAGGAGGCTGGTTCGAACTTATAAGTCGGTATCAATTAGATTTTATTCTGATTTAAACGTCAATTGCATATACGAGTAAATCTACTTGCACTACAAGGAGCAGAAGTCAAACTGCGGTCTAAAGGATGACTCACGTTAGACCGGGCCGTATCCGGGCCGGAGCTTGCGGCGCATCGTTTTCTATGGAAAGCATCACGTGATCATGTCATAGAAAAGTAAGCGCCGGAAACTCAGGCCCGGACACGGCCCGGTCTAACGCGAGTCAGAATCAGAATCATTTATTGAACATGACACAGATGGTACAATTTTTCATGTCAGAAGACATGTTACATGAATGCATGATATTCTGCCACACTTGGCATCCTTAATACCCTCACAGTTTTAGAGATCCTGGTCTACAAAATAAAATTCTTCCTTCAAATGGGAAAACTTAAGTGCTCGCACTAGACGAGAATTTATGCATCAGCGCTCGTAAATTTTATACTGATGCGAGCGAGATGCGCTGCCAGTGAAAACACATCAAAATCAGATTTCCGAAGTTGGAACAGTCGCTCCAGGAAGTTGGTGATGACATTATAGCGCATAGGTTAGTTTGACTAGGGTGACTAGCGTCCGAGGATCGTTTTACTATCCCTAATTTAATCTGGAAGCCTCTCTGCACGAGCTAAGTAGTTAGTGAAGTTTGGCTTAGCTTTAGAGTATGTTCAACGGAATTACCTACAGGTACTGTGAGAGAGAGTAATGTACAAATGAAGTCGGTTAAAATGAATTTTCCTGTTCGTTTAGGGACGTATGTAATAGTTGTGTTTGCTCAGAGCAAAAAAAGTTCAACCACGGCGTTGCATGAACAAGAGATTTCCTTTAGCAGGATTGGTCCTTAGTGGACCCAAGGATGGATTTAAGAAGTGGAGCCACCCAGATTTTTGATGCAGGTAGGGGGTGGGAGGGGTTTTAAGCGTCTGCGACGTTTGCGGTTCTTTAAGTTTAATATTCTTTAAGTTTAGGTTCTAAGTTTAGTATCATTTTCAACTAAATCAAAGATGTAGACATAGATTTCATCGAAATCGGTTCAGCGTTTATTGATTTCCCATACAATCCTACACCTTACCTTTCATTTTTAAGCTATTTTTTTGGAATAAAAACTATCCTATGTTCTTCCCTGGGACTCAAACTATCTCTATACCAAATTTTATCTAAATCGGTTCAGCGGTTATTGAATCCCCATACAAATTTCCTCCTCCCTTTTCACACCCTTAAGGGATGATTATTGAGATTAAAAGTATGCTATGTTATTCCCTGGGACTCAAACTATCTCTGTACCAAATTTTAACTAAATTGGTTCAGCAGTTTAAGCGTGAAGAGAAATTTAAAAAAAAGTATTTTTTTCATATTTTATGTGTTTTTACTTCGGAATGGTGTCATTATGATATCAGAAATGTATTCGGCACCCCTGATTTATACGGAAACGATACCAAACTTGACCTAGTAGATTAAATGATACAGATATCAAGATCAAATTGAGAGCCCCCCCCCCTAAAAATTTACATCAAAAATCTCGGTGGCTCCACTTCTTGAATCCATCCCTGGGTCCTAAGGACCAATCCTGCCAAAGGAAATCTCTTGTTCATGCAACGCCGTATATTAGCTCCAGCGCCATCCGCTATACGTAAATTTTGGAGATAGTCCGGGAGCCGGCTGCATGAAACAAACCTCATCAAAAAATAGAATATACCTACCCTGTAGAGGTACCTGACATTTAGTAGATTCCAACGCACTTGGTCGGCCTAGGCTTAACCTGGCAGATTTTGTACAAATGGCAAAAACGTTGGACAAAAATTCATCAAAAAAAACCTCATCGAAAAATAGAATGAAACTTGTATGGTAGGATACCTGACCTTGAGGACAGTAAAAAAAAAGTGGTCGGCCTCACCTTAGCCTGGCAGTTTTTGCAGTTCGACCAGATTTATTGGGTCACGTGAGAGCTACAATTTACCTCATCTAAAAATAGAATGAAACAAACGGATTATAATAGCTAAAATAAGCCTGTCGACGTATGTCTTGGTCGGCCTCACCTTAACCTGGCAGTTTTTGCAGTCCGACCAGATTTATAAAAAAATCATCAAAATTTTTTTATCGAAAAATCGTATGAAACTTGTATGGTACGATAGCTGCCTTTGAGAACAGTAAAAAAAAAGTGGTCGGCCAAATCCTGTGTTGGCAGGTTCCTGTGTCCGACCAATTTTGTGGTACCACGTAAGAGCTACAATTTACCTCATCGAAAAATAGAATGAAACAAACGGATTATAATAGCTAAAATAAGCCTGTTGACGTATGTCTTGGTCGGCCTCACCTTAACCTGGCAGTTTTTGCAGTCCGACCAAATTTATAAAAAAAACATCAAAAAATTTTTATCGAAAAATCGTATGAAACTTGTATGGTAAGATAGCTGCCTTTGAGGACAGTAAAAAAAAAGTGGTCGGCCAAATCCTGTGTTGGCAGGTTCCTCTGTCCGACCAATTTTGTGGTACCACGTGAGAGCTACAATTTACCTCATCGAAAAATAGAATGAAACAAACGGATTATAATAGCTAAAATAAGCCTGTTGACGTATGTCTTGGTCGGCCTCACCTTAACCTGGCAGTTTTTGCAGTCCGACCAAATTTATGAAAAAATCATCAAAATTTTTTTATCGAAAAATCGTATGAAACTTGTATGGTACGATAGCTGCCTTTGAGGACAGTAAAAAAAAAGTGGTCGGCCAAATCCTGTGTTTGCAGGTTCCTGTGTCCGACCAATTTTGTGGTACCACGTGAGAGCTACAATTTACCTCATCGAAAAATAGAATGAAACAAACGGATTATAATAGCTTAAATAAGCCTGTTGACGTATGTCTTGGTCGGCCTCACCTTAACCTGGCAGTTTTTGCAGTCCGGCCAAATTTATAAAAAAATCATCAAAAAAATTTTATCGAAAAATCGTGTGAAACTTGTATGGTACGATAGCTGCCTTTGAGGACAGTAATAAAAAAGTGGTTGGCCAAATCCTGTGTTGGCAGGTTCCTGTGTCCGACCAATTTTGTGGTACCACGTGAGAGCTACAATTTACCTCATCGAAAAATAGAATGAAACAAACGGATTATAATACCTAAAATAAACCTGTTGACGTATGGCTTGGTCGGCCTCACCGTAGCCTGGCAGTTTTTGCAGTCCGACCAAATTTGTGATACCACGTGACAGCTAGAATAGGACCACACATGCTGTATTCCATACGCATCATGACTTTGTGTACCTATCTGATGGGCGGGCGTATATGAAACGCCTTCTTGTACGTGCAGGTGATCCAGGTATACACCAAAGCTTAGTTTTCAATCGAACACTTGTAATATAAGAGGAAAAACTGCACGTGATCCTTCCAAAATTTAAATAAATGGTAAAATGTTCCTCCACGATGTTCTCAACGGGCATCTAGACTGCGTTGGATTGCTGTCACAGTTAGGGCTCCGCGCTCCCACGCGCCGAACTCGTCACACCACACTATTCCATATTCCCTGTCATCGTACCAATTATGGCCAAAATTCTATTCTATTAAATTCTGAGTAGAATCGCACGTACCTATAATAAATCGTTCCAAAACATTGACCCTTTCTTCTCCTCCAGACGTGTTTTCAAATCACAAATTGCAAAGCAACTTTCCTGGTAGTCACGCACTATCACACCCACTTACACACATACACCCACCCACCCACACACACACACACACACACACACACACACACACACACACACACACACACACACACGAACACATAAATTCCAATAAATGCATACAAACTAATAGATTCGCTCTTTTATGTAGGTACTGTATGTATTTTTATTTTACTACTTTTTATTTATTGTTTACGCAAAATTAGAGCTATACCTACTATTTTAGGATTTTTTTTCCAGTTTACAGTTATTATTATTTTTTTCTCTTTTTCCTTGTACCTTAAAGACTTACAAATTAAGTTATATTTACGATTCTTGTACAGCACAAGTTACAAGTCTACCCACAGATGATTTTTTATTATGTATAAATTACAGGAAGTTCTGTTATTGGCTATGCTATAAGTTCTCATGTTTTTTGTATATTATTTAATGTAAACGCTGTTGAACTTCTCAATAAATATAAATAAATAAAAATACACAAGATAACCTCACATATATTAAGTGATTATCTTATTGTTATTTCTTCGACTCGCAAAGGCGTTATGTGTCCTTCAAACCATTTGATCTTATACATTTCATCTCTTAATGTCCAGCCACAATGTGTTGCATCAAATTTGATGCAAGTGGATTCTGCCGCACACTGCCACATTGAATTTATGAAAGCCGCCCGTAACAAGCCATACGTCAACAGGGTTATTTTAGCTATTATAATCCGTTTGTTTCATTCTATTTTTCGATGTGGTAAATTATAACTCTCACGTGGTACCACAAAATTGGTCGGAGACAGGAACCTCCCAACACAGGATTTGGCCGACCATTTTTTTTACTGTCCTCAAAGGCAGCTATCGTACCATACAAGTTTCATACGATTTTTCGATATAAATTTTTTGATGATTTTTTCATAAATTTGGTCGGACTGCAAAAACTGCCAGGTTAAGGTAAGGCCGACCAAGACATACGTCAACAGGCTTATTTTAGCTATTATAATCCGTTTGTTTCATTCTATTTTTCGATGAGGTAAATTGTAGCTCTCACGTGGTACCACAAAATTGGTCGGACAGAGGAACCTGCCAACACAGGATTTGGCCGATCACTTTTTTTTACTGTCCTCAAAGGCAGCTATCGTACCATACAAATTTCATACGATTTTTCGATAAAAAAAATTTGATGATTTTTTTATAAATTTGGTCGGACTGCAAAAACTGCCAGGTTAAGGTGAGGCCGACCAAGACGTACGTCAACAGGCTTATTTAAGCTATTATAATCCGTTTGTTTCATTCTATTTTTCGATGAGGTAAATTGTAGCTCTTACGTGGTACCACAAAATTGGTCGGACACAGGAACCTGCCAACACAGGATTTGGCCAACCACTTTTTTATTACTGTCCTCAAAGGCAGCTATCGTACCATACAAGTTTCATACGACATTTCGATAAAAAAAATTTGATGATTTTTTCATAAATTTGGTCGGACTGCAAAAACTGCCAGGTTAAGGTGAGGCCGACCAAGACATACGTCAACAGGCTTATTTTAGCTATTATAATCCGTTTGTTTCATTCTATTTTTTGATGAGGTAAATTGTAGCTCTCACGTGGTACCACAAAATTGGTCGGACACAGGAACCTGCAAACACAGGATTTGGCCGACCATTTTTTTTTTTACTGTCCTCAAAGGCAGCTATCGTACCATACAAGTTTCATACGATTTATCGATAAAAATTTTTTGATGATTTTTTTATAAATCTGGTCGGACTGCAAAAACTGCCAGGTTAAGGTGAGGCCGACCAAGACATACGTCAACAGGCTTATTTTAGCTATTATAATCCGTTTGTTTCATTCTATTTTTCGATGAGGTAAATTGTAGCTCTCACGTGACCCAATAAATCTGGTCGAACTGCAAAAACTGCCAGGCTAAGGTGAGGCCGACCACTTTTTTTTTACTGTCCTCGAGGTCAGGTATCCTACCATACAAGTTTCATTCTATTTTTCGATGAGGTTTTTTTTGATGAATTTTTGTCCAACGTTTTTGCCATTTGTACAAAATCTGCCAGGTTAAGCCTAGGCCGACCAAGTGCGTTGGAATCTACTAAATGTCAGGTACCTCTACAGGGTAGGTATATTCTATTTTTTGATGAGGTTTGTTTCATGCAGCCGGCTCCCGGACTAAGACCAGATACTAGTACTTAGGTTTATATACCGATACGGTGTCCGTACTTTTAATTCAAATAAATGATATAAAATGATGTGATTATTTGGAATGTTTTTAATTTGAATTCTGTACAACTCGTGTACTTTTTTTGGCATTCATAGGTGCATTATGTTATTTATGTTAATGCCTAAATTGAATGAAAAATAAAGAAATTGTGATTGAAGATCCCACACTTACACACAAGTAAGTGCGTAAAATGTTTTGATTTTGCCTTTTAAAATTATTTCATTTCATTTATTTTAATATGTAATATTAATTAACACTAGCAGATAGACCTTTATAGCTGGATAAAGACTCAGATGAAAAAGGTGATAATCTTGGTCACGGCGTGGAATTAATAAAAATATTATTTTATCATTTAGTGTGTCATGTGCTCCAAGCTGACCCAAGATTAAACTTGAAACTTTGCAACCAAAGTTCTTATTTAAAGCAGGAGCAAAAATGTGTAAAAACACGCGGCGGAAGTTTGTGCAGCGTCGGTCCCGGGTCTCGCAAGTTCTTTTAATATAACGCGGATTTGATACACAAGTTGTTACCATGCCTCAGCTTACAGAGAATAAAACTAGGTTTTTGTGGTTTTTATAATAAAATAACGCTAGAAACCAAGCGAAAGGTCTAACTAAAGATAAAGGGCCTACTGCACCGGTATAAGTGTCATCACAGACCTTGAATGACTCTTACGTAAAAAGATAATTTAATTGTTGAAAAGGGAAGCCATCGCACATGTGTAGAAAATTCATAATAGCGATAGCACACTGCAAATGATTACATGTGACCACTTTTAAGCCTCATAGCGGGCGCTAACGGCCGCAGTAATGTATACGAAACGTAAGGTAAGCGAACTGGAAAATGTGCACCTATAGCTATAAGTATTCCGGAGAAACGGTGGTGTAATAGCTCGCATTCAAATTTAGTTACATTGCGGATTGATGAAGAGGTTACATTGCAGATTGATGAAGAGGTTACATTTTATTCAGTCGACCGGTCAAATGCCGTAATGTAATTAAACTCGCATGCGAGTTTGGCACCGCCTAAATGAGCCCCAATTCTTCGTTTTGTAAGTCGACTTTTTTCATCATTCCTTGAATGAACCTCTTCTTGATTCCACTCTTGATTCTTTAAACCATTATACTTACTTTTTTGAACCACTTGAAATATCAGATACTTAAGGTAAAGCCTTTTAAGAAAAAAATGTGCTTATAAAGTATGTATGTCAAAAAATCTCTATCCTCGCGAATGACTTGAATAAATAAACTATAGCTTACAAAATATACAAATAACGTAAAAGAGGTACAATTTCAAAGAACCAGGAGTACAGTCTCTGTCTCTGAGACTGTTACAAGAAGCGACATATTCAGGCGCAAGCCCCCTCTAGAGGGGGAGGGGCAACAGTGAACAATGTCAACTGCGCGGGAAACTCCGGCATTCTTCGGCGCTCTCTGCACGATGTTTTACTTACGAAGACTTGAGTTTTTTAGAGACGGGTGTCGAGTTACATGCTTGTAGCGTTTGTTTATCGTTGGTTTGTTTTCCAGGTTCGGTATTAAAACCTACTTTTATGCCTTTATAATCGCCAGCTGACAAGCGCATTAATTTAGATAAAATATAAAGATAAAAATCATTATATTTGTTCGTGACAGTCACAAACATGTATGTACAGACCACAAAAGTAAACTAGTGCGCATCACAAAATAGGCCCAACTCAGCATCATGCTAGCTATGAAACCAGTGCTGGTCTTCGGTATCCGTTTTTTTTTAATATGACATAATGCGATTATTTATTTAGGTTGGACTGAAAGTGCACGTTTTTTCTAAAAATAAACCAACCGGATGTTTTTAAATACTTAAATATTACTATCCAACACATACCTTAAATGGTTAGTTAAAAAAATGTTTGGAAGAACATTATTATTAACTACAGTGCTTTTCATCAGACATACCAGACTAGCAATGTACAAATTGCAGAAAATTCCCAAAAAGCGGAAACGTTCTCGGTAACCAGACCTACATAGAAACGTCGACCCTACATATTTGAAGATTTTGAAAAGTAATAATGTGTGTATACACGTATATGTGCTAATCTCCAAAAAATGTCTACGCACGTATAAAAATAAGCTGTCATAGGAGCCATCATTCGACGCAAAAGGTATAACTTTTCTTAATAATCAAAAAAATCATCTATTTAGATAAATATTCGGCCTCTGATTATTTACAATTTTCTTCGTTGACAAAAAACAAAAAAAACGTAAAAATAACATGCCCATATCGAATAAACATCAATCGACAAAACCTGTGCTTTTCAATTCCCGTATTTGTTCAGAACACCGGCAAACCTTTGACAACTGGTGTAAATAAACCTGCCAGTGGAAATCCGTTATTTTTCAAGCGATTCGAACCCAAACATCAAAGTGCCGCTCCGATTGGCTTCCAATCTCAAAATGGCCGCCAGCGCTTTGCCGAGCAGGGAAAATATACAAAATGATGCATCGGGAGTCACTGTATAACTTTAGTTCTTCGCAGTGACTAACATTTCACGGCTGGTTAGATATGTCTATTTGAGTAAAAAGTTAAATGAAATTGACGATATTTCGTATTTCTTTCATTTTGGTTGAAATGCCGCCAAAAGCCGCTTCCATACAATGGAACAGACGCTCTCATTTTAAAATGCTATAGGTACCTAATTACATCAAACTGGACATGACGAAGCAGTAGGTCCCGGGTTTGAATCCCGGTAAGAGCAATTTGTTCGTGTAACACTTAGGCCCACTTGCACCATTCCACTAACCCGGGGTTAACCGGATCAACCTGGAGTTACCATGGTTACCAGTACAATGTGACACTAGGTCAACGGTTTAACCGCTCAATCCCGGGTTAGTGGGACGGTGCAAGTGGGCCTTAGTCAAAAATATTGAAATAGTTCCTGAGTTACTGATGTTATCTATGCCTAATTGTCACTAGAAACATCGTCGTATGGGTCGAACCATATGGGTACTAACCCAAAGTTAAAATTTTGCTTAGTTTGGGGCTAGGTCGATCTATGTTAGATTGTCATCAAATATTTAAAAAAGATATATATTAAAATCTCCGATAGATGACTCTTCTATACGGGAAACATTAGTCCCGTATAGAACCCACACTGGAACTACATATTACAATACAATAATTATTATACAACATTGTTACACACATTGACTAAGTCCCAAAGTATGTAAGCTCAAGAAGGTTTGTGTTGTCAACTAACACATAAATATACATACATAAGTATAGTAACAACAGTAAAAGTGCCGTTAAAAACCACAGATACCTATATGTGAGGCAGAAACTTTCCCACAAAAGCACTAAAAGTTGATCGTTGCCAACAAAGTACCGCGAACAACGTACACTTGAGAGCGATAAAAATGAGTCGCTTTTTAGGTGAGTTTCTCTATGAAATGCACCGTTTTGATTTAAATGCAGTCTAGTTGCTTTGAGACACATTATGTTAAAGAAAATCCCTATTTACGCTTTACAACAAAATAAAAATAACTTGATTCAGTAAATGAAGCAAGTCGAACTTATTGCTAAGTAGCAATCTCTTTCAGTCTATACAGAGGTATACTAAAAAAAAATAACATTCTTCTCCATTGAATGTTAATTTTACGAATAACGAACTAGTTTTATTATATTCGTCTTTAATTTAATTTTAATCATAACTAGATTTCAAAATTAAAGTTTTTCCAACGAATCTCTTTGCTTAAGAAATAGGTACTTATTCACAGAAAAGTAAACAATTAGATCAACACCAGAATAATTAATTTTTTAGAGCTTTACTATAAAAATAAAAAAACCCTCTGTTATTAAAGCGATCTTATTAAATTCTTTCAATAAAATCTCATTTTATGCAGAAATAATGCAAATTTAATTTAACCGCATATTGGACGTCTAATTATGAATATAAAACCGGGAATCCCGTTGGGGATAGCGGAAAAAACGGGATTTGGGGGATTATGGACACCTAGGGACTAGGGACCTCAGTGTGAAGGCTTACGCGCCCAAAATGAGTGCTGGTATATTTTTACGACCTTACAGCATAATACGATTCTTATTTATTCCTAATTCGCACAATGAGTTTTGAGTAATTGAGGTCATCGAACTTGGCAACAAACTGGCGGGAACCCTAGCACATCTTATCTCACTCACACAAGCATGGTACGCGTTCACCTACACGAGCTTAGACCCCGTGCGTAGGAACGCGTTTGTTTCATACATTTGATCGCCAGTGTCCGAGGTGTGACTTAATGGAGTCGACTGCATTGCTGCAAAACATGTCTGAAAAGGTCGAGGCTAGACGAGAACTTTTACTGCAGTCGACAACATAATATTATTGTAGCGCAATTTACTGCCAACTAGGCGACTATATTACTGCCACAAATGTGAGATTCGTTGTAGCTGCCCGGATTTTTGACATTCACTGCAGCAATGCAATCTGCAGTAATGTCGCGCTGCATCACTGCTGCAGTAATTCTGGTGTAGGCCGAATCCGAACGCTAACATAAATAACACAGCTAGCTAATTGTCCGTACGTATCGTAGTATAACTCGATTTTGAGCGAGGTGTGAGCTCTCCAAACAGATTCAATTGCAAATTGTTTGTGACAAATCAATCAGCTTGTACAATGGATGTTGACGCGCTTTGGAACCTCCATCATACGCGTATTAACTCGCGTAACTCTCTGGTACCATCAGTAGCAGCTGGCTGCAGTAGTTTAGTTTTTAATCTGTAACGCTGGTCAAGTGGTCAACTCCAATCTTTGTCTATTAAAACAATACGGAATTTAAATTGAAATATGGGCAAATTCGAATAGGTATATTGTAGAGTCTGTGTGGAAAGAGAAGAGTGGTAGAATGTATTGGGTCATACATTTCACGACTCTTCTCTGTCTGTGTGGAAAGAGAAGAGTCGTGAAATGTATGACCCAATACATTCTACCACTCTTCTCTTTCCGCACAGACTCTAATGACGATAACGAAAATGTGAAATTGTTATTTACGTCACGTTTAATTATCTATGTTAGAGTTTATGTGTGACCGGCAAAGATTTGACGTAAGTTGTACGTATCATCATCATCATCCTCCCAGTGTTTGTCCCGTACTGTAACGGGGTCCGATTCCTACCACTTCGCTCTGTTCCGGACCTCGTCTTTATCTAACCCCCTGTGGGTTTAAATCTTTGGCGATAACATTGCGCCATCGTTACCTTAGTTTGCCCCTCCTGTTTGGGCCCGGAAAGGCAAACTAACGGCTCTGTTAACTAAGTACGTATAGTTTCTTTAGACTGGACCTTATTACAAAAGCCATAAGGTCCACCGATGTACAGTCAACAGTGTGGACGATGGTACGAATCCGCAAACAGAAAAAAATACGCAGCGGGTGTAAAATAAAATTCTAAAAGTTGATATATCGGCATCGGCCCACCTCACCTGAACTTTGGTTATTATTTATCTTACTTTCATTTCCCAGGATTTCCTTTTATCCAAATATATATATGAAATTAATTCATCGAACACTGACAGAGAATAATGACTGTATAATAAATCCTTTTATTTAACTTTAATAACAACATTTCATATTCGCTTTGACGAAATACGATGCAATTATCGAAACCAAAAACTATATTACAACTTTGGAGCTTAAGCTTTTGGCATAGGAGCCAGAATGGCGTGCATGTCGAACACATGCATTAGGTTATTGGAGTCCATTAGCTCTCAGCTCGTATTTCAACGTGTTGGACAAATTTAAATGGAATTCTGAACTGGAGCGCTAACACGAACTTTAATGGGAATACATGACGATAGAGTTGCATGCTAACATTTATTTATGGTCTGTAGGTGAGGTAGGAAGGTAAGTACCTACGTAGGTATAGAATAGGTTACTTTAAGCGCCACTTTCACCATCCCACTAACCCGGGGTTAACCAGTTAAATCAACTGTAAAATTAACTGTTAAATTTATTAATTAATTTGTTAAATTATTCAGTGAAATTAACTGTATTTGTATCACAATATAAATTCCAAAAAATTTACCATGAGTAATTTTAAGTGACATTGTGTATTGTGAGATAAATAAATCATATCATATCATATCATATCATATCATGCATGCAACTGTGCTTATTTATAGCAAATAAAATTTCATTGATTGATTGATTGAAATCATTACCATCAAGAAAGTGAGAATACGACACTGGACGATGGACGAAAGGACATTACTGCTGCAGTAATGTAGCGCGACATTACTGCCGACTGTATTGCTGCCGCAAGTGTCAGAAATTCGGGCAGCTACTTCGCAACATTTGTAGCAGCAAAGCAGTCGGCAATAATTTCAAGCTGCAAAGTCTGAATTCGAATGTTACCTTTATATTTAGCGTGGATCGATTCTACTGTGATTTTATTTCACACTAAACAATAATAATTAAGCTAAACGAATCTCAACAATAAAGCTATTTTATTCATCCCTTAAATCGACTTATAAATCTCCATTGAAAAATTTAAATACACCGCTAATACCCCTATTTTCCCCGAGCCTAAAAAATGCGTGGCAGCTAACGGCACACTTAAGAAACGACTGCCTGGAGAAAAAAGCTCTTAATAATTAATTCTGTAGTTTATTTATCGCTAAATGCCTTCTGAATACGCATTTAACTGTTTATTTATGAGTCGCCCGCGGAATATTCATGCCGGGGTTGTAGTGATGGGCCGTGTTTGGGAAATGTTGCCTAGCGTTGGCAGTAATAGTAAATATTTCGAGAAATATTGCTAACTGGCAACACTTTTTCATAGGATTTAGTTTTTTTAATTCCTAATTTAATATGTACCGTGCTTGGGAAATATTGCCTAACTTTGCCAGTAATCGTATGTAAAACTTATTCGAATGTTTTTGAGTCGATTGTAAATATTGGAAGAAATATGGCTAAGGTGAGAGGCAAACATTTTTTCTTAGCATCCAGTTTAAAGAAACTGGGAAATTTAGTCATGTCATTAATTGATGGAATTATGATTTCTACGGCGGTTGAATTCATCCTAATATTTACATTTGTGTTGAAGCCAAGCACTAAGTATTGTGCTTATAATTAGTGCTTGCATGCAATTTGTTTTCATCTTGATTAAAATTTTATATATTTATTGTGGTGGTCAAACATCAAGGGTCAAACGGTCAACAGTTGAGCTGGTACAAAGCAGAAAAAATCGTTCCAAATATTCGGTCAGGGTCCTTATAATTACACACCGAGAAGAGATTAAATGTGTCAGCAAAAATGCATAGAAAACATTTTTATTGGTGGCAGTATTCCCAAGATACTCTTATGATTTCTGGCAACGGCACATCTCTAAAAAGCCAGCTGCGAAATATTTAAAAAGCAACTGGCAGAGGCGGAGCGCCGCGTACACCCGGAGCTGTAAATTTGTCATTCTGGCTCTTAGCTCTGAGGCTTTTTCACCCCCGACGCAAAATGAGGGGTGTTATAAGTGTGTGTCAGGCTTATTAGACCATACGAGTACAGTGACAATGTGATTCAGGTATCTTTTATTTTGCTTATCGGTAGCAAAGACACATGTAACTTCGTAGAAGATGAATAAAGTCTAAGAAAAAAACGTGCCTTGGAAATCAAGAAAAAGTCATTCTCGCAATAGATGGCGCAGACGCCTTTGGCCTATTTTCGGCTAGATGGCGTGACGACACCGTTTCATAT
Source organism: Cydia fagiglandana (assembly GCF_963556715.1). Lineage (NCBI taxonomy): Eukaryota > Metazoa > Arthropoda > Insecta > Lepidoptera > Tortricidae > Cydia > Cydia fagiglandana. The sequence continues at coordinate 693,920 of NC_085951.1, read as the reverse complement.
TTAACAATATTAACACATAGATATGAGTGAATGAACATGGGTCAAAATGTTACAAAAATAATAAAATCATTTATCCATATACAGGGTGAAATTTAAATCACTGGCCATATTCATTCCCGGCACTAGGTTACACTTAAGGAATCTATTTAGCGAAAAAAAAGAGTACACTTTTTTTTAATTTTCATTTTTCAATTTTTAAATATTTTCCACGAGTCGTGGTCACCCTATTACCACAAATTAAACAAACCTAATAGTAGGTTTTAACAACAACATCAGCAAAACCCTTATCTGACCTTCACTAAACCTTATAATCGTTGCAATAGGGTCCACCCAGTTAGTGTTGGCGATGGTAGGCAGGTTTATCAATTTCGAGGGTAGTCTAAACTAAACCATTCCGCGCTAGCGGTAAACATAACGGTAAGCATAAATAATTAGTCACTCGTCACTCGCCAACCTTAAAATAATAATCGCGCGCGTACTAAGGTTAAAAAAAATGTTTTCGAACCGGGAATATTACGAAGTGGTACGGTGTTATTTATTAAGTGGTGAGTGTTTACGTGGTGCACAAAGATTATACGAAATGGAATCCGTTCCACGCCTTCGCAGACAAGGATTGAATCCAAGAGTACCATCTCGTGGGACTTTCGTTAATTGCGTCGATTTTTAATCAAATGTACGTAAGTTGATTCAATTTTTTAAATACGCCTGAATGCAAAGATTCCTGACCTAGTTTCTACTCATTGTTTTTAACCCTTTGACCGCCGTTGGCATGTATACAAGACAACGATAGAACGATACACTGGCTCCACTGTCTTGTATACAAGACACAAATTCAACCGCTCGGTAAATGTGAAAAAACATCAATTGTAGTATATTTTTACACTCGTGTTAATGTTTTAGGTCTTTGATTTTTTAAATAATTGCATTTAAAGCAGATAAATAAATCCATTCTTTTATAATAAGGCAATCAAAAAAATTGCTCCAGTTTTCAACGTTTTTCATGTTCCTCGTCGCCGTTGTCTTGTATACAAGACAGCTAGGGATGGGAATGTTAATTCGATATGAGAATATTAGAGATGCAACGGATAGTTGTTTGGCCGATGGTCAGGCCGAATATCCAGTATCCGGCCGCCGAATATCGGCCAGCAGAGCTGCACCTACATTTCGGTTTTTCAGGTGCGCATTCTGCAGTTTTGACCTGTTTCTAAGTGAACGTTCGCGCGGACACATTTCTAGGTTCGAAATGAGTGCGCGTGCAAGTTAGTTGAATCTCTAAATTGTTTTAAAATAATAAACAAGTACGATTATGACCGTGACTGTTTCTTAAATCCAATTTGTTTACTCCAAAATCAAACAATGGTACTATCCGGTATTCGGCCGGATAGTAGGGCACTATCCGGTATCCGGCCGGATAGGGCGGATACCGGATAGTAACCGAATATCCGGTGCATCTCTAGAGAATATTCAAAATAAATATCAAGTGGCCAATCTGGTTTTATTTAAGCATTTGAACACCTGTTAAATGCCAATTGGTGATAACTAGTAACTAGAATACGTTAAACGAGAGAGAGACAGGCATAACTATAGCTGGAGTTCAGGGAACTTGTTCAGCTGTCCATAAAAGAGTCAGACAAGTAAATCTGTCCTTGTGGTCTATTTGCAGAACAAATGATTCATTTTGAGATGATAGTGTAGTGGGGAGTGATACCCTGCAGTGACCGCTTCGCACAAGAATGGTACCTACAGGCGGACGCTCGGACTAGTCAGTGTCGCCTAACTATGAGAATGTTATGTATTTGAAATTGACGAAAAATTATTATGGTAGGGAGGGTGTAATACGGGAACTGACAAGCTCTTCTAAGGAACATGTCGAATGTGAAACATGCATTCCCGAACATTTCTGATCCCCACCCTTTTCCAATATTATTGTTCTTCACTCATTGACAATTCAACCCACGTGTCATTTTCCCCAATGCAGTTCCGGTACATTTATATTATCGACACACGATGCGCGGCTCTAACCATACGCTAATAAAGTTTACGTACCGACAAGCGCTTACGCCGTTGACCTAGAGACTATTATTACTTAATCCGCGCGGAAACGGTCCTTGTCGGTCTGCACTGCGGGCAGTCCATGCGCGCCGTTGTCATGTATACAAGACTTCTCGTAGAGCCTAGTGCGGTGATATTACGTCATGAATCGATATTGTTTAGTGGTTGTTTTTAATGATAAAGACCTTTATTTTTAACATTGTCGTGTGTAAAAAATATGTTAATTTTTGGCATTCTCGAAATAAATTAAAGTTGGTTAAGAACAAAGCCAAATTGAGAAGATTTTTACCATCAATTGTAAATATCGATATCACATTTTGCAATCCCTAAACTTTTTATTAGTTGTTTACTTAGAATTTACTCTGGCGTGTGAGTGAGCGTCTTTGCGGACTAGGTCCGGCGGCCAAAAGGTTAAGCCACGGACGTTTTGTTAATAATCATTAGTCAGAAATAACATTTTAGATTAAAAATGGGTTGCCTTTGCATTTTGACGGTTCTAAGCCCGTTAATATGAAAGGAAAAATTAGCAACTTATGTAGGTAATCTCGCTGCAATAGGGTTCATAATTGGTGACGCGATTGCAAACAGCGGGAGGGGCGGGGTGTCAATGACCTTAACTGATAAGTGAGAAGCGGGTGTAGTGGGTAGTTGTCGGTTCACCATAACGTACGAGGTTTTTAGGACAACTTGATGATGAGTTATTTCGAAAAAAATGTACTGAGCGGTATTAAAAGAAAAAACACGTGTTTAATATTTTTTCGAGTTCTTTCGGTTGTTTCAATTTGGCCAGTGAATTAAATTTCAACCTGTATATTCATTTTTTTTATAATTTTATACGTGTTTATTTTGAGTTATAGTCGTGTGTCGATAGATGGCATTACGTAAATAATGGTTAACAAACACATATTTTGTATAAAACAATTATATTGATTATTTATGAAAGTATACATCTGAGAGAATTATGCCCATACAAAAAATAATCAGGAGAGCCAAATTAACATCATACTAATATTTCGTGAGATTTAACTGAAACCACTTTTTCCCCATGTTTGCTGCGGGGTCCTTTACAGTGACTACAACATTTACTATGTCAGGACCCCTCTATGTATACTATCTATTCTTTTTCTCGGTAAGTAGGTAGGTACATGTAGGTATTGGCACGAGCGAGTTGCAGAATAACTAAATGACATCGTTCAAAAATCATTCTGAAGTCAGTATATTTACGAATTGGCCTCGAATTGTAAACCTTAGAGAATATAACCAAATGGAGTGGTCATTAACAGGCGTTCCCCTCTGTCGAAAATAGGCGGCTAATGGTCAACCACATGTATGGACTGACGTTTATTTGACATGGCTGTGTTTATTTGATGTGCCCCTCCACCGCAATAAACGGCAGACTATTTTGTACCGAAAATTATAACATGGCGTCTCCGATGGTTATATTTTCTAAGTGTTTTTAAACGGCTGAACCGTTATGGATGCGTTTAATTTTACAAGCTTTTATTCACCTGACCGTTGTCTGTCTGTGTGTAATCAAATCTTGCAAGTTAAATTTGATCCACTTCCCGGTTTCCGATTGAGCTGAAATTTTGCATTCATACGTAAGTCGGGTGACAATGCAATATTATGGTGTCATCGAGCTGATCTGATGGTGGCCATAGGAACTATATGATAAAACAACGAATCCTAATTGTGTTTGGGGTTTTTAGAATTGTCTCGATGAGCATTAGTTGCCTGTGGAAAGAAAAGTACAGTCAGCGATAAAAGCTTGTACCAAAAATGAAATGATTGCCAAAAACTTATTTATTAGATGCACGTTTTTAACGGTGGTTCTTAGACGTGTTTTATCAATATCATTTCATCCATTTGTGTGTTAGACATGTTTAAATTTTAACAATTATAGGTTATCTTGACGAATCTTACACTAAAATATTACTTTAGTTATTCACCTGTTTTTAGAATGCCTTAACTTAAGCAATTAAGTAAGTAAATAATCTTTATTGCACCATAGTTATATACAGTATGTATCAGAACGAAAGACAAAGAAAGTGAACCATTAATGTTTAGGTCATACTGAGCAACTTTTACTATGGGACCAACTTCGAAAATGCGGAAAAAAAATTGACTCTCCCATAGGAAATTTCAATATCAGACCAACAAAATGAAACATCCAATTTTTTTCCACGTTTTCGGGGTTTGTCCCATAGTCAAGTTGCTCAGTATGACCCAAACATTAATGGGTCTCTTTCTTTGCCTTTCATTCTGATACATATACTTTACAAAAATCTACTCTGGCAGGAGGTTTCTTTAAATCGCTCGTTTGTGTACATTGTCCACGTGCGCGGGAAACTCTGTACGTGATAACATTGCTGGCGTGACGAGATGCAGGGAAAATTCAAGACAAGACCAGCGAGAAACTAGACACGAAAATAGGATGCGATAAAATGCAGAGTACGTGTGTTACCTAGTTACAGGTAAAATTATGAAAAATCCTTAGTAATTCGTAAGTCTGTCTGTCTGTCTGTTACCTCTACACGCTTGATCAACTGAACCGATTCATTGAAAATAGTTTGAAGTCCGGGGAAGGATTAAATATATTAGTTTTAATTAATCATCATCATCATACCGCATACAAACTAGAATTATTATGAGACCATCTTACACAACTCATTCAAGTCTCACTACCTATTTAGTTACTAATAATACTAGACCATGACATAATAAATACAAAAGGAAATATCTATAACTCGAACCTAGAACCTTCGGCTTCGTAGGCAGTCACTAGTTCACAACACTATGTCTGTATCTTTAGGTATTTAAATAAAAGTAAATAAAATTTTCGGGTAAGTATTTCTAAGATTGGTTAACCGACCAAATACAAAACCGCCAGGATCTGTCATTGAACGATCCGACTTTAACCTACATTATTTTGATCATGTAATGTTTTCACCTACCCTCAACTGGCTGGCAAGAACCATTTGATGGTAGATTTTGTTTACTTTTATTTAAATACCTAAAGATAAAGACTATAGACTAGGGTATGAGGTCATAATATCGTCTGTCTAAGTCGCAAACCTCGTAACTCCTCCGGGGGAGTTACGAGATTTGCGACTATAAGTATTGTTGTCCAAGGTAGCAATTACTAATTTCCTTGAAATGGAGTTACGAGGTTTACGAATTAAGCCGACGATATGGAAAATAAATGCCCAACAAAATTACGACCACGAGTAGGTAAATTGTTTCTAAAGCCAACAATTACGTCTAAAATGTAAAGACAGATTACAGAGATCCAAGTAAAAAGGCCCCAGTAAAGGTCTCGCTGGATGCGGGCAGAATATCTAAATATGGCGAATCCAATATCGCCGCAGAATCATTTGTCGTGAAAAATGCGGGAAAACAAACGAAACACGCTTTTGTACGCCATGGACCTTTAATATAAGCTGGATGTCCCGTAGTGTAGTTAAATGTTAACTTGGCTACAGTAAAAACTATTTAATAATAATAAACGTCCTATTTAATTGTTTCAGCATTCACAATAATAGTACTAGGTACAGAATATTAAGATTCACTCTCTAACAAAACGCGTCTGTTACGATTAGGGCAGATATGACCGCTAGGTGGCGCAAGCGCCACGCGCGGCTTTTATGGCTGGCCACCAAAATTTATGTAGAACGGATGTACTTTTAGCTACCTGTAGCAAAGCGACGAAATCGCGGAGTGAGCCACGCCTGCCTTAGGCCTTAGCCTTCACATCGGTGTAGCCACACTAGTTGTCGCTTTTTGTGGGCACTTTATAAAAAACGAAAGATAAATGACAAGTGCATAATTTTTTATCATCGCTAGTATGCGCGGTGCCGGTGGCTGCTCCGTGCAGGTTTGCCATGTTATAAAATACGGAACATCTAGCGTAAATTAAATGTCCCTGTGGTTCGCAATAACTGGGGTTGACAAGAGAGTACGGTCGTGAAACTTCACTGTGCATTTTTTCTTGAGGTTGCAGTCTACATAACTTAAGTCTGGAATATTTGTTTCATTAAGTTTAAATTTCTAAATGATCCGACTAACAAAATTCTTGTATTTTTTTTAATTATCAGCCCATTTTAAACAAATTTGGGTGACATAGGCAACAACCCAGCAATCCTCCGCAAGTTACAGCAATAAAACTTAAAAAAGAGAATTTATACGATTTGGAAACTTCATGCGAATCGCGAAACAAGTAAATGAGCATGCGTGTGTGTCTGTGATGTGGAGACTTGGGACTGGGTAGTCAGTTGTCTGTCTCCACCGCCTTTGAATTTACGTATCATCCTTATTTTTAAAATTTCTTGTAGGTTTATCATATTATTTACCTTTTGGATGAAAATGAGTAGAGATGCCCCGAATAGTGAATTTGGCCGAATACCGACTACCGAATATTCGGCCCCCTCTCTCGGCCGAATACCGAATATTCGGCATAACATGCGAACATTTTGAGTCACAATTATTACGAAAACTGTTTGCCAACAAAGCACAACGTTTGCTAAGATATATAGGTATGTTTATGTTGAACAGAATTAATGAATATAGTAGAGTCAATCAAATCAGACCCATGATAAAAAATAAAATAATTTGGAATCAACAAATGCTCAAAAACTGGCCTTCTTATTTAACCACTTTCCAAGAATACATTTTAGATATTAAATACCTATATAGTTTTTGGTTATTTTTTTATGAAATTTTCCTTCCTGGTAGGTGTAACAGATATTCGGTATTCGGCCGAATAGTAACATTCGGCCGAATATCGAATATTCGGCAAAGTGGCCGAATAGGCCGAATACCGAATAGTTGCCGAATATTCGTGGCATCTCTAAAAATGAGTTTCCTGCCGAGGTTTTCTCGAGAGGCTATAGAGTATGGGGTTCAAAAAAGGTGTGTACAGGTTTTTACTCGTAAAGTGTCTGCAACGCGCATGTAACAATTCTTGCCGCCGATGTGGTATAAAAAAACCCGGCCAAGTGCGAGTAAGACTCGCAAAATTTACACAAAAAAATCACGTTTGTTGTATGGGAGCCCCACATAAATATTTATTTTATTTTGTTTTTAGTATTTGTGTTATAGCGGCAACATATACCATCAATGAAAATTTCAACTACCTAGCTATCACGGTTCATGAGTTATAGCCTGGTGACAGACAGTTGGACCGACAGACGGATAGCAGAGTTTTTGTAATAGGGTCCCGTTTTTACCCTTTGGGTATGGAACCCTAAAAACATCAAATTTGTCCTAAGCTAAGTACCTACCCCAGTTGTTTCAAAGATCTCTGAGTTTTTCTCTAGTAACAAGTTAGAATTTTCGCCCTGTTCAGTATGCAGCGGAACACTTCCCTCATTTGCGTCTGCACATGCACCTGCAGCATCCATCGGCACGTTTCATCATAACATCAAATGGGCTTGCTGCATTTCATATAGGTATTATGCGGTTTCACTTCAAAGCTATGGATTTAAGGAAATATTCTTATTTTCAATATTTTTTAAGCATATTTCAGCCATTTATAATTTATAAACTAAGTTTTTACTAGAGTTATCATTAATATTGTTGCTAGATCGAGATTTTTTTGCAATACTGCAGCAGTAATGCTGGTGCAATCTGAATCCGAACGGTACCTTTAAGGTGACATTCCGATCGCAACTGCAGCTGCATTGCTGTTGCGGTATAAAGGTGATAGTCCATTTCCAACGACAGCTGGACTGCTGTTCATTTTACTATGGAAATTGACAATGACAGCGACGCGTTCAGTACCGGTAGTGCAGCTGCGGTCAGAAATGGAATGTTACCATTACTCACAATTTTATCAAGGAAATTGGCAGTGCAACAATGCGCAACAGTAAAACAGCTGCAATCGTCTTTGAATTTACTTTACTTAATGTATGTATTAAACGCATTATATCCTCCCTCCTTTGAATCGTATTCCTCATAGCTGAGGGTCGTGACTTCTATAAATTACTTTTCGAACGATTGCTTTCCACGTGTTTCGGTCTTCGGCAGTGTGAATGGCCTCGTGAACTTTCTTGCCGGAGTTGTCACTCAATCAGGCCATCGCATAGGATTTCTTCCTCTTCGATATCCCTCTTTTTTCCTGTCACCAGCATTTTCTCCAGAGTGTCGTGTCTTCTGGCTATGTGACCGAAGAAGTCAATGATTCTGCGTAGACAGATCGTCGATAGTCTCAGGGTGATTCCCACTAGGATAGACACATTCGTACGGCAAGAGCATTAAGTATATACTCATGAACAAAACCAAAAGCAACATAATTTTAAAACATTTCTTAGAAGCTTTCAATATCAACATTTTCTCTCACGAAGCTGAAGCAAATGCGTTAAAACATTCCGTGATTTAAATGTATTCAGACGCTAAAGTAACATATAAAATCGGTATTTTTCACTCAGAGTAACTCAGGAGAATAAGGTATAGAACGGCGCGATGTCCTATAGCACATGGGATGTTCTAGATCAAGCTAGGCTAGAAGCTCAAATGCTATCGAAGCTTAGATGTTATCTCAATAGATCCTGTATTGTGACGAATGTCTTGTTTTGATACGACCTGGACAATTGCTCCTACTGATGGGAGTAGCAGCCTAGCAGCAGCGGAGGAGTTAAATGATAAAAGGTCTGTACTCTGTAGCTCTGTACTACTGAATATATTTTGTGCTGAATTACAATAAGATATTAAACAAGATGTCAAGATGTGTAATGATTTGGAACTAATTTATACTAAAAGGTATATCGATTTCACAATCCCAAAAAGCACAACGGTGTATTGATGCACTACGTACGCTGGCAGTGACGCGGTGTGACGTTGGCTGACGTTAAGGGTTGCCGTAGCACAGACGTCTGACGTACCTATCATACCCGACATGTGTGTTAGTCAAACCCAGTCTCACTAGTCTTTTATGAGCCATCTAGTGTGCAATAGCGACCTTCGGTTCGGTATATGCATTCCTATCGCTGACACTGACGGATAGCGTGCATTTTCGCATATCCACTCACGTGAAGGCTTGGATTTATCGGAGACGACTCGAAGAGAAAATGCAGTCAATGTTTGTCTTCCGATGTTTGTGCAGCTGTGTTAGAGAGAACGATCAAATGTTTTCTATTTGCTAATGCATATTTGTAGGCTGGACCAAAAATATGTTGACAAATGTAACATTATTCTCTATTGAAGGTAACCTACTAATATTTTAGTTGTAGGTGGATGACCCTAAGGGCGATTGTGCACTACAATGAATTTTACTGTCCGGCAGTCCGTGTTTTTACGGTCCGATATGGCACGCTATTAAATGTATATAGTAGCTTGTGCACTAGACGTAATTTTACCGTCCGAAATTTTACTTTTCCCCATTCCGGTCAGTTTTTTTTCCGGTCCGAGATGACACCTATGAAAAAAGTGTTTATGCATGTGCACTGCGTCTGGAATTTGTATTATTCATGACTTCGCCGGGCGGGGGCGGGCTAGGGGTTAACTCTCTTTTAGTAAAAAGACGGACAAGTGCACAAGCCAATCATCCGTTTTTTTTTTCATGCCACTGCGCCGCACCTGCGGGTAAAAAGACGGACAAGTGTACGCACAAGCCAATCATCCGTTTTTTTCATGCCATATCGAACCACGAAAACTTGGACTGGCGGACAGTAAAATTCATTGTAGTGCACAATCGCCCTAAGAAGTTGACAGAACGATCATTTCCGAGTACATTGAAGAAAAATATATTTTATCGCAAATTTTTTGCTGAAAATAGATTTCAGATTAGACTCACGACTCAGCATTTTAGATTAGAATCATAATTTGTTAACGTCGGCGGATTAAAGCCCCGCGCAAAAAGCGCGACGTTCCGCGCTGATGGCGCGCGAAATTGAAATTCTTCATTCCATTGACTTATGTATTACTTCGTAAAGACGGGCCTTACGGGCACTAAAAATGATGCCAGTACAGCGGTGTCACGCACACGAATTCGAGCTAATCGTGCAGACTAAAGCCACAACGCAATTGGTTGATGAATTCGCATCGCACCATTCTTATTGCCCGTAAGGCCCGTCTTTATATATATAAGTCAATGCTTCATTCCGGTCGCGGACTGAACGCAAGGTGCGCGGCGCGGCGAGGGGCAATCAAGATCTTACATACATTTGGTCGAGTGTGTAGGTACTGTCTCTTCCGAAAATCGTTTTTCGAGATTTATGTTTTTGCAATTCTCAATTTTTACCATTTTACTTTTACTCGATAGCTTCCTTTCTGAAATAATATTTAACCATTCGCATATTTTCCCATTATTTTAATTTTCCAATAGCTTAATTTTCTATTAGGTTTTCTAACCATGTTAAAAAGATAATTTTCTCGAGAAATTTATAGGTTTGAAATTTGATATTTCCTACAGTTAGAGTACCTACGCTTTTTTTTGAAGATTTGAAAAGGTCGTATCGGTTTTACAGAGACTTACAATTAGGTCGTTCCATACAAAAGTGCGCCATTTTTGAAAGTTGCTCGACGATAATGATTATTAGTTTTATTTTAATTATTTGTATGATTATTCTCATTTTTATCACGAGCCTGTATTCGGCTTAAAATTTACTTCAAATAATAAAAACCAATAATATGTAATTTAATAATAAGCGCTGGTGGCCTAGCGGTAAGAGCGTGCGACTTGCAATCCGGAGGTCGCGGGTTCAAACCCCGGCTCGTACCAATGAGTTTTCGGAACTTATGTACGAAATATCATTTGATATTTACTAGTCGCTTTTCGGTGAAGGAAAACATCGTGAGGAAACCGGACTAATCCCAATAAGGCCTAGTTTCCCCTCTGGGTTGGAAGGTCAGATGGCAGTCGCTTTCGTAAAAACTAGCCTATGTCAAATCATGGGATTAGTTGCCAAGCGGACCCCAGGCTCCTATGGGAGCCGTGGCAAAATGCCGGGATAACGCGAGGAAGAAGAGAAAGAATATGTAATTTAATAATTCTATAATATTATAATATAATGTCTTCCTTCTAAAACCGTCACAAATAATGAGTTTGAGCTCGTCTTTCTGCGGCTGAGACGAGTCTAATTGGCGTAAATATCAGAATAAACAAATTTCAAACAAAGCCAAATAAAATATTCGTATTTTCCCTGTGTTTGCGATACTCGCTGAGCGAGGAACAATTGGATTTGCATATATTATACCACCACGCATAGACACCGCATAATTAACCGTTTACGGACTCGTAGTCATATAGGTTATTTTGTATCATAAAAATCTGTCTGTTTGGTGTCTTTGAAGAAAATAATTTTCCGATTAAGATGCCACGACAAACAGCTCTTTTATCCCTAAAATAACTTTTGTAATTTACATGAGTACAGAACGCAAAAATCTACACAACAGAAAAGTACGATCATACACAACAATATGTCGGTTATAGACACGATATGGCCAGACTAATACATCTTGATCATTTCCTGAATTGCCATTTTAGAATTGTTCATTTCATAACTATTTATTAGGTTTGTCGTCATGATATGGCCAACCGATCATTTCATAAAATGACTGCCAAATCATGAAATGATCAATTGTAAGATTTGGCCATGACATACATAAACACGAAACTGTATCTTCATACTTTCTGTGCTACCTGCATGTAAGTGTAATTCCATTAATTTTGTTTTACCTCTTCTTTAACACGGCTTCAAGTATGATAATGAGTTAACCGTAAATCGCATTTTACGCTTCGTCTATTCGTAAGTGATCTATACCACCAAAACGCCGAATACGCCGTTGTTCGAGTTGACAAAAACATTGTGGTGAAAACCAATTTTCGGTTGTATATGCTACATAGTCAATTTTGGTATATATTTATTTCAGATTGCTCTGATACCAATTTGTTACATCTGTTCATTAAGAGGGAGCGTAAACTAACCCGGGGTTAAGCGGTAACCATGGTAACTACAGGTTTAACCCACTATTCCCGGGTTAGTGGAATGGTGCAAGTGACGCTAAGTGTGTAACATCATGGAAATATAAAATTCTCCATGCAAAATTATTATTTAGGTAAGAATTAATTATTAGCCAGTTAATTTACGAGGTTTCGTTAACGCAACAGTGCTGACTGTACCAAATAAGCTCGACCCTAATCAGGGGTTTTAATGACAACATTACGGTAATTAATGGTCGGGTACCTGTTTAATCAGCGATTCCTTTGGGGTCCATATTGAACGCTATAGGCAGAATAATTAAAGCGGTGCCCACCACGCACAGGATGCCAACTGAAACTTAATTTTTTTAAAGGTGAGACTTTATTGGGACATAGAAATACAAACTAAACAATAATAAAACTAAACTACATGCAATACAAAACTTAAAATAATCTTATAAATAAAAAATGCTCCCCAGGTCGCTGTCATTTGTGTTATGGTGCCCAGTATTATACTGGCAGCGTTACCTCGTGTGTTGCTGTTATACTGCACGAACAAGTTCGAGCGTAAAGTACGTGCGAATTATATCAAAAGGACATCTCATTTTTACATTAAAATGTTAGTTCTAATCGATTTCTAGTATAGCAGTAGTTAAAGTAGTAATTACTTTATCGTGTATAATTTCATTTATTTCCCACATATAAGCTGACAGTATTTCACCAAAACGCTTACACGGTATAGTACAAAAAAAAAAACTTAAAATACAGGTTTAACTTATAATACAGGTTTACATAAATAAATTACAGTATGTTAGTGTTTATTATCATTCGCCTATGCACCTCGCTAGTGTCAATACATGTACGAACACATACTCAAGCGAAATGCACGCGCGAGTGATAGAAAAATTAAGTACATAATTTTGATTTCGATATTTCACTTTTGTTACTGAAAGAAACATATTCAGATCAAGTTCAAAACCTGTTACTTATTATAATTTTCTTGCAGCGTTCCACTTAAAATGCGGAATTTGCTACAGAACAAACGGAGCAGGGCCCTAATTGCTTGATCAACTTAACTAAAGGCTAACTTCCACTATGAAAGTCTCAAGTTACAACTTCACTTTGCAAAGCTTATATTTTACCGAGAATAAACGGTTCACCTGAATGGTGTTTGTGCTGTTTTATTTCATAAAAATCGCTAGAGTCAGACTAAGAAAAATCTGCAATTTGATAGCATACCTTCGCAGTGCAAATGTTATTTGTAGGTCATAATTTCATATAAGTTTGACGTTTAGAAAATAATACATGCATTACGCATGCTATCAAAATCGTTGCAGTTCGGAAAATTGTTAGAGTTTTTAACGATAAACAGTTTCAACCTACTTTCTAACTCATATTATTTATAATAGACCAACAAATATATAATCGATTAAGGTAAGTTAAGGTAACGTTCAGATTTCCACTGCAGCTGCATTCCTGTTGCGACATTATTGCGGCGGCTTCGATCTCGCCGCTGTATCTGTCAATTTCCTTGATGAGTGACGTTCGCCGCCGCATAACGTGCACAGCCACGGCTATGACCAGAGAGCGCAACTTTGGTGCCGATGACAGACGTATGACGTGAAGCTAAATACAGAGTGTTGTTATCTAGATTATAGATACTTAAACATATAACAACTTATTAGCCTCTTTAGTTTACTGATATTGAAACTTGAGTTGAGAGTTTTTATACGTACTGGCCACGTATAAAAACATAACGAACTGTCTTTGTCATGTTAAAAACAAGATTGTTGGAAATGACAACCAATTACTGTTTACTTATTTTTTTATTAGTAAAATATAACCGAAATATTATTGTTTGAAGTCGCTATGGAGTCTATGCACCCGTATTCGCAGAAATTTCCTTTTCTGATTGTAAAAAATGAAAAAATGTGACCAAAATTTAACAGCAAAAGCAAGCAATATAGAGAAACATTTGAAAACAACAGAGCATATTAAACGAGAAGGAGATCGTTTCGTATCGTTTTTTAATGTTTACATTATTTTTTGTGTAAATAACCAAGCATTTTTATAAATAAACAATTAAATATATATATATATTATCATTATTAAGAATCATTGAGGTGTTACAATGTTGTTTTAAAAAACATCCTATATGCGACTTAACGTCATAATGACGTCATCGGCACCAAAGTTGCGCTCTCTGGCTATGACGTTCAATCCGTAAAGCCGACCACTGACTAACAGGCCGCCGGACGATATCGGCCTGTCAGTTGTTCGGAGCTGTCTTTTTGTTCTAACTGACAGGCCGATATCGTCCGATAGCGGCCTGTTAGTCAGTGGTCGGCTTTACTCATACAGGTCACAGCGGTAGCCAGATCATACAAACTACCATTGCTATTGTCACCAATAAACTATTATGATTAATAGACACACAGAACCACAGATAGAGATAGAGGCACAGGGAACCAGTATTTTGCGCCATGAGTTAGTTGATGTAGTAGTAGTAGTAGTAGTAAACTCTTTATTGTACAAAAAGACATATTAAAAATAACATACAATTAGCAAGAAGTACAAAGGCGAACTTATCCCTTTGAGGAATCTCTTCCAGTTAACCTTTGAGTAGATGATGTTGTTTTGACAACAAACTATAGAAGCGGAGCGTGAATCTCGCGACCTAAACGCGTAAGCGCCATGAATTTTACGGCGCTTACAACTTTTGGTCGCGTGGTCCAGGTTGCGATTGCGACAATTTCATTGTTTGATATGGCTTCTGTATAGTAGTAACTCAATCGGCCTATGTTTCCATGCCTATGTATAGCCTGACAAGTTCTTTTTTAGCCCTGATATAATGTCGCTACAAACAGCTTACATATAGCAACAATACGTGTACGTCATGAATAGTCGGGACAGTGTGTATTGGCATCGTGCAAGAGCGAGTGAGGTATACAATTATGTACATGTGAGTTGTAGAAGTATGTTTCCCAATCGAAACCCAATCGAAAGAGCATGTTTAGTTGATAATTAAGTATGAATAATTTACCTATCCGCCATAATTTGATTCTAAATATTCGACCTCCGTATATATATTTACCAGATTCAGTCACTCGTGGTGGTAATGGCTCATTCTTATAATAAATATTTTTGATTATAGCACTAAAGACGCCTTAAATGAGAAAAATAATAATTTAATAATTAATATTCATATTTAGTACAAAACTAACCAGTTTATTACAAACTCACTATGAAAATCAGTACCCGTCATGTCAACAAATAATTTCACAACTTTGTTTAATGGAATGCTACTGAATCCCGTATCCTTTTTCTGTCGCAAGTATTTTAATGTATTTAAAATTATTTGTTTAGCATCGGTGTGAATTTTTTTGGGCATTTTGATTGCAAAATCTATTATTATCCTGAAATATTTACAATCATTTTCGATTTGTTTACATCGGTGACATTCAATGACTTTCAATGTCGGATGTCAAACAAAATAATTGCCATTAAAATAAATTAGTTCCATCGAAAATCCGCAACGTGGCGAGGGCTAAAAAGGAACTTGTTAGGCTTTAACTATAGGTACCTACACAAAGTAAAATGAAATCATAGAGATGGTGATAAACGTCCGCAGTCTTACGTAACTCTTTGTGCTGAAGATTCTTTGTAGGTATATCTTCGCTACTTCCAGAATTTTAAACTGCCTTACACTCTAAAGCCGACTCTACGAACACAAAAATAAGACCTAAATTTGCTACACGAGCTAGTTTAGTAAATGCTCAAAGTGTTTTTATTTTTATCTCGGTTTCTTTGAGACGGAGGCCTTTGCAAAATGTTTATTGTTGGCGACTCGCTTGAGGTTGTGATAGCGATTACTCGCTACTGTCTGCCGAAATAACGCAACCTCAAACACAGTTTTGAGGAAAGAGGAAACAGGGAGACCGGCGAATTAGATTTAACAACTCATTTTGATCGTATTTTAAATTACGAACTCGAAGATTGCTCACACTGATTCAGCTTGCGAAATTTTAATGAGGTGAAAGTCGTGGGTGAGTAAAGCACCAATGGCCAAAACGATCGTTAAGCCGACCACTGACGATATCGGCCTGTCAGAACAAAAATTTGACAGCTCCGAACAACTGACAGGCCGATATCGTCCGGCGGACTGGTAATCAGTGGGCCACATTAAGTAGCCTACCCTGATTGCCTCAGCAGTGTCAAACTGACATATTTAGGTTTCCGTGCCTTCTTTAAACCACATTATGAGAACACCCTTGCCCTATTTATGCAAATTTGTCTACTAGTATAGTTCGTTTTTTTCAGCATTAGAAAAAAAGGTAAGTAAACAATCTTGACGTGTCTTTTTATTGAAATACGCTTTTGAAAAATAAGTCACGGCAAACATGTAACAATTATGAATCATAGAATCATTTACGTTCTTTTGCTTTCATAACTAGGTAGTTACTGATTTTTAAAAAGCATTTTTAAATTAAAAGACACGGTAAGATCACGTAGTCTTTTACTAATGCAAAAAAACTATAGCATACATCTTGCTCGCACTAATTTATAATTATACCACAGAATAAATAATAGTACTACAGTACAGAAGACTCACTCTCTAACAAAACGCGTCTGTTACGATCAGCACAGATATGACCGCTAGATGACGACAGCGCCACGCGCAGCTTATGGCTTTCCCCAAACTTTTAGCTACCTGTAGCAAAGGAACAAAATCGCTGAGTGAGCCTCGCCGGCTTATACGCTATTTATTACTAACCGATACCAAATATGTCAGTGTCAAACGGTGGTAGGTCTCAACACGCCTTTATTGAGCGTACTGATGGACTAGGTCAAACTGTGTAAAATTGTCCTACAATGGTGACCTTTCAAGCTCTTTTCAAAACAAAATCGCTTACATTAGACGCCAATCTTCATTTGTGACGTCCCACGCCAAAAGGTACCTTATGGCGGTTGGCGCTTACGCTATTATTAACGCCGCTCCAATATTATTGCGGCGCTATGCGACGTAAGCGCCAGCCGCCACAAGGTACCTTTTGCCGAGCAACGTCACATTTATTAATTCCATTTTTCCTACCTAACTTGTAAGGTAATCTCATCGTAAACAAAACAGAAACACCGCAGACGCCCGCAGAAACCAGACAACTTTCCAGAAAGTTCTGATTTGAATACGTCTCAAAGTTGTCATCTCGGTTTCCAATCCCAGTATGAATTACGGTTTCTGGGTTCCATAGCCTTCGAAAAATGGCACTGTTTATTTAAGTATAAGTGAAATGACCTAATGTAGTGTAATTTTAATTTATTGTAAAGTGTTATTTAAATTTATTCGTTTTTATTTAGGGTTCCGTACCCAAAGGGTAAAACGGGACCCTATTACTAAGACTCCGTTGTCCGTCCGTCCGTCCGTCAGTCACCAGGCTGTATCTCACGAACCGTGATAGCTAGACAGTTGAAATTTTCACAGATGATATATTTATGTTGCCGCTATAACAACAAATACTAAAAAGTACGGAACCCTCGGTGGGCGAGCCCGACTCGCACTTGTCCGGTTTTTTTAAATAATCATAGATGGCGCTAGTGTAGATACGCTGTACATGCGGTACCGTTTGCCTACTTTGTATAAATAAAAATTATACCAAAAAAGTTCTGCGCGGCCATTTTAAAGCGAATTTGCTTAATTTAAAATAAGTATTATGTTTTTTAAAGAAACGTTATTCTGAATCTTCCATTCACCATCCGACACACACTTGGCCGGTTTTTCTAACGCGATCGGCAAGTAATATAACTTGGCCTTAGTTTCTGCATTTCCCTGATTGCGGGCGCGATAACTTATTAAACAAACAGCAAAAGGTGATTTTGTTTTACTTTCTTGGCGGGTCTCATTTTTAACGTCTCAGGAACTATTTTTATTATAACTTTAAGGAAAGTTTAAATTAGTTTCACAGGATCATATTATTATTATTATTTTCACCACACCAGCGCGGAAAGGCTTACTTTGCACTTCAAAAACTGATAGCAAAGTTGCATTTTATTCACATGGGAGGCAAAGTAAGCAAATGCAATTTTTGAGTTGTTTTCTTATGTTTTCTGGTAGAATTTACTTTTAAATGATGATTTTGGATAGTAAATATTTAATAACATTCATTTGAATTTAATTTGGTTTGATATTTTACATTTAATATTTTCTTCGGGTCGGTGTGGTCAAAAATGTTGTGTTTCACTCGGGGGCAAATTTTGTTTAACCCTCGTGCTTTGAAACCCTCGCAACGCGCAAGATTCCATTTTTCGAATCTTTCATTTTGGAATCTTTCGCTTGCTCGGGTATCAACATTAGCACGAACGGTTAAACGACAACTTTGCCCCCTTGTAAAACAAATAACTATTATTACGTAGGTAAATAATTATTACACCGTGGGCTCGAATGAACTAACATATTTTAACTACGCGTGCCTAAATTCATGTCATATCGAAGGTAAACTTTATAAGTATGTCTTATGTTGAAAGTCTCATGGTCAAACTCGACAATTTTTTTGGTGTCTTTTCTACGCAAATTACGTTATTTCTTTTTACATTGAGGCGGATTTTTTTTTTGTTTTTACACATAAATTTTGCGAGTTTTCTTGAAAACTTTAATGTCCGTCAGAAGGTAGGTAGAGATAGTTCAATATAGGTACTTTAAGGGGCCCAGAGATTACAAATTCGCCGGACGACATCAGCCTGTCAGTTAAACGCAAAGGTGACAGTTCCGCACAACTGACAGGCTGATATCGTCCGGCGAACTGGTAATCGGTGGGTCCCTTTAATAATTTGTGACGTTCCACGGCAAAAGGTACTTTGTGGCGGCTGGCGCTTACGTCGCATAGCACCGCAATAATATTGGAGCGGCGTTAATAATAGCGTAAGCGCCAACCGCCATAAGGTACCTTTTGCCGTGGGACGTCACATTTTTATATGTAAACGAGTAGAGTTAGAGTCATCTACGGTGGAGTACTAATTAAATGCTTAGTAGCCCTATATCGGCGTGATTCGGAAAATGAATTAGAGATTAACTAGATACGATATAGTAAAGATATGTGACGTCCCACGTATAAAGATTATGGCGGTTGGCGCTTACGCTATTATTAACACCGCACCAATATTATTGCGGCGCTATGTGACGTAAGCGCCAGCCGCCATAAGGTTTTACCTACCTTTTGCCATGGAACGTCACATATCTTTACTATTTCAAACTAGTGAATGTCTAATTCATTTCCCGAATCGCGGCGCCACCCGCCATAAGGTACCTTTTGTCGTGGAACATCACATATCTTTACAGTATCGTATCTAATTAATCTCTAATTCATTTCCCGAATCGAGCCGTATATCTATTCCCTATCTCAAATAAACGCGCCTCACTTTATTAAAGAAAAGTAATTTGGACATTCGGCGCGTTTCGGGAAATGAATTACAGATTAACTAGATACGATATAGTAAAGATATGTGACGTCCCACGGTTAAAGGTACCTTATGGCGGTTGGCGCTTAGGTACGTTATTATTAACGCCGCTCCAATATTACTGCAGCGCTATGCGACGTAAGCGCCGGCCGCCATAAGGTACCTCTTGCAGTGGAACGTCATATATCTTTACTATTTCATATCTAGTGAGTATCTAATTCATTTCCCGCATCGAGCCGATTGCCTATTGCCACGAATCCTGCCTAATGTAATGTGCCATATTTTTGTATGAGGATCGAAAATAAAGGATAGGATAATATAGATAGGTAAAAGGAAAGTTAACTTAATGAAAACTTTCCTTTATATCCTATTAAATTTTCCTAAAATTTTCTAGCAATTTTCCAACGCTGTAGGTAATTTTCCGCAATCAACCCCCAGGGTATTAACCCTGGCTTGTTAACCCCTGGTTCACTGACATTCATTCAAAATCAACACTCGACGTAGTCAAAGGAAGCCAATCTGATTTATTTGCACCAGGGGTTAAAAACCTATAACAAATACAAACTAAATGGAATTCAATCAGCGGTCAGACAGTGGGCTATTCGGTGAGATAAGGTGAACAAAAAACGAAAGAAAGATATATCTACGAAATAAATGCGATGGAATTGAAAAGGCCGATGAAGATGACACGATAATCTTAACCTATAAAAAAAATTAAGACTTCATACAAAAATATTAGCACATAATTTAGTAATAGATAGAGATGAACAGGGCAGAACGTGGGAACAATACATAGAAAAGCTATTTTATGACAACAGAACGGATATTCGCAGGGTCACTACACACCTGACGACGCGCGACGCCGTGGAAGGACCGCCAATAATTATACTGATCCTCTCTCAACTCGTCAATCATATTCAACATTCACAGCTCGATGATTATATTTTCCTCTTTTTGCGCAGCATCCGGTGTTACCCACTGTGCCAATTATTAGATCATATTCCCACAAACATATCCCTGTATTGCACATTCGATATTCACAGCCCGATCTGTTTTGTTTTTTTTTGCACACTATCGCAGTGACCTAGCCCACTGTGCCAATGAATGGAGCGAATTCCCGACATACATCGGAGCGTCATTCCGGACCACTGGGCTTTTATTGGCGATGCAGCCGTTTCACTTACTTTTTAAATGGATTAAACGATTGCATATACACGAAATACCACACCAAGAGTACCAATATGCAACCTAAATAACATTCTGAATATTTCCGAAAAGTTTCATGAGAAAATTCTCATACAAAGCTTTTGTCATTTGTAACTTTCCTGTTTTGGAAGAGATACGAGTTTAAAAATGCCTAAAACGAACATGTTTTTTTTTGTCACGAGTCCTTAACCTCCTCATTAAACTTTGAATACTTAGGTACCTAAAACAAATAAATAAGAAAACACACATATATATATGACTGGTCAAAGTAGGTCATATCAATACCACGGCTGCCCTAAGCAGAAAACAAGTATCTCGGAAATTTTCAAAAACGGGTTTTTTGGATTTTCGGAATCTACAATTTTAGGCGCATCTTTCACCAAAAAAATAAATGTAAAATAATGCGTAGTTTTTAAAATATTCATGTTTTTAAAATCCAAGTATCTTTTTTTGACCCTGTATTCTACGCTGAATTCAAGTATATGTCCCATTTCTACGCTAAATTCAAGTAACTAAACAGAGATACTTGTAATTCATATAGATGACCGAGATACTTGAGTTTAGCGTAGATGTTCGTAACTGCGAATCAGTTTATTACAATGGTAAAACAAGTATCTCCCAACACAATCTGCAATTTAGGTAAGAAATTAGTTACATAGTTATACAGAAGGTACCTTGTTTAAACATATACTGACGAGTACATAGAGAACAAATTTGCTTAGCAATATTCGTGTCAAACGCTAACACGTGAAGAGTCTGTGAGATTTAAGTATAAAGAAAAAGTGTTGTTAAAACAATTAAAATTATCTGTATTGTCTACATTAATGAAAACAGAACACTAGAATGCATGAGATAGACGCCTACGCCAAAGAAAGAGGAAATCATAATCATGCCGTATCCATGCCAAAGGTTTTGGAAAAAAATAGAAACAAACAATAACTGACTGGATTCAATTGACCAAAAGGGAAATATTTATTTTAATCCAGAAATTGAATTTTTATAAAGAAATATATTATGTGGTGTAGTGAATCATCTGAGATCAATTTCGAGGAGGCTATTAGTAGAGTTAGACCAAGAAAAGTCTGTAGAGATGTTGAGAGCACACTCAGTGCCAGTGTTATTTATATCATAATTTCATAGAAGTTTGACGTTTAAAATAACACCTGCACTGCGTGTGCTGTCAAAATCTCTGCAGTTTTTGGTTTAACTCTAGCCACTAAAGAGAACCACCAATTACTTACCATATTAATAGGTAACATAGCCAAGAATCTATATTGATTTATAAGAAATAGGGAAAACTGACTTGAAGGACTTAATTCGATTTTTACTTAGTTACATAAGTAAAGTTAAATAGTAAATAAAGTAACTATGTACACCTAAGTATTTATCTATGCAAGTATGTATATCGTCGGCATCGTCACCTAGTACTCAGTCCCCAAATATTGATTTTTATGGACTCACCAGCTCTCACCATATCATGCACCAGCCTCATTCCTATCAAAGATATATGTCAAATAGGACTATAAAAAATGCAAGCGCAAGTCGAACTTGCCCACCTTACAAATTTAAATTATTTCTTTTTTAGTAGGTACTTTATAGTTTTCAGATTATTCCCATACTTATAGTGTAAGACAATATTACTTGCCACATTTCATAGTTCTAGGTCAAAGGGACTTCCTTAAGCTACCTACTACCTACCAGTTTTAAATTTTGATTCATTTGAGACTGTCGAATACTTACGTATTTTGACATAAACAACCGTATCTTTTTTTACGTTAATTTAGAAGTTTGAAACCACCCACCCACGAAGACAGAGGGTTTGTTGAAGGAATGGGATATTGCATCACAAAATAATCGCTGGCAATAAATAAAATCGATGAAATAGCTACCAATAACCATGTGTCAGAAGGTCTGAGGATGGCAACATCAATTACTAATAAAAAAAAGTATAATTTCCAAGAGAAAATGAGTTTAAAATATATATAAAAAAAATATAATTCTTTCAAGCGTTTTATTATGTAACAGAAATTTTGAAGTCGACAAACCAGAAAGAAACAAAAATGAGTTATCGGTAGCTTATATCATTAGCTTTCATTTGATACCATTTCCTTCAGAATTACATGAAAATTTGAAAAGTTATTGAACGGAGAGCCAAATATGTTTAGTATTTAAGAAGCTAAAGTGCTTGCTATTTCAAAGCTAAACACGAGATACTTGAATTTGTGTAGAATGGTTCTGAGATTTTCGGGCAGTAAACTACACAGAAAACATTTTATGCCTGTACAAAGTTTTATATACAAGAATATAAAAAAATAAAGTCTGTATAAGCTTAATTTTATCGCCCTTAACATAATGGTATAAAAAAATGTTATATTTTAGACCAAATACCTAACAAAACAGACAAATTACGTTTTTTTGCTCTCCTCAAAAATTTGTCAAAACTGAGTTACTTGTTTTCTGCTTAGGGCAGCCGACCAGGTAAACGCCATAACAGATTGTTAAAATAGTCTACCTCCTTTTCCCATTAATACCTAATGTTTGATTGTAATTTTCTTGTTGCCCCAAATCCGAGGCCGTTTCGATCTCACAAAGCATGTCGGCATAACTTTTTGTTTACTGCACACACTGCACCCCCAGGAGCCCAAATAAACCCTCAGCCGGACTCTAATTACGAATTTTTCGCATTAAAACCTTAATTAAAACTCATGAAAACCGGCAGTTTACTTTTGGCAACTTTTGGCGCGTAATAACGGAGCATCCCGGAATGATAGCCCAGTCAATGGAGACACGTGTGGCAGAAATGTGACTTTATATTATCATAGTATCGACAAACATGGCTTGTTTACTGTATATGCATAATTGCGTATGTAACATCGCAGCTTATTAAGGTCTTGCAGCTCTAGCGACGTCACAGGCCTTCAACGACTCAACTCTTGAGTTTTCGCTCGATAGAAACAAATCACGAACCTGTTTAACTATGCATTTATTTTTTATTTATTTTTTTTCATTTGAAATATGAAATTTATTAAAAAAAATAGCAATATTATGCTTGAGGCAAATTAGCGATTACTTTTTATAATTAAAACACAACAAAAACATAATACCTGCCGCGGTCCCAAGCACGCACATCCATCTCGCTCACGTTCACGCTCAGTGAGAGTGAGAAAACAACACGAACCTACAGGGCCTTTAATTAGAAATTACCTTCAGACCTCATGGGTTAGAGTATCTGGTGTGAACCAACCGGCCCACTTTGAACGTGCGAGTTGCGAGTTCCGTCGAGCCGAGCTTTGTTGCGGCTGATTGCCGCTCTCTGATGATGATATTGTGGTTTTTTATGGAATGTATTTTAACTATTGGCCCATAGAAAAGGGTAAGTAATAGAACGTATACAAACCTATAATATATTGCTCAGAATATATAAATTCAATTAGTATAATTTTGAATGGAATAACGTGCAATTAGTATAACGTGCGATACGTATAACAATGAATTGTATAATTTTATATTGTATAATGTACTTTACATATAATATCGTTTATGATAAGTAGGAAAATGTATAACATTGAAATAATATAATATACAAAACGAATATCACACAATAAATATAAGAGATGCAATTACGACGATAGCATGGATAGTTGCTCCATAAAATGTTTTTCTCATTATGTGTGGGTAAGAAGAGAAATTATATTCACTCTTAATTTTTTTTTGTATATACAATATACTTTGAGTTTGCCGTGATTAGTACGTAATTACGTGTTTTCCATAACCTAACCTAACCTAACCTAACCCACTTTTCTGGTAGCAGTTTTTTTCTCTTAGGGGTCGCAGTTCAAACCTAACCTAACCCACTTTTCTGGTAGGAGTCTTTTTTCTCTAAGGGTCACAGTTCAAACCTAACCTAACCCCCTTTTCTGTTAGGAGTTTTTTTTCTCTAAGGGTCACAGTTCAAACTTAACCTAACCTACTTTTCTGACAGTTATTATTAGTTAAGTACTATCAATTTTGAAATTCTGAGCTATCCTATCCAAATAATTTTACCAATGTTTTGTTCAGATAATTATATGAAATTTTATTCATTATTTTAATTTATATGGGTAATAAATGTTATATTAAATATAGTTAGTTTATATGTATAGTATACCAAACAACGATATTTATATAGAATGTTATATTATTTTTATGTTATACTAATTGAAAATATACATTTAGTGCATTATACATAAGATGATTATACTTTTTGAACGTTTATAAACTGAAATTATACCAAAAGTGCATATTCATTATGATACGCACCCCATAGAAAATACCTATTTTCTAGCACTCATTATAAAATAACACACATAGCTGCGAAGTGCGATGCATTTCGCAACTCCGCTGGATCAAGGAGCCAGCCGCGGTACCGCCGCAAGTGCCGCAACTTGACACCCTTCAGCCAAAATTCCTAAAGCTCTGTTTTCCTAGGATAGCGGTGCCGTCTTCATACAAAATACTACTCCTCCGTATATTTAGCCGTTTTATTTTGCATTGAGAAGGCCGCTATATCCTCGGAAAACAAAGCTTTAGCGAATCACGTTCGACATCACATTTAGGTGACGTTGGCAAATAAACGTGCTGCCCAACAGAACCAAACTATTACCCACAGATAACAAAGTAAATCAAAACCAACTAACAAAAAGTAAAAGTGGGCGGAAACGACGCCATTCCAGCTCTCGAGCGAAAGCCACCGGGAATAGCACTCGTAACTTCGTTACGGGTTTAACTTCATCCGAAGTGTTAATTGAGTAATGACTGGAGTTGCCGGACAAACATATAGCGGGAAACGGATGGGTAAATAACCAATGGTTTTATAACTTTATATTGAATTCATGAATGTATACATGCCGGTTCTGTTTTTACAATTGTATGAACTTTCATCTTATTTTGATACGACTTAGAGGCCAATTCAAAATTAATTTTATTTATTTATTTAGAAACAAACATTTAAATTGTAACTGTGCTATAAAAGTACACATACATACTACGAGTGTAAGTTAAAAAACAAACCAAAAAAGACTTGAGAACTTATAATGTCATAAACTTTAATATAATTTTTAATGTAATCACAGATTACAGGTAAATTCAAACGTATACGGATCCCAGTCGGCAGTAATACATAAATAACACAATACATAACAATACATGATGATGGTGTAGTCAGAATGCGAACGGTATACAAACGTAATTTTTTTACGTCATAGCCGCCATAGATTCGCCATGGCGTAACAAATGGCGCTCATAACCGAACAGGGCAGCCATAAACATCCACACACAATATGAGCCTATCACTTTACTGCTAGTGTTGGTAGAAACTCGAGTCTTTTGAGTCTTATTTTAAAGAACTCGACCCGTTTTTGCAAAACTGAGTTAAATAACTTGCAAGTCTTTTAAGTTACGAATTGAATCTCTTTTCTCAAAAGGACTCGAGCCTCTGTATAAAGACTCAATGAACAATTTTGTAGGTTTTATTTAAATATTAATAGCGATACAAACGTTAGTAAGTATATTGGGTACCTAACTCATGAATTTAACATAATGACAATGCATTTTGAACACTAAAAATGTGTGTTCTCTAAAATTGACTCAAGTGTCTACAGATACTCGATCTAACAAATTGAAAAGAACTCAAGTTTCGACTTCAATATCATGTATGTATGTGTATACTTTATTTTACATAGAAATAAAAACACGAGAATTAAATTAAATACAACAAAGGCGAACATATCCCTGTTATCTCTTCCAGTTAACATTGACCTAAAGTTAATATTATGAGTTTAAAAAACACAGTCAAGCCTTAAAGCAGACTCAAATGACTCGAGTCAGAAACAACACTATTATGAGCCCATCACTTTACTACAAATATCAACATACCAGTAACCGGACCCTTGACGCCATACAAATATAAGCTAACTAGAGCTCAAGTGGAATTGGACTTGTTTATTCATAGAGGAAATGTTGCAATATCCCGTTAATGTTGTGAAAGAAAGTTTGCTGTTTTTCTAAGTCATTGTATAAGGGATGTGATAAGGGTCGGTTTTGGGACTAAGTTAACAGTTAATTTAGTTTGGACAAGGAAAAGGTTTAACTTTATCCAGATTAAGGTATTTTCGTGTACCTATACACTGCGTGGTAAATTACTTTGTTTTACTTATTTTTTTGTGTAGTATCTTCTTCCTTTGAAAATTCAGCTAGAAAATAAACGTAACTTGTCAACTGGACTATTAAAACAAATACATATTTAATAATTATTGACATTTTAATAATCAAAAAGCCAGTTTTATTTTTCAAATCAGCTAGAAAATAAATGTAACTTGTCAACTGGACTATTAAAAAACAAATACATATTTAATAATTATTGACATTTTAATAATCAAAAAGCCAGTTTTATTTTTCAGGTTCCTTCCGTTTTGGTAACAAGTGAGCATTCTATTGTTTTATTTCTGATGCTTTTACCAAGTCATCAGTCAGTTTGTCGGCAGATTCTCGAGGCCTAGTCGCGTCGTAGAAGAAAGCCTGGCAATCACGATAAACGTTAAACTAACACAGAAAACCAGTGCAAAGATTTGTCATTACGAATGTTTTTTGTGATATAGGTGGCAAACATGCAATCGTATTGATAGTAAGTAATTCCAGCTGCCCATGGACACGGGCTACGCAGAAAGATTGCAAGTGCTTCGCCGACATTTAAGATGGAAGTACGATGGATCAGCACGTCAGCCCAACGGAGCCGACATGTCCCGTTTGATAAAGGTTCCCTTTAAAATACGAAGATTAAAAAAAAAAAAAAAAAGCACGTCAGCAGGTCAAATGGCATAGGTATGCTTTATACTATCATAGCTCCTCTACACGATGGGCTAACGCCAGCCACTCCAAGGGACGCAGCCATGCGGTAGAATCAGATAGCAATATCACTTGCTCCCTCTAACGCATAAATGCGTCCCTTGGAGTGGCCGGCGTTGGCCCATGGTGTAGAGGAGCCAGTAGAATGGCCGTGAGCTTGTTTGCCAATAACGTGGTATGAAAAATATTTCTCAATTCTATTTAGTTACTAGTAAACCTTGATCATCATCATTATAACAACTTAAGACGTTTGCTCTTGCAGGTAAAACTCGATAGTGAGGTAATTCTGACCTGGCCCAAAGCAGACCAATAAATATTTCAGACTCCGAACATTAATTCCCCGCCGCTACGAGCACCGTTTTCCCCATTCTCACCTCCGTAGTTTCGAAATCGTATGCAATTCAAATTTACCTTACTGCCGTGCGCTGTGACCTGAACTGAATTGTGGCACTGCAACTTTGGGCGTTCACACAGTCGAGTGAATTCGCTGTTATGCGCTGTGCTTTATCTGTCACGCTATGCGGGTGACCTCGAGACGAAATTATCGTAAATATTTTATACTGTCATCATCATCATCATCATCTCAGCCATAAGACGTCCACTGCTGAACATAGGCCTCCCCCTCCTTTGGGGGGTGAATGCCATAATCGCCACGCTTGGCAGGCGGGTTGGCGATCGCAGTCGAGTACACCGAATTTGAGGGACGCTGCTGCCCGTCCACCGGTGGTCTTGGACGTGGTTTAAGGACATACCCGGGTCCTGGACGCAGTTTAAGGACATACCCGGGTCCTATATTACTTTATTTATTTTATACTGTATTTGCGGTCAAATTAAATAACAACGGTTATTTATGGTTAGGTACATTATGGTTCAATGGTTTCAAATGTTTCTAAGACAATACATTTACGTCTGATTTTTCTAACAATGCTTTGATGTATTCTTTGTTTCATAAATTCATGTTCCAGAGTACTTGTTATATCCGGTCCTTTGTGAGTCTATTTCCAATAATTGCCTTCGGTTGTAAGGAAAATAGGAATAATTTTATCCTCTTACTATTATTGTTAAAGTATCTCATTATTGTCTATTATAACTAGGTACCTACAATAAGCCAAAGAGTATTAGTTAATATAAACCTACTTACATAGTACAATCAATTGTTTTTTTTTTTATAATATAGAAGGCAAAATATTCTCTCTTCTCTTAGCTGATTATTATTTTTAAAATTATTGTTTTTGCGCCTGCAATAAGCCCAATATCAGGCACAAGCAATTTTTAAATAGATATCGGATATGTACAGTCACCTGCAATAATATGTTATTCTTCGAAGGCCGCAAAAATATGTGACAAGCTCTTAAGGTTCTACAAATAAGATCGTGTCAGATATTTTTGCGGCCTTCGTTGTGTAACATAGTAGTGCCGGTGACTGTACCTACTTACGTACATAAATAATACATGGAAAGTGAATTATAAATAGGACTAAACACTTACCCAAGTGTGGCTGCGGGCTAAGCGCCACTTGCACCATCCCACTAACCTCGGGTTAACCGGTTAAACCGTTAACCCAATGTCAAATTGTACTGGTAACCATGGTAACTCCAGGTTTAACCGGTTAACGTCGGGCTTGTGAAGTGCCAGTCACCCTAAGTGTATTTGACCTTAAACCAAGGCTATTTTACAAAACGATGAGTGTTTATTTTGAGTTTATGATACATTTATCACTAATTACAAGTAGCAGATGTAAGGTAAACGTACCTACTGCGTGGTGCTCAACGCGGTCCCAGTACATGTCACCTTGAAACTTAAGTTATTGTCAAGAGAGGTGACAGCAATGTCTCTTCTATTGGGCTTTAGCATGTCGAGCACTAGTACGTTTACCTTATTTACTCGTCATATATACCTGGTCAAGCAAATCTTGTCAGTAGAAAAAGGCGCCAAATTTGAAAAATGTAGGCGAGAAGCGATACCGTCCCATAGAAAATTTGAATTTCGCGCCTTTATTTAGCGACAAGATTGGCTTGACCAAGTATAATAATGAATGTATAAGATAGTCAAGTGACAGACTACTTTCTGTATTTCAGGTGAATATGAAACTAGTTGTGGATTAAAGGGCGGTTAATTAGCATTCAACCGGCAAATGAGGGACATTTAGCGTGCCGCTCGACCACACACGTGGCGCAGAAAAGTCACACGCAGGCGTTAAACTTTTACTGACTTACTTGACTTAAAGCCCTGATAATGCATGTCCTCTATAGTCTATTTCTTTAGGTATTTATAAAAGAGTAAAATAAATCTACCCTCAAATATCTCCTTAACCCTTATCTTGGCAAGGCTCAAAATATCTTAAATATAAACATTTTTTTAGTTTTTTGTCACATATAGAGCATACTAGACTATTAAAAAATAAGGAAAAAAATCCAGGATTTTCCAGTTTCGGAAAATCATATGTATCATATTTGATACAATGCCAATAACTCGACAAAATAGTTACCTACTTTTTAGAAGAAAAATTTAGATTTTCATAAAAATAAAACATGTAATGCAACAGAAATTATCATTTATTGCTAATTAAACGCAATCTAAAGCATCAGATGACTATAAAACCTTTAAGAATAAATGATATCTACAATTAACCTGATCACATGGGTGGAAAATTTGATCCCGTAAAGTTTCAAAAAAGTCGTCAGCAAAAAGTTGAGTAAAATATGAAAAGTAATCAAATAAATAAAAGTCAAAAAAAATATTTTTTTTATTACTTTGTGGGCATTTTTTGCCACTCACATATTTTTCCGTGCTACGGGCTACGGCGTAGCAATAGTGCTACAGCGTACGAATATATAGTTAAATAACATATAGTACTTAAAAAAATCAAAGTTTAATAACTAAATAATACGACAACTAATATTCAATAATTGAAACATGTTTTGTAACCCCACAAATACAAAAAAAATACAAAATCATGTAAAACTATTTTGATGAAAACTTGGCAATGTATTAAATGTAATACAATCCTTTCGATATGTACATTTCTGAGTTCTTGGCACTGTATCAAATATAATACATAACAGTTTCATGTAAGGTTCTGTGTATTAAATGTTTCTAAATTCGAACGCATTGTAAATATGTACGCACTAAGAGATAGTAAATACATCAAAATGTAGATTATGGAAAAATATATACTAATCTAAGAAATAAATGCAAAACTTCCAGTACGAACTGAAATCTTTTGTTTCCGCAGCGCCATGTTGATTATTACTAATTAATTTACAATGACACTCGTGTCCATTATTTTTTTCTATAAGTAAGGAGGGTAGCTCGACATATTGATGGCAGAATTATTGTGTTAGGTAATAAAGTGACCCTGCTAGATTTTTTTAAGTTCCATGTATCACGGGTGTTACAACGCCAAGATAAGGGTTAAGCCAGTTGAGGGTAGATGAAAACATTACATGATCAAATAATATAGGTTAAAGTCAGGTCGTTGAGTGACAGATCCAGGTGGTTTTATATTTGCATGGTTAACTAATAAAAGTTATAACTTCTCTAAAATCTAGCAATTGCTTTTTACTTTTATTTAAGTACCTAAAGATACAGACTATTGCTGGGGTAGAGGGCGCCACAGTAAGGGCGCTACTGTTTATAAACAGCTGTTTTATAATAGCCCGTTTGTTATCAAATCGGATGCCAACTTAAATGGATCGAATGAAAGTTTGCCTATGCTAAATAAAAAATACCATCAAAAAACTGTTTATACATAATAATTTCACTGCACAAAATACAAAATGTAAATAAGCGTTTTCTAACTGTCCCTATGTTGGGCTAAGCAATAGTAGGTAGAGGCGGTTCACTTCACACTTACCTACAACAGAAAATGGGAGTTTGAATTTGTTACCTATTAACGAATGAACGAAAAATGGGCATTCCTATGGCGCCAGTACATGACAGTCGTTCATTTGTTCAAGCGTCCTTGTTTTGCTTATTTTTTTTAAATCCATGGTCGCTCCTCCATAACCCAACATATTGAGTCGTAATTACAATACGTCTAGCATAGTCATGTTTCTGTTATATTTCGTTTTCTGTGGCTTAAAGTATTAAAGGTAGTTGAAGGGATGTTTATAAAAACAACATATTAACTGCTTAAAGCGGTTGACACTTTTTTAAGAACATTGTTAATCGTTTCAGGTGTCAACCAGTGTAGTCAGTTATGTTGTTTTTGTAAACATCCCTTCAGTTGGAGTAAGCCCTTTGCCCTTTATGTGTAATGTATGGACCTTTGTTGTCCACAATTTAATTCGTTGCCACAAACAGTCCTCAACTACCCAACTGCGGTTTGAGATAATTAATATTTACACTACTTGCTAGTTTAGTTATCTAAACCATTTGTGACGTAGCCGTCGCCCACCGCAGCCACTCGTTATGGCTCCTCTACACCGGCCATTCTCAAAGTGTGTTCCACGGAACCCTAGGGTTCCGCAAAGCCTCTGTTGGGGTTCCGCGAAAATACTTGTAAGAAAAAAACCAGCTCTTCTATACACCCAGTGATGAACGAAAATTAATTTGGGGCTCCGTCAAATATTTCGCTTGTCAAAAGGGTTCCGTCACCAAAAACGTTTGAGTACCGCTGCTCTACACGATGGGCCAACGCCGGCCACTCCAAGGGACGCATTTATGCGTTAGAGGGAGCAAGTGATATTGCTATCTTATTCTACCGCATGGCTGCGTCCCTTATATTGGCCGGCGTTGGCCCATCGTGTAGAGGAGCCATTACAGACACAGACAGAGGTACTGTCGCATTTATAATGTTAGTGGAGATAAAATTATTTACTCGTAATACCATCAAGTATGTAATATTATTTTTTGATTTGTATGCAATATAATTTTGTGGTAATGATATACATAATTTATTTCGACGTAAACAATATAATAATATATGGAGGAGACAGGAGACATATAATTTTGTTGCTTGTTAAATAAATCATAATTACTTAATAAAGTTGTTGTTCAACCTTTATAAGTTAAGTGATATTTATATTTTATAATTATTTTCTTGACGAAAATGAATCTCATTTGGTCGCGCTGTCTGGAACATTCTGTCGGTAAATATAAGTCCGCACTGTTTTCTGATTGGCTGAGCGAGCACAGGCGAACCAGTGTGAACAGACCTGGAGGCCAATTTGAACCATCATTTTGATGTTAAAATGATATTATCTAGAAATGAAGTAATTTCGTTGTCATCGTACCTTCATTTTGTTAGTATGTACCTACTTACTTGTCGATTATTTACAAAATTATATTGTTTATGGGTTGAAGAAGTCAGGTCGTTCTGTGACTGATCCAGGCGGTTTTGTATTTGGTTGGTTAACCAATAAATGTTCTAGCTAGGTACTTCGTGAAGTGGTAACAGACAGACACACTTCTGCAGTCATAATATATTATTAGTATGGATGTGGTGGCGTTCGTATCGGAACGGCCGAGGTACTAAAAAATATATGAACACGCACTCTAACGCGTTCTCAATAAAGGCGTGTTTAGATATTTGCTAGCGCCTTGGCCGCTCCGATATATCTGACCACAACTGAAAAGCATGACAAAATA
This sequence comes from Cydia fagiglandana, assembly GCF_963556715.1. NCBI lineage: Eukaryota > Metazoa > Arthropoda > Insecta > Lepidoptera > Tortricidae > Cydia > Cydia fagiglandana. The sequence continues at coordinate 660,823 of NC_085951.1, read as the reverse complement.
ATTTGGATACTTAACCCTTTAGGCCCACTTGCACCATTCTACTAACCCGGGGTTAACCGGTTAAACCTGGAGTAACCGTGGTTACCAATACAATTTGACACTGTGGGTTGACGGTTAAACCGCTTAACTTCACGTTAGAGGCATGGTACAAGTGGGCCTTAGTCCGTAGCGGCAACATACTTACCATAATAGTAAAAACAAAAACGCATCTCTACTATAAGAATTACGGTTCGAAATCGAATGACTGGAATGGAATGTCAAATGGTTAAGTGGTATGAGATTTTCTTCACGCCCAAGCTCGGCTAGGGTTTAGAATAAGTCCTAGACTTCAGCCTGAACGACTAATGAAAAATGCATTTCAAGCTGTCGCCGCTTAATGCAATGTTTTTAAAATAGACTACTTTAATGCTTTAATTTCACTAAATCTTGAAGTAAAACTCTTGTGGTTCTGAGTGCATATAATTCTGTCCAAATTACGAAAAGAAGGTTATGTTTTGTAGTGTAAAAATGTACTTTTGTTTCTTTGTCATGCCTTGCACAATTAAAAAGATGACCTATAAGGTGACTTGCGATTACACTGAAAGCGAGGTTATGTTGAAAATTAAGCTAGGTACTGCAACTCTTATCATGACATCTTGTGTAGGTTTGAGGAGGTAATTAACACCGAAAAATACACCTTTTTCGAAGCTACTCCAATGGGTGCATACAACTTACTCAAAAATATGTCCCATAGTTCTTAATCATTCGTTGACATAAGCCCCATCCTCGTCGCCAATTATTATTATATTGAAGCAAAGAGCCTAAATTAATTAATTAGGTTTTTATTAACACACTTAGTCTACAGTTATGTTTGGTAACAAAGACAAGACAGCCGGCGTAGTCTATGACATAGAGCGGGGAAACGTTCCATTCCTCACAAGCTATGTCCATATTTTTGAGTATGATTGAATGCACCCATATTTTTATACTTGCCTGTACCTACCAGCAGACTACTATTCGAAATGATGAAATGGATATTCCGATGTAATACTATCTACTTCTTTTGTTACTTATGCTTTTTTTTTTTGGCATTTTCATTTTATTCTAGACATTCTAGACTAGTATTTTTTTTATACAATTTTTTTAATGTTTGATGATCCTTTTGTGAAATTCTTAGTGTTAAATTTGATATGTATAATAATCCAATTTTATTATGGAATAATATTAACATCAATAAATTGCTCTGATAATTAGATTAAGATTAATTACGATTCATAACAGCTTGTTGCTTGGCCTACATGAATAAAGTATATTTTGATTTTTTGATTTTTACCTATCCAAACGGGGTAATAGGAGTAAATCTCACATCAAGCTGAGCGTTTGTCTCTCCGTCTACAGCAGGTATATTAAATGAGGAAGAAAGCAAAAAATAAAGATGGCCTCGTTTTTGGCCATTTGGGTCAAAAAACCATATTCATCGGCGTTTATTGAAAAACTTCATTAGCGCTCTGAGGTAAAAATTCCCAAATCTGTGTCCTAAAATACATTTAAATCCTTGCAAATGCTATTTGCGTAGTGTTAACTTTTTGATTCATAATATTATTAGGATTTTCCTAAATCATCCAAAAGCGATACGTGGAAATGGTACCACAAATCCCCAGGGCCCATCCAATCCCAACTCCCCCTATATTCCAACTCGGAATTTCAAACTTTTCAAATCTAACAGTTATTAACGTATATTTTCGAGCTTCGAATTATTAAAAACCTGTTTAGTTTTAAATTTATGATCCCTTCTAAAATTTCCCTATTTAATAATTCAAAGAGCAATATTATAGGTGTCTTATTTCAAAACTTTCTATAGGTGCTATGGATTTTAATCGTTATGATGATTATTGATTATAAATTACAGATCTACGGCGCGGCGTGTAAATTCAATATGGGCAATGAATTAAACCAGATATAGAAATAACCAAAAAACGCGCTACGACTTTTAAAAACTGTTTCTGGAAGTAAGTAGTTAGTTTTTTATAGCATTAGGAAAAATATAAACAATCTTGACCAATATTGAGCCTGAGGAAGGACCCCCGACGGGCCGAAACATGTCGCCAATAGCGAATAAAAATTCAAGTGAGTGAAACCGTTGTCGTCTAAACAGTTTAACAATCTTGATGCGTCTGTTTATTAAGAGCCAACAGGAGTGGTCATTTCTCCATACAAACGTACTCGACTGTTTCCTCCGTGGGTTTTGATGCTAGAGCAATGATTTTTTCAACACAGTGTCGGACCGTTTTGCTCTTTTTGATATTTTTGTTTTTTAAGAGAGATAGAGTCCTTCAAAAATGGCCAAAATGGCCTCATTGACTATGCCGCAATGAGAGGCGTAGTATTCAAAACTGATATCAATTAGCCAAAAAAGCAAAACGGTACGACACAGATAATTTCATAATCATTTAGATTTCCTTTGGTTACGATTGGTTAAGTTTTGGAGGAGGAAACAGTCGAGTACGAAACCTCGATTTTTGAGATTTTTACGCAGGATTTTTCGTCTTGTCCTTATCGCACTAGTTTTAGGAGCCGCTTTCGTTAGCGAGACGGGTATATTTACGTAAAATATTTAAAACTCAGCTCCTGTTTCGTCTTAAGAAACACTTTTGAAAAATAAGTCACTGCAAGTATGTATCAATTATGAATCATATATGATTAGTTTACATTCATTTGCAAGTAATAGTTACTGATTTCAAAAAGCGTTTTGCTGTATTCGTGTAGTGTTTTGTTTCCTTTGGCCTGAGGCACATATTTATTTGTACGTCACTTACCTACCATCCGCGAACGTGCCGTCTTACATCTAACCAAAGATAATAGATAGTATAGAGGGGTCCTCTGTCATAGTAAATTTTGTAGTCACTGTAAAATTACTGCCATCTATCGACACACGACTAAAACTCAAAATGAAAACGTATGTTACGAGTAAAATTATCAAAAAAAGTGTATATATGGATAAATAAATTATTTTATTATTTTTATATAATTTTGTTCATTCCCCCATGTTCATTCCCTGATATCTACCTATGTTAAATATGAAATTGTTATAAAATTGTTAAATATGAAACGGTGTCGTCACGCCATCTAGCCGAGCATAGGCCAAAGGTGTGTGCGCCAACTATCCGAGAATGACTTTTTCTTGATTTCCCAGGCACGTTTTTTTTTTAGATTTTATTCATCTTATACGAAGTTATACAGGGTGATTCACGAGACGTGAGCAGGACTAATCCTACATACTCAGTAACTGATAATTGATCGATCACCGTCGTATTTAGGTGAAACAACCACACTTTTTCCTATTTTGTAATTCTCTACAATCATGGTCACCCTACAAGACCCAATTAATAAACATAAAACCTCTTTAACCGTAATGACAGCATTTTGATTACGAAGAAAATAAACTGTCAAACGAGTGTGATAAGAGTTTTTAAAAGTAACCGGACCGTGATGACATTCAATTTGACATAGAAGATCAGTAGTTTAGTATTCTAATTGTAGGGTGACCATGCGTGTCGTAAATAAATTAATAACTTTATTTTCAACACGACTACAAAATTTACGTTAACCTCACTAATACTGATACGAAACAGTTGCTTATAATTTACGAAATGCGCAGTGTTAGTCCTGCTCATGTCTCCTGAATCACCCTGTATATGTCTTTGATCTAACCCTCGACAAAGACGTTTCGCGTCCGCTTTCTAAGAAATGCTTATTTTCCGAACTTGGATAAATATATTACTGCCGATAAACAAGGAAGCAGTAAGTAAAAACACGGAAACAACTCAGAGATAAATCATTCGTGGCACAAATCTTAAACGAATATCCTTGTGTACGAACCAAGAAAATTGCTTATATTGCAAAAGTAACACTTAATTTCCGCACTCCGTTAAGGTGTAGTAGGTTCAGCCAGCAGTTTTTGAATAATTGTATTGCTTTTTTAATCAGAATAAGGTTGCCAAAAATTTAATCAACATTTTTGAGGCCCCTCTCTAGTAAATTCATTTATTCAAAACCCGATTTATTTTCTCGATAGAAAGTAATCACGAACATAATTATGTCTAAAACGCTCTATAAAAATCTGTAGCAATTTTGCACAAAATCTAAAATATGAAATTGCTTCTAAAAACGGACTCCGTGCTATTACGCAGAAAACGGCAAATAAATCACATTTGTTGTATGGGAGCTCCACTTAAATATTTATTTTATTTTGTTTTTAGCATTTGTTGTTATAGCGGCAACAGAAATACATCATCTGTGAAAATTTCTTATAAAGTTGTAACCTGGTGACAAGCAAACGGACAACGAAGTCTTAAGTAATAGGGTCCCTAGTTTTTATCATTTGGGTACGGAACCCTAAACACAAAATTTTTATAACATGACATCCGCGATCCCGGACACGCCATCTCGCTCAGTGAGAGTGAGAGGAGCACCTGAACCCATGGGGCCTTAAGATGTTATTCAGGAAACCCGATTTTCCCTTATGCAATGAACAAGGAAATATTTCAAGTATGTTTGGGCCACTTGAAACTTTTGACCGCAATTTTGCCTCACTACACTTAGCCACTCTACCTAGTAAATAATCTTCTTACGCTAAAATTTCTATAGAAATGCAATGTTTTGTTAAAAGAGAAGCCACGACGTGCCGCGTCTGCTTGTACTTAGTTAGAAACAGTAGAGTTTCACCAAAACAACGAAGATCTAAGAGTTTGCGTCAAACTTTAAAGTGTCGTTTTGACATCCCTAATGTTTCCATGTTTACTACATGTAAGGGAAAAAGAGCTGTAGCTACTTGGGATACGGCGTGTTTTTGAATGGACAGTTTATTAAAGAACCGAGAAAAATAAGAATTTTAGGCAGCTGGTACGGAACTGTTTGAATATCAGTAAAATAGCATTTAGGTGACTGTTATTTTCATTTTTCTTAGCACAACCAAGCGTTTTATTTAGGAGTAGAAACTTGTTTTTGCGAAAACATTTGGGCGCACTTTTTAAGACCAAGAAAAAACTTAAATTAATTGGTCCTATGCTGGCGTGTAAACAAAAAACTTCGCATGGTTTTGGTAAGCTTTGACAGCTCAGTTCTGTTAGTTAAGAGCTATTGGACCAGAGTCCTTAGGTCACAAGCTCTAATCTTGCCCAAAGTGATAAGTTATTCCATATTTCCTTCAATTTTTATGCGTATTATTATATTTCTATGCGTAAGTAAGAACACCAAAACCTTACCACCGGTCCGTTACTACTTCTATCTCCAACAACGTCAGAAACTCGGCACGGTATTACAACATTAAAAAGAGAATGCGTCGTCTATTTTATTGCGGAAAGACCTAATCTTCGAACATTTCGCATTCCTGGTTTTTATTAAAAACGCCCAGACACCTAGCTGGGCACGAGCGTAAAAAGTAAAGCTTTTAAGAGAAATAGTCTAGATTTCTAGAAGGTTTTCAGAGGAATGTCGCTTTGAGCTAGAAAAGGCATTTGTCGATGCGTCGACGTTGGAAATTGGCATAGTTTCTGGAACAAAGCAGCTACAGCAAAATACCTTAGGATACATTTTGGAAAGAATATTGACTAGGTATTTATTATCACACAACTTGAGATTATGTCTTTCTCTCTCTTTCTTGAAAATATTTATTTAAATTTATCAACTTTTTACAGTAAAATTGGCTTTGATACGATCTTGACGATCGTCATGTTTCACTCCCTACCGAGTAGTATCATCAGGAGCTTGCGTTGACGGTGACGGACCGGCGCGGACTGTAGGCCGCAGCCCTCCGCGCCCAATGATTCGGCGGATTAATATACGTCATATGTCTGTGAATCACGGAGGCTTTGCTATTAAAATATTCTCAATGTGCTAGTACACAAAAAACTAAAACTTTAATATTGGTAAGAAATCAAATGTAACATTTGGTAATTTCCCCGATAATATGACAGTCACGACACTAAAAGGCTGCTCCAGAACTCACGGAGCGGCAAATAGTGGAAAAACTAATATCGTCCGCCCTCGAAACAAAGAAACTGCCAGAGTACTGAGAAAAACGTTTCTATTTATCTATTCTCCTGTGAAGAACAATATAGTCAGAATATACGTTATACTAGTACAATATAGATTATGATGTTTTCTTGAGTATATATCACCATATCTCACTTTTCTACATAGGTACCTATTATTAGGTTTACTAATGGTTTGCAGAGTGTTTTTGAAGTCATAATCTAACCTAACCTAACCTACTTTTCTGGCAGCTGTTCGTTTTTGTAGGGGGTCGCGGTTCTAACCTAACCTAACCTACTTTTTCGGCATCCGTTCGTTGTTAGGGTTCGGTACTCAAAAGGTAAAAGCTGTTTAAAAATAGTTTGTTCAAAAATCAAAATACATGCTTTAAAAATTGCATCTGACAGCTTTAAACGATCACATGAACATTTAAATAGCACATTTTGATGCTAGTTTCATTACAATACATTACAATGCTCTTTATTGCACACCTCACATACACGAAGTTTACAATAAATGAACAAAAAAAAAAGCATGAAAAAAGCATGAAGTATGATGAGCGTTTGAAAAATGCAAAAGTAAACAGCAATAGTTCGCAAAAACCAACGTTGCAAAGGCTAAACAGCTACGTACGAGTAAAGTACAACTTTTTTTAACAACTGTATAAAAATGTTGTTTAAGCCCGACACTCGCTGAAAGATGCAATTCGAGCAAAGCTCTTCACACTGAAATGAACTGAACAACCACTAACTCAATAACATATGACGCTCATTGCACTTTCCGCCTTTTATTGAATACACGACCAGCACAGAAACACCGTCAAAACATTGAAAAACAACTCTTATTACAATCACAAACGGTTGAAATCAACTGCATGAAATTCCGAAGCATACAAAAGCATCAAAGTCAGTGTGCTGTTGGTTCAATCGATTTTCAGCTTTAATAGAAGGTGGTAAAGGTGTAGGATGGTGCTTGATTATTGGGAATAAATCTCAATAATCCAACCGTATTCGAATTTTAGTTATTAGATCTGTTTCCGACATGATACAGATCTGTCAGTGTCAAAAGTGACGCTTTTGGTTGAAGAAATGTCACTTTTGACAATGACAGATCCGAAACAGATCGAATCACTAAAATTCGAATACGCCTGGATTATTAAGGCACGTTGATATTGGGTGCAGTCATATGGCCGAATGTGAAGGAGTCAGGAGCAGTTATTGCTTTTCTCTGTATAGGTAATTATTAGGCAGTTCATTGCGACCTTTTTAGGGTTCCGTACCCAAAGGGTAAAACGGGACCCTATTACTAAGACTCCGCTGTCCGTCCGTCCGTCCGTCCGTCCGTCTGTCCGTCCGTCCGTCCGTCCGTCCGTCCGTCCGTCCGTCCGTCTGTCACCAGGCTGTATCTCACGAACCGTGATAGCTAGACAGTTGAAATTTTCACAGATGATGTATTTCTGTTGCCGCTATAACAACAAATACTAAAAACAGAATAAAATAAAGATTTAAATGGGGCTCCCATACAACAAACGTGATTTTTGACCAAAGTTAAGCAACGTCGGGAGTGGTCAGTACTTGGATGGGTGACCGTTTTTTTTTGCTTTTTTTGTTTTGTTTTTTTTTGCGTTATGGTACGGAACCCTTCGTGCGCGAGTCCGACTCGCACTTGTCCGGTTTTTATTGCTTTCGCGTCAAAGATGACTTCAAGACTAGCACAGTTTATACAGTCGTTCGAAAAGGAGAGTCTTTCGAATTTTGATTGTTTTTTGAGACGGGGTCGGGGCGGTCGCACGCACCCGAGCTGCATACATTGCCGTCATCGCCATTGTTAGTAGCTCGGTACACGTCTACTTTTACAATGTGAAATTAGTGTGCTATACTTTCAAAAACATTTGTATTATGTGACAGCCCATGAGTGGCGCTATAATAGCCATGAACAGCTTAGCTACTTTTGAATTGACGGTGTGACATGCGCTAATTTGATTTTTTTTAACACATATTTTAGGTACTGTGGCGCCATCCATTTAAGGTTTTTGACGGACACTTTTCATAATAATATATAGACAGGGTTCTCCTACACCCTTATTGTACTTCTTTTTACACTTGACTGGTTATAATCTAACTCAAAGTGCTCCATTATTACGTAGTTCTAGACAGCTCGATCGCCGGTCAAAGCGCGGTGAACAGAACAACTCGCGCTCAAACAAGTTTAATCAATGCATCACGGACTATTCGGTCTAGTTCGATGCTCTCTTTGTCAAACTTCAGCTTTTGTTTTAGGTATTATCTTCACTAGACTGCATACTGTTCCCTAACCATGTTTTTTACCCGCCCCGTAGGGGTACACCTTAAGGGGCTACCCGAGGTTTTCATCGATTTTTGACAAGTTTTGAATCGTATCTCCTTTTTTTGCACTACAGATAGAATTATAAAACAAACGGTTATTGGTTCTTCAATCTTTTATCTCCGGTTAATACTTATTTTTTGTATGAATTTTTTAAACATTGTCCAAAAAAACACTTTTTTCGTATCTAGTTTGCAGTAAAGGATCTTACATGTACGAAATCTACATATTTGGGTTCGTCTTTGAAGCGTCGAAAATCGTGTCCAAGGTTTTAATTTTAAACTAATTAACACAAAAGTTATGGCCAGAAAACCAGTTTTTTAGCCTAAATTTGTTCAACTTTGATGCCAAATATCTGGAAGACAATGAACTTTAAAGTAAATATGGGATACTATATTACTTAAAGCCGTTGCTGTTAATATGATAAGCTACAAAAAACATTAGAAAACTAAGGGATTCAGATCGAAGGTCATTGGCGTGGGGGAGCCCCTTAACAAATTATACACTCAAACATTCCTAGAATCACTCTACTCGTATTGGTAGGTGAAAGCCGTTCAGTAGTTTTTGAGTTTATCGCGATCATACATACACACAAACAAATAGACGCGGTGGGGGACTTTGTTAGGGTTCCGTACCCAAAGGGTAAAACGGGACCCTATTACTAAGACTTCGCTGTCCGTCCGTCCGCCCGTCCGTCTGTCACCAGGCTGTATCTCACGAACCGTGATAGCTAGACAGTTGAAATTTTCACAGATGATGTATTTCTGTTGCCGCTATAACAACAAATACTAAAAACAGAATAAAATAAAGATTTAAATGGGGCTCCCATACAACAAACGTGATTTTTGACCAAAGTTAAGCAACGTCGGGAGTGGTCAGTACTTGGATGGGTGACCGTTTATTTTTGCTTTTTTTTGTTTTTTTTTTGCATTATGGTACGGAACCCGTCGTGCGCGAGTCCGACTCGCACTTGCCCGGTTTTTTATAAGATGTAAAGATAGATAAACAAAGCCTTTTCACCATCCTGTCAATTGAGTGATTCTTGAGGAAGGATTAGATGTAAGAAAACCGGGGTGGGTCGCTAGTGTATGTTGTAACTCAAATCTTTAAAAGCAATCGTCTAAACCACGGGCAACCGAAAGTTTATGCCTCCATTGCCGCGGGTCGGGTCGCTTCCGGCCGGATCCGGCCGGGGCTGGCCGTTACGGACCATCCGGCTTCGACAAGGCAGAAGATGACGGTTATATTATGTACTTGCACCCCTCTGGGTGGTGTATTCCTATCTGTCCCCGCCGGGCACAGATGGAAATTTATAAATGATCTGCGGAAATAACGGGTAAGAATTTCTTACCGCATAACTTTATAAGCCGTAAAAACCGGCACGGCCGGGTAGGCCAATTATGTTGATTAAAGATCTGTAGCCTGACTACGACTGCCTTATCAGTGTCAAACTGACATACATATCGACGCATCTCGCTCGCGCTAATATGCCAGTACGAGCGAGATGCATACAAAGTAATAAACGCACACTAAGTGATAGTGAATATGTCAGTGTCATGACAGTATCAAGTTAGTGGTTAGGCTATACCTACATATAGTTCGTTTTTTTTAGCATTAGAAAGAACTCCAGAGAAGTAAGCGTACAGTTTCTATCAGCCTCTTTAATTCTTAATAATTATTGAATTATCTAATGTAGCACGGTCAATACATATAATTTACTTCAATTTATTACCGTTAAAAGTGCCGGATTTGGAACCACAAGCTTACTTCTGCGAAGTTCTTTCTAATGCTAAAAAAACGAAATATAGAATAACGAAGTGTATTCACTTGGCAGGATTTGTCTGTCTTGTGTCTATGTATACAAATAATATACAGTCGTCCTATCCTGTCCGTTTTGACCGCAACTAGGAGAGCCGGAAAATGATCTCGTTGTTGTGAAAGCTTTGACTACAACATTTACTAACTTGCTCATTACAGTTTGTTACAGCGTAGCATATAAAGGGCTTAATTGTGGTGTTCCTTAAATAATTATATACATTTATAAGCGTTTTTGCCGACAAAAGCACGTCTAAATTTTCAACATGGTGAAACTGGGTTTTAAGGTTTGACATTTTTACTAAAATGCCATAGAAATTGTATTCCAAAATCTGATTCGCGAAAGGTTTGGAAATATCATTCGAGTATCTGACTGTTTCCACTCCACTTTAAATAGAGGCAGCCGAGTCCCGACATTTGCATAAGATTCACTGACGATACAAGACGGAGGTTTATGGACCATAAACAAAACAAGCCAGACACTCGCTGCAATATCTTGATATTCCTAAAGGTTCTGGAATATATAGTGATCTAAACGGATCCTGAAATATTGGTATTCATACATCGATATTAAATGCGAACCGTTGGTAGCCTTGAATCCCGGTTCGAGTCTTTCGGAACTTATTTACGAAATAGGTATCTGTCTAATCCTAAGTACAGCATAAACCGTTTAAGGGACGACATTCAAATTTAAAATATATATAATTCAAATGCTGTACAGATCCTCTACAAAATTTTAAATCCCATACTTTGAAAATGGGGTTTAAAAGTTTTGAATGCATCCTACGCGGATATGTTTGCGGGCAAAAGTTATTTTTTATAAGCTCCAGGGGTTTGGGTGCGGTAATGATTTCGTGTATTTACAACTTTGTTTATTGTAAAATATTTACCAACCTCTGAATTAAAAATAGGTAGTAAGCTCCAGGTGTGCTTAAAAATTAGAAATATCAAAATAGTTTCTGTTTTTACTTATTTTTTGGTTAGTTAAAACATCCCCATACCCAAAACCTTTATAAGGTTTTGTGATTTGAATACACAAGTGTTTCCATTCCATTTTAATGAAGACAGCGCCGCGGGAAGAGGGTCATTTGCGTAAAATTCACTTACAAGATGGCGGCTTATAGGCCATAAACATTGAACAAGCTTGACAGGTCGGCTCGTAGCCACGGCTTAGGTATAGATAAATGCCTGAAAAATTACAAAGTATGTACTAACAACATCAAGAATTTATAATGATTACCTATATTTGAACTGTTTTATAGTTACTATAAACCATATTAATTATAACCGTCTTCCAAATATAAAACAGGGATGGCCTATTGAATTTTTAAGTTAAGTTTAGTTAAGACAAAGAGACCAAAATTATTCCGCAGTACTTAGCGACCTCTCGGTTTTTAAAATACTCATGGATCTTGAAAGTTAACGGGGCGTGTGTTAATCTTGTGAATTCTGCTGTTAAAATAGCTTTAACTTCATTTTGACATGCTTCAGTTGAATACACTAATCTGTTTAAGCATACTAAACTTTGAAAACAGAATCATCATGGCCTCAAATCGAAGGCGAAGGATGAAAGTAATGAAGAAGTTGTCAAATGATGATTTATCTGATAGAGACTGAAAAAACTGCAACCTTGTCCTATCAAAAGATTGACTCGAGGTAGTAAAACTTGAAGGGTTTTTAGTACTTTTTGTAGTATCAACTTAAGAGCCTCATCTAGTCTAGAGGCGAGCGTGAGTGTGTAATAAAATCCACGCTTTACGTGTGTGCTTATTTTATGGGTTCAGGCGGGGACAATCAAATAAAATGGACGACTTAGGTATTCGGCAATCTGAAATGTACTCCTGACTAAAATAATTTTGAGATACGGTCATGAGGGGCAAGAGAAGCATAGTTTATTTTGAGATCGGTCATGACTGTCATGAGCAGGGGTCGGACAAAAAGTGCGGATGACGTCAAACCACTTATAGGATGATTTCAAATAGTATTTTTGATTTTCATAAACAATTATCACTTATCATTTATCAACCTCTTTATTAAACGATATCGCCACTTGAAATGAGTAAGTACGTTTTTGACTGACACATTGTCAATCAGATGAACAATAAATTGACTTCGTTATTGTTTAGCTATTGAATCTTCACGATTATATTTAGCTAAAATTTATATTTACTAATGTATAAGAAAACGCTCTAAATGTCATCTTTACTCGAATATTGTGGCAATTTTCCGTATTTGGAGGGAGGTACGTGACACGGAAGTTTAAATACAAACTCAAACATCCTGTGTGCAAGATTACGTCATTTTTACGTCATCCGCACTTTTTGTCCGACCCCTGGTCATGAGGGGCAAGAGAAGCATAGTTTATCTTGAGATACGGTCATGACTGTCATGAGGGGCAAGAGAAGCATAGTTTATTTTGAGATACGGTCATGACTGTCATGAGGGGCAAGAGAAGCATAGTTTATTTTGAGATACGGTCATGACTGTCATGAGGGGCAAGAGAAGCATAGTTTATTTTGTTCGGGACAAAGGAAACAGTGTGAGGATTCCCTACAAGTATTTGTCTTACCCCAGTGTTATTCTTACCAAATCTAACCTTAGATAACCTTAGGGTTCTAGGTTTCAACTGGAGCTGCATTAATGTGGCGGCTTCGTTGTTGCTTGGCTAATAGTTTTATCTGTAACTGTTGGTGTTGATGCTGACTGTACCAAGTTTTAATACAAATGTTCTCTTTGGAATACCATTCCTTTAACGTTGTTTTTGATTATATTGCCTAGAATATTAATACCCCATACGCTTAAATAAAAACATGGTTTTCCATTACTTCATTTAGCAATACATTTTATAGCTAGCTGGGTATCTTGTTTTATTATTACTTAGAAATGTTTTATTTCGGAACATTCCTCTATCGTGGTTTTATAGTAAATCTAATTCTAGCATTATATATTTTTCTAAGTATCATTTCATTTATTGTTTAGTAAAAATGTTTTTCATTCAGAATATTGTACTTTTTGCCTCTGTTACTTTTTTATTTCATTCTCAGAATACATAGAAAAGTATAGAAATGCAAACCTTTAAGAAAAACACTCTTTTCCGACCGAATCCCATCTTAAAAGCCGGCAACGCACTTTTAACCGTTCCGATAGTTGCAGGTGTCCATGTTTGCATCCATGTTTAGTATTATGATTATGGGTATGAAATATTTAAATTAGAATTCGCCTCCCTTTCTATAAATGTCAATGTAAACGCTCCTTTATTTATCAATACCTGTTTCCCGTCAGCCTCCAGATTAATGTTCAATATATAACATTGTTTATTCAACTTTGATAATCAGAATTCCCATTACCATCTATCTGCCGGGTCTAAATAACCCGTTATAAATCAGAGCAAAAAGTTCCGATAAGTAACGGAATTTTAAATTTTATATCTAAATTGGGTACGGAGCTGTGGGACCCGTGTACAGAGTATATTATGACAGAACGTCCACTTTAAATACTTGCTTGCTTTTACCAGTACCACATCGAGGTCCTGCGAATGTAAATCAATTTGAGCAGCAGCGTCTGGAAGATCTAGATGCTAAGCGACATATCCGCAAGACGCGACCTAAGCCCTTATATACATACACCCGCAACTCGACTGGACAACTCCAATGTGCATCGTGTGACCGCATCTTCAAGACAAACTGCCGTATTCGAACTTAAAGATATTCACAAGAGACGACACGTAAATACTAGATCCATTCTAGATACGTTATAGTTTAGATATCAACTAGTTCTCTTTTGCAGCGCAATTTGGGCAACCAATGTCACTTTTACGTTAGATAGAGTAAGATATCTATTAGATGTGAATTGGATCTCTAAGTCATATCCTGTGGAAATCGTTCAAGAGTATCTCCAGAATCGAGCAAATGTCAAATTTGACAGGTTAAATCTTAAACATATCGTTATCGTATCTTGGTGATGTCTAATAGATGTCTAGTTCAAAATCCGAATCGGGCCCAAAGTTTGGTTTTGTGAGCCACATTAGGGCATTTCATAATCCGGATAAGAACTGTCGATGGAGTCGCCGTTGCCGGATACAGCAAGAAAGGAAGAGAGACATCGAGGTCCTATATCGAGTAGGTATAGGCTATACCTACTATTGTAATTTAACTCTATTCTTCAAGCGGTGAAGATGTTATCTGTATGGAATCTTTTGTTATTATTTCATTCCATTTTCACTGGTAATTAGAGGTTTGGTGTAACAAAAGATAACAATGACATTCATCGGCAGGTAATCTCTCATGTGGATTCCGACATTTTGAAAGCCCTACGACGTTAAGGTAATACTTTACTAATCCAACCTTTCCCGAGGAAAAAGAACCCAGTAATTACCAGCCAACGAACCGTGACAAATTAATCAGTCCTTCAGTAGCACCGACGATAATAAACAATCGATTAATTTGCTCCAATGAGCGGTCATTAGACTCATTAGGCGGACGAAGTTTGCCGAAGCGTCTTCGGGAAAGTTCGGGCGACAGGTTCGAAACTTCAACTTGGGTGTCTGGAGGACATTAAAGTTTAACAGATAGTTCTATCAATATATGAAAGTCAAACGGTATCAGATCATCAATTAAAAGTATTAAAACCTCTATCTTCCGTAATGTAAATTATATCCAGATGCTTCGAGCAACACCGGCTTCCGACATGTCGGAAGGGACTCAAGGGAGGAGCCCAAATTATATCTCATCGTACAAATCATTCTGCCAGTTTTTGCCGGGGGAATGCACGTTTCCCCCACATATAAAATCCAATCTGTAATGACAACACAAATACATAGACAATGACACAAGTTAAAAGTGACATCCCCGCTTGTATTACAAGTTACAAGCTTTTGAGAAACGGGCCTTTGTTGTTGTATGTATTTATTAATGTTGCTATTTTTCATGTCACTGTAAGTAAGTGCTGTATTGAGTTGCGAAAAAGATCAATTAACAGTTTATTTGGGAAAAGAAGTTACTACTTAAATGCTCAGTAAAAGCCAGACTAGTCACAATTGAGCGGCAAAGCGCCGGTAATGCGGACGGAGGTGTCGGCCGTAGTTTCACATTCCACGTTAATTGAAATGGCTCCAACTCGGACGAGAAACAAAACCTAAAGGGGTGTGGTGCAAATTACTGGAGAGAGGTGGATTTAAAATTTTACACTTACTGAAAAATTTCTTGACGTTGAAGCAGTTGTCATATTATTTCTTTGAGTCTTTTCTGCTTAACGCTTATTTTAGAACGTACGTACAGTATGACATCCTTCCACGTACTTTTTAACCTCCCTCTTCCTCTTTTTCTTTGATTATGGTTTTTATGTATGTATGTGGAAAAGCTTAAAGAAAGTTGTCTACTTCACTTTTTTAATTTGGGAACTTGTAAAAGGTCAGGTAGGGTGAAAGGAACATAGTTTATTTTTCTCGGAGCAAAAGAAACATTAGTTTTTGACCACGCTAACTTTGCACAAACTTAGTCGTAAGGATAATAAAATTTATGATTTGTGTCTGTCTTCCCGTGGTAGTTCTCTTACCCCCTGACCTTATATTATTTTTACTCGAAATTCCGTTCTTGTTCGATGTGTGAAAAAGTCCCAAGATTTTTCCATAGGTACTAATTATTCCGAGTAATTTAAAAAGGAATGTATAATTTTCTATAAAGTGGCCCAGATTTTAGTCGTTTTTATTCCTTCTGTATAACTTAAACAAATATGTATTAACTTCTATAACTAGACAATTGAAAAACCCTTCAATCAGCCGGATAAAAACTGCAAGCCCCTTAAGATATATTCGGTCTAACCTCATGGCCAGTAGGTTTTCAACTCTCGTGACTTGGCCCACTCATTATTTAACTGCTCTCCGTTTCCTGTCGGACGCGAAATTCGTAATGAATCGGTGCGAATTTGGCCCGCGTCCTAAAACACAAGTTTTTCTGACGGACGACTAATGCGAACGGGAACCGGCGGAACGTTCCAGCAATTTTCTTATTGAAATTTAACTGAAATCGTAATCAACTGTGATGAAGAGTTTCGTTGTTTTGTGATAGCAATTAATAGCTATGGTAATTCGAAATTTGAATATTTTCTTTTTAATTTTTAAGATTTCAATCGTTGGAGGTACAAAAATGAATCGTTTTACCTTAGTTTGTTTTAAGAAAAATTTTAATTGCTTTGATAACTAGTGGTATATATCTTCTTGGCGTTGTCCCGATTTATAGCCACAGCTCATGAGTGGGCTTTGTTTTTTGCTTCAAACTTGTTAGTGCGGGGTGTCGTTGGATGGGTCCTTCAAAACAAATTAGGGGTCTTCGAGAATAATCTTTTGATAAACATAATATTTTCGGAAATAATCGGTTCGCATGAAAAGAAAAAACCGGGCAAGTGCGAGTCGGACTCGCGCATGAAGGGTTCCGTACCATAAAGCAAAAAAAAAACGGAAAAAATGCAAAAAGAAAACGGTCACCCATCCAAGTAAATACTGACCACGCCCGACGTTGCTTAACTTTGGTCAAAAGTCACGTTTGTTGTATGGGAGCCCCATTTAAATCTTTATTTTATTCTGTTTTTAGTATTTGTTGTTATAGCGGCAACAGAAATACATCATCTGTGAAAATTTCAACTATCTAGCTATCACGGTTCGTGAGATACAGCCTGGTGACAGACAGACGGACGGACGGACGGACAGCGAAGTCTTAGTAATGGGGTCCCGTTTTACCCTTTTGGTACGGAACCCTAAAAACGTTTGTTAGAACGTGATCGGTTAAGCCGTTTTTGAATTTTTGCATAGAGTCTTCCCTTTTTAGTAAAATTGCTACGATGCGTACTCTCTTTTACTTGTTGTTTTGTACAGGATACCCACTGTTCAAGGCAGCCTATTTTGACAGACGGATAACTGTGGAGCCTTAGGGGTCATCCATTAATTACGTCACACGTTTAGGGGGTGGGAGGGGGTCAAGAAAATGTGACATGTTGTGACATGGGGGAGGGGGGCGTCACAAACATTGTGACGTCATTTTTAACTTCATCACTATTCATCAGTAACTGAAAATTAATTTATATTTTTTTATTCGCTGTACATTTAAATAGGTAGTGAGGTTTTGGAAGTATGCAATTTTCGTTCCTAATTGGTTTTTTGTTATAAAATTACTAATATTTATTTTACCAGAAATATTTTTTTATTAAGTAAATAATGCCGAGTTAGTATTGCCGATTTCGTTGAAAACAAAATTGCCATGTGACGTCACACCAGGGAGGGGTTTGCAAAATGTGACCAAGTGTGACAAGGAGGGGGGAGGGGTCAAAAAACCTAGAAATTCGTGAGACGTAATTAATGGATGATCCCTTACACTGAGCATGGCCGGTTTTTTATGGCTTCCCTTTTGTATAATTAAATTTTCAATTATCGTCAAGCTTAAGCGTCATTCTAGATCTATGTTAAATACCTACATACATCTAGTTCTAAATCGCGTCAGTAAGTGTGGCTGGCAACAGACCACTGAATAGATTATTAGCGAAATGGCTATTTTCAATAGACTACCGAATGCGGCTCATTCAATAATACACAGGCTGAATGTAATTCCGATGGGTAAAGAGTGGGAGAGTCGGCAGCTAACTAATAAGAACACATTTTTGAAACGTTATAGCCCAAAAGTGAGTGAAGAGAGGTTCGAAAAGTAGAATCTGAGGCGTTGCGAGTATTCTAAGGCCAAGGGTTAAACAAAGTTTGCTCCCGAGTGAATATAATTTGCATAATATATTACTATAAATTGCATAATATACGTATATTACTATACATTGCATAATTTAAGAACTACTCTTGTGGATAAAATGCAACTTTCTCATCAGTTTTTGAAGATAGAAAGCCTTTACGGGTTGGTGGGGTGAAAATGGTTTCTACATTACCGTTTTTAATGACATCAAAATCATCACCACCACCAAAACCATCGTATGGCCACGTCTACGCCTCGGCTAGTCTGTGGCCATGAGTAAGCCCATTCATAATTTAAAAAAAAACATTAATGTCATTAATTTCTGGCCAGGAGCTCGTTCGACTCAGCCTCCAACAGAAACCAGACCGGTCCATTGTGTGCGGCGCGACAGTACCGGGATCAAATATTCATTGGCGATCTATTCGAGTGCGGCCTGGTTTCCCGCTATTGTTTCATGTACCGACATCTGTACCATATACCATGTCATCTTTAATTTGACATTAATGTCATCAATGACACTGGTCAGGATCCCATTCGACTCAGCCTCCAACAGAAACCAGACCGGTCCATTGTGTGCGGCGCGACAGTACCGGGATCAAATATTCATTGGCGATCTATTCGAGTGCGGCCTGGTTTCCCGCTATTGTTTCATGTACCGACATCTGTACCATATACCATGTCATCTTTAATTTGACATTAATGTCATCAATGACACTGGTCAGGATCCCATTCGACTCAGCCTCCAACAGAAACCAGACCGGTCCATTGTGTGCGGCGCGACAGTACCGGGATCAAATATTCATTGGCGATCTATTCGAGTGCGGCCTGGTTTCCCGCTATTGTTTCATGTACCGACATTTGTACCATATACCATGTCATCTTTAATTTGACATTAATGTCATCAATGACACTGGTCAGGATCCCGTTCGACTCAGCCTCCAACAGAAACCAGACCGGTCCATTGTGTGCGGCGCGACAGTACCGGGATCAAATATTCATTGGCGATCTATTCGAGTGCGGCCTGGTTTCCCGCTATTGTTTCATGTACGGTCGTTTCTCAAAAAGTTGGCACCGCCAGGTTAACGTTAACGTTTTTCAAAAATTTTGCATTTTCGCATTTTTTTTTATTGGGATCGTTAAAAGGCAACTTTAACTATTAGAAAATGTGGAAGGGAAGCAATTCCTTCAATTAGTTTAGGAGATATAGGCGTTTGAAATTCAGGTTAATGATATCAAGGACAGGTGAAAGATATTTTGTCTCCAGGTTATCGATAGTAGAAGCAGGTTATCGAGAAATAAGTACAAATTCCAATGAAAATATTGACAGGTTATCGAGAGGCGTCATTAACCTGTGTCCGTTGCCGTTAACCTGGTTTCTTGTCATCGTTCACCTGTAATGAGTGTCATCCACCTGTCCACCACATCATTTTCAATGCCTTCTAAAAATAATCGAAAAATGTGTCATCTTCTGTAAAAAGGGACCTTATTGTCCACCATGATGATTAAAATTTTGGATTCTGACCCACCTCACCTTCGATTCGATTCCCAATTTAACAACAAGTTTCTGTGAATAAGTAAACATTCAATCTTACTGTCTATTCACCCTGGCAGTACCTAGTGGAACTCAGGTTTGGTGCAACATAGGCACATGCAGTTTTGGTCATCCAACTCGTCTTGGTGAGCACTTGGGAGAGCAGAACTCAAGATAGAGCTGATGCTGGACCATCGCAGTACCTAGTGGAACTCAGGTTTGATGCAACATAGACACACGCTGTTTTGGTCATTCGACACGTCTTCATGAGGACTTGGGAGGGCAGTACCCAAGATTGAGCTGATGCTGAACCCTCGCAGTACCTAGTGGAACTCAGGTTTGGTGCAACATAGACACACGCTGTTTTGGTCATTCGACACGTCTTGATGAGGACTTGGGAGGGCAGTACCCAAGATACAGCTGATGCTGAACCCTCGCAGCACCTAGTGGAACTCAGGTTTGGTGCAACATAGACACACGCTGTTTTGGTCATTCGACACGTTTTGATGAGGACTTGGGAGGGCAGTACCCAAGATCGAGCTGATGCTGAACCCTCGCAGCACCTAGTGGAACTCAGGTTTGGTGCAACATAGACACACGCTGTTTTGGTCATCCAACACGTCTTGATGAGCACTTGGAAGAGCAGTATCCAAGATAGAGCTGATGCTGAACCCTCGCAGTAACTAGTGGAACTCAGGTTTGGTGCAACATAGACACACGCTGTTTTGGTCATTCGACACGTTTTGATGAGGACTTGGGAGGGCAGTACCCAAGATAGAGCTGATGCTGAACCCTCGCAGCACCTAGTGGAACTCAGGTTTGGTGCATCATAGACACATGCTGTTTTGGTCATCCAACACGTCTTGATGAGCACTTGGAAGAGCAGTACCCAAGATAGAGCTGATGCTGAACCCTCGCAGCACCTAGTGGAACTCAGGTTTGGTGCAACATAGACACACACTGTTTTGGTCATCCAACACGTCTTGATGAGCACTTGAGAGAGCAGTACCCCAGATAGAGTTGATGCTGAACCCTCGCAGTACCTAGTGGAACTCAGGTTTGGTGCAACATAGACACACGCTGTTCTGGTCATTCGACACGTCTTGATGAGGACTTGGGAGGGCAGTACCCAAGATACAGCTGATGCTGAACCCTCGCAGCACCTAGTGGAACTCAGGTTTGGTGCAACATAGACACACGCTGTTTTGGTCATTCGACACGTTTTGATGAGGACTTGGGAGGGCAGTACCCAAGATAGAGCTGATGCTGAACCCTCGCAGCACGTAGTGGAACTCAGGTTTGGTGCAACATAGACACACGCTGTTTTGGTCATCCAACACGTCATGATGAGCACTTGGAAGAGCAGTACCCAAGATAGAGCTGATGCTGAACCCTCGCAGTACCTAGTGGAACTCAGGTTTGGTACAACATAGACATACGCTGTTTTGGTCATTCGACACGTCTTGATGAGGACTTAGGAGGGCAGTACCCAAGATACAGCTGATGCTGAACCCTCGCAACACCTAGTGGAACTCAGGTTTGGTGCAACATAGGCACACGCTGTTTTGGTCATTCGACACGTTTTGATGAGGACTTGGGAGGGCAGTACCCAAGATAGAGCTGATGCTGAACCCTCGCAGCACCTAGTGGAACTCAGGTTTGGTGCAACATAGACACACGCTGTTTTGGTCATTCGACACGTCTCGATGAGGACTTGGGAGAGCAGTACCCAAGATAGAGCTGATGCTGAACCCTCGCAGTACCTAGTGGAACTCAGGTTTGGTGCAACATAGACACACGCTGTTTTGGTCATTCGACACGTCTTGATGAGGACTTGGGAGAGCAGTACCCAAGATAGAGCTGATGCTGAACCCTCGCAGCACCTAGTGGAACTCAGGTTTGGTGCAACATAGACACACGCTGTTTTGGTCATCCAACACGTCTTGATGAACACTTGGAAAAGTGGTTACTAAGATAGAGCTGATGCTGAACCTTCGCAGTACCTAGTGGAACTCAGGTTTGGTGCAACATAGACACACGCTGTTTTGGTCATTCGACACGTCTTGATGAGGACTTGGGAAAGCAGTACCCAAGATAGAGCTGATGATGAACCCTCGCAGTACCTACTGGAACTCAGGTTTGATGCAACATAGACACATGCTGTTTTGGTCATTCGACACGTCTTGATGAGCACTTGGGAAAGCAGTACCCAAGATAGAGCTGATGATGAACCCTCGCAGTACCTAGTGGAACTCAGGTTTGGTGCAACATAGACACACGCTGTTTTGGTCATCCAACACGTCTTGATGAACACTTGGAAAAGTGGTTACTAAGATAGAGCTGATGCTGAACCCTCGCAGTACCTAGTGGAACTCAGGTTTGGTGCAACATAGACACACGCTGTTTTGGTCATTCGACACGTCTTGATGAGCACTTGGGAAAGCAGTACCCAAGATAGAGCTGATGATGAACCCTCGCAGTACCTAGTGGAACTCAGGTTTGGTGCAACATAGACACACGCTGTTTTGGTCATTCGACACGTCTTGATGAGCACTTGGGAAAGCAGTACCCAAGATAGAGCTGATGCTGAACCCTCGCAGTACCTACTGGAACTCAGGTTTGATGCAACATAGACACATGCTGTTTTGGTCATTCGACTCGTCTTGATGAGCACTTGGGAGCGCAGTACCCAAGATAGAGCTGATGTTGAACCCTCGCAGTACCTAGTGGAACTCAGGTTTGGTGCAAGGTCAGGTCAGGTTAGGTCCGGGTTCAGGTTCAGATAAGAGCCGGGATCCAGGTCCAGGTCCGACTCCGGGTTTGAGTCTAGGTCCGGGTCTGAGTCACAGTCCGGGTCCGACTCCGGGTTTGAGTCTAGGTCCGGGTCTGAGTCACAGTCCGGGTCCGAGTCCGGGCCCGAGTCTGGGTCCGGGTCCCAGCCCCAGTCCCAATCCAAGTCAAAATCTAAATCGCCAAACGTGTACTATGCATCGTTGAAGAGTTCTGTTCTAATCATCATCAGCAGTTCCACTTCATCAAATGCGACAGTTTTTAATGAAAATGCTTGATTTTCTGATGTAAATCCAAAAGTCACTATACGCATGCCTTTAAGGTTTGAGGAGTTCCCTCGATTCCTCATGGATCCCATCATCAGAACTCGAGATTGACAATAATGCAGCTTATAAACTTATCTTGCTTAACAAACATAACGAAGAGGACAAATCGCCAAACGTGAACTATGCATCGTTGAAGAGTTCCGTTCTGATCTTCATCAGCAGTTCCACTTCATCCAATGTCACTTTTGTGAATGTATATGCTTGATTTGTAAATAAAAACACAAAAATCACTATATGTATGCCTTTAAGATTTGAGGAGTTCCCTCGATTCCTCATGGATCCCATCATCAGAACTCGAGATTGACAAAAATGCAGCTTATAAACTTATCTTGCTTAACAAACATAACGAAGAGGACAAATCGCCAAACGTGAACTATGTGTCGTTGAAGAGTTTCGTTCTGATCTTCATCAGCAGTTCCACTTCATCCAATGTCACTTTTGTGAATGTATATGCTTGATTTGTAAATAAAAACACAAAAATCACTATATGTATGCCTTTAAGATTTGAGGAGTTCCCTCGATTCTTCATGGATCCCATCATCAGAACTCGAGATTGACAAAAATGCAGCTTATAAACTTATCTTGCTTAACAAACATAACGAAGAGGACAAATCGCCAAACGTGAACTATGTGTCGTTGAAGAGTTTCGTTCTGATCTTCATCAGCAGTTCCACTTCATCCAATGTCACTTTTGTGAATGTATATGCTTGATTTGTAAATAAAAACACAAAAATCACTATATGTATGCCTTTAAGATTTGAGGAGTTCCCTCGATTCTTCATAGATCCCATCATCAGAACTGGGTTTTGACAAGAACGGGACTAATCTGCATATACTTATACTTTTTACAAAACATTTTAATATATGTCTAAAACTAAAAACCCTCATAAGGTACCTTTTCCCGTGGGACGTCACAAATCTAGTTTCAGTATATGTAACGTGGATTTTTAATAATTATCGATCACCTGTCATATGGCAGGTGAAGGACGCTTCGTTCACCTGCCATTGCATCATTCACCTGACTTTTTTGGACAGGTTAACGAGACTTAAGACAAAAGTACAAAAATTTCAATAATATGCAGCTTTAACAGACAGGATAGTTTTTATTCCTAAATTAACACACAAAAGCGATATAACCGCTATATAATTATATAGTTACGAGTATTAGTTGTGGTATCAGTGACATTAACCTGCCGCAAAATCTCATCCACCTGGCAGTTTTAGCCAGGTGGACGATATGCAGGTGATGGGGAAAATGGCAGTTATATCGCGAATACACAAAATGTATTAGCTTGATGAACTCCATACTTAGGCATATAAAACTAAACTATTGTTTACGTTACATATCTTGATAGTAATGCGATAGGTTACATAATTAGCAAGATATCGACTCCAGGATAAAGAGTACTTACCCATTACAAACTCCAATTTCCGATACTTTGTCGTTTGTGTTTTATTTGCGAAGCACAATAACCACGTCTTCGTCCTACCAGGTGATAGCTGATGAGTGACGGCTTCAGCTCGTGCGGAGTGAGACGGGAAAGGTGCGGTGGGGGTTATACAATCGTCGTGAATGTGACGCGCCAGGTGACTGTTAAGAATTGCCTTGGACAAACTTTGAAGCCGAATAACTTAAAATATAAGTATAATATTGTTATGCGATAGTAATACTTTAAAACTTAAGGATATATGTTAATAAAATACGGTAATGCCGTTAAATTAAGTTAATATTTTGTGTGGTTTTCATAGCTCGGAACATCAGTACCTCGCGTTGGGACACGGCAGGTTAACGGATAAACGTAGTTACAATATTTTTTTTTGTAATCAATATTTATTAAATCTTTTTCAAAGTATTAGGCCTCTGTGTAAAAAGTCTCTCTAAATATGTATTAATTTTTTATATATAAAAATAGTACATAACGAAAAAAAAGTTCTAACATAAACCTATTTACAGGTGGCGGTGCCAACTTTTTGAGAAACGACCGTACCGACATCTGTACCATATACCATGTCATCTTTAATTTGACATTAATGTCATCAATGACACTGGTCAGGATCCCATTCGACTCAGCCTCCAACAGAAACCAGACCGGTCCATTGTGTGCGGCGCGACAGTACCGGGATCAAATATTCATTGGCGATCTATTCGAGTGCGGCCTGGTTTCCCGCTATTGTTTCATGTACCGACATTTGTACCATATACCATGTCATCTTTAATTTGACATTAATGTCATCAATGGCACTGGTCAGGATCCCGTTCGACTCAGCCTCCAACAGAAACCAGACCGGTCCATTGTGTGCGGCGCGACAGTACCGGGATCAAATATTCATTGGCGATCTATTCGAGTGCGGCCTGGTTTCCCGCTATTGTTTCATGTACATGCCATCAGATATATCGAAGTAGCCGAGGCGCTCAGAAATATGTGAACACGCACTCTAGCGCCTTGAAGATAAAGGCATGTTCAAATATTTGCTAGCAACTTAGCCGCTCCGATATATCTGATATGGCTCCTCTACACGATGGGCCAACGCCGGCCACTCCAAGGGACGCATTTATGCGTTAGAGGGAGCAAGTGACATTGCTATCTCATTCTACCGCATGGCTGCGTCCCTTGGAGTAGCCGGCGTTGGTCCATCGTGTAGAGGAGCCAATAGCGACTGTACTTACAAACAGCAACAAGAGTGTTAACACTCTTGTTTGTAGTTATAGAGATAACTTGCTGTTTGTAGTTATAGAGATAACTGTCCATCGATGGACCTTATGCCTTCTGTAATAAGGTTTACCAACTGTCAGTTAATAGTGTGGGCGAGGGTACTTATGGCTGACAAATTGAATTATTGGGTCAGTGAGTAATAAATAAGTAATAGGGTATTTGCTAAAAAGTCTGTTGAACGGAGAATTTTGTTAGATTTCCTTTTAGGCCACACAAAAGTCTCGATACTGTAAGTTATACTCTTAAATAAACAGATATTTGATAAACAGCAACCTACATCCACGATATTTTCAATATCAAATTGTATAATGTACATTTTACCAGATCCGTTTCACAACACACACACACACACACACACACACACACACACACACACACACACACACACACACACACACACACACACACACACATACACACACACATACACACACACACACACACACACACACACACACACACACACACACACACACACACACACACACACACACACACACACATACACAGAGACAGAAACGGCGCTAGACAGAGAAGCATGGCGTTTCTTAGTGGTCAGAGGACTTCGGGTCACTGCGCCACGGCAGTAAGTAAGTACATACATTTTACCTGATACATACCGGTCAAATGTAGAGTTAAATAACCTTGGCGTACGAATTTTAAGAACCGTGTTAGGTTTTTTTATTTATTTTATCTTTATTGCACAAATGAAAAAAAATCGTACAAAAGGCGGACTTCGTGCCAAAAAGCATTCTCTACCAGTCAATGCAACAAAGAGAACTACGAGGCTTTAACACTACTGATTCATTAATTAGGATACTTTTCGGAATTCTATTACATTGTGCATATTATAACTGCTGTATTCGAACTTCAAGATATTCACAAGAGACGACACGTACTAGATCCATTCTAGATACGTTATAGTTTAGATATCAACTAGTTCTCTTTTGCAGCGCAATTCGGGCAACCAATGTCACTTTTACGTTAGATAGAGTAAAATATCTGTTAGATGTGAATAGGATCTCAGAGTATCTCCAGAATCGCGCAAATGTCAAATTTGACAGGTTAGATCTTAAACATATCGTTATCGTATCTTGGTGATGTCTAAATATGTCTAATAGATGTCTATTTCAAAATCCGAATCGGGCCCTTAGATATCAAATGCCGTAGGTAATGGTGGTCGTAACGTCGTATGGAACTGCTATCGGTAAGTCCAAATTTCAACGTTGCTCTCTCTTTCTTCTCGTTTCATAAACCCACACTCGTATTTTAATGCCTTTCATTATGAAGCAGTCACAAAAACTACTATTCTTATCTTGACGACCGGTCTGGCCTAATGGGTAGTGACTCTGCCTATGAAGCCTATGGTCCCGGGTTCGAATCCTGGTAAGGACATTTATTTGTACGATGATACAGATATTTGTTCCTGAGTCATGGTTGTTTTCTATGTATTTAAGTATTTATATATTATATATATCGTTGTCTGAGTACCCACAACACAAGCTTTCTTGAGCTTACCATGGGGTTTAGTCAAATTGTGTAAAAATGTCCTGTACCTAATGTTAATTTATTTATTTATTAGTCACTTTATCTATTACTTACAAACGTAAGTCGTAAGACAATACACGAGTATGATTATTTAATATTTCAGAGAAGCAATTCCATTTTCGGCAAAGCAATCAAGAGGGCTGATGGTAAAAGCTCAACAATCATAACATAATACATTATTTTAATACATCTGTTATTTGATCATTTGAAGACCTTATAACCAAAGAGATAAAGTCCAAAATTGTTCGGTAAAGTGCTGCTGTTTGTACAACCGCTATCGAATATATCGGAGCGGCCAAGAGGCTCACAAATATCTGAAAACAACTCTATGGTGAAGGCGTTAGAGTGTGTGTTCAGATATTTTTGAGCACCTCGGCCGCTAGGATATATCTGATGGCGACTGTACGACTTTTCGGGAACAAACGAGCCTTTATCCTCGTTTATAAATATCAAAAGTTCCGAGGTGATTTACGCTGTAACGATTTGTTTTAAAGCGGAAACGTTGCTCTGACGTTTATATTGCTTCAAGTTAGAATTACCTAAATTAAACATATTGGTTTTTATTATAATAAACAATATATAAATAAATATTTATATGTAATATATATGTTGTATATATTTATATGTTGTATATGGCGTGTTCTAAGCAATAAATAGGTACTTAAATGTTACCCTAAAGTAATGATACGTTAAATTTTAGTATACTTACCTTTGTTACAGTTTGTCGATTGACCTGTATATTATGTACCGTAATATGTGACTACTTTGCTACAAAATCAAATTTTATAGTGATTACCTACACATTTGTATTCCGATTTAAAGCAGACTATCACATTGTAAGACTTAAATTTATGAGGTAGTGGTACAGTTTTCATAATTAAATCTTTTGGAGCACAGTTAGGGTCACCCCACATTTAGCGTCTTTCGAGCGTCGGCGTCTGGTCAGCGCTATGGAAAATGACGTCGCTGCGTAGTTGCGTCGACGTTGCGTCGAGCAGCGGCCATAAAGTTGTAGGCGCCAACGCTCGAAAGACGCTAAATGTGGGGTGGCCCTTACCCAGTGGGTAGCAAAGTAGGCACTTTTAACGCTACTTCAAAAACCAACAACTCCGTAAACGCTGTAGCCCTTCCGAACTCCGCTGCGGTCTTTAATTTATTCCATTAATCTAACACTTATTCAATCCATCCTTTAAAGCGACGCTGCCCCTTGTAAATATTTATGAGGTAACTTATTTAATTTTCGGTCACGGTCCACATCCTTCGCTGAAACTAACACAATAGTTCGCGGCTCGAGGCACGGGACGCGGCGGAGCTCAATATTTATGAGGTAACTTGTACTTTAACTCGCAGGTCTCCAGATGTTTTCAGGGAGTTACGTTGCAAGTTACACATAGACGTCGTTAAATATTTATGAGCTAGCATGTAGTCTTTTAAACAGAGCATCTGTGAAATGTGAAGGTACTAATATGAACTCGGACTGCCCTGAACTGGTTGCACAGCTCGTACGCCTGTTCGTTCCATCTATGGCTAAGAAGGCCCAATTTAATTTTCGACCACGAAGTCATCACCTATTAGCTGTGCCTAAAACACGCACTATGTCCCATAGCAAATCACCACTTGTCCGCGCTCTACAATATATTAATGCGCTCCTCGCAACAGCACCGGAATGTGATGTATTTGCAAGTAAGTAGTTGGATGGATCTGTGTAAAGAATGTATGAAGTTCTTTCTGACATTTTGTTCTGTTTTTCCTTTCTAGACTACCATTACCTAGTTTGTATAAATACTGTCTATTATAAATTTCACAGTGTATTAGTCCGCCGTAATGCTGTGTAAATTTTATGAATCAATTAAAAATAAATAAATAAAATGAAATGTAACAATTTTAAATCAAACAAGTGAAACGAGACAGATGACCTCTGTGCTCGTTCATCAAAGTTATGGGCATTTAGTTACATATAAAGATGTTTTTACATAGAAAGGAATTATTGAGAAAAATAAATTTATTAAAAAATAATGTTCTCTGTCATCATTAAACTAATTAATTATAAGCTTGTTTGTATGTAGAGATGTTTTAAATAAACTGTAAACATAAATAAATTGATAGAAAGATATATGGTTTACATAAGACATTGTAGACATCACTTATGGCTAAGTATGACAATATTAGTGTTCGCTTGATACAAAAAAAACTTAATTTTGTTAATTTCTACAAAACTAGAGAACTGATATACATAATTTCATTGTAAAATGAGTCATTATATGTGTATGGTACATAGGAATTTAATAATTAGTCAATCCATTAAAATAAATATTTCCTTCATACATATATGGAATAAGCAAATAAATTGAAAAATGAGAACCTGTTCTTGCTAATAATTGTTAAAACTATAGAAGCATATCATGATTCATTTATGTAGAATGTAATTAAGTAAGGCATTGAAATTTTATAATGTCTTAAAAGCTAAAATTTGCATATAATTTTTGAGTGTATTTATGTATGAATATAGACCAAGAAAAGCTAATTTTGTATGCCATTGTGAGACTAGGGGAATTTGGAAGTATGAGAGTAGTGTATTCTAGTCAATTTATAAAGCATATTGTATATAAAAATGGGACATTTAAATAATAAAAGATCACATTTTTACTAGTACTAATGGAATTTTGCAAGGAAAGTTCAGTTGTAAAAAAAAACATGAAAATAGTGTTTGTATTGTTAAATAATGCCATAGTAAATTAGATTATAAGCTTAAGAATTAGTTTTAGCCATAAATAAGAGTGGAAATACTAAAAAACTCCACATAAACATGCAAATAAAATGTTAGATTGTTTTTGTCCATTACTTCAAAAGTATAGAGTTTTGATGGAAGAAATTTATTGAAAATCGTAGATAAAAAATAAATACATCCAATTTAGCTTAAAAAATCACTTAAAAACTAGTAATTTTTGTAAAAAGTAAGAAAAACAATTTTCATAGGAAAATTTGCAGTATACAGGGTCATTGAAAAATGGACCTTAATTTCATATATATAAAGTTCAAATTTGCTTGCACGCCTTAGCTAAAAAAAATGCATGTTGTGGTTGTTAGAAGAGTACAAAGATATTTTAGGCGACGATGGTGACGATGGTGACGAAGTCGACGATTGTAACCATGGTTACGAACAAAACAAAATAATACCATAATTTAGGGGGTATAAATAGACGGGCCAAAAGCCTAGGAGATTCATTCAGTCTACAACAGCCAAACTAAGAAGAGCTCCAGGAGAAGAACCAAGAAGAAGGAAGAGATCCAGAGAAGCCCCAGGGACCGAAGCGGAGCCCTAGCGGAGCCTGCGCAGCCCGGGACGCCAGCCACAGAAGACAGAAGACCATCAGCGAAGTGGAGTCACCGAAGACCTACGGCGGAGCCTCTGGAGTCCGGAGGAGCCCTAGAGACATCAGCTGAGCCCTAGCGGGCATTCTCCGAACAACTTCGGGCAACGGGAGCTGCTTGCAGAGCTACAAGGGCCAGGTAGCCGAGCATCAGAGCGGGGCCAGGGAATCCTGAGCTACCCACTTCATAGAAGCCTTCAATTCTCCGGGTGAGTGTTTATAAATTCATAAAGTTGTGTTTTCTTTTAACTTGAAAAACTTAATACTGGTCTTTACTTTAGAATATTTTGGCAATGCGAATTTTATTGTAGTAGTAGTAGAAAAACACTTTATTGTACAAAAATCAAAACAAAACAGGAAAAATAACATTAATCATTTGTATAAAGGTGAACTTATCTCTTCCAAATAACTTTTGAGCAAATGAATTGTTTTCTATGATCTTCATTAAAATAGAGTGATATTAAATAAAAAAGCTTCAACTATGGCAATATGAAATTATGTGCTATTGATATTAAACATGGAAATTTTGATTCTAAAGAGATTTGATACTGAATTAATGAAAAATAATGTGCTTTTGCTCAAGAAAAATTGAGTGATTTATAAAATGTGAATAAAATTAGAATGAAGCCTTGTAAGAAGAATAAGGCCTGGCGTAAAAAAGTATGCCAAAAACCTGTTCAGATTTCATGATATGGTGAACAACGGATAGTTTAACGAAGCCGTAAGTCTGTGGGGGTAAGAGAACCTCTCCTGCATTCTGTGTTCATAACCATTTATAAATAATGATTGAAACTTGAACAGTTTATAATTTAATTGTATGTATTTATGTATGGGCTTTAATCTGGTTTTGTTTGCGGGTATAAATTGTAAAAGGAAGCATGTAAAACTTAGGCATTGTCTGTCAGAATACTACTGCTTAGATAATTTACAGGATCTATGCGGTCATGGAGCCTTCGCTTCTGCAAGCCTTCACGTCAAAGAAATTCAAATGAATTGATTCTGTTTATATTCATTTTTAGTAGGGACACCTAGCTTTGCAAATATTTGTACAAATAGCTTTGAATTTATTCAGAGATTTTAGTCTTTTAGTATGAGATTTAGATTTTCGTTTCGTCCTAAATCAAATCGCGTTGATAGGCTCGCTGGTTGTTATTGTGGGTACTTTTCCAGTTTATGTAGGTTACGAACCCATGGTCGAGACTTTAGGGTAAGACGAGGCAGGTAGTTTTAGGGACTAAAACAAAACAAACTAAAACAAAACCTTTCAATCAAAATAATATAAAATCAATTTTTCAGTTAATAAATGCCTTAAAATCTATTCTGTTGTTTGCTTTAATAATATACCTCTCTCTCTCTCTAAAGAACCTGAGTTGCTACTCTTCACAGTGTAGAGTCCTACCACTTGATCACAAGCCTGGCCAATTTAGTTTGTAAGATAAGCCACACATGCATGGAGCCCTGGTCCTGATAAGGTTAGATTTAATTATGGTAAGTATTCAGTTTAGGGAAACTTTCAAGTGTTTTATTTTAGGAGTGAATGTTGGGGTATTATTGGGCCGTCATCGTCTAGATAAGTAGAGTTCAGGCTGGGGTTCGTTTCAGTTGGTGCCCGTGACCAAAATAAGGGGTTTTACCGGTGTTATATGGGTGTTATGATTAGGTTATTTTCAGTATTATTGGGTCCTTGGCTTTATGTGATGTGTGGCTTCAGTTGTTGTACGTGTTAACGGAGAGAGAATGAGAGGTGTGTTATTGAAGCTATTGGGAAGGAGAAAAGTTAAATTTGACTATTTTGTACCTACTTGTTGATGACTTTAAACACATAACTTTTTCCTCACTTTACACTTTGCACAGCACTTAACTAGCACTGCATTTCCATTTAGTCAGTATAATTACTTTCACTCACGATTTGTACGATATTTAAGAGTTTATTTACTATTAAACTAAACAAAAAACAACTTTGCAATCGAATCCAATTTAGCGGTAAAAATGACAACTGATTTTTTTAGGTTAAAGTTCGTTCATGTATCAATTATTTTTTGCAATTGAAAGTATTAGCATTTTCAGTTTAAATAACTTAAAGGAATTTACTACTTAAAGCGATATTCATTTATTTAGATACAAACATTATATGCGTTTTACATACAATTTCTATACAAGCGGGGATTTTGAAAAAAAAACAGAATTGCAATACGGTCTAGCGAGCTGGTAATTGCCTTGAATTTGCTCTAATTTATAGGGGTCTGCATTGGAAACATAATGCCATTTTATGGGCTGCATTGGCCATTCAAACTTCACAATTATTTATGCTCCACATCAATGAGCCTTGCTTATTGACGCGCGCTTCTGTGCTGCTCTATGCTTCATGCATGAACTTTATGTTATACCTGAACTTTGCTAAAGAATTATTTTTAGGCCAGTCTTATCAAAATTTGTTCAGCCATATTTAGGATATTCATGAACATGTCTATGGACAGATAGATATATTGGGAACCACGTTTCATACTGGGTAATGATAATTTTGTGAATTAGTCTTGAGCTTTATATTTGGCAAAAAATAAGTGATTGTTATCACATTTGCCACATTTTATTCTGTTATTCAGTAAAATCTAGATACATAATGTGGAAGTAATACATCGGTTGAAAAAGTTAAAAAAAAAGGGCTTTGATTACTATTAGTCAGTTATCAAGGCTAGCACACAAAATTATAATGTATAGGGTATGGAATAATGTAAAATATCGTTTTTATTGATGTTCAGAAAACAATTTTCAGTCACATATTACAGACATCATTAATTGCTTAACATATAAAATAAATTCTTCTTTAGTAGTCTGTAGATTTGACATTTTGTAGTAGTATCGAGTCAGTAGACCTTAGGCTGGTCATACTGGAACAGACGAGTTTGCTCCTTTGCAGCCTTGTTGATCAATACATTCTGAAATCAGAAAAATAAATTAAATTAGTGTTTATTGCTTGAGTTAATTGGTCTCAGTATATGGTTAACAGATGACATAAAACTAGAGTAATAAGTTTGGAAATAAAGATTTCAAATATACAGTTTATAGGGGGAATTCAGTTAGTAATTTTCTGCCATTCCCTGGTTATATACATAGCATAAGGGCAGCTATTTACTAGTTCAAATTTAGTCATTACAAAAAAATGTAAGAATGTATGTATGCATGTTAGGTTCAGTTAAATTTAATAGCATTGATAGAGCATACGGTCTTACATGCTTATTTTTAACTTATATTTATATAAATAAAAAAATGTTTAATACCCTTTTGGATTACATCAAACTTGAGTTCTGAACATTCTAGTTATGATATTAGTATTCTTCTTTGAGATAAGTCATTTTATTCATCTTCATTTCTGTCGCTGCGTTTGTTCTGACTTAAAACACAGGTGTGTTGCGTCATTTATAAGCGTTTGTTAGCATTTTATTTCACAGATTGTTGTTATGGAGCTTCATTGATACGGCGGACCTTTGTGAGACAGCACCATCCTCCTCCTCTCCTCACTCCTACCTCGCGTTTCGCATCCCTCCAACTCAGATCAGCTGTTTGTAGCTCAGGCGTTGACAGTACCTTGCCAAGTTTCACAGGACTTTTGTTTAAATGGTCTGGATCAGGAAGATGTGGAGAGTCAACTTCAACGACATGATGGTGTGACTTGAAGGGCTAAAATAATAGTCATTCTCCACGTTTTGTAGACATAAGATAGGACAGATTTACAATGGGTTGAAGAAGGAAAGCAGTCACGTGACAACGGACAGGATTTATGGAACAGGAGCAGCGCAACATTCTCTTTATCTTTCAGTAGATGTATCTATCCATTCTAGGTTGCTTCAATTATTTTAGACTGTGTTCCTGCCGCACTGCATAAGCAGTACCATTGTAGTTCTTGTATTGACACGGAAAGGCGTTGTTAGCTTGATGTTGTTGGAGCAAGGAGAAAGGTGTTGTCAGCGCGAAGTTGTTGGCGTGCTGATAGAGGGTGTCGATGGCTTGATATCATTAGCGCAGAACAGAATCTCCAAAATGTTTATTTTCAGATTGAAAGCTTGAGACGCCGGCGAATGGATGTTCTATCAGCTTTTGTTGATCTGAAATTATGTAGTAAAATAAATGATCAAGGTGTTTTAAAAAGGTACAAGATCAAAGAGTTTAGTGTAAGAATTTTATATCACGGGGTAA
This sequence comes from Cydia fagiglandana, assembly GCF_963556715.1. Lineage (NCBI taxonomy): Eukaryota > Metazoa > Arthropoda > Insecta > Lepidoptera > Tortricidae > Cydia > Cydia fagiglandana. Next base: position 626,452 of record NC_085951.1, on the reverse strand, counting down.
CAGTCCATATAACAGAATAGGGTAATGAGGTTTAATAAAATAATGAACAATAGAGTTCATCTTGTCATACTAAAATATCGTTTGATTTTTAACAGCTTGGTCTTGGTACAATTATATTGTTTTTTGTTGTTACATGCTATATAATTTCAGATATACATAGATGTTTTATTTTGTAACATTTGACATCATGAAGTTTTCTTGACTCAGAAATCACTTATTTACAAGAGGTATAGATAATTTTGTACTTACATAAAATAAATTCCATTTGTTCCATACTATGCTGGTTGAAGCACAATGTAGACACACTTTAGCGGATCAAGTTTTCCATAGGTCATATAACCTAAAAAAGCAAAACAAGTTTATAAAAGGCAAAAGTATGAGTGTTAGAAATAAAATAAAGCTTGTTTATTAATGGGAATTCATTTATGAGGTTAAACAGTTAATATATTTACAATAACTCGGTTTAGATAATGTTTTACAATGAAAGAAAATACGTACCGGTAATTTTCACAATTTTGATTTTGTAGTCATTTTAGCTTCTTAGACAGCATTTTGTAATCATTATCCTAGTAAAATAGATATTATTTCGTTCATTGTTTGCTGCAAAATCGTATTGTAGTCATGTAAATAATATTTGAATCTGGAATCAAAACAAAAACCAATCATTGGAGGTTAGAAACAATGTACATATTACATACAACTATTTATACGGCTTTATTAAAAATCAAGCAATATTCAAACTCTAAAATGTATACTCACTTGTTTTTTCCCAAACGTTTTAACACTTTAAACAAATATGAATTCAAACAGAGACTTTTATTTCTCCATTACGACATTTGACATTTGTATGAGTGGACATAATTTTCTAGCGGTAATATCACCACGATACGTAAATCAAAATTAGATTCGGTAGTATGCTCTCACGTCTCTTTCTTCAGTACCATAAAAGAAAGGGACACACTGAAGTCAATACAATCTCAAATTGACGTTTTAAAGTGGCGAGAATGGAATAGGAAACGTACCATAGATAACAAGATACAAAATGGCGTTGAAGCGTTTGCGTTTTGTTTCACGTTTGCGTTTTATTTCGTTATGATGGATTAAAGGGCTCTACAGTTCTTACATCAAATTGCGTGCGGTTTTATATTATTATTGTTCGAGTGGTGTGTTATATAGTGTTCATGTGGTGAAAAAAATAAATAAAAGAAGAAAAAACAATAAAGGAAATTTATATAGCAGTGCATAGAAAAAAAAATCATAAAGGGAGAATTTATTGCGAAGAGAAATGTGTAAATCATAACAAAGCAAAATTATTGCAGTCAAAAATGAATACTAATCACTGTCATGCTTATGTATGCAAGAAAGAGACAGGTATAGAGGGAGAAAGATAAGAACGATTCTTAGAATAGAACGCTATTGGAAACAATAATTGAATTAGACACAAAGATTGTAGGAGAATAAACATGGGACAAGGAAAACTCTATCTCATAATAATGTTGGCGTCTGTTCAAGATTTCGTGGTGTATAATAAGTGTGAAAATTAAGTGCGATTTTGTATTTGTTTCTATCTCCTTCTAACAAAGACCATTTTGTAATTAATAGATAAGGAAAAATTACGTGAAGAGTGTTTATCACATCAATTCTAAAAATGTATTGTAACAAAAGTGTAGTGATAACAGTGAGTGATAATAGTGGTAATAGTGAGTGATAGTGATTAAGATTCGTTCGCGAGTGTGAGTGTATAAGAGTGTGGGTGTGTGTGTGTCCACGTTCATTTCTATTTAGTGTAAAATATTAAATTGTGTTTGAAAATGTGCATATAAAAAAAAAATATTATCAAGATTTTTACGTCGTAACGTCTATAGAGGCTTTTAAGACAATTAGACAAATGGAAACTTGGTTGGAGCTTAGCCGACCAATGACGAGATATGAAGGTCTATACTCTAGAGTAGCCCCTCTGGATACCTTTTAACCGTTTTAACCTAAACAAAAATAATAATTTGTGAAACAAGAAAGAAATGAGACATAAGTTTGGATTTTTTATGAGCATTGCATAATAACGATTAAGACAGCAAAATGAAGAAGCGAAGGAAAAGAGCAATGACTTTGAGAATATTTTACTACAAGGACTGTAAGTAATGAATCTTCATTGAGATATTCGAGGTCTAAAATGACGACGCCATTATCGAAACTATGTTATCAACTTATCACTGTTTTCAGAAGTGAGTCAAGTGCACAAAGCGAACATGCCATGACAGGGCCAGCAAAGCGCCAGAACCGACCTTTTATATTAATGGAATGGCTTTCCATTGGTACAGTTTAACCGGACTAGAAATGGAAATGAAATAGAAATTATGTATCTCCTCGGGAGTCACATAGGCCAGAGCTCCAGGAGGAAGGTCATCTTGGAGAGCCTCAGGGGCTTGAGCTTCCGGAGGAACTTCTTTGGCAGAGATGTATTTATAAGTAAATTGCACAATTAATAGAAATATGAAGAGATGGCGGGAAAATTTAGAAAAAGGCGCGACAGATTTTGAAAGTAAAATTGATTGTCTATGAAAAAAAAAGAGAGACTTTTCTTTTATAACATCTTTTAAATATTTTGTTTATACTGGGTCAACCAAATCTTGTCAGTAAAAAAGGAACGAGGAACTATACTCATCCTTTTATTTTGAGAGTTGGTACTGATGTTGGACATCCCTGGCATGGTTTTCACTGCCTATGTTTGAAATCAAACAGACCATAAACATACTATAATTTCATTTTAGTTTTATGTAAATAGTTAACATTGTAGTATTATAAAATACTCGTAAAAAAAAGAATAGTAAAAAAAAAAATATAACAAAGAATTGGAAACAAAACCAATATCTATGAACGTTTTGGATCAGAACGTTGCAAACCTTATCTTCATACGCTTTCGGAATACAAACTAATAAATTGAAGACAGCCTGGGATTTAAAACAGTTCAATTTAGAGGGAGAAGAGAAAGTCAGGTGTTAAGGGCTAATATTATATTCAGAACGGACCTCATTAAAACATAGTAGCACATTTGTTCTAGCTATAAGGAATTGGAAATGATATGGAACTGGGAAGATTTAGCAATTACAGTACACATAGTCTGAAGAAATAAAATAATAAAGGGAGTGTTCATTAATAAAGGGAGAAAAATCTATCTAAATACTATATTAGACGGGAGTCTACTATGTAGTTGAGAGATAGAACAGTTATTTAAGTTTTGTACCGAACTGTAAATTTTATGTAGTAAAACTTTTGTTATAGTATGGGTTCGAATCCTAGTGAAGTATTTATTTATGTGTAGAACACAATATTTGTTCTTGAGTTGTGGTGTGTTTTGATGTGAGATAATATGTGGTGTTGAACTGAGATAGGACAATAATGGGTTTATTGGTACTTATTAGCATAATGTGTGTAATTAAGGTTGTTGTGGGCTTGTCCTGATTTGGTTTTATATATTCATTTATAAGTAATCTGGTTCAGTTTGGCTGGTTGCGAATCATGTATCATTTATTAAGTATTGTAAATGCATTACTGATACATACCAGTGTTTCAATACTATTCAGTAAGCAAATTGGAGAATTTCAAAGAGCTACAAGTTCATGTGATTTGCAAACAGTCATGTACATTTTAAATTGTAGGAGTTTGGAAATGTTGTTGTGGGTGTATGTTTTGAATACTTGGTATGAAATTTATAGGATCAGTCCTTGGGTGTTTATGAAAATAAATCATCTTTGGTCCCCGTACACTTGTGTAGCGAAGTGCTGGAGTTGAGGAATATTTTGATTGTAATAATCTTGTGATTCTTGCAAAACAATTATTGGCCTCCATGCATGGGATGAGAAATCTGGGTGTTATCCATTTGCCATTACAAACAGGTTTTGTTTCGGAGTCAATGGAAGCATACAGACTATTTGATGATTTGACTATAGTCCTTGTTTTTCATAGATAACCTAACTTTATTGAGTTTTTACCTTGGTGGAACTCGGTATGGTGGACAGCAATGTGTATATTCTAGCATGATTATACTTGGAAGCAGGCCGTGATGCAAATGCTTGGTTTATAAGTTATTTTATAATTGCTTAAGTTCATTGCGTGATTAAAATACTTTAACGCATATAGGACTTAGTTCGAAAAATTTTGGCTCATTTTATCAGTAAGAATTCTGGCGTAACTCACAATAGCATTTTGTAAAAAGATTGTAGGGTGTATAAAAGTATTTTGTTAATAAATTAATCTGAGTTATTTTAAAAGATTTTTATGAGCTTTACTCACTTTAGGAATTATATCTATTAAATATTGTTATTTAAGAAATAGAAAATACTTCGGGTTCAGAAAGCTCGTGTAGTCGATTTCCTTTTATTTAAATATTTCATTTAAACGAGTTTTCAGACGCGAGTATTGCGTAAATGCGATATTGTAATGATTGTATTGTGGGGTTTTGCGGGACTTAAATATTAAAGGGTGGTTATTACAATGGTAATTAGAAAAAAGAAAACGTAGTTAATTCCGGATTCTTTTAAAAATAATTTTTCTGAGAGTTATAAATTAAATGGAATTTTTTGTGTTTAGGAAATTTTATTTACTCTGATCATGTTTTTAATGATTTTGGGATTTTGAACAGAACCGTGTGTTAGACAACAAAAGCGATGTATGCAAGATTCTAAGATGATTTATGTGAGTTGATGAATGTTGTCTGAAGCGATGAATGTATATTATGTGTGTAAATGAGATTCTGTTTAAGGACACAAAGTTTAAAAATATGATCAACAAAGTTATGGATATTTCGAATATTTGAGATTAGGCCTGGGGGGAACAGGGGATCGTGAAGGGATTACAACGATCATTGTCAAGGAAATTTTGGTGTTAGGCTAGTTTAAAAGATACCAGTTTTAGGTATATTTCTTTGATAATGTGACACTCTACATGATGCAAATTTAATTTACACACCTGTAATCAGTCTCAGGATAAATCAATGAAAGATAATTTGAACTTTCAAGTATTTATTAGTTGTTTTGCCTTAGATTGGATATGGACATCACGCCATGAAAGGTAATTCTGGTTGGATTGCGAAAAATTGCAAGCTGGTTATTGGGTCTTGGGAATATTATTGTGGGAGGTTATACATAATAAAAGGAATAGTCATTCTTGGAGAAGACTGCCTTGTCTCCTCGTCAGTCCGTGCAACGTGGACGTGGTATCTGTATGTTAAGAAAAGTTAGCTTAAGGATACCAGGCGATTGGGCATAAGTAGTTTCTATTAGAGAATGTATTGATTCACAACCAGTGCACTTTATCCGAGAGTGGAAATTCTGGCCTCTTTATAATTTTGACTCATGAATTTAATTTAATCGTTAAGGTTTGTAATTTTTTCGGGATTGACTGGTTATTACTGAGTAATGGTCATTTTTACAAAACACACTTATAATTTTCTCTATTTGATGATACTATCAACTTTGTGATTGGTAGTTATTCAGATGGGGCGAAAATACATCTTGGTGGGAGAAATATCGATAACCTTATCATTTTGGGGTGCGAATTGTTTTCTGTTTATAGAACAGACGTTCTAATCACGTCAAACAACTTCGAAAGGGAGAACTGAAACGAGACAGATGACCTCTGTGCTCGTTCATCAAAGTTATGGGCATTTAGTTACATATAAAGATGTTTTTACATAGAAAGGAATTATTGAGAAAAATAAATTTATTAAAAAATAATGTTCTCTGTCATCATTAAACTAATTAATTATAAGCTTGTTTGTATGTAGAGATGTTTTAAATAAACTGTAAACATAAATAAATTGATAGAAAGATATATGGTTTACATAAGACATTGTAGACATCACTTATGGCTAAGTATGACAATATTAGTGTTCGCTTGATACAAAAAAAACTTAATTTTGTTAATTTCTACAAAACTAGAGAACTGATATACATAATTTCATTGTAAAATGAGTCATTATATGTGTATGGTACATAGGAATTTAATAATTAGTCAATCCATTAAAATAAATATTTCCTTCATACATATATGGAATAAGCAAATAAATTGAAAAATGAGAACCTGTTCTTGCTAATAATTGTTAAAACTATAGAAGCATATCATGATTCATTTATGTAGAATGTAATTAAGTAAGGCATTGAAATTTTATAATGTCTTAAAAGCTAAAATTTGCATATAATTTTTGAGTGTATTTATGTATGAATATAGACCAAGAAAAGCTAATTTTGTATGCCATTGTGAGACTAGGGGAATTTGGAAGTATGAGAGTAGTGTATTCTAGTCAATTTATAAAGCATATTGTATATAAAAATGGGACATTTAAATAATAAAAGATCACATTTTTACTAGTACTAATGGAATTTTGCAAGGAAAGTTCAGTTGTAAAAAAAAACATGAAAATAGTGTTTGTATTGTTAAATAATGCCATAGTAAATTAGATTATAAGCTTAAGAATTAGTTTTAGCCATAAATAAGAGTGGAAATACTAAAAAACTCCACATAAACATGCAAATAAAATGTTAGATTGTTTTTGTCCATTACTTCAAAAGTATAGAGTTTTGATGGAAGAAATTTATTGAAAATCGTAGATAAAAAATAAATACATCCAATTTAGCTTAAAAAATCACTTAAAAACTAGTAATTTTTGTAAAAAGTAAGAAAAACAATTTTCATAGGAAAATTTGCAGTATACAGGGTCATTGAAAAATGGACCTTAATTTCATATATATAAAGTTCAAATTTGCTTGCACGCCTTAGCTAAAAAAAATGCATGTTGTGGTTGTTAGAAGAGTACAAAGATATTTTAGGCGACGATGGTGACGATGGTGACGAAGTCGACGATTGTAACCATGGTTACGAACAAAACAAAATAATACCATAATTTAGGGGGTATAAATAGACGGGCCAAAAGCCTAGGAGATTCATTCAGTCTACAACAGCCAAACTAAGAAGAGCTCCAGGAGAAGAACCAAGAAGAAGGAAGAGATCCAGAGAAGCCCCAGGGACCGAAGCGGAGCCCTAGCGGAGCCTGCGCAGCCCGGGACGCCAGCCACAGAAGACAGAAGACCATCAGCGAAGTGGAGTCACCGAAGACCTACGGCGGAGCCTCTGGAGTCCGGAGGAGCCCTAGAGACATCAGCTGAGCCCTAGCGGGCATTCTCCGAACAACTTCGGGCAACGGGAGCTGCTTGCAGAGCTACAAGGGCCAGGTAGCCGAGCATCAGAGCGGGGCCAGGGAATCCTGAGCTACCCACTTCATAGAAGCCTTCAATTCTCCGGGTGAGTGTTTATAAATTCATAAAGTTGTGTTTTCTTTTAACTTGAAAAACTTAATACTGGTCTTTACTTTAGAATATTTTGGCAATGCGAATTTTATTGTAGTAGTAGTAGAAAAACACTTTATTGTACAAAAATCAAAACAAAACAGGAAAAATAACATTAATCATTTGTATAAAGGTGAACTTATCTCTTCCAAATAACTTTTGAGCAAATGAATTGTTTTCTATGATCTTCATTAAAATAGAGTGATATTAAATAAAAAAGCTTCAACTATGGCAATATGAAATTATGTGCTATTGATATTAAACATGGAAATTTTGATTCTAAAGAGATTTGATACTGAATTAATGAAAAATAATGTGCTTTTGCTCAAGAAAAATTGAGTGATTTATAAAATGTGAATAAAATTAGAATGAAGCCTTGTAAGAAGAATAAGGCCTGGCGTAAAAAAGTATGCCAAAAACCTGTTCAGATTTCATGATATGGTGAACAACGGATAGTTTAACGAAGCCGTAAGTCTGTGGGGGTAAGAGAACCTCTCCTGCATTCTGTGTTCATAACCATTTATAAATAATGATTGAAACTTGAACAGTTTATAATTTAATTGTATGTATTTATGTATGGGCTTTAATCTGGTTTTGTTTGCGGGTATAAATTGTAAAAGGAAGCATGTAAAACTTAGGCATTGTCTGTCAGAATACTACTGCTTAGATAATTTACAGGATCTATGCGGTCATGGAGCCTTCGCTTCTGCAAGCCTTCACGTCAAAGAAATTCAAATGAATTGATTCTGTTTATATTCATTTTTAGTAGGGACACCTAGCTTTGCAAATATTTGTACAAATAGCTTTGAATTTATTCAGAGATTTTAGTCTTTTAGTATGAGATTTAGATTTTCGTTTCGTCCTAAATCAAATCGCGTTGATAGGCTCGCTGGTTGTTATTGTGGGTACTTTTCCAGTTTATGTAGGTTACGAACCCATGGTCGAGACTTTAGGGTAAGACGAGGCAGGTAGTTTTAGGGACTAAAACAAAACAAACTAAAACAAAACCTTTCAATCAAAATAATATAAAATCAATTTTTCAGTTAATAAATGCCTTAAAATCTATTCTGTTGTTTGCTTTAATAATATACCTCTCTCTCTCTCTAAAGAACCTGAGTTGCTACTCTTCACAGTGTAGAGTCCTACCACTTGATCACAAGCCTGGCCAATTTAGTTTGTAAGATAAGCCACACATGCATGGAGCCCTGGTCCTGATAAGGTTAGATTTAATTATGGTAAGTATTCAGTTTAGGGAAACTTTCAAGTGTTTTATTTTAGGAGTGAATGTTGGGGTATTATTGGGCCGTCATCGTCTAGATAAGTAGAGTTCAGGCTGGGGTTCGTTTCACAAGGGTAGTATTATACACCGTGTTTTTTTATTTCCGTTAATTTCAAGGGTGTATTTCTGAGCTTAAATCAAGTAACTTTCCCAAAGACACCGATATTCTAATTAACTTCATTTCGGAGTTCGGAGATAGCCAGTAATTTATTTTTTCCTGTAAGGCCTTTACAAGCGTGTACTTGCATTAAGGCCGGTATACATATGGATTAGTGTTTAGAATGAGTTCATACATTTGCTACTAAACTTAAGTACAGTCTCGGTCGATCGATGTTCGAAATGACATTGGTATATATGTCACAGATTTCAATTGTTTGGTTGAGTTAAATGTAATGCCCGTGTTACAACTGCGCGCTATATCCTATATTTAATTACTTTTTAAAGTTAATTTTTTTATACCACCACCATACAAAATCCTATTTTAAATTTAAACCTTGTTATATAGATATACATAGTTGAAATAAATAGTTTTGTTAGAAAACAAAGAAACAAAACATACATCTATTAGATTGAAACGGAGTGTGCATTGTGCACTTAGGGCCTTGCGTGGTTTATTACCATTTTAAATTTAGTTTTAAGTATTATAGCAACTACACTACTACACTAACTACGACTACTACTACTACTACTACAACGAAACTATACTATAACTAACTAACTATACTATAACTGTACTATAGTATCGAAAATTAATAAACTGTATCTATTCGGCCGTATTCGCTACCTGCTTTAAATTAAACTACACTTCACATGATCTACGCTCCATTTACCTGATGTTTAGTTTTCCCTCGTCGACCGATTGGTCGCCCTTTATAATGCCAAAAAGGGAGCGAAATAATATTTATTGTATCTATGTTACAGGGAAATACACTTTATACTTTGAATTGAATAAAATTATGTCCATCAGAAATGAGGAGATCCGTAGACGTACTAAAGTCACCGACATAGCCCACCGGATTACGATTAGCAAGCTGAAGTGGCAATGGGCAGGCCACATTGCGCGCAGAGAAGATGGCCGATGGGGTCGAAAAGTACTCGAGTGGAGACCACGGACTAGCAAGCGCAGCGTAGGACGACCTTGTTAAGGCCGCCGGAAGACGCTGGATGCGGGTCGCTTCCAACCGGTACGAATGGAGGTCCAAGGGGGGGACCTATGTTCAGCAGTGGACGTGTTATGGCTGAGATGATGATGATGATGATGAAGTCCATCACCCTCGCGTTGTCCCGGCATGTCATTTTGCCACGGTTCATGGGAGCTTCAGGTCCGCTTGGCAATTAATCCCGAGAATTGGCGTAGGCACTAGTTTTTACGAAAGCAACTGCCATCTGACCCTTCAACCCAGAGGGTAAACTGGACCTTATAGGAAGTAGTCCGATTTCCTCACGATGTTTTCCATCACCAAATAAAATTAAGTGTTTTAAGGTTTGTTTGATATAACTATTGAAAGTCATAATGTACCTAATGATTGTCAGATTATCATTAGTAATAATTCTGAAACCGTTAACTTTTCAGGATTCTTCAAACAAAAAAAGTGCCGTTTCTTCAAAGAAATAAGTGCCGTTTCTTCAAAGAAAAAACGTCAATTTTGACACTGACATAATTATCCGATCCATATTGTACATTTAGCAAACTTTTGACGTAGTATCTTAAAGTTTGAATCAGGCCGTTCAAAATGGACAAAACTAAACCGAATTATCCGTTCTATAAATTGCACAACTTTGTGCCCGGGCCCGGACAATGTGGCAGCATTTACAAAGGCGATCTAGGTCTCAGCTCAATGCCTGGAGCTAAGCTTATCGTTTTCTTAGTGAACTTTCAACTTGCAATCCTTTTACGGATAAAGGTTTAGCACGCTTTCTAGTTACATTGTTTAAAAAGCGAAGTAGGAAGTAAATTTACCGGTAAAGAACGGCGTAGCTAGTTGAGTATAAAATACCTTAAGTCTTTACTAGTTATACTAACTGTGCAAATCAGAACTGTTAATTTGTAGCATATCCTTCATCTTCTGAATGCATTCAGCAAGAAATATTGTTAAGTACATGTTAATTATATTACAAAAAATGCGTCGATGAATATACCTACTTATACTCGTGGATTGTGTATACCTAAGTATACTCAATACTCACACTATAGTAAAGTTGACTAATAGATTTGAATTACTATCTTACGAGTTATAAGCTTATAAATAAGTTATATTTGCTAGCCGTTCACAATGCCCACACTATTTATAAAACAAGCCAAGATAAATACCGTTTTGTATTGCCAAAATTATAATTAACATTTGAATATAATGGAAGACCTTTTTGTAGACCTCTGGGCGGCTAGAGGTTTAGTTGCTTTAAAAAAGTTCTAACGACTTACCTCGAAATCCTCTTACGAGTAATTCGATAGTCACTAAAACGCTGCCTGTTAGACGCCTAGGTCATTAACTCTAAAAACAAAAGAAGACACGTGAGACGACTCCGCGCCGGGGCCACACTGTCAGCGATTTGGCTCCACGCCAATGCTAATGCATTTCATTTGCGACTCATTTTGAAACAATGAAAATTCAACCCTACATCTTTTACGACATAGTTCAAATTATTCTGCAGTTTGGTGGAAGCGTGGCAAATGTGCACAAAGCATTTATTTTTTGTAAAAAGTAAAAAGACTGTTACCAAGATCCACAACTAAACATTCACCTAGTTTTGATTACTGCTCAGAAGAATTGTTTGGATTAATCCCTGCCACTTTCTGCCATCGCTCTACGCAACAACATTTCTATCTTCACCAATTTGATTATTTTCATTTAATACCTAGTTAGGATTTTTTAATTAGCATGGGTTATTTAATAAACAGTTAATATATGGGAGACCGAGCTTTGCTCGGAAAACAAATGAAAACTCAAAAAGTACGCTTTTCCCAGACACAAGACCTAGCTAAATCGATTTTTCGGCCCTAGATTATATATATAAATATACAAAAATTGCTCGTTTAAAGGTATTAGATAAGTAATTATAATTCAGCACCAACAAAACAAACTACATAGATGTAGGTACATATTGAATTTACCGCATGTCCAAATAGGTAAGGTATCTACAGATAAGCAAACTATTACATAGTAATTGTATAAGTTTGTTATTACCCCGCTTTTCTCACCGCCCCAACGCCCGAGCTCATCAATCTCTCGAAAGAATTAGCCCTCATCAAGCGCTGGCTCGATGATCCGCTGTCACACCTAATCGCCGCTCTTATGGCCCCAGCTTTGAGGAGATTTCCTATGACCGCCGGACTAATTGGGAATCAAATGTTGGTGGAATATTAGGTTGGTTTTACTTCGATTTTGCAACAAAGTATAATGTATTATCAAAATTCTGCTTTTAGATACTTAAAAGCGGCGGCATTGGAGCGGTTGTGAGGTTTCCAAATCAGAGATTTAGTTTGGCCATACTCGTATTTATAGAAATAGTAAATGTAGATAATTATATTAGAAGTTAGAAAATAAAATAGAGGGGAATAGAGATAGAGGAAGACCTAGAATAAAGGATGAATCACGCTAGACCGGGCCGTGCCCGAGCCGAAGCGTTCGACATGTCACTTTCTATGACGGCTGATAGGTGATGCTTTCCATAGAAATCGAAACTCCGGAAGCCCCGTCCCGGCCACGATCCGGTCTAACGTGAATCATCCTTATCATGGTGTAGAGATATTAGGTGTTTGCCGGTACTCTTTTAGCGATCGGAATAACATTTTAGGTCTTAAATTCTCCAAATGCCGCTCGTTCGGTCGAAGATGGAATTTTAAAGGCACTTTATAAGGGTGAGGGGGGGGGGGGAGGGTTAAGCGATTTCTTGCTCAAATCGCTTAGCCTTATTCACCAAACTTGTACAAAATCTTTCCTAGTCTAATTTGGTCCGTATTCTCATACATATTGTACGTAATTGGAGTTATCCGTGTACTGGACATCTAGTTGAATATTTCTTCTCCAAATCGTGTCCGGATTTATACTTGGAAGGCTGAAATAATCCGTAAGACGTAGTGTTTAAACGTGCATGCACGGTGCACCGTGTCGGGCTGATCGTGGTTTAATGATTTATTTGAAACTATTTATGATTAAAGTTTATAAGAAACATGTACCGTTTGTGCCCAAATAAACTTTAACCCAGGATTTAATAAAGAGAGTTGATCATCTCTTTATTAAATCCTGGGTTAAAGCTGGGTTTAGCGATAATAAACGTTTATGAATCACGTTTTGTGACAGCCGGTTATCAGCAACTGATGATCAATGCTCTAACTGTTTCTGAATAAGGCTGTAAAACAGTAAGTATAACTATGAAACGAACGCTCAAACTTGAATGATGAGATGACGGGTGACAGAGAGGTATGGAATAAAAAGACATGCTGTGCCGACCCCAAGTGAATGGGACAAGGGCAAGCGAATGATGAATCTATCTATCTATACAGACATCGGATTATAGGAGGCAAAATTTAATGACAGGTAAAAAGTTCATAGTTTGAAACTGTATAAGTATTATTTGTCTGGAAGTATTACTTTGGTGGTGGTGGCCGAGTGGATATGACGTCTGACTTTCAATCCGAAGGTCGCGGGTTCAAATCCTGGCTCGTACCAATGAGTTTTTCGGAACTTACGTACGAAATATCATTTGATATTTACCACTAGCTTTTCGGTGAAGGAAAACATCGTGAGGAAACCTGCATACATATGCGAAGAAATTCAAAGGTGTATGTGGAGTCCACAATCCGCATTGGGCTAGCGTGGGGACTAAAGCCCAAGCCCTCTCGCGCATGAGAAGAGGGCTGTGCTCAGTAGTGGGACGTATATATATAGGCTGAAGTGATGATGATGATGATGATTACTTTGGTATCAAACAAATCTACTAAAGTTAAAATAAATTGATCAGATTCATATGAACCAAACATTGAACGTAAAATGGCTTTAACGTAACACAACACAACCCTAAGCTTACAAAAACGTTGAGCTCAACATAGTTCCGAAATAGGCCCTTTTATAAAAGGCCCGTTTTTATTTTAAGTGTCAGGAGAATAATCCGGGCCCGGTCGCCGGCATAAAAGTGTCGTTTTAATGCGCACCGTACCCGCGTCGCGACACTGTCACTTTAAATTTATCGCCGAATTTGTTTTATACACATGGGAATTTATTAATCTTTCGTTAGAGTTAATTTACGATGGAAAAAAGCTTTACATGAAAAAAACATCGGTGTTTTTCGCGGCTAGCTTTTTTACTTATATTTTACTGTTTACTTTTATGCCGTCAAAGGAGGCCACTTTACACTTTAAATTTTTTTTGTTATTAATGTATGTGCCCCACGAGCGCATTTATTTATAATATATCTTGCTGCAAATCAAATTCACAAAATTGAAATATATTTTAAAATGAGATTAGATATTCTCAATGCAGAATAAACGTATTATTCTGCATTGCGCTCGTGGGGCACATACATTAATAACAAAAAAAAAATAAAGTTTAAAGTGGCCTCCTTCGACGGCATATATCTACCTCTACCCCTCAAGGCACTATTAGCCTACATCGAGCGTTGAATGATGGTCCTCATGACAGTTCCTTACAGTTTCTCTTGGTTGGGCTTTATTTAAACAATATTCTTTATATTTTATAAATATTTTTTCACCTTATTTTTAGGGTTCCGTACCCAAAGGGTAAAACGGGAAACCCTATTACTAAGACTTCGCTGTCCGTCCGTCCGTCCGTCCGTCCGTCCGTCCGTCCGTCCGTCCGTCCGTCCGTCCGTCCGTCCGTCCGACTGTCTGTCACCAGGCTGTATCTCACGAACCGTGATAGCTAGACAGTTGAAATTTTCACAGATGATGTATTTCTGTTGCCGCTATAACGACAAATACTAAAAACAGAATAAAATAAAGATTTAAATGGGGCTCCCATACAACAAACGTGATTTTTGACCAAAGTTAAGCAACGTCGGGCGTGGTCAGTACTTGGATGGGTGACCGTTTCTTTTGCATTTTTTTTCGTTTTTTTTTCATTATGGTACGGAACCCTTCGTGCGCGAGTCCGACTCGCACTTGCCCGGTTTTATTACTTACCTAAATGTTACATTTCTACATAAATAAATGTGCTAAACTTACAACAATTTTACGATACTATACGATACAGCTTCTCGTTATAAATATAAACTGTCATAGAGAGCATCATACGCCGCGAGAGCTTTAGAGCACATTTTCACATATTTTTGAGCATTATAACCGCTCCATAGATCGTCTGGGTTACAAAGTAGGGCTATAGCGAAAATAACGGCCTATTCTTCCATATTTTATTAGTTCATAAACAAAATTGCTTTTTTATATGAATCGTTACAGATTTGTTTACAGAATTTACTGTCGTCATATTCTCTTCGACACCGCTTTCCCCTTTGCAGTCTACCTACCTATATTTACATATATACTAGGTAAGGTCATTAGAAACAATTGTGGCTGGTGGACTAGGCAATGCAAATCGCGGGTTCAAACCCCGGCTCGTACCAAGGAGTTCAAAACTTATGTACGAAATATCATTTAGGTACCAGTGCTTTTCGGTGATGGCAAACGTGAGGAAACCGGACTAATCCCAATTAGAATAAATTTAAAAGTGGAAAAATTACTGTCTTGGGTGAGACTTGATCCAGAGGCCGTGAGTTCAAGTCTCACCCAAGACAGTAATTTTTCCACTTTTAAATTTATTCTAAGCTTAATAGCATCGTTCGCAGACGTTTCTGCTTGTTCAAAATTAAAATTAATCCCAATTAGGCCTTTGAGTCGTAAGGTCAGACGGCAGTCGCTTATTTCGTAAAATCTAGTGTCCACGCCAAATCCTTGTATTCGTTGCCAAGTGGACCCTGGCCTCTCATGAGCTGTGGCAAAGTGCGAAGAAGATGATGATGATGCAATGCTGCTGCAGTAGTCTAAATCCGAATGATATCTTTGAGGGGGCAATTGTGAATACTAGTACCCAGGTGTATTATTGCATACCTACTTTACCTTTGTTATTACCGATTGTGCTATAAAAACGCCCCTCTTACATTGCCGAGTGATATCTTATTGTGCTCAAGTCGGATAACGGCCTCGGGAGTTCTTTTATTCGACTCCCAATAACGGTAGGACACTTACAACGGCTCCTTGTAAGTGCCGTTTCTATTGGGTTGATACTTTCGGCACTATTCATCCAATTTAGTTCCATAAGAATGAGAGGACAATAATAGGATCTTGTTGCTTGACGATAAAGGGAAGGTAATGTTTTTCTTGTGTATATATAATACTGAATAATACGTACATGTTTGTATATATGTTCAAAGTAGGTATGCCTCTACTCTATTTCATATATTTAAGTTTATAATACATTAAATCTAAGAAATAATATTTCTCATTTCTATAAAGATAGGTACATTAAAACTATAATACATGATGAAAAATATGGCAACTAAAAGCAAGCATTAAATTGAAGAGTCCAAAATAAAATAAAACGCTGTTGTATCAAGAAAAGCACTTCGGCCACTACAGTCTCCATTGAAAGCTTAATATTGTGATATTAAAAAAAGCTTGATAGTACAAAAGCCGTCGCAAAAAGCACTCACTGTTTTCATTTTATACTTTCTTTCGTATTAACTGACTAAAAGCTGGACTGTTTTGTTACAATTTGAATATATTTGAGTCTTAAATTTAAATAGTGCTTTGAAATGAAGATTACGTATTATATTTTTGTGTCTGATGTTTTTACTTAACTTTTTTGTATACCTAACTATAATTCAACGCGCATTACCAAAGTACGTGGTTTAGAGCTAATAAAGCACACTTAATTTAAAGTTAAATTTATTAAGGGTCATCATCATCATCATCATCTCCGCCACAAGATGTCCGCTGCTGAACATAGGCCTCCTCCTTATTAAGGGTAATTTTATCAATTTAATTAACAGTCTATGTCCACAGGAAATTAACATAACCTTAACTAATACAAAAAAAAATGTTTTGACCCCTAAATTATGAAAATAGTTATTGAGGACGGAGCAGAGTTTATTTTCTTCTACTTGTGTACCTAATAGTCTTTCTGTTAAGTAATTTAAAAGTATTGAAAAAAATAAAAATTAAATATACTGTGTGCACTAAGCTTTATTGCTCTCTATTTAGAATTCATGTCACTGTTAAGAATACATAATTTAACTCGAATCTCACGGAGACATTAGAGCTTTAATAACGCTGTCACAGTTGTGTTCAGTTTAAATCAATTGTCTAATGTTATTATCAGACTAAGCCAGGCGAAGTTGGCTTGAATAAATAATAATTATTAACCGTATTATATGTTATAGTAGTGTGTACTTCGATTTCAAAACCTACAGGCCATTTCACCTGACATTCAAACGATTAATTACAGGACAATATGGTACTACTTTGGTGCACTAGTGCGGGAAAGAGAACTTTCCGTGCGTATTTTAAAAGTTTAAAGGGCCATATGTACTGTAAAACGTTGTACGATACGCGTAATTCGCAACTAGTGTCGATTTAAAAAAAACACTCCCTTCGGTCGCGTTTTAATTTATCGCCACTCGTTTCGAATTTCCTCTTTTCCGCACTTGTATCATATAAATATTGAATCATATTGGAATCATATCAGATCTTTAAAGGTAGTCATTCGGGCGTTCAATTCAATCAAATTAGCAGTATAGTTACCGGAGTTTACGGTATCTTATTTTATCATACCTACTTCAAGACTTCAACTTGATTTTGACGTCAGAATCAAGTAGGTACCTACACCGTTTAGTAAGAAGCATTTCGCGCGCGGTTAGGGAATGCAAATCGGTTATTTTTTGTATGGTAATAACCGCGGTTTCGGTTAATACCTAACCGATTATTTCCATACAAAAATAACCGATTTGCATTCCCTACGCGCGGTACGATTGTTAGACTTTGACTGTCACTTCTGACTTTTATAATAGGTACTTTAAAGGGGCCCACTGATTAACAGTCCGCCAGACCAGTTAGAACAAAATGTTGACAGTTCCGAACAACTGACAGGCCTATACCGTCCGGTGGACTGTTAATCAGTGGGCCCCTTAATGCAATGTGTCTCATATACATTTGCTCCTCAAAACAAACCTGATCCACTGATACCATAAAATAAAAACCGGGCAAGTGCGAGTCGGACTCGCGCACGAAGGGTTCCGTACCATAATGCAAAAAAAAACAAAAAAAGCAAAAAAAAAAAACGGTCACCCGTCCAAGTACTGACCACTCCCGACGTTGCTTAACTTTGGTCAAAAATCACGTTTGTTGTATGGGAGCCCCATTTAAATCTTTATTTTATTCTGTTTTTAGTATTTGTTGTTATAGCGGCAACAGTAATACATCATCTGTGAAAATTTCAACTGTCTAGCTATCACGGTTCGTGAGATACAGCCTGGTGACAGACAGACGGACGGACGGATGGACGGATGGACGGACGGACGGACGGACGGACGGACGGACGGACGGACGGACGGACGGACGGACGGACGGACGGACGGACGGACGGACGGACAGCGAAGTCTTAGTAATAGGGTCCCGTTTTACCTTTTGGGTACGGAACCCTAAAAACTTGCCATCTAGCCTATCCTCTTAAAATGTGTTTTGTTCCCACAAATATAATATATATACAACGTTATAGGTACCTACATTACATAAAGTAATATGTTTCATACTTCGTGGCACACGCAGGATACATACGAATGAAAGCCTGACCATTGACATAAGGATCAAAGGGAAATAGGTAAATAATTGTATTCAGTTCCAAATTCAGTATCAAACCTATATTGCTTTGATCTTTGCAGCAATAAGTTTTCGAAGAATTGTAATATATAAACGTTTGCTGGCTGTACTGAGTTTGAGCTAAGTAGGTACTTGATATGATAAGTACCTTTTAATATTCCACAAACTTTGTAAACGTTCCAAATAAGGGTGCCTTTCTACAAGGGTCGGCCAGTTTTTTAACCGACTTCCATTTCATAGAAGGAGGAGGTTCTGTATTCGGCTGTGGCTATTTTTTTTTTTTTTTTTTTCTATGTACGTTCACCGATTACTCCGACATCCGTAGTCCGATTTGAGTAATTCTTTTTTTGTTTGAAAGGAGCTACCTCCGAGTTGGTCCCATTTTAATTTGGTTCTATTCTGGTGATGGGATCCATGAGGAATTGAGGGAACTCCTCAATTTTTAAAGGCACATGCATGGTGATTTGGGTGTTTTCTTAAGCAACTCGAGCATTTTCTCCCGAAAACCACCACTTTGATGAAGTAGACCTGATGATGATGATTGTTTTGATGATAATGATGATGATTTATTAAATGTAGTATGTTCAGCGATTACTCCGACACCTGTGATCCGATTTGAGTAATTCTTTTTTTGTTTGGAAGGAGTTGCCTCCAAGGTGTTTCCGTATTATTTTTGGTTCTGGTCTGATGATGGAATCCATGAGGAATTGAGGGATCTCCTCAGTTTTTAAAGGCACGTGTAAAGTGATTTCGGTGTTTTCTAAAGTAACTCGAGCATTTGCTTCCGAGCACCGCCAATTTGATGTAGTGCAAGTGTAGCCTTACCACGAGTTTGACATTGACATATTCGCTAAGTTAGCGACGCTAACGTCTTCGTAACTTACTTTTTATGCATCTCGCTCGCACTAATATGCCAGTACGAGCGAGATGCAAAGAAAATAAGTTACACACACGCTAGCGAATAAATCAATGTCAAACTCTTGGTAAGCTGGTAAGGCTACTGATCGGGGTTAGGAGTTAAGGGGTCGGGGATTAAGGGGTCGGGTAATGGTGGTTGAAGGGGTGCTGTGGTTCAAGGCCGAGGGGTACGTGGATCAGGGGTTGATACGCTATGAGGTTGAGTGATCGGGGGGGGGGGGGGGGGGGGGGTTGGGTTGAGGGATCAGTGGCGGGGGGGTTGAGGGATCAGTGGCGGGGGGGGTTGAGGGATCAGTGGCGGGGCGGAGGATGGATTTAGTGTAGTGACAGGAATTATAATTTCCCAGACGGACTCGAGAAAATTCCAGATTACATATTTATTAAAGTAGATACACGAATTTCAACGAACGAACGAACGAATCATGATGTTGTTTTTCATTCACGCGTCGCGCTATTAACAATGCGTTAAAACTAAAAATGGAAAAATAAAAACTTTTTACAAAAAAAAGAAAACCGACTTCTACTAAAAGGATTCTTCGACACTAAAAGGATGAAATAAAATATTATCCTTATTAAGTCTATGCGTTACCAACTGATATGTTTGAAGTCGGTGCCAAGCCAAGTAGTAAAGAATACCCGTCAAAAATAATCAGCTTTATGACTATAAATCCCATTAGAACTGTACCATTACAACTATTATATAAATGTATAAGTAATTCTGTCTACCTCTTTGTCGCCTTTTCATGGCTAAACAACTGAACCGCTTTAGGTGAAATTTGGCAAGAACGTAAATTCCTTGAATTGTTTTATATTTTGAAATGTAGTCCTCTGAATAAGGGACGGGAAATAACTTCAGTCCCGATCCCACGCTTGCGTGCCGACAAACATGGTACGGACTGTGCCAAGAAGGTTTGATCGTGTGTTCTTAGGTACAGTCGACGTCAAAGATATGTATTATACACTTTTGCACCTTACTCCTTTGTAATAAGACGAAAAGTGTAAACATATTTTTAACGTCGACTGTACCTACAGAAAGTACGTTCATTGTAATGGATTGCCTTATTCATTGAACGTACATCCTTATCGAATCGCACCAAAATCATGGTATGCTTCAAAAGTTGGCTTGGCACCGACTTCAAACATATCAGTTGGTAACGCATAGACTTAATAAGGATAATATTTTATTTCATCCTTTTAGTGTCGAAGAATCCTTTTAGTAGAAGTCGGTTTTCTTTTTTTTGTAAAAAGTTTTTATTATGTTAGTAGTGACAAAATGCTTTTTGTTAAATTTAAGTTTTGGACCTATAAATTCCAACGGGTTATTATGAAATACTGGAAAAACCATGATTTTTTTACAATTTTTCCCACCAGAAGCCTATTTTAAAATAAAATATTGTACATCTTACGGCAAAAGCCACTTAAAAAATATTTAAACATACTAGCTGCCCGATTCGAACTTAATGATACGTCAATTATTAGATCTAGAAACGATATGGATTAAGTAGATGTGTTAGTATCACATTTGACACTGATTTATAATTATCTAATCCATATCGTTTCTAGATCTATTAAATGAGACGTCTCTCGTCTCTAATTATCTTAAAGATCGAATCGGGCCGTTTGCATCAAAATGAGTCCAACATGGTCTATGTATTATACAGGATGATTCAGGAGACGTGAGCAGGACTAACACAGCGCATTTCGTAAATTATAAGCAACTGTTTCGTACCAGTATTAGTGAAGTTAACGTTAATTATCTAGTCTTGTTGAAAAAAAAAAGTTATTAATTTATTTACGACATGCATTGTCACCCTAAAATTAGAATACTAAACTACCGATATTCTGTGTCAAATTGAATGTCATCACTTGTCATCACGGTCTGGTTACTTTTGAAAACTCGTATTTCACTCAAGTTTGACAGTTTATTTTCTTCGTAATCAAAATGCTGTCATTACGGTTAAAAAGGTTTTATGTTTATTAATTAGGTCTTGTTTTTACCTTGATTGTGGAGAATTAAATTTGCTCTAACAAAAATGTTAAAAATAGGAAAAAGTGTGGTTGTTTCACCTAAATATGACGGTGATCGATCAATTCTCAATTACTGAGGGTGCAGGATTAGTCCTGCTCACGTCTCATGAATCACCCTGTAGATATTAAATCTTTTGAGACCTGTGGGAGCAGTTATCTGCTCAAAGTTGCTTGATTTTTTTCAATATACATTGCTGTGATAATGGTTATTATACTAAAACTGTAAAATTATGAAATTTGAATCGAGCTCCATGTTGTTCGAAATTGTAAGAAATACAACCAAGAATACAAGAATATTAGTATGTTTCCTCGCTCGTTCCCAAAGGTTCGCAAGCAAGCTGACCGCGCAATATAACGACATTTGCTTGCATCCGTGCATGTAATCGCATATTCCAACCAGCGTGCATACCCACGGGAAATAACTACCTTACTAACTGCATTCGCTGCCGAAACGAAGGAAAATTGTACTTATTTCGAAGGGAATAGAGATTGTTGTGAGTGTAAATAAAAATGGTAAGATTAGCTTGGAGAGACACATGCAATTAGAATCGCGGTGTGTAGGGAAATGGTATGGAATGAAATAAAAGGACTTTACGTGCTTTAATAAGATTTTTTTAAGTCGCCGTCAGGTAATGTATATCGGAGCGACCAAGATGTTCACAATAATATCTGAACACGCACTCCAACGCCTTGACTTGGAGGCGTGTTCAGATATTTGTGAGCGCCTTGACAGCTTCGATATATCTGATGGAGACCGTAAACAGTAAATTATAAATGTAGTCTAAATCCGAACGATATCATTGAATACATTGATACAAGTATCAAGGGGCCCACTGATTAACAGTCCGCCGGACGGTATCGGCCTGTCAGTTGTTCGGAACTGTCAAAATTTTGTTCTAACTGACAGGGCGATACCGTCCGGCGGACTGTTAATCAGTGGGCCCCTCACACTAACAAATGATTCTTATACTATGGTGTGTCCGCTTTCTATTTAAATAGGTATAAACACATTTAAAAAAAACCGGGCAAGTGCGAGTCGGACTCGCGCACGAAGGGTTCCGTACCATAATGCAAAAAAAAAAAACAAAAAAGCAAAAAAAAACGGTCACCCATCCAAGTACCTACTGACCACTCCCGACGTTGCTTAACTTTGGTCAAAAATCACGTTTGTTGTATGGGAGCCCCATTTAAATCTTTATTTTATTCTGTTTTTAGTATTTGTTGTTATAGCGGCAACAGAAATACATCATCTGTGAAAATTTCAACTGTCTAGCTATCACGGTTCGTGAGATACAGCCTGGTGACAGACGGACGGACGGACGGACGGACAGCGGAGTCTTAGTAATAGGGTCCCGTTTTACCCTTTGGGTACGGAACCCTAAAAACAGACTATATTTACGTATGTGTATTTTGATATCACACATTAGGCTTTGCACAAGCACTTCACTGAATGGAACTGCACTTTAGTTAATGTATTCAGAGTAATTAGTTTTTCTTTTCTCCCGCATCTCGGTAGAAAATTAAAATTTACTCTATTGTTCAAAGGCTTAGATATCGTAGCAGTAGGTATTGTTCTAAAGTAAACAAATTGCGGATACTTAGTAGTAATACAGGGGTAAGATTTGTAGATTTAGTATCAGTAGGTAGAATAAATAAATTAAAATATATAAATTCCGACAACGCGGCGTAATAAATTATTTAGATAAGTGAAAATGGTTAGTAACCAATTTTGAATTGTTACAGACCCTTAATGTTTCATTCAAAGTAAAAAATGATTGAAGAAATCTAAAGATCATTTTTTCAAATCCCTATAAAAAAAATTGATTCCCTAGGGAGATATAGCTTTTTTTCACATTCTTAACTCCCGCGGGAACAATATATGTATAGGCCTTTACTCTTCAGTACACCTGCATGAAATAAAATCTTTTCCGAGCAAGTGTGATGAAAAACACATTACCGTCCTTTGCGTCGCTATTTGGGTACTTTGAAGCTAGTTCGGAAGACGGAGCTAATGTTTCGCCATTTTGACGGGAAATTAATTTTTCAAACTGGAACGCTGCTCCGTGCCAAGAAAACCGGGAAATGTATGAATTTTCGAAACGAGAGAGAGAACTTTAAAAAGCATAGTTGTAAGAGTTTCCGATACGAACGTTTGCAGGTGATTCACTTGCTTAAATATTGAAAAAACCGGACAAGTGCAAGTCGGACTCCCGGTTATACCTACCGGCAACAGAAATACATCATTTCTGAAAATGTCAACTGTCTAGCTATATCACGGTTCATGAGATACAGCCTGGTGACAGACGGACACATGGACAGACGGACAGACGGACGGAGTGGAGTCTTAGTAATAGGGTCCCGTTTTTACCCTTTGGGTACGAAACCCTAAAAAAACAATATTTTGATACGACCTTGAAAATCGCTCATGCTGATTACTGCATGCGAAATTAAATGAAAGTCGTGCATAAAATACACACGTCATATCAAAACCATTACAAATTGTCACATTAGAACGACCTACGAGAGTTTGTCAACAATCTCAAAAAATTATGTGCTTATTATTGTATGTCATGTTTCGTTTGATATTGATAAGCAATAAATAATATAATTATATATATACATATATATATAGTACCTATTCTATATTATATACCTGTAAATCAAGTATGTAAACACCCAAGTCTATTTTGTTGCAAAAGGAAATGACCCAATCTGTGGGGTAAGTAAGATCGCGGAAAATCAGGCGACGGTGGAGTTTCCTTAATACTCTTATTTAAACATTTTTCGTGAGCAGGAACGTATTCTATAGGTTTCGATTTCCTTGAGGTGAGAAAATATGTAGCATAAACAGCCTTATCTTTTGATTGCGTTGACTTGCAAGTTTTTTTTTCCACCGCTCTAATGGCTCCTCTACACCAACGGCAATGATGGTCCATTACATAATGGGTGACGATTCCATCGTGTGGGCACACGCACAATCATGGCCGCCACTTCCTTTGATGTTTTCCCGAAAACCGACAGAATAGCGATTATGCTCCATCATCGATCGCGGGCCACTGTAGGCCGTTAAGCCTTTCACACGATTGGGATCGCCTGCAATTGCGTGGTGGTGTAGAATAGCCAAGAGATTAAGTCATACTTAATATTCTATGTTAAATATTCGACTTGGTAATTTTATGAGTTTTAGAAAATGGGGTTTTGTAGACAGTGTCTGTCTGTCTGTTCGTGGCCAACGAAACTATAACGCCTTTTGAGGTATCTGCCACTCTGGTATACTTTTTCAGATAAAGATAGAGCTTTGTGTTTTAAAATATCTGACACTGACACAGTCGAATTGTTCTTTTTTTGTTAAGCTATTAGAGAAGAAGATACTTTTGTCACGTAGTCTGAACTCTTAGTGTAAAGGTGGCCACTGACGAGCCTTCCAACAGTCCAAATAGCGTGGCTGCAATCCAAAATCGGTCCGTGAATGTTAAAAACTTATAATGTTTAATATTAGGATGCCGTCCATTTGGATGAATCCATTGTAACGGCATCCATTTGGAAGGCTCGTCAGTAGCCTGCTTAAATTTCATTCGACAGCATAAAGTTATGTACCTACACGTTTGCGTTGACATTCTGTATGGGATATTGAACAGCCGGCCAAGCGGGACGTTAGAAACTCAATATCCCACAAAATTAGACTTAACGCAAACGCGTACGTCACTTCACACTATCGTCACTATCGAATGACAAAGGTGACAGTCCATTTCCAACGACAGCAGCACTAGCATTCATTTTACTATGGAAATTAACAATAACACCGACGCGTTTCGTACCTATTCGTGCAACTGCGGTCAGAAATGGAATGTTACCCTTACATTAGGGATCTGCTACTGTTAATGCTGACCGTGTACGTTTTGCTGACAACTGATGTTGACAGCTGTCAGCCATTTTAATATGTCAATTAAAACGTGCCGATGCATTTGAGCACATTACCGCGCCGCGTGCATAACGAGGAGTATATACCGCAGTATTAACCGCCATTTCATTAATAGTATTACGCTTGATGAATTGAATTACAGCTTTGTGGTTACTGCTGTTAAATAGATCAACACATTGATTAAAATATTTCTATTTTATTAATCGGATCATAGTTAGAGCTTATAATTTAATTTAAACTCCGTGAGTCTAGTAGTTTAACATTAAATTAATTTACGGTTTCAACCCACGTGTATCCTTTTAGTCCCTCGCGAAACGCGTATCGTCGGATCTGGGTCTAAAAATACATGAGCTTAATACGTATAATTAATCGAATAAGCTAAACAGTGGAATGAACTGTCGCCGCAGTATTTCCGGACAGATACCTTCCTTTATAGGTACCTTCAGGATAAGAGCGTACTTCCATCTTAAAGACTGGTAACGCACTTGCAACTCCTATGGTGTTGCAGGTGTCCATTCATCTCAGCCATAAGACGTCCACTGCTGAACATAGGCCTTCCCCTTGGACCTCCATTCGTACCGGTTGGAAGCGACCCGCATCCAGGACGGACGGACGGATGGGTGGACGTCCTACGCTGCGTTGCTAGTCCTTGGTCTCCACTCGAGCACTTTTCGACCCGATTGGCCATCTTCTCTGCGCGCAATGTGGCCTGCCCATTGCCACTTCAGCTTGCTAATCCGGTGGGCTATGTCGGTGACTTTAGTTCGTCTACGGATCTCCTCATTTCTGATTCAATCACGCTGAGAAACTCCGAGCATAGCCCTCTCCATAGCTCGTTGAGCGACTTTGAATTTTGAGATAAGGCCGATAGTGAAAGACCACGTTTCGGAGTAAGGTGAGGTGAGGTGTCCATGGGCGACGGCATTCCTTACTATCAGGCAGTATATGTCTGCTCGTTTGCCTCCTATATCATACAAAAAAAACATCAAAAAATATTTTTAAGTCTGCGTTTTCTTATAGGGAGCGTGCATGAACTGTAGGGGGCAGCACCGTCAGATTTTTGGCGCGAGGCGTAAATGTGAAGTTTATGCTTAAGCCCATAAGATGGCAGAACCTACTATGTACAAGAAAACGTACGAGAACGGTAGATGGTAGCACTAGCTTTGGCAATGTACATATGTTTACGATTCTGGTCACAAGATGGCAGACCTTACAACGCGCACGAACGGTCTCTACTAGAATTTCGATTTATCACTACCCTGCATTTAAATATGACACTAAACCCGGAAAAGCAGGCGTAAGCCGAGCGAGTACACTGAGAGGAAAAAGAAACAGAGTAACACTGACAATTCGAATTTGGATTTCCCACCTCGCACTGGTTAGCGCAAATTGGGACGCTTTTTATTGGGTCGCTTCCGGACTGAATTTCGCATTTTCGGAGTTAGTGGTGTGCCATTGTTGCGTTCTGGTAATATTGCCGGCAATATTTTTAGCCGGGATTGGATGTTATCTCGTTGGATAGTACAATCCGTTCACTATTATTTCACATACCATAAAATAAAACTCAGCGCAAGAACTTTAAATACATAAATACCTTAAAATAAAATACCTATACAGTAAATTTGTAATAGTGTTAAATCATTCTGAATTAACCAAATATGTATATCCATCTAGTCGTGTCCTGTCATTGAACTCTTATAATTTTTAAAATATCGTAGCCTAAACATCTATTTATATTCCATTTTGTCAGTTGGAATAAAATATATATTTTAAATAGCACCATAGCAATAAATAACTTACTTTCTTTTATTACTTGCCAGTATCCCCGAGCGCTGTACAGTCTGTACTTGCAATAGTATGTTATTCTTTGAAGGCCGGAAAAATATGTGAGACGCTCTTATTATATGGCTCTACAAATAAGATCATGTCGGCCTTTATTCCATATATTATAAAGTAAGTGCTACTTTGTAACATATTATTGCAGATGACTGTATTACCGGCAACAGCACGTCATTTAACGACATACAAAGGTTACAAGATTGTCCTGGGCCATTGTTATTGCAATTGGCAATATTCCCGAGCGCTGTATTATCGCCAACAGCACATCACCCTGCCCGTCCATCTAGTTGAACGACTCACAAAGGTCGCAAGATTGCCCGGGGCCCTTGTTATTAGGAACGAACTTCCAAAGGAACTTAGTTTCCGTTTTTGAAGTATTTTTTTATGGATATTCTTGAAAATATCGAACTCTAGGTCGATTCGATAAAGGCTTAAACAGTAAATCAATATTCTTTAGCGCGAACTTTAAATACCTATATGTACTAGTAGGTACAAAATGTATAAAATGGTTGATATACACAGACACCGTCACACCGCATTATGAAGCGTTAAAGTGACATTCCATTTCCAACTGCAGCTGCAATACATATAGTTCATTTTCTATGGAAATTGACAATGACAGCGACGCGTTTCCATAGTAAAATGAACAGTATTGCAGCTGCAGTTGGAAATGGAATGTCACTCTAACAAATAGCACAATGTGGTGCCACAGGGGTGCAATTTTACTTGTAATACGCTACGTCTCGAGCAAACAACTGAGTTGTATTCTATACTACACATTTATATAAGTGGACGTATGTAGTTTAGCGTAAAAGATCCATCCTCTAAAATTTGACATTTAAATAAATGACTTTTCCGTTTGACAGAAAGTTCAAATTTTACTAACAGATTTTTGTGGATTGGATCTTTTACCCTAAACTACGTCCAAGTCATTTAAGGATGACTCACGCTAGATCGGGCCGTGCCCGGGCCGAGGCGTCCGACATGTCATATGACGACTGATCGGTGATCACATGGTGTTTTCCATAGAAAACGAAGCACCGAAAGCTCCGTCCCGGCCCCGGTCCGGTTTAGCGTGAGTCATCCTTTATACTAGGTATAGTAATAAATAAATCCTCTTCTTAACCTTAAAATTGAGTAACGACCCAATCCCAACGATTCTTATAAGATGTCACACCGATACGATATGTGTCGAAAGTGACATTTCTTCACCAAAATGACACTTTTACACTGACATATCTGTATTGTATCGTTGTGACATCTTAATATAAACATTGCTCGAATTGGGCCGTAAGGCACGTGTTGTAAAATGACGATGAACACGCAAAGGTCACTTTATTTTTATTAGTGTCTCGACAGTTGAAATTCAAAATAGTAATTTAATGGACTCAGGATGTTGGATATTTATAATATAATAAAAATAAATGAAAAAAGTTTGTAAATAGGTAATGAAAAAGCTGATGCTTTTAAGGGCCACATCTGGCGTCTTTCGAGCGTCGGCGTCTACAATTCTACGGCCGCTGCTCGACGCAACGTCGACGCAGCGTCGACGCAACTCTGCGCAGCGACGTCATTTTCCATAGCGCTGACCAGACGCCGGCAGACGCCGACGCTCGAAAGACGCTAGATGTGGGGAGGCCCTAACTAATAACGTTTAGTTCGAAGAAGATTCACATTTATTACCTAGTACATATGATTACGATTTAGAAATTGCTTGCTATAGTTTATCGACAACATTCAAGTATCGATACCTATCTATCTATTTAATTCATCACTAGCACCTGTAAGTTTTTGGTCACAAAACACCGGACTATAGATATAAAATCTAATGATTTAAAAGCAACAAAAATCTCCTTGCAATACGAGGCATGCATGTGCGGCATGCGGCACTCAAAGCGAGGATTAGCGATTTGACAGCCCTGCTGCAAAATGTGAAATATGCTGACAGATTCATAAACCCCCCTCGATTTCCAATTTAAACTCAACGTTATTTATAACTGCGTAACTCCGGTCTAGGATATTCTGAAATATCCTCACATGTTGGAAATACAGGAACGTTAAGTTTATTACAATAGAAAGTATAAGTATCCTCTTAAAACTTTAAAATGTAGAATGAATTGTTAATATCGAGGTGTCTGTAGTAACTTGGAACATTTTGATAATAAAATGTAGATTCCAGCGTGAAAACTCGGGTTTTCTCAACTTCACACATTCTCTTAAGAAGATAATACGATTTAGAGAAACGCTTGACTTAGCCCTACACGGGGATTTCCAACTTATAATGGCATTGAAATTTACGTTCTTTTCACCAGAATTTGCTGTAAAGCGTATTTTTTCAATATTTTTACTTATTTAAGACTGCGTCGTGCAAAATCAGCGAAAAAGGCAGTCACCGTTTAGTCGCTAGCGTCCACATCGCTTGATAAAAAAAATTATAATAAATATCATTATTATCCCAAAGAGTGTCTTTACAACGAATCACCCTTGAAAATTTGAAATCTTTTACAATATAATAAATACACTCATGCAAAGTTGTACCTAAAACGTGATGAACGAGTGTCAGCGTTTAGTAAAATTTGTATAAAAAAATCGATGCTCATGCTACAAAATCGAGTGATTTCGAAAGCCAGATAACTAGACTACAACGAATCAGGCTTTTCCTATTTTTCCTCTTAAAGGCTACAGAGAAATTCAATCGTAAACGTAAACTTTCGTAAAATTTCCATACATCCGCCATATCTGTCAAATTCTCCTTCTCCTCAGATGCCCGCTGTGGGCCGTTGGAAGCGGACGCGTACATGCTTTTTCCAAATTGACAGTTCAATTTGGCATATATATTGACAGAAATTCATGTCCGTATACGAATGATGATACCAGTGAAAAACTGTGTTCAAAATAAATAGGGTAAATGAATAATGTCACACGGAGATCCAGAGTCATTAAAATTTTGATTTGTTTTTATTCATAAGTCATAATACTTTAAAAATATAACAAATTATTTAAAATATATACAAACACAACCAAATCAGCGTAATTAGTTTCTTCCTAATTCACTAAAAATTAAAAAAGTTTGAAGATTTGTTTTATCTTATTGGAATAAATTTTCATTGTGCTGGCATTCATATTACGTCATTTTAAAAACATATATGACATAATGTCAATATACTAGATAGACAATTATTCAACAAATTTCTTCACATTTTAACGTAAACAATATAAATTATTAATATTTTATTTATGAAGTCGAAGCAATGTTGTTCACATAATATCAGCAATAAAATTTTTAGTTTCAACCAGTTTTGTTGCTATTCTGAGAGCTATCACGTGCTTTGAAAGTTAATTCAATGATATATCATCAAGAAATTGAAACCAAGACTCGACCTGCAGTCTCAGCGAGTTTTTGTGGCTATATTATCAGTTGAAAGAACGATATTTCCATCGCAGTGGTATGGTTTACGAGTACCTATATTGGTTTCATGTGACGATGTTTATATAAATGTATCTATCAAATAACAACGTGCTTTTATTTCATTGATATTCGGTGCAAAACGATAACTCAGTAACGAAAAATAATTACTTATCAGAAATGCCTTAAAGTTTTTTCAGTGAACGTTTATTTATAGGCATTTATGAGGTCTTATGTCTTATCAGCTTGGCTTTGGCCTTTGGACATTTTTGTAATGCTTTGTAATAAGGTAGGTGAGGTATCTATATCCCTCATTTAATAACCTTTTTTTGAATGAATTACAATTTAATTATTTAAATAAATAAGTGGTCTACAAACATACATATCCGCTCGGTCCGCTAAAATAATTTAAGTGCCCTACATAATAGGTATATTTAAGATTAACAATCAGTAAACATCATTAATTACGCTCAAATGCTTGTTTCAGTACAAATTGGCTGAAATACTTCCGACATAAAACCTAAAGGTATAAAAGTACAATTTGCTAAGTAAACTGTACTGTACTGTGTACTGTACTGTATCTACATTAATTATAATAGATAGACTCTTAGAAGTCAGCTTACTGAAGATTATGAACAACATATAAGTACTTTCTAAATAAAATACAATTTGTTTTTCCATGACTCATGTAGGCCGTATTTTACTATAGACCATTTTAAATTGAAGATGATATTAATTCATGATAAAAGCTAATAAGGCCCGGTAATATTTTCTGTTATTCTTGAACTTCTGTTCAAGTCAGTGTTCAACTGTCAGTGCAAGTAACAAGGCCCGGTTCCGAACCAACATGGAATGGTTTTTAGGGTTCCGTACCCAAAGGGTAAAACGGGACCCTATTACTAAGACTTCGCTGTCCGTCCGTCCGTCCGTCCGTCTGTCTGTCACCAGGCTGTATCTCACGAACCGTGATAGCTAGTGACAGTTGAAATTTTCACAGATGATATATTTCTGTTGCCGCTATAACAACAAATACTAAAAACAGAATAAAATAAAGATTTAAATGGGGCTCCCATACAACAAACGTGATTTTAGACCAAAGTTATGCAACGTCGGGAGTGGTCAGTACTTGGATGGGTGACCGTTTTTTTCTTTTGCTTTTTTTTTGTTTTTTTTTGCATTATGGTACGGAACCCTTCGTGCACGAGTCCGACTCGCATTTGCCCGGTTTTTTTTATAAAACGTGTATTTTTCAAAAACGCTGGAATATTTATATAACTATTTTGGTATATGAAGAAACATGAACAAATGAGAAATCTATATTGAATCTAGAATGAAATCAGCGGAAAAGGCAGTCACCGTTTAGTCGCTAGCGTTCACATCTCTTGATAAAAAAAATTATAATAAATGTCATTATTATCCCAAAGAGTGTGTTTACAACGAATCACCCTTGAAAATCTGAAATCTTTTACAATATAATAAATACACTTATGCAAAGTTGTACCTAAAATGAGATGAACGAGTGTCAGCGTTTAGTAAAATTTATATAAAAAAATCGATGCTCAAGCTATAAAACCGAGTGATTTCGAAAGCCAGATAACTAGACTACAACGAATCAGGCTTTTCCTATTTTTCCTCTTAAAGGCAACAGAGAAATTTAAGGTTAAAGTTAGGTGAGGAATATAAGGCCCGACGGGTAACAAGGCCCAGCATTCAAGAATAGTAGTTAAAATAACAATTAAATAGCTGTAAGCAGTACTGTAAAATACTGATAAGTGTTTGAGGCCTCCTCACTGAGGAGATTTTGTAATGTCATGACCGAACTGGACCAAACGTTGGAATGTTATGATAAGTCTTGTCATTCATGATAGTGTCGGGCCCGTATAAAGTAGTATGAACAACAGCCTTACTGCCATCCCAACTCTGTAGGTTTATAACATTAAAAATGTTTATCAGATCGTTTTCCTGGGAGACTGTACATTTTCAAAAGTTACAACGATAACAAAAGGCAGTGGTATTAAAAGACGCAGGAGTTTGCGGAGCATCGTAAGGTAGGTAAGATATTAACATTAACACAATTATCGTTACGAAACACAAACTAAGCTTTTGCGATGTAGTACAATTTAAATCAATTCTAAAAGTGAAGTTTGTATAGGTATGTATATTCTTCTGAGAATAAATTGTCTTATACCTGGAATCGATTGTTTTAGTAAGTTAGGTAACAAACACTCTATATTACAATCTTGTACCTATTACAAATGCAAAGTATAGATCGTGTCATTCACGAAAACGCGTGCCTTGACTTGTATTGCCATGTTATTAAAGGTTAGATTTACCAAATCAGCGCGTCATCGTGGATCACATGAAACTATAAAACAAAATGCCAACAATCAAATGAATCTAGGCCTTAATTTACTATACAGGGTGGAAAGATAAGTCGGGCCCTGGAGGGAAATTACCTTAATTATACCTTATTTTTAAAAAGAAACAAAACTGCATTCAAAGATTTTCTTAAACTCGCTTGCCTCGCCCGGGACTCGAACCGACTAAAAATTCCAAAAAATAAAAACTCGCAAGTTTATTCTACTAGTCGATACAGTTAATGTTAATGATAACATTTCTCCAAGAAACATTAGGTCTTACACTCGTCTGTCGTACAAAATATCCATAAAATCTAATATTTAGTACTTAAGATTTCGTATGACAAGCCAAATTGAATAAAAAAAGAAAAATACTTTTAATGCAGTTTTGTTTCTTTTTAAAAATAAAGGATTGTCTCCTTTAAGTAAAATGAGCCAGCTTAAGGATTTAAGGCTCCCTCCAGGGCCCGACTTATCTTTCCACCCTGTATACCATTTTAAATTTAAGGCGTAATTAATTCCAGATAAAGGATAATAAGGCCTAAAGGGAAATTTTGTAGGCCTTATTACCCACGAACAATGAATGTGAACTGAATAGGATA
Source organism: Cydia fagiglandana (assembly GCF_963556715.1). NCBI lineage: Eukaryota > Metazoa > Arthropoda > Insecta > Lepidoptera > Tortricidae > Cydia > Cydia fagiglandana. Next base: position 592,935 of record NC_085951.1, on the reverse strand, counting down.
AAAAGGAACTAGATTATAACATATTGTTCTCATGTTTAGCACAGTGTAATAAATAAATATTTTTTTATAACAAAAACGATCGTTATATGATAAGTACCTACACGCTGAAATGTATGTACATTTTACCTGTGTGAAAATTGTATAATTGAGATAAATAAACTTAATTATACTTACTATATTCTCTGTTATTCTTGAACTTGTACTTGGGCTAAAAAGGCCCTCTGTCTGTGCGGGTGACAAGGCCCGGCCCCGGGCCTTATTGAACGTGAGACGAAATAGTAAATTTAATTATTTTTATATAGGTAATTATGAGTTCTTTGATTTCCCGATAAGCATCACTTACTGACTTACAAAAGTATAAATGTAGTACATATAGATGGTCAAGCAAATCTTGTCACTAGAAAAAGGCGCGAAATTTAAATTTTCTATGAGACGATATCCCTTCGCGCCTACATTTTTCAAATTTGCCGCCTTTTTCTACTGACAAGATCTGCTTGACCAAGTATATGTAGTAGGTACCTGAATTTTATTAGAGGTATTTAAAGCCTTATTATCAATTAAGTTATAAGTGAAATATAATAAGCGTCTTTAGTTGTAAAAAAATATTACAAGCCCTATAACTAATGAGGGGATCATTTTAGATATAGTCCACTTTTTTCGAGTAGGTAAATTCGGACTATGTTTACAAACCGCATACCATCGCCCATGACCACACTGTTAACTGACAGTTCGTAAACCTTATTACAAAAGGCATAAGGTCCACCGATGGACAGTTAAGAGCATCGCCGTTTGTACCTATCTTAATACAAATAAAAGTCAACAACGAAAATAATTAATTACCTAATACGTCACATCGCCGTGTGCCTGCTACACTGCCACATCTCAAAAAACCTTTTTTTCGAGAAAATCGCGTCTCAAAGTTGTGAGAGTATAGTTCAGGGTGTTTAATAGGATCTTACTCCTTTAGTTTTAGGTCTATGAATTTAAAATTTAGCTTTTTTTACTCGGAATGATATAACCCTCCTTATGACCACGCCACTTTTTAAAAGAAATGTATATTTTTTAAGATACAAGGCCCGAAAGACAGGTATTTAGTGTTGTGGCCGTATTGCAGAAACGTTTTTTTAAGATTTTGAGATGCGGCCAAATTTAAACACAAAATTATTGGATAAAGGTTACCATGTAAATATAAATAAAAACACCAAAATAGTTAAAATCCCTTTATTTTTACCCGACTACGGCAACGCAAAAGGAGGGTTATGATTTTGACCGGTATGTATGTGGGTATGTATGTATGTATGTATGTTCATTTGTTCCCTCATAACTTCTAAAGTACACATTATAATTTGACAAACGATATGTCATTCGAATTATCTTAATCGTCCGCTATAGAAGTCACAAAAAAATGAACAAGAGGTCATAAAGTCACGAACGAAAAAAATAAAAATAAGTAATGATTACGTGATGTATATCATTTGAAAGAGCTCAATTAGCACATTTCAAATATATCAATATTGTTAGCTTTTGCACCCGGCTTTGCTTGCATGCACCCGATGAAACATTAATTTATCGGGTAGGTAATTCGAACTACGAATCTACAAGCGCTCTGGATTCTATCCGCGTATTACCCGACTACGGCGATACAAGAAGGTATTTGCAAAATAAATTTGTTTGGCCGCTATAAACATAGTGTTTTTTTAATGACCTGCAATATTTTATAACGTGAATAGGTATAAAAGTCCAGATCAGCCAAAATGTTTGAAACAGCCGTACAAGAGACGTACGAAGCTCGCTGTACGCGTTCCAAAGCCGGGCGCCTTCGGCGCCCTCATACTAGAAGAGTCGGGCGTAGCCCGACGTACGTGGCGCGCTGCAAGCGGTCCAAAGCCAGGCGACTTCGACTTTCTCATACTAAAAGTGTCGACATACGTGACACGCTGGACGCTTACCAAATCCGGGCAAATGCATGAAACAGCCGTACAGAGACGTACGGGCACGCTGTACGTGTTCCAAAGCCGGGCGCCTTCGGCGCCCTCATACTCAACGCGTCGGGCGTAGCCCGTCGTCGTACGAGGCGCGCTGTATGCGTTCAAAGCCGGGCGCCTTAGGCGCTCTTATACTAAAAGAGTCGGGCGTAGCCCGACGTACGAAGCTCGCTGTACGCGATCCAAAGCCAGGCGCCGAAGGCGCCCTCATACCAAAAGAGTCGGGCGTAGCCCGACGTACGAAGCTCGCTCTACGCGTTCCAAAGCCGGGCGCCTTTGGCGCCCTCATACTAAAAGAGTCAGGCGTAGCCCGACGTACAAGACACGCTCTACGCGTTCCAAAGACGGGCGCCTCCGGCGCCCTCATATTAATAGTCGGGCGTAGCCCGACATAGGAGGCGCACTCTACACGTTCCAAAGCTGGGCGCCGAAAGCGCCTCCATGCCAAAGGATGGCGCAGCCCGATATATGTGGCGCTCTGCGTGCATTTCTGTACTGGAGATGCCCTCGTAAAAGTAATATAAAGTGGCTTCGAATAGTTAGTAAAGAAGTCATGACCCCAAAATTAATTAAATAAAAAATTAGTTCAAAAACTAAAACTCGACTACTGCAAATCGCGCTCTAAAAGTATGAAACAAGATAGAATTCTTATCTGAAGTTATCAAACAGGAAATATTATAAATGTTATAATTTTTTTAATAAAAAAATACAACGTAATATAATTTACTACATTATTTATATTTTTACAGAGATTCAGAGGATAGCTGTGGTCGTATGCCACTTTACCTTAAAGTTTATAATCGTGGCATACGACCATGCACGGCGATCCTTTGAATATCTCTGTAAATATATCAAAAATGTAGTAAATTTTATTACGCTAATTATTATTTTCTAGGACGCAACTCAAAAGCTTAATTGAAAACGTGTGCTATATAGCCACAACTCAAAAGTGGCTGTATTGCAGGGAATTGTCTGACAATTTATGGTCAAATCCATAAGGCCACTTGTGAGAAAAAGGCTCTTAAAGACCTTTTTTGCTATGGCTCTCGAAATAAGGTCGTAAATTGAACAATTTTGAATACGAATCTGCAATAATCCAGAAAATCAAAAATTTTGAATTGTGGCCGTATAGCAGGCACACGGCGACATACCTATGACATGACATGAACAAACAAGGAAAGCTATATATAAAAAGTGATTTTTCTCTGTCTTCTCACAAAGGAAAGCTTTGACAGTTTAAATTCCTCAAAGAAGGTCCGTAGTTAACACTAAACTCGAAACAGCACCTTTAAAAAAACATTAGGGGTCACTGACCTGTCCCAGTAAATTGAGGTAGTGTGTGTGAGCTGCGTTTGTGTGTGAAATGGGGTAATTTGACAGAATCTGAAAATTTACCCTCCTCGACGCCCTCTTAAGCGTATGAATAGTTTTTAGCTGTAAGTATAGGTTTTTCAATATGATTTTAAGAAAAATAAATACCTAAATGTAATTTTGAGACCGTATTCAAAGGTTCATTTCAACAAAATTAAATTAACTTTATACCAGTTTAATTCAAACTTACATTACGATATCATTTTGGATTTTTGTTATCATCAAGATATTCAAGGTCACAGTATCGTAAATCTCAACTCGTCACAATTCGCCCCGTCCGGTCCGGTTCCGGCCCGTAAGTCAATACTGTCCGGAGTGTCCGGCTTTTGAATACAGATTTATGTGTCCGGCTGATAAGATGGATCGCTGGTGCAAAAGTTTTATGTTGTAGTGCTGATTTCAGTCAGCAAATTGAGGAGTGGTAGTGGCCCTGCCTACGAAGCAGGAGGTCCTGAGTTCGAATAGCGGTAAAGGTCTATTCGTATGATTATCATGATTACTTCTATATTCTAGGAATAAATATTACGTGTATAATATTACTTCTGTGTACCTGCAATAAAATATTACTCTTCGAAGGCCGCAAAAATATGTATCTCGCTCTTGTGGCTCTACAAATAAGATCGTGTCAGATATTTTTGCGTCCTTCGTTGTGTAAGATATTATTGCAGGTGACTGTAGCTATAATTAGTATAGTCTATTATCTACAAAACAAGCCTTTTTCAGCCTTGTTCATCATCATAGAGGTTAAATGCATGAGTTTTTACAGATAAGTAAGATTTCTCACTGACCTAATCCGAAAATTACGTAGTACCTACCTACCTACAAACCAAATGGCCGCGTAAAATGACTCCCAAATGTACCTTTATGTATACCGTTTGTATTGTATTTATTAAATATTATTTGATGTTTTCCTTTTGACCGCAATCAACGGGGCTTAAATAACAAATTGACTTGCGGAAATAAATCGAATAAAATATTACAATCAAAAATAAATCTCACTCTTATAACAATAAAGCTGAAAACAAAAGTAATTGTTTTTTGAAGCGAGCTTAATGAAGCTAATATTTTGAGGAAAACTGAAATTCGTTTGAGAAGATTTTTTGGAGGAAATACGACAGTTTGTTTCTATTTATTTTGCTTTTACTTACGAATTTGTTATCTTTACGAGCATTTTACTTGAAGCGCAACCCATATTTGATTCAATTTCTTAGTCTTGTAGTGACATTAAATGGTGAAATAACTACACAAATCTTTGCAAGCGTAGTTTCCCCCTTTTCTTGTAAGGTCAAATGATATAGTTTGTAAGTAATTAGCGCCGCCACGCCACTTAGTTTTGCTCAGATGAGCTCCTATAGAATGCTAGATCTTCAATTTCCTAGTTTCTACGGAGTTTCCACGTTCCATCCTCTTTACACAATAATCAGGATGCAATTAAAAATGATTTAACCTTTTATTTAAGGGAAGTCGAGTATGTATGCGATTTTATATCTACATTGTATCTTGCAAATTCTACACCACATTCAATTTAATTCACTCGACAAATTTACATACAACTCAACAATATGTCTCATAAAAATTATCTCGTAAAACGGTATAAAAATGAGTGAATCCGCAACAAAAGACTCATATGCTGTTAATTTTGCTCGTTCGCGCGTGTGTGTGAACGTTTCACTGAAACGCATTATGGTGTGGGGCTGACATTAATTTCGCTCTGATGACATTTAGAGTTGGGACAGAGGGTTTTAACAGCTAAGAGAAACATTTGTTGTGCCAACTCATGATAAATGACATTTTATTTGTTTTAAATTTTCATTTTGTTTTTGTTACGACAAAGACGTTAGTTACAGTTGGTACGTGCCAGCCATAATTTTCATAGTACATGCAGTACAAGTGTTATTTATACTTCATTTCATAAAGTTTGACGTTTAAAGTAACACTTACACTGCGTGTGCTATCGAAATCGTCGCAGACTTATCGGGGGGCACGGCAGTGCCCCCGCCAAGTCGAGCGCGAAGCAAGCACTGCCGTACCATCCTTTACTGGAACCATTTCGCCGCATTTTCAGGCCCCTATTTGAGAACCTCTGGATAAGACCAGAACGCAGAAATTTTGGTCATCCAGTAGGCTATAATCACATACTTAAAATCCAAAATTTCAAGTCTGTAGGTCATTTAGTTCCGAAGTTAAGCGAAAGCAAAGTTTCGCATTTATGAAACTCACTCATGATCATCAGAATAGAACTAGTACTTCCCATAAACTCAGAGAGCTGAAATTTGGTACAGAGTTAGGGTTTAATGGCCACATAAAGGGAAAACCTAAAAATATTGCAATATCAGTCACGTTTTAAAGATCTAAGAACTGCATAAGTAAGTTTGTAATCCCATATAAATATATGATATTACAAAGTTACTGTTGCAGTTCCTACAAATAGTAGGTAAAGTAAAGGTACACTACGATGTACGATGTGAGTATGAATGAAAATATGTTTAGTTATGATATGTGTATACATAGTATGGGTATGAGTACCCGAAAAGAAGGACTGCCTACAAAAAGAGATGAGATCCACCAAAAACATTACATGTAAAAAGGTGTCTCGCAACGCTTTCACTACAAAAAGAAGTGAAATCCCACCAAAAACATTCTGTAAAAAACTAGCCAAGTCTCGATGGAGCTGCTTGTTTATCTCTAAAAAGTAATGAAATCTAGACAAAGTCGTGCCAAGTCTAAGGTTCCTTACTGCGATTTCTTTTTTGGACTTCACGGGCCTATAAATCCCGGTCTTTTGATAGGCTTGCGTGGGGATATAGATCCAACACGTAGAGGCCCTTTGGAGAGTTTTAATGTCATGTAGAACGCCTGCTGGAACCCGTTCACAGGCGCAACAATAGACACCCGTGAACCGGTCGCAGCAGGCATTGGGACTATTGTAGAAGAAGTGAACAGTATACCGGTTTATGGATTGATGTTTGGGTGGACAATGAGACTGGGCTATTGTAAAAGAGGTCCGGACACCTGCCATAACAATGGAAACACCGTCATCGAGACAGACTATTTCTTTATTATTATAGTTAATGTTGTGTGACTTGGCCGTTGAAGGGTACACAAGGGTACAAAACCAGGTGCTCCATGACACCATTGCACCAATCTGCCATTGCACCAAAAAGAAGTGTTTGTTTCAGGCTCGCCCATACATAAGTATTATTGAAATACGCAGCTTTATCAAGCCTACAATTGACTGGTTATTGAATCAACGTCTTCCAAGTGGCAATTTTCCATCGTCAATGGGTAGCGGTTCTGGCGACAGATTGGTGCAATGGTGTCATGGAGCACCTGGTTTTGTACCCTTGTGTACCCTTCAACGGCCAAGTCACACAACATTAACTATAATAATAAAGAAATCGCAGTAAGGAACCTTAGACTTGGCACGACTTTGTCTAGATTTCATTACTTTTTAGAGATAAACAAGCAGCTCCATCGAGACTTGGCTAGTTTTTTACAGAATGTTTTTGGTGGGATCTTTTTTACTAGATTATGTATATTTATGTTTTAATTTAATTGTTTTTATTAACCAAATAGTATCAGATTTAGTCTTATAATAAATTGTTTTAAATATATTAATTGAATTTCATTCATTTATTTCATTTTATACATGTGATATATATTTTTAATAAATTTTCATGGCATTTGCCCTTAGTTAAACCGTGTAAAAAAATCAATATAGGTACACACTGCATTATTGCTTTTGTCTCCTTTTAAATTCTTAAAAGTTATAGTTATAGTTTCTCGTTATAGTTAGTAGGTTAACTTTCGATTAAGAGCATCTTTTCTAGAGCCTTCATAAAAGCGTGCTAGTTATCTCAACATCCGGCGATGCTTCCGGAAAAAGATTTTAACGTTAATATCAAGTGTACAAAGCTTTAAATTAATGGATGTTTTTCCAAAGAAAATACATTTCTATTTTCTATAGGTTCTTACTTAAAATATTAAGTATGCACGTCCGTACTAACTCTTTTATGTATGTACATGTTTCTACTAGTACTTTTATATAATATTATTCCGATATAATCATTTGTTATCCTTTTGATACGACCTTGACTATTGTCGATATACGTATCTTGATCGGCGCCCATCTCAAGCACGATTTTTACTTCATTTCACATTGCACCAATCAGGGTGAGCGATCTTCAAGGTCATATCGAAAGATCAACACCGTAACAAGTTGTTAAATCTTAATCGCTCCTGCAATGGGACTTGTATTGGTATATGATGGTTTGTTGGTCTTTGAATTTGCCATAAACGGTGTCCATAAGCCATTAATGTTTGACAGGTCTTGTCAAAATACATGCGCATTCAACCAAATTCCAAATTATTTATTTATCAAACAACGCTGCGCTGCGGTAAGCTGTGGGCGCGCATTCGTCAAATTGTCAGGCAAGATTTATTTGCAAACTAGTTGTTCTAACAGATTCATCACAGCGGCATACATTACAGTTTCTGTCACGTCCAACGAGTACTATAACGTGCACAAAAAGTCACCTTTTTGTGCACATTCGGATGTTAACTGCAGTCCTATTATTTTTGAGGTGTCGTTGTTGCCGCCGAGGTTTCTGATTTTTAGATGTCGTTGATAAAATGAGTTGTTTGCAGCCTCAGCGATTATCAAGAAAATTTACAGATACAGTTAGCGATAACAACGACTAACAGTCAAGTTAGTCAGATAGTTCTTAATTCACTGACATAAGAACTATGGGACATATTTTTGAGATGATTTGCTGTTGTTGACCCATATTTTTACACTTGACTGTACTTCTGGTGCGCTATTTATTACTATTTTTGATGTTGACTGTACTAAAAAGAGAATACCTAGTTTTTGTTCATTCCCATTGATTGGCCAAAAGAAAGAACAGCAACGTTGCAATTGGCCCGGCAGTTGAACATCCTTTGTTGACTTGTTGTTTTGATTCTGGCTCATTCCTAACGCTTGCCAGATTGAGCGACTAGCTTAATCATCATCATCATCATCATCTCAGCCATAAGACATCCACTGCTGAACATAGGCCTCCCCCTTATGGCGGGTGAATGCCATAATCGCCACGCTTGGCAGGCGGGTTGGCGATCGCAGTCGAGTACACCGAATTTGAAGGACGCTGTTGCCCGTCCACCGGTGGTCTTGGACGTAGTTTAAGGACATACCCGAGTACCGGGTACTAGCCTAATAGTTGATAGAAAATACTATAAATGTCCTTGTCAAGGCCTCAAATTATCCCCATATCAAGGATTATCCCTACCTACCCCCTATTAGGCATACATGCTGATATAACAAATCTCGATGTCACATTTCACTGGTCAGTCCCAGGACTAGACTCTTGAACGCATTAAAATTGGAACACAGATTTGGCTCGACTGTTTGTTATTTAGTTCCGAAACATCTTGAAGCGGATTTGCAATAAGGTTAACAGAACAATAGTTATTCGGGACCAGGCTTCGAGCAACACGGAAGGGAGGCGGCATTCGCACTATTTCCCCTCTGCCGAGGTACAAGATTAGCGCGTCAATCTAATCTAGCGCGGGTAATAAAACTAGTTGCACTTGGATTTTTCACTAGACCGAGTCCAGACGCGCGCGTGAACACTGCTGCACAAAAATGCCTGTTTGCTCGGTTTTTTGCTATAAAAAGAGGTCGGGGACATCAAATTTACAAAAAGAAAGTGTTACATTTCACATGTAATATTTTTTTTTACATATCATACGTTTAATTACATTTAAATACAATTATTATATTTTAGTCTCAAGTAATTGTTGGATTTATCGATTTTGCTCGCTCAGTACAAATTGCGGATCGGTCGAGCGACAAATCCGACTTCTCATCTCTCAGAATACAATGACATACTTCAACGAAAATGTGTTAGTGTGCGTGTTGTGACACTAGTCACTCGTCCGTACACAAAAAGAGAACGAGGTTTGCAAGATTTGTCTTTGATGTGTGTCATTTTCTATGTATTTGTGTCGTCATTACAGAGGGCCTACCGCGAACCACGTTTGACGTGTTGCCTCCCTGTCACACTTACGTATGAATTTACAAGTGCCATAGAGAGGCAACACGTCGAACGTGGTTTGCGGTAGGGCCTCTGATTGGATTTTGTATGTAAGTGTGTGAGAAGTGCGACTGTGTGCACCTTCCCCCCGCGAAAAATGGCAGAAAGATTTGTACGGTGAGATTTCGCTTGGGCCCCTCCCTTCCGACGTGTCGGAAGCCGGTGTTGCTCGAAGGGACCAGGTATTTGAATTTATTGTTTATTTTGAAAAACAATTGGAGGAACTTGGTTGTTAACCCGACTGCGTCGTAAGGAAGAGAACTGTGTCTATGTATTTGGGTATAACCCCTTGTCTCGGCCTGGTAGCCGGTTTATCATTAACATAATTATGATAGTGTAACTACTTTAAAAAACACAAATCGAAATATTTAATTATAATTTGATTTGTTTCCTAAGTTGTAAACATCTAGGATTAATTATTCCAAGAATATTTCCTTAATTGAGTGAAGTTTATTCATCCAGAATAATTTTCCTATCTATTACACACAATATATCTATACACAATGTCATTGCTTTAATGAGGTGCCTACAAGAGTCCTTTTGTTTTTCGCAGACAATATATTATTCAAGTTATTAAAACGACATAATAAAATTCGAGAACGTACAAGTTTTGCTGTTAAGTTAAACTTCCACAATTTAACTTGCTTTTAGCCCTTTTGTGGGCTCACAAAATTTAATATTCGCACCTTAGGGCATAACATTTAAGACAAAACATACATTAAAACTTTAGTACCAAGGCCTTATTTACGACTGAAAATGTAATAAAATTAATAAGTAGGGTTTGTAATAATGCATACAAGATTATACCTATTGAGTAATGCTTGATTTACATTGAGTGAGTCCAAACTCAGAGTTCCAATTTTGACAGCATTGTAGCGTAGCTATGCTACCGATTGCGTTGCAGCAAGAAATGTCAAAATCAATATGCAAAACCATTTGCATACCATTGAAAATGAGCAAGTCGTAATCATATATATAAATAATTAATTTCAGGGCCTGGTTACAACGAGCATTTCTTTATTTTATTTTAAATTGTTTGCTCTCTTCAAAGTAAGGATTCTGCACAAAAAGTACCTATTGTTACAAAAGATCAAAGCAGAAACATAACTGAGACATTGAAATATAGAATTATTCATAAACTTGGTAGATCAAGGGATAAAAAGTTTTAATTCTCAATGGAGATACGTTAAACCATTTCACAATTTCAATTATTTTTTAGCTTTGATTTACTATTCTTTTTAAAGTTGCACGGTGCGTAGGAAGAAGGGTCATTGTTTTCTTTACGTAATTAAATTCCTACTTTATTTCGAAGTTACCTAATATTCGCAAAACAAGTGTTAATTAAAAACGGCGGTGTAAAGAGATATTTCTTAGTTGAAATATATTTTTTACGTTTCAATTTTATATGAGAAATAACACCGCCGAGGCACACCTAATACCCATCTCATTAAGAATGTATGCTAAAGGCCGAAACATACAGAAAGCAGCGAAGTGGAAACAAAGTGGTGTAAAGGCGGTATTTTTAGGGTTGCGTACCCAAAGGGTAAAACGGGACCCTATTACTAAGACTCTGCTGTCCGTCCGTCCGTCCGTCTGTCACCAGGCTGTATCTCACGAACCATGATAGTAGCTAGACAGTTGAAATTTTCACAGATGATGTACAGTGGAAACTGGATAAGTGGAACCTGGGTTAGTGGAAAACCTCTTTAAGTGGACCCAAGTTCTCGGTTCCAGTCCCTTGGCAACGAATTACCTCTATAAGTGGAATTTTGGGACCTCTATAAGCGGAATCCATTTTTTCGAAAATTTCTTATTTTTACCTTTGTAACTGGAAGCAGCCGTCTCCGAAACCTCTATGAGTGTAATAGCTCGGCGTTATAAAATTTGTATTTTTAATAAACCGTCACAAGGAGGGTAGTTTGTTTCGTTCATTATGGTTCGTGTTTTAACTACGTATTTTGTATGAGATCACACATCGTTCAGTTTTTTTTGCATTAAAGTACAATCGGTACATTGATTTATTTAACCATACTGGTTTCTCGTGCATAAATAAATATTAGGAGTGATTTAGTTTTTGTAATTTTGAAAATTGTATACGAGTAGGTACTGTGGATTATTTACAGTATTGCTTTTTTTTAAGTCAGGATTACATACCTATTTTTGTTAATACATACATATCTACATACATATTTAATAAAAGATGATTATTTAAGTCTTGATCATACCATACGTGACCTCTATAAGCGACATTACTAGCATCCACAACCTCTGTTAGCGAGAGCCTCTGTAAGTGAGAAAATGTTTTATTTGAACCTGGTTTAGTGGAAAACTGGATAAATGGAAAACCTGGATAAGCGGGACTAAACAGCCGGTCCCTTGTGATTCCACTTATCCAGTTTCCACTGTATTTCTATTGCCGCTATAACAACAAATACTAAAACAGAATAAAATAAAGATTTAAGTGGGGCTCCCATACAACAAACGTGATTTTTGACCGAAGTTAAACAACGTCGGGCGGGGTCAGTACTTGGATGGGTGACCATTTTTTTGCCTTTTTTGCATTATGGTACGGAACCCTTCGTGCGCGAGTCCGACTCGCACTTGTCCGGTTTTTTTATAATTCACGAGTAAAGTGTCTCCGTTTCAACTCGGGCATAAATTGTTTCGTGTATGCGGCTGTTCTCCTGCAATGAACTGCTTACATGGGTTACGTTCTTGCGCGCGAGTCCATACTTGAAGTCGCTCTAGATCATCTACATAGATATACGAGTATGAAGTCGCGCAAGAGATTGCACTCATGCTAGCAGAGGGCCTACCGCGATCACGTTCAACATGTTGCCCTCCTGTCACACTTACGTACGAATTTACAAGTGCGACAGAGAGACACGTGGTTTGCGGTAGGCTCTCTGGTCAGGTCGCATTTATCAACCAATTCTTGCCGAAGTTTGTAAGCAGGTTTTTTTCGGGATTCAGATTGTAGAAGTCAAAATGGCGGAGCCCTGGGCGTTTACAAGGTCTACAGCTCACAAAGCTAACTGTAGAATATATTTTATATACATAATATAAATTTAGTTATGATAATAATCGTCACGATCAGAGAAAAGAGTCCCTTTCACTCTCTTTTTCGACTGTCTTTGTCTGGAACCACGGAGACAATGCCGTCCTCGAAACGTCCGAGGTATATTTAATGGTTTACTAACGAATGGGCCAAAAACGTTTCTCAAAGTATCACATCCCAAACTATGTTTCCCAAATTATCATTTCCCAAAAAAATTTTTGGCAAAACAACATTTCGCAAATTTTCAGTTAGCAATAGTCTTTTTTGGCAAGTTATTGTTTAGCAAATAATTACTTGGACAAGTTACATTTTACCAAATATGATTTAGTCAAATGTATCATTAAGCACAACTTACATGTCCCAAAATATTGCCTGTCATACAATTTACATACCAATAGAGAGGAGGCTGTAGAATTTTATTTGTCTGGTATTTAACTGATCATTACATATACATAGTAAAATGTGACGTCAAAAAAACATTCTTTCTGCCAAAAATATGTAGTAAAATGATCACTAAAATTAAAACTCCATTTTAATGTAAAATGATAACCAAATTTGTTACATCTTACTATTCTATTAAAGCAAATAACACCAGAGTAATCATTGTAACCCAAAAATAGTCAATAACCACCAATATTTAAACCACATTTTAGTTTAAAATGTCATGCAAATTTTTTACATATCGTTATTTTATTAAATTAATTAATCCACTTCGATGACCTTTTTCTAGTACATAGTATTTCGTTTCTGTAAGGATCGCGCAGTTCTAACCTAACCTAACCCACTTTTCTAATAGCATTTCGATTATGTGAGGGTCACAGTTCTAACCTAACCTAACCTAACCTACTTTTTTGATAGCGGTTCCGTTTTGTGAGGATCGCAGTTCAAACCTAACCCAACCCACCCAAATTACGTAGAATTTAACGTACCTATATTAACATAACAACAAGTACAAATTTAAATAGAGATGCCTATTTGTCAAATTTGCGATGTGTCAATTTTGACCAAACATCTTTTTGGGATATAATATTAGACATTAAAAAACGTTTGCTAAATAAGTTTTTGTCCCAATAATATTTGACAAAGTAAAATCATGCCAAATGATAATTTGGCCAAATAAATTATATGCGAAGTGTAACTTTGCTAAAGGTTCCTTTGGGAAATGAAACTATTGCGATATGTTTGTTGGGAAGTGAAATTTGGCGAAACGTATTTGGCCCAAACGAAAGTACACCATATTTAATACCGTTAAAGTAAATAATAATGTGCGAAAATCGTGACAGTTTAAGTTAGTGTAAGGCTACACTATCTTAAAACATTGAATATTACTAGAGTCGTACCAAACAAAGTCTGCAGCGGATTTGATAGCCCACGCAGTGTAAGTGTTATGTATACGTCACAATTTCATAGAAGTTTGACGTTTAAAATGACACTGGCACTGCGTGGGCTATCAAAATCGCTGCAGACTTTTTACGGTCTGACAATATATACGTTATCGCCGCCAGTGTGTTCATAGCTTAAACAGGGCAAACACACGAGTCTGGAATTTCATTAACAAATATGAATCGCACAAAGCAAAGGGCTAATTAGTTTGTACTGAGCTAAGTTCTTCACATAATGAGTATAATGACATTAATGAGTTTACGTGTTTAATGGTTCTTGCACGCAATCTAAATTGCTCAAGTAATAATTGAAAGTGTAGTATTAAATATAATTTAAGTGAGCTTTTCACGATGTTATCATCTTCTAAGTAGTAGTGCATAAGACTAACAATAATAATAGTCATACCGGGTGTGGCCTGTAACACGAGCAAATATTTAAAACATAGATTGTACTCCTCAAACGGTGACACTTTTGTTCAACAACTTTTAAAAATTATGAAGTATTTAGACTCAACTTTTAAAGTTTATTCTTAGACGCAATGTATTGCAAATTTTGTTATGTTAAAGCGTGACAAGGTACGTCAATCACAATGATATGGCGTGGCGATGGCGTCCATTGAAGATAATATTTATTTTGTATGAAAAATAGGGAGTCTTTATACTTCATAATTTTTAATAGTTGTTGAACAAAAGTGTCACCGTTTGAGGAGTATAATCTATGTTTTAATTATTTGCTCGTGTTACAGGCCACACCCGGTATTAGCTATGCTACGGACAAAGAAACAGACAAACAGGCTTGCTACAGTATGAGTCCCTAAAACTAGCTACCTAAGAAAAGTAGCTAAAATAAGATTGTTTGTTTACCGCTAAAACTGCCGATCATTTCCGAAAATAAACATGATGTTCCCATTAATCATCCTCACATTACATCGCATTGTTGTCTACTTACGTGATGGGTATGGCGTAATAATAGATTCGTAAATACCGTTCCATAACCCGCTATTTATTCCGTCTATATTTAGTAAATAATTATAATAATAGCTATGAAACATTATCTTTTTTTTAGAAACCGCTTAAAAAGACATTAAAAGCGTCTTACTAATCAACCCCAAGTGAGGAAATTAAAATTGTTGCACGACACAGCGCGAGCGAGCAGCGTATGAAATATTACCTGTTTACAACATTACCATAATTTCTACAAAACACCGTCGCTTGCTGTTTCACTGGTAGGAAATGTAAAATATCCGGAGGGGCAGAATTTGGCACAAATATTTAAAATATGGCAATTATTAGCTACAGACCAGGTTTGTGCACGAAGTAAAAATCATCACACTTATAATGCGAGGAGAGATAAATGTACAGTTCGCGCGAACACACTAGTTTTCTCTCCTGTGGGCAATAGTTAACAGCTTGTGGGCATGTAAGTAATGATTTTACCATAGTTCTCTAAATAATAGGAGGACCTTTTCACGTGGATAAGGGTTAAATAAGAAAATTAACCTTTATAGCCCTTAACTCTTGTGTATGTCTACAGGAAAGACGTAACACAGTTTTCTGTTTGACCCTCTAATGTATGGGGTAAACAAACAAGTTATAGCCAGCATTCAATGAATGTAGTATTATTCCATTGAATTTGGTGCTTTGCGCACACTAGGATCCCATCCCGTCCCCTGACGAAACCCCCCATTTTAGCATGTAATATGTTTTATTTTTTGGGGAATTTCACCGAATCAGACGTAGGTATAAAGAGAGCCTTTAAGAGCTCGTGTGGTGACATTTTCTTTACTGTAAGCAAAATAATCAAATTATCTATGTTGTACTTAGCGTAAGCAAATAAAGACGTTAGATAAAAAAGATTTACTGAGTAGCAAAGCTGCCACTTTATAAAGCGATTACCAGGTCGCTAAGTACTCTGAACTAAACGACGTCATAAAAATCCCTAACGACCAAATTCAATTAATCGATTATCCTAACGATGGCGCTCAAATCTACATTAACGTTTAACGAGATTCAGCCGAAGATATTTGTAAGGACGGACTACGGACAGACCACAGACCATCTCAACTACTAGACAGAGCACATAAGACAGTCAAGGTCACCACACATAAGCGCTCCCATACAAATTTAGTATATTTCATTTAGCATCCGCTTATTTCAGTTGCGCCCACAATTTTGACCGGTACTCATGTAAAATAAAAATATTTACAAAACGTAAGCTGTCACTATACTATGTATACTAGTCGGTAGTGAACGTAATCAAAGCAGGAGGTTCCGGGTTCGAATCTTGTTCAGGGCATTTATTTGTGTAGGTATTCATCATAATTTTGTTCCTGAGACATTGATAATTATAAAGATTTATAAATATATTATAAATATTTCATCTTCTAGTAGTCTGTACCTTACCCACAAACCTTACTAAGCTAGAAGAGTCTGTGTGGAAAGAGAAGACTCTTCTCTTTACGAACAGATTCTAACTGTTGGACTATCTCGGTCGATCTGTGTAAAATTATTGTTGTATTTATTTATTTAACTAAAAGCAGGGCTCGGAAACCGTTCTCAACGCTCAAACCGGTTTCGTTCATTTGCCCGGGAACGAAATGGATTTCGTTTCCGTTTGCGGTTACCGGTTAAAGAACTGTTCTTTTGAAATAACGGTTTACACCAATTACGTTCTCGTTTCGTTCTTGAGGAACGAAATAAACCGGTTAAATTGAAAACGTCGCAGCAAGATAAAATGAGTATTATTATTTGTAACTGGCAGAATATCAGTGCTTTCCTCGAAAAAGCGAAGCGTATCGCTGCGTAGGAATCATTTTGCGTTCTGCAGTACGCTGTGTGCGCCGAAATATGTTTTTTTTTGTTTATTGTTTTTTTATTACTTTTCTACTTATTAATTAACTAGTGTATGTTTGTTACATGTTTTTTCCTGTTTGTTAATAAATAGTTTTCGATGTTTTATTTTATAATTTTAATTTAATATTTTTTTATAGCAGCTTTAGAATGACCATAGAAGAAGTATTATTAATTATTTTTATTATTTATTAAAATCAACCAATTATTTATTTATACAAGAAAACGAATCAGTTTTGTATTTGCCACCATCAATTAGCCCATCTACATGAAAATTAAAAAAAAACCGGCCAAGTGCGAGTCTGACTCGCGTTGCAAGGGTTCCGTTCGTACATTAGAAATGTAACATTACACAATTTTTAACAATGTATTTTTATGTGAAACGTGAGTGAAAAACCCGTAGGGTCGGATCAAAAACGAAGTAATTAAGTCCGACTCATGCTTGACTGCACATTTCTAAAATGTTTATCCTAAAATTATAAAAAAAATATTTGGATTCTCACAATGAGCTCTTTTATTTGATACATATCGACGCCCGAAAGCAAACACGTAGTAACCCACAGAAGGTAAAAAAAAATTTTATTGCATTTTTGGAATCTCCGATTTTTTCTGCGTCGATAGGTCGAATCCACGTGCCAATACGATGAAAAATGGGGAAAATAGGAACACAAAAAGTTCTCGTTTTTCTTGAAATGTACTCAGCAAACACGCAGTAATAGCAAAAACACTCAATAATTTAAATCATTGTATTTACAGCATTTTTAATTCCATATAATTTATACTTTTGTCATTTACAACCTCCGTTGGTCTGACGCAAGTGTAGGTTACTACGTGTTTGCCGCTCATGAATGTGAATTTCTTGCAGTTACGCTATTTGGTGGGAAATAATGTTTAGTCGAGTAGTGGTTTAACACAAATTCACACACTATTAAAATATGAGAGACATGTCTTTTACTACGTTTAGAAGGATCAAGTAAAACTAACCACATAATAATTACTTCACTGTTGTAGGGCGTAAGGTTTAAACTTCTGCGCCTTATTTCGTTTGGCTTATTATTAACCGGGCAACTGAAATATTAAACAGGAACTTTCATTGGGCATATAATAATATAATGAGGCTGTGCATTAATATTTTAGCGCCAAATAAAATATATTAGCCTCAAATATAAGCATCATATTATTTAAAAAACTGGCAGCAAAATCAAGCCACCCAAAAAATTATAGGGAACTTAAAGTGTTAGGTTGGCGCCTAAAATAATAAATTAGCAACTAATATTGTAAAGCGATCATAAAATTTAGTTGTCATCTAGTTATTCACACCTAAGTAATCAACTATAGTCATAACTGAGCATGTCGTTTCAGCTAGGTAGTATTTTAACACAAAAGCAGTTAAATTTTATGGATATTGGTCACTTTTTACACAAAACACCTCAAATTAATTTACCAATACGTAATGGTCAGTATACATATAGTCGAAATTTCTAATCATGAAACGGCTAATGGCCATTATACCATTAAATTTTTAATTACTAATTTCAATAGTTACCACTGTGTTCTGCTAGAGTCAACAGATAGGTGCGACGACGAGCAAAGCGAGGAGGAGCGTGTTAGGTTGACCGTGTAATGACCAAACAAAATATTTTAAAAGAACTTTATTTTTGAATTAATAGATAGCCGTTTTCTTTTTAAAATGTGCTTCATAAATGGTCTCCAATATAATAATTCGGTTGCCAAATAAATACTTGGTACCTGCCTAAAAATAATCAAAAGCTGTAACGGCATTAAAATACAACTCATATTGATATATTTTTAGGCTCCGTTTTTGTTGCCAAACTATTAATTTTAGTAGAGTGACGGCACCAATCATGGACATGTTAAGCGCACTAAATTAGAATTTCGTTTAAAAATGGGATGTTTTTTGACGATACAAACATGGTGATTTTTTTTTCGGCACTTAAATACATGAGGAACATTTAAACAAAACCAAAAATTCTGTATGTTTAATACATAAATAATAAAAAATATATCAATTGAAATTTACGAAATCACCATTGATGGACATCAAAAATTCAGTAATGGACACCCAGTCATGGACATGGACCCAATTATGAACATCCATTAATGGACACTTTTGTATTGAACACATAAATGAAATAAATGATGTCACAAATCAACTTTTATTAACGCTATTTGAACTTTCATTTAGATTTCTAAGTTATACTATAAGAGTTTTAGTCCGGTTGCCGGCTGCATGAAACAAACCTGATCAAAAAATAGAATATACCTACCCTGTAGAGGTAACTGACATTTAGTACCTTCCAACGCACTTGGTCGGCCTAGGCTTAACCTGGCAGATTTTGTACAAATGGCAAAAACGTTGGACAAAAAAACATCAAAAAAATACCTCATCGAAAAATAGAATGAAACTTGTATGGTAGGATACCTGACTTTGGGGACAGTAAAAAAAAAGTGGTCGGCCTCACCTTAGCCTGGCAGTTTTTGCAGTCCGACCAGATTTATTGGACCACATGACAGCTACAATTTACCTCATCGAAAAATAGAATTGTTGACGTATGTCTTGGTCGGCCTCACCTTAACCTGGCAGCTTTTGCAGTCCGACCAAATTTATAAAAAAAAAACATGAAAAAGACCTATCGAAAAATTGTATGGTACGATAGCTGCCTTTGAGGACAGTAAAAAAAAATGGTCGGCCAAAACCTGTATTGGCCGGCCGATTGGCGATTGGGTCGATCAAATTTGTGGTACCATGTGAGAGCTACAATTTACCTCATCAAGAAATAGAATTGGCAGTTTTTGCTGCCAGGCTACGAGTTTTTGCAGTCCAACCAAATTGGTGGTACCACGTGACAGCTACAATTTACCTTGTCGAAAAATAGGATGAAAAAACGGATTATAAGAGCTAAAATAAATCTGTTGACGTATGGCTTGGTCGGCCTCACCTTAGCCTAGCAGTTTTTGCAGTCCGACCAAATTTGTGGTACCACGTGACAGCTACAATCCCTACAATTTACCTCATCGAAAAATAGAATGAAACAAACAGATTATAATAGCTAAAATAAACCTGTTGACGTATGGCTTGGTCGGCCTCACCGTAGCCTGGCAGATTTTGCAGTCCGACCAAATTTGTGGTACCACGTGACAGCTATTATTTGCCTCATCGAAAAATAGGATGAATAAAAAACGGATTATAATAGCAAAATAAACCTGTTGACGTATGGCTTGGTCGACCCCGCCTTAGCCTGGCAGTTTTTGCAGTCCGACCACATTTATCCATCCATAGACAAAACAAAGAGCCCAATTATGGACAACTAAAAATACCCAGTTATGGACATCGTCCATTATTGGAAAATAAAGAGCAATCACAAAATCAACCCAACTCAAATGTTTAGTGCAATAAATTAAATAATTTAACACAATTAACTAAAAAACTAATAAAAAGCTTAAGCTTGGACACTTGTCCATTACTGAATTTCATAAAATATCGAATCCAGTAATGAACAAACCCCACAAAAAACTTATTGCTGTGATTGGACATATTCAACTTAGCTCAATTTACTTGCAATATAGTATTATTCAGTAAAAATAACATCAAATCTCATTACAACATAACACAAGATAACAACATGCACAAATGTGTACTCACCTCCTTAACGATTTCAACAACAATAACGGATTTTTATGACTACCGCCCGCAACGAGATTTCACTTCGCAGCCATCTTAGAACAAAACGGCTGATTTTGGTGACATGTGTCAAAATGACAGCTCAAACATTTATTGGTTATGCTTTAGTGTTGCCAGTTGAAAAATGTTGGGACAGTTGCTTAATAAATTCGATCAACGTAAAAAATGTCCATAATTGGTGCCGTGTCCATTACTGGTGCCGTCACCCTACCCATTTCTATTTTTTTAAACTACCCAATTTCGATTAATTAGTTGACCGGTTAAATACGTGCCATTTTGTTTTAACGCGGCTATCGCGGCCATTACTTGAACGTTTGCGCCGTCGCTCAGTGTGGTTCGGGGGGTGAAAGTGAGTCGACGTGTTTGTAATCAAGTAAAAGATTACGGGGATTTTGGATAAGTGATTATTTTTATTTAAGAAAGGATTTTTTTTTTCAATTGTAAGCATGTAAAATTGCAATATTTACGGTGTGTGTATCGATTATATGCTTTTATAAGACTTAAATAAAATTTGGTCTTATGGTATCTGATGAAAGTTTGTTTTGTCTAAAGTGGACTTTTATTTTATAAGAGGATGTAGAAACCACTTTTTTTAATCAAACGTCGTTGTTCTACTTTGGTTAGATTTTGATCTTCCATTACGTTATGTCTTTTCCAAAGTGGACTTCTTATTTTTTAGTTGGTTCTACAATAACATTATAACTATTATAAGATTTAATTATGTTCTTGAAAATTAAACAAAATTATGTGTTTTGTTTGGTCTTAAGAATGCTTATATTGATTTTAATAGTTCAAATCATCATAATAGATGTGTTATGTTCGTTTATGAATCTCGAAAACATCTTCACATTTTATAAGTATACATTTGAAATGTCGTGCAATTTACTTTAAGATGCCATCAAAGTCATTTTTAAGGGTGTGGTAAAATTTTTGGCAATACATTTAATGCATTCTAAATTGCTTACAAAAAGAAAAAAATACTGTTACAGCATTTTGTTCACCCAAAATTTCTAAACCGCAACGTTTACGACTTTATTACGGATATCTTTTGTCATATTCAGGAGGATTACTGCGTTTTTTCTGTCCATACAAATTTTAAGGAAATGCTATCCCATACTGTACTGGTACTGGCATTTACTACGAGTTTGCGCACTGTGTAAAAAAGATCAAAACGTAGTAATCCACAAAATATGGTCTCGTAACAACTTGCGGCTAAATTAATTAAATTAATTTTCAAAAAAATTTAGAATGTTGTATCCAATTTTGAGTTAGCTATGATAATAAACAACGTAGTTATGACTTTGTTTTCAAAACTCGAATAGTTTTTCGTCTCTGGTGAACAATTTGGTTTTTGTGGGTTACTACGTGTTTGCTTTCGGGCGTCGATATCAACACGATTTAGTTTGAACTTTTTTATTTTAAAATTTTCTCATTGACCCCCTAAAAGTGGCCCCATGTTTAAAATTCGTTTGTTTACGGTACATGTCCGTCTTTGGGTCACAAAATGATCTTCCATTTTTCTTTTCAATGGAAAATCTGGAATTTATAATATAAATCTATCCTAATTGGTCATATAAAAGGATTAACAAAATTCAAAATAAATATCTATAGACAATAAATAATTTGCACGCCAGCGTGTCAGCATTGTTTGCTTAATGACGTCCACCAACATTTAATATTCTTTTTTATTTGCATACAAAATGCAAGGAGGAGAGGAGGAGAAGCTGCTAATACAATTTAGAGCGTTATATCCTTTCAGACTAGGATTATCAAAAAAAATGTGTACCCATTTATTTTACTTACAGTTGTCAGAATCGAAATTATCGGTC
The DNA here is from genome assembly GCF_963556715.1 of Cydia fagiglandana. Taxonomy (NCBI): domain Eukaryota; kingdom Metazoa; phylum Arthropoda; class Insecta; order Lepidoptera; family Tortricidae; genus Cydia; species Cydia fagiglandana. Next base: position 570,662 of record NC_085951.1, on the reverse strand, counting down.
TCTTCTTCATTGAAAAATGGTTGACTGTCCGGAACATATTTACAACTTTGTGAAACCATTTTAAATGTAACAAAACACCACCAACACCAACAGTCAAAACTCACACGCCCAAAAAGTATAAAAAATAAACAATTCAGTCAGCAAGCAGCACCGTCAAGTCAACATCGAGATCGAGTACTTGGAGCGGGTAGCCGGGTAATGTATTAATATTGTAGACGGCTGAGATTAACCGGTATTATATCGTTCCTCGAGAACGAAAACATTTCGTTCTCTCAACTAACCGGTTAGAAGAGAGAACTAAATTTTACAGTTCGCGTTCCATCAATTAACCGGTTTATTAATGAACGAAATAATATAACGGTTTATGAACGATATTAACCGGTATATCAATACCGGTTCCGAGCCCTGACTAAAAGTTAACACGAAGAACAAGTATTTGCGGCGTCTAGTTCAGCGGTCTGTGGGCTAAAGACCAAAGGCCAAGAGAGCCGGGTGTACGGTGGCTGAGGGTCAGAAGTGATTCAATTAGCTCGAGCTCAAAGGCTTCCAGTGTATGAGGTATTTGTAAACGGCTTGTATGTACAATACGAGTATGTACATGTATTCTAATAACGTAGTCTTGGCCAAACATCGATTTTATTACGTCTACTACGTAATAGATTATATAGGTAAATACAATTGTTTTTGCTTTATGTACTTACTCTGTTGCTATAATTGCTATATATAATTAGCATATAGGTATTACAACTATTTCAAAAATTTCATATTGTACAGTCATCAGCAATAGTATCTTACACAACTAGGGCCGCAAAAATATGTGACACATTCTTATTTAGAGCGCAATAAGAGCGCGTCATATTGTACATATTTTTGCGGCCCTAGTTGTGTAAGATACTATTGCTGATGACTGTACTGCAAAAGGTTCTATGCTACATGTGTGAGTAGGTAATTCGCAACTCGACAAATGTCGATAATTTATCGCCACTCATTGCGATTTCCAATTTTTCGCCCTTGTATTATCATGTACTATTAGGTACATCTCCACTGAGCGTGAAAGCTGCTACTTAAACACTAAAACCAACATAATGTTTAATATTCCCAGCACTAACTGCACAGTTTAAACTCGCCGTTGTTGGTTATCTTTCAATTAAGAACTGCTATTATAGCGCTTTCTTCAAGAAAAATGCGGAATTGGAAATTTAAAATTATGATATTGATTCGATATTACTCTTAGGTTGGTTGAGATGCACAAAAACTTTGGTAACCTTTTAATATTAGCACAGGCTGACAAGCAGTACTTTTTACGAAACAAACTGCCATCTCGCCATCTGATTTTCTGGGTCAATTTCACCAAACGAGCATTTTTGTCTAATTTCCATGGAATTTTGAAATACCAACATTACACAAAAAAAAAAATATGCTGAGAATTTGATAAAAATATAATAAATATTAATTTTCTTATGGGATAAAAATATTCATAAAACTATAAAAGTTATTTAAATTTTAAATTTTGGTCAGGGCACGGGAATTAGTGTGTCCATGGAAATTAGATTTTACTAGGACGGAAATTAGAACACGGCACGGGAATTGTTTTCTTAACTTATTTTGGTACTTAAAACTATTATTTATGTATATTTTAATCTACAATAATATACTGCAACCATACTGAAGTGGCATCGGACATATTTACCTTCTTTAATTTTAGTTTCGAATGACAAATCTACAAAAGTATGTTACACTAAAAACTACGTATTTGACTAATCCTTGCCTTTATTTTAATGGCAACTAATCTCTCTTTCTTAGTAAAATGTACATATTTCAAAACAATTCTTTGAGTAGTTTTGTAAACTTGTCCGCCTTTACATACAAAACTATTCATCAAAAAGTGGCATTATGTATCTGCATGTAGATAGGTACAAGGTGTATGATCTGGTATATGGTCTTATAGGAAATGATACTAAGAAATAAATAGGGGCACAGTGAGGAGAAGTTATTGTGTAAGTTAATCTGAAGAAATCGAATATGCTGCCTTCATAAATTTATGCTGTCTTCATAACCCAAAAAATTGTTTGAGCACATATGAGGTAAGGTGGGGTAAGACTATCACCGGGGTAAGACTATCACTTGTATGGAATCCTCATACTGTTAGTCTTGCCCCGATCAAAATAAACTAAGTTAGTCTTACCCCGCCTTACTTTACACATAGGTATACGGGGTGTCCCTGCCCTGCGGGAAAATCTTCAAAGTGTAGGTTGGTTAAGTAATTTCTCAAAAATATCATAATCTTCCTAAAAAAACTTGCTTACAAAATACCCCCTGGCACTGACTAAAATAACTGACTTGGTTTCACATTACATCCCAAAACTTTTTTGTAGTAGAGTAGAAGAACTGCGTTGCGAGATTTGCATCTTTTTACATGAATTGAAATGATCCCATCTCTTTTTGTAGGCTGTCCTTCTTTTCGGGTAAACATACCCATAACATACTGATACTATGTATATACATATCATAATACATCTTTATTCATACTCACATCGTCCATCGTAGTGTACCTTTACTTTCCCTACTAATTGTAAGAACTAAAAGGTAACGTTGTTATCACATATATTTCTATAGGATTACAAACTTAATTATGCAGTTATCTTTAGAACGTGACTAATATTGCAGTATTATTAGATTTTTATTGTCTTAAAAAGCTAAAACCTAATTACGTTTCAAATTTGGAACTTGTGGGTATGCTAGAAGTACCTTAAAATAATATTGATTGAGAGTGATTGTGCCAGTGACAAAACTAAGGGATTTTAAAGTGTATTAATTCTTAGACTACATGCTCAAATTAAATGTTATTGAGATTTGATGGTACGGCCGTGCCTCTTTGTTTTGCTCGACTTGGCGGCGGCACGGCCGTGCCCCCAGATCCTTTGTCCTTCTTCAGGCCTCAAACTATCTCCATGCCAAATATGTATTATCAAGATGATATTGTTTCAGCGGCTTAAGCGTGACAAGATAACAGACAGACAGAGATACTTTCGCATTTATAATATAGTAAGAATAGGATATATTTAATATTTCTTGTACCTATTAGAAAAGCTAATTTATAACAACTGATCTATTAAACGAGCAATTCTTGTATATATTTCGGGGATCTCGGAAACAGCTCTAACGATTTCGATGAAATTTTATCATATATGGGCGTTTTCTGGGATGAAAAATCGATCTAGCTAGGTGTCTCTGGGAAAACGCGCATTTTTGAGTTTTTAGGTAGGCATATGTTTTCCGAGCAAAACTCGGTCTCCCAGATATTTAAACTTTATACGGCTTACGCTGTCAGCTGTCAAATTTACAAAATAAAACCATTGTAAATTTGATTCATTTTGTTTCATGTAACCTTAGGTACGGGTATTATAATATGTGATAATTCCAAAAATAGTTTTATGTTTATATAATATTTTAATATTATAATATGATAAATGAATAAGGTAAGGTGGCGCAAGACTAACAGTACGAGGATTCCATACAAGTGATAGTCTTACCCCAGTGTCTTCTTACCCCATCTTACCTTACGTATTAAAATTGCCCGGATTATTCGGGTCCACCCTGTAAGTATGTACTATAGTACTTATACTAAAAAACCGTTCATAGATTTTTGTGCATTCTCTGAGATTTCCTTAAATGTAAAATAGAAAGATATACGTTATATTATTATTACATATAATATATATTCAATGCCAATATACATATATGTAATAATAATATGACGTAAACATTGCCAATTAACTTACAGTGCCCCCAATTAAAAATTTGTTGACAATAAATGTAATACTTTCTAATTCCCGTGCCACTTAATCAGCTGTTTTAGGTAAATATTCTATGGGAATTAGGGCACGGAAATTAGAATTCGTAATAAAAAAAATCGCCAAAAATTTAAATCGTGTTTAACCAAACTGTTATGTTATCGCTTACATAAAGATACATAAAGGGCTCCTAAATATGACAATTGTTTTTGAAAAGCTATGTGGGAAATAAAATTTATAAGGGGCATCGAAATTAGAAAAAAATTGTCGCCCACCCGGATTCCGAAATACTTGTGCGATTTGCTCGAACACGCCGCGGCTTGACGTACATCCGCTTGATTTGAGAATTAGCCGAATACTGCCAGTACAGGTGAGGCGAGACACGAGGCGGTTCAGATACAGACGTCGGCTGTGAGAGCCCTTTGAGTTTTGCCGACGAAATTTTACTCGCGCGCTCGGACAAAATTTAAACTTCGATCACGAGTTATTTACCACAATGAAGTTAATAGTGTATGTGCTCAGTGATAGCAAATATCATCTAGTTTAAGTATTTGACACTAAATTAGTGATACTAATGTAGAATTTTTCGTAGGATTTTTCATTATGCTCAAAAGTAGATTCCGGACAGGGCACGGGAGTAGTAATTTGAGCCTTTAGGTATTTTTAAGTGTACTCTAAAAACCAATTAATCAGTGAATTAATATGGAACCCGGTGTGAAAGTGTGGCTTCTTTATGTAAAAAAAAAATGGTAAGTATTATTTGATGCTAACCCGCGATTTTCATCACGGACAGAAAAAAAATCGTGTTCAGAAATTGACCCTTCTAATACTGGGACTATACATAGACTACGAGGCCAATCCGAACGTACTTTTTGAAATCTAAATGATATCATATAGGTATATTTTTGATGTCATTTGTATGTTTCAAATAGCCTCTCGATTTTATTATTTGCTTCGCCACCGCCAGAGCTTAGATATGATACGGTCAAGGAATTCAATTTCAGTAGTTTTATATTGATTGTCACTGGGACAAGATACGAAAATGAATGATACATACATTAAATTATTTGATTGTACAATACAAATAATAACATGAACATCAAATTGAGATCAGATTTTTGAAGTTTGAATTCCACTTGAGGCCAGTTATTTAACTTACGGCGGACGCTGCTTCCGGATAGATTTTAACAAATATTTTGTGGCGCGATTTCTCCCTTAAGTATATCTTTCATAAGAAGGTAGGCCAGAATAATGCCGTGTCCAATTCCCACTCAATCGCTCAAAGTGCTCAAGTGCTTTGATTTTTGTTCCATAAAGTGTTTTACCACTACTCTGTATTTAAATTATCATAATATTATTGTGTTCTGGTCGAAGATACAGCCTTTCCGTTCCAAAAATGCTAGGAAGCAAATGCAATAATAACAGGTCTATTCGGATTTCGAGATAATCACAAGATCTAGAGACGATTTAGAGATCAATTAGATCTACATTAGATATCGACTAGATGTGACTTGGATATCTAAGTCATAACTTGTCGAAATCGTTCAAGAGGACCTCCAGAATCGCGGAAACGACAAATTTGACATATCTATCTTACAAATATCCTTAAATTATCCATATCGTATCTTGTTGAAGTCTAGTAGAGATCTAATTCATTTTCCGAATCGAGCCGTAAGTCTCGCACCAAGGTGCATTAAAAAACTCCCATATGCTCTTTGGTCTGAAGTGAGGAGGAATACAGTAAATGTCAAATCCGATTCGCACGCTGCTCGACGTGAGTTACTGCAGAGAGCTTGCACGGCGGGCATTTAGGACGGCTAGTGGTACCGATGTTTTAACTGGAGTTTAAACTAAACACTCTCTCTATGTATAAGCTTAGAACGCCAGTTGACGATGTCACTTCTCTTCTTGATCGGGACATTCTTGACAGAGCGGTCGTGGTCATCATTGGAAGTCTCCCTTTGTGACACGTTTGACGGCTCGCCTCCACTCCTCCCTGACGGCTGCGCGTTTAGCGCATTCGTGCAAGGGGCCATCCATTGCTGCCTTTATTTGGTCCGTCCACCTCATGGGCGACCTTCCATGAACAATCTCTCGAGGCAAAACTTCATGTTATTGTTTTGCCTCGAGAGATTGTCTCGTGGTAAAGGGTGGATCAGATAGACTTTTCCTGCAAAAAGCTAGGACCGCAAGAAACCGTAGTATTATAAACTGAAATATTAGATATCTTGTAGGTACTAAAGATAAAATGACCAAGCCGCGGTGCCTGTCGGCTCGATTCGGAAAATGAATTAGATCTCTAATAGACCTCAACAAGTTACGATATGGATAATTTAAAGATATTTGTAAGATAGATATGTCAAATTTGACGTTTCCGCGATTCTGGAGATCCTCTTGAACGATTTCGACAAGTTATGATTTAGATATCCAAGTCACATCTAGTCGATATCTAATGTAAATCTAGTTGATCTCTATATCGTCTCTAGATCTTGTGATTATCTCGTTTCCCGAATACGCGTGTGAGACCGGAACCGAACCGGTGCCATCAGCTTCCGAGAAGAGAGAAAATGTTTAATAAATAAAAATATTTAATAAAATCATTTGATTGGTTCCCTAGTTGAAACTACAGCAGGTACCAATTTATTCTTTAAAAAATTGTGCACAGATGTCTGAGGAGCAAAACGCATATAACACCATGGGAAAATATTAATTGGTGTAATATAGAACCGTCTAATTGTCTAATTAAAACCAAAAATATTGCTTTGCTAATGGTTTACTTTAGTTTTGATTAATATGGATTTCCGCAAAGTAACGCCTGATTCTATTCACTACAGAACCGTTTTTCTAACCGATTTATAAAATAAACTAATTTTGTTTTCATTTTATAAACCAAAAAAACAGGAGTTGACAAATTAGCGTCCAAATCACGAAGCAAATTAGCAGTTTGTAAACAAAAACAAGAAGTAAATGAATTTTGATTAGGTTTAATTACACCCGCAGAAAGTTTTGTGTAAGCCCCGCGATTAGACACGATCACCAGTCGTTATCTCTGCCCGCAGCTCGCAGGCGGGGGTGGGGGGGCGCTATTTGACTTGCCTTACTCAAAGTTCATGACAATTAACGTTAGATAAAATTGGTGTGCTGGTAATTAGTGAACACTTTGCTAGGACCTGACATCTGACACTTACTTAGTCATTCTGACAATAATTAAAATGACACCGAGTTATGATTCAGTCCATTTAGTTGTAAAGGAATTTTAATATGAAAATATTACATAACAGTCTTTTGATATCTAAAATAAATAATGTAATATAGTTATCTTTTACGCGTGCATATCACATTGTTGCTGTGCATTTATAAATTTGTGCGAACGAGACTCACGGGTGAATAATAACAAATTGATATCACTCATCAGATGGTGTTAAAATGTAACTTTGATATGACCTCGGAACACCCATCAAACCGGTGTTTATCAAATAAGTAGGTTTCTCAGTACCACCGGGCTTTAGAAACAAAATGCGCGGCGTGAATATTCGCAATAAAAGGAAACGCTTTGAGCATATCCCACCTTTCAGGCACATTTAGTTTCATTGTGGCGTTGAGTTGAGACTAGTTGAGATGTGTGAGTGTTGAGCTTTGTGGGCATGTTACTGCAGTGCTTTTAAATTGTTATCGAGTGGGTAATGTGCAGCAAAAGTGTACGGAGTTGAATAAAAGTCATACCGTATATTGTCAAAGGGGTTTTTCAATTTTTTTTTTTTTTTTTTATTATGAATGGGCTTACTCATGGCCACAGACTAGCCGAGGCGTAGACGTGGCCTACGATGGAGCGAGCTCGCCCAGAAGGTGCCTGTTCAATAAAAGAGTGTGCAGATTTTCAAAGCATAATGATACATTTTTGAAGATTTTAGCGATTATTAGTTACAGTAACATTTGCTATTTGGCAGATTGAAAACTATTTTCACTAATTTCAGTATTTTAACAATTGTTTTGTAACTTTACCTGGACATACCTATGTAATTGCGCATACTTAAACTTTAAAATCAATTTCAAATTAATTAATTAAACCAAATAGATAATTCGGATTTAGCAAGTTTTCTTCGCGGCCACGAGGCCGTGCCGTGCTTGAAACGTCGGAGGTAGTAGTTTAAAGTTTATGTATACGCAATTAAGCCCCGTTAAAGGAAATAATAATGTAAACTCCTTTGCCGCCAACGTAGTATAAAAAAAACCGGGCAGGTGCGAGTCGGACTCGCGCACGAAGGGTTCCGTACTATAAAGCAAAAAAAAACGGTTACCCATCCAAGTACTGACCACGCCCGACGTTGCTTAACTTTGGTCAAAAATCACGTTTGCTGTATGGGAGCCCCACTTAAATCTTTATTTTATTCTGTTTTTAGTATTTGTTGTTATAGCGGCAACAGAAATACATCATCTGTGAAAATTTCAACTGTCTAGCTATTACGGTTCGTGAGATACAGCCTGGTGACAGACAGACGGACGGACGGACGGACGGACGGACAGCAAAGTCTTAGTAATAGGGTCCCGTTTTACCCTTTGGGTACGGAACCCTAATCATGTTCATTTAGGTAGTTTTTGTGCCTCATATAGCTCGACATTCAAGCAAGGGTGGAATTTGAGTTTCCCACGCGATTCGTGTCTACATGTCATATCGGATGTGACAGATGAAAGAGGGCCCCTCTGGGCCTTGATTGTTGTGAAGCCTTAACCTGCCGCTTAACGTCGAAGGCTTTATTTTATACATAGGTAGATTCAGCAGCAAAATCGCACACTTTGGCAATTTTTATTGTGTTGTAGTTTTTTCGCCAGCAGTTTTGCGGTCGCATTTTTATCACTTGTCGTGTCATGTCTCACTTTTGCACTTACATACTTGTTAGAACGTAGCAGGCATGATGATTAGATAACAAAAAAACTGGCCACCTTAGGCCTACGGTACAAATATGATAGTCGTTCTTGTGATAGCGTGATAAAACGTTGTCCGTCACTTTCTATACCGCGGTCTCAAAAAGTGACAGTTATTTTATCACCATCCATAATACGCTGGTTATATATTATAAAGAGTCCCTTATTCTGTACAATATAAGCCCGGTCTTACTGTACCTACAAAATCTTCCTCTGACAGTTGTCGAAAACGTAAAGGTATTTTCGTGGGTATTTCACCCCAAAAACGTATAATTTTTTGGTATTTCGTATTTTATTCCGCCCAGAAAGCTCTTCAAACTTATTTATTTTATGAAAATCTGACATAAATTTTATGAAATTCTGGCAAAAAAAAACAATTAAGTAAATTAAAATTAAAAAGTTAAAGCTCTCACCGGGTCACCTTTAAATCTGTGCGTGCGGAATGCAATAAATTAGAGAAGCATGGCGGGAAACAACAAAAAAGGCCGTACAACGACCTCAATGACCACGACTGCTCTGACAAGAGAATCCGACTAAGAAGAAGAAGGAGAGAAATTTAAATCTGCTCCTTCATGAATAAATTCATAATGTATCCATGTATTTTTGCAGCACGCTACAGGCTCAGAAAAGTTTATATATCTTCAATTCAAGTTTCTGAAATTGGTCTAGGTCGAGATTTTCAATATTTTCAAATGGCGAATAGTTTACGAAATAGGTCAAAAACCTTTGCCTGGAAATGTCAATACATAGTGACCCTATTCATTGCTCTTGTGTGTAGATGTTCCTATACAAAACTCTGTTTCTACATATATGACACACTCAACCATAATTTTTTGCAGAATCCTTCAATCCTTATTTATTCATAAGTCGTTTTCTGTGGATCGCCTGACTCAATTTCGGGTTTTTTACATCGTGGCTTCTTATTCCTATTGATTTCGCGAGTAAGGGCAAATTCAGTTCTTGTGCGGGCCATTTTATAATGTGCCTGATATCTAAAGCCGAAGAATTGCCTTATGGTAAACAATAACCGTCGCACATGAAAACCAAAAGCGGGGATTCAAGTGCAATACTGACCTTTAATATGGAAGTAAGCTTTATCTTTTAACTTTATTGCACATAGACAAGATTACAACAGGCGGACTTAATCCCACTTATGCATTCTCTACCAGTCAACCATACGGCATAACAGAAAAGTCGAGTGCAGTGAGAAATAAACTAAAAACAAGACCGAAGTGATCCCATAAGTGTACCGCGAACAAAGTTTTGTGCAATACACAAAAAACGTAACTTTTGTCGTATACTCTTGAAGATTTGAAAGTCATAGGTGTCTGTCCAGATAATATAAATAATAAATAAATATTATAGGACATTCTTACACAGATTGACTAAGTTCCACAGTAAGCTCAATATAGGTACCGCGAGTGACACACAATTGATCGGTTTCTTGCGGTTGCGGCCATCCATATTCTGCAAAGATGTTCTTGATGGCCAATCGACCCAGCGGCCATACAATGTCAATCTTATAAGTAAATACTGTTTGATCATTCATTTGGAGTCTTTGATCTCCTCAGCTGAATGTTACTCGTACCATCACCTACACTGTTAACTGTACATCTAGGGACCTTATGCCTTTTGTAATAAGGTCCATTGATGGGGGTGTTGCTGTTTGTACTCTTTAAGACGAAACAGGAGCTGAGTTTTAAATATTTTAGGTAAATATACCCGTCTCGCGAACGGAAGCGGCTCCTAAAAATAGTGCGATAAGGACAAGGCGAAAAATCCTGCGTTAAAATCTCAAAAATCGAGGTTCCGTACTCGACTGTTTCCTCGTCCAAAACTTAAACAATCGTAAACAAATTTGGAAATCTAAATGATTATGAAATTATATGTGTCGGACCCTTTTTGCTTTTTTGGCTAATTGATATCAGTTTTGAATACTATGCCCCTCATTGCAGCATAGTCAATGAGGCCTTTTTGGCCATTTTTGAAGGGCTCTAGCGCCTTAAAAAACAAGAATATCAAAAAAAGCAAAACGGTCCGACACAGATATTGATAATAATAATCTGTGTTGAAAAAATCATTGCTCTAGCATCAAAACCCACGGAGGAAACAGTCGAGTACGTTTGTATGGAGAAATAACCACTCCTGTTGGCTCTTAAGTGACGTGAATTACAACGATTCAAAGGACCTTTGGGACTGTCTTATTTACGAAGCAAACGCCCAGGGGCAACCCATGCACTACTTGTTAGTTCGACGTTTTCCTCGACTCTTGTTCATGACAAATTTAACCTTATTTGTATAAAACATAAAGCTCAAATTATAGCCACCGGTAAAATGAAACTATTGATACAAGTTTCTACTTTCAGTTGAAATCGTGTAAGGAATTGTCACATAGAATTAGATTTTTCTTCGTGTAAATGTGCTAAAATCTAACCTCTAGCTTACCTAACATATATTATGCCAGCCAGATGGCCAGGGGGCGCCACAAGCCTTCAGTAAGAAGTGCATTATACTTGGAAAAATTTGACTTTTGCCGCTGTGGCCCGGTGGCCGAGTGGTTCAGGCACCTGCCACGATAGCAGAGGACGCTAGTTCGATTCCTGCCTGGGGCACTGGAGGCCTTGGTCACTTTTTCTTAGTATATGACATTTATTTCAGTTTATATATTATATTTTCAAATTCCTATATATTTATTTTATTTTATTAGATTTGACTCAGAAAACTCCCATCGTGATCGGTAGCAATCGTAATCAAGACAAAATAAATGGTGGTCACTCCGAATTTCCAATAAAAGACGGCACCCTTTATTTTAACAAGCTTATAACCCCCTCGATATCAATCCCTTAATCAAGCCGTAAGTCTATATTCAAATAATAGTTTTATGTAACCATCCATGGTGAGACGTAAATAAATGTATTACGGTATTTATTCTATTCAAATATTAACGTGTAGATAAATACTAGTGAACAAAGTTGTTACTAATTTTAAAAAATAAACTCTAGTATACCTCAAGCAGCCCAATTCCCTTTTAATAACTTGTTGCGGTTTTGATATGACTTAGAGTATCGCTCACGCCTCACCCTGATTGGTGGATGCGAAATGAAGTGAAAGTCATGTGCGCCAATTACCAAGACGATCGTCAAGGTCGTATCAAAACCAAACCAAATTTCTAATTTCAACCAATTAAACTCATGACAAATTGTTATAATTTTACCGGGTGTGGCCTGTAACATGAGCAAATAATTCAAACATAGATTGTACTCCTCAAACGGTGACACTTTTGTTCTACAACTTTTAAAAATTATGAAGTATTTAGACTCCCTATTTTTCACAAAAAATAAATATTATCTTCATTGGACGCCATCGCCACGCCATATTATTGTGATTGACGTTGCTTGTCACGCCTTAAACATTACAGAATTCGCAATACATTGCGTCTTAGAATAAACTTTAAAGTGTATTAAAAATCAAACCACAAGTTTTTTTTAAAAGTCGCTGAACAAATGTTGGTCAGTATGAGGAGTACAGCCTACAGTTTAATTTTTGGCTCATAGGCCACACCCGGTATTAGAATCGACCTTAAGAAATCCACTGCCTCTTTATTTTTGTGTAGGTAAACTATTTACGTCACGAAACTTGAATTACCTGTCACTAACTAATCAATATCACTCAGTTCGCCTGTTTGTTTAGGCCTAATGAATATAGTTTGGAAACTTTAGATGATCCTAACCATATTCATAATTAGGTTTACTGTAGTTCGTTTTTTTAGCATTAGAAAGAACTTGCAAGAAGGTAAGCGATCTAGACAAGTCTTTTAATTGAAAAACGCTTTTTAAAATTCAAAAACTAGCACTTATGAAAGCAGAAGAATATAAATGATCGTATTAGATTCATAATTGTTACATATTTGCCGTAACTTATTTTTAAAATGTGTTTTTCAATTAAATGACACATCAAGATTGTTTACCTAATTTCTAATGCTAAAAAAAACGAACTATAGTAATTAAATGTATTTGGTTCCCTTCTAAATTAAATATGGATTGAATACTGGAGAGTTATCTATGTAACTTGTGACTCCGGTGCCGTTAAGATAGAATATTTTCTATATATTTATATATTTTTTTATTTTTTTTTATTTTTTCTTGTTTTTTTTAGAATTAGCCTGCAGCGTAGTTTTGTCGTGCCAAAAACTTCTGCAAATATATTTTCCACATTCGAAATATAAAACAGAAATAGAAAAATCTGTATTTATTCAGAATAAACAAACATAAGCCGATAAAATACCAATTCTACGGAAAAATGTACCGTGATTTTGTTTTTCGCTTTAGTTATCATTTTCACAGGTCATAACTGCCCTGTATTTATATTGATAAAAAAAACAGTTAAAAACGTAAATCTGTGTGGGATTAACTCGCCAATATGATTTTGAATGGTTTCCATTCTATTTTATCTATATTTTTTTCCTTTTACGTGGTCCGTATAGTAGGTAAAATTATTCAACACGAACCTACGAGGCCTTAAGCGCGATGTATTTTGAAACAGAGGTGTGCAACGTTGAACCTGCTGCACTGTTAACTGTTTATCGGTAGACCTTATGCCTTTTGTAATAAGGTCCACCGATGTACATTTGTACATTAGTCGGGAATGTTGCTGTTTATACAACAATAATGTTACCTAGTGTTTTGGGAGTCCTTTGCATTTTGGGATTTTGTTTTTAAAATTTTACGATAGGTATTTTTCTCACGTTTGTGTGTTGAACATTTTTGTGTTTCACTCGGTGGCAAAATTTGCTCAACCCTCGTGCTTTGTATAGTCGCACCAATAAAAGTTTGCAGCGGATTTCATAGCCCACGCAGTGGAAGTGTTATTTATACGTCATCATTTCATAGAAGTTTAACGTTTAAAATGACACTTGCACTGCGTGGGCTATCAACATAGCTGCAGACTTTTTACGGTCTAACCCTAACCCTAGTAATGCACAAGATTCCATTTTTCGAAACACTTTAAAATTCTTTGAAATCTAACGCTTGTTCGGGTACCTATCAATATTTTAGCACGAGGGGTTAAACCACACATCTACAAGGGTGTAAATCAATCTTAATTACAATATACTCTGGCACACCCACATTTTGTCAGTAGAAAAAGGCGGCAAATTTAAAAAATCTAGCAACGTATAGTGAAATTCCCACAGAAAATTTGTATTTTGCGCGTTTTTCTCAATCCAAGGTGGGTGTGTTTAAATAGGTATATATATCACACAATTTGATGTATAATAACCGCGATTTATGCCCAGAATTTAAATTATTTAGATTTTTGAAATACCTACACAATGAGACACAATTACAATAAAATAATTATGAATGACCTTTCAAAAACTTGTATGATTTTTTTTCTTGTAAATCTTTTAACAGTCAAAAACTCTTTTTGGCGTGCCGTAAATTATTCTAAAATAGGAATAACATTTTCCCTCGTTAATTAAAATGTCAAATATCAAATATCAAATATCAACATTTATTCAGCAAATAGGCCACAAGGGCACTTTTACACGTCAACATTGAATTTACATAAAAGCAAAAATAATAACATCAACAATTTTATAAATTAAAACTAACAATTCAATCTAACGTATTACAATTACTAAGAGATGTATATGGTCTCTTAATGTCGAATTACATACAAAATACAGATAAAAAAACACACACAAAAAATCTATAATATTTAGAGGTGTAAATGTCTCTAGGTGTCAGAACTATAAGATTATATAGTTTATCAAGTTATCCTTAGAGATGTATAGGGTCTCCAAGAGTCAATATCCTGTATAATTAATACATTCATTAAAAGAAAAGAAACATACGAGAACAGAATGAGGCGTCTCACTGTAATTAATTAATAAAAGTTACTAAGTATAATAGCTCGTGTTAGCTTAACAGACCAGTCTCCACAAACAGCACCCGTTCACGAGTATGACGCGTATCTCAGCCATTTTAAGCGAGCATGACATGTTCAAGCTACCGGCCTATATTAATATTAAAATAGTAATAACATGTAGCTGTAAGACACGGCATTTTGTGCTCATATGTTACATAAAAAGACAGTAATATAGCTTCACATAATTACTAGCCTAAGTTGACTTAGAGATGTAAAGGTCTCTAAGTGTCAGAAACATTAAAAATATAGGTAAGTATGTACAATCAAAAATAAAAATCAAATAAATAAATATGTACTTAGAGATGTATAAGGTCTCCAAGTGTCCAAAACTAAAATTAAATTAAACAATATAATCAAGCGAGAACATCATTGTCTCATGTGTCAATTCTACTGGACACTAGCATATTTAATTCAGTGTAAAAAAAAACAATATTTATTTAATTCTTATTATACTAATGAAACCAATCAAGCTACCGGCTTAAAAGCATCTCTATCGTTTATAAAATCATTTACAGTGTAGTACGCCTTACATAACAAGGAGTGCTTAATGTGCGACTTAAATTTGTGAAGTGGTAAATTCACTACATCAGTGGGGACTTTGTTATAAAAACGTGTACAGTTCCCGACGAAAGACGTACTAACCTTACGGAGGCGGTGGGCGGGCACGGCAAGTTTATGTTTGTTTCTAGTGTTATAGTTATGGATATCACTGTTAACCTTGAATTCGTGGATGTTTTTCCGAACATACATAATATTCTCTAGTATGTATTGAGATGCAACGGTAAGAATGTTAACTTCTTTGAATTTCTCTCTTAGGGATACTCGAGCGCCCAGTCCATAGATGGAACGTACAGCTCGTTTTTGCAGCACAAATATTGTCTGAATATCTGCCGCTTTTCCCCACAACAGAATTCCATAAGACATAACACTATGGAAGTAACTATAGTATACCAGCCTGGCCGTCTCTACGTTTGTCAGCTGTTTGATTCTCCTCACTGCATAGGCTGCTGAACTAAGTTTTCCGGCTAGAGTGCCTATATGTGCATGCCATTGCAGTTTGGAGTCTAAAGTGACTCCCAGGAAAACAGTTCGGTCCTCAAATTCCAGCGTATCACCTTTTATTTTAATCTTGCCGTTATTTACCTGCTTGACGTTAGGTAGCGTAAACTTGATGCATTTGGTTTTCTTGGCGTTCAAAAGCAAATTGTTTGCCGTAAACCAGTTTACAATGGTAGATAGCGCGTCATTAATGCTCTCGAAGCTATTTTCCTTTCTGTCCACTTTAAATATAAGGGAAGTGTCATCTGCAAATAACACTATATCATGTCTATCTTGCACAACTTTTGGTAAGTCATTAATGTATACCAAAAACAGGAAGGGACCAAGAATTGAACCTTGAGGCACTCCGAGGGCTACCGGGGACCCCGCCGATTGAGTTCCATTAATAACTACTCGCTGAGTTCTATCCGAAAGGTACGATGAGACCAGGTCAAGGGCACTAGCTTTTATCCCATAGCGGCTTAATTTTCTCTTTAAATTTTCGTGATCAACGCAATCAAATGCCTTTGACAGATCACAGAAAATTCCAACAGCATCTTGAGCTTTTTCCCAAGCATCAAAGATGTGTTTTAGAAGTACCGCACCGGCGTCAGTAGTTGATCGACCTTTGGTGAAACCAAATTGATTGCTATCAAGCAGTTTGTTTCTGTTGAAATGTGACAATAGTTGATTCAGAATAAGTTTCTCGAACACTTTGCTTAATGCCGGTAGTATTGAAATCGGTCTATGTAATGATTCAATCATTAATTTAATGGTTCTTTAGAAGTTTTGTAGCTCGCATTTACGACCGTTCTTGAATCAGACCCCATTTTAACTGACTTCTAATGACCTTAATGAAATCCTTAATTTACTCGTATTTTAATTGAAACAAAGGGTTTTCAATAGACTTCAAAATTTCAAAGGAAGGAAAAGGAGGTTCACGGAAATCAACAAATAATATTTAATGGCAATGGATGTAACGATGATCACAATCACTACCTGTGTGAATATCACACATTTAATATCAGAGGACAATTCGAAGCTACTGATGACCTTTGATATTTAAGGAATGTCTAATGATTGAATGATAATCGCGCCAAATTCCACTTAAGGGAAAATACAAAAACAACTGACGATATATTTAGTGTCAAAACAGTCTGCTACGAGATGACATAGCTGGCTGCGCCCAGTAATTAACGCCGTAAGTATGGGCCCGATTCGGATTATGAAAGAGACATCTATTAGACATCTTTTAGACATCACCAAGATACGATAACGATATGTTTAAGATCTAACCTAACTATCAAATTTGACATTTGCGCGATTCTGGAGATACTCTTGAACGATTTCCACAGGATATGACTTAGAGATCTAATTCACATCTAATAGATATCTTACTCTATCTAACATAAAAGTGACATGAGTTGCCCGAATTGCGCTGCAAAAGATACCTAGTTGATATCTAAAATATTATGTTTTATGTTTCTTTTTGTACAATAAAGTATTTTACTACTACTACTACTACTACTACTATAACGTATCTAGAATGGATTTAGAACGTGTCGTCTCTTGTGAATATCTTGAAGTTCGAATACGGCAGTATGCCGTGACGCCATATTAGCGAACGCTACGCCGCGCTGTCGTGTCCGACGCCACACAAATTTTGGCGATGCCTCTATAATTGCGTTGTGGTCAGTGCCCTGACTAACCTGCCCCAGCCGTATCAGTCATTGCAAAATTCAGTTCAGTGGTTTACTCAGTTCTTAGCGTATGGAGTTCGAAATCCTAAGTGATTTTTATTGGAATAATTTGAAAGCCGGGTAATATTGAATTAAAATTTCCAATATATTGAATATACTTGGTAAGCGTTGCAGTAGTGTACAGTAAAGTATTTTTCATATCTCATGCTCTGAAAGTGGGTCGTTGTTGTTCTAAAAGGTGCGCAGAAAGTGATACGTTTATGCTCTAGTGCAGAAAAGTGGTGTACTCCTCTGCGTCCCCGTCCCACGAACAACTGGGTGGAAACAAAATGGAAAAATAGTGTCTTTATTTCCTCGCCTGGAATAATTGGTAATTGTTTAATTTTATTAATCCCACATTGATCCTTTTTTTATAAAAAATGATATAAGTGAATTGTTAAAAACAAATTATTCTTGATTTATTTCGTTGAATTCTATTTACTCGATTTCATAAGGCGGGAACCAAAAGGAATACACCAAAAATATTTTTTTAAACCTTACACTTGCGTAAATGGGCAAAGGCAGAATCTTATACAGCCACAGTTAAACGTTTGTACGATATTAAATTGATTTTTAAAGATATTTAGCACTATATTAATGAAAATTAAATAAAATACAAGAAAAAAATTATTTATTATTAATTAAATTGTTATTTAATATTTAAAATACTTTTATTATGTTATTACGTAGTGCGGCGCACCAAGGTCGCGGTGCGGTCCGGTAGTCTGTTGCGGCTTTTAGAACGAAAAAGTATAAAATTAAAAAGTAAGAGGCAATCCCGCTGATTTTCATACTATAATGAACAAATCATTTAAAAACTACTGCAGTTTGTTAAAAAATGTGTGTTTTCGTAAATATTGCAATCTAAATGATTTTTGCTAGGGGTTATTAATCACACCTGTAAAGTCTCCGATTGCAAGTAAGTCCTAAGGAAAATAAATCATGGCCGTAGATCTATTAGGTACTTCCATTAATGATTTTGCAAAATTGCCTTGTCTTGTTTGGTTTCCTCGCATTCGATATGAAAAGTAGAGTGTTTAACTCGGGTGAAAGGCACCATTTCTGTCTCGGATTATTGGCGCTCTCACTGCGTTCGAGCGCCAAACTACCTCGACAGAAATGGGTGCCTTTCCACCCTTGGTTAACAATCTACTATAAATAGTATTTCTGGTTTTATTAGAAGTATTTGAACAAATTAAATTATTTTTCTGGAAGCCTTGGTCACTTTTTCTTAGTATATGATATTTATTTCAGTTTATTTCTGGTTTTGTTTATAGCTATTTTCAAAATTAACCCGTTTTCAACGTGACTAAGAGCGTTTTCACGTTCGATATCGGAAGTCAGATGAAAGTAAAATGTGATAATTTCATGTGTTTTTCTGTATTTATTTATTCATTTAATAAATAAATAAACAATAGATAACTCAAAACAGGCGGACTTGATGCCATATGGAACTCTCCTGCAGCTGTTTCTCGCAAAGGCGCCTTCCGACACCCGATATTGGAAAGTGCTCAGCTGTCGGACCGATAATATTTGTTTGTGTGCGTATGTGTAGGTATATGTAGTTAATGCCTTTTGTAGTGCGCGTGACCTCTAAAGACGGCATCTGGGTGCGCCCCCGTGGCCTGACTTTTTTTTTATTATGAATGGGCTTACTCATGACCACAGACTAGCCGAGGCGTAGACGTGGCCTACGATGGAGCGAGCTCGCCCAGAAGGTGCCTGTTCACTCTTGATTTGAAGGTTGCCGGGTTATAAGAACACGGATGTAGGATCCTACATCCGATAACAAATTGGATAATGTGAAAAAGCTCTAATGAACTTTGCTAAAACAACGAACCACCGAGTAGAAATTTCCTAAATATAATCCGTGGCTGTTTCACAACAAATCCGACTTCATCCTTATTTGTAGTGTAAAGTTTTTCAAATATCACATATCTGGCGCAAGTGGTGACCGTCCCCTGTTGCCGCAATACAAGTTTTACAAATTGAACACTTGCTGCTAGTTTTGAAGGCAGTTGGAAATACAGACAGCGCACTGGGTAGATATAATAAAAGAATTTAATTTTCTTACCATTTCGTATCTTGTCATCGTGACAATCATTGTTAAATTCGCTATCCTCATGCTATTGCCACTATGACAAGGTACGAATTGGGACTGAAATTAAAATCATTGACCGTATTCTAAATATTGCATTTGTTGCAGTTTGCAGACTAGAGCAGACCCTTGATTTCCCTGAATTCAAACATAAGTTGTATACATGGTGCATCACGCTCCGCGATTGTTGCGGCATTTAGGGTCCTAGCTCCTAGCTAAATTGGTTATTGCAATTTACGCTATAGAATTTACAATTGAGCAAGTACCCTACATGGCATAACGATCCCGTGTGGTGACTTTGGAAGCATAAACTTCACATTTACGCCTCGCGTCAAAAATCTTACGGCTCATGTGCTGCCTCCTATAATTCATGCACGCTCTCTATAGCTATAACTGTGTGTGCTAGACTGTCCTTAGGAGGCTAGTATAAGTTTGAGGCAGCTGTTCCGTCTAGGCTGTAATCTCACTAGCACTCGCCACACAAAGCTCGCTCGCTTGTTACGAGTCCAGCTCTCGCGATACAATGCTACTACTATTTATGTAGGTACTAAAAGTTCTAAGCTTAGCGCTTTTCAGCGTTAGGTTTCGTTCAGAAATGTTGAGGTCGCGATTATTACGAATATTTGTTCCTGCTATGAACGTTTCCACGCACTCGTATTAAGGTGCCGTAGGTTCAGAGAGCAATTTTTGAAAAATCGTACTGTTTTTTTTAATACAGTTGCTCAAAAAGTGCTACTTTACGTAGCTGTTTAGCGTGCGGAAAGTTGGTTATCTCGAACTAGTGCTTTTTACTTTTCAAATTTTTTTTTAATTTATACTTGTTCCAATTCACGACTACTTATTGATGAGTGTTAATATTAGTTTCCTTTAAACGTCGTAATCAGCATAAAAACCTACCGTTAATGTAAGAATACGAAAAATATTACATGTTTCATATTTAATTACTTACCTCTTCATCATTATAACACGTTTATTTTTTAATATTCAATATTGAAAATTCCGTTCTTAATAAGTTGACTGAATGGAACGGAATAGCTGCCAAACGCCCATAGATATAATATACTTAAAGACGACGTCTAACCGAGCTGTCACTGTTACCACTTTTGTTTAGTGTACGATTAACAATGTTTTTCTTATTTTTTCGCAACTGTATTAAAAAACGTCGTTCGATACACGTTCGGAAATGTCATTCTTCACTCGTCCCGAGTCTTGCCACTCGCCTGCGGCTCGTGGCAAGATATCTCGGTACTCGTGAAGTAATGACATACCTTCCGCACTAGCATCGAAATGTACTATTTTAGATCCTGTATATAAAATTTCCTATTTTTAAAATTCTTTTACCTGGTCTAAGGCGTATGCCGACAGATTATGACAAACTACGTTTTATTATTCATAGAGTTTTTACGGCGGATAATGGACGTTTTTCCCTGAGGCGTATTACAGGCCAATTCGAACGTGCACCAGACATTAAACCGATACCTGAATCATAATAATTATTTACGATACAAGTGCAGAAAAGAGGAAATCTGACACGAGTTGAGAATTACTTATTCGCACGTGTATCGCACAACGTTTTGCAGTACATATGGCCCTTTAAACTTTTGACATATACACGAAAAGTGCTGTTTCTCGCACTAGTGCAGAAAAGTAGGACCATAATTATATTATCGGCTCGATTCTGAAAATGTATTAGATCTCTACTAGACCTCAACAAGTTCCGATATGGATAATTTAAAGATATTTGTAAGATAGATATGTCAAATTTGACGTTTCCGCGATTCTGGAGGCTCTCTTGAACGATTTCGACAAGTTATGACTTAGATATCCAAGTCACATCTAGTCGATATCTAATGTAAATCTAGTTGATCTCTATATCGTTTCTAGATCTTGTGATTATCTCGTTTCCCGAATACACGTGTATGTACTGTAAAAGTTGTTCAGTGTGACCTTTACACAAAGTAGGTACCTATGGCTGGTAAAGTAAGGCATTTAAGTTTTAAATACACTGACGCTGCTGTCAAATATGGCAACGGTGAAATAAGTAATGTCTCTATGGAACCACGGATATGTTGATCAATATCATACTGGCCATTCCTTTATAAGTTTATTTGAGCCCTATCGAATGCCAGGAAGTTTTAAATTTAATTTTCAAGATTATACCGAAAATAACATCGCACCTACTTATAAAAGCTTTTAAATAAAATTGATTCGTGGACAAGTATTTTTAGCAATGGTATTCAATTGATGTAAGCGGTGGTGGCCGAGTGGATATGACGCCTGACTTTCAATCCGGAGGTCGCGGGTTCAAATCCTGGCTCGTACCAATGAGTTTTTCGGAACTTATGTACGAAATATCATTTGATATTTACCACTAGCTTTTCGGTGAAGGAAAACATCGTGAGGAAACCTGCATACATCTGCGAAGAAATTCAAAAGGTGTATGTGAAGTCCCCAATCCGCATTGGGCTAGCGTGGGAACTATAGCCCAAGCCCTCTCGCGCATGAGAGGAGGCCTGTGCTCAGCAGTGGGACGTATATAGGCTGAAATGATGAATGATGATGATGATTCAATTGATCCGGTTTTTATGAGGAACAATTGCATTTTTAAAAGCAATAGGTACAATAGTCACAAAGAAGCGTAGTCGAACGTAAAGCTTTCGTACTTACGTGCTTACGCACTAAAAACTCACCATTTGAATATAATTTACATGTAACTTACGTTATCAATAAAGAAATTGAAATTAAATTGATAATTGCTAAATCAGTAAGGAAATTTATTCCAATAAATCTTCGCTCATTAATCATATCAAATCATTTTATTCATCTTCATTTGTGATTTTAATCGGTCTAAACGTTCAAAGTTTCGTCTCTCATTAAATGTTGTTTAAATTTAAACTTTCTCAAATTAAGATAACAGGAGTTAAGCAAAGTTGGCGTTGTATACTAACAGAGCTTTCTTAATTGACCAATATTAGATCTTATATCTTTGCAATAAAGTTTAAGAATGACAGTGAACTTTGGCGTTTTATATGAATGCAGGTGTGCGCTTAATTTTCATCGAATTAGTAGTTTTTTAAAACTGACTAGAGTTAAAAAATTACTTGTGCCGCGTGCGCGCAACTTCAAACAATGTAGGTTATTCGTATAAAAATCTCGTCATTATGGCAAGCGACAAAGCTGGAATGTATATTGCTAGGCGAGAAGGCATAGTATTATATGTATACTTTTGTTTTAGCCAATCAAAACTTTTAAAGACCGATCACAACTTTTTTTAATAGCGGGAAATTGGATATTGGGTAATCAAATCTGCGGGCGGCGTATATTTATAGGTAAGGCGAAGTTAAAAATATACTAAGACAAGGACGAAGTCTATTTTAAAAATTGTGCGATTTAAAGAAAATAAGCACAAGTTAGAGTGTTTACTTGATTGATTAGAATTAGATACCTACTTATTGCTAGAGAGAGGTTATCACAGGAGTATAAAGCGGTAACAGACAATATAGCGAATTTGCAATCCATACAGGATGATTCATGAGACGTGAGGGGGACTAATCCTGTACACTCAGTAACTGATAATTGATCGATCACCGTCGTATTTAGGTGAAACAACGACACTTTTTCCTATTTTTAACTGTTTGGTGAGGGCAAATTTAACTCTCTACAATCATAGTTACCTACAAGACCTAATTGATAGACATAAAACCTCTTTAACCGTAATGACAGCATTTTGATTACGAAGAAAATAAACTGTCAAACTTGAGTGAGATACGAGTTTTCAAAAGTAGCCAGACCGTGATGACAGTGATGACATTCAATTTGACACAGAATATCGGTAGTTTAGTATTCTAATTTTAGGGTGACCATGCATGTCGTAAATAAATTTATTAATATTTTTTTCACCACGAGTAGAAAATTAACGTTAATCTCACTAATACTGATACGAAACAGTTGCTTATAATTTACAAAATGCGCAGTGTTAGTCCTGCTCACGTCTCCTGAATCACCCTGTATAGCTTCAGTAACAACGAGTTGGAGTCTCAGGCTTAATTTTTTTCTTTTTGTTTGACAATGTATTGTAAACGAAACTACATTACTGAGTAAAGAAAAAATCGAACATAATTCTTTTGTGACTCTTCGTAATAGTGGGGGGTAAGTGCAGGTGAGTGTGCACTTTTGTCTCACTGTCGTATTCGAACTTCAAGATATTCACAAGAGGCGACACGTACTAGATCCACTCTAGATACTTTATAGTTTAGATATCAACTAGTTCTCTTTTGCAGCGCAATTCGGGCAACCAATGTCACTTTTACGTTAGATAGCGTCAGATATCTATTAGATGTGACTTGGATCTCTAAGTCATATCCTGATAAAATCATTTAAGAGTATCTCTAGAATCCCGCAAATGTCAAATTTGACAGGTTAGATCTTAAACATATCGTTATCATATCTTGGTGATGTCTAAAAGATATCTAATAGATGTCTATTTCAAAATCCGAATCGGGCCCTCAGGCAATGCCGCTTGGCACTATTGTGTCTTGGGCCAAACAAAGCTGATTTAGTTAGCCCCTTAGCCCGAGATCGTGCCGTGGCTACCCCCCATGCAAGTCTAATTAGTGCTATATTTCTCCCTACTTATAGCACTCAGATCAAATTTTGTATTCTTTCGTATAAATTATTGACGAGGAATTCATGTTTGATAATAATTGTTAATAATCGTTAAGTATACCTTTTCACACAAACAATTGATTTTTGCATAAAAAATGAAAAATATAATTGTATTTTTTGTCACAATTGTACTTAAAATCACATTGTAGCAATTTGTTGTAAATGAAAATTGGACAATATAGCCCATTTACTTATTCTGAAAAGTATCCTCAGAGTAGTTTGTGTTAAACAAAATAATATACATATAGCGCGTGGCGGTGACGACTTCCATAGAAATGGAATTATAGCCAAAGTCAAAGATTGAAAATGTCCTTTTGACGCGTAGTCGGATGCGTTACTTTTGATACTGACTTTACTTAAAACAACATCAACAAGTAAACGAAATAACATAATTTGCTTGTAAAATGGTGTAGGTACTCAATAATTATTATAATAAGATTAATAAGCATGAAATTGTGGACGTGAGTCGTGAGTTACCATTTCGTCCGAATTATACTCGCTCTCCGCCCACATTGATAAAACGCGGGCACCGTTCGCAATCCCACTAATTATTGAAAACACCAGCGTTCTGTTCACACCATATTTGCATATAAATTAATATTTAAAAAGATTTTATAATTTTGAGAATTTTCGCTTTAAAACCGTGTGCTTCAAAATGTAAAATGGATTTACAGAATCACATTTAACGCCGTCTTTTTAAAATTTATGGATTATTTATAAATTTTATTATTTTCATGGAATTATAAGTGGAAGATGTATAAAATATGAATACTTGGTTAAGATATGTAAAAGTAAATCCATACTAATATTATAATTATATTATAAAGGCAAAAGTGCGTCTGTCTGTTACCTCTTCACGCTTAAGCCGCTGAACGGATTTAGTTAAAATTTGGTAAGTATAGAGATAGTTTGAGTCCCGGGAAAGGACGTAGGATAGTTTTTATGTCGGAAATCATCCCTGAAGAGAGTGCAAAGGGGGGTGGAATTGAAAGAGTTAATGAATTGCCTAATTATTGAAGTAAGCAATGCGCGAATAGAATGATTGCTATTGGCATTATCCAGGCGCTATACCTGCTTTAGCTGCTGTGACTAATTTCACGCAGACGAAGTCGCTGGCAAAAGCTAGTCGGGTTCAGAGACTGTGTACCTAGGTACGAGCCACAATGACGCATTTCACATTTAGAGCCACTTGCACCATCCCACTAACCCCGGGTTAAGCGGTTAAACCGTTAACGTAGTGTCAAATTGTACTGGTAACCATGGTAACGCCAGGTTTAACCGGTTTACCCCGGGTTAGTGAAATGGTGCAAGTGGGCCTCAGTCTTCTATCACAAAATGAGTACCTATACGTCGTACTTGGGTAGATTTCGGTTAGCGATGTGCATGTTGCATTCTTAAAATTCCTGGAAACTTTGATGTGAATATTCTCATGCGAGTTTTCACTAAGAAAGTTCCCGTTTAGGCACTGGTCCCACCGCGAGCTAGTAAGCTATGAGCTATCGGCTATAAACACGAACAAAAGATAAGCACTCCCGTGTAAATAAAAGAAACACGGCGGTATTTATAGTTACTCGCCCAGCGGTGAGCTATAAATATCGCCGTGTCTCTTTTATTTACACGGGAGTGCTTATCTTTTGTTCGTGCTTATAGCCGATAGCTCATAGCTTTCTAGCTCGCGGTGGGACCAGTGCCGATTAGGGTTTATTTCACAATGTTCTTATCTGTTGACGGCTGTTTCATTCACATTTACGTCACTGATTGGCGTCTATTTCAAGAGTCTAAAGTAGGGGAGGTAGGGGAACATTGGACACTCGGGTGGCTCGGAACTCTTTACTCGTACATCTTTTTAAATTATTCAAAACACGGTCCACGATTACGTCGCGTTTAAAATTAAATCTAATAGGTATTTATGCTGCGCTAAACATTTTAAAAGAAAATGCTACAAAATCTCATATTCACGTAGTTTCCCGCACGTTCCGACTTAAATTCCTCAGTTAATGAAAACGCTATGCGTGCCATGTCGCTGTTTTCATACCGGGATTCCTTGCATCCCATTAAAAGCAAAACACCTAAAACTCACACATTCTTGACTCATCTAGGAGCCACTGGGTTCGATCATCTCGTCTTTCAACAGCCTGTGAAGAGCCCAGGCCGCGTAGCCAAGATGCCGATCGCTTACGCTCCGTAGCGATCGAAACGCAACTGTCACTGTCACGCTAATATGGAAGAGTGATAGAGAGATATAATGCTTTTCGATGTCGAAGCGATAGCGATTGTAACCTTGGCTAGGCCGGCAGGTTGTTAGGAAAGTTTGCTATTCTGCCTCCGATAGGAGTTGTCCAGGCCGCGTAGCCAAGATGCCAATCGCTTACGCTCCGTAGCGATCGAAACGCAACTGTCACTGTCGCGCTAATATGGAAGAGTGATAGAGAGACATAATGGTTTTCGTTGTCGAAGCGATAGCGATTGTAACCTTGGCTAGGCCGGCAGGACCGGTCCTACCGCGTAAGGCGACAGAGGGGAAAGAAGGCAGCGGGGGACGGCCCCGCGCCAGAGCCTATACAACCACCAAGACGAGCGCGCGCGCGCATCCCTAAAAATTAAAATAGAAATAGTTCAGCATGTAGGTAACTTTCCAAGAAATAAATGTTAATAGCAAGAATCTGCAGTTTTCATCACCAACAAAAGTGGCGACCGTGACTACGACACATAAGAAATGAAGAAGCACACTACATGTTAAACGAAAACCCGTTATTTAACGGCCATAATTTGAACTTCGCCATACGACGCATCGACGAGCTGGGCTGGATATTATGCGACATAAGTGAACAGTGGTACCTACGGCGCGGCGAGTCAGCATTATTACAGATGAGTAGCCCAATCCTTTCATTTATTTCCTAAATATTCCCTCTTCAAGTTTGTGTGATCGGCGAGTTTGATTACGAGTGTGTAACACTAATATTCTTTGTGCACTAAGTGTCGTGTTAATCTAGAAGTTAATTTCTTTTTTGCATGTACACCACGGTGCTTACATATTTTTACGTGGTTTAGCTCTTAATATTTTTAAGCAAGTGCAATATTTCCACTTCGCTAGCCCTTTATAAAAGTGCTTACTTAAATCAAGCACTGCTTAATGCTATGGTGGTAAATAAATGCTTAAATACTTTAATTTTATAGCTAAACGCTTAATTTGCACGTAAATATATACATTATAAATAGAAGCGCAGCGTTTTCGTGACATTAAAAATATAATTTATCGTTCTTTATTTGCAAAAAGGCTTCTCAAACTCGTAATTTATTTATTTATCTTAAAATTACTTTATTTCTAAAAGCAAACTATCTTTATGCCCGTATAAGTTGCTCGATACTTTATTTCTTCGCTTAAAAGTAAAATCAATCGTAAACATAATTATAATAAAACCATTTTGCTAATTATTTTCGCCGAACATTCCAGGCGGACCGCTTACGTAACCGGCTAGTGGCCGTTGCTACCTGCATTGTCATCGTGCACTGTGAATCGCACGGCGCGGCACCGTGTCTCAGCGTGTCGAGTCGCTCGCGTTATCAGAGCGCACCTCACACGGCACTGTGTCTCACCGTGTCTACACGAAGCGCAACTGCTACTTCGTTTTAACTGGTTTGATGCACATTTTACTTTGCTCAACTCATTAACTACGTTACGTTTTTAGCTTTAAAAATGGTTGACACTCCTGGCGTTGATCCTGGTGGAAAGAAATTGAAAGAGTTAACTAAATTACGGGGCACTATTAAGGGTCGTTTAACACGATTTAAAGATTATGTTTCTGTCTTGAATGCATGTAAACAAGAGGAAATAAGTGACTTAAAACTTAAAGAATTGAAATTTCGTTTAGAACGAATTGAAAACTTGTTGTTTGAGTTTAATGAAGTTCAGTCTCAAATTGAAATGTTTTCGTCTGAGGAAGATGACAGTGAGGTGGATAATTTTGAAAGCGTTTTTTATAGCACTTTATCTTTAGCTCAGCATATACTGGACTCGCGTCTTAAAGTTCATGAAGAAAAGGAAGGGAGCCTTCACTCTGCTCGCTCCTCATGTTCAAATACGTGTAGTCATCATCATCATAACTCAAATATCAAACTACCCACTATAAAACTACCTACTTATGACGGAAATTATTTGAAGTGGCTTGAATTTAGAGATACTTTTGAGTCGTTAATTCACTCCAATGATTCCATATCGGACATAAATAAATTCCATTACTTGAGGTCATCATTGGAGGGAGGTGCGGCTTTAATAATCAAATCATTAGAGTTTAGCTCAAAAAATTATACTGTTGCGTGGGACTTAGTACGTGAACGATATGATAACAAAAAGGTTCTTATCAATAACCACTTAAAAGCGTTATTTGAAATAGAAGGCATCTCAAGTGAGTCTCACAAAGCAATACGGTTCATGATAGACTATGTGTCAAAAAACTTACGAGCGCTTGATACTCTAGAGCAGCCCACGGACAAATGGGATGTTCTCATTATATACTTAGTGTCTACTAAATTAGATGCAACTACCTTCACTAAATGGGAGGAACATAAAAATACGTTCAAGGACTTACCGACCTTATCCGATTTTATGCAGTTTTTGCGTAACCGTGCTGATATTCTTGAGACCATGGCGATCAGCAGAAGCGACAAACGCGATAGTAAACCTAATTTCTTTAAAAATAATTGTAAGATTCATTAAAATTACTAATTATTAGAAACAGATTTAATGAAATAAAGAGTTGAATAATCATTGGTAATCTATAATTTAATAAATTTAAAAGTAACGTGATTGATAGTTGACCTTTGTAAATAGAAGGTAGTTGGAAGAAAGAAGAAAAGACGACTGGCATGGCGGTTAACGGGCATTCGGTTACGGGCAGAGGTGAAGGGAGGACGATTGTGAAGTGAGAGGATTGGAGATTGAACTGTAACGGAATATTGTGATCAAGAAATATATTGCTGTTATGAAAGAAGGAATTTTTATTATACATCAGAAGTGGTAAGTACCTACAAGTCACTATGGTATTCCTGATATTAATATTAGAACTGATTGAGTTAAATCTAGACACGCGGCAGCGTGTCAAGCCAAGTTCAAGCAAAGGAACTGGCTAGCCAGCGCCAAGTGTAATATTACACGAACCACTTGGTGCCACTTTTGACCCTTCTATAACTCAAAACATCTTTAACGTAAACACATAAAACTACGTGTGTTTAATTATATCCATAAGGACATCTAGAAGCCCAAATTTCATGAAGCTAGCTCAAACGGTTATAAAGATATGAAGGTCAAAAAGTCGTAAATTTTAAGACTGACTGACATACCTATAGTACCTAAACCTAACCTACTTCCAGATGACCTAGAAGGATAAAATTTGGAATCCAGCTCAGTTATTGTGTGAAAGCGTAGGAAAAAATCTCAAAATAAAAAAAAGTTATAAAATAGGGGGGGTCCCCATACAAAAAAAACCATTTTTTATTGTGACTGACATATAAGTACCTAAACCTAACCTACTTCCAGATGATCTAGAAGGATGAAATTTGGAATCCAGCTCAGTTATTGTGTGAAAGCGTAGGAATAAATCTAAAAATAAAAAAAAGTTATAAAATAGGGGGGGTCCCCATACAAAAAAAACATTTTTTATTGGGACTGACATATAAGTACCTAAACCTAACCTACTTCCAGATGACCTAGAAGGATGAAATTTGGAATCCAGCTCGGTTATTGTGTGTAAGCGTAGGAAAAAATCTAAAAACAAAAAAAGTCAATAAATAGGGGGGGTCCCCATACAAATTTCTTTTTTATTGTGACTGACATATAGTACCTAAACCTAACCTACTTCCAGATGACCTAGAAGGATGAAATTTGGAATCCAGCTCGGTAATTGTGTGTAAGCGTAGGAAAAAATCTAAAAATAAAAAAGTTAAAAAATAGGGGGGTCCCCATACAAAAAGCCTGTAATACGCGCTAAACAACCGGCCAACGGTGTGTCGTTGGCGGCGCGCGGCACCACATAATTAATACAAAGAACAGAAGTAAAAAACATGCAGCGGAAACACAAGAAAAAACATTAAATCTCAATACCTGCCTAGTTTTCTGTACAAAAAGTATTGATATCCCATCAAAAACATAAATGTAAAAAAGGAGAGCCAAGTTCAATACAAAAATTATGCTTGGCTGTGGGGTTCGCCGCAAAAAGAATGGAGATCTAAATGAGTGCCAAGTTCTATGCAAAATCCAAATATGTATTTATAGGAACAAAATAACATTATAAACAAGTATTAAACTCTATTTCTTTGCTTTATTGGATACCTATAACAATTGCTGTTATTTAAAAAAAATGTGAGATCTTAAAGTAGGTTAGATTTGGCTTGGCCAGTTTTTATCAGAATTACAAAATATATATGTTGAATAACTTTATAAAATGACTGATGTAATGAAAACTGGCCAAGTCAAATCTAACCTGCTTTAAGATCTCGCATTTTTTTTAAATAACAGCAATTGTTATAGGTGTCCAATAAAGCAAAGAAATAGAGTTTAATACTTGTTTATAATGTTATTTTGTTCCTATAAATACATATTTGGATTTTGCATAGAACTTGGCACTCATTTAGATCTCCATTCTTTTTGCGGCGAACCCCACAGCCAAGCATAATTTTTGTATTGAACTTGGCTCTCCTTTTTTACATTTATGTTTTTGATGGGATCTTAATTACCCAATTAATTTGTTACAATAGTAACAGTGGTGTAAAATTATTATGATTATATACCTATACATATATTAGTAACACTTATATTGGTTGTTGTTTAGTTGAAATTAATTATCATTTCATATTTCCTATGTTAGGAAGTTTATGTTTAACGGGCGCTTAGAAACAAAGACACCGTTAATTTTATCAAGAACAAAATAATTGGGTAAACCCATTTCGGCCTATTCGTTCACTCGAGAGCAATTATACTGCAAGTTTTCTCTTCAAGACCAACAGTTAGGTTTTTTTTAGTGTTTGCTGTAATGCCTATCCATAATATAATTAAAGCATTCGTTACATCACGGGTAGCGTGAAACCTTTGGAACACCGTTTTATTTTGAATAGTTCGGATACGTTTATGATTATTTACAGATGTAGATCGAATTCTTTTAGTCTATGTATGTACCGCTTATTTGGTTACAACTTTTACCATATTTTCAATATATCACTTATCAATACGTCAGTATTATATAGCGGGGTTAAGTGTTTTCCGTTTCTGGATTTGGGTCCGTGCCGGATACTGGAACCGTGCCGGATGCATACCTGATTTGTGCCGGATGAGTTCCGGATCCATGCTGGATTCGTACCGGATCCGTCCCGGACTGGTGCCGGATCCGTGCCGGATTGGTACCGGATCTGTGCCGGATTGGTATCGGATCAGTGCCGGATCCCGAATTTGTTCTAGATTCCTTTTCTGTACCAGTTCTAGAATTTTCTCGTTTCGAAAAGCCTGTGTTCCGGATCCGTACCGGGATAGGGATCTGTTTTAAACGTCCCGCATTTAGACCCCGGAAGCAGTAAATAAATAAATAAAACAGTTGAATTTAGCTTAATAAGAACAATTTATATTTGTCTACTATTAACAACCCAAAGATTTAGAACTCTTCCATTGCTGGTGTTGTTTTCGAGTTCCAGACTATGGACCATGAAAAAAAAAAAAAAACATCCAGGCGGCG
Source organism: Cydia fagiglandana (assembly GCF_963556715.1). Classification (NCBI taxonomy): domain Eukaryota; kingdom Metazoa; phylum Arthropoda; class Insecta; order Lepidoptera; family Tortricidae; genus Cydia; species Cydia fagiglandana. Next base: position 538,756 of record NC_085951.1, on the reverse strand, counting down.
CTCGAAAACTCCTGAGCGTGACCGAAAATCGAAATCTGATGATGGACAAGAACGTCGAAGCCGAAGTCGCAGGGAACAACAGGCGGAGTCGCAACCGGCGAAGCCGCAGCAGCGGCAGACACGGCCGAGGCAATGAGAGATGGCTTCGAAGATCAACACGGAAGGACAACGGCCAGGATCGCTTTCACGTGGAAGCCGCACAGGACAGGAACGGATGGCTTGTATATCTTTGTCGTCTTCAGTTGTAGATTTTAATAGATGTCGTTTATTGCTTAAACTGCGAATATTTTGGTACAGTATCCTTGGTTTTAAGAAGTTCGTTGCAAAGCTCTGCTGATTGCTGTTGATCAATTCGTCAATTGTGGTTGGTGCAACTGACGCTTAAGTGGCAAGTAAATAACGATATGATGAAAATACCTACATATGATGATAAGTATAATATTATCGAATTATAAAATTTCTGGATTATTTTAATTAATGAGTTACGGATTAATGAGTTACGGATTAATGAGTTACGGATTAATGAGTTACGGATTAATGAGTTACGGAGTAATGAGTTACGGATTAATGAGTTACGGATTAATGAGTTACGGATGAATGAGTTACGGATTAATGAGTTACGGATTAATGAGTTACGGATTAGTGAGTTACGGATTAATGAGTTACGGACTAATGAGTTACGCATTAGTGAGTTACTGGATTGATCGGTTACTGGATTGATCAGTTACTGGATTAATCAGGTACTGGATTACTGGATTAAGCAGTTAATGGATTATAGAGTTAATGGATTATAGAGTTAATGGATTATAGAGTTATTGGATTATCGAGTTATTGGATTATTCAGTTGAGTTATTGGATTATTGAGTTGAGTTTTATTGAGTTGAGTTATTGGATTATTGAGTTGAGTTATTGGATTATTGAGTTGAGTTATTGGATTATTGAGTTGAGTTATTGGATTATTGAGTTGAGTTATTGGATTATTGAGTTGAGTTATTGGATTATTGAGTTGAGTTATTGGATTATTTAGTTGAGTTATTGGATTATTCAGTTGAGTTATTGGATTTATTCAGTTGAGTTATTGAATTATTCAGTTGAGTTATTGGATTATTTAGTTGAGTTATTTGATTATTGAGTTGAGTATAGGATTATTTAGTTGAGCTATTGGATTATTTAGTTGAGTTATTAGAGTATTTAGTTGAGTTATTGGATTATTGAGTTATTGGACTATTGAGTTATTGGATTATTGAGTTATTGGATTATTGAGTTATTGGATTATTGAGTTATTGGATTATTGAGTTATTGGATTATTGAGTTATTGGGTTATTGGGTTATTGGGTTATTGGATTATTGGATTATTGGATTATTGGATTATTGGATCATTGGTTCATTGGATCATTGGTTCATTGGATCATTGGTTCATTGGATCATTGGATCATTGGATCATTGGATCATTGCATTATTGGATTATTGGATTATTGAATTATTGAATTATTGAATTATTGAATTATTGAATTATTGAATTATTGAATTATTGAATTATTGAATTATTGAATTATTGAATTATTGAATTATTGAATTATTGAATTATTGAATTATTGAATTATTGAATTATTGAATTATTGATTATTGAGTTATTGGATTATTGAGTTATTGGACTATTGAGTTATTGGATTATTGAGTTATTGGATTATTGAGTTATTGGATTATTGAGTTATTGGATTATTGGATTATTGGATTATTGGATTATTGGATTATTGGATTATTGGATTATTGGATTATTGGTTCATTGGATCATTGGTTCATTGGATTATTGGTTCATTGGATCATTGGATAATTGGTTCATTGGATCATTGGTACATTGGATCATTGGATCATTGGATCATTGGATCATTGGATTATTGAATTATTGGATTATTGAATTATTGGATTATTTAATTAATGGATTATTGAATTATTGCATTATTGGATTGTTGAATTATTGGATTGTTGAATTATTGAATTATTGAATTATTGAATTATTGAATTATTGAATTATTGAATTATTGAATTATTGAATTATTGAATTATAGAATTATAGAATTATAGAATTATTGAATTATTGAATTATTGAATTATTGAATTATAGAATTAAAGAATTAAAGAATTAAAGAATTAAAGAATTAAAGAATTAAAGAATTAAAGAATTAAAGAATTAAAGAATTAAAGAATTAAAGAATTAAAGAATTAAAGAATTAAAGAATTAAAGAATTAAAGAATTAAAGAATTAAAGAATTAAAGAATTAAAGAATTAAATAATTAAAGAATTAAAGAATTAAAGAATTAAAGAATTAAAGAATTAAAGAATTAAAGAATTAAAGAATTAAAGAATTAAAGAATTAAAGAATTAAAGAATTAAAGAATTAAAGAATTAAAGAATTAAAGAATTAAAGAATTAAAGAATTAAAGAATTAAAGAATTAAAGAATTAAAGAATTAAAGAATTAAAGAATTAAAGAATTATTGGATTAAAGAATTATTGGATTAAAGAATTATTGGATTAAAGAATTATTGGATTAAAGAATTATTGGATTAAAGAATTATTGGATTAAAGAATTATTGGATTATTGAATTATTGGATTATTGAATTATTGGATTATTGAATTATTGGATTATTGAATTATTGGATTATTGAATTATTGGATTATTGAATTATTGGATTATTGAATTATTGGATTATTGAATTATTGGATTATTGAATTATTGGATTATTGAATTATTGGATTATTGAATTATTGGATTATTGAATTATTGGATTATTGAATTATTGGATTATTGAATTATTTGATTATTGAATTATTGGATTATTGAATTATTGGATTATTGAATTATTGGATTATTGAATTATTGGATTATTGAATTATTGGATTATTGAATTAAAGAATTATTGGATTATTGAATTAAAGAGTTAAAGAATTATTGGATTATTGAATTAAAGTATTAAAGAATTATTGGATTATTGAATTAGAGTTAAAGAATTAAAGAATTATTGGATTATTGAATTAAAGAATTAAAGAATTATTGGATTATTGAATTAAAGAATTAAAGAATTATTGGATTATTGAATTAAAGAATTAAAGAATTATTGGATTATTGAATGAAAGAATTATTGGATTATTGAATTAAAGAATTTAAAGAATTATTGGATTATTGAATTAAAGTATTAAAGAATTATTGGATTATTGAATTAGAGTTAAAGAATTATTGGATTATTGGATTATTGAAGAATTAAAGAATTATTGGATTATTGAATTAAAGAATTAAAGAATTATTGGATTATTGAATTAAAGAATTAAAGAATTATTGGATTATTGAATTAAAGAATTATTTGATTATTTAATTAAAGAATTAAAGAATTATTGGATTATTGAATTAAAGAATTAAACAATTATTTGATTATTGAATTAAAGAATTAAAGAATTATTGGATTATTGGATTTTGAATTAAAGAATTATTGGATTATTGAATTAAAGAATTATTGGATTATTGAATTAAAGAATTATTTGATTATTTAATTAAAGAATTAAAGAATTATTGGATTATTGAATTAAAGAATTAAAGAATTATTGGATTATTGAATTAAAGAGTTAAAGAATTATTGGATTATTGGATTATTGAAGAATTAAAGAATTATTGGATTATTGAATTAAAGAATTAAAGAATTATTGGATTATTGAATTAAAGAATTAAATAATTATTGGATTATTGAATTAAAGAATTAAATAATTATTGGATTATTGAATTAAAGAATTATTTGATTATTTAATTAAAGAATTAAAGAATTATTGGATTATTGAATTAAAGAATTAAAGAATTATTGGATTATTGAATTAAAGAATTAAAGAATTATTGGATTATTGGATTTTTGAATTAAAGAATTATTGGATTATTGAATTAAAGAATTATTGGATTATTGAATTAAAGAATTATTGGATTATTGAATTAAAGAATTATTGGATTATTGAATTAAAGAATTATTGGATTATTGAATTATAGAATTATTAGATTATTGAATTAAAGAATTATTGGATTATTGAATTAAAGAATTAAAGAATTATTGGATTATTGAATTAAAGAATTAAAGAATTATTGGATTATTGAATTAAAGAATTAAAGAATTATTGGATTATTGAATTAAAGAATTAAAGAATTATTGGATTATTGAATTAAAGAATTAAAGAATTAAAGAATTATTGGATTATTGAATTAAAGAATTAAAGAATTAATGGATTATTGAATTAAAGAATTAAAGAATTATTGGATTATTGAATTAAAGAATTAAAGAATTATTTGATTATTGAATTAAAGAATTAAAGAATTATTTGATTATTTAATTAAAGAATTAAAGAATTATTGGATTATTGAATTAAAGAATTAAAGAATTATTTGATTATTTAATTAAAGAATTAAAGAATTATTGGATTATTGAATTAAAGAATTAAAGAATTAAAGAATTATTGGATTATTGAATTAAAGAATTAAAGAATTATTTGATTATTGAATTAAAGAATTATTGGATTATTGGATTTTTGAACAAAAGAATTATTGGATTATTGAATTAAAGAATTATTGGATTATTGGATTATTGAATTAAAGAATTATTGGATTATTGAATTAAAGAATTATTGGATTATTGAATTAAAGAATTATTGAATTATTGAATTAAAGAATTATTGGATTATTGAATAAAGAATTAAAGAATTATTGGATTATTGAATTAAAGAATTATTGGATTATTGAATTAAAGAATTAAAGAATTATTGGATTATTGAATTAAAGAATTATTTGATTATTTAATTAAAGAATTATTGGATTATTGAATTAAAGAATTAAACAATTATTTGATTATTGAATTAAAGAATTATTGGATTATTGGATTTTGAATTAAAGAATTATTGGATTATTGAATTAAAGAATTATTGGATTATTGAATTAAAGAATTATTTGATTATTTAATTAAAGAATTAAAGAATTATTGGATTATTGAATTAAAGAATTAAAGAATTATTGGATTATTGAATTAAAGAGTTAAAGAATTATTGGATTATTGGATTATTGAAGAATTAAAGAATTATTGGATTATTGAATTAAAGAATTAAAGAATTATTGGATTATTGAATTAAAGAATTAAATAATTATTGGATTATTGAATTAAAGAATTATTTGATTATTTAATTAAAGAATTAAAGAATTATTGGATTATTGAATTAAAGAATTAAAGAATTATTGGATTATTGAATTAAAGAATTAAAGAATTATTGGATTATTGAATTAAAGAATTAAAGAATTATTGGATTATTGGATTTTTGAATTAAAGAATTATTGGATTATTGAATTTTTGAATTAATAGATTATTGAATTAGTTATTTGCTATGGATGGAGGCACGGATATATGGTAATGATAAAAAAAAAAAAGACGGAAATAGAGGATGTTATGTTGTGATGAGACACGTTTGTGTCATGAGAGTGATTCAGTAAGTAGCACATTAAAAAAATAAAAATGGAATCAAAAAAAAAACAAGAGAAATAATGTACTACACGTAAAATTTGATTAAAAAAATGGTATGTTGTGAGACACGTTTGTGTCATGAGAGTGGTAAAAAAAAAACGGAATAAAAAAAAAAAAAAAACACGGAAAATAATGAGTAAAAAAAAAAACATAGCAGTCGAATATGTTAAGTAATGTACTTTATATGTATTGATGCATAAAAAAATATGATATATTGTTGTATAATTATTGAATAGAAACTTATATATTTAGATGGATTTATTGGATTTGAAATTATTATGCGAAGATATAGATTAATTCAATAAATAATAAGAAAAATGTATATAGACAGACAAAGAAATTGTATTAAATGGGTAATAAAGCATTAATAATTTTCTTACTGAATGCCTGATGATTTGACATGCCGAGTGTAAGATTAGATGACAGACGCGATTAGTATGACTGTGCATGAGGACATGCACAATGTCAGGATGGGCGAGTGTAAGATTCATTAAAATTACTAATTATTAGAAACAGATTTAATGAAATAAAGAGTTGAATAATCATTGGTAATCTATAATTTAATAAATTTAAAAGTAACGTGATTGATAGTTGACCTTTGTAAATAGAAGGTAGTTGGAAGAAAGAAGAAAAGACGACTGGCATGGCGGTTAACGGGCATTCGGTTACGGGCAGAGGTGAAGGGAGGACGATTGTGAAGTGAGAGGATTGGAGATTGAACTGTAACGGAATATTGTGATCAAGAAATATATTGCTGTTATGAAAGAAGGAATTTTTATTATATAATCAGAAACCTGAACCTAAAAACAAAGAATACCCTCATAATAAAACATTAAAAAGTTTTGTTGCCTCTGCTAGCGCCAAACCGACATTTTCGTGTCCATTTTGTAATCAGCAGCATCGGATTATAGATTGTCCTTCCTTCAAGCAGCTGTCACCTGAAAAAAGATGTGATGAAGTTTCTAAATTAAAACTTTGTTCCAATTGTCTGCGCAGGGGTCACGCAACAAATGAATGTCGGATTTTGGGTACATGTAAGACCTGCAAAAGCAAACATAATACATTATTGCATGTAGATAGTTACAGACCTGAAACAAGTACTACCGTAAATCATTGTAGCTACGCACCTGTGTCCCTGCCGGCCTGTTCTTCGGGTGAAGTTGTCCTTGGCACCGCCATAATCAAAGTCATAAATCCTAAAAATAATAGTACTTACCTTGCACGTGCGTTCCTCGACGGGGGTAGTCAACCATGCTTCATCACGACGGACCTGAAAGAAAAACTAGGATACGTTAGTAATGGTACAAATTGTCGTATATAAAAAATGATATTGTTGTGTATAAGAAATAATAAGGTTTTTAAAATGTTTAAATAATTAATGGGAGTGATGCCTCGGATAAGATCCGCAGTAAAACATTGGACTATTGGAGTACAAGGGTCCTCTTGTTACTCTAACCTGGTTAATGGGAACTTGATAGGATATTGAAAAGATAAAACCAAATATATGACATGCAATTTAATACAATTCGCTAACTACTACAATGCACTCCGCTTTAGGGCGGGCGCTGCTCAGAATACAATCGGTTTCTCTAAACTGTCGGCGGTTATGGGATGACACTATAGTAAACCTTAATTTACGATCGCGAGAGGGACGAGACGCGGGGTTTTGGCCAAAACCTGGGATAAAAGTCTAGTGCACTCACGGGTACCGAACGTAGCTATCATCCACAGGCCCGCTGGTATTTAACGCAGCAGGCGGATCGCTGACGGTGGGCGGCGGGCGTTCCTCAAGCTCCGGCTTTGGCAAGCCCGGGCGAGAACAACCCGCGGCGCTCAGGAGTTCCACAAGAAGAACCCGCGCGATGAGACCTTGGGGTCGTCGGACCGCGGCAAGGCTGTCCGACACACGGCTCGCGGGTCAAGGCCGTGCCCTACGGCCTGATGGTGGCGCCAACGTGATGCGCCTCGGAGCCGATAGGCCACGCAAGTGAAGGGGAGGCCTGTGTGAAGCACCTCGGGATCGCCAGGCGGCACGCAGTCCACAGGCCTTGGAAACTGCGCCCTGCGGTGAAAACCAGCGTCCCCACGACGCTCAGCACATCAGGGAGCGCACAACGGCGCTCGGAGCAACACGACCGTCGGCCATGCTTGCGCTCGCCGGCGGCACGGAAAGCACTCGGTGGGCTACGCCCTTTTCGCGCACAACACACACACACACGGCGCACTTTACATATATCCCAATCTTCCACCGGCCAGGGCAGGCGGCGGAAGGGGGCGAGGCGGTTTATTTCGATATTCAGTTAGGAACTGTATAAATGCTAGCGTGCCCCAGTACCAACTCTCCATCCATTGTCGATTCTAGCAAAATCCCCAGCCCTCCGTTTCGATCCATATCGACGCATCAAACGTCAAACCAACTTAAACCTTTTCCAAATCATATGACTCTCGAAAAAATATCAATGCTCATTAATACTTGTAATATTTCAAGTGGTTAATAATAATTACTAATAATTATATTTCTATCGTACGTTTCCTACCTTGTTTCATTCAGAATACCTTCTTTCCGATGCGGTAACTAAACGCATAGTCTACTCTCTGACAGTTCTCCTGTCAAAATTTCAACCTTTTCACACCTTCATATTCACTATTTATGTTTCATAAAAATTCCGAAAATGATTCTAAAATACTAATTAAATTAGGAAGTGACCTATTTGAGCAGTTGGGGTAGACCAGGGGGATCATTTTGATATGCATGAAGCCAGGTTTGGTTCACCAATCTCCGCGCAATCTGGGTGACAAGTTCCGTTCAAGTGGCATACTCTTTAGACTTGTTTCTTCGAAACCAGTTAACCAGGAGGCAGGATATGCTAAACAACCTACAGCTGAGAAGGTACATTATAGTTTTACATAAGTGTCATACTCTGGTGTATGTTATTTTGTTGGAAATGCGACAGTCATGTTGTACCGGTTATCTTGTATGGAAAAACATGTATTTATCCTAGGCAAATACGTAGCATCGCTACAATATCCCCTCTCTCGGCAAAGAGGTTAAGCGCCGCTTAACCGAGGCAGCCGGGGTAACCGGAGAAAAAAAAATCTTTTCCCAAAAAATCATCTGGTCCAGTAGGACGTTAACTATACATGCGGACATATACATGTGCTCTATATTTATTATCGTTTGACACTAAACCTAGATTTATTTATTTAGTATGCTACTTAATATGTATGTTTACTTTACCTATGTTATGTTCTAGAACTATAACGTAGACGTATACCTCTTAACACTATGCTGTGGTCAGATCATGACTATCACGTGTTTCACATTAGAAATCACAGCGTGTGGCCACCACACTGTGGTTTCTGCTACTCAACTAAAAAATATAACCTAGATTTCCTTTGAAATAGTCTTAAGTTGTATAATGTAGTCGCTATAGCTAATAATGAGCTAACTCTCATTTTGAGGCTAATTGATATCTTTTAATGCTAACAAAAATATTAGTTATCTTTGATTAAGCTAATTTATTCTAATTAATTAGTATATTACATGTATTTGTATTCCTAATGTAATGCTACCTATTGATATACTAATAGTTATGTTTTACTATAGCATGCTCTGCTATGCCTATATTCCTACAAATACAAAGCCACTAGTACCCTAATATAATGTGGTTACTAGTTGGTAGTTTTTATTTATTACTTATACTAGCAATAGTGGAAGTTACTTGTAACCCGCACTTAAATCAAACTCCAATATGCAGCCAATGGGCTTGCATTAATTGAAAAAGAAAAAACTTGGTTTTCTTTTCCATGTCCTACTTAGTGTATTATATCCACCATAATTGAGTCACCCTGGGCCCTTAGGGTATGTAGTTACTTATAAAATTTGATTTCCTAGGAAATGCTTGGAACAAATCGTTGACCAGTTGGGTCAAAGAAGCATGTATGCTTGAAAAAAAAGAATGGGCTAAATCTTAGTATGCCCTAATAATATAAAATAAATTGTTACGTGTGACATACACCTTGTGGGACTTTAATTATGTCCTTGACATGATACTTTCCAATTTTACCCGTGTCTATCTCCTGAAGATCATATACGACATCCGAATGCTTCTTAATGACTTTGCATTTCAGGAAGCGCGGTGCCAATTTTGCGGAGAAGAAGTGTGCTGCATTTGACTGTACAAAATTACGCCTCCATACGATATCGCCTACGCTTAGCCGCAGTTCCTTACGGCGCAGGTTATATCGTACCGCGTTTTGTTTGTACGCTTTGGTCAAAGCATCAGTGACGCGCTGGAAAATATCTGCCATCTCGTTGAGAGCAGTTGCTCTGTCGGACCGGTTGGAAATTTGGAGGTCGTCTAACGAATTTGGAATACCGCCCCTAATGGAATGCAGCATGCCATCCGTCATCATCTCTCGCCCCTTTGCCAACAAGAATGGTGTATGCCCCGTTACAATATTAATAGTGCTATTCAAAGATAGCTGGATTTGCGGTAGGTACTTGGACCAGTTCCTTTGGTCTTGTCCTACTAAAATAGCTAGGCAGGTCTCAATAGTTTGATTAAAGCGTTCTACTGTATTAGATTGAGGTGCGTAATATGCGTTATAAAATATCCTTGGTATTGAGTGTGTGGCACAAAAATCTTTAAATTGTTTACTTTGGAATATTGTTGCGTTGTCGCAGATTAAAACACATGGGATTCCCTCTTTATTTAAAATTTCTGATTCTATAAATGTAGTTACTGTTTTAGTTGTTGCAGTTCTAAGTGGGTGAATCCAGCAATATTTTGTAAATACATCAACTATAGATAGTATGTAGACGTGACCAGAATATGATTGTACTAAAGGACCTATTAGGTCGATAGATAGAGTGTGTATAGGTTTATTAACCTTTTTCTGGTTTGTCATGTGCCCATGTGGAGGCTGATTTGAGTGTTTGTATGCTTTACACTTCTCACACGTGGCCACATAATTTTTCACGTCTGCATACATGCCTTTCCAAAAATAGTTTTCTTTAATTTTTGATAAAGTTTTAAATGTGCCAGGATGTACTGTTAGTTTTTCATGATTTTCTTTAATGCATTCTGGTATTCATTCTCTAGGCAAAACTATTTTCCAATTATTTTCGGTCTGTAAATTTGATATTGGTTTTGAATATCTAAATAGTACTTTATTTTTTATTTGATAGTTTTTATGAAATACTGGGTTTGTTTCTACATTTTTAAATAATTTATTATACCAATTATCTTTAGAACTGCAACCTCCTTCGAATATTACTGCCTCAATACGTGACAAAACGTCTGGTACTACGTGCATGGAGCCTTTTTTATGTCTAATTTCAAAGTCAAAACAAGATAACTGCATTGCCCATCGCGCCAAACGACCTGAAGGGTTGTTTAGCGTTTTGAGCCATTTTAGCGACATATGGTCGGTGACCACCACAAAGCGGCTACCTTCTATGTACGGTCTAAAATGATTTATTGAGTCCACTAATGCTAGGAGTTCACGTTCGGTTGTGCTGTAATTTCGTTCGGTTTTCGTAAGCAACCTAGAATAAAAAGCTACAGGGTGTTCTATACCGCTCAATTCCTGAATAAGTACGCTCCCGATGCCGACGCTTGATGCATCTGAATGGATCTGGAATGGTTTGGAAAAATCAGGGCAAGCGAGCACCGGAGCCTGGGTGAGGGCTTCTTTAAGCGCTAGGAATGACCTCTCTGCTTCCACTGTCCAGTCTACGGTGTCTCTACCCTTCTTCTTGCCAATTAAAGCTGTCATCGGGGCTATGATAGTTGAAAAATTTGCCACGAATCGTCGGTAATAAGAACAGAGCCCTATAAATGCGCGTAGTTGCTTAGCGGTTGTTGGGCGCGGGAAATTTTTAATGCTATCTAGCTTTTGTGGATCTGTTAGTAGACCTTGTGAACCGACTATGTATCCAAGGTACCTAAGCTCTGATTTACAAAATTCGCACTTACTAAAATTTATAGTTAGACCTGCCTTGCTTAAAGCTTGAAAAACGTCATTTAAAATAACGATATGCTCTTCAAACGAATTGGTGGCTATGAGAAGGTCGTCACAATATGCAAATATCTTCTCGCCGTATTTATGGTGAAAAAGAGAGTCTACCAAACGTTGTAATTCACAGCCCGCGTTCGAGATACCGAACGGGACGCGTTTAAATTCAAATAGTCCGCGGTTTGGTACCACAAATGCACATTTTTGACATGACGTGCCGGAGCCGTCGACGTTGTCGGAGTCACATAAAGAAATTTGCCAGTAAGCCGCCGACAAGTCGATTGAGCTTAAATAACGTGTGCCACGTAAATTATCTAAAATTGAATTAATGTATGGTACAGGATATGAGTCCTTGACTGTGACGTCATTAAGTTTCCTGGCGTCTAAACAAAATCTCCAGGAACCGTCTTTTTTTGGAGTCATAACAACGGGGTTAGACCATGGTGATTTAGATGGTGCTATCACGCCCAGCTGAAGCATCCGGTCTACTTCGTCATTTAAAGCCTTCAGTTTAACCGGTGAAAGCGGATAATATCGTTGTTTTATTGGTGGCCCCGTTGTTGTGATCTTGTGCTCTACTAGAGATGTTTTACCCAGACCTCGCTCCTCTGTACTGATTGACTTAAATTCATTTATTACTTTGTCCAATTGAATTGATTCGAGAGGGGAGAGATCATGTTTTGGCACTATGGCACATAATGTTTTTAGTGGCTCCGGCCTAAGTGATGTTTTCCTTTTTAGAAGGTGAATATCTTTTAATTTAAAAATATCTATTAATTCTAGTGTTAATATAGAATCCATGCCAAAAATGAAGTCATCAGATACTTCTGGGATTACCATAAACATGATATTATAAAGCATCCCTCTGAAATTGATTGGTAATAGGATTTTACCTATGACCTCAACGACAGAACGGTTTGCACAAGTCGCAGTTGTAGTGTAATTTATTAAATTAAATCCTAAGTTTAAGAAATGTTTATGGTAATTGTTCCCTATTATACTTAAATTTGCTCCTGAGTCCATTAGACCTGTATATATTCGTTCTCGTACCTCAAAATCAATGTAAATTCGGTTATCTCCTTCAACCGCCTTTACACCAGGAGTCACCGCACCTAAATATAGTGTGTTTGATATTGTTTTGATGGCTCCTGGTCTATCTAGTTTTTTTGGACATTGTCTGCTTCCGGCGCTGGTCTGCCCTTGGCAGGATTACATTTGTGGCAAGTGCTTGTAAGCACATTTTTCTGACCGCACTGAAAGCAAACAATGCCTGGAATAGTGCGGCATTGTTGGTATGAATGTCCCGATTTTTTACATTTTTTACAAGTAAGTTGGTTGTTTTTATTATTTACCTGTCTTTGTGTATTATTGCTCTTGAAATTTCTCTGATTATAAGTTTTAATTTCGTTAATTTGTTTTATTTGTTTTGTTGTTTTGGAATTATTTGTAGACCCAGGTAAGCCTGAATAAGCTTCAAAACGTTTGCCTATAGCAATAAGATTTTGGATGCTATTCGAGTCGTCGACAGCCAACAGGTGCCCATATGATGGCAAAATGTTATGTTTAATTATCTGCAGTAAGGTTGTTTCCGATAATTTTGTTGTCAGCCGCGCATTCATAGTTTGCATCTCCAATATGTAAAAATGTAATGATTGGCCTGGTGATTGTCGGTGTTCTCGAATAGTTTTTTCTAAAGTATAATCATTGTCTATCGATGTAAAAAACGATCTGAAAAGATCTTGCAATTCCGACCACGAGGAGACTCCGTCGCGTATGTGCCTATAGTAATCTAAGGCTTTACCGCTTAGTAAATCTGCAAAACATTTAAGCACTTTGCGCTCCGGAGTGTCTCGGCTACGTCTGTAGTCATCAATCCTAAGGAAGAAGTCGGTGACATCTGAGTCACCTGAAAATTTTAAATTCCACGACCGCAAATGGTCCTCGCGCAATACATGCACGATGCGTTCTGTACTGCCTGTAGTCCCCGTCGTAGGGGTTGTAGTGACTGCCCCTGTTAAGGTTGAGTTGGTTTGACGGACAAGGCCCGGAGCCCCCAAATATGGTAAAATAGACTCTAGTGGTTTTGGCGTGGATGGGCCGGGTAGGTGGGCGTCTGCAGCAGCACCCCGCGGTCGTGTATTGACATACGAAGGATTGAATCCTGTTAATTCACGAGTAGTGGTGGGGGGTTTGACTTCCCTCGCACCTGTGTCATGGAATTCGTCCCCTTCCTCGTCCGACATGTCGGTAAGATTGCTGCTTTACTTGTGTCAGGGTGTGCACCTAAGTATTATAAGCTAATAACACTTCGGTAGATATATGAAGTATTGAAGTAAACTACCACTATGCTCTCGACTGGAGCGTGGTAGAAAAAATAATTTGTGGCTAAGCGCTATGCTAACTATTCATAGTGTAGCCTAATAATAATTACAATAAATAATAAATTTGCTACTCTGTCACAAGTAAAGTTACAAATTAAATGGTATTGTATTTTTTAAGACCTATAATTGCATTTAATTCTTTTTTTAACTGATACTAATTTTATACATTTATCTTATCGCTCTCCCAAGCTCACAGCAACCAGGTTGATATTTAAAACTTTTTTTCGGGCGCCATTGTCGTATATAAAAAATGAAGTTGTTGTATATAAGAAATAATAAGGTTTTTAAAATGTTTAAATAATTAATGGGAGTGATGCCTCGGATAAGATCCGCAGTAAAACATTGGACTATTGGAGTACAAGGGTCCTCTTGTTACTCTAACCTGGTTAATGGGAACTTGATAGGATATTGAAAAGATAAAACCAAATATATGACATGCAATTTAATACAATTCGCTAACTACTACAATGCACTCCGCTTTAGGGCGGGCGCTGCTCAGAATACAATCGGTTTCTCTAAACTGTCGGCGGTTATGGGATGACACTATAGTAAACCTTAATCTACGATCGCGAGAGGGACGAGACGCGGGGTTTTGGCCAAAACCTGGGATAAAAGTCTAGTGCACTCACGGGTACCGAACGTAGCTATCATCCACAGGCCCGCTGGTATTTAACGCAGCAGGCGGATCGCTGACGGTGGGCGGCGGGCGTTCCTCAAGCTCCGGCTTTGGCAAGCCCGGGCGAGAACAACCCGCGGCGCTCAGGAGTTCCACAAGAAGAACCCGCGCGATGAGACCTTGGGGTCGTCGGACCGCGGCAAGGCTGTCCGACACACGGCTCGCGGGTCAAGGCCGTGCCCTACGGCCTGATGGTGGCGCCAACGTGATGCGCCTCGGAGCCGATAGGCCACGCAAGTGAAGGGGAGGCCTGTGTGAAGCACCTCGGGATCGCCAGGCGGCACGCAGTCCACAGGCCTTGGAAACTGCGCCCTGCGGTGAAAACCAGCGTCCCCACGACGCTCAGCACATCAGGGAGCGCACAACGGCGCTCGGAGCAACACGACCGTCGGCCATGCTTGCGCTCGCCGGCGGCACGGAAAGCACTCGGTGGGCTACGCCCTTTTCGCGCACAACACACACACACACGGCGCACTTTACATATATCCCAATCTTCCACCGGCCAGGGCAGGCGGCGGAAGGGGGCGAGGCGGTTTATTTCGATATTCAGTTAGGAACTGTATAAATGCTAGCGTGCCCCAGTACCAACTCTCCATCCATTGTCGATTCTAGCAAAATCCCCAGCCCTCCGTTTCGATCCATATCGACGCATCAAACGTCAAACCAACTTAAACCTTTTCCAAATCATATGACTCTCGAAAAAATATCAATGCTCATTAATACTTGTAATATTTCAAGTGGTTAATAATAATTACTAATAATTATATTTCTATCGTACGTTTCCTACCTTGTTTCATTCAGAATACCTTCTTTCCGATGCGGTAACTAAACGCATAGTCTACTCTCTGACAGTTCTCCTGTCAAAATTTCAACCTTTTCACACCTTCATATTCACTATTTATGTTTCATAAAAATTCCGAAAATGATTCTAAAATACTAATTAAATTAGGAAGTGACCTATTTGAGCAGTTGGGGTAGACCAGGGGGATCATTTTGATATGCATGAAGCCAGGTTTGGTTCACCAATCTCCGCGCAATCTGGGTGACAAGTTCCGTTCAAGTGGCATACTCTTTAGACTTGTTTCTTCGAAACCAGTTAACCAGGAGGCAGGATATGCTAAACAACCTACAGCTGAGAAGGTACATTATAGTTTTACATAAGTGTCATACTCTGGTGTATGTTATTTTGTTGGAAATGCGACAGTCATGTTGTACCGGTTATCTTGTATGGAAAAACATGTATTTATCCTAGGCAAATACGTAGCATCGCTACAAAATACATCATGTGTATTCGGCTTAATGAAACAGCAAACTCCAATATATGATAGTTGCGAAGTGACGATACAATCATGTGTAAATGATTTCGGTACACGTCTTAAATGTCTAGTGGTTCCTGACATCACAGGGACACTCCCTAATTCCCCAATAAATGTATCAGAACTTAACTTACCTGATAACCTTCAACTGGCGGATCCTCACTTCTTCCGCCCTTCCAAAATTGATATACTTATAGGTGCAGAGTTGTTCTATGATCTCTTGTGCTATAACAAAATAGAGCTAGGCCCAGAAAAGCCGCTGCTTGTCGAAACCAGGTTAGGTTGGATGGTGGCAGGTCGTCGTTACATTTCCGATCTGCAACCAAAGCGACAAGAATATTGTAACTTCACCAAAGAAATCAGTGATCAACTGGCAAAGTTTTGGAGCCTTGAAGAAGTTCCAACCACAAAACCAACTTTGTCCGCTGATGACGAGTTCTGTGAACGCTACTTTACTGGAACTACGAAGCGCCTTGATGATGGTAGGTTTTCAGTTTTCATGCCCTTTAAAGAGACTCCAGAGGTAGCTCTTGGTGACTCTTACAGCATGGCTGAAAAGCGCTTCTACAGTCTTGAGAAAAAACTTAATAAAGATCCTCACTTTAAAAATGAGTATTGCAAATTTATTCGTGAATACGAGGAGCTAGGTCACTTAACTGAGATTAGCAGGCCTCAATTCGGGTACTTTATGCCCCACCACGCTGTGATTCGCGAACGCAGCGAAACTACGCGCTTGCGCGTTGTTTTTGACTCGTCAGCGAAATCATCCTCAAACAAGTCACTTAATAGCATTCAGCACGTTGGCCCCGTAGTCCAGGATGAGTTGTTTAACATACTCATTCGCTACCGCCAGCATAAGTACGTGTTGTCTGGAGACATTCAAAAAATGTATAGACAAATCATGATAGATGAGTCACAAAGACATCTCCAGCTTATTTTATGGAGAGAGCAGGATAACATGCCTCTTAAAACTCTGCAGCTGAACACAGTGACATACGGCACTGCATGTGCACCGTACTTGAGCACCCGGTGCCTGGTTCAGTTAGCAATGGAATGTTCTGATCCTGTCGTGTCTAAGGTAATAAAAAACGACTTTTACGTCGACGACCTCTTGACAGGTGCCGCGACGGAGGGCGAACTAGCTCACATCCTAAAGTCGGTTACCGAGGTCCTTAACTCTGCTGGTCTTCCTATACATAAATTTAAGACAAATTGTCCAAAAATATTTCAGGAAGCTACAGAATCTGACTCTCATAATTTGTCAAAAGAGTCAAGTGTACTGGGAGTACTGTGGGCACCTAGTACTGACACTCTCAGATTCGAAATAAACATAAACAAAGATGAACATAAAGTCACCAAACGCATAATTCTATCGAATACCTGTAAGATCTTCGATCCTTTAGGTTTGCTAAGCCCGTGCACAATAACACTTAAAATTCTGTTACAGAAGCTTTGGGAACTTAAATTAGAATGGGACGCAGAGGTGCCAAAGAGCATAAAAAAGACGTGGGATAGGATCATTAAAAACTTAGACGTGTTGCTTGCACTTTCAATCCCCAGGTCTGTTCTGTGCGCTTGCCCTGTCTCCACAGATCTTCATTGTTTCGTGGATGCCTCACAAGACGCGTATGCTGCTTGTTTGTATTTACGCTCAATTGATGATGAAGGCAACGTAAGCATCCACCTATTATGCGCCAAAACGCGCGTTGTTCCCTTGAAACCTGTTACGATTCCCAGGCTCGAATTATGTGCTGCTCTTTTAGGAGCGCGGCTTGCAACAAAGGTTTGTGAAGCTTTGCGGTGTAAAGTTAACTCAAAAACGTTTTGGTCTGACTCGTCAATAACCATAGGATGGATTAAAACTCAGCCGAAACTCTTAAAGACTTTCGTTTGCAACAGAGTTAATGAAATCCATGAATTGACAGAACGCGAATCATGGAGACATATACCGACTCACCTGAATCCAGCGGACATGGCTTCTCGAGGCGTTGAACCTAGCGCGCTTGTTGATTCTGCGCTGTGGTGGAACGGTCCTAAGTTTCTGTCAAAACCTGAATCTGAATGGCCTCAGCAGCTTACTGGGCATTCAGAAACCCAATTGCCTGAAATTAAAGTTCATCATGTCCGAAACGATAGTCCAAAATTCGTAAAATTTGAAAATTTCTCGAATCCTTTACGCCTTCAGCGAGCATTCGCATATGTTTACAGGTTCATAAACAACTGCAGAAGTCATAAAAACAAAACGGTGGGTTCTCTTAATGAAACTGAACTTCATCAATCTCTTACCTTCCTTCTTAAAACCGCTCAGCGGGAGTCCTTTGGATTTGAGATAAATGCACTTCAAGGACACAAGTCGCTTAAAAGATCCAATGTTCTGCAATTATCTCCCTTTATTGATGAAAAGGGACTGCTGCGAGTAGGTGGTCGGTTAAAACACGCGAACCTTAATTACGATGCCAAGCACCCTATTCTATTGCGATCAAACCATCATCTTACCAAAATCCTGATGTCAAGTGAACACTTAAGATTATTCCATGCTGGTCCTCAATTGCTTCTCAGCTCTTTCAGAGAAATATACTGGCCTATTGGCGGAAGAACACTAGCTAGAAGCATTGTGCATAAATGCGTCACTTGTGTCAGGATGAAAGGTAGGACGATGGCACCATTAATGGGTAATCTACCTACGACTAGGGTTTCTCAATCTTATCCTTTCCAGGTTACTGGAACCGATTTTGCTGGCCCTTTCATGATTGCCAGCAAAACAGGTCGCGGCAGTAGAACCACAAAATGCTATCTGTGCATCTTTATTTGTTTCTCTACTAAAGCTGTGCACCTTGAGACGGTCAGTGATCTCACAACCCAGCTTTCATTTCTTGCCTTAAGAGATTTATCGCTAGAAGAGGTAAACCTGATTACATTTGCTGTGACAATGGCAAAAATTACGTCGGAGCAAACAATGAGTTGGGCAGAGTGTTGCAGTCAAACCTAAGTAGCATAACTGACTTTGCGACTAATAGGGGCATAAAGTTTGTTTTCAATCCCCCATACTCTCCAACTTTTGGCGGCCTCTGGGAGGCTGGCGTAAAGAGTGCCAAATTTCATCTTAAACGTATAGCAGGGAATGTTAGTCTTACATACGAGGGGTTAAGCACGCTTTTCACTCAAATTGAAGCGATCCTTAACTCCCGACCCCTAACTCCCTTATCACCTGACCCAAACGACCTTTCTCCTTTGACCCCAGGGCACTTCCTCATCGGGCGGCCGCTGACGTCACTACCAAGCCCGCAGAAGCCTGAAAACATGAAGATTCGCACAAGGTACCAGTTGGTCGAACAGCTCCGATGCAACTTCTGGGAGAGATGGAGAAAAGAATATCTGGCCGAACTGCAACAAAGAACAAAATGGCGTTCCCGGCAGATAAACCTTAAAAAAGGGGATCTGGTGGTCTTTAAAGAACCCAATTTACCACCACTTAAATGGAGACTCGGCCGAGTTCAGCAGCTTTACCCCGGCGATGACGGAGTGGCCAGAGTCGCTGACTTTCTGACTTACCGAGGCGTTGAACGGCGAGGCGTCAACAAAGTCTGCCCTTTGCCAACCACAACGGAGGAGTCTGATGTCTTGGAAGAAGCTGCAAGTCCTTCCAAGGGCGGGGAGGATGTCCAGGACCGGTCCTACCGCGTAAGGCGACAGAGGGGAAAGAAGGCAGCGGGGGACGGCCCCGCGCCAGAGCCTATACAACCACCAAGACGAGCGCGCGCGCGCATCCCTAAAAATTAAAATAGAAATAGTTCAGCATGTAGGTAACTTTCCAAGAAATAAATGTTAATAGCAAGAATCTGCAGTTTTCATCACCAACAGGAGTCATGGGCTGTGGAAACCGGAGATGGGTGCATGAGGATAGAATTCTAATTGACATCTTGAAGCTTGCGCTCGCGGCGCGTGGATTAACATAAGTTGAGATTGTGAGATACGGAAGGTGGGTAGGTAAGTAGCTACAAGTAGGTAGTAAGTAGTGTTTTGTGGTGCTTTGGTTGAGAGCTGGTATTATTAAGGGTTTCGTGTTACCTTTTTAATAAGCGTAATTCAAGCGTAAATCTAAATAAATTCTGTAAGTACTTATTTATAATAATAGTGTTTGTTTAATTTTTTAATTAATATTGTACCTATAAACTTAAAAACTACTTATGTATACCCCTATCCATGGTTTGCAATAAAGATGTTATTATGACAAGTATGTATTTGCCATTAGGTATTTGTCCACAGGCATAAATATATGCACATATTGCAAATTGCAAATGGTAAAAACAATTAATTCGCTTTTCAAATGTCTCTTGCAAATAAATTCATTCATTCATTCATCCAACGTAATGTACTATACACATTCGGTTTTTTTTTATTTGTCCATCCATAATTCAAAAGTGTAAGCTTTAATCAATGTCATCAACAGATAGATTTACCTCGTGAAATATCGCCAGTCAATGTATTGAGCCCATCAATATAGATCGCAAATCCGAACATTAGAATCACTCGGTAAAAGCATTGCAGGCTTGCGGCTACGGCGACTGATGGCTTGTCTGCAGAACGGGATTTGATACTGATGTATTGATGGCGGGCCAGGAAATTGGGTTCAAATACTTTCTATTGCCTATTTTGTTAAAAACGTTGCTTAGGGGCCCGATTCAGATTTTGAAATAGACATCTATTAGATATATTTTAGACATCATCAAGATACGATAACGATATGTTTAAGATCTAACGTGTCAAATTTGACATTTACGCGATTCTGGAGATACTCTTGAACGATTTCCACAGGATATGACTTAAGATCCAATTCACATCTAATAGATATCTTACTCTATTTAACGTAAAAGTCACATTGGTTGCCCGAATTGCGCTGCAAAAGAGAACTAGTTGATATCTAATAAACTATTACATATCTAGAATGAATCTAGTAGGTGTCGTCTCTTGTGAATATCTTGAAGTTCGAATACGGCAGTAGATCAATCCGTTAAAGTTACAATCCGTACTAGAATATACGTCTATTTCTTCTTCGTCTTCCTCGCGTCATTCCGACATTTTACCACGGCTCATGGAAGCTTAGGGTCCGTTTTACAACTAATCCCAAGAATTGACGTAGGCCCTAGTTTTTACGAAAGCGACTGCCAATCTGACCTTCCAACCCAGAGGTGAAACTAGGCCTTATTGGGATTAGCCCGGTTTCCTCACGATGTTTTCCTTCACCGAAAACAAACTGGTAAATATCAAACGACATTACCGACAAATTACGTCTCTTTGATTAACAACATTGGCATAATTCTGTTATATTAACATTCTACAGAGCTCTATAGGTAACAATTGTACCGCTGTCTTCATGGCCGTACCCTTGTCAGCTGATAATTACCCCGGATTAACGTAACAGATGTACTGCCTTTCACCATCATTTATAGTAACTTCTATCTTTACTCGGCTGCGTAGATGAAGTGAAACGGCGCATGGCTATTACCAGAACTGCGATGGAGAAGTTAAAGAAAGTATGAAGGAATCGCAACATTACCAAAACCACTAAGGCCAGGCTCGTGCGAACACTCGTATTTCCCATTTTTCTTTACGCCGCAGAGACGTGGACAGTGCGCGAGTTAGAAAAGGGGAAGATAGATGCCCTGGAGCTGTGTCTAGTACCGATGCGGACGCCTCAACATGACCACGACCGCTCTGTCAAGAGCGATACGACATAGAAGAAGATTTTTACTCGGCTAGAGTATATGAAATAACTGGTTTTCGCAATTAATCAATAAACAATTGTGTATAACAAATAATAGATGCGTATACCCCGAAGACCGAAGAACAAATATTACCTTTAATTAGCACCTTTAATCCGGAGGTCGTGGGTTCAAATCCTGGCTCATACCAATGAGTTTTTCGGGACTTATGTACGGAATATCATTACATACTTGCTTTTTGGTCAATGAAAACATCGTGAAGAAACCAGCATACATCTGCAAAGAAATTCAAAGGTGTATGTGAAGTCCCCAATCCACTTTGGGCCAGCGTGCAGCGTGGGGACCATAGTCCAAGCCCTCTCGTGAGTGAGAGGAGGCCTCTGCCCAGCAGTGGGACGTGTATAGGCTGATTTTTTTTATTAATCATACCGACCTTCATTTCGTAGTTTTTAATATGTAAATAAACTTATTCCAGTATTACTAAATGGTGCCAATTACAAAATCCCGAGCGTTCTGTTCATTTTAATTGCCTCCATGAATTGCAATCTGTTAATTTGTATGAACTGCTGTTAACTTTAACGAGACAGTAACTGCCATTTACAGGAATTGACGTCGTTAGCGGGGATTAACTAAACGTGGAATTAATTTGAGAGAAAATTTATGAAATATTTTGAATTTTGGAGAAAATTGTTAGGACGGGTATGGCATCTTAATTAAGGAAGACGTCATAATCTTATTAAGTTATTATTTACGAAAACAGAACTTAATCGCGTACAATTAAATTTCAAAATTACAGTACTTTAGGTTTTTACGGCAAATCTTTTTATGGTTCCGTAGTCAACTTGGAACCCTAAAAATATTTGCTGTAACAACCTGAAGGTGATATATTATTGGCCATTTTGGCAAAAATGCTATTTTTGCCCGGTTGTATCTCCGACGTTCCGAGGACGGCGCTGTCCCCATGGTTACAGAGAAGCCTGGCTAAAGTTGACACTTGCGGCCCTATTGGAACTTTAAGATACGTCAGCTAATAGAAATCTTGAAACGATATGGATTAGATATGTCAGTGTCAAATGTGACGTTTATTCAAAGAAAAATGTCACTTTTGACACCGACACATCTAATCCATATGTTCCAAGATCTATTAGCTGACGTATCTTAAAGTTCGAATAACTAGGGCAGTTCGTCTGGTTTATCTACTTGAACGTTTTATACACTAAGAGCCCGATTCTGATTTTGAAATAGACATCTATTAGATATCTTTTAGACATCACCAAGATACGATAACGATATGTTTAAGATCTAACCTGACAAATTTGACATTTGCGAGATTCTGGAGATACTCTTGAACAATTTCCTCAGGATATGACTTAGAGATCCAATTCACATCTAATAGATATCTTACGCTATCTAACGTAAAAGTGACATTGGTTGCCCGAACTGCGCTGCAAAAGAGAACAAGTTGATATCTAAACTATAACGTATCTAGAACGGATCTAGTACGTGTCGTCTCTTGTGAGTATCTTGAAGTTCGCATACGGCAGTAAGTATGTGATGTTTGATTTTCCATTTCCACTTAGGTACATACATTTATACTAATGACTGGTTTGCATGTGGATAAGATCTTAAAACCATCAGCCAGTTAAAATCAGACATCATCATCATTTAATGGTAATCAATAATCAAATATTTCCTAGCATTGTTCAGTCACTTGGTACTCCAGAGTACGCCCTCCGGACTGCGCGATCTTCCCCCATCCGGACTACACACACACGACATTGACTACGGCTTTGGACAGAGTAGCATGGCGGTCTTTGGTGTCGGAGGCCAAGATCCACTTCGGGTCGTTGCGCTACAGCAGTAAGTAAGTATTGTTCAGTCATTTCACCACGGTTCATATGAGGTGTCTGGGGTTATGACCTATCTATAAGTAGCAGGTAATATAATATCATTGAGTTCACCCAGTATGCATAGTTGGTAAATGAACAGACGATCGAAAAGTTAGCACGTTTAAACAGGTTAAAAGTACTGGCGCAGTTCGAGTCAGATCGGATGAAGCTAAACTTAACAAAACTTGGCAATCTGCCGTATTCGAACTTCAAGATATTCACAAGAGACGACACGTACTAGATCCATTCTAGATACGTTATAGTTTAGATATCAACTAGTTCTCTTTTGCAGCGCAATTCGGGCAACCAATGTCACTTTTACGTTAGATAGAGTAAGTGTACACGACGCGCGTCCCAGTCATCAAATGTAATTAGATAAGTAAATTCATTAAGAGATAATTTAGATTAAGATCCTAATTTGTGAATAATAAAATATTACCCTATTGTCTTTTCATTACGTAGCTCTGCTTAACGAGGGGGGCAAAGTGTGGGTCGCCGAGGACGACACACACTTTGCGCCTTTCCAATAAGTTTACTAAGATAGGCTAGGGCCTAATAAGAATAGATTAGGTAGGGTAGCTTATAAGACTTGTAAGTTTAATAAAATGTATTTATAAAATAAATAAATAAGTGCCAGAGGGCCGAGGAAAGAGAGGTTCCCCAATTAGAAAGAGATAGGTAGATAGGTAACCTGCGCGCATGCGCCAATCTCTCACGATCCGCGCATGCGCGCCCCGCGGGGAGCGGGGGACGAGGCGCATAAAATAGGTGGTTATAAAAGCCGGTACATCGCCCCGCTCCGCGTCAGTCTAGAGCCAGCAGCCGACCAGGAAACAACTAAAAGAAGAAAAAGGAACCTCTCCAACCTCGACCCTCCTGCATCTGAATCTGCGTCGGGCACCGGCACTACGTCGGGCACCGGCGCTACGTTGGGCTCAGCGGAGACGCTGGACACAGTTGCATCGTCGGGTACGGGCGCCATCAGGAAGACGCGTCCCAGACCAGAAAATCAACCCGGGCCGAGCAACGCCGTCCACCCCGCCGACACGTCGGGCATCAAAGCAACGCCTGCGGCCAGCCTAGCCAACACGATCGTCGAACGCAACCCCACCCAATTGATGCCACCACCGAGACAACCAGCGAAGCCCGCTCGGTCACACCGATCTAAGGCCTCCAGCAAGAGACTCCTCGCGGAGTTGGAGGCCAAGGAGAGGTTGGCCGAGCTAGAGGTGAAGCGTGTACAAGCAGAAGCCAAACTAGCAAGAATACGTCAAGAAAGAATAGAACTGGTGTCATCAAGAGAGGAGTCTGAAGAAGAGGAAGAGGACCTTGCGCCGCAGCGCATCGCCGACTGGTTCAATCGCCGACCACAACAAGCGACAGAGATAGAAGAGGCCGTCCATATAGAAGAAACGCAAGAGCCCGCCGCGCGCACTACTAGACGACGCGCGCGGCCGGATACATACGAAGACACTCGTGCGATGGACGTGTCGTCGCTAACCGCCGCCCTCACAGAAGCCATTCAAGCCAGCAAGTCCTACAAGAAGTACATACCCGACTTGCCGACCTTTAGTGGCCTGTGCACCGAGTGGCTACAATTTAAGGCCGCGTACAACGAGTCCGCGCCCAGTTTCTCTGCAAGTGAAAACGTCGCCCGTATAAGAAGAAGTCTGAAAGGTGTCGCCGCGGAGGCCGTCAGCGCCCTCCTAATCAGCCAGCCACATCCCGAGGACGTCATCCGAGCACTAGAAAGAAGATACGGAAGACCAGACGCTCTACTCATCAACGAACTGGAGAAGATTAAGGGACTGCCGCGCCTCACCGACAACCCGCGCGATCTGTGCATATTCGCCAGCCGGATCGCGAACACTGTGACGACTATCGAAATATTGAAGAAACCGCAGTACCTCTACAACCCAGAGCTACTGCGGTCGATAGTCGACAAATTATCGCCAATAATTCGCAACAAATGGTACGACTACGCGGCTACGAGAGAAGAGACGCCCGAGCTCAAGAAAGTTGCCGACTTTTTGAACAATGAAGCCGACAAGTGCACACCTTACGCTCCGCCTGAGAATACGACGGAGAATAAAGAAGTAAGAAGCGCAAGAAAGAAGCCCGAGCGAACGTACGCCGCCGCGGTCGAGACAAATAAGAAGCCAAAAGAAGAGAAGCCAGCGTGCCCGCTATGTGAACACGCTACGCATCAACTGCCGTCGTGCCCGCAATTTATGAAGATCGACACGAACGAGCGCTGGGAGGTGGCCAAGAAAAACAATATCTGCTACCGGTGCCTCGTCAGCAAACATCGACGCTTCGCCTGCCGAGCGAAGCCTTGCGGCCAGCAAGGCTGCCCCATGAGACATCATCGCCTACTACACCACGAGAAGTCGTCACCCGCGGCCGCCGCTGCAGCCGCTGCCGAGCCACCCCCACCACACAAACCTGAAGAAGTCGTGGCCTCGGCAGTGAACCAGATCGCCTGCGCGACAGCACGAACAAGACGCGCCTACCTGAAGATAGTACCAGTCACACTACGCGGCCCGCGGGCGGAAGCAGACACATTCGCTCTACTCGACGAAGGCAGCACCGTGACAATTATCGACTCAGCGCTGGCGGACACACTCGGGCTCGACGGCCCCACCGAACCAATGTGGGTGCAGGGAGTAGGAGGAAAAGAGATGGAACACAATCAGAGCAGGAGGGTCGAGGTTTACATACGCAACAAGTACGGCGGGCAGGAGCAGCGCATATCAAACGCGCATACCGTCGGCAGTCTGGGCTTCACCACACAATCCATAGGTGTGAGCGAGATAGAAGGCTGCACACATCTCAGAGGACTCAAGCACAAGTTAACCTACCGCGGCGCAACCCCACAAATACTCATCGGTCAAGACAACTGGGAGCTAATCGTGTCGCGAGAAATAAGAAGAGGACGGCGCGATCAACTCGTCGCTTCAAGAACCCTACTAGGATGGGTACTCCACGGCTGTCGCACCACTAGAGCGGAGCCGATCGCGTACTGCTGTGCGCACCTCACGCGGGCCAAGTCGACTGAAGACATAGAAGAAACAATGAAGAAATATTTCGCTCTCGAGTCCCTAGCGATCGAGCCGAGGCGACCGAGCAGCGATCCCGAGCAACAAGCGCTTCGCATACTAGAGGAGAAGAGCCGCCGCTTACCCGACGGCAGGTTCGAAACGGGGCTACTGTGGCGCAATCAAGAAGAAACAATACCTAACAATCGCAACGACGCACTGAAGCGGCTACACACGCTCGAGAGGAAGCTGGATCGAGACGCCAACCTGAAACAACAATACAACGAGCGCGTCAACAACCTACTTACCTCAAGCTACGCCGAGCGCGCGACCACGCCACCTAGCGGAAGGACGTGGTACCTACCTCACTTCGCCGTCTGCAACCCAGAGAAGCCGAAGATAAGACTGGTCCATGATGCTGCGGCCACCTCACACGGCCGCAGCCTCAACGACATGCTACATACGGGCCCAGACTTTCTGCAATCGCTGCCCGGCGTCATTATGAAGTTTCGTCAACACGGCATCGCAGTCTCAGCTGATCTGAAAGAGATGTTTATGCAGATCAAAATACGCGAAGAGGACCGGGACGCGCTCCGCTTCCTGTGGAGGGGCGACCGCCGCGAGGGGGAGCCAGAAGAATACCGCAAGACTTCAGTTATATTCGGCGCGTCGTCATCGCCGTGCACCGCTCTATACATCAAAAATAGAAACGCACGAGAACACGCAACACAGTATCCGGAGGCTGCGCGAGCGATAGAGCGCAACCACTACATGGACGACTATCTCCAGAGCTTCAACACAATAGAGGAGGCGAGACAAGTAGCAAGAGACGTCGATCATGTGCACAAACAAGCCAAGTTTCAACTGCGTGGGTGGGCTACAAACGAATATGAAGCAATAAGAGACGTCGTCGGCAGCGAAGAGCGAGAGGGAAACACAGTCCCTATCGGCGGGAGCGAGATAGAAAAAACACTCGGCCTGCTGTGGGACACGAACGAAGATAGCATCCGGTTTCGCCTCAACACAAGAAGAGCTCAGCCCGAAGTGATCAATGATCTCCGGTCACCGACGAAGAGAGAAGCCCTAAGCATCATCATGTCAATATTCGACCCGCGCCTAATTTCACCTATCACGACGCCGGCCAAACGAATAATGCAAGACACGTGGCAACACAACACAGGCTGGGACGAAGCTATACCAGAAGAGCTGCACGAGCGCTGGAGCGAGTGGCTACAACAACTGCGAGATCTAGGTACCCTAAAAATACCTAGATGCTACGACGCGACGCCTGCCACCGTACGCGACCTGCACACCTTCGTCGACGCTAGTGAAGAAGCATATGCGGCCGCCGTATACTGGAGGATGACGAGGGCCGACGGGTCAGTGAAAATAGCCCTAGCCGCCGCCAAGAGCCGCGTCACACCGAGGAAGCCTATCTCCATACCTAGACTGGAGCTACAAGCGGCCGTCCTAGGCGTACGGCTAGCAAGAACAGTGATAGAAGAGCACGACTTCGAGATCGCTTCAAAAACATACTGGAGCGACTCTCGCACGGCGCTAGCATGGATACGCGCCGAGCCTCGCACATTCAAGACGTTCGTGGCCCACAGACTCGCCGAGATAGAAGATCACACTAAGAAAAACGAGTGGAGATGGGTACCGACAGCACACAACGTAGCCGACGACGCGACCCGCGCCACCCCAGCTGACTTCGATACGAGCCACAGATGGTTCGTAGGCCCGTCGTTCCTGTACAATGAAGAATCGACTTGGCCCCGTGAGAATAAAGTCGAAGTTCCCGTGACCGGTGAAGAAAAGGAGACGTGCGCCGCGACAGCTGCCGTGCCCCTAGATAAGCACGCAGCTATACCTAAGTTCGAGCGCTTCTCCAAGTGGACGCGACTACTACGAGCGACCGCGCGCGTGCTACAGTTCATCGACCTCGTGCGCCCTCGACCCCGTGAACCCGCCCGGCCCGCGACACAACTTGTCGCGGCGGCCAGGCGCAAACGAACGCGCGCAAACGAGTCACAAGACGGAGCCTGGAATAAGCGCGCCACTCACACACGCGTGCCAGCCAAGATCGCCGCCACACCGCCGCCAGAGGAGAAGAAGTACTTAGTGTTAGAAGCCAAATACCTAAGTGCCGCCGAGAAGCTGTTAATACGCGCCTCACAAGAAGATAGCTACGAGAAAGAGAGAGGGCGCATAGCGAGCGGCCGCGCGCCAGACAAGGACGACCGACTAGCCAAGCTGAGCGTATATATGGACGAAGACAACATTATACGTCTACGGGGCAGAATAGCGGCCGGCGACTTACAAGAAGAGACAGTGCGACCTATAGTGCTACACGGGAAACACCACTATACAAAGTTATATGTTTCACACGTCCACGAACAGTTACATCACGGCGGCACCGAAATAGTGGTCAACGATCTACGACAGCGCGTGCACATAGTGAAGATAAGGCCGACAGTGAAACAAGTGATCGCCCAGTGTCCACGGTGTCGACTGCGTCGTGCGAAGCCCGCGGCGCCATCTACGGGTGACCTGCCAGCGGCGCGCCTAGCACACCACGTTAGGCCCTTCACCTACACAGGCCTAGACTACTACGGGCCGCAAGAAGTCACAGTGAGCCGCCATAGAGAGAAGAGGTACGTCGCGCTGTTCACCTGTATGACATCGAGGGCCGTACACCTGGAGATGGTCGTCTCGCTTAGCACCGACTCCGCCATCAACGCACTGCGCCGCTTTATTGCTCGGCGCGGGTGCCCTACAGAGCTGTGGAGCGACAACGGCACCGCCTTCAGAGGTGCCCACCGAGAGCTGGCGGAAGCGATGAGAGACGCCGCCCACGCACGCCGCATCAACTGG
Source organism: Cydia fagiglandana (assembly GCF_963556715.1). Taxonomy (NCBI): domain Eukaryota; kingdom Metazoa; phylum Arthropoda; class Insecta; order Lepidoptera; family Tortricidae; genus Cydia; species Cydia fagiglandana. The sequence goes on along the minus strand of NC_085951.1, from coordinate 509,294 downwards.
CGCTTTCTCCCCCCCGCCGCCCCATTCATGGCGGGCGTGTGGGAACGTATGGTGCGCACCGTCAAGGAAGCAATGAAGGCTACGCTGCACGAGAAGTACCCGAGCGACGAGACCCTACAGACCCTACTGGCGGAGGCGGAAGCGACCGTCAACTCAAGACCGCTGACCTACGTGGCCGTGAACCCAGAGGACCCGCCGGCCCTGACCCCGAACATGATCCTGTTAGGGCCGGACTGCTACTCACCTGCACCCGGCACCTTCGAGGAGAGCGACACCAACGCGCGACAGTCTAGAGCCAGCAGCCGACCAGGAAACAACTAAAAGAAGAAAAAGGAACCTCTCCAACCTCGACCCTCCTGCATCTGAATAAGCCAGCTGCGTGTTTCATTCCATCCTCTGCCACCTATGAGAATTCTACAGTCCACTCTCTCCCCTCCCCTGCGCACCCCCGCTGCGACACACGAAGATAGGGCCTAACACTCACAGTAAGATATCTAATAGATGTGAATATCCTGTGAAAATCGTTCAAGAGTATCTCCAGAATCGCGCAAATGTCAAATTTGACAGGTTAGATCTTAATCATATCGTTAACGCGTATCTTGGTGATGTCTAAAAGATATCTAATAGATATCTATTTCAAAATCCGAATCGGGCCCAATATATTGAAGCTGAGGGTAGGAACATTATTGTGCCTGCTAATATAATAAATGGTAAAGTAAATCTGTCTGTCTGTCTGTCCGCTACCTCTACACGCTTAAACTTAGTTAAAGATAGTTTGAGGCCCGGAAAAGGACATCATTATTCCACGCAGATGAAGTTACTGTAGTTATGTATAATAATTTTATTATGCATAAGGTAAGGTGGGGTAAAACTAACATAGTTTATTTTGCTCCGGGCAAGAATACAGTATTATCATTCCATACAAGTGAGAGTCTTACCCCGGTGATAGTCTTACCCCACCTTACGACATTTCCGTTTGAGTTTCCCTTGAAGGCAAATGTATCATAATTTTAAGCATATTCATATTTTTTTTTTTTTACTATATACTGCTACAATAAGCTTTATTAGTCGGAGCAAGGTAGGTAATTGGGAAAAAGACAGTAGAAAAACAAATATAAACTTATAAACTAAATACATCTATAAATAATACTAAATTAAAACTAACAACCCTAAATATATCTAAAATAAAATAAGGAATATAAAAACTACTAGCATATTCATTAGTCTTAAGCTTCAAAATACTAGACATTTCTGTGCAAAACATGAATATAACTTACATAAATTCCACTAAAGAAATTGTACCTTAGTTCAGTTTCAGAATTTCAGTCTACAACCAAAACACGAAAGCAACGCTTTGAAAACTAATTCTGTAACATTTAACGTTTCATACATTTCCTCATTATTCGTTCCACCATGTATAACATCATGCATATTCAACTCTGAACTCTATTAACATGAGCACAAAGACCAAAATGTTGATTTTTCATTGAAAATACGTGCACATTTTAAAGGGAATCGAATTATTTCGAAGCCGAATCATTTGCATAGGGTGAATGCATTTTGATGTTGAAATTAAATGGCGGACTTATGTGTGTATGTTTTCATGTGTTCATTAGAGTTAGACCAAGAAAAGTCTGCAAAGTTTCAAGTGTTATTTATTTATATGTCATATTTTCATACAGAAGTGTGACTTGTGATATGTAGTGAAAGGTTTATTTTTTAGTAAATGTGGGATCTAGGTAATATTTAATTTTTAATTTAGTAAATTAGCAAGATTTTTTGTTATCAGTCACTTTCAATTCTTCTGATAACACCGGAGCCATAACCAAGTGGACAAACATGGTATATCGAAAGATAAAGACATGCTGCGCCGACCCCAAGTGAATGGGACAAGGGCAAGAGAATGATGATGATGATCGAAATACGCCAATTATTTATTATTACGAGCTTATTGTGTCCCACTGCTGGGCAAAGGCCTCCCCCCCCCTTCTTTCTTTCCTCCCGATTTTGAGTTGCATCTGGCCAGTCCCTCAAATATCAAATATCAAATATCAACATTTATTCAGCAAATAGGCCACAAGGGCACTTTTACACGTCAACATTGAATTTACATAAAAGCAAAAATAATAACATCAACAATTTTATAAATTAAAACTAACAATTCAATCTAACGTATTACAATTACTAAGAGATGTATATGGTCTCTTAATGTCGAATTACATACAAAATACAGATAAAAAAACACACACAAAAAATCTATAATATTTAGAGGTGTAAATGTCTCTAGGTGTCAGAACTATAAGATTATATAGTTTATCAAGTTATCCTTAGAGATGTATAGGGTCTCCAAGAGTCAATATCCTGTATAATTAATACATTCATTAAAAGAAAAGAAACATACGAGAACAGAATGAGGCGTCTCACTGTAATTAATTAATAAAAGTTACTAAGTATAATAGCTCGTGTTAGCTTAACAGACCAGTCTCCACAAACAGCACCCGTTCACGAGTATGACGCGTATCTCAGCCATCGCCTCCCTCAACCTTCATTCGGGAAAGTGGCGACCCGATCAACAACGCCACCGTAAGCAAAGACTTTTAAGCGAGCATGACATGTTCAAGCTACCGGCCTATATTAATATTAAAATAGTAATAACATGTAGCTGTAAGACACGGCATTTTGTGCTCATATGTTACATAAAAAGACAGTAATATAGCTTCACATAATTACTAGCCTAAGTTGACTTAGAGATAAGTGTCAGAAACATTAAAAATATAGGTAAGTATGTACAATCAAAAATAAAAATCAAATAAATAAATATGTACTTAGAGATGTATAAGGTCTCCAAGTGTCCAAAACTAAAATTAAATTAAACAATATAATCAAGCGAGAACATCATTGTCTCATGTGTCAATTCTACTGGACACTAGCATATTTAATTCAGTGTAAAAAAAAAACAATATTTATTTAATTCTTATTATACTAATGAAACCAATCAAGCTACCGGCTTAAAAGCATCTCTATCGTTTATAAAATCATTTACAGTGTAGTACGCCTTACATAACAAGGAGTGCTTAATGTGCGACTTAAATTTGTGAAGTGGTAAATTCACTACATCAGTGGGGACTTTGTTATAAAAACGTGTACAGTTCCCGACGAAAGACGTACTAACCTTACGGAGGCGGTGGGCGGGCACGGCAAGTTTATGTTTGTTTCTAGTGTTATAGTTATGGATATCACTGTTAACCTTGAATTCGTGGATGTTTTTCCGAACATACATAATATTCTCTAGTATGTATTGAGATGCAACGGTAAGAATGTTAACTTCTTTGAATTTCTCTCTTAGGGATACTCGAGCGCCCAGTCCATAGATGGAACGTACAGCTCGTTTTTGCAGCACAAATATTGTCTGAATATCTGCCGCTTTTCCCCACAACAGAATTCCATAAGACATAACACTATGGAAGTAACTATAGTATACCAGCCTGGCCGTCTCTACGTTTGTCAGCTGTTTGATTCTCCTCACTGCATAGGCTGCTGAACTAAGTTTTCCGGCTAGAGTGCCTATATGTGCATGCCATTGCAGTTTGGAGTCTAAAGTGACTCCCAGGAAAACAGTTCGGTCCTCAAATTCCAGCGTATCACCTTTTATTTTAATCTTGCCGTTATTTACCTGCTTGACGTTAGGTAGCGTAAACTTGATGCATTTGGTTTTCTTGGCGTTCAAAAGCAAATTGTTTGCCGTAAACCAGTTTACAATGGTAGATAGCGCGTCATTAATGCTCTCGAAGCTATTTTCCTTTCTGTCCACTTTAAATATAAGGGAAGTGTCATCTGCAAATAACACTATATCATGTCTATCTTGCACAACTTTTGGTAAGTCATTAATGTATACCAAAAACAGGAAGGGACCAAGAATTGAACCTTGAGGCACTCCGAGGGCTACCGGGGACCCCGCCGATTGAGTTCCATTAATAACTACTCGCTGAGTTCTATCCGAAAGGTACGAAAAGGAGTCTAAGTTATCCGCGGTCTAAGTTATATTACTCCGTGGTTATCTTGGCCCAGACATGACCAGCCCAGTCCCGCTTTAAGAGTGACATTCCATTTCCAACTGCAGCTGCAATACTGTTCATTTTACTATGGAAATTGACAGTGACAGCGACGTGTTTCCATAGTAAAATGAACAGTATTGCAGCTGCAGTTGGAAATGGAATGTCACTTTAACTTGGCCGCTTTTCGAGCTACATCTATTATTTAAGTTTTAGAGCGCAGCGTGTTTAACACCACGCTGCGCTCTAAAACTCAAATAATAGAAATACGCCAAATATACGTAACTTTAAAAAATGTATTGGGACGAGAGATGCAACGAAATAACCGACTTAACAAAGAATAAAATAAAACCCTCCTTTATTTTACATGCGCCAGCAACTGATATGTTAGAAGTCAGTCCCAAGCCTTTTAAACGCGTCAAAACACTGCCAAACCAAAGTAACGGTTTAGCAGGAGGAAAAGAAGGATATATATCCATTTTTAGTTATTTGGTGGTATTATTGACCGGTATTGTTTGTCACATTTAGTTGGGTTAAAAATTAAAACGTGATATTGTTAATGTATAATTTAAGTTTCTACCACTTCTTCCCCCCCCCCCCTTATCAGAAATTGAAATCAAGGGAAATGAGCCAACACGGGGTGAGATCCGAGGCAGACCGGGGCACTCGTCTTAACCTAAAAGTAATTAACCAATCAAAATCGCGTTAGCACCAGATGCTACGCTACTATGCATAAATGAACCACTATTTATATGACGATAAGCACTATTATCCCCCAGCTATGCCCAACACCATGGCATTTCTTTATGTATTTAAGTCCAAATTTTTAGGTTGTTAGTTTTAATTTGACGGCCTCCTAGCCTAGTCAGTAGGGGCCTTGCCTTCGAAGCAGGAGGTTCCGGGATCGAATCCTCGTAAGAGCATTTATTTGTGTATTTTTTATATTGATATTGGTATTTTTTATAGCATACTGAATTGAAATTTCGCGACTTTTTTAACAATGAAATGAATGAAAATATTATTTTGTTAATAAAGCACGCTGAATACAACATGCACATAGGGGTCATCCATTAATTACATCACACGTTTAGGGGGAGGGAGGGGGTCAAGAAAATGTGACATATTGTGACATGGGGGAGGGGGGAGACACAAACTTTGTGACGTCACTTTAACTTCATCAGTAACCGAAAATTTATTTAAATTATTTTATTCGCTGTACATTTAAATAACAAGTTTTTACAACGATAATCGTTTTTATTCGTTTAATTTTCTTTCCTCAGCAGTTTTGGGTCATAAAATTACTAATATTTATATCGTCAAAAATATTTTGATAAAATATTAATAATACTTAGGTACTTACTTAATTCGATTTGGCGATTTCGTAGAAAAAATGTGACGTCACACTAGGGGGGGAGGGGTTTGCCAAATGTGACCAAGTGTGACAAGGAGGGGGGAGGGGTAAAAAAACCTAGAAATTCGTGTGACGTAATTAATGGATGACCCCATACAAACTTTGCAAGGACGAGTCGCTTCTGGATGGTTTATACCGGGTGTGGCCTGTAATACGAGCAAAAAATTAAACTGTAGGCTGTACTCCTCATACTGACCAACATTTGTTCAGCAACTTTTAAAAATAACTTGTGGTTTGATTTTTAATACACTTTAAAGTTTATTCTAAGATGCAATGTATTGCGAATTTTGTTTTGTTTAAGGCATGACAAGCAACGTCAATCACAATGATATGGCGCGGCGATGGCGTCCATTGAAGATAATATTTATTTTGTATGAAAAATAGGGAGTCTAAATAATTCATAATTTTTAATAGTTGTGTAACAAAAGTGTCACCGTTTGAGGAGTACAATCTATGTTTTAATTATTTGCTCATGTTACAGGACACACCCGGTATATTGCAGCGTTGTCAGTGTGTGACTCGCCTTATACCCACACACGTATGCCAAATTGAAACGTTCAGTTTATTGACGGCCTGCCACACCTGGGAGCATTCCTTATCTCGTCGGTGCGGTGTCAAAAGATCGCTAGGGATGGCTGAATTACATGTATTCATATCGATTTCAATATTTTGTAACAGTAATAAATCAGATTCAATTATTTTGTAGGTATACTTAATTAATTATAATAATATTATGGTTCCGTTTTTGTCATTTTGTCATAGTTTTTATCATGTCTAGATGTCTGTGTACCCGTTTGCCCGTCCGTTTAACGCAGCCATAATAATCCAAACCTATAGCTACTATAATAATAGTATATTTTAATACAATTTGGAACATACTCATAGGTGAATGAGTTGTTACTTAGGATAGAAGTTAAAATAAAATGAAACCTATTTCATTAATAAACTAAATACTGTAAAAACTGTATAAACTGTATATGTTCTTATGTTTTTTTTTGGAAATAAACTAGTTGTATTTTGTATTTGTATTTGTATTACTTTATGCATTGTAACTAAAACTTAAAAAAAATTATATCCAACGGTTGGCACATGAAAAACATGTATACTTTCATTTCATGACAAAAGATTAACGTTGCACTTTCAATTCAAAAGAATAAACTCCATTCATAAATAAAAAATATATCGATAGAAAAACTTATATTGCCACCCGCCACTATCACTAGACGCCCCAAAGCAGTGCTACAAGACACGTAGCGCGTAGCACGTAGCACTGCAGCTACGCCGGAGCACATATCGTAGCCGTAGCTTAGAGTGAAAGGTTTACTTTGATTATTACCTGAACAGTATTTCAATTTTAAAATTTGGGGCTCGATTCGGATTTTGAAATAGATATCTATTAGATATCTTTTAGACATCACCTAGATACGATAACGATATGTTTAAGATCTAACCTGTCAAATTTGACATTTGCGCGATTCTGGAGATACTCTTGAACGATTTCCACAGGATATGACTTAGAGATCCAATTAACATCTAACGTAAAAGTGGCAATGGTTGCCCGAATTGCGCTGCAAAAGAGAACTAGTTGATCCCTAAACTATAACGTATCTAGAATGGATCTAGTACGTGTCGTCTCTTGTGAATATCTTGAAGTTCGAATACGGCAGTTGGAGTCCGGAAGCCCGATTCAGATTTGAACTGGACTTGATACGACCTTGCCAACACTGTCAATGGTTAGTAAGATGGTTGATTTTATAGTCAGACCAAGATAACTCTGCATCGATCTGCATATACCTTACTTACTGTAAATTGTAATTTAAAGCGTAAACTCACGACACTATTACGCTGTAAAAGCTTCTTAAACATTCTTTAAGCTGAGTATCTTACCTGAGTTTACTCAGAATGAAGATTAAGAGCAACTTTAATTACTAGAGTTCCTGCAACTTTGCTTTAAAAGCGTCCACGACGGCCTTAAGAGGGGGGCGAAGGGGAAGAAAAAGAAGAAGAAGAAAAATAATCGACAATATCACTAGGACAGTCCGTCCGTCAAGTTATATTCTAAAGAAAGAGCACTTATGTTAATGGAATAAAAATTTACAATCACTTGCCTGAGAGTATTAAGTCGTTGGATGGAGTTCAATTTAACGCAAGTTGAAAGATTGGCTGCTGTAAAAATGTTATTATGATTTAAATGAATATTTTTTGTAATTTAGACTAACTTTATTTAAGTATTTCTTAGACATTGAATTTAGTTATATAAGATTTATTGTACGCTCGAAATGGGCAAAATTGTTGATACCTTTATAATTTATAACATGTTATACTTTTTACACAATTTTGACAATAAAACATTATCTTATCTTATCTAGGTATTTTATACTTTAACTATTCATTACCGCCAAAGAGAATTTGAAATAGAGGCGGTTTCAAAGTAAATTATGTAGCCACAATATACTGCCATCTTTCGACAGAAGATTAAAACTGTTAGAATGCCATTTGATATGTGTTAGTTTGTTAAATATTGAAATTAACGCCATCTACTCGACAGTACGCCAAAATGGGGCAATCTTTTTGACCGATGGTGCCATGTCTCCCAATTAGATGTTAGTACATTTAAAATAAATTCGCTCGTAAGCATTTATTGCTTACTGAAATCCTGTCAAATGCATGTTAGGCACATGTCCCACCAAGAGCGAGTAAGCGATTAACTATCGGCGATTTCCTCGCCCAAGAAACGAACAAAAGATAAAGATTCGGTGCTAGTAAATATATTAATAGTTCATCGCTAGCTGTTCACACTGCCGGCGAGAACACACGCTCTACTAATTTGTCGCCGCGATAAGATAAAACTAGCTCAGCGGTACTCGCTCGGCGATGCTCGCTTCGTAGTTAGAACTCAAGCTGCGAGACCAATCAGTCTGCGTGTTCGGCTACGCTGCACCGCCCGAGCGAGTGACGCGAGTAATAGCCCGTCGCACTCGAACACTCGCCTATAGCCGAGCGACAAAACTATTGGAGCTAACACTCGCTTCTCGCCGCTCGCCCACTCGTTTCTAGTTTATCGTTCTACTCGCTTATCGCTCATCGTCGGCGGTGGGACAAGTGCCTTTCACTATTTTTACCTTACGAACAACCTGCCTTTGTAAATCCGTGCTACACTATTTGTCCCTTACCCAGAACATCTTTACAAAGGTGTTGCGGCGTGTGTCCCCTACGTGGGACATGCAACCATCCACATTCCATACATGGCGGGAACAAATGGACGCCGACGAGATAATAAGTGCCTCCGCGAGAGTGGGACACACATACGCAAAAACAGTAGGTAAGACAAGGAAATATTTATATTTTTATATCTTTCCTTATATAACTTATCTGCTTATTAAAACCTATAAGTCTTCTTCTTTCCGTGCCTTTTCCCATTATTTGGGGTCGGCCCTCCTCGTTCTCAAGCGCCAGGTCGGGCGATCCTGGGTTGTCTCTTTGTTCAACTGGGCCTGTTTCAAATCCATTGATATGGTGGACCACCACGTAGCAGGCGGACGACCTCTGCCTCTCTTATTATTCGCCAATGCAAGGGCTTTCCTCACGACATGGTCTTCGTCGCGTCTCATGATATGCCCGTACCATCTCAAGCGCGATTCTTGAATCTTGTCGGTGATGGGGGCGACCTTGTAGCTTCCTCTGGTGTGTTCGTTACGTACTTTATCGAGTCTCGTCACACCGGCCGCCCATCTCAGCATCTTCATCTCATTGACATGGAGTTTTTGTTCATGCACTTGTTTGATCGTCCAGCATTCTGCATATTAAAACCTATAAGTAAATAGAGATAATTCATAAATAATACCATAAAGAGCTTTAATGTGGGGTGGACAAGTAAACAATGTTTACTAAATAGAATGAACTCATTTAATTTTAAAAGACAATTATTTTTCCTCTAATATCATATTTTAATTAAGTGCCTAGTTTTGTATACCGGGTGTGGCCTGTAACATGAGCAAATAATTAAATCATAGATTGTACTCCTCAAACGGTGACACTTTTGTTCTACAACTTTTAAAAATTATGAATTAGTTAGACTCCCTATTTTTCATACAAAATAAATATTATCTTCAATGGACGCCATCGCCACGCCATATCATTGTGATTGACGTTGCTTGTCACGCCTTAAGGGGCCCACTGATTAACAGTCCGCCGGACGGTATAGGCCTGTCAGTTAGAACAAAATTTTGACAGTTCCGAACAACTGACAGGCCGATACCGTCCGGCGGACTGTTAATCAGTGGGCCCCTTTAAACAAAACAAAATTCGCAATACATTGCGTCTTAGAATAAACTTTAAAGTGTATTAAAAATCAAACCACAAGTTATTTTTAAAAGTCGCTGAACAATTCTTAGTCAGTATGAGGAGTACAGCCTACAGTTTAATTTTTTGCTCATATTACAGGCCACACCCGATATAAAATCTCTTATAACTCTTCTAAAGCCTATTACTAGCACCATCCCAATAACCCGGGGTTAAGCGGTTAAACCGTTAACCCAGTGTCAAATTGTACTGGTAACCATGGTAACTCCAGGTTTAACCGGTTAACCCCAGGTGGAATGGTGAAAGTGAGCCTTAGTAGTTAATTTTTTTACAATTTCATTTTGTGAAATACCTTGTATAGAGTGTCTAGATTATAATTAATCTACTCTCTCTCATGAGCGACGTTAGAGTTCATTTTAATAATCCATCTTTACAAAAGGGGCAAATAGTATGTATGTATGTACCTATGTAAACACTTTGTAACTAACATTTTTTTTTAGTGTAACTTGCCACACTATTTTTCCCTTACCACGACCATTACAAAGCATTCATCATTACAACTAGTAGGGTCAGTAAGGTCATTTAGCATGCACTTTAGTCTCAGGCGATGCCGCTTGGCACGATTGTTCCTCAGATCAAACAAAGTTGATTTGGCCCGGTAGCCAGGAGATTGTACCATGCAGACCCCCCAAAAAGGGGGGGTGAAAGAGTCGGCTCCCCAGGTCCAATCTATGCTATATTCCTTCCTAGTCTTAGCAACTAGGGCAAGTTATATATCATTTTCGTATAAATTAGGGACGAGGAATTCATTTTTGAAATAAGTATTATGCCTTTCCATACAAAAAAAATGATTTTTGTACAAAACCTAAAAATGTTATGTCATTTTTTGTGACAATTTTGGATGTTACAATCATAGTGTGGCGATTTGCACTAAATAATAAATTGGACGATGTAGCCCTTGTATTCTTTATTCTGGAAAATATCACTTTATAGTAGGCATTCATACATTTTTTTGTGATAAAAAAATAATTTATAGCGCGTGGCGGTAACGATTTCCATACAAATGAAACTACGCCCAAAGTCAAAGATTAAAAATGTTTACTAAAACACTGAATTTGACATTTTAAAAGTTTTAATAATTTTTCTATGCGTTTGTCATAAACTTAGCCAGAGAAATATCTGTTTTTTTCCGATATCATAAAGTTTTTTTTTAATAATACAATGATGGTGGCAAACAGGAATATGGCCCGCCCGATGGTAAGCGGTAACCGTAGCCCATGGATGCCTGTGACGTCAGCAACAGTGATTTTACAATTCGTCGCACCTGTCACGTTGGTGAAACAGGGGCCAGAGGGGTTGTAAGTCCGTTGTTCGTGGAGGGTAGCATTCTTACTTTTCTTTTTCACTATGACACCGCCGATTCAGCTGGATTGCAGCCAACACCGCAGCCAATCAACACTGCGTCCTAACCACTTAGATATACAACTCAAATCAGATTCACAGAAATTCAACAACTGACCATTTGCCATTCGATATTAGACTCTATGGTGTAAAGAATAGAGTGCTTGGAATACAGCAGTATGGATACTGTCATGAATTTCGTTGGAGAACACTAATCAAAAGTGTTAGTATAGTACATTTCGATGCTAGTGCGGAAGGTATGTCATTACTTCACGAGTACCGAGATATCTTGCCACGAGCCGCAGGCGAGTGGCAAGACTCGGGACGAGTGAAGAATGACATTTCCGCACGTGTATCGAACGACGTTTTTTAATACAGTTGCGAAAAAATAAGAAAAACGTTGTTAATCGTACACTAAACAAAAGTGGTAACAGTGACAGCTCGGTTAGACGTCGTCTTTAAGTATATTATATCTATGGGCGTTTGGCAGCTATTCCGTTCCATTCAGTCAACTTATTAAGAACGGAATTTTCAATATTGAATATTAAAAAATAAACGTGTTATAATGATGAAGAGGTAAGTAATTAAATATGAAATATGTAATATTTTTCGTATTCTTACATTAACGGTAGGTTTTTATGCTGATTACGACGTTTAAAGGAAATAATATTACCACTCATCAATAAGTAGTCGTGAATTGGAACAAGTATAAATTTAAAAAAATTGGAAAAGTAAAAAGCACTAGTTCGAGATAACCAACTTTCCGCACGCTAAACAGCTACGTAAAGTAGCACTTTTTGAGCAACTGTATTAAAAAATCTGTTACAGTTGTGGTTGTAGTTGTACCTAATGGTTTATTACGCAACTAGTGCGGTAAATCAAGTATTCTGGCAGATGTGTGTGTGAATTCTAGCTTTCTTTTGATTTCTAGTGTATTGTTATGTTTGATCGAAACAGAAATGTGAGGTTTTCTGACCGCAGTGGTGGTTAGTTAGTCTTAAAGCGATAAAAAGATTGTGTAGTGTTTATGTGTACCTTTAATAGTGATGTTGTAGTGTGTTCCTACTTGTCAAATCAGTTTCTCTTTTAGTACCTGCAAAAACGATTAGCCACTCTGGAATTTGTATAAAAACTGCACAAGTCACGACACGGTCAAGGCAAACAGAAATCGTGTCAAAAATAACCGCTTTCTATGCTTTTCTAATAATTATTTGGTGCTTTATTTCGTGCATGGTGTGAAATAATTTATTTTAAATACAGGAAACATCCCTATTACAAGTATAAAGGATGACTCTCGCTAGACCAGGCCGTGCCAGGGCCGAGCCGTGCTTCATGTCATTTTCTATGACAGCTGATCGGTGATCACTTGGTTCATTCCATAGAAAACGAAGCGCCGGAAGCTCCGGCCCGGCCCGGCCCGGTCTAGTGTGAGTCATCCTTTAGTAGTGAAAATGCATTCATTAGTTTCATGCTCTACATATATAATATGCCGAATTAATTAAATTGAACGTCTTTGTTAACCCAAGACCGCTTACGCTTGTTCTAGTTTAATTAATAATGCACCAGCGTCTGTTCTTCCAACGAAACCGACCTTTATTATTTAACCCCCATGGAGAGGCAATAACAATAGGTACTAACTTAGAGAATAGACTTAAGGCCCGATTCTGATTTTGAAATAGACATCGATTAGACATCTTTTAGACATCACCAAGATACGATAACGATATGTTTAAGATCTCACCTGTCAAATTTGACATTTGCGCGATTCTGGAGATACTCTTGGACGATTTCCACAGGATATGACTTATAGATCCAATTCACATCTAATAGATATCTTACTCTATCTAACGTAAAAGTGACATTGGTTGCCCGAATTGCGCTGCAAAAGAGAACTAGTTGATATCTAAATTATAACGTATCTAGAATGGATCTAGTACGTGTCGTCTCTTGTGAATATCTTGAAGTTCGAATACGGCAGTTAGTAGTTCTGCCAGCCTGTTGACCTCGCGAGCATATACTTTAACTGGATAAATGTATAGCTTCACTATTTTGAAAAAAAAAGCATTTTCTACACTGGTAGAAAAAAAAAGTGGTGGTTAAAAATATTAACTTTTTAACGTTATTGACTGCAATAACGTTAAAAAGTTAATTTTTTTTATCCTACATATTTTACACCATCAGTGTAGCAGTTAATCGCACCGCTCCGGGTTAGGTACGAGTATTATTCAATGCTTATTAGCACCAAATTACTGATACTAGGCGATACCAGGGGTGCGAAACTCCTGACTTCGGCCAAACTCGGTTCGGCTCGGCTCAGCATTGCTCCGAGCAATTATTAGGGTTGGCACCACTTGACTTCCTTTTGCGTGCACGACCACAGATAAGATAATCACTTGAATTTTGACAACCCTAAATAGCCGAAAGGGATAGTGCCATATATTAGAAAGGGATAGTATGATTCGACCCTGAACCGCTGTCAAACTTCGGTTTTGTAGGAAGTTTCCTTTCTCTACGGCAGAACTATTATTTATTCTGTGGCGATACGTATGATGCGAAGATGAACTTGCATTAGAGAGAAACGACATACATATTACTAAGGGAACTTTTGTGTGAATTATTATATATTTCAAGATATCATCACTAACACTTTCTTTGAAAAATAACCCTTTCTGCTTCTCCAAACTAATAAACTTCACTTTACTCACTCCATCATGTCATCTTGCATAAAAAAATAATCTACATTTCTCGCTGACTGTACCAGCATCACTCCAGACGTCATTTGTCAGTCTCTACTGACAACCCTATTGTTAAAACACCAATTTTCCACAAACATTTCACTTAGCACTTATTATTTCCTTATAAAGTTCAAACTCTTTTGACTCAGCAGTAAACGCAAGTTTGTCTTGACAAAATTAGCTAGTGATTTGTCTCCGCCTTATGGTGGAGGTAATAAGGTAGAATATAGTGTGAATGTGTGGTATATGTAAGTTGGTAACTGAGATCATAAGCACGGTGACAATGTCTCAAACAATAGGGCTACCCTTAATGTCGTGTGTGCTCTATAAAGAGTTAACATTGGCTCACATGGAAAGTTTTAAGTATTTTATTTGCATTCTGCCGACTGATGTTTAGATGCTTTATACTAGTATCCACAACGGTTTAAGCTTACTGTGGAACAATAAGAGACCAATATAAAAATTACATTTTGATTATAAAATTGTTATCATTTACGCATGCATTTCAATAGCACTTGTAGCGTAAGACGAATGGGATGGGAATGATAACAAAACCACATAATGTTGACATCACAATGTAAATTTTTATTGGCTTTGTGGTATATTTATTTATAACACTAAAAACTGTAAATTAAATATTTGATTTCCGTGATGTTTTTATGAAACTCGCTTTTAGTTTCATAAGCCCGCATTTGTAGTATAATGTCTTTCATTGTGCAGCAGCCACATAAACGGCTACGTATTGACTGTAGTCAACTTGTTAAAATTGTGTGAAAGCTCCATGTAAGCCAATGCTGTCGTGTGGAGTGCCACCTGCGTGGAAGCCTGCCTTATTAGCCTGCGAATCGTCTACGAGGTATTGTCTACATTCCTGTTGTAATTACAACTGCGTTACTTTTTAGGGTTTCGTACCCAAAGGGTAAAACGGGACCCTATTACTAACACTCTGCTGTCCGTCCGTCCGTCTGTCACCAGGCTGTATCTCACGAACCGTGATAGATAGACAGTTGAAATTTTCACAGATGATGTATTTCTGTTGCCGCTATAACAAAAAATACTAAAAACAGAATAAAATAAAGATTTAAGTGGGGCTTCCATACAACAAACGTGATTTTTGACCGAAGTTAAGCAACATCGGGCGGGGTCAGTACTTGGATGGGTGACCGTTTTTTTTTGCCTTTTTTGCATTATGGTACGGAACCCTTCGTGCGCGAGTCCGACTCGCACTTGCCCGGTTTATATGTTGCCCTGATATTTTATCGTTATTTATGGTAACAGTTAAAACCGTTTTTACAGAAAACACGTTTTCCTTAGTTTAACTAGTTGTCTTTATTTCCTTGGTGACAACGAGTTTTCACTAGTTAAAACTAGTTTTCTGAAAATGTTTGGTGATTTTCCAGTCAAAACTGATTTTGCAAAGTGCCCTAGTGAAAACTAGCTTTCACTACCTAATTATTTTAAAAATGTATCTTCGTTTTGATTTTACAGAGGAAAACCCGTATACAGCGAAAAATGCCTCATCATCTCAGCCATAAGACGTCCACTGCTGAACATAGGCCTCCCCCTTGGACCTCCATTCGTACCGGTTGGAAGCGATCAACCGGTACGAATCATCAAGCATCCAGCGTCTTCCGGCGGCCTTTACAACTACCTAAAAACCCCTGAAAACTGCCTAATAAAAACTGAAAACTCGCCGGCAGGGAATGTGTTAATTTCGAACCTTTGAACACTGACGCAGCAAACATAATGACCGTTTGCAAACGTGCACACAATCGTTTTAACGTGATTGAACACCCTTTATACAGCCTTTACGTCTAATAAAACATGATCTTCTCATGGCCAATAAAACATGGCCGCTATATATAGCGCTATCGCATATTATCATATAGCGCTGTCGCATAATGACGTAGGCTTGTGTCAGTCAGGTGACCTAGAAAAGACGGGAAGAGAGTACCAGGCGGAGTATATTATTATACCATGCAGCCTTTACACAGCTAGTAAAGTGCTGGGATAACGCACGACACTTTATTAAAGCATACTAGACGGATTACAGCGGTCAAGGGCATTGAGAGGGAGGAAGCGGAAAGCGGATCGGTTGCCAACGAAGTGATGGTGTTGTTGCTGTATTAGGTGCAGTCACCTGCAATAATATATTACACAACGAAGGCCGCAAAAATATCTGACACGATCTTATTTGTAGAGTCATAAGAGCGTGTCACATATTTTTGCGGTCTTCGAAGAGTAACATATTATTGCAGGTGACTGTACTGTCGCGATTGGATCGCTAAAATCCGTCAACCGATTTACCGAGATGGAGAGTGCCATCACCATCATGTCACCGATGACGCGTTATCTTTCTAGCTTACCTTGACTGTGCCGTCAATAAGTTAATTACATCTAAACTGAAAAACGTAATTCAAGACCAAAAAAATAAGACAATGTTGCCACTGCAATAATTTGTTTGTAAAATAGTAAATTCCTTTTGATAAATAATCACGCTAAGGTAATTTATTTATTAGTAATTTAACTCCTACGCAGCGAAATGCTAAGCTCCTACGATTTTAAAGTACTAATATTTACTTATTTTTAAATAAAAATATAAGACGCGCTAGTAAAAAGTGGCAACATTTTCTTACTTTTTTGGTCTTGATTTACGTTTTGCAGTATAGGAGAAGTCATAAGCTAAACGCGTCCTAATAACTCCCTGTAAAGTGTAAAACCACCTGAGGATTCAGACCTTACAATTTGTTTCGGCGTTGATCTTATTTTGATACGACTTTGAAGATCGCTCACGCTGACGCATGCAAAATGAATTGAAAGCCGTACGTGAAATGCACGTCAATCACCAAGACGATCATCAAGTCGCATCAAAACCAGTCATACTCATTTTTTAAAAATCTGAATCAGGCTATTTGTAATTGTCAATCAGTCTATTTGTGTAGTGGTATTTTTTATACCACGTTGGTGGCAAACAAGCATACGGTAAACATCAACACGCCAACTCGCTCCGCTGATCAACATGCGCCTTCCTTAACCCCATAGACCCGACATTGATTGAGCAGGGTCCGATACGCCGTAAAGTAAAAAGAGGTTAAAAACCCGCAAACTGCCCGCCGGTTCATTCCTGCGGCCCTTTCTACCGGCCCGGATATAACCGGGCTTTGTCCGGTTTGGTTTTATTTACAGTGATATCGTATATTAGATTACGACCTAAATTGTATTTGAAATTTATTTAAACATGAGTAATTCGTTGGAAATAACTTTAATATGAGGATAAAAGCTTTGATTCTGACGACCGGTCTGGCCTAGTGGGTAGTGATCCTGCCTATGAAGCCGATCGTCCCGGGTTCGAATCCTGGTAAGGGCATTTATTTGTATGATGATACAGATATTTGTTCCTGAGTCATGGTTGTTTTCTATGTATTTATTTAAGTATTTATATATTATATATATCGTTGTCTGAGTACCCACAACACACGCCTTCTTGAGCTTACCGAGGGGCTTAGTCAATTTGTGTAAAAAATGTCCTATAATATTTTATTTACTATTTATTTATTTTTCTTTTTAACTGATTGCCAACCCCAAACTAAAGGATGACTCACATTAGACCGGGCCGTGACCGGGCCGGAGCTTCCGGGGCTTACTTTTATATGTCATGACAGGTGATCACGTGATACTTTTCATAGAAAACGATGCGCCGGAAGCTCCGGCCCGGACACGGCCCGGCCTAACGTGAGTCGTCCTTTACGGTGCGATTCGGGAAATAAATTAGAGATTCACGTTCACAATGATACATAATTATGTATATTAATATGTTTGAGGGTTACGGGAGTTTTATATTTAGAATTATTTTTTCCTCAATATGAAAACCTCAGCTAATATAATTCACGCGGAAGTTATCCAAAGTTACTGTTATTAACCGACTTCCAAATCTCAAAGAAGGAGGTTATCAATTCGGTTGTATGTTTTTTTTTTGTTTTTTTTTTTTTTTTATTTTTTTTATTTTTTTTTATGTTTGTTACTCCATATCTCCGTCATTACTAGATCGATTTTGAAAATTCTTTTTTTGATTGAATGTATATGCATACAGATTGGTCCCGTTTTTGTCAAAACCCAGTTCTGATGATGGGATCCATGAGGAATCGAGGGAACTCCTCAAATCTTAAAGGCATACATATAGTGATTTTTGGGTTTTTATCAACAAATCAAGCATATACACCCAAACAAGTGACATTTGATGAAGTGGAACTGCTGATGATGATCAGAACGGAACTCTTCAACGACGCATAGTTCACGGTTGACGATTTGTCCTCGTCGTTATGTTTGTTAAGCAAGTTAAGTTTTTAAGCTACATTTTTGTCAAGCTCGAGTTCTGATGATGGGATCCATGAGGAATCAATGGAACTCCTCAAATCTTAAAGGCATGCGTATAGAGATTTTTGTATTTACATCAGAAAATCAAGCATTTTCATTAAAAACTGTTGCATTTGATGAAGTGGAACTGCTGATGATGATCAGAACAGAACTCTTAAACGACGCATAGTTCACGTTTGGCGATTTTTCCTTTTCGTTATGCTCGTTAAGCAAGTTAAGTTTTTAAGCCACATTTTTGTCAAGCTCGAGTTCTGATGATGGGATCCATAAGGAATCGAGGGAACTCCTCAAATATTAAAGGCATACGTATAGATTTTTTTGTATTTTCATCATAAAATCAAGTATTTACATTAAAAACTGTCGCATTTGATGAAGTGGAACTGCTGATGATGACCAGAACAGAACTCTTCAATGACGCATGGTACACGTTTGGTGATTACGAATTTCGACTTTGACTTGGACTGGGACCCGGACTCGGACTCATACCCGGATCCGGTTCGGACCCGGACCTGGACTCGGATCCGGATTCGGACCCGGAACCGGACTCGGACCCGGACTCGGATCCGGACTCGGACCCGGTCTCGGACCCGGACTCGGACCCGGACTCGGACCCGGACTCGGACCCGGACTCGGACCCGGACTCGGACCCGGACCTTGACCTAGAAAACCACTATGATACCTTAACTAAATAAACAACTATGATTACCTACCATAAAATTAATGTAGGTATAAAGTACGATGATGCCAATCTTACTAGCCCCTCCCGCTTAAACCCCCGTACACCGCACGGCATGCGCCATTAAGTGGGTTAGGTTAGGTTTGAACTGCGATCCTCACAGAACCGAACAAGGATTAGGTTAGGTTAGAACTGCGAGCCTTACAGAAACGAAATGCTACTTGAAAAGTGGGTTTGATTAGGTTCGAACTGCGATCCGCACAGAACCGAACTGCTATCTGAGGAGTGGGTTAGGTTAGGCTAGAACTACGACCCTCATGGCTCCTCTTCACGATGGGCCAACGCCGGCCACTCCAAGGGATGCATTTATGCGTTAGAGGGAGCAAGTGATATTGCTATCTCATTCTACCGCATGGCTGGATCCCTTGGAGTGGCCGGCGTTGGCCCATCCTGTAGAGGAGCCATTATACAGAAGGGAAATGCTAGTAGAAAAGTGGGTGGTTTTACCTCCTTTTCTACATAGTGTACCATCTACAATAATCTTTCATCGGCCCCCATGGAAGTCGGTTTTTTTTTCTTAAAAATTATTATGTCATCAACTTCGTTAATTAATTAACTCAGTATAATACTCGTACGAACAGGAAAACGGTGATGCTATTCCAAATGTATCATCGCTCACATTGTTAACTGTACATCGGTGGACCTTCTGCCTTTTTTATAAGGTCCACCGATGGGTATCGTCTTGGGTCGTCCCATTCGTTTTTCGTCAAGTTCTTAAGTTACTCCTATTCTGCTTTCGTCACTCATTTTACATTCGTCACAATCGTCGGTGGCTTTCAATGTAGAATGAATGACGAAAGCAGAATAGGACTAATTTAAGAACTTGACGAAAAACGAATGGGACGACCTAAGACGATACCCACCGATGAACAGACAGAAGTGTTGCTGTTTGTACAGCGGCTGATTCAATATTTTTATGGGTTTACCCTTGAATTGCCGACAGACATTTCATCGAATGTTATTTCGAAGACAACGTTTCAAGTATTTTCATTTCATCGACAAGTCATTGCGTCGAAGAATTGATACTAGTAAATTTAAATCTGGGACTTTTAATTGGCACTCGAGGTATTTCGTATATAGTTGATATCGTGGTATTTCTTTACGGGTATTCTTATTTCATTTTGAATTGCATTTAATAAAATTTACTACGCATAAAATTATTTCCATATGTAATATTTGACTTTGATAGCCGTTCGTTTCTGTGTGGGATCGCAGTTCTAACCTAACCTAAACCTACTTTGATAGCCGTTCGTTTCTGTGTAGAGTCGCAGTTCTAACCTAACCTAAACCTACTTTGAAAGCCGTTCGTTTTTGTGTGGGGTCGCAGTTCTAACCTAACCTAAACCTACTTTGAAAGCCGTTCGTTTCTGTGTGGGGTCGCAGTACTAACCTAACCTAAACCTACTTTTAAAGCCGTTCGTTTTTGTGTGGGGTCGCAGTTCTAACCTAACCTAAACCGACTTTGATAGCCGTTTGTTTCTGTGTGGGGTCGCAGTTCTAACCTAACCGAAACTTAAAATTGTTACAACAGAAAAATTTATACTTAAATGAGTAGTACAATATATAAAAATGTATGAAAGTAATACGTCGAACAAATGAATTGCAATGTTTAGTAGTTGTGCCAATTAAAATAATTTGAAACGAATCAGCGATCAAGTAATATTCGTTGAATAGTATTTCTACGCAGTAAAAAAAAATTAAATAAATAGTACATGAAACAAAATAACGCCAAACAATATTACTAGTACTAACGTTTCGATGAATCGTTGTCGATGAAATAATATTCGATGAAAAGTATGTCGGCAAAACAAGAGTACACCATTTTTATGTATTTATCCTCTAGCCGCCCAGAGACCTATAAAAAGGTCTACGGTTCCATTCTAATATGAACTTTGGGTTGACCAAATAAAAGTTAATTTTGCTTGGCAAGGTTTGATGTATGGGCGGCTAGAGGTTATTGCTAATAAACGAAAAACAC
Organism: Cydia fagiglandana; assembly: GCF_963556715.1. Taxonomy (NCBI): domain Eukaryota; kingdom Metazoa; phylum Arthropoda; class Insecta; order Lepidoptera; family Tortricidae; genus Cydia; species Cydia fagiglandana. Next base: position 488,305 of record NC_085951.1, on the reverse strand, counting down.
TTATAAGATAAGTGACACATACACTTTGTACTTTGATTTCATTACGGCTACCTTTCTATACATCTCGCTTGCACTAATATGCGAGTACGAGCGAGATGCATAAAAAGTAAGTTACTTAGACGCGAGCGTATCTGTCAATGTCAAAACTGGTGGTTGTTGTTCATGATTCATGACTTGTCTAAAATACGTGAATTATGCTGTAACGATATTTTCAATACCAACGCGATAGAGATGGGAAATGTGGGGTCAATGAACGAAGTTATCGGTGCTTAGCATCCTTATGGTAACATTCCATTTCTAACCGCAGCTGCACTCCCGGTACTGAACGCGTCGCTGTCATTGTCAATTTTCGTACTAAAATGAACAGTAATGCAGCTGTCGTTGGAAATGGACTGTCACCTTTGTATTACGCGAGAGCTCTCTTTATATTTGCTGGACAGATTGTTTAACTAAACCATTTCTACTGTTTCAGCAATACAGGGTAAAACGTCCATAAACCGTTTATGGCTGCCGTTAACCCACCACCTACAGTCAGCAGATAAGCTAAAAGTTTATATGAAGATAAACACAACTTTGCCAATGAGCCTCGCTTAATAACGGCACAGAAATCATGTTTGTCGAGTACGAAAACAGACGCTGAGCTAATTTAAAATAACATAATTTGTTATTTTCTAGGAATCCAACTAATAACTAGTATAGTGGGTCTGTGAGCTGTACACTTTCAGCTCGATTCGGGAAATGAATTAGAGATTCAAAAGATATGAAATAGTAAAGATATGTGACGTTCCACGGCAAAAGGTACGTTATGGCGGCTGACGCCGCGATTCGGGAAATGAATCAGAATTTCACTAGATATGAAATAGTAAAGATATGTGACGTTCCACGGCAAAAGGTACCTTTATCCGTGGGACGTCACATTCACATATCTTTACTATATCGTATCTAGTTAATCTCTAATTCATTTCCCGAATCGCGCCGTTTAACTGTAAACAAAAAATCTCCAATTACCAATCGAACTAGGTCGACAAATTTTACGAGAATTGGTTGAGAAATGAGTCCTTCGTATAGTATTTTGTTATAAAATAGATCTGTCAGCTGACAACAGTGGCATCTCTTCAACTAGAAACGAAATAACCTCTTCTCCAAACAGAATTACACTATTAACAGCTGAGAGATCATATATCCATAACCGTTTCAATTACTTTGACATTGTTAAGATATTTTAGATAGGTGGTTGAATGTTGTTCCTCTTTCACGCAAAAATAGCAAAATAGCAGACATATTATTATCTGCTCGATTAAAACTTTCAGATACGATATGGATTAGATGTGTCAGTATCAAAAGTGACGTTTTTGTTTCAAGAAACGTCACATTTGACACTGACATATCTATCCATATCGTTTCCAGATCTATTAACTGACGTGTCTTAAAGTTCGAATCAGGCCGTATATCTCTTACCGTTATCTTGTGAATCATCTCTAAAGGGGGTGAGAGTGACATGAGGGATGATTACTATACGCCCCCAGTATCCTGCTTATTGAACACTGTAGCCTATGGACGCTTGTAATAATGGTGGCCCATCAACAACGTAAGTAAAGAGTTAAGTTTTGTTAGTATGAGACTGCTCAGCTGTTACATTACAAAATAAAACCGGACAAGTCGGACTCGCCCACTGAGGGTTCCGTACTCTTTAGTATTTGTTGATATAGCTGCAAGAGGAATACATCATCTGTGTAAATTTCAACTGTCTAGCTATCACGGATCATGAGATACACATCCTAATGACAGATAGACAGATGGACAGCGGAGTCTGAGTAATAGAGTCCCGTTTTTACCCTTTGGGTACGGAACCCAAAAAACAACGGTTAAATAAAACCGTTACAGAGATAATAACGTTCAGACCAACATAGCCACGTGTGATATATGTTCACCGGTAATGGCGCGACAAATTAAGCTCCCAGCGTCCTGCTTATTGGATATTGTGATGTAGTGGAGGCAGATTCGAACTTAACCACAAATTCATTTCAAATTGACATCAGTCGCTCGTTTATATGGGTAGAACCTCCAGAGGCCTTCCATTGCATTTTCATTTAATTTTTAATTAAAAAATTCAAACTTGCGATTTTGTTGTAATATTTTGTTTCTTCTAAATGGTTCGTGGCCAGCTAGAGCACAGAATAAATAATAGTGCTAGGTACAGAAGACTCCCTCTCTAACAAAACGCGTCTGTTACGATCAGCACAGATATGGCCGCTAGGTGGCGACAGCGCCACGCGCGACATATGGCTTTCCCCAAAATTGGAGTAGAACCGATGTACTGTTAGCTACCTGTAGCAAAGCGACGAATTCGCGGAGTGAGCCACGCCTGGCTAGAGTATGATTACCTATATATTACAGTCCCGTACAATTTAATGATACTTTATAGGTTCATGATTATATTTACATTTATTCCTTAAACTTGAGATTATTTATTTCCATAATTATTTCGAGCTTTTTACAAATTTAGTCGGGTTCGTTATTCGTGTCTGAGATATCTTAAACGCGGTTTTAATTTTTTCTAAAATTATATAAGTATGCTACATATTATAGTTTCATATTTTCTCACTGATCGATTTGTAGGCATAGTAAGCGATCTCGCTCGCACCTGTACAAACAATAAATAGGTACAAACAAATCCGCAGACAAATCGTAGCTGATTTTGAAAGTTCGAATGTCGCTCCTGCAGGTGACTGTTATTAGGAAATTGGGCGATAGCCGCGAAAATCGAACTTCGCAAAATGCGGGGATTTTTCTCTGTCACTCTAATTACGCCTACGTTGGAGTAAAAGAGAAAGATCCCCGCAATTTGCGAATTTCGGTTTTCGCGGTAGCCGCTCTGACTCGCTATTGGCTATGGAAAGAGCCAATATTGTGCTTCGCAGCAAATGACCATAAATAGCTTGTTTGCTTATGAAGCTCTTGTGCTACCAGGTTCTATTCTGATATATGTTAGGATGCTTTGAGAAGAAACCTAAATAAATAATCAGCTTTAATGTTAATTACAGCTGTGATTGGTTTAAACTTTGTCACATCACTTGTCCAAACTAAACTAGGGAATGCTCCCGGTACCGAGTTGGTATGGCGAGAACCGGGAATTCCCGGTTACGGTACCGTGTTTGTATAGAAAACCAGTACCGGGAGCACTCCTTAAACTAAACATAATTATTATTAAACATAATTTTGTCTGGTCTAGAGCGTGAATGTGTTTTGTTAGCTTTATTTCCATCGTTTTGACGCAAGATACATTTATCGTGGTTGCAGACCAGCAGACCAAAAACTGAATAAGGTGTATTCGGGAAATACCGAATATCGGATAGTTCCGAAATTCTGATGAAAATCACCCTAAATTCCATCATAATAAAAGTCTCTTTTCGGAATTATCCGACAGTTTTCGACATTCGGAATTACCCAAGTAAACCTTACCTAGTTATTATCTTGATTTGATACTTTTGTTTCCATTTCATGATGCAATGAATACATATTATTGATGTTATTTCCATTCTTTCTTTTAATTTGGCTTGACGATCACAATATAGGTTTTTTTATAAATTGACATGTAAGTACCTACGTGTATAAACTACGCACATGTCAATCGTGTCGCTTAACTTCAATCTCGGGTAAATCCATTCGACCGTTTCAGCAAATATCTTCCCTATTACCTTTTCTTAATATCTAAAATTCATAATGTGACAGATTATGCGAATATGGTATTAAGGATTTACCCGAGTTTGAAGTTAAGCGACTCAATTTATAAGAATATATTGAGCCTTTTTTTTTTTTGACGGAGTGGGAATGCTTTTATGCACGGAGTGTGGGACTCGCCGCTCCTTTCCCCTCTCCTGGTAAGAGAGGGGGAGAATTTGGCCCTACCCACTAAACCCACTCCGGCGTTTCACCCTCTCTGCCGGTCTTGAGGGCGCACTGGGATCGACTAGGATGACATTCCACCACGGCGCCCTCCGGCAGCCCGGGCTTCTCGCCAGGGCCCCCCTCACAATGGGGGAGGATCAGAAACGCTTGATCCCCCCCCCCCTTTCCCGAAGACGTGTATGGGGCCGTGCAATGCGGGTTCGGTACCCGCTGGCCCTACTGGGGCTCGAGGCGAGCACGCGCTCTTCGCCCTCGACCCTGCCGTCTACGTCGGAGAGGAAGCGCGTCAGGAGCCGCTTCTCGCACCCTCTCCGCCGCCTCCTTCTGTGACATGATTTCTTCGCAGTGTGAGGTGGGACGTTGAATGAAACGACTTGCTTGGAGTATCGATCTATAATGTCTTAAATAACGTAATGTAAAAGCTTATATAGGGCTAACCTAAGGGAGTGTGAGTGTACGCGTAGCGCACCCACTACACCTCCATTCCTTGGAAAAAAAAAATAGATTACCGTATATAATATAATAAATTCAATAATCTATTTTTTTTTAACCTGTATCATTTATGGTTCAAAAATACATATTTGTAATATTATATGATAAAAAAATTAAATAAGACATTAAGATAAGTAACACAAACAAAAAGTTCTTAATTTTGAATTCCTCAATATAAACTTTATTTTTTTTTAGATAGGTACCTACTTATGTAAAATCAATAAAAGAAATATCTTATGTTTATGTAAGCTACTCTAGAATAGCTATCTAGCGTAAACATGATGATTACAATTTAAGCATGAATAAGTACTTAATTTTATAATATAATCACTTAATTACAATTCGTGCTTTGATGACGAAACGAAACTTTTACATAACATTTATGTGTCTCTAATCTCTAAGATAATAATATTTAACAAATTAATTTTAAATTCACACAAAAGAAATTCCATAATACTTATAAGAAAACATTTTTATAAGAAGTAAAAGTTCGAAAACCAATAATTAAAAAAATAGAAAGAATATACAATTTAAAAAAAATGTCCATGTTTATTATTTTACGTACGTAGTTTTTTTTTTCATTAATTTATCTTGTCATATCATGGTGCTTGCAAGCCTTTATTTTTAATTCATTTCATTTAGGTATACCTATTCACTAGTTTAACACGTCAGTACTTTTATCATTTACTTTTTTTTTACTAAATTATTTCATAAAGTGTGCATCTAAAGCGTGCATCTCTTTTACGGCAAGGGTACACAACGCATTTACATTTGTGGTCGGCCGACCTTATAATAATATATTTATTTATTTACTCAGGATACAAGGACATTTTTATTTTAAGCGCGCACACATACTATTTTTTATACTCATACAGGCAGTTCTTTTAACACATATCCTTTCATCATAACCTTCCATGTGTTCAAGGAGTCTCCACGATTGATACTCGATCGAATCATGGTCAGACTTCCAAGGATTCCGTGCCTGCCTTGTATCCTGGCGTACCCTTGCTAACCTAACCGCTCAAGGCCGCCTCTCGGGCCACCGAAGATGCGATAGGTATATATGTATATATTTATTTCTATTAATTTTCTTCCATATTTCACTCTCACAAAAGAACACATTCAAAAATCAACCACATAACACAACACCATGAAAACCACCATTCGTTATTTGAAAAACTTATCTGTTTCAGTTTACTCAAACACTACTAACGCACTCTAATACCAAACAAATCCATCTTCCAAATGAACCACCCTAAAACCAAACTTACGAATTATTTCACTTTCTAACTACGCAACCATTACACAACAATATTACATATAAACACACCGTTACAAACATTGTTACGAACCTTAAAATTCATCCCCTAAAATCCAACATTAAATCTTTACTTAAACGTTCCAAATCCCAACTAACTCAATACAATTTCGTCTCTTACAGTACATACCTACCATTCTAGATTTAAAAAAGGTATAGCCATAATTATACCTCTATAGTCATATCTTATTTGTTTTATATGTCAGATCCGTGTTTATAAAATGTCAAGTCCGATACATATGAATATTTAAGTATAAGTCACAAAATAAGAAAAACATGTTAAATTTCTACTAAAAGTTATAAACTATACCTAGGTAATAAGCTTAATCATATACTTAGTATATCGTTAAAAGTGGGCTCTGTCTTTGTTATTAACAATAATATATGTATTACAGTAAAATTTAAGTGATCTAAATCGATGCACAATGTTACAATGTTTACTTTGAAATTTGATCTGAAATTACAAACGGCGCATACCAATCGTGGTAGCAACGTGACCAATGTGCTTTATACGGAAGTGATGACGGAATTACCTCTAAGTGTCTTGTGCAATGTATTCGGAATAATTTTAAAACAAAACCTTATGTACTTGTAACACTGAAATGAAATTGGACTAACATATTTGAAATTTAAAATTACAATTTAGATCAACATAATATAAAAAAGACACACCACCAGTATTAACCAAACTATTTAATGAAATACTAGAAAAGAAGACCCTGCCAAAGGAATGGGGAACTACCGTCATAACACTGCTATATAAAAAAGGAGATCCTACTCTTTTAGAAAACTACAGGCCAATTAGTTTACAGCAAACAATATACAAGGTCTTTGCATCCGTATTGCTAAAAAGAGTGTCACGTGTATTGGATTACAACCAGCCCAGAGAACAAGCAGGATTTAGACGTGGCTTTTCAACAATAGACCACATTTTCACTCTGACTCAAGTAATAGAGAAATATATGGAATATGGGAAAACCCTATACTTAGCCTTTGTTGATTACTCCAAGGCTTTTGATTCCATAAAACATAAGCCTCTATGGATTGCATTAAAAGAACAGGGAGTGGAATCTACCTATGTAACTATACTTCAAGAGATATACAGGAATAGCAAAGCGGTTGTCAAGTTGGAGCAGAAAGGAGAACCATTCCAAATCCAAAGAGGCGTGAAACAAGGCGACCCTATCTCCCCAAACCTATTCACTGCCCTTTTGGAGTCTATATTTCGAAAACTACAATGGGAAAGCATCGGAATAAATATAAATGGCGAATACCTTAACAATCTACGGTTCGCCGACGATATTGTCCTGATAGCGGAAGACCACGAAGATCTCGTATATATGCTGAATACCTTAGACAGAGAAAGCCAAAAATGTGGTTTACAAATGAATAAACAAAAAACATTTGCCATGACTAACGGCGAAGAAATACCTATCACGACTGAATCAAATAGAATAGAGTATGTTGATAAGTATATATACTTAGGTAAATTAATAACCTTCAAACAGCAAACATCTAGCGAAGTCGAACGAAGAATAAAAAGTGCATGGAACAAATACTGGTCATTAAAAGACATTTTCAAATCAAACCTTCCAATCCACCTCAAACGCAAAGCGATGGACTCTATAGTTTTACCAACACTCTTGTATGGCTGCCAAACATGGACATTCACTAAAGATATTGTCCAAAAGATCAATGTATTCCAAAGGGCGACAGAGAGGAGTATGTTAAACATCAAGCGGAGTGACAGAAAAAGAAACCGTGACATTAGGAAAATAACTAAGGTGACAGATGCAGTTGAACTTGCCTGCAGAATAAAATGGAAATGGGCTGGTCATGTTGCGAGACTCAGAGATGAAAGATGGACTGAGAGAATATTGCACTGGCACCCTCGCGAGGTGACAAGACCAAGACGCCGCCCAAAACGAAGATGGGTAGATGATATAGCCAAGATAGCTGGAAACACATGGACTCGACAAGCAAAAGACAGAGACCATTGGAAGGGCTTGGAGGAGGCCTTTGCCCAAAAATGGGTACCTCACCTTTAATAATATGATGTGTAAAACCACCCAAAATTTGTAATATTTGTGAGAATAAAGGCTTAAATAAATAAAATAAAATAAATATAAAAAAGAATGGTTTGCTTTCATTAAAGAAAAAAAAATGGTATTAAGAAATATAATAATTATGTAGCAAACTTTTAACCATATTGGTGTTTCGTCATCAAGCACACCTTATTAATTAGAACTATTTTCTATATAACTTTATGGTCATTAATATGGTCATACACATTAAAAAATCTTCACATTAAAATAACTATACTTGTCGCGGAATAGAATGGGAATCTTTGAATGGAAATATTTTAATTATAATATGTATGTGAACCAATTTTTCGTCTGGCGTGCCAATCCTTCTTATTTCTCCCAGCACCCATCATTCGGCCTCACGACACGAACAACGCCCAGCAGCATACCAACACCATCACTACGATATAAGTCCCGCATTGTTTTGAAACAAGTCCATTTTTATATTTGTCATTTTTACAGCCACTATTTTGTTAATTTCCACTTGTTTAATTATTTTTCATAATTCAAAATAGTTTATTAATTGGAAACTGTCCAAAACGTACTCACGCATTTACCTATTTTTATATATATTTTCTAGTCATTTCTAAAGGGTAATTTATTTAGTCGAACGTATCTATTGGCACTTTTTTTAGTATAACACTATATTTATTTCTATTAAGTTCCACACCACACCAATTCACCAAAAATGTTCATAATATAGTCCGACGTATTTTTGATAATAATATTTGTTAAATTTGAAACTGTCCACTTTGCAGCACTGTCAAATTGTCAATATCACTGTTGTGTTAACATTTCGCTCACTTGTCAATTAAATAATTGATTTATTTTTATTTTTCGTCTTGATGTTTCTTCGTAATTGGCTGGCGCGGCGCGCCGCCAGTGCAGCACAAGGCCGCACTGGCAGGGTCGCCATGTGAGGTGGGACGTTGAATGAAACGACTTGCTTGGAGTATCGATCTATAATGTCTTAAATAACGTAATGTAAAAGCTTATATAGGGCTAACCTAAGGGAGTGTGAGTGTACGCGTAGCGCACCCACTACAGCAGAAGGAGGCCACCGCTTCCCATTTCCTCTCGCTACCCAGCATCGCCGCTATTATGCTGCGTAGCGAGAGGTCCGCTACCCCCATGGTCGCCTTGAGGGCAGCTCTTTCCACGGCCCAGCGATTGCACTCTTCTAGAGTGTGCTGGGCCGTGTCGTCCGCCGCTCCACATTCGTGGCACTGAGGCCCCGGCTCCCTATGTATTTTGTGCAGGTAGTGTCCGAAGCAGCCGTGTCCGGACACCACCTGCGTTACCCTATATGTCAGGGCCCCCTTGCCCCGATCCACCCACTCGTCCATTACCGGGAGAATAGCCCCTATGGTTCGGGTTCCATAGTGGCTATTCTCCAAGGCATCCCTCCATCGCTCTCGTAGGCGCTCCGTGGCTGCCCGCGACACCCTCTCGGCCTCTTCCGCGTCTGGGGGCTCCCCACGCCCCCTCGCTTCTGCCCTCCACCAGTACCTTTCCGCTAGCACCCCCGCGTCCAGCTCCCAAGGCGGGGTGCCGGCAAGAAGGCATGTCGCTGCGTGAGAAGTGGTGCGGTAAGCCCTCACCATCCTCTGGGCCACCACCCTCTGTGGCCGACGGAGCAATGCCTTCGTGCATCTCGTCAGCCGTCCGGCCCAAATTGGCGCTCGGTAGAGCGCCATGCTCCGGACGACTCCCGCGTACAACCGCCTACACGGCGCATTCGGCCCCCCCAAATTTGGCAGTAGGCGGCCCAGAGCCGAGGCGGCACCCACGAGCCGAGGAGCCAGTCGCGCAAAGTGCTCCTCGAATGTCCACTTTCTGTCCAGGACAAGGCCCAAGTACTTGATGTGGGCCTTGACCTGGACAGATTCACCCCCGACCCTCACTGCGGTGCCCGCCGGCAGCCGCCCCCACCCCCTCGTTCGCCCGAGGACCATGGCCTCGGTCTTCGGCAGGGCGACCCGTAGGCCCAGGAGTTCTATGCGCTGCACTGTGAGCTCTGTCGCCACTGCCGCCCTCCTGAGTACCTCTTCCAGCTCCTTTCCCCGCACAGCCACTAGTGTGTCGTCCGCATAACACACGGTGATCATGCGGGGAAACTGCACCCCCCGGATAGCCCAGTCGTAACCGATGTTCCACAGGAGTGGACCCAAGACTGACCCCTGTGGAACCCCGCACGTCATGGCCCTCACGCTCCGAACACCCTTCTGTTCATAGAGCACTACCCGCGCCGTCAAGTAGTGCTCTACAACACGCCTCAGATAATGAGGCACTCCATGGTAACGGAGTGCCTCCCCAATGACCGCGTAGGGGAGGGACCCGAACGCGTTGGCGATGTCCAGTGACACCGCCACAACTCCCTCCTTCTGACCTGCCGCAAGTACCCCGAAATCTCTCAACGCGGCCACTGCGTCTATAGTAGACCGCCCCCTTCGGAACCCGAACTGCCTGTTATGTAAGTTCGGGCCCGTCTCTACTAGGTGCCGCTGGATGCGGGAGACCAGGATTCGCTCGAAGAGCTTCGCGATCTCATCCAGCAGCACAATGGGGCGGTAGCCAGCGGGGGAGTCTGGTGGTCGCCCCTCCTTACGCAATAGGCACAGTCGCCCCTCCTTCCAGCATCTCGGGAAGCGCCCCTCCTCGAGGCAGTCGTCCAGGAGGGATTTGAGGCGGTTCCCGAGATGCTTAAGTGCCAGGAAGAGTACTTTTCCTGGCACTCCATATTGAGCCTGCAGTCATTATGCTGTGTAATAAATAAATTTGAATATGCTTCGCCATCTTCCCTATTACAATCTGAGGCTTTTCTTGATTTCAATCACTTCTCGCACAACTTGAGGATAATAATATCAAATATATAATAATACATTCAATAGCCAATAGAATATATTGATAATCGACATATCAGACTCAATAACGGTAATCATAATACTCGAAGTAATAAAACATAACGAATTTATATTAATTACTTTGATCGTTTAACGGCTTTATCTTGATAGATTATTCAAGGTACTGATACAGATCGATAATACTTACCCAAAATAACCTCTATGTACGTAATGTCAGATAACTCATTAAGTCATTACGATGAATGAATGAATGAATGATTTTATTCACTTGAATACATACATATACAGCGCATGCACTTATATACTATATTCTGCCATTTGGCATGTGAAACTTGGAAAATGTTATACATATTCAGAACAGAAGGCCCTATCTATGCTTACACACAACAGATACAACTCGAATATTTACATTATTTACACATACATTACATACAATTTCACAAGTATTAAATTAAAACTTAAAGCTAAAGAATTCATCTAGACTATAAAAACAACAATCACACAATAATTTATACCATTTGTTTTTGAAATTGCTATATGTTAGGGCCTTTATCGTCGCTGGAATTTTATTAAATATTCTAATACCCATTATATAGGCACTTTTCCTTCTGACTAGAAGATTGTGTGATGGCACTGCCATTTGAAACTGTCTAACAGGTCTATTGACAACATTTTTTATAGTAGGAAAGAGATCAGGATTCTGCTTTACAAACAGTGACATTTCATAGATATAAAGGCAAGTTAAAGTTAAAAGTCCAAGTTTAGGAAATAAGAGCTTGCATGATTCTCTATATCCTACTCCACAGATGGCCCTGATACAACTTTTTTGTGCAATAAAAGCTTGATCGGCATTTACAGAATTGCCCCACATGATGATTCCGTACCTTAGGACGGATGCGATATACCCATGGTATGTCATAAGGGCTGTTTTTAACGATACAGTTTGTTTCAGCCTCCACAGGGCAAAACGGAACTTGTTAATTTTTTGGCAAACATTTGTGATATGATTTTTCCAGCAACAGTGCGTATCTAAAGTCAATCCCAGAAATGCTGTAGTGTTTACTTCCTCAATGTTAACATTGCAATGACTTGCTTTTACATTACGGGTTTTAGCTTTGTAAGATCTGAATTGCATGAATTTTGTTTTGTTTAAGTTTATCTTTAAATTGTTGTGAGTCAGCCAGGTGATTACATCTTGTAAGGCTGTGTTAACATTTAAGTGATAAGTACCTATAAATTAGCAAATTATGATTAGATTAAATTTATGATCGCGTATCAATTTTTGAATTATTTGCGATTCAGTGTTGGTTCAATTAGCAGTGATATATTAAAGTTATTTTAATTTAATAAAATTATTTTTTTAAATGGCTATACTTAGTCCGATTGTGGTCCTGTCTATAATGGCATTTATGTGTGTGTCTGCTATAGTAAGTTGTCTTTACATTTTTCTTTTTTTAGTAAAAAATAATTAGGCGAATTCTTTTAGGTACTATTATGAGTAGAATGAATCTGCCACAGATATATGTTCATGTCAACACGGGGTCTAAAATAAATGGTAGGTACCTATTTATGATGATTACTTGATTAGGAAGACACACACACACACGCACGCACGCACGCACGCACGCACGCACGCACGCACGCACACACACACACAAACCTTAGTATTTACAGCGCTCATTATATATGTACGTAGATTTAATATCAAAACTGAACTACTTAATTTCTTTACCTATTAGATTAGTTTTTACTAAACCTTTAGCTTACGAATAACGAATTCGGCTACCACGTGACAGGCATAGCCTAGTGTGGGGCCACAGGACATTTATAATTGTTAAGAAGGTTTTTCTGTGAAATAAATATTCTTTATTCTTAAACAAATACATTAATTTTAGCCCCGGTATTCTAGAAATCATTTTATTTACAAAGTCTCATTAATTCTGCACTGCAGGTTGGAATATGCAGGTAATAGATGAAAATAACGAAATAAAATAAAAACTTTTACAATGTTTCCCATTTCAGATATTATTTATAATCACATGCCTTAAATCAAAGAAAAAACAGAGGGATTGTAAGAACGGTGACATTGAAGATGTACCTGTTCCCATTGTAAAGAAACCCGTTCCTGCGGAAGATACCTGTTCCTGTGGCTGTTGTGATAGTCATACTGAAGATATACCTGTTCCTAATGAGGAAATACCTGTTCCCACTGTAAAGAAATCCGTTCCTGCAGAAGATACCTGTTCCTGTGGCTGTAGTGAAAGTCGTACTGAAGATAAACCTGTTTCAACCGAAGTAATACCTGTTCCAACTGAAGTAATACCTGTTCCAACTGTAAAGAAAACTGCTCCTGAAGAAGATGCCTGTTCCTGTGGCTGTTGTGACTGACACTCGCAAATCTGAAATTAACGTTGCGATACAAGCCATAGATTTCAAACCTATTTTATTAATAAAATTAAGCTACCTTAGTATTGTTTTATTTCAGTTCATATAATTATACGATACTTGTGGCTCTGTGAGCTGTCGTAGACCTCGCGAATGGGGGCTCCGCCATTTAAAAAAATACAGGAACTATATCGTCAAAATTGTTATTTGTTTTATAAGGGGGCATAGTTAGTTGTAGTTTAACCGCTCGTGCAAATATTTCGAAAAATGGAATCTTGAGCGTTGCGAGGGTTTCACTCGGGTCCACCAGTCCCACATCCAGTAATTAAACCCATTTTTTGCATTTCATTAAGTTTGTCCATGAGTAATATATCAATTTACATTAAGTTAACCCTTCCAAATCAATTTTAATCTATTACAGCTTCAAACTTCAACATTTATTCCGCAATAAGGTAACAAGGGCACTCACGTCAACGTGGAATTTACACATACTTAAGCAAAACAAAACATATTAAGTTAAAATAAGTCGACCTAAAGTATTACAATTACTTAGAGATGTATAAAGTCTATAAAAATCAAATTACAAAAAAATATATAATACCAAAATTTAAAAAAAACCACTAACATACAAAAATAAAAATCTAAAATTATTTAGAGCTTCAGACCGGACTTCTCGGTATATATAGATCGACGACAATATTAAATTGACTATTGACCAAGCACACATGTCTTTGCTTTCAAGTTTCAGAACTAGGTCAATTCTGCAGCTCTGGACACGATCCTTGAATCTACACGAAGGTAAAGACAGGTTAATAATAAATACCATCAATCTCAAATAGTTTCACTACGCGAACTCCTTGAGGCCAATTGAAACTTACATTTTGTCATCAAAATGATATAAGTATACCTAAATATCAATTTTTAGGGTTCCGTACCCAAAGGGTAAAACGGGACCCTATTACTAAGGCTTCGCTGTCCGTCCGTCCGTCCGTCCGTCCGTCCGTCTGTCACCAGGCTGTATCTCACGAACCGTGATAGCTAGACAGTTGAAATTTTCACAGATGATGTATTTCTGTTGCCGCTATAACAACAAATACTAAAAACAGAATAAAATAAAGATTTAAATGGGGCTCCCATACAACAAACGTGATTTTTGACCAAAGTTAAGCAACGTCGGGAGTGGTCAGTACTTGGATGGGTGACCGTTTTTTTTGCTTTTTTTTGTTTTTTTTTGCATTATGGTACGGAACCCTTCGTGCGCGAGTCCGACTCGCACTTGCCCGGTTTTTATCATTTATTTTACAATAACTAAATGACATCATTCAAATATAATTGTGACGTCAGTGCACCTGACATCAATACTATATCTGAACGACGTCAGTTAGTTATTTTTCGCGCGTGCGTCTCGCTTGCGCTAGTACATGTACAGACAAGTCCGAGCAAAACAAACGCGCAAATGATAACTGACATCAATCAGACATCGTTCTTAATATCAGGTGCACTTTAGAATTCACCAGCATTATTACTATAGAAGTATTACAACCTTCGAGCAACACCGGCTTCCGACACATCGGAAGGGATATCTTACCGTACAAATCTTTCTGCCATTTTTAGCGGGGGGAAAGGTGCACATACATAATCCAATCTGTAATGACGACACAAATACATAGAAAATGACACACGTCAAAGACAAATCTTGCAAACCGCGATCTCTTTTTGTGTACGGACGAGTGACAAGTGTCACAACCTTCGAGCAACACGGAAGGGAGGCGGCATTCGCACTATTTCCCCTCTGCCGAGGTACAAGATTAGCGCGTCAATCTAATCTAGCGCGGGTAATAAAACTAGTTGCACTTGGATTTTTCACTAGACCGAGTCCAGACGCGCGCGTGAACACTGCTGCACAAAAATGCCTGTTTGCTCGGTTTTTTGCTATAAAAAGAGGTCGGGGACATCAAATTTACAAAAAGAAAGTGTTACATTTCACATGTAATATTTTTTTTTACATATCATACGTTTAATTACATTTAAATACAATTATTATATTTTAGTCTCAAGTAATTGTTGGATTTATCGATTTTGCTCGCTCAGTACAAATTGCGGATCGGTCGAGCGACAAATCCGACTTCTCATCTCTCAGAATACAATGACATACTTCAACGAAAATGTGTTAGTGTGCGTGTTGTGACACTAGTCACTCGTCCGTACACAAAAAGAGAACGAGGTTTGCAAGATTTGTCTTTGATGTGTGTCATTTTCTATGTATTTGTGTCGTCATTACAGAGGGCCTACCGCGAACCACGTTTGACGTGTTGCCTCCCTGTCACACTTACGTATGAATTTACAAGTGCCATAGAGAGGCAACACGTCGAACGTGGTTTGCGGTAGGGCCTCTGATTGGATTTTGTATGTAAGTGTGTGAGAAGTGCGACTGTGTGCACCTTCCCCCCGCGAAAAATGGCAGAAAGATTTGTACGGTGAGATTTCGCTTGGGCCCCTCCCTTCCGACGTGTCGGAAGCCGGTGTTGCTCGAAGGTCACAACACGCACACTAACACATTTTCGTCGATGTATTCTGAGAGATAAGAAGTCGGATTTGTCGCTCGACCGATCCGCAATTTGTACTGGGCGAGCAAAATCAATAAATCCAACAATTACATGAGACTAAAATATAATAATTGTGTTTAAATGTAATTAAACGTATGATATGTAAAATAAATGTGAAAAGTAACACCTTCTTTTTGTAAATTTGTTGCCCCAGCCCCAGACCTCTTTTTAAGACAAAAAACCGAGCAATTAGGCATTTTTTCTGCTGCTGTGTTCACGCGCGCGTCTGGACTCGGTCTAGTGAAAAATCCGAGCGCAACTAGTTTTATTACCCGCGTTAGATCAGTTGATCTTGTACCTAGGCAGAGGGGACATAGTGCGAATGCCGCCTCCCTTCCGTGTTGCTCGAAGATTACAACACTGCCGACTGCATTCTTGCCGCTAATGTCAAAAATCCGGGCAGCGACATCAATTTTGACATTTGCAGCAGTATTTTAAATTTGTCGCGCTGCAATACTGTTTCAGTACCTAATGCTGGTGTCGTCGGAATCCGAACGGTACCTTAATAGAGAGGGAGACAACTTAATTTAAATTTTGAATATCGGCGCCAGGCGTGCAGGGTGCCTACCGTGAAAACCTAAATTCGCAAATTGCGGGGATCTTTCTCTTTTACTCCAATGAAGGCGTAATTAGAGTGACGGAGAAAAATTCCCACAATTTGCGAACTTCGATTTTCGACTAAGAAAACATTTTAAATAGACATTACCAGTCTTTACAACTTAATAGTCTCTGCGACAAGGACAAGAACACTCCCGCCAACAAGTAGGAAAGAGACGCCAAACGAGATTCTGTTAAAGTCCGTGCAATTTAAAACTTTTCTGTAATATATAGTTGGGATAAGTTTATCGAAACGTGATGTATTGCACTCTAAAGAGATCTAAGAATTGGCTTGTCTGGAAGATTTATAACAAACTAACTTTTGCCCGCGACCTCGTCCGCTATAGTTCAATAAATGGCTGCTGTCCACTCCTATAAAGGTACCGTTCGGATTCAGGCTACAAAGCATTATTCTTGCAATATTGCAGGGCGATATTACTGCCGACTGCATTGCTGCCGTAAATGTAAGATCAAGGCAGCAACATTTATTTTGACAGAATTTGCGTACTTGAAGCGGGCGCTGTCACTGTAAATTTTTCCGTGATAAAATGAGTGACGGATTAAACGTCATAATCGCATCAGTTAAAGTGACATTCCATTTCTAACTGCAGCTGCAATACTGTTCATTTTACTATGGAAATTGACAATGACAGCGACGCGATTCCATAGTAAAATGAACAGTATTGCAGCTGCAGTTGGAAATGGAATGTCACTCTTATGCGGACGTGAACGCCACTCATTTTATCGAGCGTCAAGTGAGGTAAAAGAAACACAGCTAGTTAAAATTAAATATGTACTATGTTCGGTTGTCTTCAGTATAGTCCAATCTCAAAGTCAAATCAAATATTCAACAGGTTTGCGCAAAAGAGTGAATATATTATGTATATCGGTCGCGCGCACCCGAGCTGCATACATCGCTGTCATCGCCATTGTTAGTAGCTCGGTACATGTCAAAGGCTGTCGGACCACTATTACTTTTCACACTTTGGTATATGTAGATATCAAATGGGGATAACTACGTTGCGGGCAATGGTAATACTTTATGAAATGTGCACATAAAAACCGCAAGTCGGTCATCTAAGAAATACGTTAGTAATGCTGAAAGTTTCTGGATTAAGCGACTCAGAAATAATTCGATAGAATGGAATGTTACATTACGACAAAAAAAGTTGCATAGGAACGCCTGATTCTCTTAATTATTCCAGAGAATTTTCGTGCTACAATTTTATATTACGACTTTTATTTTCATTTTCAGTTAACAACAATGGTATAAAATGTCCGTGTGTCATAATAAATATCACTTTTTGAGCTACTATTTGTTCGAATTCTGTTAAAGGCATTTATTTGTGTGTTTAGAGTCAGACCAAGCTAACTGTGCAGCGATAATGATAGCACAGAATGTGCAAGTTTTATTTTAAACGTCAATTCTCTATTAAATTATCCCGTTTGAATAACACTTGCAGAGTTTGTGCTAACAAAATCGTTGCGGAATTAACTTGGTCTGACTGTACCACAGATATTCGTTCTAGAATCATGGAAGTTTTATTTTGTAATCTATGTATTTATTGTCTATTTAAGTATGTGTAAGCTTTGCTTAGTTTGGGCTCAGATCAATCTGTGTAAGATAGTCACAAATCCTGAAACTTTCGGTACGCCCTAAGTACGTCGTCTCGGGTGGGCAAATGGTCGCCCGCGGGCGTGCGTTCCCGGCGCGGCCCGCGGGACTCGTGATAAATGCCTCGGGTTGAGGGTATCCCTAGAAAAACGTTTGGAAGACGCTTTATCACTGTACGTTTCGGGGTGATAATTCTTTAGACTGGAAGCCCACATCGTATTTATACTTGTAAGCATAGCTCATCTTAAAGAGAAATTAGAAGAAATCAAAAGATATGGCATGGTGATATTGCCGATGCCGCAGGAAAATTACTTACTTATTACTTTAAGTTAAATTAACTCCATTGGCTCAGCGACCCAAAATGAGACTTAACCTCGGCTGAATATTGGAGCGGCGTTAATTATAGCGTAAGCGCCAGCCGCCATAAGGTACCTTTTGCCGTGGGACGTCACATACTTTTACTATTTAATATCTAATGAATTTCTAATTCATTTCCCGAATCGCGCCGTTGGCCTCCGACACATTAAGACAGCGGGACAGGAAAATAGTGGCGGCAGAAATAGCTGCACCGCAAAAGTAAACTAATAGGTAGGTTGGTAGAGAATGCCTTTAGGCATTAAGTCCGCCATTTGTACATTTTATTTGTATTTTGTGCAATAAAGTTTAAATAAATTAATTAATAACTACTTACTGATCGGAATTTCGCATATAAAGTTTTCAAAGTTGATCAACTATGCGATGGATATTTCAATAAAATGTCTCCCATTTCACTAAGGTCACGACCATTCATCAAAGTCAACAAAACGCAATGTTTTTGCAATAAACAACAAATAAAAATAGCACTAATCTCAACCAATTGGGTTTCCGAGACTATTGTTAAGACCCGTTAACTCGACCAATGTATACGTCGCCTGTAGAACCTCCGTATATTCTGACTCACAACGAGTAAAGAAGGAAGAAAGGTAGGGTAACCAGACGTCCGGAATTATTCAGGACGTCCCGATTTCCATCTACCGAATATGGCTAGCTATTTAGAATAAAAAAAAACAATTCCGGACGGAACACTATCTCGAATTTTGTTCAATATCACCATGATCAGTATGTAAAAAAATCTCAATGGTTGATATAAGATTAGTTATGTTAATTCCTTGACAAATCCCTTAAAAGGCCTATTAATACATATGGTCGCGGTTTCTACTGTTAAGTGGATTATATTCCCAAATTTTAACCATAATGCCCCGTCACGAAACGCTAACGTGCTTTCTGTCGCCCTTGGGTTTTTGGGTAAGTCTATAATTTTGAATATCTGTCCCGTAAAATAGAACTGACATGGTAACTCTAAAAAGATACTATGCCAGTTCTATCTTACGCCATATAAATATTATTGCGTGTGTAGAGAGCCATTTGCAATAACTTATTGCCTGCGCCGTTCGCTGATCGAAAAGTTGTTTGAATGTAACTGTCCCATAAAAAAGGTACAACCTGGTAGCCTTACTGAGGGGTCAGGTTAGCTGGCCATATAAATATCATTGCGTGTGTAGGGAGCCGTTTGCTATAACTTATTGCCTCCGCTGTTCGCTGATCGAAGAGGTGTCGAATTTAAACAGGGGCACATCTGGGCACTTATTTGAATAGGTTGTTTAATGTAATAAGGTTATAGAAATAGAAATGCATTTGCCAGAAATGTGGTAGGTACAGAAATAAGGTAACATGCAATTTTTAGGGTTCCGTACCCAAAGGGTAAAACGGGACCCTATTACTAAGACTTCGCTGTCCGTCCGTCTGTCACCAGGCTGTATCTCACGAACCGTAATAGCTAGACAGTTGAAACTTTCACAGATGATGTATTTCTGTTGCCGCTATAACAACAAATGCCGCTATAGCAACGAGAATGGTTATTACAGGCGCGGCGAAATGGGAAACACGCAGTTATACGCAATAATATGCTTTATGTAAACGGTCAAGAGTTTATTCCACCATCGATATCAAACAGCCAGCCGTTAACTCAAGACACAAGTCGACCAAACGATAACAAGACACAGACAAACCATGACAGCCACTTATTATCACTCAGTCCAAACCACTACCAAGTCTCCACCCAAAGTGAACCAAAACTGCATCAGCCCCCAAAAGACCCTTCGCTTAAAGAACAACCTAACCATTCCTTTCGCAGCAACACCCTCGCATAATAATAATAATAAAAGCAATAACTGCAATATGAGTATACTTGTGCAAAACATCCGAAGTATAAAGAATAAAACGGAATTACTAGAAAGTCTTCTACACGAATATAACTACCCAGTTGTATGCCTAACTGAAACCTGGATTTCTGCACTGCAAAAAGACATAATACAAATTCAAGACTATGTCTTCGGAGCGGCCAGCTACAGGACCGGAAGAAGAGGAGGCGGTACAGCGATCCTTATCAAAAATGGAACATTTTTTAGTGAGAGAAAAGACATATCTGATTTGTCTATTGATAATATTATGGAGTGTTGTGCGGTAGAACTGTCCCCTAATATTTTGTTAATAACTGTATACAGAGTAAATAACAATATCCATATATTTTTTGATGCTCTAAACCAACTACTGAGTAATGTTAAATCGAAAATAAACAAACAAATAATAGTTGTCGGAGACTTTAACCTGGATGCTTTTCAAAATTCGAATGATTACCGTAAACTTATAAATATAATGTTAGAATATAACCTGCACCAAAAAGTTACGGAACCGACTAGGATCACAAGTACTAGCTCAACATGCATCGACTTTGTATTTTCAAATAATAAACATAGTACCACTTTTGTAAAGGACCTAGGCATATCTGATCACATGGCCCTGATTTATGAATTCTCAACGAGTAAAATTTTGCCTAATGTTGACATGTATACCAAAAAAAGATTATTCACTTCACGAAATATCACAAGTTTTAGGGAGGCTATAAAACAGTTTAAATGGGATGATATTATCAAAGATGCTTATGACGTAAATGAAAATTATACTCGTTTCGATGGTAAAATGCAGGAATTATTAAATAAATACATACCTTTAAAAACTATAAAAATTAAAATCCACAGGAAAAAAACTTGGATCACAACCGGTCTTCAGCGTTCATGCAGGCACAAAAGACTCCTCCAGATGCTAGTCAATCAATCCAACGACAAAATATTAAAAAAACACTATCACACGTATAAAAATATTTTAAAAAAGAGCATAAAAACTTCAAAAAACTCAACTACGCCCGTGAAATTCTAAATTCAAGTAATAAAACTAAAAGTATGTGGAGCATGATAAACAACATAATTGGTTCAAAAACCATAAATCGTTCGTCTAACATTACACTAAAACACCATAATTCCACTGTACAATGTCCTCGACTAGTATCAAATTTATTTAATGATTATTTTTCGACCGTGGGTGCATCATCTTGCACGCAGAGCAACCGACCAACTGGCCGGCCGGTTATGCAACCTGCCATAAACTCGATGTACCTCAGACCCGTAACTGATAACGAAGTACATTCAATAATAAGGAAACTCCCAAACAAATATAGTGCCGGTATAGACGAAATACCCACAGCTTTGCTAAAAAACTGTAGTGCAGAACTTACGCCTATAATTACTAAATTAATTAACCAGTCCTATACGCAATCAACTTTTCCAGATAAATTAAAATTTACAATAATAAAACCTATCCTTAAAAATAAAAGTGACCCGCAAAATTCAAACCAATATCGACCCATAGCCTTACTACCAGTAATATCCAAAGTTTTCGAAAAAACAATGGCAAATCGCATTTACAAGTTTTTAGAAAAATTTCACCTATTAGATGTAAATCAGAATGGTTTTCGCAAAGAACACTGCACCACGCTCACAGTATATAAATATGTAAATGAAATTCTTAATTGTATACGAGATAAACATTACGCTATCGGTTTGATGTTAGATATGACGAAAGCATACGACAAAATTTCACATTCAATCCTATTAAATAAACTTTATGGAATAGGTATTCGAGGCGATGCACACAAATGGTTACAATCCTACTTAAAAGACAGAGCGCAATGCGTACAAATCCAACATCATGACAAACAAACAGGTGAAGTCTCAAACATACAATCAGACACCCTAATAACCAATTGTTCAATACCTCAGGGGTCAGTTTTGGGATGTATCCTATTTTTAGTTTATATTAATGATTTGCCCAAAATTACAAAACACACTTGCATCATGTTCGCAGATGATGTGTCCCTCTTGTTTAGAAGCCCTAATAACCATAACTTTCAGAGCGATATCAATGAAACCTTAACAGAAATTACGAATTGGTTAAATGAACACAATTTGGAACTTAATATGAGCAAAACCAAATTAATTCAATTTCACCCGTACCAAAAAGACGATTTAGATTTATCGGCCACCTCAAAAGAACTTGGCATCGAAGAGGTTAGCTCTTTCAAACTACTAGGATTAAACATTGACACGAGTTTAAATTGGAAAACGCATATTGAAGAGGTCAGGAACAAATTATCACGTTTTTTGTTTGCGTTAAGTGTATTAAAAAGGAACACTAACGTAGAATGTGCACTCTCGGCATATTATGCATATGCCTATGCATGGTTGCGGTATGGGGTAGTCTTATGGGGGAATAGCCCAGACGTCGAAGATCTCTTTATAGCACAAAAAAAATGCGTACGCGTTATAGCTAACATCCGACAACCAGAAAGCTGCCGACCACACTTTATTAACCTAAAGCTTCTAACCTTACCATGTATTTACATACTGGAGGCTGGACTATTTGTAAGAAAACACATATCCAACTTCCAGTATGTTAAAAGCGCGCGTCGAAATAGACAACTAGTTCTCCCTGAACCTAAATTAACTATGTATAAAAACGGGCCCCATTACCAGTCGATAAAAATATATAATAAAATCCCTGATTCTATTAAAGACGTTGAAACTTATAATATGTTCCGAAATAAACTGAAAACGTGGTTAATTGATAAATCATTTTATTCTTATCAGGAATTTATGGCATCTGACAATAGTGATAATGACTGAGAATTAATTTTACTGAAACCGATAACTTTGTCTCAATGTAATGGAATGATTAAATGAATTATTATTTTATAAATGAATTGACATAATTATTATTATAAATAAATTGACACTATTATTATTATAAATGAATTGACATAATTAGTTATTGTATCGCTTAGTGTTAGTATGATTCACGACAGCTTAAATTTGATTATTAATATTTGACATCATTGCATTATATAAACAAGTATAGCATTTAAATTCGTATTGATTATTATTAGTGTTAAATAGATTCCATAATTATTATTTACTATGATGAAACTAACTAATTAAGCAATACGTGTAATATGTTTTGTAAGGTAACTTTAAGTATTTAGCTATTAAGGTTAACTTGCCATACCCTATTCAGGGTCCATGTTGTACAATTCAATTTAAAATACCATCTGTAAATACCATGGAATGCAATAAATAAATGAAATGAAATGAAATGAAAAAATACTAAAAACAGAATAAAATAAAGATTTAAATGGGGCTCCCGTACAACAAACGTGATTTTTGACCAAAGTT
Source organism: Cydia fagiglandana (assembly GCF_963556715.1). Taxonomy (NCBI): domain Eukaryota; kingdom Metazoa; phylum Arthropoda; class Insecta; order Lepidoptera; family Tortricidae; genus Cydia; species Cydia fagiglandana. The sequence goes on along the minus strand of NC_085951.1, from coordinate 464,832 downwards.
AAGCAACGTCGGGAGTGGTCAGTACTTGGATGGGTGACCGTTTTTTTTTGCATTTTTTTGTTTTTTTGCATTGTGGTACGGAACCCTTCGTGCGCGAGTCCGACTCGCACTTGCCCGGTTTTTTATGTACGTAGCGCAGATGCCAAGTTTATTTTACAAGCTTTTTAGTAATGTTCAATTTAGGTATTTATGTATGTTTTTACGGGTCAAATCTTGCTAGTTGAATTAGATCCACTTACCAACTTCCGAAGAAGCTGAAAATTTGCATAAAAGACGGTAGTGTGGAATGGCATAAGAGCCGTAAGCGGAGTTCCGAATGTCGGTCGCAATACTCGCAATACTAACTCCTATCGAACTCTCATTGTACTTCGGTTCCCAGGCATCATCCGCCTGGAGGTACTCTCTATTAAGGATGACTCAAATTAGACCGGGCCGTGTCCGAGCCGGAGCTACCGGCGCTTACTTTTCTATGGCATGACAGGTGATCACGTGATGCTTTCCATAGGAAATGATGCGCCGGAAGCTCCGGTTCGGACACTGCCATACTGAGTCACCTTTCCATAGCGGAAAATACTATATTAGTATGTGTATATGTATGTATGTAGTATTTACTTTATTGTACATATAAATAAAAACACGAGAAACACAGTTACAGAGTCAATTAAATACAAGAAAAGGCGAACTTATCCCTGAATGGGATCTCTTCCAGTTAACCTTTGAGGAAATGAGTATTAGTTTAACAGGTGTAACAATAAAGTGGTAACCTATTACCTAAGCTTGTACGAGTATGTTATATTAATTAACACTGGTAAACCTCAATCTTTTTAGAGATACAGCATAGATAGTTAATCATACGTAATTTAACCTTTCAGTAAACAATTGAGCCATATTTCAAAGTCCGGATCTTAACCAGTCACTGTTCATCTATTACGGCTTTTGTGCTATCTTAGTTCCGGTGCCTGTCGGCAGAATTAAGCCATTAGGGGAACGCAGATTGCACCCCGCTAGATTGAGTATAAAGGACGAGTTATACTATCGTACCCTAGGGAAGAGCGGCGCCTCCCAAATCCCAACACGGGCAATTCTTTGCTTACGGTGCGGCTCGATTCCCTAAATCTTTGCCGTGTGTATTTTAAAGGAATAAATTTAATAATTTTTTATTTGTATTTTTTGTACATATTTCTATACCGTTAAATCATAAGTCATATGTATTTTGTGATAAATGGTTCCTTAAAAGTAAATAGGAAGCTTATCTGTTGCCTAACAGGCCAACTCGAACGAGCACTGACATCAAACCGATATTAGAATAATATTGGAATCATATCAGTTAGTACCGTCATAAATTATTTGAGACGATTTATACATAAGTATATAATAGTCTATAGTATCTTATAAGATGTTATCTGTGGCGACCGATGACTCGGTATTTCGTGGTCCTCGCCGCTTGCTGAATAGGCAACGTCTTGGTATGGGCGACAAGCGATTTAATAAAAAAACTGGCCAAGTGCGAGTAGGATTCGCACACGAAGGGTTTCGTACCATTATCTATAAAAACGGTGAGTACTGACCCCGCCCGACGTTGCTTAGCTTCGGTCAAAAAGTTTTACCCTTTGAGTACGGAACCCTAAAAAGTAGATTAAACTATCTATTACAATGCAACACTCATCCAAATTATAGAACAATATAATTATCCTCGTGAGGTCACCTGCGTCAAGATTTTATTAACTTATTTATTACATTTAATTTATTTTGAACTTAAAAGTAATTTTACGTAATTGTAATTTAACTATAACTATTTTAATTATTTCGTCATTATTCAGATATCATAAATAATTTAACTTGGAATTTAAAAGTAATTTATCGAATTCGAAACATTTGCACTGATTTGCTGGTGCGTTACTGTTATAGCATTGATGCGAGATTATGTCACTTTCAATTTCCTTAATATTTATCGTTGTGGCTATACTAACAATTACACTAATAATTAGTGACAGAATGATAGTAGTCAGTTACAATTATTGCAATAATAAAATAATTGACAGTCGAACGCCCCAGGACGACCACCTTAAACCCTCAGGTTGTAACTGCTTTCTCGCCAGGGTGTCCAGCCATGTTTTAACCTTGTTTTCTATAAACGTTTTTAAACGTTTATAGAAAATACCAATTGATAGGTACTTCGTATGGAAATGATCACGTAACTTTTCGTTTGCATCTTTTATCATCTGGATACATTTTTACTTGACGTTCCTTCCTTCCTTTATATTTAGAGTTATATTTCTGTCCTGAATCGTAAGTTAATATTGTAATTCCTGCAATTATCTGTAGGTACTTCTTTTTGGACCCAATAAAAAAAATATGATTGCCATCTTGGCTATGACCCGAGTTCCGCTCGCGTCTGGCCGCAGCCTTACTTCTCTAATATTGCCCATTAACCTGACTTATGATGTTTATGAAAGGCTCGAATACGCAGTTTTACGATAAAGGGGTATTTCATTATTGCTTTTCGAACAGTGCTTAAGTATCAGATATAGTATACAATTATACATAGTTATAGAAACACTTGAATGGAATAATTGAATAATATTGTTATAAGTATATTTGAAACTTTTTAATATGTGTTTACGAGTACAAATAGGTGTTACCTACTTTGGCCATATCGCAAGAAGAGGGGCCAACAACTTAGAAAAAGTAGTGGTGACGGGAAAGGTCGAGGGTAAAAGACCTAGAGGACGAAGTCCGAAGAGACGGTCGGACCAGATCTCCGAACAGCTGGAGCTACCTGTCACCACCGCCCTCCATCAAGCCACAGACCGAAACAGTTGGAGGCAATTTATAAAGCACAAGTGGAGTCACGATCCTCAGCAATGGGGGAGCGATTAAGAAGAAGTAAAGTACAAATAGGTGCGTAAAATTATCATGTATCATTCATGAATATTGTTATTTTCCGTGTAGTAGTTCATTTTATACAATTTATAAAATAAAATGACAGTGTCAGTGAGAGTTACAGTGGCAGTTATGAATGACTGATAAACCACCGGTATCAGAATGATTCCAATATCATTCTAATATCGTTTTGAATTTTATAACTAAACTAAAAACACAGAAGCTAAATATAAAAATAAAACAAATCTAAAATAAGTAAATAATTAAAATTAAAGTAAGAATTAACTTAATTTAAATAAATAGAAACTTTTCAATTTTGAGTAGTAATATTTCGATGCGATATTGTACTATAGTCGCACCAATAAAAGTTTGCAGCGGATTTGATAGCCCACGCAGTGTAAGTGTTATTTATACATCATAATTTCATAGAAGTTTGACGTTTAAAATGACACTTGCACTACGTGGGCTATCAAAATCACTGCAGACTTTTTACGGTCTAATTCTAGTATTCATACACGTACGAGAAACCCTCCGTCGATTAAGAAAAGTGGCACCTATTCATATTCTAACATAATTACACATTCAGTTTTTGGGCTATTTCTGAAAACATCTCATTCCCCTGGCCACATCTTTTCACAAATTCCCAGGAGATTCCAGTTTATTCGCACTGTATAACCCGAGCCAAGTTCTTCTACATACCTACCAAAACTGCTTAGCGGAATCTCCTAAGAATTTGCGAATAGGTATATGGAATGATATTGTTGAGGAATGACCCTTTTTGTAGAACATAACATAACTATGATGATGGCTGGTATCCACATGGGAATTATGGTAACTGTCCGTGCCGTGATGACCGTAATCAACTAATCATAATCATAATATATTTATTGTGACTATAGATCAATAATATCATGATATCATAATATAATAATACTGGGCCATTGGTTGGCCTGTCAGCTGTATAAACTACAGATCATATAGACATCACGATCATCATCATGGAAGTGGTAGTTATAATCAAGATAATTATATTATAATTATGTACAAGTTCTGTAGTTTATACAGCTGAGAGGCCAACCAATGGCCCAGTAGCTAAAATCGTGGCCACTACTAGGTACTTCTGGTCACCTGGTTGCTTGGTTGGTTCTCGGAGTCTATATATCTGGATGGAATTTCTTACGCCGTATCATGACTATGATCATGGCTTGTATCATGACCCACGTGTGAATTCTGATAACTATCACTTCCGTGATGATGATGATCGTGATGCCTGTAGTCTATATAGCTGACCGGCCAACCATTGGCCCAATAGCTGAAGTCATGGTCACTGTTACTTCTGGTCATATGGTTGCTTGGTTGATTCTCTGATTCTGTCTCAATGGAATTTCTTACACCGTACCATCAGTACCATGACTATGATCATGGCTTGTATCATGACCCACGTGTGAATTCTGATAACTATCACTTCCGTGATGATGATGATCGTGATGCCTGTAGTCTATATAGCTGACCGGCCAACCATTGGCCCAATAGCTGAAGTCATGGTCACTGTTACTTCTGGACATCTGGTTGCTTGGTTGGTTCTCCGCTTCTATGTCTCGATGGAATTTCTTGCACCACCAGCAGCAATATACGATTGAGATGAATATGAACTGAAAAAAAAAACATAAGTAGGTATATTATATCGTTTGATGTCAGTGTACCTTCAAATTTGCAGCTCAGGCTTATGTAAACAAAAATACATTGATAAAGATTTTTAACGGTATCGTATTAGGTCGTCCCATTCGTTTTTCGTCAAGTTCTTAAATTAGTCCTCTGCTTTCGTCACTCATTCTACATTCGTCACAATCGTCGGTGGCTTTCAATGTAGAATGAGTGACGAAAGCAGAATAGGACTAAGTTAAGGACTTGACGAAAAACGAATGGGACGACCCAAGACGATACCTTTTTAACTGTGCATGTTTTGACAACGTTAACAAATATTTGTGTTTGTGTATCAATATAATATTTTTGAGATAGTACTTATGTTTTCTTTCAGTTGACTGATTGTAGTTTTAACGCCATTTTATAAAACATGTGTTAGGTAGTAAGAAAAATATACCTAAAAATAAGTTTTTGGTAAAAAAATAATTTTTGGCACGAGCTTTTATCGCTGACTGTACTTTTCTTTACATATGCAACTAGTACTCATCGAGACTATTCTAAAAACCCCAAACACAACTAGGCTTCGTTGTTTTATCACAGAGTAGGTACCTATGGGCAACTCCTGTCTCCATCATCAGATCAGCTCGATTGTACCATGATATTCCATTGTCAGCCGACTTACATATCCATGCAAATTTTCAGTATTTGACCTGTACAAATATAGTTCAATACGTATACATATTAGGTACATTGCAAGTTAAATAAAAGCAAAAAGAATAGATAGTATAGAGGGCTGTTGCCAAAGTAAATTTTGTAGTCACGGTATATTTACTGCCATCTATCGACACACTATTATTCAAACTTAAAATAAAATTGAAAATGTATAAATTAATCAATATATGTTTACGGATAAATTATTTTTAATTTTTATTGTTTCATACGGACCCATGTTCTTTCACTGATATATGTTAAACTTGTTAAATATCAAACGGTGTCGTCAATGCCATCTAGCCGATAATAGGCCAAAGGTGTGTGCGCCATCTATTCGAGAATGACTTTTCTTGATTTCCGAGGCACGTTTTTTTCTACTTTATTTATCTTATACGGAGTTATAAATATATCTCTGATAAAAGCTTGTAATAATGTTGTCTACCCGCCTGCCAAGCGTGGCGATTATGGCATTCACCCCCCAAAAGGGGGAGGCCTATGTTCAGCAGTGGACGTCTTATGGCTGAGATGATGATGATGATGAATGTTGTCTACGTATTTTCGGGCCAATCTGTCTTAAAGTGGAACAGAGCCCCTATATTCTGATTAGCGCCTCGGGTGTTCCTTGCTGTTTAATATTCTCGTCGCACAATGCAATCAGGGTATGCACGCTACATGTTATGATAAAATTAGGTACATAATACTTATAGTCAGTTAACTGTCCTATCTAAGTACCTATGGAGCACACGTTAAGTCGTGACCAAAAGATAATAAAAAAATATCTTTATATAATGCTGTAATTTTCGTAGAAAGAATAAAACTAAGTATACAAAATGTTAACAAACTAATTTCGGAACAATAAGTCGTAACTTTCGTTTATTTTGAAAATATCGTAAATACCTATGCCTATGGCCTATGTTCAGCAATGGACGTCTTATGGCTGAGATGATGATGATGATCGTAAATACATACCTATTATGTTATAATTATTATATTAATGTATTGAAAAGATTAAAACAAAAAAAAATGCAAAAACATTTAATATATTTTGTTCAAATACATAATAGTACATTTCGATGCTAGTGCGGAAGGTATGTCATTATTTCACGAGTACCGAGATATACGGTAGGTTTTTATGCTGATTACGACGTTTAAAGGAAACTAATATTAACACTCATCAATAAGTAGTCGTGAATTGGAACAAGTATAAATTAAAAAAAATGGAAAAGTAAAAAGCACTAGTTCGAGATAACCAACTTTCCGCACGCTAAACAGCTACGTAAAGTAGCACTTTTTGAGCAACTGTAAAAAAAAAGTTTCGTAATCAGCATAAAAACCTACCGTTAATGTAAGAATACGAAAAATATTACATATTTCATATTTAATTACTTACCTCTTCATCATTATAACACGTTTATTTTTTAATATTCAATATTGAAAATTCCGTTCTTAATAAGTTGACTGAATGGAACGGAATAGCTGCCAAACGCCCATAGATATAATATACTTAAAAACGACGTCTAACCGAGCTGTCACCTGTTACCACTTTTGTTTAGTGTACGATTAACAATGTTTTTCTTATTTTTTCGCAACTGTATTAAAAAACGTCGTTCGATACATGTGCGGAAATGTCATTCTTCACTCGTCCCGAGTCTTGCCACTCGCCTGCGGCTCGTGGCAAGATATCTCGGTACTCGTGAAGTAATGACATACCTTCCGCACTAGCATCGAAATGTACTATTATTCTTGTTAACTATTAATATTAACATAAAATAAATAAAGGCACTTTATAAATTGTATTGATTTTACTAATAAATTATTGAATTGAATTTTATGAGTGTAAAATTACATTAAAATTAAAACTTACCAAGAATGCTATCCAAAGATAAACAGTGAAATCCATTTTAACCAGACTGATACTCCACACTACTGCACTCAACTGCAATAACTTTATACCAATGCCACAGGTTTCAAAACACAAGAATACACCCGTCTCATTCTGCCACATAAGTCCGTCCTGTAATTTTGCCACCATTTTCTATGTAAATGCAAAATCCTATATGTAGGTACATCCCCGGTATCACTGTAACAACAACTCAGTTAACTTTGAACCTTATGTATTGGTAATAAAGTAGAATTTTCAGTTGTCCGTGGATACTTGACGGATAATATCAGTGACTAAACATGTGACTCAGTTGTGGGTAAAGTCAACACTTGTAAAAGTAGTAAAGGTGCGATGTCAATCCACACTTGTTGTTTTAATTTTAATCCGCGACGACATGATTTCTTAAGATTCTTTCTTTTACAGGGACCGTGCGCGTCGGAGCGTCTGCCATCTTGTGGCCTGAATCGGAAACATAAACTGTAAATTGACGCCAAAGCAAGTGCTGCCCTATACAGTTCATATACGTCTTCTTATGCATTGTAGGTTCTGCCATCTGGTGGGTTACATTGGAAGCTTTGATCGCCAATAAATAGGGGGCTCCGGTGCTGCCTCCTACAGTTCTTGCACGTTCCCTTATAGGTCTTCACAAGAGAGTTGTAGTCATTATGGTCATTCTATTTAGTCACCAGTAGGCAATCTGTCTCAAAAACACTCTGATTGTCGACCGACCCGGCGGTCAGTTTTATGCCTTTAAATTTGCCATCATCAAAGCGAATCGTTAATTCTCTTATTTTCTAACTAAACTCGAAAAATTTACTAGTAGCGAGCAAAGAGTTTCACTTCTGACACATAAGATCAGTTCTATAATACTTATTACAAAATTATCGTTGTTCGTCGTCATATAAAAGTTCATCGCCTATTACAAGAGTTTGTAACATTCAGAAGAAAGGGATAAAATATAAATTAACTGATCAAGGCTGGTAAAGTTTTATTGATTATTTGCCTGTGTTGAACATAAATTACTTACATAGCTAGAAATATATGTATCATCATTTCAATATCACGAATTTGTTTATCCACTCACATGCTTGATATTTTTCAGTGACCTCTATTATTATAATAAAATAAGGGTGACAGCTGGTAGCTACGTTACCAAAAGCATGTGAGTGGTTATTATTTATTACACCACACACGTAACTAACATATGAGTTATTTATTTATATATAAATAAAATAAATAAATACGGGTAGGACTATATCTACCTTCCTCTAATAGTTTTAATTTACTAGACTTATATCGACCGGGATATGAACCGTGATTACCTTTTGTATTGTTTTCCCGATATTAAAATAGAAAAGGTAAAAAATACAAAGGATGTGAAAGGTAAGTATATATATAATCACGGTTCATATCCCGGTCGATATATATAAGTCTAGTGATACTAACCGTGAATCATTCAAAACTGTAGCTTTAATTTACGGCGCGATTCGGGAAACGTATTAGATATTAACTAGATACGATATAGTAAAGGTACCTTTTGCCGTGGAACGTCACATATCTTTACTATTTCATATCTAGTGAATCTCTAATTAATTTCCCGAATCGAGCCGTTGGTCTTATCAACTACCTACTACTGATGCTGACTTTTCACTTATAATTTGTCAAAGGACTGTCTCATTTCAATCATAGACAGAGAGAATCATACTATCTTTGTCTTACACTAGTACTAACACCCAAAAGCAAAGGTTGAGTACATACATACTTATAGTTTTCCTGTTTCTTATATACTGACTGACAAAGTTTGACAAACTATAATATATCTAGTTTACACTTCATCATCATCATCATCCTCTCAGCCATAAGACGTCCACTGCTGAACATAGGCCTCCCCCTTGGATCTCCATACGTGCCGGTTGGAAGCGACCCGCATCCAGCGTCTTCCGGCGACCTTAACAAGTTCGTCTGTCCATCTTGTGGGTGGACATCCTACGCTGCGCTTGCTAGTCCGTGGTCTCCACTCGCAGTTTACACTTGATTAACACATTTACACAATCACGTCACTAAATCAGCCCTCTATTTCTCGTACACTTTCGGGGGATAAACGTGAAGCTAAGGAACGTCACGTTTATCCCCCGTTGCAGGGACATCATACAGCGCCGCCATCATTCTATTGTGGTTGTCTTCCTGTTCCCTGACGCGCACGCGACGCAGTTTGTGCCACGCCCAGCACTGCCACAATGAGGAACTTATCATCTGAAAAATAAACAGGTTATTTTCTTTATCATAAACAGCAATTTCACGTCTCGCCTGGTGGCCTAGCCAAGGTGACAATCGATTACGCTTCGCCATCGAATCGCTTTGTGTCTCTATATGGCTCTTTCATATTAGTGTGACTGTGACAATTGCGTTTCTTTCGCTACATAGCGTTAGCGATTGGCATGTTATCTACGAGGCCTGGTAGTCAAAGAGAAGGACTATGAAATGGACTATAAAATCAGTTACATGCACATAATTTGTTAACTTATGACGATTCATAATCGTCTAAATAAAATCTAACAAACCGTTGGGAATCCTTTGTCCCTATCCGCCATTTCGACATTTCTGTCTGTTAGACAGAGATAAAGTTTAACAAAACTCTGTGTTTGATCCGAATATCGCGTAGGGCAGGCTACTAATGTTCAAGCGTGAATCCTACTAACATCCTAACAAAACTAAACTTATTGCAAAAATATTCGATCCTATTAAAAGCAATCTATTACTAGATACTTAATGATAAACAAAAAAACATAAAATACTTACAACCACAGCAATAATGGCTAGTAATATATAAATCACAATCATAAAACCCATAATAAATGAAACACAATTCTTGCACTAGAAGGAAAACAGAACCGGCAAGGATGAACGCATTTTACGAATAAACAATATAAACATGGCCGATGACATCAAGGCTTACCTCGAGATGTTAGTTTATTTGTTTTATTTCTAATAACCGGTTGAAATAATAACGTCACGGCCACCTAAAGCGGCTGATACCATACCTAACATAATAATTATATGCATGCGCATATGGCAATAATGTGCATACGTCATTCTTGTACAGTACCGTACCGGTCGTGTCAATGAATAATTTCAAAACTTGTTTGAATGTCAATGTTGTTTGTGTGTTTGAAATTCAAAGGTGTCTGTGAAGTCCCCAATCCGCATTGGGCTAGCGTGGGGACTATAGCCCAAGCCCTCTCGCGCATGAGAGGAGGCCTGTGCTCAGCAGTGGGACGTATATAGGCTGAAATGATGATGATGAATGTCACGCAATCTTTTCATTCGCTTCATAAATATTAAGGTTTATTTCTTTCTTAAAAATGAAATAGAAAGTTTAATTTGCTATAAGCCATTAATTTGTAGATTAATTAATAAATTCATAACAAACGAAGCCGTCGTAGGTACGAAAAAACCAAAAATGTATTAACGGCAATCAATAATACAAAAAACGAAAAACATAACAGAGAAAGGCCAAGAAATTAATTGTTTGAGCAGCCTGCCATTTAATTACGCTAGTTACATTTTGTTTCATATTCCGTGATAAATAAGTAGAATTTATTATTTCGGGAGGGAAATCAAGATCGTAATCATTTTAAGGTCCCGTAGTTATCACAAAATATGTGCTTACCTAATAATTATTATTGATTACAAAGTTTCTCTTCCCCGAATGTGGACTTTTAGTTTTAGCTTCTCAAGTTCAACGTTACGTCGGTATTAAATATGTCGAATAAATAATAGTACTTTTAGTGCACTAGTTACTATGTGTACTGTGGTAAGCTATTATCGTTGCCCATGGACATGTGTAACACCAAAGGGTTGAATGTGCGTTGTCGGACTTTAAGATTGGAGTAGCGTTCCTCTCTTGAAAGCAGGGCAGTTTATTCCTCAGTTTAGCTGTGCAAGGCCGGAACTTTCTGGAGAAACGCACAATTGAGACCAACCATTCTTCCATTCCATTTCTTTGAACCATTCATGGTCCTCTCACACTCCCAGTTCCGGGGGCGTGAGGTAGCCATTTTAGGGCTGGTCCCTTTTTGGCAGCTTACTTTTTGGTCTTTTGGGCCAACCTAAAAATGTTGGCTTTTCTTCTTCTTTTTGGCCATCATGGCTTGGAGGTGTGGTTGTCATCATGATCTCTGGCACTTAGGGGTCAGGTGATGGCCCGAACTGGGGGAGAGGTTGCCAACCATCGAAGTGCTTACGCTAGGGTTGTGCAGGAACGTATCAGTTGATTTCACTCTAACAGAACGGTGGTGGTGGGGCCCTCGCACAACACTGTAACCATCTGACTGTCATCGCATTGCCGCTGTCTGCGGATTTTCCGCTGTTTGCAACAGTCCCAACATAACCATAGTGATGTGCACATAAACTGAAAAAATATAGATAAGACATACAAGTGTAGGTAAAAAAATAAATGTATCTAGAATTTTATACCTCATTTTAAAGAAAACAAACCTAATAGAATAAGTGAAAAACTCAACTACGTAAAATATAAAACAAGTCCAGTACCACAAAATGGTGTATTCCCAATCCCAATATTCCTATGGGTGCATTCATATAAATCATTCCTTTCTGTCTCCGCCAAATGTATGGCGGGGGACACAATGGGGCGCAGACAAATGGGAATAGCCCTAAAATTTGTATTGTAACCCATAAAATATATATCTATAGATTACCGCAAATCTTTTCAGTAATGGGTTACCTTAGGGTAATTGTAATTGTCTTTATAAGTACCAGTTATCGAATTCTCCAAAAAGATACGACATTATACGTTTGTATCTAAAACAAAATTCTTGACAAACTTTTAATCATTGTTTTGTTTGGTGCCTGCATTTTGTGTCACAGCAAAACCATAAGAATAACACTGAAATTAACAAGTGGCCTATTTCCAAACACTTTTGGTTCTTTATACGTAGTAAGCTAATACTAATATTATTAGGTCTTTTACTAATCAGTTTTTGATCATACCCCGGAATTCTGGGTGAGAAATGAGTTTGTGTAGGTACTTATTTATAACTTTGTAGTCTTTGTACTTAGAAATGTTAAAAATATTTTTTAATACAGTTGCTCAAAAAGTGCTACTTTACGTAGCTGTTTAGCGTGCGGAAAGTTGATTATCTCGAACTAGTGCTTTTTACTTTTCCAATTATTTAAATTTATACTTGTTCCAATTCACGACTACTTATTGATGAGTGTTAATATTAGTTTCCTTTAAACGTCGTAATCAGCATAAAAACCTACCGTTAATGTAAGAATACGAAAAATATTACATATTTCATATTTAATTACTTACCTCTTCATCATTATAACACGTTTATTTTTTAATATTCAATATTGAAAATTCCGTTCTTAATAAGTTGACTGAATGGAACGGAATAGCTGCCAAACGCCCATAGATATAATATACTTAAAGACGACGTCTAACCGAGCTGTCACTGTTACCACTTTTGTTTAGTGTACGATTAACAATGTTTTTCTTATTTTTTCGCAACTGTATTAAAAAACGTCGTTCGATACACGTGCGGAAATGTCATTCTTCACTCGTCCCGAGTCTTGCCACTCGCCTGCGGCTCGTGGCAAGATATCTCGGTACTCGTGAAGTAATGACATACCTTCCGCACTAGCATCGAAATGTACTATTCTGTTTTTACAGTATAAACCTATTTATTTGCTAGTGTAAAACATTCCCGCACTTGAAACTCCGGGGTATGGTTATGAATTTATGACACTTGTAATTAAGGAGCATTATATTCTTATCTCTTACTTAATAAGTACTCCTAAAGTTCTGAAAGCTACACGAATTCGAGTTTTGGTCTGTGACATGCGCATTGTGAACAACACCAACCTTAAAATAGTTAAAATATAATAACAAAGAAAAATTATGTATATTAGTTGTCAAGCGGACCCCAATCTCATATGCCGTGTCAAAAATGCCGGAATAACGCGAGGAAGAAGAAGAATATAAAGAATAATACTTACAACAGCTGCAATAATACCCAGAAAAATATAAATCACTAACATTGCTTATAACTTTTAAGACAGATCGAAAATAAAATGATTTCAGCACTAAAACGTAAACACGACTGACGAAAATGACCACAGATGTACGAACAAACAATTAAAGCATGATTCAAAGTCTAGTTTACTCATTATTATTGTCAAAAACGGAAAACTACTGAGCGGTTTTTACCTTATTTCATCTTAGCTGTACCTTTGTACAGTCGCCATCAGATATATCTGTACTGCCGAGGTGTTCAAAAATAACAAAACACGCACTCTTATGCCTTGAAAATAGAGGCGTGTTCAGATGTTTCTGAGCACCTTGGCCGCTCCGATATATCTCATGGCGACTAGTACATATTGTATGTTGTATACCTATACATATTCTTCTTCCTCGCGTTATCTCGAGATTTTTGCCACGGCTCATGAGAGCCTACCTACCTACTAGATACCTATTATGTAGTAGTTTGACTAGGTAAAAATACGAATCAAAATATTTACTTAAAAAAACATACAACCGAATTGATAACCTCCTCCTTTTGAGATTTGGAAGTCGGTTAATAATTAGATTTGTGTCATTAACATGTCATATTAGACTGGTAGCGCCCTGAACACTATATTTTATTATACCGGGTGTGGCCTGTAACATGACCAAAAAATTAAAACATAGATTGTACTCCTCAAACGGTAACACTTTTGTTCAACAACTTTTAAATATTATGAACTATTTTGACTCCCTATTTTTCATACAAAATAAATATTATCTTCAATGGACGCCATCGCCACGCCATATCATTGTGATTGACGTTGCTTGTCATTGTCACGCCTTAAACATAACAAAATTCGCAATACATTGCGTCTAAGAATAAACTTTAAAGTGTATTAAAAATCAAACCATAAGTTATTTTTAAAAGTCGCTGAACAAATGTTGATTAGTATGAAAAGTACAGCCTACAGTTAAATTTTTTGCTCATATTACAGGCCACACCCGGTATAAATGTATACAGTAGCGTGACTAGGTACTTAAAAAATACAAAACAAAATATTGACTTAAGTAATTTGATTTGTTTTTAGAGTAATATTAACATAAATAAGTAATAGTTTACACTGGTAATTCGATATTCGACTAAATATTTAAGTATACTTTTTACCTAATAATAAAAGCTAGGTAGAATTAGACCAAGAAAAGTCTGCAGAGATTTTGATAGCCCACGCAGTCCAAGTGTTATTTTAAACGTCAAACTTATATGAAAATATGACAGCTATCAAAATCGCTGCAGACTTCTTTTGGTCTAACTCTATCAACAGTTATTCTATCTAAATAATATAAATTGACCAGATTTATAAATACCTAGTACTGAACATTTTCAAAGTACATAATAAAATGTATTTTTAAAAGTAAACTTAAAAATATGTATTATTATAACTTAATTATCAAGAATGCGCAGAAACCTTTAGAGAGCATTAAATGATGAGTACTTATGTACCTACTGTACGTAAGAAAAAAATAAGTTACGAAATAAATGCTCTTAAAAATACTAATCAACACCGCCTCCTCCACCCCCACTGTCACAACCACCGCCACTGTCACAACCACCGCCATTGTCATAACAACCGCCACTGTCACAACCACCGCCACTGTCATAACCACCGCCACTGTCACAACCACCGCCACTAGCTTCACCTCCAGTGTCACAACCGCCGCCACTATCACCACCTCCAGTGTCACCCCCGCCGGTGTGACCGCCTCCCCAACTGTGATATCCATCGCTCAATATGACGTCATCATAGGTTGATGGGGCGTCCAAACTTAATGGAGAGTCGTACGCGTCTAAAGTTCTGTTGGTAATATGGTGCACTCGTTGCTTAGGTTCGTCGCTGCTGCAGCAGCACGCTCGAATCATTTCCACGAGTAACTGTAAAATGAGGGTGGTTTTATTTAACACGTTAACATGCTGCTATGTGAGATCCTATAATTGTGTCATTTCCGAGCAAAAAGTTCAACTTTGTCGCTTTCCATAAGGACGCTTTGATAGGTTATTCGTATATACAAGCGAATCTCGTCCTTTTGGTAAAGGACAAGGTGGGGAGGCCTGTATAGTTGTTTATGTTTTAAAACAGATGCGACTAATTCCATTGCAGATGAATTAAAATGTATCGAAATGAATAAGTACTAAGGTACGACCGTGAGTGATCCTTAGTTGTGTATATGTACCTAATTATTACATTTATTATAATTAAAAGAAACTTACGATTCCGAATACAATCAAACAAACAAAGCCCAATAATAACCATTGAGCCAAGGGGACTCCTGGTTTTGGGGGGCCATCCATTTTTACACATTAATTTTAGCTACACTTTAGCACTTAAATTAAATAAAAAAAAATTAACACTTAATGTCTGTTTAGAAAGGAAATATTTCTTTAAATTTATAGTATATTAAATTTAAGTTAGTATTGCAGACGTGCCCTTTAATCAACAACTTCTGCATAAAATGAAACAAACGCACGCAGATACATTCTTGGTTTAATACCATTGGATTTCCCCCACAAACAATTATATTGCATTCAAATTAAAATCTTATCCCACCGAAATAAAGTTTAAAATCATAGAAACACGAATTACGTCTGCATGGTCAAGCCAACGCACGGGTAAACCTACAGGGTACCTTAAAGCGGTTCGAACAGTCAGCAGCAGAAGTTGCTAAGCGGGCCAGGTGTTCAAAATGATCTTGACGTGACTTTATTGCTAAGAGAAAAAGAGCGTATCAAGGTAATTTTGAACACCTCGCCCGCCTAGCAACTTCTGCTGCTGACTGAACCTACGCTGTTGTGAACGACACTCCATTACTAATAAGCAGTGATCGGCACGACCCGTGACACACCGCGGGATTAAAAGAGGAAATAATAATATGGACATGACATGATTCGCAAAAATTAAGAGTTATGTATGAATATTTAATAAAATCATAAAATGTATCATTTTTCATTAAAGAAAATATAAACTTTGGTTTTATTTTATACTGCGTAAAATATTACGTGCACTCATATAAAATATGTACATATTAGAACTAAGTGTTAAAATATAATCATTTGAAGTGCATAAAAACCCTTTTCCCTACCTGGCTACTACTACCTGGCATGTCGAAGGTCACTATCGTGTTTTCTATTGTTTGCGTTTATGACTAATCCCGGGGAATATCCATATTAACATAATGATTGAGGTCATTGACACCATGCGGCACGGGTCGTGCCGATCACTGCTAATAAGATGCTACGCGATGTAAGCGCCAACCGTCATAGGGTAAATCTACTGATTCATTGGGTGAGCTTTAAGTGAAACGCTGAAGTGCGATATTTCTCTGGCTAGTTTATAAGCAATTAATTACATCATAAATTATTTATTGACATAGTCATTAAGTCAGTCGACTAGGATCTACTTTCGCGTGGCTGCGAACATTTTCCTGTTACTATTGCACCACTGTTACGAACTCTATCTATCGGCCCGATTCGAACGATGCTTATAAGAAGTCATAGTTGTACGATACCGACCTGTCAGAATTAAAAGTGTAATTCCTGTAACCTAAAAACGTCACTTTTGACACTGACATATCGGCATTGTAGCGGCTGTTACTTTGTATTACGTTAATAAGTATTATCTCTAAGTAATTGCAATACGTTAGTTTGAATTGTTAGTTGTATTTAATAAAATTATTGTTATTATTTTTGCTTTTGTGTAAATTCAATGTTGACGTGTAAAAGTGTCCGTGTGGCCTATTTGCTGAATAAATATTGATGTTGATGTTGATTATGAAATATTTTACTTGTGATCTACATTTACTGTATTTTGGCAAGGGCCCATAAGGCTGCCACTTCTCCATTCAATAAGGCGCGAGACGCCCGAGCGAATGACAGCTCACTAAAATGATTCCAATTTTATTCAAATGTAAACATCCGCCGGCACCCGCAGTACCTGACCTTCCCGATCCTCCTAGTCCAGCCTTACCATGCCTACAATGCTCGGAAGACGCAGTCCAAATAGCCATCGCGTCTTTCAAAAATGGCTCTGCAGGCGGCTTAGATGGAATAACCCCACAACATTTAAAAGACCTAACTTCAGGTATGCCTTGTGGCCAAAGTAATCACTTACTTGCAAGCATTACTCGTCTCGTTAACTTGATGCTTGCAGGCAAAGTTAATCCTTCTATTTTACCAACCCTCTACGGCGCTAATCTCTGCGCCTTGAAAAAAAAAGATGGAGGAATCAGACCCATCGCCGTAGGCTCAACCTTCCGCAGACTAACCTCCAAAATTTGCTGTAAATATATCATTTCGGACCTAGACAAAAAAATTTCAACCCATACAACTCGGTTTCGGAAGCAAAGGTGGTTGCGAAGAAGCCGTTCACGCCTGTCGAACTTTTCTTCATAGCCCCGAATGCCAGGTACTGCTCAAAGTCGACGTCAAAAATGCTTTCAATTCAGTAGATAGAGGCGCCCTGTTGACAGAAATCCAAAAACATAGTCCTAGTATCTATCAATACATGTGGCAGTGCTATAGCTCCCCCACAAATCTGTCCTACAAAAAAAACAATATCCTGTCCTGCGTTGGCTGTCAACAGGGTGACCCTCTAGGGCCGGCCATCTTCAGTCTTGCTATTCATCCCATTATTTCGGCACTAAATTCCAAATTCAACGTTTGGTACCTCGACGATGGTAGCGTAGGAGGCGAAGCGAATCTCGTTCTTAATGATCTTTTGTCCATCATCAACCAATTCAAATCAATAGGACTAGAACTGAACACAAACAAGTGTGAACTCTATATCAACCCAGACATTTCAGACAAGCTACAAATCAAACAAAATTTTGAAAACATCTGCCCAGGTATTAAAATCCTGCAAAAAGACTCGCTCTGCCTGCTGGGTGCACCTGTTTTCGAGGAATAATTTCCTGATTTCATAAAGTCAAAAGTGGAAATATTTTCAGAATTCTCGGGTCGTCTCCTCGAAATTAATTCCCACATGGCACTCTGTATTCTTCGTTCCTGCCTTTTCGTTCCCAAATTGACATATTCCCTACGCTGCAGTCCATTATGGAAGTTTCCAGACATAACCGCATCCATAGACTCAATACTGCACACTCAGCTGGAAAAAATCTTAAATGTCAAAATTAACGATCGCCAATTCCTCCATGCCACACTACCAATTAGATTCGGAGGACTCGGTATCCGTCAAATTTCAGGTGTCGGCTTACCCGCATTTCTGTCCTCAGTACATAGTACGCTCACCCTCGTTGGCAAAATCCTTACGCCATCACTCTGTGGTTTCGAGGTAGCGTACTTGTCTGAGGCAGAAGACGCCTGGAAAATAGCCTGCCCTGGAAGAGACCTACCCATAGATAAATCAGTTCAGAGAATCTGGGATCAACCTATCTGCACACAAGTACATTCCCACATCCTAAACTCTTGCTCCACCAGCCAGGAAAAAGCACGCATCCTGGCTGTTTCGGAAAGAGAATCCGGCTCCTGGTTACATGCTCTCCCCTCCTCCAACTTTGGTACATTACTCGACAATAATACCCTCAGGCTGGCTGTCGGTCTTCGCCTAGGATCCAACATTGTCTCACCCCATCGCTGCCCCTGCGGAACTTTTGTGGACAGCCTTGGACACCACGGTTTATCGTGTTCTAAAAGTGCCGGCCGCCTATCACGCCATGCCTGCCTTAACGACATCCTCCGTCGGGCCTTCGTCAGCGCCAACGTCCCAGCCATCCTTGAACCACCTGGCCTCGCGCGCGACGATGGCAAGAGGCCCGACGGAATGACCCTCGTGCCCTGGAGTGTGGGACGGGCCCTTATTTGGGACGCAACGTGTGTGGACACCCTGGCACCGTCCCACCTCGGTTCAACATCATTAAGAGCAGGCGCGGCGGCCGCAGCTGCTGAGGCAGCAAAATGCCGCAAATATATAGCTCTCACGGATCGGCATATATTTGCGGCATTTGCAGCCGAAACTCTGGGACCGTGGTGCCCAGGGGCCCATAAACTAGTTCGGCAGCTCTCAAAAAAAATATTCGAGGTCACCGGGGACCGTAGGGCTGGCTCGTTCCTCGCCCAACGGATCGGCATAGCCATCCAAAGGAGGAACGCAGCCAGCCTTATGGGAACCCTTCCACAGGGATCGGACCTGGGTGATCTAGCCTAATATACATATACATATTCGGCTAGATCACCCACATCATGTTATATATGTATATGTATTTTTTTTTTAGGTATTAGTTTTAGTTTTGTAGGTAGTTCTAATTTTAGGTTACTTTTTATTCTAAGTTTGTTTTTAAGTATGTTTATGGTTTTAAAAAATAAAAGAATTAAATAAGTTTATTCAAATATTGGTTTGACGTCAGGTGCGCTTTGCTTACAGAGGGCCTACCGGGAAACGCGAAAATCGAAATTTCGTTATCTGCCTCTTTATCGATCGAATATGCAAGAGTGATGGAGAGGTTAGATAACGAAATTACGATTTGTGTTTTGTGGTAGACCCTCCGACTGTGGTAGTAGCGCTCCCTACGCAGTTTCGCGTAGTATTCCCGGCGTGTTACGCATCGCATATGTCTATTAAACTTGTTTACCACACTGTTTACTGTACATCAGCCGGCGTATTATGGATAGCTTTATCCATCTTTATCCACGTGATAAAATAACTGTCACTGTTTAACACCGTGGGATAGAAAGTGACGGACACCGTTTTATCACGCTGTCGTAGACAAGAACGACCATCATATCCGTACAGAGTACCTTATGCCTTTTGTAATAAGCTCCACCGATGTACAGTTAGGTGTGTTGCTATTTGTACCTCTATCAAATTAATAACCAAAAGCCAACATTGTTTATTTATTTATTATTTATTTAATAAAATACCGTGGTATTCTTAAATATAGTTATTGAAATAATGTACCTAGCAACATTATTACCTACCTATACTCGTAGGTGAAATGTCAAGGACATCAAGGTTGTAGGATTGTTGCAACTGAAATACCTAGCTCATGCATAGTCATACTATGAATTTTATTCAATATCACATCTAAGGAAAATAATACTAATTGGGATATAAGAATATCAGCACAACGTAAATTCCAAACACCAGAAAATAATATCATTGTGTCTTGCGAGAGATATAGGTCAAGAAATGAATGCTCAAAAAACGTTGTAGAGGGAAATGCTAGGAACACAATTTTTGACTCCGTAACTTTGTTTGGACTAGTTAGGAGGTGAACATATCAAAAGTCCCCGGCTGTAACCCCGCTGCTGGGGGGTAGAGGGGGGTAAGAAGGTCGAATTTTTCGGTTTTTCATTGATATCTTGGAAACTTTGCGTCTTAGCGACATGACTACTAAGACAAACCGAAAGCTGATAAAATTAGTAACAAGTTTTATTCTGTCAAGTTTTTCGATATCATGAATAGTTTTTGAGATACCCGCTCTTGAAAGTTTATTTAGGGATTTTAATTTTATCTTGATATCTACGTCAGTGAAGCTGTTAGGCCATGTTTGGTATCATTTTCGTATAAATCGGGGGTGCTGAATTCATTTATGGTATCACATTGACACCATTCCGAAGTAAAACCAAAATTTAAAAATAAATATTTTTTTAAATCCCTCTTCAGGCTTAAACCGCTGAACCAATTTCGTTGAAATTTGGTATAGAAATAGTTTAAATTTCGACACACGACATAGGATAGTTTTTATAACCAAAAGCATCTTTTGAGGGTGTGAAAAGTGGGGTGGAAGTTTGTATGGGGAGTCAATAACCGCTGAACCGGTTTAGATGAAAATTAGGACGGAATACATCTGTGATTTAGATGAAAGTGATACCAAACATGACTTCAAACCTTACCTTGAGCAGTTTTAACCTCAGGAATTCAGTTTCGTCGACGAAGTTGAATTCCCCCCATACTCCATTTCACAACTTTAAAGGATGATTATTGAGATAAAAAGTATCTTATGTCCTGTCTTGGGACTCGAAATATCTGTATACCAAATTTCAATTAAATCGGTTGAGCGGTTTAAGCGTGAAGAGAAATTTAAAAAAAAAGGTATTTGTTTAAAGTTTATATGTTTTTTCTTAGGAATGGTGTCAATGTGATACCAAAACTGAATTCAGCACCCTCGATTTATACGAAAATGATACCAAACACGGTCTAGCAGCGTCACTAATGTAGATATCAAGATAAAATTGAAAGCCCTAAATAAACTTTCAAGAGCGGATATCTCAAAAATTATTCAAGATATCGAAAAACTTGACTGAATAAAACTTGTAACAAATTTTATCAGCTTTTGGTTTGTCTTAGTAGTCATGTCGCTAAGACGCAAAATTTCCAAGATATAAGTGAAAAACCGAAAAATTTGACCTTCTTTCCCCCCTCTACCCCCCAGCACCGGGGCTACGGCCGGGGACTTTTGATGTTCACCTCCTAACTAGTCCAAACAAAGTTACGTAGTCAAAAATTGTGTTCCTAGCATTTCCCTCTATAACTTCTTATTGCTTGGCCTAATATGAATAATTAGGATAGTTTTTTCTCCATACTCCGGGATTTTGGGTGCGGGAATGATTTCACGCATTTAATTATAATATTGTTTATTGTAAAGTATTCACCAAATTATGAATTAAAAAAGCAACAAATTTGCTTAGAAATGGTAACATAGTTTCTGTTTTATTTAGGTTTTTACGTATTTTTCCATAGGAAAAACATTCCCGCACGCAATACCAAGGATAATGATTATCTTTAGTACCTAAGTATGTGTATAGTCAACATCATTTATGTATGAATAGTTTTTATTGTTCCCTAATTTAAATTAACGTAAGTCATATTTTAATACTGGTAATTCAAATTCAAACGTAAACTCTGGGCGCGATTCGGGAAATGAATTAGAGATTTACTAGATACGATATAGTAAAGATATGTGACGTCCCACGAAAAAAGGTACCTTATGGCGGTTGGCGCTTATGCTATTATTAACGCCGCTTCAATATTATTGCGGCGCTATGCGACGTAAACGCCGGCCGCCATATGGTACCTTTTTTCGTGGGACGTCACTTATCTTCACTATTTCATATCTAGTCAATCTCTAATTCATTTCCCGAATCGCGGCGCCAATCGCCATAAGGTACCTTTTGCAGTGGAACGTCACATATGTTTATTATTTCATATCTAGTGAGTCTCTAATTCATTTCCCGAATCGAGCCATCTGTCCTTACTAATAAAAGTAAACAAATCAATGTAAGTGGGTACCTGGGTACTTAATGATTATTTTATATTATAAATTGTATTATATTATTATACAAATTGACTAACCCTCATGGTAAGCTCAAGAAGGCTTGTGTTATGGGTACTCAGACAACGGTAAGTATATATAAATACATAAAAAAAACCACGACTCACTACTCAATAAATTGGTATTTCAAAATTAAGCTTTAAATATGTACTTTATTAACCATCGGCAGTAATTCCTATAGAGAGCATTTAATATACTTGCTGTACATATATTTAGAGCGCTGGTGGCCTAGCGGTAAGAGCGTGCGACTTACAATCCGGAGGTCGCGGGTTCAAACCCCGGCTCGTACCAATGAGTTTTTAGGAACTTATGTACGAAATATCATTTGATATTTACCAGTCGCTTTTCGGTGAAGGAAAACATCGTGAGGAAACCTGCATACATCTGTGAAGAAATTCAAAGTTGTATGTGAAGTCCCCAATCCGCATTGGGCTAGCGTGGGGACTATAGCCCAAGCCCTCTCGCGCTCGAGAGGAGGCCTGTGCCCAGCAGTGGGACGTATATAGGCTGAGATGATGATGATGATGATGACATATATTTAAGCTAACACTGCAGATTCATATTTCTTCAGATTCATCAAACTTTTAAAGCCAAATTATTTTTTGGAACCAAGCTGCAGATATTAGTCACTTTAAAACGCGAAACTAACCACATTGTAATTCCATAATGCCATTCATTTTGTTTTAAATTCAACAGGTCAATTCGAACGTACTTACATTTGTCATCACAACGATATATAACTGGTATCAGTTAGTTATCATTTGCGCGTTCATTTTGCTCGGGCTTGTTCGTACATGTATTAGCGCGAACGAGACGAACACGAGTGATAAATGTCCTTTCGAATTGGCCTGTCTAGTTTATTTCATTCTGTGTGATGAAACATGTTGTGCCTGTACACGGACTATTTATACCATAAATAAAGTTACAAAATAGAAATATATTCTTAAAAATACTAATCAACACCACCTCCTCCTCCACCACTGTCACAACCGCCCCCACTGTCACAACCACCACCGCCCCCACTGTCACAACCACCGCCACCCCCACTGTCACAACCACCGCCACTATCACCACCTCCAGTGTCACAACCGCCGCCACTATCACCACCTCCAGGGTCACAACCGCCGGTGTCACCGCCTCCCCAACTGTCACCACCGCTGAACATGACGTCATCGTAGGCTGGTGGCGCGTCAATGCCGGGGCTAAAACCACTCTCCATGTCTGAAGGTCTGTTGGTCACGTAACGGCCTCTGCGGGTCTGGTTCAAGTGAGGCTTAGACTGGTCGCTACAGCAGGTTTGGCACGCTCGAATGATTGCCATGAGGAACTGTAAAATAAGATTTTATTTTACAATAAAAACACCTGTTATCATTATTATAAAATCTATTAAAGGATGATTAATTTTCAAGGAAATCTTATACAGCAGAAGTTAATTATCTAAATCAAAACACTGTCTGTTCCGATGGCCCATGATTTATTTTTGTGGCCATCGCGAGCACGGACTTCTGGCCGAAAGGTGTGGCCGAAAATATTTCGGCGGTTCCGTGGGAATCTACCGAATCCTACACCAGAGCAAGTGACGCCGCAATAGAAAACTGCGTCACGAAAATGATTTTTTTGTATTTAAGATTTTTTTTCTAGCCTATTTGTCCCACTGCTGGGCAAAGGCCTCCCCCTTAAGATTTTTATTATTGTATAATATATATTTGTAAGTTTGTAAGGTAAGGTATGTATTTATGGGCCTTAGTAGCCTGAAAATAAATGCTTTGATTGATTGATTTAAATTTCATCGAACTAAATAAGTAAGTACTATAGGTACCTAGAATCGTGAGCCTTAGAGTAATAGGTACGGTCGAAAGTAATTTATGACTCATTTCGTATCACAGTGACGATCAATATGAAAGTCGCTAGAGAACTCAAACTATTGTTACTGTGACAAGGTACAAAATGGGTATAAATTAATACTTTCAACTGTACTTATAGATAATTATTAGATTAGTATTATTACATTTATATTAAAATAAACTTACACTTCCAAATCCAACCGAAGCAATAAATGCCACAAATAACCAAAAAAACCAGGGCGGACCTGGGGGGCCATCCATTATTTAAGTACACTTATGTGCAAAAATTAAAGAATAATGTCGCAACACCGTAAGTATTGATTTTTAAAACTAAAGTATTTTTTTAAATCCATTATAGTTTTAAGTTAGTATCGCATACGTGTCTTTTATTCAACAACTTCTGACACAGTATGAAACAAACAAGTGAACATGCCGTCTGGGTATAATAACATTGGATTTCCCCCACAACTGATAATGTTGCATTTAAATTCAAACCTTAATTCTCCGCCATAAAGTCTAAATTCATAGCAAACATGAATAACGTCTGGACAGGCCAACGCATGTGCATAAACAGTTGATTGTAAATCCGGTGACTCATCGAGAGCGCTGAGGGCCTACCGCGAATCACGTTCGACGTGTTGCCTCCGTGTTACACTTACGTACGAATTAGCAAGTGCGACAGAGAGGCAACATGTCGAACGTGGTTCACGGTAGGCCCTATGCTTTAAGGTTGAATGCGAATTGCGATTCACACGTCGCTCTGACCGTACAATAATAATACGCGCATAGTGTTGTCTCGGTCAAACATCGGAACGATGTGCGAATCGCATTCAATTTGATAACCGCTTGTGTCAAACACTGCAGTATCACATTTCTGTGGCTTTTTATTGACAATTGACATGTTAACTAAGTCAATCTGCTGAGATCTTATTTTGCGTGGCTGCATAAATTTTCCTGTTCTTATATTGCACCACTATAAATCGGACTATCCCTATGGAATGTACGAGGAAGGACGCATTTTTTGATTATTACACGACTGCCCAAACAAAAAGAGTGTATTGTTTTCAGCGTTCATGTTTGTATGTATATATGTATGTGAGTTTCTTTATTCCACCATAACTTCTGAATGCCTTAACCGATTTAGATGTATGATACATCATTAGAATCCTTACGTCATCCCGACTAACATAGGCTATGTGACGTTATTATAAAACCAATATGGCGGACGTAATACACAAAATTGCGTCACGTTTAGAAAAAAAAATCTGGCAATCCTATCGAGTGGGGTCTCAAAATGAACAGCCTTGAAAGGCGATTTAAAATATATATGCAACATACGCATTTAAGTCTTATTTTGGTTAAATAAGGATTTACAAAATGTGCTAAGAAAAATAAATCCTTCTATCTAATTTAGTGAGCTATCAAATGAAAGGGTATTGACTGCTGATCATAAAAATATATACAAATCATCCATATGATTTGTATATATTTTTATAAGGTAAAAGGAACTAAACACAAACATGTTCTAAATCGCCCTATTGAAATCTAAACCTGTGAAATTCGATTTAAGCGTTTGATAGGGTTTGAATAATTTATGGCTTATTGCATTCTTATATTTCTTGTGAATAAAATTGTACTTGACTACTAATTCAACCCGACAGTAAAAAAACAGATTTTGATTTAACACGTGCCTAGGTAGGTAGGTACATACCAACCTCAATCATTTCTTCTTAACTTTAGTACTAAACTAATTTTCATAATAGTAAGAAGTATTTAAGTGACAATGATTATACATATTATGTCTTTCTATACTTGTATAGGTCGACTGTAACAATAGAAGTGTATTGTTATTCTATATCTGAACACCAAATTAAAGGCGCACCAAAGGTAAACTTCGCGTAGGGCCGAAAGCCCGAAGTATCCAAAAGAGGCGTACCTACCTTTAGTATAATATTCTACGCTTACCAAAGCAGAGTGCCTTCGGCGCCCTCATACTCAAAACGTTGGACGTTTTCAAAACCGGGCGCCATCGGCGCCCTCATCCTAAAAGAGACGGGCGTAGGCCGACGTACAAGACACGCTGTACGCATTAACTCACATTATAGACGGGTCTAACGCGAATTATATTCAATTACCTTTATTTACCGACGTTTCGACACAGGTTTCACTGGTCGTGGTCGGGTACGCTGTACCCGTTCCAAAGCCGGGCGGCCTCATACTTAAATCGTCGGGCGTAGCCTTCGGCGCCCTCATACTAAGAGTGTCGGGCGTAGGTAGCCCGATGTACGTGGCGCACTGTATGCGTTCCATAACCGGGTGTCTTCGGTGCCCTCATATTTAAGCGTCGGGCATAGCCCGACTTACGTGGCACGCTGTATGTGTTCCAAAACCGGGCGCCTTCGGCGCCCTCATACTTAAAGCGTCGGGTGTAGCCCGACGTACGTGGCGCGCCGGACGCGTTCCAAAACCGGGCGCCTTCGGCGCCCTCATACTAAGAGTGTCGGGCGTAGCCCGACGTACGTGGCGCGCTGTACGCGTTTCAAAACCGGGCGCCTTCGGCGCCCTCATCCTAAAAGAGTCGGGCGTGGCCCGACGTACAAGACACGCTGTACGCGTTCCAAAGCCGGGTGCCTTTGGCGCCCTCATGCTTAAATCGTCGGGTGTAGCCCGACCCATATCGCGCGCCGTACGCGTTGCAAAACCGGGCGCCGAACATACTAAGAGTGTCGGGCGTAGATAGCCCGACGTACGTGGCGCGCTGCACGCGGTCCAAAGCCAGGTGCCTTCGACGTTCTCATAATACTAAAAGAGTCGAACGTAGCCCAACGTACGTGGCGCGCTGCACGCGGTCCAAAATTATGAGTCTTTATTGTGGACCTTCAAACCCTCATGGCCATTATAATTAAAAATTTCTACTTCTTTCTAAGAAGTTATATGTATTTAAAAATGTCGAATATCCCAAATTGTGAACACATCCACATATTGTCCACAGAAAAGAAGCCCGGACGTATTCCGGAACGGTGAGCTTAATTAAAAGGTCCCAGTTCCAGAAGCTAATATCCACATAAAAAAAAACTTCGTGGACAAACTAAATGGCCGGGGGAAATCTATATACCTACCTTAAATCATAGTTTTATACTTAGTTTTTTTCACTGAAATGTTTAAAATAAAATAATTAATTAAAAAATTAAAAACACGACTGCTGCATTTTAAAGCGAACTGAAAAGCTAAAAATAATGTTCATATGTTAGTTACATAACTTTATGAATCTAAATTGGAATGTAAATATACACTCACGGTCATTCACAGTAAATACTAAGGGTTATGCTCATTTATGACCGTGAATGTAGGTACGTGCAGCCATGGAAGTCATGCTAAACCTTTCACCGCTGCACTTACACATACAACAAGAGGCCAGTCTCTCAGCGGTAAGGTTACGAACCCTCAATATATGGTCTAACACCACAGGAGCTCTTCACACAACATGCCTGGAAAAGTTATACAGCGAGTTTCCGGTGCTCATGGCGGGTACGGATCGAACTCACAAACAAGCCATTTTTGACAAAAGGTACAAAATACAATTATTTGAGGACGACAACTGCGAAGGACTCAATCCCCGGGAGCTGAGAATCTTCACTGATGGGTCCAAAACAGACAGCGGATCAGGCTCTGGAACCTTCTCAGAAGACCTGAACATGTCAATCACCACTCCGCTAGGAGCCCATAACTCGGTATTCCAGGCTGAGTGCATGGGCATTATTAACGCGGCGGCTGCCATCACTGCAAGGAAGGTAGTAGGATCCTCCATCCGCATACTCTCCGACAGTAGAGCAGTCTTAATGGCCCTAAAAAGCCATATAATCACATCCAAACTTATACACGAATGCCACGAACGACTAATGGAGGTATGTCAGAACAATAAGATCACCTTACAATGGATCAAAGGACACAGTGGATCCCGAGGCAACGACGCCGCGGACGAGCTCGCCAGACAAGGATCGGGTGCGGGGCCTATTGGCCCGGAACCGATCCTCCCGATACCGTTTAGTAAGGTACGCTCAATGCTGCTGGCACGTACAGGGAAACTACACACAGAACACTGGCTGAACCAAGCTGGATGCAGACAGGCCAAGCAAGCCATGCCTAGCATGAACGGTAAGCTCACAAGGACGCTCCTTCAACTAGGAAAGGTTCGACTGAGTATGGTAACCAGTGTCATAACAGGTCATGGACTTTTTAACAAACATCTTTTTATAACAGGTGTCACAGACAGTCCCCTATGCCGTGGGTGCATGGAGAAAGAAGAAACAGCCTCTCACGTGGTGCTGGAGTGCAGCGGATTGGCCCCATACAGGGCAAAACATCTCGGATCCCCGAGAGACCTCCCCGAGGTCCTACTCAACATCAAAGGTCTGATAGGATTCCTCGAGGAGCTGGGCTGGCAAGACTAGCCCACCCCATATCACGCAAAATAGGCGCAAGACGTCGAGTTGCGGAAAATCGCCCGTACTACAATACAATACAATAGCCTTACATAACATAAAAATCATAAATATCACGGGATTCATGAGCGTAGTCAATATTAAGTACCTACATGTATATTAGGAATAAGTTTAAGTAAAAATGTTAGGGCGCAGGGGTAACAAAAATAGCGGGCATCCGTTTAAGAATATATTCGGTATCGTGCTTTGATTAGGAAAAAGTTTAGTTTGATATATTTATCAAATGCGTACTAAGATATTAAAAAAGAGGTAGTATTTTCAGTAAGTACTAAATCTTTGTTGTGGTTATTAACTACATATGTATAAGTAGGTAATAAAAAAAATCACTTTTGTTGTATGGGAGCCCCACTTAAATCTTTATTTTATTCTGTTTTTAGTATTTGTTGTTATAGTGGCAACAGAAATACATCATCTGTGAAAATTTCAACTGTCTAAGCTATCACGGTTCGTGAGATACAGCCTGGTGACAGACGGACGGACGGACGGACAGCAGAGACTTAGTAATAGGGTCCCGTTTTACCCTTTGGATACGGAACCCTAAAAATAATCATTTGTATTTAGAAATACACAAAATGTAACGCTCTTTTTTAATCTCGAGGTTAATCACACTTACTACACTCGTACTAACGGCGTCAAATTGTTAAGGGGCCTACAGATTACCAGTTCGCCAGACGATATCAGCCTGTCAGTTGTTCGGAGCCGTCAAATTTTGCGTTTAACTGACAGGCTGATCTCGTCCAGCAAACTGGTAATCAATGGGCCCCTTTATCCGTAATTTTGACATGTGTGTTTGTTAAAAAAAGCCGTGAACAGAGGTTTAGTAAGTTTTATTAATAAAGGGATCGATTATTTAATTAATTAAGTACCTACCTATTAAAAGCTAATGAAAACAATGTACAATTTTATTTGATTTATTGTAAAATGAATAACAAGCATTTCATTTAATTATAAAATGTTGATATTTCACCAATTAACAGATAAATAATGTTTTTAGGCAATAAATAGCCTTGTACAAAAATAATATTCCGACAAAATAATTAAAAAAAAACCGGGCAAGTGCGAGTCGGACTCGCGCACGAAGGGTTCCGTACCATAAAAGCAAAAAAAAAACGGAAAAAAATGCAAAAAGAAAACGGTCACCCATCCAAGTACTGACCACGCCCGACGTTGCTTAACTTTGGTAAAAAATCACGTTTGCTGTATGGGAGCCCCACTTAAATCTTTATTTTATTCTGTTTTTAGTATTTGTTGTTATAGCGGCAACAGAAATACATCATCTGTGAAAATTTCAACTGTCTAGTTATCACGGTTCGTGAGATACAGCCTGGTGAGAGACAGACGGACGGACGGACGGACGGACAGCGAAGTCTTAGTAATAGGGTCCCGTTTTACCCTTTGGGTACGGAACCCTAAAAACATCAGCAAAACTGCACATTGCACCGGATGCCAGAAACTTTGCTGCAAATCAAACAAACATCGAAATGCATAAAAAAATATTGACCCAGTGGGTTTGAACCCAATTTTATCATTATCACTGCAAAATGTATAAAGTCTCTAAAATATAGCAGTAGGTAAGTAAATTGAATAAGTATAATTTTTATTTTCAGCACCTATATTTGTAGTTATAGTCTTGTTTTTTAGTCAGAATCAGACATCAGCGTTAGGTACTTATACGTCTATATTATAAAAATAGTTTTTAAAGTACTTACGACAAACCTTTTTAATGAAGTCAGTTGTTAATAAATTAATTATTATTATATAATAATATTTAGAAAAAATGGCACATAATTATACGTACGTTCTGTCATTTCGCTCGTTTTTGTCCACACATGACTGTATTGGCGTGGGTAAGACGCACGATAACTAAATAACAGGATTCAAATATTATATAGTCCTCCTCATCGTTTTCGATGACGGCGACCCCAGATAAACATCATGGACGCTGTCTAGCGTGAGCCCTTATGTGACTGGCCAGGCCGAACTTGGTCTTAAACACTCTATTGCACGTGTGACAATACAGTTGGCCAGCTTCGTTGAGCGTGTACACGTAGGAGGGCTTAGGTCTCTCTTTCCGTAGAGACATGGTGCCTCTACAAAACAGACATAAAGAAACTAGACACTTACCACCTGAGGTGTTTGCGGTCTATACTCAGGATTAAGTGGCAGGACCATGTTCCCAACTCCGAGGTCCTGCGTCGTTCCGGAATGTATGGCATGGAGGCCATACTAATGCAGCGGCAGCTCAGATGGTGTGGGCACGTCCTTCGAATGGATGATCACCGCTTGCCTAAAGCTGTCCTCTACTGTGAGTTGGCAGTGGGTAAGCGGAAGCACGGTGGTCAGCACCTGCGCTACAAGGACGTGCTCAAACGGCATCTGAGCGCTTGCGCCATCGACCCTGAGCATTGGGAGGAGCTTGCTGGAAGAAGGTCATCTTGGCGTTCTACCATCCATAACGGTGTCAAAATGTTTGGGGATAACCGTCTCAAAAGCTTAGACACCAAACGCCAATTCAAATATTATTCTGATGTCAGTGTAGGTTCGAATTGGCTTGATTGTAAGAAACCGGACAAGAGCGAGTCAGACTCGCCCACCGAGGGTTTTTAGTATTATAGTTATAGCGGCAACAGAAATATAATTATAATCTGTGAAAATTTCAACTTTCTATCACGGTTCATGAGATATAGCCCGGTGACAGACAGACACACGGACGTAAAGACGGACAGTGGAGTCTTAGTAATAGGATCCCGTTTTTACCCTTTGGGTATGGAACCCTAAAAATAAAGCTATCAGGAAAATATTCATTCTTAATCCGTTTGTTTCGTGGTTTAATCTTCACATAGGTAACGTTTTTCGTGCCACATTTTAAGTAAACGACTCAAAAGTATACATTTACTACACTAAATGCCACATAGTTAAATTAAAGTTTCAATCATCGCAGCCTCCCCCACTATCACAACCACCCCCACTGTCACATCCTCCCCCACTGTCACAACCGCCGGTGTCACCACCGCCGGTGTCACCACCACCGCTGTCACATCCACCACCCGCGTAACCGCCTGTATCGTTGTCACAGCATCCGTGGTCGTTTCTGCTGTCGTGACAATTGTCATCTCTGTCGTTATGATGGCCTCTGCCATTATGATGTCCGCTGTCAATGTGAATATTAGGTATGTGAGGTATATCGAAGTTGTGACTTCCATGATGACGTCCACTGAAAAATAGAAACACATAAGTGAAATTAAGACGTAATTAAAACTAAAACTGGTAATGACCATTACGTCTAAAGGGGCCCACTGATTAACAGTCAGCCAGACGATATCGGCCTGTCAGTTGGAGCAAAATTTTGACAGTTTCGAACAACTGACAGGCCGA
This sequence comes from Cydia fagiglandana, assembly GCF_963556715.1. NCBI lineage: Eukaryota > Metazoa > Arthropoda > Insecta > Lepidoptera > Tortricidae > Cydia > Cydia fagiglandana. Next base: position 432,621 of record NC_085951.1, on the reverse strand, counting down.
TACCGTCCGGGGGACTGTTAATCAGTGGGCCCCTTAACTTGTTATACATAACAAACAGTCAGTGTATCTGATTGTAATACATAACGGGTTATGAATTTGTTCTAGGTTTGTTGGATATGAACTGTCAGTGTCAAAAATTATGATTCTGGTTCAAGAAAATGTCACTTTTGAACCTGTTATTACAATCAGAATAAACCTCATAGTAAGCACAACAAACAACATAGAAAAATAGTCCTCCGACTGTTTTAAAGAATTACAGAGTAGATTAAAAAACATAATACCTACCTATGTTATCATAAAAGGGAGTTAAGTTTTTGGAGAGAGTTTTTGTTTCCTTGATTGCCTACATAATATTATCTAGCCGTGCGTCTGTCACTAATAATATAAAAAACCAGAATTTAATTCAGTGTTAGAAATGTGTACCTACAAATTAATTTTTACATTAAGGTCATAAAATTTATTGAAATATATGGAGCTTAGTACATGTACTTACATGAACCCGTCTTCATCGTAGCTGGTCTCATAACTATAATCGTTGACAACTGGTGCCATGGGCCAGTCATCTCGGAAATAACGATCATCATCATCGCTCATATTTCTGTTCCACCGTGTTGTCCGTTGACCCTGAGTCTTTCTTTCTGTAGTATTTGTTGTAGGTTTTGTCTTGTGGTTGCATTTTTTGTATAGTCCATATAAAGAGAAACACAACTAAAAAAATAAAAATGAACACTAGTTGTTTCATGGACATTTTGTTATCGGATATTAAGTACGAGTATGTTTTCTATTCACTATGCTATGTAGGTATGTATATGCTGTTGATACCCAAAATAAATAAATTCACGATTAATTTTTTCATGTTTATATGATCTGAATTTTGCATCACGAGAAATAATAAAAAAAAATAACTTATATTATAGTATTTGTTGTAGGTTTTGTCTTGTGGTTGCATTTTTTGTATAGTCCATATAAAGAGAAACACAACTAAAAAAATAAAAATGAACACTAGTTGTTTCATGGACATTTTGTTATCGGATATTAAGTACGAGTATGTTTTCTATTCACTATGCTATGTAGGTATGTATATGCTGTTGATACCCAAAATAAATAAATTCACGATTAATTTTTTCATGTTTATATGATCTGAATTTTGCATCACGAGAAATAATAAAAAAAAATAACTTACGAAACCTCCAAAAATAATAACAACAAAGATTGTAAATAACACAAGCACTTCATCCATTTTCCTTACAGCACACTGAACATTAGCTTTGAAACACTAAAAATTTAACTGTTTTATGCATGTTGTTCTAAAATCTATTAACTATTTCTCCAAATAACGTATAAACAGAATACCACGCGTCTTTGATAAAACAGCGTCCGCGCCCGAATGCCATGTTTACTATTAACTCGTCGTCATATATATTGCATTATGCACTGAAATATGATCTTTACATAATGATCATACGGTTTAAAATGGAAACGAGCGCGATTGTTATCGCTCTGTGTTAATGCCAAGGCAACGAGCATGGCGTCGTTGGCGTCTATAAATATCATTCATATTCGTGGACTTTAAGTCAATGTGCTAAGATCTATAATCGAGTGGCTTTCCGTGTGTACTTGCTTATACAATGCAAAAGTCAAAGAGACAAAACACTGTCCCGTATTTTAAGTATCGTGCGTTGAACTATTGACGGCGCCGCGCCGGTTAGATTGTCGATTAAACTACATTACATGCATAATTTTTTTGGACTATATCAATCTTCTTCCTCGCATTATCCCGGCAATTTGCCACGGCTCATGGGAGCCTGGAGTCCGCTTGACAACTAATCCCGAGATTCGGCGTAGGCACTAGTTTTTACGAAAGTGACTGCCATCTGACCTTCCAACCCAGAGGGGAAACTAAGCCTTATTGGGATTAGTCCGGTTTCCTCACGATGTTTTCCTTCACCGAAAAGCAACTGGTAAATGTCAATTGATATTTCGTATATAAGTTCCGAAAAACATATTGGTACGAGCCGGGGTTTGAACCTGCGACCTCTTGATTGAAAGTCGCACGCTCTTACCGCTAGGCCACCAGCGCGTATTGATTATCTTTTGGAAGATATCAATACGAGTACTTATTTCCAATAGCTTCTATTTCACGTAAAATTCAAATATTTCTAACAAACCTGTAATCTGGTTCTATTGTATCCTAGAAACAGTTCAGAATATGGCGCGAGCATCGCAAATGAACGTCCCGCTCCGTACAAAAAGGACCCGGCCTGTGACGTTACATGTAACATGGCTGTGGCAAAATGTATGGAACGAAATGTGAAAAATAAGTCTTCTTTTTCCTCGCGTTATCCCGGCATTGAGAATATAAAGGCTGTTTGTAGTGGATTCACATATTCCTGCGTATATACATATTTTAGTGTAAGAAAAAGTAAAGATAAGATTTGAGATATAATGAGAGATAATGACATATTTTTATCACTTACAAAAACAAAAGTCATATTAGCAGCTTCATAATCAAAATATCGTGTAAAGTACTCCAAACAGAATTACTTAATTGTTTCTCTTAACAATAATTCATAGAATTACAAGAATTACAATTAAACATAGTTATTTTCACAAACGGAAACGCATGTAGCCATTAAAATAATGTCATATTCCAATTACGTAAACATAATTACATTTTAACACAGTTTGCTAAATATGGCATAAACTGAAGGAAACATGCCAGCTAAATTCGTATGTATTTCAAAATTAAGCTTAAAATATGTACCTATTTTATTAACCTTCGGCAGTAGTAGTTCCTATAGAGAGCATTTAATATACATACTGTAATTTGTTGTATAAGCTAATACAACAAATTAATATTTCTTCAGTTTCATCACACTTTTAGAGTTAAATTATTTTTTGTAAGCTGTAGCTATTTACTTTAAAACGCGAAAATAACCACATTGTAATTCCATAATGTCATTCATTTTGTTTTAAATTCAACAGGTCTATTCGAACGTACTTACACTTGTCATCACAAATGATATCTAACTGGTATCAGTTAGTTATCATTTGCGCGTTCATTTTGCTCGGACTTGTTCGTACATGCATTAGCGCGAACGAGACGAAGACATTAGACAAGTAATAAATGTCCTTTCGAATTGGCCTGTCTAGTTTATTTCATTCTGTGTGATGAATGAAACATGTTGTGCCTGTACACTGACTATTTATACCATAAATAAAGTTACTAAATAAAAATATATCCTTAAAAATACTAATCAACACCGCCTCCTCCTCCACCACTGTCACAACCACCGCCTCCCCCACTGTCACAACCACCGCCACTATCACCACCTCCAGTGTCACAACCGCCGCCACTATCACCACCGCCACTGTCACAACCACCGCCACTATCACCACCTCCAGTGTCACAAACGCCGCCACTAACACCAGCTCCAGTGGCACAATCAGCGTGACCTCCTCCCAAACTGTGACATCCACTTCTGAACATGACGTCATCGTAGGCTGGTGGCGCGTCAATGCCGGGGCTAAAACCACTCTCCATGTCTGAAGTTCTGCTGGTCATGTGACGGCTCCTGGGTGTCTGGTTCACACTAGGCTTAGGTTTGTCGCTGCAGCAGTATTCGCATGTTTCAACTATTGTCTTGAGGAACTGTAAAATGACGTTATATATTTACTAACATGTATTCTAAAATCTATTTAGTAGTATTTTACACTAAGTATCTTGCTGCATTTGCTATTCACACTAAATGAGTGGTGGGGGGATGTGAAGCGCTAATTACGCTGGACTTAAAGCTTCCATGAGGACTTCAATCATTTCGGTGGAGAATGCCAGTTGTAGGTACATTTTTTAATTTTATGCAATAAGTTTTAATAAAACTTAAACTAAAATACTATTAGTAAGCAATAAATAAAGTACTCAAAACTTATGTAAACTAAATAATAAATTATCTAAATATAATATCACTTATCAGTACATATTTATAATGTTGACAATTCTATTTTATTTAGATTTTTAAAGATATCATTACTAATTAGATAAACGAAAATATATACATAGTTTGAAAATGCATCGATAATACTAAAATGTATAATTATTACATTATAATACATACATTAAAAGACACTTACGATTAAGATTGCAAAAGAACAAACAATGGCCACAAATACCCAAAAAAACCAGGGCATACCATTGACATCCATTTTTCACGAATTTTCACAACCCCATAGCATATAAATTTATTTTTATGTACTGCGTTTTAGAAATGAAGAATTTAATTAAATCCATTAGGTATACGAGCTTTAAGTTGTTATCGCAGAGGTGTGATCAACAACTTCTGAGGCAGTATGAAACAAACAAGACAAGTGAGCATGCCATCTGCGTTTAATAACATTGGATTTTCCCCACAACAAATAATGTTGCATTCAAATTCAAACCTTAATCCTTCGCCATAATGTCTTCATTCATAGCAAACACAAATTACGTCTGGACAAGCCAAAGCACGTGGATAGACCGGTCGGTCATTGTAAATCCGGAGACTCATCGGGAGCGCTGCTTTAATTAAGGTTGGTGCGTCGCTCCGATGTGCGAGCGGGATATCGCTATAATACGCGCATAGCAGTATCTCGGTCAAACATCGGAACGACGAGCGAATCGAATCCAGTGTCAAACACTGCAGTATCTTCTTCTTCTTTGTCGTCACACTCTTGTCAGAGTGGTCGTGGTCGTCATGTCAGGGCCGGTGGCAAGCTTCACAATCCGTCGCCATTCCTCCCGTACTGCAGTATCATATTCTACTAAATCAATCAGCTAAGATCTAATTTTGCGTGGCTGCATATATTTTCCTGTTCTTATTGCACCACAATAAATCGAACTATCTTTATGGTATGTACGAGGAAGGACGCATTTTCTGATTATTTTGCGTAACGTTTTGTTCACATTTAATTGAAAAAAAAAATACCCTAATTCAACCTTATTTTGCATAAAATCACAAAACTGAGGGAAGTAGTGTCACCCAATGTATGGCACGTGCAAATTTTGGTATTGGATGAATTCACTTGGCACAGATGTAGTATATGTAAAGCTAAACCGATCCAGCCCGGTAGCCTTCCGCCACCCCCTGGTGGGTAAGCAGGGGGGCATCCAAAGTTACACGCCGCAACTAACGCCGCAACGTTTGGAACTAACGGTGTCCACTGACGAGGCGACATCTATACCTTTAAGCGAATCAACAACTAACTCACATACAAAGTGGCGCCATCTAGCGGGATCATTGGGGAACTAACAAGCACCGCCATCTAGCGGATCTTTGCCCGTCCGTACTAAACAGCCAGGCGCTACTGTCGCCCTCTGGCGGAAAAGTTTTGGCCCAAAACCGGCATAAACATAGTATACTACTTGTGACGTTACAAGACACATGGCTGTGCCAAAATGTATGGAACGAATTGTGAAAAATAAGTCTTCTTCTTCCTCGTGTTATCACGGCATTATGCCACGGCTCATGGGAGCCTGGGGTCCGCTAGACAACTAATCCCAAGAATTGACGTAGGCACTAGTTTGTTAGTTTAATTTTAAAAATAAATATGTACCTATTAGGTTATTTACGCCAGCAAAAATCCATAAAAATAATGTACCTACAAATATTGTTTATACTCATAGTAGTTATTAAAACAAACATACATTTGAAGGGACAGCCGCTACAAATTTAAAACTCAGTATAATTAATTATGCCTCTTTTATTGTTTATTATAATGTTTATTATATTTATTGCCATTTTATGATCATTTAAGAGTACAGTTTTTATCAATGTCACCATTTTTTTATTCATGATTGTTTTTATTTTTTCAGCCTATTGCCAACTATATTTTCATTTTTATAGGTACCTACATTATATTCTTATACATTTCTTTATAAATCAGGCAAGACTAACATACATATGTGTAATAAAAATAATATGAGTTTTACATATATTTTCTCAGTCGGTACCGCCTCCACTGTCACATCCACCGCCACTGTCACCTCCACCCCCGCTGTCACATCCACCGCCACTGTCACATACACCACTGCCACCACCGCCACTGTCACAAACTCCACCACTGTCACCACCGCCAATGTCACACCCTGCGCCACTGTTAGCTATGTCATGACCATCGCCACTGTCCATTGCCATTATATGATGTGCCGAATAATGTGTCGCAGTATGTATGCCATATGTGTTATCGTGTAATGGGTTATCCCATCCATTTTGACTGAACTGAACGCCTGAGCTCCTCGTATTGTGATTGTATGTAATATTTCTTCTGGTTTTTGTTTTTTTCCGCAGAAAACATCGACATATTGACAGGCATATCTGAAACACAAAAATATTTAGGTACATATTTTCACACAACAGAAAAAACTACGCGTCATAAAAATATAAGTATGTATTAGCTATGAAACAAGAGATAAGTTGATAACTGTAACTTATAATAAAAATTGTTCGTCGCTCCAGCCGATTACGTGAAACATGAACCTACTCGAATAAATATTGTAAAAAAAGAAGTGCTATACTTACTACTACAACGATGCTTGATATAATCATGGCCAGAACAAACCAAAAAAACCACGGCGGTCCATCCATTGCTGCTGTGTTTTTATATCCTTTCACTTGGATCACTAAAATACTTTTGACACATTTCTATTTTCACTACTTAAACTCGTACAATAACATTTTAAGACAAATACAAGGGCGCGGCCGTCTGGCAAAAGCGTCCTTCGAGGAATGGACATTAAAAGTGCATTGACATGGCCTTTTCGAACCAACAAATTGATCTCATTTTATTTCATTTTGACATTATTTGCTAACGCATCTTACTCGTACTAATACTTTACTGTAAGCGAAATAGCGCATATATTAACAAAATTATGTTAAGAACAAAATTTGCTTCGAATGTAGCTCCATAATATTTTGGCATTCCTGTCCTACTAGTTTGGGAGCAGTCCGAAGAACGACTCTGTACAGTTCTGTTCGTATTGAAATATGTACCTTAATTATTTTGAAATACGTTTGAAAATGCAACATGGTTGTCAGTCCTTTTGCTTTGCAGACCGGTTCGTAAATTTTAGCAGTATTGCCATTGCGATGAACCAATGATTGACCGATTCATTATGAACCTTAAAATATATTGCTTAAGATTTATATTTGCAAGTCACAATCGATTAACATTTTTAATGCACTTTAGCAGACCTTCAGGAATCTCTAGAAATTGAAAAGCTTAAACCATAACGATAGAGGTTATTTTTGAATAATTAAAATTAGGTCCGTGTAACGAGGGTCCATATGCATGGTATGATTTTGTTTCTCTTATTTCTTTAATCATGAAAAGGGGCACTATATTCCTGCATAAGTATATTTAGTGTAAATAAAATTCAATATAAGATTTGATATACAGTGAGGACATTTTGTATCTAGTTACATAAACAAAAGTCGTTTTAGCAAGTTCATAATCAGAATATCTTGTAAAGTACTCCAAACAGAATTACTTAATTGTTTGTCGTAACAATAATTCACAGAATTACAAAATTTAAATTAAACAAAGTTATTATTTCAAACGGAAATTCAAGTAATCATTTAAATAATGTCATATTCCAATTAGTACCTACGTAAAGATAATTATATTCTAACAGTTTCCATTGTAATTATTATTGTTCTAAAATCAACTAAATATTTAAATAAATAAGTTTTTGGCAAAACTTTCATTTTTGGTACAAGATTTTATCGCCGACCGTACTTTTTATTCCACATGCAACATTACTCATCAAATTTAATTTGCAAGATTTGATTACAGACAGACAACGGTCAGGTGAAAGTAAATAAAAGCTTGTAAAATACGCGTCTTTGATAAAACAGCGTCCGCGCCCAATGTCATGTTTACTATCTACTCGCAGTGATCAATATTGCATATATCGCTCCTTGAGAAACATAACGTCATTATCCAAAAAATGGGGTTTTTGAGTTAATAACGCCATCTAGCTCGTATGATCGTAACGCACGCAATACGAAGACACCTATCGCCCTAGCTCTATTAGAACCGCCAGAGGGCGCTAATGTCGTTATGGCGAATAGAGGGAATAGGTGCCCGTCTCATAGGAACAATGTCATTAAAGGGAAGTAAATTGTATTTTTTTGCTTAGTGACGGTTTTCTATGAGATTCAATGGTAAGTACGTCAATTTACATAAGAAATAGTGTATCTATACGTACTATGTCACTTTAAACTTATAATATGGTATCAAAATCAAAACTCAATTTAAAGCAATATCGTACTTTTCCCTTTAAGGACACTTGTACTTTTGAATTTAATAGAATAGAATAACGTTTTGAAATAAGTAAAGTGACATTATACCTATAATGACGGTTTTGCTTAAAACTTAAAGCCATAATGCTGACTAAAAATAAAAACGTACTGTTCTTTTACTTTAAGTGACATTGTGATTTTAAGAAGCTGACAGAAGTTTTAGCAGGTCGATCGTCATTATCTGTGTAGTGTCAATATGCTAGCTTAGTTTACCATAGCGACAGTTGGCATGCTTAAGTGAAAAATGTCGTTTTAAGCTTAAAGCCACTACAACTGGTACAGAACGCTTATAACGGTGTGGTTAATGAATGTCATTCGTTGTTTAATGTCACTGTGTTGTATTTTTTCTATAAGGTTCATAATAGAGTTGTATTATGGGTACCTACTAGAAGACTATTTATAATTAGATAGATATAGCCACATTACGAGCCCTATTGATCTAACTGTGGAACTAGGTTGGTATGTGTAAGATTCCCATATTTATTAATTATAATATAATATTATTTATGTGCTGTGTGATACTTTTTCATTCATCAAAATTAGCAAGTTATTTTTGTGATGTCTGTTATGTTCCAATTTTATTTCTGACAAGGTGACACAAAACACACATTAATTATTATTATCACTAGGTAGGTACTTACCTATTAATTACCCATAAAACTATTGTTCTCTTACAGTAGAAAATGTCTCAATGTGTCTTGAACGACAAAAAAGTTTAAAGCTATTTGAATAAAGTTAATACTACTGTTTTAGTTGAAACTGTTAATAAAGATAATACTTATGATGATGAAGAATTCGTACCTCCTTCAGAAGAGCTAGTTCTAATAACGTAATGTGTCGCTTGTGAGTTTTTTGTTGTTTTTCCGGGTTGGTTTAATTTTGCTACTGGCTGTTTCTAAAGTATTTATAATGTTGTTATTTTGAATTTGAACTTCTGAATGTGTATTTGTGGTATCTCTTCTTGTAAGGTGTCAAAATTACTTCGTAATTCTAAGTTAAACTGATCGTGGTTACAAATAAGAGTGTGTTTCTGTTTAGGTGTTTTGCCTATTTATGAATTAATTGCTTACGGTGGATTTAAGTCTTAAACTTTATTTTTGCTCTCACGGGTCTGTGATCGGAACTAAATTTAAACCTATTGATGTACCTAATACCTACATAAATAAATATCTAATTAAACTTTTGTCAGATGAAAATATTATTATATAAGTAGTCAATTTCGTGTGTGATATTCCGCCAGGCGAAGTCCAGGTCCAGCGACTTTGAAGTTTTTTTGAGAAAAAAGGAATTACTTATCTACGTTCATGTTTCGACCAAAGGCAAATGGAATAGACCTAGAACTACGGTCGTTTCTGCTGCCAAGGCCATATGTGGTCCGACTATGTATGTGTGCTTGATCTGACTTCACCAAGGACAATGGTCCATGTTTCCTGCTTTTCATCAGTAGATTTATTTAGAGGGTCATAATCTCGTAATAGTCTTCAATCTTATCATCGCAATGTGTAGATGTTGATGCGTAGGCTTTGATTGCGGTTAAGGTAGGTATATAGCTTTGGGATTTGGGATATGCTTAACGTCAACACAGCCACCTTGTCGGAGTAATTTGATAATCCGACAATGTTGTCCTGCCACTTCTTTTTGACGACAAAGCGTGTGGGTATCTTCCGCCGGGTAGTTTCAAAGTAGCGCCAATAACAGAAAAGCTAACGGAAAAACGTCTAAGGTGGTACGGTCATGTACAGAGGCGTCCTGTAGACTACATGGTTAAGGTAGCGCTCGATATTTCAACGACGAAGCGAGTCAAGCGAGGACGTCGAAGACCACCTGCTACCTGACGACGGTTCAGCGAAACCTGAAAGACCTCATTATAGACGCCGACGTTGCACTCAATCGTGCAGAATGGAGGAAAAGAACAGGGAAGGCCGACCCCAAGTAAATGAGAACAAGGCCTAGCAGGATGATGATGACGTGGGTATCTTCCGCCCGGGGATTATTAGCACCACTTTTACAGGGTACTTAGCGCCGTAACGAGGAGTCGTACATGTCAAATGAGATTGGGCCATAAGCCCACCATGCTGGTTCAGTGCGGGTTGGTGGATCGCCAGAGGCTTGTTTGGTATTCCACAGGGTGACCACGTGCAGGAGAGGCTGGTCTGGGGTCCGTTACATAACATTCGGGCCCCTTGCATCGCATCCCCCAAATATTATCCTCCCCTTTGTTTATTTACTTTGGTAATTTTTGATCGTAAAAATATAGCCAAACAAAACAAGCTAAGAATACTCTAGTTTTAAAGAAAAACTAGTCTTATTTGCTAATTTTTTAAGACTGAAAGTCGCTTACTTTAGTAAATATTAATTAACATCCATGTAATGTAAAATGATTCTATTTGCGCTTTTTCTTTGAAATAAACTTTAAGTTATATCAAATAACTGGATATAGTGTCACTGTTCCATAAATTGAATCAATATTGCGAAGTCGTCATGTGACATTAAGCAAAACTAAACGGAATAGTGACATTACAATTTTCTTTTAATTGAATTATCTTAGAAATTAAACAAAAAAAACACAGTTTACTCAAATGACTCACAAGATTAGTTTAAAATCTAACAAAATATAGCAAAAAACTCTTTCTTTTATCTTTAGTACGGCAGTTTTAGACGTTTGAAGATTTTGAAAATTTTAAAGCTCTGTACCCAAAAAACACGTTTTTCGCTTAATGACACTGTGTTTCTCAAGGAGCGTATGCGCATTTAAAATGAACCTTACACATAATTATCATAAGGTTCGTTCTGTGTTGATGCCAAAGCAACGGGCATGGCGTCATTGAAGTCTATAAATATCATTCACATTCGTGAACTTTAAGTCAATATGCTAAGATCTATAATCGAGTGGATGTCCGTGTGTACTTGCTTATATAATGCAAAAGTCAAAGAGACAAAACACTGCCCGTATTTTAAGTACCTATCGTACGTTGAACTATTGATGGCGCCGCGCCGGTTAGATTGCCAATTAACTATTTACATTACATGCATGATTATTTTGGAAGATGTTAGTATTTATTTATACTGCGTGCATCGCAAATGAACGCCCCGCTCCATACAAAAAGGACAAGACACATGGCTGTGCCAAAATGTATGGAACGAATTGTGAAAATATTAAATATGTCTTCTTCTTCTCCCTCGCGTTATTCTGGCATTTTGCCATCATGGCAGACAACTAATCCCAAGAATTGACGTAGGCACTAGTTTGTTGGTTTAATTGTGAAAAATAAGTATATACCTATTAGGTTATTTACGCCAGCATAAATCCATAAAAATAATGTACTCAACATTTTTTTATTCATGATTGTTTTTATTTTGACAGCCTCTTACAAAACTAGATTTTCATTTTATATGCATATTATATACTTATAATTTTTTTTATAAATAAACAGGCAGGACTAACATACATTATGTGTGATATAAATAATATGATTTTTTTATTTTCTCAGTCGGTACCGCCTCCACTGTCACATCCACCGCCACTGTCACCTCCACCCCCGCTGTCACATCCACCGCCACTGTCACCTCCACCCCCGCTGTCACATCCACCGCCACTGTCACATACACCACTGCCACCACCGCCACTGTCACAAACTCCACCACTATCACCACCGCCACCGTCACATCCTTCGCCACTGTCCATTGCCATTATATGATGTGCCGAATTATGTATCGCAGTATGTGCGCCATACGTGTTATCATTTGATGGGTTATCCCATGCATTATGACTGAACTGAACGCCTGAGCTCCTCACATTGTGATTGTTTGTCATATTCCTTCTGGTTTTTGGTTTTTTCCGCAGATATGGACATATTGTAAGGCATATCTGAAAAACAAAAATATTTAAAAATCTACGTGTCAAACATATAAGTATTAGCGGGTACACTACACAATTCCGAAATATTTTATGCCGAATTTTAGAATATCGAATTTTATTATTTCGATTTTTAAATGCTCGATCCATCATAATTCCGAATGTCGTAATTACCGAACGATGAAAATCACGAAGTTTTATATTTCCGAATAGCAAAACCGCCGATTTTTTTAAATTCCGAACCACATAATTCCGAATATTACAATTCCGATAGTGAAAAATACCGAATTTAACATTTACGATTGTTGAAATCACGAATTCCGAATTGTCATTATTCCGAAATTTTAAATTCCGATTTGACGTGATTCCGATTTTATAAATTCCGAATAACGAAATTCCGAATTTGTTCATAATAAATAATGTCGTTAAAGTAAGCAGAAATGCCTTTTAAAATTTCCTATTTTACATAATATTATAAGAGTTACTCACAAAAACAATTTTTCAACATAATTATGTATTATGTATGTTTCTACATAATTGTGTATATATGTAGTTAGTTCTGTTTCTAAAAACACTTCTTTTCTGTGGGGGGTTACAGTTCTAACCTAACCTAACCCGCTTTTCTAGTAGCGGTTAGTTTCTGTAAAGGTCGCAGTTCTAACATAACCCAATCCATTTTTCTAGTAGCAGCTGGTTTCTGTAAAGGTCACAGTTCTAACCTAACCTAACCCACTTTTCTAGCAACAGTTGGTTTCTGTAAAGGTCGCAGTTCTAACCTAACCTAACCCATTCTTCTAGTAGCAGTTGGCTTCCGTGAAGTTCGCAGTTCTAACCTAACCTAACCCACTTTTCTGGCAACGGTTGGTTCCTGTAAAGGTCGCAGTTCTAACCTAACCTAACCCACTTTTCCAATAGCAGTTGGTTTCTGTAAAGGTCGCAGTTCTAACCTAACCTAACCGATTTTTCTAGTACAGTTGGTTTCTGTAAAGGTCACAGTTCTAACCTAACCTAACCGATTTTTCTAGTACAGTTGGTTTCTGTAAAGGTCACAGTTCTAACCTAACCTAACCCACTTTTCTAGCAACAGTTGGTTTCTGTAAAGCTCGCAGTTCTAACCTAACCTAACCCACTTTTCCAGTAGCAGTTGGTTTCTGTAAAGGTCGCAGTTCTAAACTTACCCATTTTTCTAGTAGCAGTTGGTTTCTGTAAAGGTCGCAGTTCTAACCTAACCTAACCCACTTTTCCAGTAGCAGTTGGTTTCTGTAAAGGTCGTAGTTCTAAACTTACCCATTTTTTTTATTAGCAGTTGGTTTATGTAAAGGTCGCAGTTCTAACCTAACCTAACTCAATTTTCCAGTAGCAGTTGGTTTCTGTAAAGGTCGCAGTTCTAACCTAACCTAACTCAATTTTCCAGTAGCAGTTGGTTTCTGTAAAGGTCGCAGTTCTAACCTAACCTAACCCACTTTTCCAGTTGCAGTTGGTTTCTGTAAAGGTTGCAATTCTAAACTTACCCATTTTTCTAGTAGCAGCTGGTTTCTGTGAAGGTCGCAGTTCTAACCTAACCTAACCCATTTTTCTAATAGCAGCTGGTTTCTGTAAAGGTCACAGTTCTAACCTAACATAACCCACTATTCTAGCAACAGTTGGTTTCTGTAAAGGTCGCAGTTCTAACCTAACCTAATCCATTCTTCTAGTAGCAGTTGGCTTCCGTGAAGTTTGCAGTTCTAACCTAACCTAACCCACTTTTCTGGCAACGGTTGGTTCCTGTAAAGGTCGCAGTTCTAACCTAACCTAACCCACTTTTCCAGTAGCAGTTGGTTTCTGTAAAGGTCGCAGTTCTAAACTTACCCATTTTTTTATTGGCAGTTGGTTTCTGTAAAGGTCGCAGTTCTAACCTAACCTAACCCACTTTACAGACAACAGTTCATTTTCTTGGGGACGCAGTTTTAACTTAACCTAACCCACTTTTCTGGCAACAGTTTGTTTTCGTGAGGTCGCAGTTCTAACCTAACCTAACTCACTTTTCTGGCAACAGTTTGATTTCGTCGGGTTGCAGTTCTAACCTAACCTGAGCCACTTTTCTGGCAACAGTTGCTCCGAAACTGCTCCGGCGCTGCGGGCATAGCAGCCTCTTGGCCCTTGCGTAGCAAAGCGCAGGCACTAACGCTCGCCTCAGCCGCTTCGGCTGCTCTGCGCTTTGCTACAGCGGGCGTGCTTCCCCTCCGCGCCTCTGGCTTTTTACATACACTCTAGGGGTAGGACAGACAAGACGACGTGGATAGTGGGGTGCTCCGATTCGGATTTTGGTTAGTGAGACTTAAAAAAGTGCGTTTAAATCTTGTTTTGAAAATCACGAATTTCATTATTCCGAATTGACAAAAGATCGAATTTCTGAATACCGAATTACTTTATTTCCGATCGGTCAATGATTTTTCGGAATAGAGAAATTCGGGAAAAATATTTTCGGATTTTTTCTAAATCGGAATTTTAAGCTTTCGTCCATATGAAAATCGGATTTTAAGTTTTCGGAAATAACACAGTCGTGATTTTGTTCTTTCGTGGTTTTCAAAGTCGTAATTTCGATATTTCGGTCATGTAAAAATCGGGATTATGAAAATCGAGGTTATGAAAGTCGGAAAAACGTATTTCGGAATATTTGGGTGTTCCCAGTATTAGCTTTGCAATAAGACATAAGTTAGTATTAAACAAGAACCTATACCTACGTGAAAAAATATTGCAAACAAGTTTTTGGCAAAAAAAAAACATTTTTGGTACAAGCTTTTATCGTCAACTGTACTTTTTTTCCACAGGCAACTAATATTCATCGAAAGAATTCTAAAAACCCCTAACTAATTGTTTTATCACAGATTTTCTATGGCCACCTCCGGTCTCCATCATCAGATCAGCTCGATGATACCATAATATTGCATTGTCACCCGACTTTAACGTAGGTATGTATATGTATGCAAAATTTCAGCTCAATCGGAAACCGGGAAGTGGATCAAAGGCCCTGCCAGGATAAGCTAAGTGAGTCTGCCCCCAGCGAGTTTTGGCTTGTAATTTTTTTTATTGATTTGTCTTTCTATTAGTATCGAGTATGCCAAATTTCAGCTCCCCAAACTTTATAGTTTAAAAAAAAAAACGAAATATGTTCTTTCTTCAATATTTTCTTTTATAGTCAACCTATTTTAACGAGCTTGGCATATATTGTACATTTAATAAAGATGATTAAATGACCATAATTACATTTTCATTATGTCATAGAAAAAAAAATAAAAAAATCCAATTAAACTTTTCAGATTTTTTTCTTTTATTTTCACGTTAGAGACCGCTCCAATTTTTTCACTATAAGTCCAGATCAGCCAAAATGTATGAAACAGCCGTACAAGAGACGTAGGAAGCTCGCTGTACGCGTTCCAAAGCCGGGCGCCTTCGGCGCCCTCATACTAGAGGAGTCGGGCGTAGCCTGACGTACGTGGCGCGCTGCAAGCAGTCCAAAGCCAGGCGACTTCGACTTTCTCATACTAAAAGTGTCGACATACGTGACACGCTGGACGCTTACCAAATCCGGGCAAATGCATGAAACAGCCGTACAAAAGACGTGCGGGCACGCTGTACGTGTTCCAAAGCCGGGCGCCTTCGGCGCCCTCATACTCAACGCGTCGGGTGTAGCCCGTCGTCGTACGAGGCGCACTGTATGCGTTCAAAGCCGGGCGCCGTGGGCGCTCTTATACTAAAAGAGTCGGGCGTAGCCCGACGTACGAAGCTCGCTGTACGCGTTCCAAAGCCGGGCGCCGAAGGCGCCCTCATACTAAAAGAGTCGGGCGTAGCCCGACGTACGAAGCTCGCTCTACGCGTTCCAAAGCCGGGCGCCTTTGGCGCCCTTATACTAAAAGAGTCAGGCGTAGCCCGACGTACAAGACACGCTCTACGCGTTCCAAAGCCGGGCGCCTTCGGCGCCCTCATAGGAATAGAGTCGGGCGTAGCCCGACGTAGGAGGCGCACTGTACACGTTCCAAAGCTGGGCGCCGAAAGCGCCTCCATGCCAAAGGATAGCGCAGCCCGATATATGTGGCGCTCTGCGTGTATTTCTGTACTGGGGATGCCCTCGAAAAAGTAATATAAAGTGACTTCGAATATGTAGTTAGTAACGAAGTCATGACCCCAAAATTAATTAAATAAAAAATAAGTTCAAAAACTAAAACCCGACTACTGCAAATCGCGCTCTAAAAGTATGAAACAAGATAGAATTCTTATCTGAAGTTATCAAACAGGAAATATTATAAATGTTATAATTTTTTTAATAAAAAAATACAACGTAATATGTATAATTTACTACATTATTTATATTTTTACAGAGATTCAGAGGATAGCTGTGGTCGTATGCCACTTTACCTTAAAGTTTATAATCGTGGCATACGACCATGCACGGCGATCCTTTGAATATCTCTGTAAATATATCAAAAATGTAATACATTTTATTACGTTGTATTTTTTATTAAAAAAATTATAACATTTATAATATTTCCTGCTTGATAACTTCAGATAAGAATTCTATCTTGTTTCATACTTTTTAGAGCGCGATTTGCAGTAGTCGGGTTTTAGTTTTTGAACTTATATCAACTTTGATAGGAACAAGATCACTGTACGCGATAATAATAATATGTGTAACTCAGCTAATTATTATTTTCTAGGACGCAACTCAAAAGCTTCATTTAAAACGTGTGCTTTATAGCCACAACTCAAAAGTGGCTGTATTGCAGGGAATTGTCTGACAATTTATGGTCAAATGCATAAGGCCACTTGTGAGAAAAAGGCTCTTAAAGACCTTTTTTGCTATGGCTCTCGAAATAAGGTCGTAAATTGAACAATTTTGAATACGAATCTGCAATAATCCAGAAAATCAAAAATTTTGAATTGTGGCAGTATAGCAGGCACACGGCGAAATAGCGCATTTCTTCGCAGATTTTGCTTCGAATGTAGCTCCATAATATTTCGGCACTCCTGTGCTACCGTTTGAGAGTAGCCCGAAGAACGACTTTGTACAGTTGGTATTGAAATATGAACCTTACTTATTTTGAAATACGTTTGAAAATGCAATGACATAATTTGTTATGAGTCATTTTGTTTGGCGGATCGGTTCGTTATTTTGGTAGTATTGCCATTGCAATGAACCCAATGATGACGCTTATGGTGAACCTTAAGATATATATTGCTTAAGATTTATATTTGCAAGTCACAATCAATTTTGATGCACTTTAGCTGACCTTCAGGAATCACTAGAGATTGAACAGCCTAAACCAATGCGATAGAGTTTGGGCCCGATTCAGATATTGAAATAGACATCTATTAGATATCTTTTTGACATCACCAAGATACGATAACGATATGTTTAAGATCTAACCTGTCAAATTTGACATTTGCGCGATTCTGGACATACTCTTGAACGATTTCCACAGGATATGACTTAGAGATCCAATTCACATCTAATAGATATCTTATTCTATCTAACGTAATAAAAGTGACATTGGTTGCCCGAATTGCGCTGCAAAAGAGAACTAGTTGCTAATTAACGGCAGTATTTATTTTTCAATAATTAAAATTTGGTCCGTGTAAAGAGGGTCCGTATCTCGGAGTAATTAACAATGGAGCCGCCATTAACAGGCGTTCCCCTCTGTCGAAAATAGGCGGCCAATGGTCAACCACTTGTCAACCATATGTATGGACTGACGTTTATCTGACATGACGTACCTATACATTTGATGTGCCCCTCCCCCGCAAAAAACGGCAGACTATTTTGTACCGAAAATTTTAGACATGGCGTCTCCGTTACTCCGAGGTCCGTATGCATTGGATGATTTTGTTCTCTTATTTCTTTAAAATGATAAAAGGAGCACTAATTACCTAATTTTAAGAGGAGAATAATAAAATTTATTAATTAGGTACGTGTTAGCGACGTGCTCATATTTTGATATTTTATATTGCTAAATGTTGTTTTAATATATAATTAGGTAGATTAAGAAACCTAAACTTAAGGGTAGTTTTAACGGCGGCCGCGACCCGCGATTCTGTAGTTTTGTATGTGCGCCGTATGACAAGTCAGTCGGTCCATGCTATCCGCGCGAGCGCACGTACGCACATAACTGTCATTTCTAATTCTCTATTTGTGTACTTTGTGTCTTAGCCAAATATAAGTTGTTAAAAGTTCTACTGTGTTCACCATTTCGCCGCGGCGAGACGCTATCCCCAACAGTACGTAAACCTCGTTTTATTTATTTATTTATTTTAAACTTTATTGCACATACAAAAAGTACAACAGGCGGACTTAATGCCGGTATAGGCATTCTCTACCAGTCAACCATAGGGCGAAACAGAAAAGCGTCCATGTGGGTGCAGTGAGAAATAAACAGAAAAAAAAAACGTAACTTTTGAGCGAAGTAAAATATCAACATTCTAAATACCTACTATATACATATATTAATTATGTTATACCATAAGACTAAGAGTACACTAAATACATAGATATATATATATATATATATATATATATATATATATATATATATATATATATATATATATATATATATATATATATATATATATATATATATATGTATATATATATATATATATATATATATATATATATATATACAAGGATATATACAAATACATATAATTGCACATGCGTTAAGGGTTACCTACCTACTAATTCCTACTGTGCCTGCCTTAGCAGGTGGTTATAAAGCAAACGTTTGAAAGTTAACTTGCTTGGAGCCTGTCTGATCGTCAGAGGGAGCGAATTCCAGAGGCGGATTGCTTGTACGGTGAAGGAAGAAGAGAGAAAACCACTATGGTGAGGAAATACCGAAAGTTTAAGAGAGCGGGAGGAACGTAGTTCACAACCCGGGCGAGGGGTTACAAAACTGAATCTACATTTTAGATAACTGGGAGCAGATGACTCGAACAGTATCGAAAAAAGCAAACAAAGAATTCTGAGAGTCCTACGCTGCCGAATAGGGAGCCAGTTAAGCTGGCGACGGTAATGAGATATGTGGTCGTACTTGCGTAGACCGAAAATAAAACGAATGCCGTTATTCAGCAAGCGATCGAGCCCTGTTAAGTGAACACTGTGAAATGTTTGTTGTGCACACGTCAGCGTAATCGATGAGCGGAAGTATTAGTGACTGCACAAGTAGTTTTCATTCCTTCCTAGGTAATGCGTGTTTTCTGACCTTAACTAGTTTTAGTTATGAAAATAATGGGAATATATAAGGAGTTTGGAGTGGATTGGCATGTTCCTGCGTAAGTATATATTTAGTGTAAATAAAATTCAATATAAGATTTGATATACAATGAGGACATATTTGTATCTACTTACACAAACAAAAATCGTATATTAACAAGTTCATAATCAGAATATTTTGTAAAGTACGCCAAACAGAATTACTTAATAATTCACAGAATTACAAGATTTAAATTAAACAATGTTATTATCTCAAACGGAAAATCAAGCAACCATTAAAATAATGTCATATTCCATTATTACCTACGTAAACATAATTATATTCTAACTTGCGAAATTTGGCATAAACTGAAGGAAACATGCCAACTTCCGGCATTAATTCAACTTCAAGTCGGTAATAGAATGCTACATTAGCATTTTAGGGAGTGTTTACAACACTTTTACATTTGGGAAAAAACGCTCGGTGTGGAAAAGCTGCTGTATAGTGGGCATGGCAAATGCATAGACGAAGTGTGGAAATGTCATACACAGACTGCTAAAATCACAAACCTTTGTGGTGTCGGTGATGTGAAAAGATGATAATTATTGGTAGAATTTTTTTGGTTGAATCTCAGATTTCACAGTCAAGACTTTTTTTTATTCAAGGAAAAAGGGAACAAAATCACCGTTGGGACAAGACTCGAACTTGTGACCTTTCGGTAGGTACCTACACTGCCGGCCTAGACAAGGTTACACTCGCTATCGCTTCGACAACGAAAAGCATTATGTCTCTCTATCACTCTTCCATATTAGCGCGACAGTGACAGTTGCGTTTCGATCGCTACGGAACGTACCTAAGCGATTAGCATCTTGGCTACGCGGCCTGGTCCGATCGCTTTTAAGAGGACGGCCGCTTCTCCATACAAACGTAGTCCCCATATTTAGAAAATGTTTTTACCTAATTTGATGCTTATTAATCATAGCTATATCCCATCGGCTCGTTAGAGTCTAGCCCGAAGCGGTGAAATTTTCCAGTTTTCCTTTTTTAATAATAATTTGTAGTATCTGTACCTGCTTGATAAAAAAATAGTTCACTGCGTCGATTCCCCTTGTGTGTGCGTTCTGAACATTCTGGCAGTATAAGCCGCAGTAAGGCGAGCATTAGAAGTTGCAGACAAAAACACTTGGACATCTTCAGTTTAAAGTGGGACAGAGACAGTCTACATGCGCCGGTTTTTACCCTCATCTATTATTCCGTAGTAAGAAGTTTCGCTTGTTGCGTTTGTACGCCTGGGGCTTTGTCATTGTACACCTCAATAGAAGAAAATAATATAGAAAAATATTCAGAAACACCAGTGTCGATGTTATCGCTAAATAGCGATCTCTTACAGAAACCCTTTATGTAGCAGAAATTAATATATTTACATATGTCATGTTACTCATGTTAGAATTGTGTTGTATGTTGTTGTTGTGTATATTTCCGTGTTCTTATAACCCGGCAACCTTCAAATCAAGAGTGAACAGGCACCTTCTGGGCGAGCTCGCTCCATCGTAGGCCACGTCTACGCCTCGGCTAGTCTGTGGCCATGAGTAAGACCATTCATAAAAAAAAAAAAATGAAAGCGCAAACAAATATCGACAGTCGATAAATCGAATATCGTTAGTGTTGTGTGTCGATAGATTAACATCCCCAGTGCGCAAGACGTTCAAGTAAACAAGATCAATTGCGGGTAGTTCGAAAAACTCGCGCGGTTAGAAAATGTTTATGTTAACTTTAACCAGTCTTCTCCGAGACCACGGGGACATCGCCGTCCTCAAAACGACGGAGGTAAAGCTTAAATTTTAAGTATACGCGATAAAGTCCCGTTTTATAATTTAATAATGGGTAAAAATCATAAAGTTTAAATCAGTGCCAAACAGACAAGTTATTATTTAAGATTTTAATTCTTACTTAAACAATTTCTATTACCAGACTGAAACTAAACGGGGATACTTTAAGTCTTACGGGTTTTTAAACGTGTTTGGAAGATTGTATTTTAGCCAAACTTGTCTTTGTATCTCAGCTTATGGAAACTTTGCTCTTTATCTGGTTGCGCGGAATTACTAAACTTTCCAAGTAAACTTCAGATTTTCTGTCACAATTTTAGCTTGGTGTTATTAAGTAAGTAGGTATGTGTAATATAGAGATTGTGTCTTTTGAATTACTTGAAGCGTTAGACGCAGAGTTTATGGGACATTATATGAAGTTTATTCAAAGTTGTACACTACACTTTCATTCTAGGTTGGAGAATTTTATGTTATCTCTACTCAGAATTACGAGCTGTTTCGAAAGGTTCTAGGTAATACGAGAAAGAAGTGTCCATAAATTTCGACACAATTTTCATTTCTATCGCTTCCATACCTAATCGTCATACGGCACGGCAAAAGGTACCTTATGGCGTCTGGCACTTACGCTATTATTAACGCCGCTCCGATATTCAGCCGGGGAAATGGTACCTTTTGCCGTGGAACGTCACATATCTTTACTATTTTCATAGCTAGTGAATCTCTAATTCATTTTCCGAATCTGACCGTCATCGTTCAATGACGATGTGTTAGTATATTTTTAAATTAAACGTTGGCTTGTCTGTTTGTGAACTCGACTGCACTATGTATAATGTAAAATGTTTAATAAATGTTTGAGCTGTCGTTTGTTTTGAAGGAACTTATCTTTCTTGAGTAGAAGTTTTCTCGCTCGCGGCGGCGACGCTCAGTACGTGAGTCCGATTCAGATGTAAGTAACAACTTGCTACGGTTTTGAACTGGTTTTGATACGATTTGGTCGATCGTCTTAATCGATCGTTTGAAAGTCGTAATTAGCATTGGACCAAGAAATTTCCAAATTGGACGAATTTCTGTCGGAAATTTTCGGGGTCAAACATGACAACATGTCAAGACCTTAACAGACGCACGGGACAATTTAAACGAGCACCTGGCATCAAAACGATATTTGAATTATATCAGAACCCTCGGTGTAAAATTCATTCGATATTCGCTTTTACCTGCCGTATTCGAACTTAAGATATTCACAAGAGACGACACGTACTAGATCCATTCTAGATACGTTATAGCAGTGCGCCAAGCGGGACGTTTTGGAAATTCAAAATCCCATACAAAGTGTCCCCAACTAGCTAGGGGTACGATTCAAATATTGTTTTAATATCATATGCACGTTTGAATTGACCTGACAGTCATTAAGTATTAGATGTTTGTACTGATAGTAAATAAGTAATAATACTTTTTTGAAATTTTAAACAATAATCTTTCTGAATGGAAACTTTTGCCGATTTTTAAAACGAAGCCACTCTGCCGTTTACAATCCAATCTTTGTAAGAATCGCGAAGCACTTCGTTAAAGTCAATAAAACCTTTTACATCAACCTTTGACCTCATTTAGAACAGAAAAGGAAGAAAAAAGGCGGCTAACAACCGCGGTACCGTGAATTCCGAGGCTTTCGAGAACATCCAATAATATTTACCTATTCACTCGAACGCGCCATACTTTGCGTGAAATAAATTATTCAGAGCAAACACATCATTCTCTTTACCTCACATTTTTCTTTAAATTCACATTGTAAAGTCAACATTGTTCTAATAAGCACAGAATCGATTTTACAAAAACAATGTTCATGCTTATAAGACGTCCTGAAAGTAAAAAGTCAGGAGTAACTCGCGGTTGCTCGATAATTTGTAATTTAAACTCAATCACTCACGATTTACGACTCAAATTTGAATACACATTTTACATTCAATTGTTGAACAATTTAAATATTATTTGCGTCTGTTAAATCCTTTATTTTGTGCGTGATATGGTTGTGAATGGTATAAATTAGTTGAGTTAATGTGTTTGTGAAGGCATTATGGCGAGATTAAAACATTTAACTTTTACAAATCATTGGTGCATGTTTGATAATTTGTTTAAAAGGGGGCTGGTTCCCGCCAAATTGCAATTTTTATTTTAGATTTTTATACGTTTTAATGCAGGACAATGCATTTATGGCAGCAACTTAATACAGTCGGCAGTAATGTCGTGCAGCATTACTGTGGCTGACTAGTAATGCTAATATGTACTCGGTGCCTTTAACCCTTTCTCACTCCGTATTAATCATTTCCCAAACGTGCAATCTAATTTGAACCTTAAATGGGAATGCTAAGGTTGAAATTCTAGTGGCGTGTGTGTGGCCGATAAATTGTACTATGCCTGGAAAACGGTAAAGCAAATTGCATAAGATGCAGCTAGGGACACGGCAATAGGTAACTGCACTGATAAGTGGAACCATAATCCGTTCATACTGAGCACACACCGAGTTTCCAAGTCAGGGTAAATTTTGGAAACCAATCGATGTTCGGTCCCAGAGCACCTTTACAAGTAGCGCTATTCAAAGTCCAAGTTACTTCTTCGTTAGATCTGGGCTATAACCGCGAAAATCGAAGTTCGCAAATTGCGGGCATTTTTCTCTGTCACTCTAATTACGCCTTCATTGGAGTAAAAGAGAAAGATCCCCGCAATTTCCTAATTTCGGTTTTCGCGGTAGCCCCTCTGAGCGCTTCACTGGGATTCGAAGTAAAGATATGGGCATCTTAAGAGGAGTGGAACGACCGCCTTTCCATACTAACGTAGTCCCATTTTGCATTTTCCTCACTGGATATTAACATTATACTTTTATTTTTCACAAATTGATGATGTGCATTAACCACAGCTTGATTTGCATATCAACTAAACCCTTTGTTTGATTTATTTTCTATTTTTAAGCATTGTAAGTTACAGGAGCTTTCAAAAATTGGTATGGATGGATGCTTATAAATCGCTCCTAATTAAATACTTATACTTGAAATTATTATTATTGTTTTGAAATTTCTCGACTAAATTACCATTTTCGACGTTTCCTGCAGTAATGTAATAAATATCAAAAACGTCGCTGCCCCGATTTGTGACATTTATGACAAAAAAGCGTTCCCGCGGGAAACTAAATAAAACAATTTAAGTATTACAACAAGCGTGTATTTAATCGCACGGTATATGTATTAAATGAAATAAACGACGACATTAAGGTAGAAACCAACGCAACAATTCCACCACAAACAACCCACACGAATAACACGACCCTTATTGTAAAGTAATTACAACCCCCCCTGTCGCCACCGAACTTACGGTAAATCCCGCCAACCACCAAATTGCTTTCAAACGTGTTACACTTATTTTACAGGCCCATTCGAACGTACAATGACATCAGAATGATATTTGGATCATGTTATTTAGTTATCGCGCCCGCGCCAATATACAACATGAGGATAAATACGGGCGAAATGCGCGATAACTGAATAATATGATCCCATAATTTCATTGCGGGAATCTTTCTCCTGTTCCTCCTAGAGTGACAAAGAAAAATGCCCGCAATTAACGAACTTCGATTCATTGTCACAGACTTTGAACCCAATTTCACTATTTTCGAATATCCGTCTGTCATAAGGCGATTGGACTTCAACATGAAGCTTCCCAGACAATGAATATGAAAGTCGTTAGAGAAGTAGAAACCTCACTGAGATCGAGAGATTGTCACTGTGACAAAGTACAAAATCAGTAGGAAATTGAATGTAGGTACGTTCGAATTGACCTGTGTGTTAGCTGTGGAAAGTTTGGCATCTCTATTTGTTGTGGTAGGTGAGAAAAGGCTGGCGGTTGGGTATGTAATAGTTTACGCTATGTAGATTAAGGTAATTATAGATAAGGTACAATGCCGTATGTTTTAGGGTTCCGTACCCAAAGGGTAAAACGGGACCCTATCACTAAGACTGCGCTGTCCGTCCGTCTGTCACCAGGCTGTATCTCGTGATCTGTAATAGCTAGACAGCTGAATTTTTCACAGATGATGTACTTCTGTTGCCGCTATAACAACAAATACTAAAAACAGAATAAAATAAAGATTTAAGTGGGGCTCCCATACAACAAACGTGACTTTTGACCGAAGTTAAGCAACGTCGGGCGGGGTCAGTTCTTGGATGGGTGACTGTTTTTATAATAGATTCCCTTCGTGTGCGAGTCCGACTCACACTTGGCCGGTTTTTATTTTGCATACTTATTCAACGCACATCGTTAAGTATCTACCTACTTTTAATTGCTAGTCTCACGAACTCCCCGCTTGTCATGCTCCCATAGTCGCATGCAATCGAAGTTATTCTCATTTATTTTTAAAGCATCATCATAGGTATCAGCCAGACGACGTCCAGCGTCCACTGCTGGACATAGGCCTCCCCCAAAGAGTGCCAAAATGACCGGTCTTGCGCCACCCGCATCCAGCGGACTCCTGCTCCCGCATTTTTAAAACATCATGATCAAATTACTTTAAAACTTGTGGTGACGACTAGTGAGTAATGCTAATAAGTTACCTTTGGCGAATAGACGAAGAAACGTAACGTGCTTTTAATAATAATTTTCGGCAGCTTGAGCCTGCTGCTGTAGGCACCCTAGGTTAGGTCTTTTATAATGTATTTTTTTTTAAATTGTTTTGTGTTTTTATATTTTACTTTAATATAAAATTATTATATTATAAAATACCTAACTTAAGAAAAAAATAAAGAGAATAAATTAGTGCTTTAATACGTCATGTATACAAAACTAAGAGACCGCAGCAAGCTCGGCCGAATTTCACGTTCCCAAAAAAATTAATATTTTTTCTTCCTTTATAATTTATAACATGTTATACTTTTTACACAATTTTGACAATAAAATATTATCTTATCTTATCGTATCTTATTACCTTATCAAAACTTGGTACTCATTCAGTATCTAGCCATGATTTAGCTCTATCCCGTGGCAGTTGGAGGACATTATAATCCAGGGCCTGAATTACGGCGCGCGTTATTCCGTGTGCGATTACTTAACTAACTTTCTTCATTTGAATTAAATTTACATACTAATATGGCAGAGTTAATACACAATTAGAAACTAGCGTATATTATTATCTAATTACATGCCTATGATTGTCATTGTATAAAACGAATGGTATAAAATTACGAATGTTTAAACATATAATTCTAATTTTAATATTTATAAACAGAAAAGTTAACGTTTCTAAGATCTATTTATCTGCCAACCCTTTTAAGTGTTACATAAACCGAAAGATCCATTAACCCCATCAGTTGCATAACGTAACTTTGAAAACAATTACTCAGCGTATTTCTAAAAGAAAAGCAAAACATTACACTAACGGGGCTCGAACCCGCAAGTCATTCAGCGGTGCAAATAACACCATTTCGTTTTACTTAGTAGTTTTATACCGTTTTAAAAATAAACCTATTAATTTAAGTGAAAAGTTACATACTACGGTGACGCAACGACTCAAAGTGAGTCCTGGCCTCCGACACCAGAATAGATAACGCCATGCCTCGATTTCAGGTCACTCAGGTTTATATGTAAATTAAAAAAAAAACGCTCGTAGGATTAGTTAACATAATACGTTTATTTCCGTCACTTATATGCATAGATTAGGAGAAAAAATAGAGTTTTTGAGTTTATTGGGTATCGTGACCACTGACCACTGGGGGTAGTTGGTATTATATCCATAAAAGTTATGAGGGCAATTTTTCGAAGACTATTCTTCGATATCCTTTAAAACATGTATTTTTCAAATATTAGTTAGCTCCGCTAAGAAAATTTTGCTGAAGAAGTCTATCTAAAGCTTAAAAATGTTAAGCAATAATGTGTCAATCAAGCCAAAATCGGTAATATGAGTGGCATTATTAAAATGTTTATGTACACAATGAAATGCATAATTCATTTGACATTAAATTCAATACCCAGAATCGCTAAAATACACAATTATGTTGAAAACCAAACAAACATATCGTCAATTTCACATGAAAATGGTTTAGCGGTACGTGGCAAAGCACTAATTAGGCTTTTAATCATTGAAATGTATAATTATATATTATTACGACATTGTTACTATTGTATTTATTCGTTTAGCGTTCATGATGGTAGGGATTAAGTCTTAGTAAGGGTTGCCCAATCCGCATTGGGCTAGCGTGGGGACTATAGCCCAAGCCCCTCATGAGAGGAGGCCTGTGCTCAGCAGTGGGACGTATATAGGCTGAAATGATGATGATGAAGTGTTGAAAATTAAGCTTTTACCACGTTGAATTCAGTCGAGCTTTTGAAATTTCATGTTATTACACGGCCCCATTTTACCTGCCATGTATTTATAGGAACTATAGGAAGGCTCTCAAAAGTTGGAATGGTTAAAGTTTATTTTAATTGGACTGGCGTAATAATTAGGGTAAATAACTGTAATTTTGGTAACTTTGTACCACAGGCTACGTCGTATCGACTCCTCTTTGTAAAGTTTTTATGACTTGTGACTTATAGGCGCTCTTTTACACGACTTGTTCGATGCGAGAGGTATACGAGTAGGTAGGTACCACAGTCGCCATCAGATATGTATAACGCGCGTAATCGACGTTAAGCGTGACGAGCTAAGGCCAGACCACCTGTGGCCATCACGTATAATTACGTCGGAGGGGTGCTGACTATTACATATAGCAACACTAACGGTGTTCGCTCTCTCTCTTATCTATGGTTGTCTCTCCAACATGTACTCCTGTAAGCTCGTGTCCTTTTACTTAATAAATAAATTATTATTGGACTAAGAAACCGTTGTTCATTTACAAAGGCCAATCTAATATGGTGTCAGAAGATTCGAAATAGAAATCATGTCGGGCGACGAGTCAAAGAAGTCTAAAGAAAAAACTACGCGTCCTGAGCCGCAATCGAACAATGGCGGACATAGCGGATCAGAAAAACCTAAGTTATTGGCAGGGTCACTCGCAACGCTGGATCTGCGAAATACCAACATGCCAATCACCTGGAAAAATTGGATCACGCAATTGAAGATTTATCTCCGTGCCAACGGCTTGGAAAATGAATCAAATAGTCGAAAAGTCGCCATCTTGCTTCATTTCATCGGCACAGAGGCACTAATAGTTTTCTATTCATTTAACTTGGATATTGACACAGTAACATTCGACGAACTGGTCAACAAATTCACAGCATATTTCACGCCTCAAATTAATGTCACTATGGAAAGACATAAACTGTTCAACAGACGCCAAGGTAAAGAAGAGTCAATAGACGACTACGCCACTGACCTACGAAATATAGGGAGACAGTGCGAGTTCGATTCACTAGAAGACAGTCTCCTCCGCGATGTCTTCAGCTGGAACCTTCATACGAAGAATCAGCATATCAAAGAACATATTCTCATGAAGAAGCCCGTGAAGCTAAATGATGCTATAGAACTAGCAAGATCTATAGAAACATCGAAGCTACAAGCCAAGACGCTAGAGACGCCAAACTTCGTCGGCAGAGTCCAGTCAAGACCAGCGAAGCCAGCCAGCAGCAAGTCGCCTAGCAACAACAGACCTACCAGACCAAGACCAGCCAGATCGCCGAGCAGTTCCAATACCACTACCTGCGGTCGCTGCGGTCAGATACATCGATTCAAGTGCCCGGCAAGAGGAGTTAAGTGCAAGAAGTGTGGGAAGCCTAACCACTTCGCTTCAGTCTGCAAAAATACACAGGTTCAACAAGTCGTTGTTAACTCTGAGGTAACTGACAATCTCTTCTTCGGTTCTATTTGTATTAACAATGTATCATCAGATAAGTCCTGGAAAGCTACTTTTCCAATCAATAATGTAGATGTAAGTCTCTTGCTGGACACAGGTGCAGATGCTAATCTTTTGACAGTAAATACATTTAATAGACTGAATCTTGCACCTGATGTCTTGTCGAAGAACAATAATAATTTGACAAATTATAATCACGGTGCTATACCTACCATAGGTCAATGTACTCTTCCAATTGTACATAACAATGTCAAATATGATATAACTTTTTATGTTGTAAATGTCGATGGGCAAGACGTTTTAGGCAGAGATTCTTGCCAGACAATGAAGCTCGTTAAACGGGTCCATTCTGTTACCATAAAGACTCAAGACACAGACTTTCTGTCTGAGTATAGCGATCTTTTCGAAGGCTTAGGCTGCCTTAATAACTTCACATGTAAGTTAGTACTAAAACCTGATGTTACCCCTACCTGTGATCCATGCCGTAGAGTTCCATTTCAACTGAGAGCACAGTTGAAGGCGGAGCTGGAGCAGATGGAGAAAGACGGAATAATCTGCCGCGTTGAAGAGCCGACTGATTGGGTAAGCTCACTGGTTCTAACGAAAAAAAAAATGGTAAGTTACGTCTTTGCATAGACCCGAGGAAGCTTAATAAGGCAATTCGGAGGTCCCACTACCAATTTCCAACGGTGGATGAGATCAAGTCAGACCTGGCGGGTGCAAAATTCTTCACCACGCTGGATGCCAACAAAGGGTTTTGGATGCTCCCACTGTCGGAAGCAGCTTCCAGGCTCTGCACATTTATCACACCATTCGGTAGGTATTCTTTCACACGATTACCCTTCGGAATCAATGCTGCTCCAGAGATCTTCCATCGGGAAATGGTAAAAAGGTTTGACGACATCGAGAATGTAAAAATAATGATGGATGATTTCCTTATCTATGGCAAGACCATCGAGGAACATAATGAGACTCTAAAAAAGGTCTTAGAAAGAGCTCGTGAAATAAACATTAAGTTTAATAAAGAAAAATGTGTCATATGCGTTCCTGAAGTTAAGTATTTAGGACATGTTTTCAGTAAGGAAGGTGTTAAGGTAGATCCAGCCAAAATTAAAGCCATCTGTGACCTGCCCAGCCCTGCATGCGTTAACGACCTGCAGAGGTTCATGGGTATGGTTAACTACCTTAGCCCTTTTATTCCCAATTTGTCCAAAGAAAATAGTCTTCTAAGAACGTTGTTATCAAAGGAAACAGAATGGTCCTGGATGAGTCAGCATGAGGCTGAGTTTAATAATATTAAGAAGCTCATTAGTAGCGCCCCAGTGCTTACATACTATGATCAAACCAAGGAACTAACCATGTCAGTTGACGCATCAAAGGATGCTCTTGGTGCGGTTCTACTTCATTCCGGACAACCAATAGCATATGCATCTGCCTCACTAACTAAATGTCAACAAAATTATTCTCAAATAGAAAAAGGGGCTATGGCTATTCTATTCGGTTGTACTAAATTCCACCAGTACATATATGGTAGGACAGTCACAGTAGAAACAGACCATAAGCCATTGATCACATTGTTTAAAAAAGCTTTGTATGATGTCCCTGCTAGACTTCAGAGAATTATGCTTCGTCTTCAGCCATATGAGCTTGATGTGATATATAAACCAGGTCGTTATCTGTATATTGCAGATACTTTATCTCGAGCTGCCCTAAAAGAAACAACTCTGTCAGACCTTGAGAAGGACATAGATCTACATGTCAATTTCATCATGTCCAATTTGTCTGCTAGTCCAGAAAAAATAGAAAAAATAAAAGAAGAGACATGTAAGTCTAGTACCTTATCTCAAATTGTACAATATTGTCAACATGGGTGGCCCGAACACAGACGGTCTGTAAGTCAAGAATTAAAGCCCTACTTCTCATTGAAAGAAAAGTTAAGTGTAATTGATAACATTCTCTTTATGTCAGACAAAATTGTAATTCCTGAGTCACTAAGAGAAAATATTATAAATTTGACACATGAGGGCCATCAAGGCATCAACAGTTGCATTCGGCTAGCTAAGACCACTGTGTATTGGCCAAACATGGCAAATGATATAGAAAAAGTCATTAACCAATGTCATACATGCCTTACTTACCGTAGAGGTAATACAAAAGAGCCAATTCTACATCATGAATATAAGCTTTTGCCTTGGAACAAAGTCGGTATTGACATTTTTGAATTTGACAATGAAAAATACCTTCTTGTTGTTGACTACTTTTCTAAGTATGTTGAACTTGCTCTCTTGAATACAGGCACAACTGCTAATAGGGTTATTACCCACTTGAAATCAATCTTTGCCCGTCATGGCATACCTGAATTTATGATGTCAGATAATGGTCCACCTTTTAATTCTGTAGAATTTCAAACTTTTGCTAAAGATTGGCACATTAAACTTAGTACTTCCAGTCCCTACTTAAGCAGGTCTAATGGTATGGTTGAACGAGCTATTGGCACAATCAAACTAATGCTAAAGAAATGTAAGGCTGACAACACAGACCCATATCTTGCTTTACTTTTATATAGAAACACTCCAAAAAAGATAGGATATTCACCCGCACAGCTATCTATGTCTAGAAGCTTGCGAACCAAGATTCCAGTCTCTGATTCACAGTTGTCACCTGCATTAATAGACAATAGTCTGCTTAAAGTAAAGATAGAAAAACAAAGGTCTTATACATCTCTTTATTACAACAATCATGCAACATCTTTACCAGAAGTTCAGAAAGGTGATAAAGTGTATTTTAAACATAAGCCAAATAGTATCTGGATCCCAGGTATGATCTCAGAAGCCAGTAGTAGTGAACCACGTAGCTTCACTATACAATCCCCGCAAGGTGAGTTCCGTAGAAGTCGTCAGCACATTCTTAAACCTGCTTCTCCTGTGCCTGAGATGATACCTGAAAATATAAAACATAGTGTTAGTAGTCACACAAATCAAAATGTAAGTGTTCCTGTATCTAACACTAGTACTAGCACCAATTCTAGTGCTAATACTAGTACTAACAGTGAACCTAAAAGAACGCGCTCTGGTAGAGAGGTTAAAATGCCAGCACGTTATTTAGAATAAGTTTTATAGTTTTTCTCATGTTTTCTACAAGCTAGAACGTAACTGTCAGTTTCTAGGTTACTTTATTTCATTGTGACAACCTGTCATAGCTGTCAGTCAAGATGCGTTTTGTTTCTCCATTGTCACTTTACTAGACAGATACGTTCCGTTTCACTTAATATTTTAAGAGATAAATTAAAATGTTACTTACCTTATTTAGATCCTAAGATCGTAGTCTTCTCTTTTCAAAAAAGGGAAGATATTACATATAGCAACACTAACGGTGTTCGCTCTCTCTCTTATCTATGGTTGTCTCTCCAACATGTACTCCTGTAAGCTCGTGTCCTTTTACTTAATAAATAAATTATTATTGGACTAAGAAACCGTTGTTCATTTACAAAGGCCAATCCAATACTGACCTGCAGCGAGTGTGGCCGCACATTTGCTGCAAAGATTGGCTACGTCAGTCACTTGAGAGCGTACCAGCGACGCTCTCAACGGTAGAAAAACAGTCGCTGTAGCCGAAAACGGCTGGGAGATGATGATGATGATAACGAACATTCTAACGCCTTGACAATAGAGGCGTGTTCAGATATTTGTGCGCACCTCGGCCGCCCCGATATATCTGATTGCGACTGTACTCGTACATTGTCATGCGGTCGATGTCTCCCTCTCATTAAAACGTCTTGATTAAAGCCTGCTATAAACAAATTCGTTCACAACCTCATGTGAAATGAGGGCGCTTGCTTCAATATGGAGACCTATTCTGTTTTAACAATTTGATTCGATTTTGAGCTTGTTTTGATACGACCTTTAGCGCGGCTGCACCTATCTTCGTGAGCCGCAAATAATCTAATTAATTCGTAGAATATATTTTTTTAGGGTTCCTCCGCCCCGGCTTCGGGTCAACAAATTATACACCTAAATCTTCCTTAAGAATTCTCTAACTCTATTGATATGTGAAAAACCGCATGAAAATCCGTTTAGTCGTTTTTGAGTTTATCGCGAAAAACATACAAACAGACAGACGCGGCGGGGGACTTTGTTTTATGAGGTGCAGTGATATGACATCTATTTTGGTTCATATCAAACTATTAGAAAGTTATCAGACAGAATCGGCCGCATGCTTTGAACGTGCTCACTAGAAAGTTAATTATACGGGGTTTTGGCTGCTTCATATTTCCTCAAAGAAACATCCTTGTAAATTAAAATAAACGACTAATATTTAGCTTTCATAATTAACAGCAGACCGTTACTTATACCGAAGCGTTATAACAAAACTAAGAATTTATGTGTGTTATACTCATAAAATACGTAGGTACCTACCTCGATACCACGGAACGCCTAAATTTTGTGTTAACGAGATTTCGTCTTAAAGAGAATGTCAGAAAGGCTTATAAAGACAGGGTAAGGACTTAATACCTAATATATATAATTTTATTCGATTTAAAAGAGGCTTAGATTTGCAGAGGAAAAGCGGATGAAATATTAGTATTAGAGAGGTAATTTATATGTACCCAACTGGGTAAAGTACGGTCTCTGTTCGCTGCGGTGTGACAATACACAGCTACAATTACATTCGTGTCGTTACAAGTGGCTATATAATTGGTGTAGACGATTCGTCCCCAAAATGTATCTTCTTTTTATAATATTTTCTAAGGAGACCTACAAATTATCCTTAAAATAGCAATCTATTTCTTACTATTAATTTCGTATTGTGATTTGTCTGAGTTTGTAAATAATTTCATTTTATTCTTTCTCATTTATTAATTTGCGATTTAGCCATTTTGTATTTTTTTCAAGACGGGACGGAGACAGTAGGGTAGTAATTTAATGTTTAGAAAAAGATGTGTCGTGGTTGTGTGTGACTCTATAGTTAATAATGTAAAACATGGAAGATATTTCGATTAGTTGAAATTATCCCGCAGTCGAAATTGCATCCCTGCAC
The DNA here is from genome assembly GCF_963556715.1 of Cydia fagiglandana. Taxonomy (NCBI): domain Eukaryota; kingdom Metazoa; phylum Arthropoda; class Insecta; order Lepidoptera; family Tortricidae; genus Cydia; species Cydia fagiglandana. The sequence continues at coordinate 398,505 of NC_085951.1, read as the reverse complement.
TTTAGTTTATTTTTAAGCTTGGGGAAAACCGAAAAATCTGACAATTCCATAAAGTATTTTTCTTATTCATATTTCGCGAGATCAGCGATGGTTTTAACAAACTGCAGCAGGTAAGTATTCAAATGAAACGCAATTTTAAACCTATTGCAAACCTCACCGCGATCGCCTTTGCTTCCTTCGCTCTGGTATTATGCAAAATGTATTATTAATGTTTCCGGTGACGATACAAATACTCAACCAGTCTTTGATATTAAGCATCTGGGCTGTAACCGCGAATCTCTTCATTTGTCTATTTGCCTCTCTATCGCTCGAATATTCGAAAGCGATCGAGCTGTGAAAAGAAGAAAAGAAAGATTTTCGCGATAGCCTTCTGAACTCCTATACGGCTACCATCAGTTTGGCATAGCGTTTATGTCAATACCCATTGGTATTTGTAACAATAATATAACGCCTGCCGTCCTAGTCTAAAAGGCAGTTACTCGACATTTTGCCAAAATGGACTTTTAGTGATATTCCTTATGTAGAGATCAAGACGCATTGACCACTTTGGCCCGTTTTCCGATAAGTGGCTTAGTTGCCAACTTGCCAATACTTTTGATTGTAGCCGTACTAGTGTAAATTTCATTCGATAGCGTGACGGACGTAGACCTACGTGTTTGCGTTACGTCTCATTTTATATGGAATTTTGAACAACTCGCCAAGCGGGACGTTTTGGAAACTCAAAATCACTTAACGCAAACGCGTACGTCCGTCCCGCTATCGAACGAAATTAACAATAGTGGTACTGAACCGGACTAATAATCTGGTGTTTACAAATTTACCACCCTCCGTTCCACACCTTCTTACATACCTACCGTTCGACTACAAAAGGCAACTCATCAGCCAATCTCTTTCACTGGCCGTTGGCTCATTTATTCATCAAATGGTAATACTGAGAACCTTAGGAATACATCAGTACTAATTATGCGCATTATTCATGTACTTTTAACACCTAAAAATACAAGTTCTGTGTTCGGACCGGAATTGTTAATGTTCAAACGATCGGGACAGTCTTTGACGGTCTGTTAAGTCTGAACATCGTCGGCGAGTTATTTGGCCGAGAAGTTTAAAATAATACTGGAAATTGCCATTAAATCGTACACTTAAATGTCTATTTTTGGAGTGATACAATATATTTTAACCCTGAAATTTGTCAATCCTTTAAAAGTGGCTAACACCAAATATCCCAGCAAGTCAAAAGTATACTTAACATAATAATTATAAATGCAAAAATAACTCTGTCTGTCAGTCTGTTTGTCTGTACCGATTGAGATGAAATTTTCTTCTAGACACATGTAGTTTCAGTGTCGGGGAAGGACAGAATTTCGTCACGGAAAACATTATTTGAAGTTGGTTTATAATTACCTATTACCTACCACTTGGTTACCAACTTTGTCAACTACCACCTGTTAGCATCCTCCCAAAACTCATAAAACCTAATTGTAAAATTAAAAGGATAGTAGCTGAAAATACCAGAAAATGGCGGCAAGCGCAGGCGACCATTAAATGATCGGAGCTGCCGGCCTAGCCAAGGTGACAATCGCTATCTCTTCGACAACGAAACGCTTTGTATCTCTCTATCACTCTTTCTTATAAGTGCGACAGTGACAGTTGCGTTTCGATCGCTACGGAGCGTTAGCGATTGGCAGGTTGGCTACACGGCCTTCTCAACAGTCGATAGGTACGGTTGATATTTAAAGAAAAATCAATGTATCCCAATAATGGAAATACAAATCACTATTTTAAAAGGATGCTGTCTTATTTAACCAAGGACAATTAATACACCGACAACTTTTTCCCTAGTGCTAATGAATCGATGACTACTATAGTAGCCATTACATAGTAATTGGCTACTCCTAACAAACAGTGTTGCCAACTTGGCATAAATGATGCCAGATCTGGCATATTTTCACTCGCTTTGGCACCAAAATTTTCCATTTAGCATCTGGCATATTTTTTAGCATAATTTAGTCTAAGCCAAGTTTGCACCAACTTGGCAGCAACAATATGCGCCATCGCCTTATGTGGTTCATATTTTCATATGAATTTTGACTTTTGTGGACGGATGGACGTCGACTGTCTATATAAAGTTGGTCAAGCAGATCTTGTCAGTAGAAAAAGGCGGCAAATTTGAAAAATGTCTGTGTTTTAAGTATCTAATTTCAAGTTGACATTTAAGCATTTTTTTAGCATATTTCAAAAAACTTTGGCATAATTTTGGCATAATCTAGACATAAGTCTAGCATTTTTTCAAAATTCGAGTTGGCAACACTGCTAACAAATCAGAAAGAAACAAGTCAATTGAAGCCTTATTATTAAGAGTGGCCAATTATATGTACTTAGTAGCCTATAACTAAAGCAGTCACCCGTCTGTTTGTTTCGGTAGTTAGGTGAAAAGAACTAACTTGACACTAATTGACACCATCACTTCACTGACTTGACATCTAGCTCGTGTAAGTCCAACATAAACTATTTAAGTGACAACATTTAGAAAAGGCACTGCGCACTATGTTTTAGCTCGGCTAATTTACTTGGGAAGTTGTTTTTAATTCCAAATTGAGTCTCAAAACCAGCGTAAATTGACCTAACGATTCATAGCAAGTATGCGTGATTAAAAAACAAGGTTATATTGGTTATCTGAGCCTTTGACTCGTTTGTGCAAAGTGAGCTATTGGAGTGATGCCTCGCGCTCCGTCCTTAGACTACCTAATTATAGACTTTGCAATGAGTTTACGTACTTACTACTGGCAGATATGTGGATGTTTAGGGCGGATGCACTCAATCACACGAGTCACTCTCTCTAGCGCTCAAATAACTCTTGATTTATGGATCGCCCCACACTAGCGTCTCCCGAGCGTCTGTGTCTAGTCAACTCTATGGCTGCTGCTCGACGCAACGTTGGCGCAACTGCGCAGCGACGCCATTTTCCATAGCGCTGACTAGACGCTGACGCTATAAGTAAAATTATCTCTCGCGACGCGAATAATAATCCCTATGACTAAATAAATATCTAATGTAAAACATTTAATCTATGATTAAATAAATTTAATTTTGTAATAGGCGGCGCCGCGCCGGAGTGGAAGGGTTGATTCACCAAACACAGTATACAGGTTAAAGATGTAATATCTTCCAGCTTGTACACTCTAATCTCCACAATACTTGCTATTCTATCATTGTATATAATTATTTACTACGTGACAGAAGAGGAAATTCCTTATCGAGTGGAGGCGCAAGATCTACATTAAATGTGCTGATCACTCAATATGCACAGACGTGCCAATTATGAGTGTCTGTCTATCGCAATTTAATTTAATTTTAATTTTATGACAGTTCCTTGAAGTGCCTTGTGGTTGGGATTCATTTAAAAAAGAATCGATGAAGTATCATGTTTTTACCAAATTTTTATTTCTTAAATGCTAATACTTACCTACATTTTAAGTACATTTAAAAAATTTCAAATTGTATCTTTTGACATGAATATTAAATAATATATGTTATTTTGCCTAAGTAAAACCCCTTAAATGTAAAATTTCTAAATACATAATTGTATCTACAAACATTTTTCGTGACAGCTAGGTAATAAAATAATTGTCATAGGGTCCATCATTCGACAGGGAGGTACAGTGTAGGGCGGCCCTACGCGGTGTGCTGAGTCGTAACTAGTATATGCTGCATCCATTGGGCTGACATCTGTGGCCGTTGCACTTCTCTAATTCAAATTACCTGCCGCCGGCTCCGCGAGTTAGCGGCCAAATTACTATTTAACTGAAACGGAATATCGACCAAAAACTAGGTGGCACTCTTTAGAATAAGATGTAGTTAAGTTTTATTTTCACACCAAATAAACTATCAGCCGTATTCGAACAATGAGATACGTCAAAAACCAGATATTGAAACGATATGGATTGGATATGTCAGTGTCAAACAAGTGTCAAAACTGACGTTTTTGTTTTAAGAAACATCAATTTTTGAAACTGGCATGGCCAATCCATATTGTTTCAATAATATATCTAGTATAAATTTGACGTAAGTATCTCATTGTTCAAATGCGTCTATATTTCTATTATATTATATTCTAAATACAAGTAATTACCCGATCCTAGACGCTATTTCATACCTTAAGAAAACAGCACAGGGTCAACATGCCAATCGTTTTCGCCGTAAACAAAACGGTGATCTTTTTCTAGTATTAATATTATTAGTGTGTCAGTGTCGAACTCGTAAGGATACTGTTAAATCAAACACCTACTGATTACACAAACTAATTGCCCAGTCACCTTAACTGTCATTCTGCCAAACGACCGTCCCATGCAAATGGCCCAACAATATCCATTATACCAAGCAAACATGCAAATGTAGCGAGATTGAATTAGTTGGTGACAGGTAATGCGAATTTCCTGGATCGGCCGGTAAAGTTCATATTAATGACCGGTCTGTTTGGGTAAGGCCACGCTTTGAATTGAAACAGAGTAACAGAGCAATGTATGTTTTTGGGTCATACACAAACTTTAAAACGTGTACATCAGCATTTGCGTAAAGAAAAGACGCTTACCACGAGTATTTCCGTATATTGACCCGCCTGTTGCTATCTCTGTTGCACGTGCAAAATTACATAATATTGCTGGCACGCTCGCACAGTAACATTGACACCCGTTATCATAGGCGTGACAGCAATATTTATAGGCGTGCAACAGGGCACGTCAGTGTACGAAAATCCTTGTGGTAATTTAAGCGTCTTTTCTTTATATGTAAAGGACCCGGAGGAGGAAAGGAGGGAAGGGCCCGGGCCGGCCCGAGGAGTTCGATATATCATATCATCATCATATCATTTATTATCAGGCAACTAAGGCCCATAGATACATACCTTACAAACGAACATACATACAATAGTAAAATCTTACAAGCTAAAAAAAAAAAATTTCGGCGACACGGCGGTTTTCAGTTGTGTCGCATGTTCCATATAAAACACCATATTCCATATAAAACGAATATATTATTATATGATATTTCCATAGAAAACGAAAGGCCGGAAGCTCCGGCCTGGCCCCGGCCCGATCTAGCGTGAGTCATCCTTAGGGCTCGGCCACGACATCAAGCGACTTGCGAAGGCGGGAGCGATAACCATAGGTTGGAGCGTGACACAGCGATCGGACCTTTCGCTCCAACGTATGGTTATCGCTCCCGCTGTCGCAAGTCGCTCGATGTCGTAGCCGAGCCGTTAAGTAGGTGATGATAATGATTTTATGACACCCCTTTCTGAATGTATCACCCTTTTACCGGTTAACCGGATAACCCCGGGTTAGTGGAAGAGTGCAAGTGGGCCTTAGACGTAGAGTGAGGCCAAATTATTCCACTCGAGTGTACCAGCGGACTCATTGAGGCCTAATTAGCGATTTTGTAAATTAAGTAGCTCATTAGCCTAGATAAACTAAAATGGATTAAAACCGTTATCGCTCCTGAAACTAATTTAGGCGGTTTGGTAGGCTAATTTAGCTGGCTAAACTTAGTATAGCGTGTTTTGGTGTTTAGATACTGTAATGATATTGTTTTGTTGTTAAATTCATTAAGGCCCACTTGCACCATTCCACTAACCCGGGGTTAACCAGTTAAACCAGTACAATATGACACTAGTACCGCTTTAACCGCTTAACCCCGGGTTAGTAGAATGGTGCAAGTGGGCCTAAGTTATACAAAGAACCGTTTTTAGACAGAAATGTTCCAAAAGCTTAGTTTTTAGGGTTCCATACCCAAAGGAACAAATCGGGACCCTATTACTAAGACTCCGCTGTCCGTCTATCTGTCTGTATCTCTGTTTGTTTGTCTGTCTGTCTACCTGTCCGTCTGTCCGTCTGTCTGTTACCAGGCTTAAACCGTCATAGCTAAGCAGTTGAAATCTTCACAGATGATGTATTTTTGTTGTCGCTACAACAACAAATACTGAAAACAGAATAATATACCTAATAAATATTTAAGTTGGGCTCCTAAACAATAAACGTGATTTTATTTGCTGTTTTTTTCGGAAATGGTTCCGTACCATACCGCGCTAGTCCGACTCGCACTTGGCCGGTTTTAATTACATATATATTTGGTCTGTAGTGTAATATAATATACATATGGACTAAGGACTGTATCGTTTATTATGCGTACAGATAAAACCTGGTCTAACTGTTGACGTGTGTATTATTTTGTATTACTATGTTCTTAAAGGGGCCCACTGATTAACAGTCCGCCGGACGGTATCGGCCTGTCAGTTGTTCGGAGCTGTCAAATTTTTGTTCTAACTGACAGGCCGATACCTTCCGGCGGACTGTTAATCAGTGGGCCCCTTAAGGTATAATCTGGGGGTATTTTTAAGCCATATCTGATATAAGAAGGTTTTACATTTATTTTATTTTAGGGACTTTATGATGATTTTAATACCGTCTAGCAAATATAATTTGGACAAGCCTATCGAGCTTAATTTGCGACTATTTCACCGATTCCTTGGTACGATTTAAAGAAACAAATGGTTAATATGCTGCCAAAATATGCCATCTAAGTGTCCTTTTCATGATTGCTCAATTGAACATCCACATAATAAATGTGGTGAATTTTTATCTTTACATGAAAACGACTTTTTATGCAACATTTTGGATTCCCGTCAATTTCTGACGCAAGCAAAATAGGGAAACAGCTAAAAATAATCTACCGAAATCCAAAGCCTAACGGACATTCATGGCGTTGAACCATGGCTAGAACAGGTCGATAGAAACGCTCCATGATGTTTATATTGTATACCAAAGTCGGGGTTGTCGTAAGTAACATGCCATATTCTCTAAAAGGCCACCATGCACAGCTCCAAAACCTTTTTTCATGTAAAAGAAATGATTAGACTACTAGTATGCCCAGATGTCTCACTTTACGAATCATATGTAATTGCTGTTAATATAGTACGATTTTTTTTGTGTAATATCTGGTCTTGTTCGCAAACCGCAAATTTTCTTGAGTATTTGTCTAAAATCGTTGTAGTTACTCGGGAGGATTAGGTAAATATTGTCCAAACCATATGCTTTACGTGATCTCCCAGGACGAAATGTTACTTATTATTAAAGCAGTAATTAAAGTATATGTGTATTTTTTTTATAAAAATATAATACCAGAAAAAACGGCTAAGTAAAGTTGTATTCATAATAAACGATACAGTCCTTAGAGGAAGGCCAAAAAAGGTTTAATTACTGGACTACACAGCATCTAAAGTATAGATGGTCAAGCAAATCTTGTCAGTAGAAAAAGGCACGATTTTTATTTTATGAGACGATATCCCTTTCGCGCCTACATTTTTCAAATTTGCCGCCTTTTTCTACGGACAAGATCTGCTTGACCATCTTTAATTCCAAATTAAGTATTGAAATTTTCATCGTTCCTTTACGTTCCTTCAAATTTGTCCACCTAGTGACTGTACCTTTAACCAAAGGTATATGTAATGTAACTCCGTATAAGATAGGTAAAGTCTAAGGAAAAAACATGCCTTGGAAATTAAGAAAAAGTCATTCTCGAATAGATGGTACGGCTTTGGCCTATACTCAGCTAGATGGCGTTGATGACACCGTTTGATATTTAACCATTCTTACACATTTCAGCGAAAGAACACGGGTCAAAGTCATATAAAAACAACAAATAAAAACATTTATCCTTATTTATATATATTTTTTGATATTTTTATACATTTTCATTTGTAGTTTTAATCGTGTGTCTATAGATGACAGTAAATTTACTGTGACTACAAAATTTACTATGACAGTAACCCTCTATACTATCTATTCTCTTTGCTTTAACGTATAAGTAGAAAATTAAGATTGGCATATAGTCTGTAATTGATCTCTTACCTGCGTTTCAGTTTGACAGCTGTCTTTGTATTTGATCATTTGATGTTTTTATTATATTAAGTCTTTTAAGACACTTGGAATCCGATAGTTTTCCAATAAAAAAAAGAATTTAAGTCGTAAATTGAGAATAAAACATTCAAATTCAAATTCAATTTCTTTAATGTCAAAATAACACATGTCAAACAAAATCACAATAGAACTACAAAAATATACAACTAACACTAAACACTCAACTACAAAACACTAACACTAAATTAAAAACACATCACCAGATCAGGGAAAGAAAAAGAAAACAGCAATTATAAATACAAATGTCAAAAAAAAATTAAAATTTTTACATCATTAGTAATGCTTAGTTTCTTTATATAACAAATTTTAGCCACGAAAACGAATACCAGTTATAGATATTTTGTTAAATATGTAAATGTTCAATTGTTCATTCCAAATCCAAGTTTCATGTAATTTAAGCACTTCTTAATTTTAAAATGAGAACGTAGCTTCGATTGTATGGGCGCTCCCATACAATTTTTGGGGGCGGATTCGTATGACTCTTCCTCCTTGTTGATGGCATACGACCACACATACTAAACAATCTATGTACCCATAAAAATAATACGAGTATGTAGGTTTATTTATTTATTTATTTGACTGCTACCTACCATCACTACATGATTAAAGGCATCAAACCAAGTGCTGAAAGCACGTTTGATAAAACATCAAACTAGTGTTTTATTGCCTGATGATATACAGTCATCCGCAATAAACTGTTACACAACAAAGGCCGCAAAAATATCTGACACGAACTTATTTGTAGAGCCAAAAGAGAGGCAAATCATAAAAAATTAACTAATTACCTACTAAGCAAACACACACTCACAAAAAAGGTCAGGAAGACACATCATAAATCTTAATAATAGTTGTGTATGAGTAGTTAGATTAAGTAGGTATCTATTACACTACCTACATAAACAACACTCGTCATAGTCATCATGAGTAGACAACTAGATACACTAGTCCAGTTAACAAACTGCTTGTAACTAAAGCTCATGCTCATATAAATATGTTTACCATTAGAACAACTCAATCATCATGAATAGACAACTAAACTGGTCTAGTTAACAAGCTGCTCGAGACTAAAAAGACGAATGCTCATATAAATATGTTTATCATTAGAACCTCTTCGAACGGAAACTTGTAACGTATTATGATTTCCTTTCTGAGATAATAAATTATACTTCTCATGTTTTACACAGTCGGCAGTATAGGAACAGTATTACATCCATCCCCCTATTTAAAATCGCAGTATGTTTCATTCTTCTTCTTACTCGCGCTACCCCAGCATTATGCCACGGCTCATAGCCTGGGTTCCGCTTGACGACTAATCCCGAGAATTGACGTAGGGACTAATTTTTACGAAAGCGACTGCCATCTAATCTTCCAACCGAGAGGGGAGACTAGGCCTTATTAGGATTAGTCCAGTTTTCTCACGTTTTGCTTCACCCAAAAGCGAGTGGTATATATCAAATCATATTTCGTACAGTAAGTCCCGAAAAACTCAAAGTATGAGCCGTGTTGCAGTAGGTTTCATTAAAAATAGAAATCGAAATGTGTGTGGTAGATCATTTTTAAATCTTTGGATGAAAATAAAGCCAACTAATGTTATTTTTAATTTACGTAAGTTGCGAAGGTAATGTTATTCTACCATTTAATACAAGCAAATTGTTTTAAAGGCAGAGCTAGAAGGAGACCTAAAGTGGAAAAAGGAGTCTTTCCAGCACTTGTATAGCGCTGATCACCGGTTCACGTTTCACGGCGCTTGCGCTGTCATTGTAAGCGGCTACGGGTTTGCTTACTGTCCTACATCATCTCACTGTGCACTGCACGGCCTATTTATAGGTAAGTAACGCTAGCACACAACAACATTGCTAGCCCTGAACTGGTCTGAGATGATCAACTAGTGCTAACTAGATGCACATTAATTTCCTACTAAGTGTTCAGTTTTATTCAGCGGAGAAAATTCAAGATTTGATTCTAATTTAACATTTCTTATAAGTGAATGTCGTCCCTTATTTTTATGCGAGATTTGTGATAAATTATTTGGTTAAAAAGTGTAATTTGTCCATTAAGCAGTGCAGAAAAGGTGTCCATTTTAGCAAAAAGTAAGTCATATTTACAAGCTTTTATTTACTTTCACCTGTCCCGTTATCTGTTTGTAAACAAATCTTGCAAGTTCAATTTGACGCGGTCCCCGGCTTCCGATGTATGTAGTTGAATAGCATGGGTACAATGTAAGTTGGGTGATAGTGCAATATTATGGCACCGTCGAGATACTCGAGATAATCTGATGATGGAGACAGAAGGTGGCCGTAGGAACTCTGTGATAAAACAACGCAACCAATTGTGTTTGGAGTTTTTATAATTGTCTCGACGAGTATTAGTTGCATGTGAAAAGAAAAGTACAGTCAAGAATAAAAGCTTGTACCCAAAATGTTTTTTGCCATAAACTTATTCATTTATTTATTTATTTATTGTCGGCTAGCAGCCATAGTACAAGCTTTGCTTAGTTTGGGGCTAGGTTGATCTGTGTATAATGTCCCCAGATATTTATTTTATTTATTTATTTGTGATTCTATGAGTACCTAAGTCTTTTTACGTTAAAAATAAGTTCGGATATTAATATTAAGTACATTTTTGCTAAATCCATAAAAGTGCATGGCGACTTTATCAATGAATTCTTTTATAATTTCTCCATGCAATTTCGTAGCTCACTGTACTCGTATTATTGCAAACAATATGTTCTCATTTACGTTCAGTATCATTGGTCTAATCGATTCTAATGCGTACCTATTGTTACTTAATTACTTCAAATCGGTACACGGCGGGGAGAAGTTGATAACTAGAGATAATTATATAATTGAAGTTCATAGTTCAATGTTCAAATAGTACAACATAATTATTTTATTCATGTTAGGCCTAGCAACGAGCACTTACGAGTAATTACATATACATTATCTTAATCTTATTCATAATGGAAGAAATTTGAACCTCATGTCATTTTTTAATTTTATATTTCCAGTTATCAACTTCTACCCGCCATGTACTGACATATATATGCGTAGGTACAATCATCCTTTACCAAAATAAGATTAAAAACCTCAAAGAAAGTACAGCTTAGGCCACAAATATGAAAACAAGCTTAAAAATTACAGTAAAAACTGTGATATTAATGTGATACGCTTTTATACCTATTATAGAAAACAAAATACCTAGTAAAAATTATAATAAATCATTTCAAAAGTAGGTAAATAACTCTAATTCATTTTACGATAATTGACAGTTCAAATTTTTTTAAATAGCTAATATTTAAACAAGGCGAGATAAAGTTTTTCAAAATTTGTTATTTTTATCTTTTTTTAAATAAATTATTAAATTATCTACACTTCAGCTTGTTAATTTGAACCCCTTGTAATTTTATTAATCTAAAATGAAATTAATGCTTCTTAGAAAGTTTTATTATTCAGTCTGACCATGAAAATGACTTTACTGAGTGCTAATGACCTAAATGACATCGATAATTTAATCGGTGCTATAAATGTCATTATTTATTACTAGCTTCTATCAGTGGCTAACTGCCTCATTTGAACTTTAAGATGCGTCATAAATTTGATGAAGATACGACATGGATCAGGCCATTTGTCGTCGTAGAAAAAAAAACTTCTATTTCCCTGTTCCATAGGAAATTTCTCCCTCCTTTCACAAACTTAAGGAATGATTTTCGGGATGAAAGCTGCCCTAAGTCCTTTCCCAGGGATCAAACTATCTCTTTACCAAATTTCATCTTAATTGATCAAAGACAGACAAAGTTAATATCATATTTATAATATTGGGTAGGAATAATTAAAGGTTACTTTGTGGTTATAGACTACATGTTATTATTTATGCAACTACATATGTAAGTAGTCGCTCCACCTTTGATTCCACGTTCTATTATGAACCGTATTCTAGTGTAATAATTGAAATTTAAATTAGTTTTTCAGTAAATATGTGTATATAGTTGTTAGAGTTTAGTTTTAGTTTTAATTTTAATTTTTAGTTTAATTATTTTGTTAATTCTTTTATTTTTGCTACCTCAATAAATGTTTTTCAACTGTTCGAGGATGTCTTAATTACTTAATACTTCTTCTCTCTTCTTCTTGCTAATTGTATGTTATTTTTAATATGTCTTTTTGTACAATAAAGAGTTTACTACTACTACTACTAATACTTACAATGAAAGAGAAATGTTTGTGAAATTATTGACTCAGATAGATGACCTATCTGAGTCAATAATTTCTTCCCTTTCCCTTTTACTACTCAGAGCAGAGATAATTTTACGATGAGTTATGAGTTTTCAAGGAACTATTAATTAATACCTTATCAATAAAAGTCATTGTTAGGAAGCTGCATATTTGAGTTTGAGTTTATTTAAAGTACATATTTTATTAGACTATCATAATGACTATGGTACGAAAGTTTCATAGTAGAGAACTTTTCCCAGCAGTGGGAAAACTATCAGATTACAGACGTATGAGACAGTGATAGCTTTGCATTATAGGTAAATTAATTTTCATGTCTATTCCCTAGATGTCCTACGCCGTGGAGCGAGGCAGTCCACGGCAGTCCCAACTATACCTGGACGGTGTGCTGGACTCGATAATTCAAAATGGCGGCACAAGGGCCAAGAGCAGAGAGGGGGTCAATCTGGCTGAGCTCCTGTTTTACTGCATGAAAAACAGTCCGGATGGAATACATACAGTAATGTTTTTTTATTTTACGACTATACATCAAAATATATTAAAACATTTTCCATAATGTCAATATCCAGATCCAACCAACAAATAAATGTATAAAATCAGAATTCAACGTTAGGTTTTTTGTACATTCACATTCCTACTGTAAGTGTATACTAGCAATATCTACTGACATTCAAAAGAAATTCGTTTAGTTTTTGCCTATAATGTAGATTTAATAAGGTAAGTATTATATATTAAGTTAATCAACATTATACCTAGGCAAAAACTTAACAAAGCTTTTTTGTATGGCTGGAGTTCTACGTGGGAAGGTGTTGTGGTACCACATGTGCCATTCTCAAACGAGAGGGTACTTATTGTCGGTTGTCAACAACGCGCTATTTCCATATAGCTTAAAATTTGAAATCAACCTTATCGACAACCGACAATGTGGTAAGTACCTTTTGATTGAAAACATCACACAAATTAAATTTAGCAATCGTAAGTGACTTAAATGTGATAATGCAGTAAATTTGGCAAAATGTATAATAAAAAAAAATGTTTATTTCAGATAAATGGAGCAACTGGTGAAAAATTCACCAACTTGCAAATCCTCAAGCGCGCCGTCTCTATCGCTCGCGCATTGAAAAGCGACCGTGCGACAGAAAAGGTGATCATAATGCTGCGGAACACTGAGCATATGTCTGCGCTCTTCTACGCCGTGCTGTTTGCTGGCGTTGTCCCTTTCATGATGGAGCCGCGATCTACTGAATGTGAGTCAATTATGTATCAGGCAAACATGTAGGGTCATTGCGCTAGTTCTCGTCCAGCTCTAGTTTTCGTCCACTTGACGAAATCTGGATACAAACCTGTATAATGACAACCTACTAGATAGCTGTACAAAGTTGGAGTTATTGTAATCCTTAATGTATAAAAAATATATCTATCTACATAAAAATGATATTGTGCAAGTAAAAAATTAAAAATGAAATGTATTATTTGCTAATCTGTCAAGTAAGGTTGCCTCCAGAATCTCGCGAACTAAATTGACAGGTCAATGTGCACAAATGATACCACAGTTTGGCCAGTGCTGTTCATATCGATATTTTCAAAAAAGTTTGAATTAGAGAATATCGCGAGAATTCACCGCTAGCGGCGCTACTGTTGCGCGGTCGGTTAAAACGTATCTAAGTAATTTAAATTATTTTACAAATGTTACTTGGTATTTCGAAAATTGTACAATTTTATAGTAATCGATACAAGGATATTGGATAAACATATTGTAGGTAATTAAATAAATATTTTATTATATTTATTTTATTTTATTTATTAGGAAAACTTACAGCTAAAGTAACAAATTGTAGGTGATAACATAGAAACAGTGATTTTGGCTCAAAATACAAATAAGGCCGACCCAGACGGGGAAATAAGATAGGATTTTTCATTTATTTTGTGTGGTGTGGACGTAAAAATTAATTCGTCTCGGTGATCCCTATTGCTTCGATTGTAAAGAAGACCAGTCCCTAAACTGGACATTCAAGTTGACAATTAGGTCAGAATTTAAATACAGCTAGACCAAAAAAGTCTGCAGCGATTTTAATAGCCCACGCAGTGCAAGTATTATTTTAAACGTCAAAATTCTATGAAATTATCACGTATTAAATAACAGTTGCACTGCGTGGGCTATCAAAATTGCTGCAGACTTTTCTTGGTCAATTTCATCTACCGGTCACATTTGTATAAAATTAAATCACCAATTTTAAATTTATGGCGACAACCGCGAGCACTTGATATAAACAACGGGCCCCCAAACCTGCATATTAAGAGCCAACAGGAGTGGTCATATCTCCATACAAACGTACTCGACTGTTTCCTCCGTGGGTTTTGATGCTAGAGCAATGATTTTTTCAATACAGTTTAATATTGTCAATATCTGTGTCGGACCGTTTTGCTTTTTTTGAAATTTTTGTTTTTTAAGGCGCTAGAGCCTTTCAAAAATGGCCTCATTGACTATGCTGCAATGAGAGGCGTAGTATTCAAAACTGATATCAATCAGCCAAAAAATAAAAACGGTCCGGCACTGGTAATTTCATAATCATTTAGATTTCCAAATTTGGTTACGATTGGTTAAGTTTTGAAGGAGGAAACAGTCGAGTACGAAATCTCGATTTTTGAGATTTTTACGCAGGATTTTTCGCCTTGTCCTTATCGCACTAGTTTTAAGAGCCGCTTCCGTTAGCGAGATTGGTATATTTACCTAAAATATTTAAAACTCAGCTTCTGTTTCGTCTTAACATTGAAATTTGTCAGTTTCACATCCGCACCTCCTGATTTGATTGGTAACGTCACAGTCTTACAATCGAATCAACCACTTTTCTTGTCACATTCATACAAATCGAAATCTATTGTGACCCCTTTATAATTATCACATGGGTAGATTGGGTAGTAAGTGCATCTTACTTATCGATATCATTTTATCGACATATACCCCTGCCTATTTTTTCTTTGCTATTCCTGGTATCATTTTATCTGTCAAACTCATGTCAATTTAGTTCGCGAGTTTCTGGAGGCAACTGTAGTTGAAAATTAGAGCATGGACGGAACTTTTTTGACGACCGGTCTGGCCTAGTGGGTAGTGACCCTGCCTGCGAAGCCGATGGTCCTGGGTTCGAATCCCAGTAAGGGCATTTATTTGTGTGATGACACAGATATTTGTTCCTGAGTCATGGTTGTTTTCTAAGTATTTAAGTATTTATAATATTACATATGTCGTTGTCTGAGTACCCACAACACAAGCCTTCTTGAGCTTACTGTGGGACTTAATCAATCTGTGTAAGAATGTCCTATAATATTTATTTATTTTATTTTTATTTAATATTAGCGCAATGACCCTACCTATTTCCACGTAAAAAATTACCATTAAGTATGTTATTTAATTATTTATTTCAATACCTGTTACTGCTATTAAGCACGGTAATTACAAAGTTATTTTAAAATTTCTATACTGCACTGCACCAGTAACACTTTATATTTATTGAACTGTTTATTATTCCAGGTTCACGTTATCGTTTGCATGATAATGTGAATCGTTATACCGTTAATGTAATATGTTGACAATTGATTGTTTATTGAAGTTATCTCATTCATAATGAATGAGCAAATATTTGCTCACACACACACACACAGTGTCACACTCTGGTGTATGTTATTTTGTGGGAAATGCGACACTAATGTTGTTTAGGTTATGTTGCGTGAGAAAGTATATGTTTGCAATAGAAAATTATGTAGCATCGCTACAGTATGTTGAGCCAAACAGCACTTTTACAATAAGTAGGTAATATAATTATCTATTCTTTACTGATATGATGGTCGTTCTTGTCTACGTGACAGCGTGATAAAACGGTGTCCGTCACTTTCTATCACAATATTAAAAGTGACAGTTATTTTATCACGTGGATAAAACCATCCATGATACGCCTACTGGTGGTGAGTAGTAGGGGTCCATATTGGCTCATATACAATTTATTATTCTAATATTTCTAATAATATCACTTTGTAGTCATAATCATCGTTTCTTCGAAAATTGTTACTCATATATTTTTTTTATAGTTATTTGTACTACTACCTACATTATTCATAACGATACATATTCCGTTTTCTTTTACTCATAATGTTGTCACTGAGAATGTACCTGTGCCCATCATGTTATTTGTAAGAATTTCTCGAAGACTAAGGCGGGAGCATTTGTTCTCGCTACGCTCGCTCACTGTGAGGGTCACAGGATTTCGGTTCTGTGAGGTTCGCAGTTCTAACCTAACCTAACCCACCAATCTGGCAGCATTTCGGTTCTGTGAGGGTCGCAGTTCTAACCTAACCTAACCCACTTTTCTGGCCGCATTTCGGTTCTGTGAGGGTCCCAGTTCTAACCTAACCTAACCCTCTATTCTGGCAGCATTTCGGTTCTGTGAGGGTCACAGTTCTAACCTAACCTAACCCACCTGTCTGGCAGCATTTCGGTTCTGTGAGGGTCACAGTTCTAACCTAACCTAACCCACCTTTCTGGCAGCATTTCGGTTCTGTGAGGGTCGCAGTTCTAACCTAACCTAACCCACCTTTCTGGCAGCATTTCGATTCTGTGAGGGTCGCAGTTCTAACCTAACCCACCTTTGTGGCAGCATTTCGGTTCTGTGAGGGTCACAGTTCTAACCTAACCTAACCCACCTTTCTGGCAGCATTTCGGTTCTGTGAGGGTCGCAGTTCTAACCTAACGTAACCCACCTTTCTGGCAGCATTTCGGTTCTGTGAGGGTCGCAGTTCTAACCTAACCTAACCCACCTTTCTGGCAGCATTTCGGTTCTGTGAGGGTCGCAGTTCTAACCTAACCTACCTTTCTGGCAGCATTTCGGTTCTGTGAGGGTCGCAGTTCTAACCTAACCTAACCCACCTTTCTGGCAGGATTTTAACCTGACTTGACCTACTTTTCTGTTTATTTTTGTCTTTTTTATTTTCTTATTCAGAATTTAATATTGCAGGCAAATAAAATCAAATATGTCGAAATCGATATGTCGAGTAATAATATACATATGCATAAATTTTAGTAATAGAGATATTTATGTAAAATGACATTATGAATATAATAAATTCGAAGTTCCAATGAGTATTGTTTAAAATGAAAATGTATAATGATCATTAGGATGTAAAATTGTATGAGATACATTTTCGGAGTTTCAATAATCGAATTTGCAATTTTATATGAACTTTGGCGCACCCGAGTAGTAGTAATACTCTTTATTCACCAAAAAAGTTACAGAATAACAACTGTACCAGCAGTAGGTAAAGTTAATGCGGCGAAGTTCAGATCATCTTTTTTTTGCATTCCTCTAAATTTATCCATGATATAGTTAACTATAGTTTATTTATTTAATTGTCAGATGAAATCCAGCAGTTCCTCCCCCTGGTATCCCCCCACATCGTCTTCTGCGAGCCTGATCGTGCAGATGTCGCCACAAAAGCCGTGGAAGGGGCTGACATCAGAGCCGTGGTCGCTGACGGTTCATCGTTAGACAAATTCGCGCTGGGGTGTAGTGACGATGTTGACAGTTTTCAGTAAGTATCTTTCTTCTTCTTTCTCGTTACCATTCCAAATATCGCGACCGTATGTAATTTGTCTCCATTTCGTGCGATCATAAGCAATGTGCCGAACTCTTCATAGCGTTTGACTATCTCGTACGTGTCCCACCCGAAACATTTTTGCCATTCATTCGACCTTAAATTACTTTCTTCACATCATGCGTTGGAGACCGCATTAATATGTCCGGAGAATTGTTAATGTGTAACTTAATGAAGCTCATAATCACGGCGGTCATCGGGCAGACCGATTTGATCAAGGAAATTATCAGATACAGCGGCGGAAACTGTGACGCCGCAACAGTAAGAGTGACATTCCATTTCCAACTGCAGCTGCAATACTGTTCATTTTACTATGGAAACGCGACGCTGTCATTGTCAATTGCCATAGAGAATGAACAGTATTGCAGCTGCAGTTGGAAATGGAATGTCACTTTAACGTAGCTGCAGTTGACAACTGACCTCCGAACGTCACTTTGTTACCTATTTTTGTCTGCGGTTGTATCAAATAATTTACTCGTTTTTTCATTATTCACAAATAACTAATAACTAATAAGTTACCATATTGTATTTTGATGTTCTCCCACTGTTCTTACATCCAGGCTACCAGAAGTGCGATCGGATGCGACGGCCTTAATTCAGCCCACCAGCGGCTCCACGGGTGTACCGAAGGCAGCCATGCTCACTCACGGAGGCACGATCATGCAGACGCCGAGCACTTGGTAAGAATACCCATACAACAGTTACAGTTTTCGTTCAAAAGAAGAAAGAACGCATAATCTCTTGTTACAATATTCATTACTAGAATTAAGCGTCTCCGGATTATGGGCATACTGATGCCACCACCACCACTGATGAACCACTGGGTTGTGTTGCGACATTTAAACAAAGTAGCTACTTTCTTGGAAATCAAAGTTACATTAGGGAAAAATACATTTTTTAAGTAAATAAATACATGTGTTTCTCTGTTTATGAAATAATTACAGCACCTAAAACCCAAAAGAATTACCTTAACATTTTGTCATTAATAATGATCGTACATTTTCCAGCATTTTTGGTGCAGCAGAGTGGTGTTAACGGAATATAGATAATTTAAACTGAAATGGCAAATCACGGATAATATTAACCTAATTAATCATTAGGGTTGAAATTATTTATACCAATTCCGTTAAAACTTCTCCGCTGCACCAAAAATGCTGGAAAAAGTACGATATCTGGCCATTATAAAAGACATGATCGCGTTATAGATATTTATTGATATCTCCAATGTGATTGTGATGTAAGCTTTTTCCTCAGGTTCCATCACACCCAGTTCCCTCGCCCCACTGGTATGGGGTTCCTTGTGTCTACATGCCAGTGGCTGACCCACACCATCATCATGACCGGCTTCCCCGTCTACCAGATCCCGATCCTGATGACTCCATTGAAGATCTCTGCAGAGTACATTGCAGAATTAGCAGGGAAATATCGAGTGAGTGTTCATTTATCATTTGCCATGTATTTATACTACGGTGGCAAACAAGTATACGGCCCGCCTGATGGTAAGCAGTTTCCGTTGCCTTGCGCGTTGCCGACCCTAACACTCCGCACCCTCTGAGCTCTGGCAACCTTACTCACCGGCAGGCACCCAATACTATGAGTATGGTTTATACTGTTATTTGGCTACGGTTTTCTGTAAGTTGGAAGTATTTCCCCAGTTGGGCTCTGCTCTATTTCTCTAGGGTTCGTCACATTCATTTCGACCCCGGCGTGCTCTTAAACTACCCCAATGAAAAGAGACCTACTTAATTCAATTTTGCTTAAAATATTCTCAACGGACAATGTTTTACATAAAGCGTCCTCGAGAAGCCATATTCAAGTTAGCCTACAGCTCGGGTCTTCAGAGTTAAACCTAAAAATTCAAATAACTGTAAGCACGTACACTTTGTAATTTCGTCAAGCGTCTTGATGAATATTCAGTAGTGGTGTTGCTGAAAAAGAGTGACTTTGAAGAAGGTCCCTTAAGCCATTTTTCTCGCAAATATGTATAAAATAACACAACAGTCGTTTTACTTTTAAAATATCTATATTTTTGCTATCATTTAGGTATAATTATAATTTAGGCGATGAATATCATTGAATTAAAGTGTAATCGACCACTTATCAATAACGCAGAGACCAAGAGTCCGATTTTGATTAAAAAATAATAATTTGATCTAATTTTGACAAGACTTTGTAGATCACTCACGCTGGTTGCACGTGAAATTGAGTGAAATTCGTACGTGAGATGAACACCAATCAGTCCAATCACGAAGATGATCGTTCAGGTCGTATCCAACCAATTTAAAACCGTAACAACGGTTTCTTTATATGAGCATTCTACAAACATCTAGGGTTATAGAGCAACCTGTTACTTACAAATTTAACGGTTTAAACTCACGTGTTTTTAGTCACATGTGCGAATTTTTTTGGAGAGCATCCTAGGTATCCTTTTTCAAGCACTCACAGTGCGAGTAGCGTTCACTACGGCCGCGCTTCGCGTACTGCTGCGCGCCGCGTCGCCTAGGAAACCTAGGCTTTCGGAAACATGTCGCGCGAGTGACAAAAACACGACATACTCGTACTAACAATTATGCCCCACGACTCTTTAAAGTCTAAAGCTGTTTTAACTTCATGACTAAGTTAACATTTTGTAATTCTTTTTAGGCGACATGGGCCATAATCGGACCATCACTAGCCGCTCCACTAGGACACTTAGCCACACGAGACCAGCTGTCGTCATTCGACAGGTTGTTCGTCGGAGGCTCGTCTTTTTCACCTGATATGCTTGCTCTCTTACAGGTAAAGGACTTCCCTTTTACAGAGTGGGCCAATCAGGGGCCAAAACGGAATTTCAATAAAGATATATGACGTTTTTTCAAACAAAAACGTCACTTTTAACGCTGACATATCCAATCCATAGCAACTTTCGATTTCGATTAAGATTTCGAGGCTATTTCGATTAACAAATTATAAGTTACTACCTAAAGCAGAACTAACTGGTAACTAATAGTAACTAGCTGGCAGAAAGCACTAGCTTTCGTTATGAAAGCAGTTAAGTTTAGTTAGTATAATTATGTATAAGTTATAAGAGAAAGAGCGTAGCCGTGTTTACATGGGAAAGCGGCCCTTTCACCAAATGTTTACTGTATTTTTTTTAATAAGAGCCCTTATGAGAAGTATTATTTCCTGCAAGTTGCAACTTCCTATCTTTGTTATTTTTTGAGATATGATGTTTTTTTAATTTTTCATAAAAATGCTTATTTTTTCACATTGGCTAATGCAATTTACGCAAACTTTTGGTACAGTATTCTATATATAGAGACTTACAAATACTATAAATAATATTTAATATTACCAACAAAATGTAATTATTACCTTTTCCATGTAAACACGGCTACGCTCTTTCTACACCCCACCGGGGTCTATGTGAAACTTTACGTAATTTGTAACATCTATGTACATACATGGTTTGCAATAAAGATTTACTTGCTTAATTTTTGACAAATATTAAAGTTCGAATCAGGTCGTTAGTGATAACGCCGGAGCCGTAATGTTATGTATGAACTACCTTTAGTAGTAGTAGCTGTAGTAAACTCTTTATTGTACAAAAATACATATTAAAAATAACATACAATTAGTAAGAAGTACAAAGGCGAACTTATCCCTGTTATGTTATTTCAGGATAAGCTGCCAGCGCCAGGTTGTCTGCTGAACGGGTACGGTATGACGGAGGCCCACGGATTTGTAGCAGGAGGCCCACTGGGCACCCCACTCAACTCCGTGGGGCAAATCAGCAACATCCTCAATTACAGGGTAAGCCATATGCGCTAATATAAGTGCATGTATTGTAGGTACAAGTGAAATGACTAAAAATGCCTTTTACGGTAAGAAACATATAAGTAGAAATTATTATTTAATATAATTTGAAACAAACATTTTTATAGGTATCAGAAACAGCAACGGGGAATTCCAAATGGAAAATTACAGATGATTGAGGTATTTTAATTGTTTGGAAACTAAGTCCTAATCAGATCTGTTAATTTTATATTTCAGTTAATCAACGAAAAAGGTGGAATAGTCAAAGCGCCTTATGAAAAAGGAGAATTGTATATAAAGGGCAAATGTCTCCTGAAGGTAAACATATTTTTTAACAAAGCAGTTTAGTATTTTAAACTCGGACATTTTAAACGTTAAACTTCTATGAAATTATGCTGTATAAATAAAAGATGACTCACGTTAGACCGGGCCGTGTCCGGGCTGAAGCTTTCGGCTAGGAACCTTTCTTTTGGCATGCTCGCTTAAATGTAATTCTAGTTTAGAGCGTTACAGTCGTAAAATAAGTTTTTGGCAAAAATTACATTTTTGGTACAAGCTTTTATCGCTGACTGTACTATTCTTTCCACAGGTAATTAATACTCACCAAGACAATTCTAAAAACCCAAACACAAAGGTTTCGTTGTTTTATCACAGAGTTCCTATGGCCACTTCTGGTCTCCATCATCAGATCAGCTCGATGACACCATAATATTGCATTGTCACCCGACTTAATGCAAAATTTCAGCTCAATCGGAAACCGGGAAGTGGATCAAATTTAACTTGCAAGATTTTATTACGGACAACGATCAGGTGAAACTATCTAAAAGCTTGTAAAAAACAATAATGGACTGATGAAAATTTTATGTAACGATGAATGATAAAGAATAATTAAATATCGTCTTACATAGTAAATTTATGGCACCTTTCTTATAAAACAAACTTATTGTTAACAGGGTTACCTAAACAACGAGGCAGCCTACCGCGAGACCGTCACTCCGGACGGCTGGCTGAAGACGGGAGACGTTTTCTACAGGGATGAGGAGGAAAGGCTGTTTTTCGTGAACAGAACTAAGCTGAGCTTCAAATATTTGAACCACCATGTTAGTAAATTACAATAGATAAAGGTATTTAGTCACCTAATCAAATAGTATGACTACCAAAACTTTATTTGTATGCTATAATTTTGCTATAATGCATATGCCTGATATTACGCCCCGCCCATTGATCAGACATTGATTATTTTGTCTTTTTACATTTGTTTTCCTGTAGGTTTATCCAGAAGAAATCGAGCGCGTCATAGGCACTATACCAGGAGTCCAGCAATGTGTGGTGGTTGGCGCAGACGCTGGGCCGGCCGCTGCTGTAGTTCTACAAGAAGGGTGCGGTGTTACAAGAGAGGATATACAGCAAGCAGTCAAATGTGAGTGACTCTGATTTTTAGTTATTGGTAGTAGGCCAGATGTCCAGCAATATGTGGTGGTTAGCGCAGACGCTAACCTTTGACAACCAAATCTACCGTATAATGTAATGTACTGTATGTATAATGGTACCTTGTATTTTTTTATAGTTTTGCAACTTTACCACACTGAATCCGCAGAAAATAAAATAAAAGTTGAGATTTTATAAGTAGGTAGGTACCTAGATTTTTTGAAAATAACTGACTTTTATCTATTTTCACAGCTACTCTAAGCGACTACAAGCACCTGCGTGGGGGCATCGCGATCGTGAAGTCGCTCCCCACCACTCACACTGGCAAGGTCCACCGCGCCAACTGCCTCCAGCTGATCCAAGAACTAATCGGCAGAGGGGAATGCATCTAGAATCTTCCAGAAGACGAGACTAGATCACCAATTCACCATTATCTTGTCCTTAAAGGGGGCTGACGCAAACTTCTTTGTATTGTGCAATAAAAATTAAATAAACTTAGGATTACTTCGATATCATTAAAACAATGAACCAAAAAATCTGTTGCAATTTAAGTACGAGTACCTACCTACTGGTTGTCGACCGAGAGGCCAATTCAGACATACATTTTGTTAATAAAACGATGAACGAAGAAACGAAGTGCTCATGGAAAAACATATAATCACAATGAATAACACTAGACACCTGAACAAAAACAAAACATTGGCAAATAATTAGTTTGGTTTTCCATGAACGCGACCATACTTACCAAACCTGTCAATTGCTTACTGCAGCTAACGAAGGACAGCGGCAAGACAATGATATTTTAATAATGTCATTTAAGTAGTTATCGTGCGTCTCGCCAGCTGATATCAGTTGGATGTCATCTGATATCAGTGTACGTTCGAGTTGGCCTGTGAGGTGAGCACATTAAACTAGATTGAAGCGCGCAAGTTATGTCCAAGGCGCTTTGTTCTCCGAACGGACGAAACGCAGACTGTGAAAGTTGGATGAAAACCAGCCAAGTGTAAATGCTGTTCCAGAAACTTCCTGCCTTGCAGAGCTAAACTGTGGAATAAACTGTCGCCTGCGGTATTTCCGGACTGGTATTTCCTTCAGACCTTCAAGAGAAGGGCATCCCATCTAAAAGGCCGGCGACGCACTCACGACCGCTTTATTAGTGTTGCAGGTGTCCATAGGCGATAGTAATTGCTTACTATCTAATGTAACGAGCGACTAGGTATCATTCAATTAGGCTAAAATTTTTGCGGTACTCATGTCATTCCCCTTAATCCTCTTAAACATTCTTTCTACATCATCATTTTACTTTAAAATCTCCTTAAAAGCACAATTGGTACGAAATCGGATTATTTTACGCGTCTCTGCCTCAAACAGTGGTAAGTTTGTTCCAAACTTCCTCCGGCCCTTTTAAACGGAGAGCTGGCGCCGAAAAGTGGTATAATAATTATATGACAGTGATATCATGATGTGTAGTGATTTGTAACTTAAAAAACATGAGTAACCAGTTGTAATATAGTTAATACGGCATAAAGCGATTATAAAACCCTATTAAGAAAATAAATGATACGAAACGATATAAGATGATATATTAAGGCTATTAATTATGTATTTCATTCGAATTTATTAATGCCATAGGCGTATCTGTTGGGGTAAAAATGGGTCAGGTTATATCTAACGTTATTCATATTCTTCGTCTATGGTTTATGTTTTGTACTATCCTCTGGCCGCCCAGAGACCTATAAAAAAGTATCTTATTCTTTTCTATTTTGAATCTTTATTTTGGCATATTAAAATTGCATTTGTCTTGGCAACTTTTGACGTGTGGGTGGCTAGAAGTTTGCACAACGTTGTTTATTCTTTAGCACTTGGTTTTCGTTTTGGCAAGTTTTGGTTTTCCTTTTTTCCAACTGAAAGTTATGCTGGCACTCTGACTTCCATCGATGACCAGGCCAGACGCCTTGATCTTAGTAATAAGGATATTATAGCAAACTTACCAGTAGTTTCGTTGCTCTCGTTGTCATTAATACCGTTTTCCGGCGCTAGCTCTTAGACTATTGCGTAGTAAGTACTTTGAAAATGGAAGTAAATTGGGAAAAGGTTCTTTGTCTGATTATGATTTTACTGTTTCGTAAATTGTGATATTTTTCAATTGTAGGTTTCATATATTGCTGTATTATTCATGAAACACAAGAGGGTAAAAATAAGTAAAACACTTAAATCAAAAACTTAGGTATAACACTGCGGTTTAAAACAAAAATTTGTAAATTCTATGACCAAATAGAGATCACTCCCAATGGAGGAAAATCACTCCCAATAGAGGAAAAGTCTAATTATGCAGGAAAACTAATAACTGCTCCGAAACTCACATTCAGCCATATGACTGCACCCAATATCAACCTAGCTTACCACAGAGCTGAATGAACCAGAGCATCAGCTTCATACAACATACAACACTCTCACACCACGTTTGTTTGAGGCTTTTCTCTGATTATTACTTGATCTGTGGCTCCACTGTATTATAATCCTTCCTCAATCCCAATAAACATGCATCTCTCAACATATCTACTAGCTTCATTTAAAGCTCAAAATCGATTGAACCGAACGCATACCAAATTTGGTGCTTTTAGTCGTTCCACAATTTCAAGCAGTCGATGTAGACTGTTTAATGCTTAGCATAAGGGTTACATTTCAATGTTTTAGCTGTATTTTTGTGTTCAGTAAAAGTGCAAGTGCGTCGGATGTTATTGAGTTCGCGGTTGTTCAGTTCATTTCGGTTTATGGTTTGCACGGTGACGTGCTAAAATTGCATTTTTTTTCACACATTTCACACATCATTCACACATTTAGGTTAGCCCAGAATGCGAGATTTCGGGGTTGGTCACACGCTGAACGTTGCTCAAGGGGCGTATTTTGCTTGTAATTATACTTGATGATTGTAATTATTAAAACTCATTGGTACAAGTCGGAGTTTAAACCCGCGACCTCCGGGTTGAAAGACGCAAGCAATTTGACTAGAAGAAAAAATTGACTATGAATTTGACTGTCAGTACTAAAGACCCGGTTGATAAAAATCTAAATCTAGTTTACAATGAGACAAATCGTAGAGAGAACTAACCTCCCTCTATATGACAACAAATAATCTACAGGTAGGTAAATATGGTATCTATTTCTGAAGAAAATTTTGTTCTTGAGACGCATTCATCACGAGAATAACGCACGCGCACTGGTCCCACCGCGAGCTAGTAAGCTATGAGCTATCGGCTATAAACACGAACAAAAGATAAGCACTCCCGTGTAAATAAAAGAGACACGGCGATATTTATAGCTCACCGCTGGGCGAGTAACTATAAATATCGCCGTGTCTCTTTTATTTACACGGGAGTGCTTATCTTTTGTTCGTGTTTATAGCCGATAGCTCATAGCTTACTAGCTCGCGGTTGGACCAGTGCCTAAGAAGGTCACAGTCATAGCCAGCTCATTATCATTTTTCTTTGGGCATCTTATTGGAACATAATTATAGTTGGTCTCAAACAAAAGTATCTGTTGAAGTCTAATTGTTCTACAGTACATAGAGCCATATCTCTTTTTCTTAAGTTATTAGAGAAAAATATATTCTTATTACGCGTAGTATTATCCACTACTTATGCATGTACGATACAACTACGATTAATATGAACGAAAATATGTAACTCAATAATAAACAATTTTAATCCAACCATTTGTTTTGTAACATGTTTTTCACAGTCATAAATAATTGAAAACAGAATAGAAGCTAAATCACGGCAGTGCTCGTAAATCCATCATGGCCGCCGTACTGAAGATTAACTGCTCTAATATCTGCAAATCCACTGTACCTGGACTTGGTTCGACCTATTTTAATTACGCCTTGCCATATGACTGTCGTGACATCTCAGTAAGATGGCCCAAAATACCTTGAAAAACATTTTTACTGCGGCATGTCTATATCCATACATTCCATACCTACTATTACTGGTATTATAAATGCGAAAGTTTGGACCCGATTCGGATTTTGAAATATATATCTATTAGATATCTTTTAGATATCACCAAGATACGATAACGATATATTTAAGATCTAACCTATCAAATTTGACATTTGCGCTATTCTGGAGATACTCTTGAACGTTTTCCACAGGATATGACTTAGAGATCGAATTCCCATCTAATAGATATCTTACTCTATCTAACGTAAAAGTAACATTGGTTGCCCGAATTGCGCTGCAAAAGAGAACTATTTGATATGTTTTTATCAATCGTCATCATCATCATCATCATTCCACGTACACAAAGTTGCGGGTAGAAGAAGCTAGTGGTTTATAATTTTAACAATCGTTTGCGTTTGTGTATCCAAGCTAAGGGAGAATATTATGAAGATAATACGTTTTGTTATAGTTAAATGATTGTAGTTTTAATGTTTATGACCTTTTTGAAAGACTACGAATATTAATCCTGATTCTTGGTCAACGATTTTTGGGTATACCTAAGTATTTATTTGCTAATTGAAGACATATCGATATATCATTTCATTGGCCATGATGTTCTCCAATTATCCTCATAAGTCCATACGTCGGACTATAGGGGGCAGTTTGAGGGCAAGGTAAGGTTTACAAAAAAATCTTAACTTACAAGTATTATAATGTACCTAGCATTTGTAACATAGCCGTGTTCATAGAACTTGACATGCCCAGTTAACTTATTTGTTTTGTTCCTTTCTCACAGCTGCAATTTTCTGAGTTACGGATAAAGCCAAACGAACTTTTTCGCCATTTTGACTTGTGTAGTCCAAGTACGTTTATAAATAACGCAGTTAGTTGCTATGATACCTATTTGGAATTTCACATTATAAATACAAGGTACCAAATACTAAGTACAAATACTCGAAAGTGAATTGATTGATTTGCGAACCTTACCTATCATTCTGACATGCCACGAAAATGCCCGCTGGAGTCCGACGTATGCTCATAACTACTTTGGACATTTCAAATTTACCTAGAGGGAAATTCCCAATGTCGTAATCTGTATTGTTAATAGCACAAATTTATTTAAACTTCAAATAAATGATAGGAATTTTGAGTTCCATGATTGAATCGGCGATGTCATGATAAGTGATTAAAACGTTTAGAATACAGCTCTCGTTTTCATAATGCTGGTAATCTACTGATACCTATCGGAATAGCCCCAATACATCAATTCAGCTTCACCAGATATACCTATCATAATAGGCGTATTGTTATTCTACTTATTATATTCCATTTCCGTTGTAACAAATACGTTTCTCATCCCATAAACGAAAAAGTTATACCTTCGATAAAATCCGTTTGCAAAACAAAAGCCGAACAACACATCGGTCTAACATTACCAAATTATCGTCCGCAATAGGAAAAGTTTAACTTCTAGTTGCTACTAGAGATAAGGACGATTGGGAGGGTAAGACACATATATTCGAATAGATAATGCATGTTATAACTTGTCTTGTGGGTCTGTCATCTGTAGTAGACCTCAGACACTCTGTTCATAACCGAACACAGGTTATATTTACACATATTAAAACTCTTTAGGTTTTTTACTTTTGTCAATGCTAGGAAACAATTGAATAGTATTGACAATTGATAACAGAAGAAGAGATTAAGTTGTCATGATATAAAAATGTAAGTTTTGGTGGAGAAAACAAATTTGTAGTTGCAGTGAGTTGTTTTAATGTGGAGACACGGTCAGGACCAGGGCCCCTTTAAATTGTCTCGCATACACTCAATGGATCTGCAATAAATAAATCAAAAACAACGAATTTGTCAAAAAAGCATATTTTACATATAGCATTAGACATAGTGTGCAATTGCATGGTACAATATAGTTATGTATGTCATTAGTTCCGTAATATATACTTATAATAAATATTGGCACACACGTGTTACATTAGCAGATAATCCTAGAAACAATAAAAAACAAAGGAAAAGTCGGGGCTTATCCAACTACAGGACTAATTAAGAAAACGAATAATCAATTTAACTTCTCTTTTGTCAGGAAACAAAGAAACACGGAGACAAAACTGCATTGTTCTTATCTTTAGCTCAGTTATAAACAGATGTAACTCCTAACATTGCACGTGAAAATGTACCTTAAAGCTGTGAGACTATGGTTTAAAATAGCTTAATACATGTTTTATTGTCAGTCAACGTTGTGAGGGTATGTTGTTTTCATTAAAGTAATTAATTTTCACGTGAAATCCAATGAAAGTTGCGTTTAAAACTGAAAATGTTATTTAATCTTAAAAGCGATAGCTTTTAACATGTGAAGGTGACATTCGGATGTCAACTGAAGCCGCCTTAAGGTGACAGTCCATTTCCAACGACAGCAGCACTACCATATTCATTTTACTATGGAAATTGACAATAACACCGACGCGTTTGTACTAGTAGAGCAGCTGCGGTCGGAATTGGAATGTTACCCTTAAGGTAACGTTCGGATATCAACAACAATGGTATTTCCGCTGCAGTTAGCTGCATCACTGCAGCAGTATTGTAGAGCAACATTACTGCCCGAGTGGGCAACGCAGTGCTGCGTTGCTGCCTCAGATGTAAAAACTCCGGCTGCCATCATTGATTTTGACATTTGTGGCAGTAATGCAGTCGGCAATAACGCAGCGTACTATGTAGGCGAACAACACGCGAAAGCGAAGCGAAGCGATGCGGTACGGGGTGAATCAATCCTGTCCTGTCCTACGTGGGCGATCTCGTTGCGAACGCGCTTGGGCCCGCCGCGCCGCGCCGCATCGCTTATGCTAGTTGTTCGCTTACGTAAGACGCAGCGTAATCTGCCGTATTCGAGCTTCAAGATATTCACAAGAGACGACACGTACAAGATCCATTCTAGATACGTTATAGTTCAGATATCAACTAGATCTCTTTTGCAGCGCAATTCGTGCAACCAATGTCACTTTTACGTTAGATAGAGTAAGATATCTATTAGATGTGAATTGGATATCTAAGTCATATCGTGTGGAAATCGTTCAAGAGTATCTCCAGAATCGCGCAAATGTCAAATTTGACAGGTTAGATCTTAAACACATCGTTATCGTATCTTGGTGATTCCTAAAAGATATCCAATAGATGTCTATTTCAAAATCCGAATCGGGCCCAATGTCACGCCGCTTTACAGCAGCAGAAATGCTGGTATCTAAATCTGAACGGTACATTCACGTTATATCTATGTAAATTAGGTTATTATGATTTGAATTTCACCAATCATGTTTTTCAATAAGTCTCCCAACCATGTAAACATTGAACGAATTCAATCTTCAACGACAAAACGAGATGTGTAATATTTTCTCGTTTTTCTGTAATCTGATTCAATTTCCCTCGCACCCTTCGAGATATAGAGGTGATGTTGTCATAGTATATATTATGTGAGGTTTGGCCACTAAAGGAAAATGGGGTTGGAGGGAAGAAGCAATTGCAGCTGCTGCTATTTGAAAAAAGGGAAAATTTTGTCGTGTCGATAGACTAACTGTTAAACATAGTTAAAAAATAAATATAATAAGTTATTGGAATATATTTTTTTATTTAATAATTGACGATTATACACAAGGTTTTTTTTTATTTGAGGGGTACCTAAGATCAATTACCTATATATTTTTAAACTAAAATTAATTCGTTTTATCGTGTATTTCTACACAGGTTGCCAACCTCATTAAATTCTTAAGATCCAGTTCAAAAACTCCCTATTCCTCATAAGTGATAACCAATGGTACCCTGCTGTACCCTAGGTATAGTTGCTTTGCCTAAGGTGGTAGACCCATAAACCATTTTCAAAGTAAAAATCACGATTGTTAAACTCAATTGACCTTTTATTTCCCATTAATAATTTAACAACAACTGTCAAAAGTTGTACAAAAGCATCATAATACTTTAACAAGACTCGAGCAGGCTTTTAAAATTGTAAAGCAGATTTGAAGCAAGTTTTCAATAAAACTTTCAAACTATGACAGTCGGGTCCAGACGATGGAATAATTAACGATACTTTTGAGTTGAGGTCTCGGTTGGGTGGTTATTAGGGTAATAAAGGTTTTTAACGTCATTACAAAAGATTTTGAGACGCTCTTTATTAACGAAGCGTTAGCGAAGGTCTTCCTTTTCAGCTTAGGCAAAAATGCTTTCCTATGTCTAGATGTTCTTCTCTGCACTCTGCTGGTCGCATTTCTCAACCGATTCTCGTGAGATTTTGCCAGCAGCCTCGGTAATTTGATATATTTTTTCTGTCCTTTCGTCTTTTTGAAAAAGTTAATGTCTACAGCTGACTGAACCACTCGTACCATCGTGTCATGCTCCAAAAACCTCTAAAACTCTTTCTTTGAAATTAGCTCATGAGGTCTCGACTCAATATAGCATCATTAAGGCCCCATTTGTATGGTAAAATTACTGAAGTAGGCCGCAGCAGCATCCAAAATCGCCAACTTTCTAAGTCTGCCCGTGCAAAATATATTCTTGTTTCCTTGTCCGTATGATTTATTTCATGACATTTTCTCTTGATTGAAATAGGTAACAATGCAATACAAATACACTACTACAATTTTGCTTTAAACTTCTCTTATTTAACGGTAAAACCAAAATCGTAAGAAAACGAACAGTTACCGGAGCCCGCAGCAAAATATGAAGTTACCAATTAGGCTCAAATGCCAACCCGAATCGTGGCTTAGTAATGCCTACCTATACTATAGATAGGCATTAGTCCGACCGACTGCGATGAAACGACTATATATAGGGCTGTAATATTAGTTACTGCGCATTTTTTTTATATACAGCAGCGTTTGACTAACAAAGCTAAAGGAGAAATTTAGTAGATTATGCGTTTGGTTCTAGTTACCGATTTAAATAATTGTAGTTTACATTTTAACGAACCAGAAAGAGTAATAATAAACGAGTAAATATTGCATCCCCACTAGTATTGCACGTGTTTATGGGCTCCGGTAATTGTTTACCATAAGGCGATTCGTCTGCTTGTTTGCCTCCTTTATTATAAAAACATACACCTACACACACAAACTACAAACACACAACGACTACAAATATATCCGCTTTTTACCTATTGCATTGTAATAAAGTAAAAAATGGATACATCCCTTTGTAGTTGACTGCATATGTGCCTGTATTGTTGGCGGTGAAACAGTCGCCTAGATCAATTTAATAAACCGTCTTGTTTGAGCAAGGGATCGCTGGAGGCGATTGCCGAATCTCCTCGAGTTTCTGAAATAAGAGTCTAAATTATGACGAAGGTAAAGTTTTGGGCATTTCCGGACAACCCATCCCATTATAATAATCCTGTGAGCATTACAATACATCCTGGCTTAGCTGGCTTTTATTTTCCAAACAGTGGATAGGGTGAAATATTATGTGATCTCTATACAATTTTGCGAGATTTTACGGTTAAAGGTTATAAATTGTATGGAGATGACATCTGTCACCGTAAATATCTAAGGGCCCGATTCGAATTTTGAAATAGATATCTATTACATATCTTTTAGTCATCACCAATATACGATAACGATATGTTTAAGATCTAACCTGTCAAATTTGACATTTGCGCGATTCTGGAGATACTCTTGAACGTTTTCCACAGGATATGACTTAGAGATCCAATTCACATCTAATAGATATCTTAATGTATCTTACGTAAATGTGACATTGGTTGCCCGAGTTGCGCTACAAAAGAGAACTAGTTGATATCTAAACTACAACGTATCTAGAATGGATTTAGTAGGTATATACGTGTCGTCTCTTGTGAATATCTTGAAGTTCGAATATGGCAGTAAGCTGTTTGAAAAATATTATAATATTTGCTTGAATTGCAGTTAGGTATAGGAGGAGGGAAGTATAGGAGTTAGCAATAGTAAATGCTAGCTAATTACTCATGAAATGACTTGGATTCCATTTCAATCATAACAATTAGCGTGAGCGTATCAAAACAAGATCAAAGTCATAACAAATGGTTAATTATGAATGGGCCTCCGGATAAACGGCCACTATTTTGCACACAATCGCACTTCTCACTCACTACCACGGAAGAAAGAATGAGCGCGCCGCGCCTCACTACATTCAAAATCCAATCTGTAATGTAATGACGAACAAATGCATAGAAAATGACGCACGTCAAAGAAAAATCTTGCACACCTCGATCTCTGTTTTCGTACGGATGAGCCACTATACGCCGTGCATTCTTATTTGCGTTATTTGACACATTATGACTGACGTTTATAGAGATGTAACTAACCCAAATCGATTGTCACAGCAAGCGATTACGATTGGATGGCACCTAGACTGAGGTATCGAATTGTGACGTACTTATAATGATTTTTTATTTGTGATTTAAATGAAGCTAGAATTATATGGTGATCCCGCAAGGTAAATACATTTAATACACCGAGTAGGTCGCACCCATCGTTAAAATCGAAACTAACTGGGGATCTATTTTTAAGTTTATTTATGTTATTTCTGTTTCAAATTTGTTGTCTGTTAGGTGACGATAAATATATCCATATTTACAGTTAATTATCCACCTTTTCCTTATTTGTATTAAAAGAAAAATGAAAAATTCATATCGATTTACTTAGACGACTACCGATTCATAACGCTGGTGTCCGGCCAACCCTAAATTTAAAAAGAAAGAGACGTAGAACGTAAACGTTCGCAGTGCAATTGTCTTCCTTTGTAATTTCGATGTGCAAGACATTTTACGTTGTATTGTTGTTGTGAGTGTGTCAAATAACGCAAATAAGAATGCACGGAGTATACACGCACCGCGCTAGTTGTGTGCATGCCCAGCAGGGCATGTGCTTCGGCAGAGGGGAAATAGTGCGAATGCAAACTCCTTTCCCGGTGTTGCTCGAAGGTTGAAATAGTTATCAGACGAGTTACACGGTAACTGAAAAATCGGTCTTTAGACAATTGTATCATTAATTTTACTGATATTAATTAACGTTAATTAGGAAAAAACTTTTCACTTACAGACAAAGAGCCAGTCTCTAGGGCCTCAGAAACATCGCAGCACACTTCAGAGGTCTACTATTTAGTATTCATTTATCAAAAACATCGCAGCATACTTCAGAGGTCTACTATTTAGTATTCATTTGTCAACGTCACTGAGACAAAGGCCTTTGTCAAGTCCTTTTGCGAAATACAGACGACTGTTGAACATTGCCCTCGTGGCAAGAACTTGGAAATTTGCAAAAAATATGCATTAATTAGTGACCTCCAATCATCCTGTTACCACAGATTAAAGGTGACTAAGGGCGTCACAGCGATTGGACCTTTCGTTCCCACCTGTGGTTGCCGCCGTCGCCGTGGCCGGTCGCACAATTAATGTCGTGACCGGGCCGAAGTCGAATCAAGCTAACTCTGGGTCTTATTTATAGTGCCAAAGTGTAGTCGTGTCATCATGAATGTCATATTTCTATGAAAATATGACGTTTATGAATGAATGAAAAGCTTTATTTCAGGCAACTAGTAATGCCACTCTCTCACTTTGTTATAATTATTAAAGTCATTGCAAAATTAGCTTAGACGTACCATCGCCCACACTGTTAACTGTCCACCGGTAAACCTTATTACAACAGGCATAAGGTCCACCGATGCACAGTTAAGAGTGTTGCTGTTTGTACGTTACTCTCTTCGTAAATATGTTTTTCTACTCCCGTACTTTTATTTGTCATTTAAAGGGTCGTACACACACCTTTAAAACCCTACCTTATAGATATCAAGACAAGTAGTAGTAGTAGTAGTAGTAGTAGTAGTAGTAAAATACTTTATTGTACAAAAAGAAACATAAAACATGAAAGAACACACATCATTAGTAAAAAGGCGAACTTATCCCTTTCAGGGATCTCTTCCAGTTAACCCTTGAGCAGTCTTTAGTCTATTCCCCAAAAAAGAATTTGTGCATACACGCAGTATCTTTTTGGCGATTTTACGATACTTCGTGTAATGACCACTTAAAAAATATTGAATGAAATACAGTGCTGCCAACCTTATTTTAAATGTCATCTCTGACAAATAAGTGAACCATTGATATTTTTTTTAATTTCATTCAGTCATTCATTCTTTTCCCGCCTGTACCCTCCATTTTTGCTACTTCTTGAATTAAAGAGATTTGTTAAATTTTCAATTTTATTTCAAAGTAAGTGTATGTATGTATGTATGTATGTCACTTTATTGCACATAAACAGGTTTACATAAAATGGACAAAAACAAAACAAAAATAAAAATGTTATGTACAAAGGCGAACTTATCCCTAAAAGGGATCTCTTCCAGCTAACCTTTGAGAAAATGCGAAAGGATCAGATACTAACAGGTGAAAGACAAGTAAGTGCTTGGTCATAGAAAAAGTATTGTATGCAACGTTGTTTAACTGAGTCAATGGCGTCTTTATTAACAATTTTCGGCTTCGCCTCAAATTGTTACTCACGCCACTCACCTTTTTTGACCTCTCTTAAACAAGAGTTGCATAAAATACAATTAGCTTATAATAGGCACTCATGTTAATTAATACAATTAGTTTCATCGTGGTTTCATCAATGAAACGGCCAAACTTTAAGTACCGTATCAAGTGACTGTAACAGGCTGTTAACCCCTCCGCTGTTGGATAAAGGATGCGCTGAAATACTGAAAGTAGATAGGGTTAAACTTTCAAAAGTTGCTCAAAGCCCTGTCTCGAAGAGTTTCAGTAGCTCCGAGTAAAAGCTTAGTAAGCTCAACGTTGAAAGTTATTCAGGTTTTGGACCTTTATGTGAGGTTCGGAATAAGCCCTAGGTCATGCAGGGCTTATCGATGTTACAAAAGTACAAGGGGTTTATTTTATAAAGCCTGTTTTGTTAGGATTTTGCATAAATTTGCCTTTGAACTTGTATTTGTAGAGCCCATTTAATTTATTATCGATCAGTCTCGTATCGATAAGTACGATAAAGTACCTACCTATTTGAATTATTATTTCTATTCTAGTTCGTTGTATCCCACATATGTTTACCTAGTACTTTTTTAACATGACTCTCTTAAAAGTTGCTTCATACCTTAGTTACCTAACCTCTCCTCCTCCTAACCTTACCTCTCGCTCGATACTTCTTGAGTTTCGGTAATATAAGTAGGTAAATTTATGTCACTAACTAACATTGCTCAACCAGAATATTAGGCTAATGTACTCTAAAACGCCAATATTCATTGTAAAGGCCATTACTTACACCCATAATAATATAATTACTATCAAAATTATAGCCTAATAACCTTAAACAACTTTCACCATTTCCTTTCTTACGGTTCAAAGTAATTCAAAATTCAACTCTAACAACTGGTGATAGAGCCGATTTTAAAATTGCGTGATTGAGCGAGATGCGAGGTTGCGTGGTTAAATGAAACTAAATGTCAATGCTGGTTTGAATCTGGTGTGAGGTGATTGTCATAATGCAGAGCGTCCACTGAGAATTGGAAACGTCTGATTATGGTATCGACCACAGATTGGGCCAGATGAAGCAGTTAGTTAGTGAGCTTTCAAAGCGAATAATAAATCAAACGCATGATCGATCGATACCGTTCTGAAATACCAAACTTGAATATTGTCAAAGTTTGAATTTTTCTAAGTCCAACACGTGACCGAGTCACGATGAGTTGTTGAGCTTTGCATAACATCCTCATAATTTTCGCAATTGATGGATATTTTCATGAGTAAATTTTCAACGTAAGTCCCGACTGAAAGTTCCCGCGTCTATTTCATGTCATAGAAATCCAAACTAACTTTAAGAAGTTTTACCAATAAACGTGCAGAAAAATATAACAAAAATTTTTAGAACATTGCAATTGTTGAATAATTTCTTTGGCACAGTGTTACACTAGACTTGTATTATTATTAGCTTCATAACACTTATTTCAAAGGCACTGAGTAGGCGTACAAATAAAGTATTAAAATAAATGATGAGTGTGTTGCGTGATTGGCTGTGGTCAAACAGCCAATTATCTAAACGCTAGGCTATCGGCTAACGACCTAACTCTAGGGACGAATACTAAGTGAATTCAGTTTATCATTATTTCTCCTTCATTTCATTCTGTACAGGTTCACCTTCAGAACCTGGAGATATTCAGATATTACGATTTTCTAATTTAAAAATGGTTAGAACACATTGAAGCGTAAAAATAAAGATATATCACAAAAGACCCCCTAAATAAATTACGTCAGCAATCCAAAAATTGGACAAGTCTGATCAAGCTGAGAGCTCACTTGGAGCCCCATTCTGGTTTTATTCATTTTATTCTGTACAGGTTCACCTTCAGAACCTGGAGATATTCAGATATTACGATTTTCTAGTTTAAAAATGGTTAGAACACAATCCTTACATTGAAGCGTAAGAATAAAGATATCTCACAAAAGACCCCCTAAATAAATTACGTCAGCAATCCAAAAATTGGACAAGTCTGATCAAGTGATCACTTTACATTTAAGTTTTAGATGTCTCAATCAAACTGAGAGCTCACTTGGAGGCCAATTCTGGTTTTATAAATAATTATGGTTAACGTCTTACAGGGTGGCCCAAATATATGTTGACAATTTTTTTTTTAATATTTTCCTTGTTTACACGTCTGTTAAGTGTTACTAAATGTAATTGAAAATTAAAACTACAATCAAACTAAACGTATTTTCTTCAAAGTATTCGTCTTTAGCTTTTATACACAAACACATTGTTTCGTCAATATTACCATTATTATCAATAAATATGCAGCAGTAAACAAAATTATCCACATTTTTTGGGCCATTCTGTATTTTGATACGACTTTTGGTCAGGGTAAGCCGTTGACAACTTGACACTGATAATATAATCAGGACTCCTTTAGAAATGCAATAAGGAGTCACCTAATAAGGCATCTCGCTCACACTTATTGATGCCCGTGAGATGCCAGGAGGCTAATTTAGAACTTGTCAAAATCATATCTAAGTAACGCTAAAATATCATAATTTAGATATAATTTTGAGATCAAACAAAATATAAATTCGAGTTAGTCTTCTGATTTGACTCAAGGCCTTTTTAAAATAACATCTTGACCTTTACAAACAATTTTTTTTCCTTATTTTTTTATTTATTAACTGAAAAACAGAATCTGTTTCTTGGAAATCTATTATTCAGTAGCCTCAAATTCGACTTGAGATATGATTCGACTTTGTGAACTAAGGAGACTGTTTTTATAGGGTTTCAGAACTTGCGCACTCAGTACTTAATATAAAGTTGGAGAGGGGTATTGAAAATTCGACTTCGGTCTGCGGAGATTATTTTTAACCACCGACGCAAAAAGAGGGGTGAAGCACATTGGGACTTGTTTAAATAAGTTGGTTAAATATAATATTAAGGCTCACCCGGTCCATTTAATACTTGCCGATTATTCCGGATATCCGCTGGTAATCAAACCGGGTGTTAACGAACTATAGCCAGTTTTAAACTAGTTCCAACCGGATGCGAGGATAGTTATCTGGTTACGTCCGGTATAATTGGGTTAAAACAATCGATTAAAAGGATAATGAAGTGACCTAATAATTTCTACGTTAATGGCACCGTTCGGGGAGTCCCAAGTTATATTGAGGATTCCCCAGTAACAATGTAGGTAAGTAGGTACTAATCCAACCCAACTAACCCATTCTTAAATAATTTTAGCAAGCATTGTAGACAAATAAATATAAATCAAAGGAAAAATTAAAAAATTCTCCGCTTCGGATAAGGCTAGAAGTTGCGAACTTTCGGAACACCGGCCCGATCGCTCTTAACCAACTGAGCTACTAAAGCTTACCAGACGAGTGCGATTTTCCATTGCTAAGTATTCCGAAAACATTATAACTTTAGGGATTACCATAATCTAATGGGTGAATAATTAGATCCCATCAAAAACATAAATGTAAAAAAGGAGAGCCAAGTTCAATACAAAAATTATGCTTGGCTGTGGGGTTCGCCGCAAAAAGAATGGAGATCTAAATGAGTGCCAAGTCCTATGCAAAATCCAAATATGTATTTATAGGAACAAAATAACATTATAAACAAGTATTAAACTCTATTTCTTTGCTTTATTGGATACCTATAACATTTGCTGTTATTTTAAAAAAATGCGAGATCTTAAAGCAGGTTAGATTTGACTTGGCCAGTTTTCATTACATCAGTCATTTTATAAAGTTATTCAACATATATATTTTGTAATTCTGATAAAAACTGGCCAAGCCAAATCTAACCTACTTTAAGATCTCACTTTTTTTTAAATAACAGCAATTGTTATAGGTATCCAATAAAGCAAAGAAATAGAGTTTAATACTTGTTTATAATGTTATTTTGTTCCTATAAATACATATTTGGATTTTGCATAGGACTTGGCACTCATTTAGATCTCCATTCTTTTTGCGGCGAACCCCACAGCCAAGCATAATTTTTGTATTGAACTTGGCTCTCCTTTTTTACATTTATGTTTTTGATGGGATATCAATACTTTTTTAAAGAAAACTAGGCAGGTATTGAGATTTAATGTTTTTTATTGTGTTTCCGCTGCATGTTTTTTACTTCTGTTCTTTGTATTAATTATGTGGTGCCGCGCGCCGCCAACGACACACCGTTGGCCGGTTGTTTAGCGCGTATTACAGGTTTTTTGTATGGGGACCCCCCCTATTTTTTAACTTTTTTTATTTTTAAATTTTTTTCTACGCTTACACAACACAATTACCGAGCTGGATTCCAAATTTCATCCTTCTAGGTCATCTGGAAGTAGGTTAGGTTTAGGTACTATATGTCAGTCACAATAAAAAAGAAATTTGTATGGGGACCCCCCCTATTTATTAACTATTTTTTGTTTTTAGATTTTTTCCTACGCTAACACAATAACCGAGCTGGATTCCAAATTTCATCCTTCTAGGTCATCTGGAAGTAGGTTAGGTTTAGGTACTTATATGTCAGTCACAATAAAAAATGGTTTTTTTGTATCGGGACCCCCCCTATTTTATAACTTTTTTTTATTTTTAGATTTTTTCCTGCGCTTTCACACAATAACTGAGCTGGATTCCAAATTTCATCCTTCTAGGTCATCTGGAAGTAGGTTAGGTTTAGGTACTATAAGTATGTCAGTCAGTCTTAAAATTTACGACTTTTTGACCTTCATATCTTTATAACCGTTTGAGCTAGCTTCATGAAATTTGGGCTTCTAGATGTCCTTATGGATATAATTAAACACACGTAGTTTTATGTGTTTACGTTAAAGATGTTTTGAGTTATAGAAGGGTCAAAAGTGGCACCAAGTGGTTCGTGTAACACTTGGCGCTGGCTAGCCAGTTCATTTGCTTGAACTTGGCTTGACACGCTGCCGCGTGTCTAGATCATACTGAACAACTTTTACTAAGCAAAATCCACCTCAAAACGGAAAAAAAATCTGCCGTTCCAGTACAAAACAACAGATTAATTTTCTTTCGTGACTCCGAGGTTGGCTCACATAAAATTAAAATTTATA
Source organism: Cydia fagiglandana (assembly GCF_963556715.1). NCBI lineage: Eukaryota > Metazoa > Arthropoda > Insecta > Lepidoptera > Tortricidae > Cydia > Cydia fagiglandana. The sequence continues at coordinate 357,921 of NC_085951.1, read as the reverse complement.
AATTATAACTTTATAAGTACCAATACACCTCTCAGCGTAAGAATTATATTAGTACCTATCCAGCTGGAGAACAAATCTAATTAGAAAAAAAATATATTTCTAGATTTTGCGACGTGACGGGTGGGCAGGCGTAGGTCATATCGTAACATGATCAAAACCATAAGAAATTCATAAGCGAGAATTGGTTTCCAGTATAAAAGTTCCTTGCCATTTGTCAGTCTTACCCGCATTTTGATCCGAAACCCAAACACAAAACTGGACTCATTACAAGAAGTTCCATACTTTGCTACAATTAGCCGAAAGTAACGCAGAACTTTTCGAAGGGCTTTCACGAATCTAAGGCAAAAGACAAACAACCCTTAACAGTTAAGGGAACGCTGCTAAATGCAAGTACAGTCGGCAACAGGAGCTGAGCGGTATCCATGAACACTCTCTTATTCTTGTAATATAAAAAAAAATTGGACACCCTTACATAAATCGACCTAGTCCCACAGTAAGCTCAATATGGCTTGTGTTGTGGGTGTTAGGCGACGATATATATTGTAAAACACCCATAGGCTCAGGAAAAATGTTTTTTATGAACAGACCATTAAATACTTTTACCGGGACTGGAACCCAGGACCTCCCGCTTCATAGGCAGGGTCTCTAACGAGGAGACTAGAAGGCCGTTAAAAATATGAAATAAGTTGTGGTCGTTTAAATAGCCGCTTAGCTATTTACAGTTGCTAATTGTAGCAAAGTTTAATAAAACAAGTCATATTTTACCAGACTTGAACTTTTAATTGACACGCTAGCGGCGTCCTACGTCCCATCGACCAGCAGGCGTGCTGGCGCGGCGGCGGACACCCGGGAGCGTCTAAAGGTAGCCAAGTACAGCTGTCTCGGCGCCCAATACGAATTCGTTGCATTTGGCGTCGAGACACTTGGTTCGTGGGGCAGAGGCGCACATATGCTCCTTAAGGAGCTTGGGAAAAGCTTGAGGGAGGCAACGGGTGACCCTCGCGCGGGCAGCTTTCTCGCACAGCGAATTGCCATCGCAATCCAGCGCGGGAACGCTGCCTGCGTGTTGGGCACCCTCCCGAGGGCACCAAATTTTGATAGGTATTTTTAATTTTTAGTCTTAATTATTTTAATTGTAGTTAGTTTTAGTTTTATATTCCTATTTATGTCTTTTAGTAATTTATGTAATTTTAATTGATAGTTAAATCAGTTCATTTTTGAAAATAAAATATTGGTGCAGTCGTCATCAGATTTATCGGAGCGGCTGAGGTGCTCTAAAATATGTGAACACACTAATTCTTTGACAATGCGTATTCAGACTATAATCTGATAGCGACTGTAATTACTAAAGTTTTGAGGTAAAATATATTGGAACTCCTATTATTGAGTCGTTTCACATTTTAATTAAACTTTCATTCATACAATATTTGCCAGTAACATTAAATTTGTATAACAAGTGAAAATTCCAAATCAATCTTCTATCCAATAACTTGATATTCGATTACTAAAAGTGCTTTTTGTGATAAACAAATATATTTAATCAGCGTCCAAACGTTTTATAGCAATCTATCTATCTATACATATAATAAAGCTGAAGACGGTCGAAAGTCTGTACATGGAAGATATTTGAAAAAAAGTTGGCTGGGGATACTTAGAATCGATAACAGAACACGTTCCAACAGTTTTTAGAATTTTTGTCTGTTTGTCTGTTTATCTGTTTATCTGTTTGTCTGTTTATTTGAACGCGCATCACGTGAAAACGGCTGAACGGATTTTGATGAAAACTTCACTAATCTGTCGAGAAAATCCCCGGCCAGGTTATAGGCTATAAAAATTTAACCCTTAAAAGGGGGGGTAGCCACAACACTCGCTTGATTTAAGTTTGCCCCTGAATCTTATGGCGCTACTTAGGAAGGAGGGGCAAACTCTTTTCAGATATGTGCTACCACTATTGAGTACCCTGACTGAACTAACAGATGGCGCTGAATTTGAAGCCACCGCGGAAAGATCTTGCCAAATTAACTCTAAGTTAGAAAGGGGGTACGGATATATCAGCAAAAATAATTGAATAATTATGTTGATTTAATAAATTAATAATACAACAAAATTAAACGACAGTAAATTAATTGCCCCTCATTGCACAGTGCCATCTTTTGGGGAAGTGAGTAAACATTAAGTAAATAAGAAAACTAAAAATGAGTTTACATAGTTACGTAAGTAGTGGTAAAATAAACACATATATCAACACGCGTATAATTGCATAGTTATTTAAAATTATTAATTTTCTCCGTCATGAATTATACCTCATCGTAATTATATCGCACCCATATCAAATCTATATTCATACGTATCGCCTACTTTAAGCACTTAATAATAATGACCACGAAGGTGGGTACTTTGAGAAAAAAAACATTGACTTCTGTCATTTGCAGTGCCGGATTAACCCTTTTAAGCAAAATAAGCACTTGCTTAGGGCACCAAAACTGTAGGCAAAAAAGAGAAGGCTGCATCAGCATTGCAGTCGTCGTGGAGTAGGTACCTACATGAAACTTTTATACGTGTGTACCCATCTAATAAAGAAGGGCCGTAGGGATCAAGTAAGAGAGTGAGGGTACGTAAGAACATCTCCAACGTAGGCTTTCGATTTGACCTTACGCGGAGGCCCTTAAAGTCATGGAAAAAAATCTTGCTTTCGGGCTTGCGACCAGCGGATTTTTTCGACATAGGTTACCAATTTTATTGTGAAATTTGCTCTCTTGCACGCCAGATTTGTCGGCCAAACCGAGTTGCTCCTTAGCCGCGATCCTGAGACCTAACTGTGTGTTATAAGGGGCCCCGTGAAAGCCGAAAACTAAAAGCATCCTATGAAGAAGCGCTTTCGAGTGAAGCCACAGAGCGAGCAGTAGAAGAGTCGTGATTACATGCATAGATTTGATTTCAAGCCACTCTTTTGCAGTTCGGTCTTATGCGAGGTCTTCTGCCTTATGGCAAAGTTAATCTTCTGCCTTAATTACACTTGGGCGTGGATCCAAATCCAAGCTTTCCTCTTTCGAAGCTGGGCCTTCTGCCTTGCTCACACTTCGCCAATTCAATTCACTTGGTCAATTCCAAGTCCAAGCTCTGCTTTCTTGCATCTTTTCTGTATGAAAACAACCTCGCTGACACCGTTAAAATGTCGAGCCCTATGCGAAGCTAGGCTGATAGAAAACTGTCCCGTCCCTTCTCTGTAATAAATTCTGGATACGCGCCTGGTTGGGACTAAAAGTAAAAACTAATGTACAACTGTCTATCAAATTGGGTTTTTTATATCGATAAATTTTTGCGCTCGCTTCGCTCGCGTTTATAATAACATTATAAGATATGATAAAAGTGACATTCGGGTGGCGACTGCAGCAGCATTACTCTGTTGCAACGTTACTGCTGCAGCACTGTTGATTTTCGTGATAAAATGCTGTGACTGATTCCCATACTAAAAGTAAAAATGTACTACTATCTATCAAATTGCGTTTTTATATCAAAAAATTTTCGCGCTCGCTTCGCTCGCGTTTTCGATAACTTTCTAATGTATGGCGACTACAGCAGCATTACTCTGTTGCAACGTTACTGCTGTAGCACTGTCGATTTTCGTGATAAAATGATGTGACTGATTTCCATACTAAAAGTAAAAATGTACAACTATCTATCAAATTGCGTTTTTATATCGAAAAAATTTCGCGCTCGCTACGCTCGCGTTTATAATCACTTTCTAAGTGACATACGGGTGGCGACTGCAGCAGCATAAGAGTGACATTCCATTTCCAACTGCAGCTGCAATACTGTTCATTTTACTATGGAAACGCGTCGCTGTCATTGTCAATTCCCATAGTAAAATGAACAGTATTGCAGCTGCAGTTGGAAATGGAATGTCACTCTAACTCTGTTGCAACGTTACTGCTGCAGCACTGTCAATTTTCGTGATAAAATGATGTGACTAATTTCCATTCTCAGCTGTAATGGAGCAATAACCGTTATTCAACTTACCAAAAAAAGAATCAATGTAATCTCGATGACCCTAGGGACAGGGGGCACCATAGTCTAGAAATGCTTAGGTCATCAAAATATCTTAATACGGCACTGGTCGTTTGCGGAGTCAAACGATTTGTGACTCGCATTTAAAACGCATTACCATGCCTTCCAGAAAAACATCCAATCATTCGCGAAAGTCTCGCAACGCATTGAGGTTACAAGGGGCACGTGGTCTTCCTCAGGAGTCTGAAGAAGACCACGATTAGTGGCGCTCTAGCCAGGCAGGCTTCGCTTTCGCTCGCGCGCGTATACCTTACTGTATCGTCCGATATACATCTACTGCTCTGTCGTTCAAATCACGTGTAAAATTTGAATAAGGGCGAAAAAAACTATTGATTTTGGAGTGTAGTTTTATTTAGTGGTACCTAATTGTAAAATATTGTATCTGGTCTGCAGTCCTCTAGCATATCAATCTGTCAACTTTACTTCAAGTTCCGCCTCCAGGGGAGAGGGAGAGAAATTAGGATTAGAAATTAGCCGCTTACTGACACAGATCGAATTCCATGCGGGCGGAGCCGCGGGCACAGCTAATATCCAATATGCTTTAAGTACTATTCTATTCTATTAGAAAAAATAAAATTTGATTTTCAGAAAGCGTTGAGCTGTGTTCTGATTTTAAAATAACGTATGATGTTATGATACGCGCTGTTAGTACCAATAATACCCCACTTGAAGGGCATATAATAATTGGGACTAATATAATAGTAATAAGGTACCTATGTAGAGGTGAACAGACGGACGGACATACGAAAGCATTTTTACACAAGCTAAAACGGTGACACTTCGCTTGCGCTTGGTCAACAAAACCGTCATCATCATTGCTCATAAAATCTGCTCTTATCGGTAGAGTATTTGCCAGTCCGTTCTTTCATGAGCCAGTCTTTTGATTTCTTGTCTTTTCACTTGGCTGAGATATTTAATTCTAGGCTTTCCTCTGCTTCTCGTCTTGAGCCAGGAAAGATCTTGCTTTCCAGAATTTTCTAGAAAAAGCTATTTATCAAGTGTCGTTACATCTTTCCTCTCCGATTCCTTGGGTATGTTATTTAACCCTTAGTTTAAGATTTCCCCTACCATATTCAAAAACCACATTTCTAAAGCTTCCAACATTTTTATATGTTCATAACCATATCAGATTTTTAAATTGGAATTGTTCCTATTCTATTACATTTGAAATAAATGCCAAAACTATTTAGGTTTCTCCCGTTTGTGATACTTCTAGTTTGCTTCTAGTCCCTCAACTTAGGTAAGGTTGGTTTTGAAATATATTCTCTAGTTCAGTGCCTAACGGGCCGATTCTAACAAAGCTTCAAAGCTTTCCGATCTGTCTCTGTCAGTGTCAAAGGTGACGTTTTTAGATGAAGAAATGTCACTTTAAACAGTGACCCGTATCGTACCGCTGTGTAAGCATTCGGCGCTATTCGGGAAATGAATTAGAGATTAACTAGATACGATATTTTTATTATTTTTTTATTTTATTGATAAAAATGTTTACATGACATTACAGTCAAACCAATGCGTCACGAAACTTAGACTAAAAACAATAACAATACTTATAAAAGCAACAATTAATTATTTTAACAACAACAATAATAGCACATTATATGAGACAAATTTTTAAAGGTTTTTAAAAGGTCGGCAACGCGCATGTAACACCTCTGGGGTTGCAGGCGTCCATAGGCTACGGTGACTGCTTACCATCAGGCGGGCCGTATGCTTGTTTGCCACCGATGTGGTATAAAAAAAAATATTGGAACAGTTGAGCACCTAGCATCCATATACGCTATTATTAACGCCGCTCCAATATTTTTGCGGCGCTATGCGACGTAAGCGCCGGCCGCCATTAGGTACCTTTTTCCGTGGAACGTCACATATCTTCACTATTTCATATCTAGTGAATTTCTAATTCATTTCCCGAATCGCGGCGCCAGCCGCCATAAGGTACCTTTTGCAGTGGAACGTCACATACCTATACTACTTCATAGTCTCATTTCCCGAATCGAGCCGATTGTTCGAACCGGGCCGTTAAAAAAAAAAACATTTATTTCACGCCACACACACACACAACACAACAGGCACGCCGCACGTCCAATCACGATCTCCGGCACAATGGCAGAATTTCAATTGCTCCTGCATTTCAGGATAGCCGTGACAGTTCTATAGAAATGTTTTCAGACCAATGAACCGTGTTTGACTGTTTCTGAGTGACAGATTGACCGGCTTTGGAAGAAAGGAAATTGTTAATTCAAAATTTTGTTTTTGGGTAATTTTTTTTCATCTACCTACACTTGTTTTATTGAAAAATTAATACCAAAAGTTTTTATTATTTTAAAGATAATTTGGTGGTTAAAAGAGCTTTAACACGAGAACTCAGTTAAAAAATAGTGCAACGTCAAAAAATGAATTAGGAACTTCAAATGGCCCCTCTCGCATAATCATTAAAACAATCAACCCCTGATTGCGACACGACGAATGAATGACGTGTACATTCGTTCACTCGTTCAATCCGTTCTCATTCACTCGATAATTACTTACGTGCTCAGCTCCAAGTCTTAATTGCTTTTACTCGATTTTGTCAGAAATAATGTTGTAAAATATAAAGATAGCTTGTTTTTCAAGTAGGCGTATTACCTACAATGCACTTATAAATGTCAAATAAAGCTACACTGAGAGAAAAATCATCACCAGGAATTAAAAAACAGTTCTGTACTGGGGGAAAAAATGAAGTTTTAGTAATAACTATGGACGTCTCACTATTTCTGTAAAGTTTATTTATTTCTACAAACAGCTCAGTAATCCCAAATATAATTTCAACAAACAGATAATAGAAATTGCAAAAGTCAATTTGTTCCTATTAGTTAACTCTCCTTGTCCCCGGATTAAGTTTATTTTTGTAATTCTAAGTGTGTTTTTGTTGTACTTTTCTCTCAGTGTACGTCGGCTCTAACCCCCCTCAGAGTGACCTGAGAAGATTTAAATCATTCCTAAATTATACTCGGCAAGACACATCTTATCAAAACGTTACATCTTATATATTTCTTACCTATCTTTCAAATGTGTAATTGAAAATAAATGCTTACGTTTCTAAGTACATAAATTACATAATTAATAAAATTATACTAATTATGCAAAATTAAAGTAAGGAAATTAATATCCATGCCACTGCGTTCCTTGTAACAGCGACAATCAATATTATATTGAATTCCTTTGCCGTACCTACCCAGGTATATATTATCACTATTTATGGCATTTATATTTAATACCATTGTACTCATTAAGAAAAATAAATCAAAAGAAGAAGAATAAATGAAAAAAATAATATACTCGTAGCAATAAAAATCTCGTCTCGACGTCTCGATCGCACTAACACATTAAGGGAACTATGTGAAAAATAAGCTTTAATTAACGCATGCAATGACAGCTAACTGATATCAGAGTCCAATATTATGTGTCAGACCGTAAAAAGTCTGCAGCGATTTTGATAGCTCGCGCAGTGCAAGTATCATTTTAAACGTCAAACTTCTATGAAATTATGACGTATAAATAACACTTACGCTGCGTAGGCTATCAAATCCGCTGCAGACTTTTATTGGTGCGACTATAAAATATCGGTTTGATGATTTTTGTACGTGTGTTGCTCGCTCGGTTTCTTTTTAGTTTGCAAGATGTTATTATTAGTTAAGAAGATGCCATAGGGTCCATTTTTCCGGCTTCATAATAAAAATGCAGCACACTGTTTTTCTTTAATCTGGAGATAACTATGTTATTTTCCAATTTTCTTGCAATAATAAACTCGTAGTTAATAAACGTTTTTTTAGCAGGACAAGATAATTTTACCATTAAGTACCTACCTATATTGAATGATTTAACTAAGTTTAAAATGGTGTGTGGATTATTTTTCCCTCTGAAAAAAAATCGTTCGACCCCAGTACTTTGTTGTGGTAGTGCAATAAACTGCCGAAAACCACAAGAATGTACGAGTAACTGACCCTCGCCCTTGTGGCTTGGTTTAATACGCTCTCGTTTTAGGTACAGTCAGAGAATTTAATTTCAGTAACATTTCATATCTTTTCACAGTGGCAACAAGGTATGAATTGGTACTTAATTCAATTCCTTGACCGTACAAGGTAGACTTTTCAAATGGGACAGGTGAGGGCAGCGGGCGCTATCTTATCTATTTAAACAGATTTTGGAAAAAAAACCGGTCAGGGTCTTAATCTAAAAAAAAATGTTGAAGTCAATTGATAAATATTATGCCCACAATCAAAAACTTTTTAGAAATCATGCAAGATATGTTAGAGAATTAGAAAACCCACAAATGGAAGATAATATTATTTATACATTTAGTAGCCACTCACATGCTTTTGGCAACTGTAGTTGCCAGCTGTCACCCTTATTTTATCATAATAATAGAGGTCACTGAAAAAATAAGTATAACTTCATTTTCATACCTACCTGTATTAAAATGAAGTTATACTTATTTTTTTCTAACTATTGTACATATAAGGTAACTATTGCACGTTGCATTTAAACATAACCATCCTGTCGGCGGTCGAGTAAAAAAGCACATAGTCCAGTCGTTCGAAGCTAACTCCATTCGACTCCATCCAAAGTGCCAATTAAAAACTATATTTGATTGGCAGAATGTGGACGGTCAAATGGAAAGCGAAGAAACAAAGCTGCCGCCACTAACGGCAACACTTTTAATTGACCGTTGGAGGTTTTAGGGGCAAAAAATATACCATAAATATGAATTCGCAAATTTACTGCCAGTGCTCTACAAGTCATATACTAATACATCCCATATGAAAAATGCCCGATTTGAGTTACCGCCTATATTTTCCCGTACCCTGTCCCGAATTTAAAGCCCCATTTAGATTGTTTAAGAATTTGCACACGATTTTCGTGATATTGCGGGATTTGCCAGACTTATATCGACCGAGAATATATGGACCGTGATTACCTTTTGTAGCCGAACAAGATGCATGTACCTAACAGCGTCGTAATACTTATTACTCCTAGCTCCAGAACAATACAAAAAGGTAATCACGGTTCATATTTCGATCGACGAAGTCTAATTGCAGTATTTGGTCGATATAGACTGATTAAGTATATTGTACTCTATAGCTAGCAATGTATCAAATATTGCAATGGGTCTTTAAAGTCCCTAAAGACCTTTTTTTTTTTTGACGGAGTGGGAATGCATTTACGCAGTGTGTGGGACTCACCGCTCCTTATCCCTCTCTTAGCGAGAGGGGGGGGGAGAATTTGGCCCTACCCACTAAACCCACTCCGGCGTTTCACCCTCTTTGCCGTTCGAGAGGGCGCACTGGGATCGAGGTCATTCCACCACGGCGCCCTCCGGCAGCCCCGGCTAGTCCCTAAAGACCTGGAATATTATCGATTTGAAAAAAAAAAATTAATAATCGTACATAGACTATCGACCTAATACAAATTTTAACAAACGTCAAAAATTTGAACTCGGTACGTTATGGAGCGGTATACTCGTATTATAATTTTTTTTTCACATTAAACATACCTATGAGATCTCCCCATGTTACTACTTATGTTTAATGTGTAAACCTTCTCGTGGTACCGATTTGAAAATCGTGTAAGTATTTAATACCCCTGGGGCCATACGTTTCAACTACTTCGGGCCTTAATGGTGTTTACTGTACAGTCATCTGCAATAGTATGTTACACAACGAAGGCCGCAAAAATATCTGACACGATCTTATTTGTAGAGCCATAAGAGCGAGTCACATATTCTTATATACGGCCTTCGAAGAGTAACATAATGATTGCAGGTAAATGTACAGTCGACGTACGACGAAAGAGAAATTTACAGCCAAAGTAACAAAAAAATGTTTACACGACCTAAATGCTATGACAATAAAGTCGTGTAAATAATTTTTTGTAACGTTAGTCGTAAAGATCTCTTTGACGTCGACTGTACCTATTGTACCTACATTAGATTTTTTCCCGAATTAGATAGTCTCATGTCCCACGGAGTAAATTGTTTAGTGAATCATTTCAGCTCATTACTGCAAGTATCTGAAAATTGCCTATTATTTTAGAAGCCAGTACAATTCCTGATTGATGTTCAGTCTACAAATCACCCCAGTTATTCAAACAAGAGGTAAAAAAACTCCTTTTATTGTACTTTAATAGTCCTGATTTCCTGGCAAGCCAATTCAGACTGTAACACAATACGGCAAGAGTGATATTGCAGTGTTAACATTAGTCTACTTGTTGCGGGTTGATCAGAGAGACCGCAAACGACAATCGTCGGTGGGCGAGAGGGGGGGGGGGTTATGCAAATAATTGTGTTTGTATAACCAACCAGGGAATTGAGAGTTATAATAGAGCTTCAAATCAAAGCAAAATAGCATCGTTTGAAAATTGATTTACATTTCGTTTTAACATCACTTGCTCATTTTGCTCGTGTTGTGGCAAAATGAGTTCAAATTGAAATTAACTGTAAAAGAATATCGTCAAGATCTTATCAAAAGCAGTTCAAAACAATGACAATTCGTTAAATTATATATGTGATGGTACCTAATTTTTGAATTCCGCTGTAAAAGCTGGATTATGGTAATTATTTTTACTTACACTAGTTTTACCTGCTGTAGGTAGATAGATAGATAGATAGATAAAAACTTTATTCGTTTCCACAACATACATGGTACATAGATGAAAGAAGACATGCAGCTTAAAATTATCATAAAAATTAATTTACAAATCTTAAAGTAGAAGAATAATAAAACAAATGCAAAACCATGTGTCGTGGCAGAGAATAGGCGCTGGCTCAGTATGGTGATGCGGCAAGCCACATCGCTGATATTCTGCCAGGACCTTTTACAATAATGAAAAGACTGTACAACGCTTAATTCTTATAAATCTAACTTAACTAAGGTAATGATGCTCATGTTGTGTGTTGTGTGTCTACTGTCACGTGCTTCTGTGTATGAGATGTGGTAATATCCGTTCCCGGTCTTGTTTTATATTATTATTGAAATTAAATTTAGATGTTACCCTAAGATTTTACTAAAATTTACATTACATTTACTAAAATTTAAAGGTACTAGTATTAAATAGTTAAGACGTTTATTAAAGGGTTGTTATGGTTATTATAATTATCACCTACCACCCTATGAGACTCCAATACCCCGGCTAATACTTATGTTGGTACCTACATAATGTATTTCTAAGAACGAAGGAAACTGTTAATTAAGGTTCGTATGAAGGTTATTAACCTTAATTAATAATTTCAGCTGAATACCTATTACTTTAAAGATTCCTAAAACTCAACAACGCTGCCTTGAAATTAAATCATTGTTACCGATCACTAAATAATTTACGGTAAAAGAAAACAGAAAATTTTCAATGTACTTGACATAGTTTATTCCAGTTTTTCTGCCTTTTGTAATATAGGAGGTAAGCGAGAAGACAAAATGCCTGATGGTAAGCGATTGCCGTCGCCCATGGACACCAGTAACACCAGATGGGTTGAAATTGCGCTTCCGGCTTTTAAGATGGGAGAACGCTCGTTTCTTGAAGGTTAGAAGGTCATATCGGTCTGAAAATACCGCAGGCTAAATTGTAGAAATGCCTTTTAGAAAAAGATTTTAGACTAACAAGATAAAGCAATAACACAAAAATTATATTATTATAAAAGGAGAGCCTCAAAATGTTAAATCATTGTAAAAGGCACCGCTCTATGTCGTAAGTCAAACCTTCATGCGGAAGATATGTAATTAAAAATGACCCTCACGGAAGTCACGGACAACCGACAATGTGGTACCTTTTATCCAAAAAGGTCACATTGATCTATTCTCTCGCAGCCCGAGTATAAATGAGCGGGGTGTGGGTAAACGGTAAAAGGTTATAGGGTCTACGTGAGCAATAATTACGTCAGCACGTAAAGGGTCGTTTTTAATTGTATGGTACGTGAGGTGATTTTTAAGTAAGGGCCACCCTTAGGTAGGAATTTTTAGGGCCTATACTATCTACTTTTCATTAGTTATAAAATGTTAAAGTTAGGTTCGAATTCAGACCACACTCGCATTAATGCAATAGTATTGCAGCGCGACAGTACTGTCGACGCCACTGCTGCCACAAATTAAGGTCAAAAATCCGGGCGGCGACTTCGATTTTGTAACTATAAATTTTGCTGCAGTAATGCAGTCGGCAGTAACGTCAAGCTGAAATACTGCTGCAGTCGACTGCATTACTGCAGGAAACTTTAATTTATCGAGAAAATCATATAAAATTTGACATTTCCTCTTGCGACATAACTGCGGCTAATGTCAAAATGCAATGCAGGTGCATCTGATTCCGAACGTCACGTCTGGTTATAGGTTAATTCAACATCTATAGACCGGTATTTCTACAATGAAATCAATTACATTTGAAACCTGCTAATGATAAAGATAAAAGATAAAGATATTTATTTGCAAAAATGTAGTGGTAAACATAGTTGGACAGTAGGTAATTTAAGTGCGTACATTTACTTAAAGAAGCATGCAAACTTTCCTTGTTAACTAGGTACTATAACTAAGTATATAGATTTAAAAAGTTATAGAACAATGCTCTCATGCATCAACTCGATCTCGTAAAGCTCCATAGTCTTGCCTCACGGATAACCGCCGTAAGTGTCATTCAACAACTTATTTCAACTGAGACTTTATTGCGCGATAATAGGGTTGACAGTTGAATAGGTTTTCAAATGTAATGTTTTCTTAACGTGGTAGGATAGATTAAGGGGCCCGTAAGATTTTTATCCGGCAGTAAATCAGATGATATACCTACAAACCGGTTATGCGGAAGAAATAAACAAATATTTAGCATAGGATTACTATATACATACAGGGTGCTTCCTGTAACAGGAGTAATAAATTAAACTAAAGGCTGTACTCCTCAAACTGGCCAACATTTGTTCAGCAACTTTTAAAAATTATGAATCCTTTAGACTTATTCATACAAAATAAATATTGCCTTCAATGTACGCTGACATCAGTGTGTTTGACGTTACTTGTCACGCTTTTAACATAACAAAATTTGCAATACATTGCGTCTTAGAATAAACTTTAGTGTAATCAAAACATGAGTTATTTTCAAAAGTTGCTGAACAAATGTTGATCAGTTTGAGGAGTACAGCCTACAGTTTAATTTATTGCTCCTGTTACAGAAAACACACTGTAAGTAAGTAAGTAAGTAAGTAAGTAAATACTCTTTATTGCACCACAAAGAAAAATAAAATAACAGATTTACAGTGTAAATAATGGTAGCAACAGGCGGTCTTATCGCTGTAAGCGATCTCTTCCAGACAACCTTGGGGTAGCAGGATATAAAGAATAGAAAACTTTTAAAAACAGGTAGTGCACGAAATAAGCTGTATACGAGTGTTCTGTTTTTGTGAATTAAACTAGACTTATCTCAAAAAAAAGATAAGCACAAAGCATTGTCCCAACCTGTATAAGTACTCAATCTTCTTTTGGGCGAGACATGTTGCCAGTGTGATGGCAGGTGGACCATATGTTGATGGATTGGTGAACGCTTTCGAATGAAAGAAGCGCCTGGCAAGTGGCGTCCGTTTGACTCGTTTGATGGACGATATTCTCAAGATTGCGAGGCACATCTGGATGAGACTAGACCAGGACCGGGATAAGTGGCGTACTCAAAGACAGGCCTATGCGCCCCAATCCATCGTCATCATCACACACATATTATTATAATTGTGTTGGGAGGCCAAAACAAATATAATAATATGTATGTATACTCATACAAAGTGTCGTGGTTAAAGTAGTTTCATGAAGGGCTCAAAATTTTGTAGTATGTCGTGGTAGGACGGCAACGGCCGCGTTAATATGCGCTACAGGCATCAGCTGGCAATTTACACGGAGCCTTTCGCGGCATGCCACACCTAAATACAGCCAGGTCATTGGCCATTATTAAATAGGTAGGTAAAAAACTAAGCTAAGGTCCCTTGTTAGTACAGTTGATGCCAAAGATATGTTTACACTTTTGCACCTTACCCCTTTGTGATAAGGCAAAAATTGTAAACATATCTTTGACGTCGACTGTACCTAGCAGTGAAATGTTCAGATGAACTTTCCATATTTGAACGTGAAGTAAGGTTTGCAGCCTAATTTACTTTGCGAGGAAATTAGAACACTGGTCACTATTAATTGTTTTTTTTATTTATTTATTTATTAAAGTACATCCACATCATACATATTATAACTTACGCTAAAACATTTTACATGGTAATAAATACTGATACATATGACAATCACGGAGTACATAACATTGATAAATTATTACAGTGAGATCAAACTTAACCTAAAACTATACAATTAAATCTAAGAATTATACTAATTAATTAACTATAACTATAAAACTACAAACAACACGGATCCCTTTTTTTTTATAATGAGAGAACGAGCAACTAAATAATTATAAAATTATTCACTTATTTTTTTTTTATTTTTTTTTCCCAATATTTTGTTTTTGAACGCGGGTAAACGGTCATGAAAAATGTCGATGTCATCCCTTTCTTTTATAAAGGCATTGTAAGCAGCGCAAATTCGAATTGTTATAAGAATAATTGTCAATGTCAAAGTAATTTATGTCTGGTGCTTGTGTTAACTGTTAGGATCGTAACATTATGCAAGAGGAGGTTTAGTTAAGTTTTTATCTATATCTATATATTTTATAACACTGAGTGAATGTTTACAATATGTCCCAACAAACAATTAAGCGACACTTAGCACTTATTTTATCACTTAAAGACATAGAACGGCTGTAGAATAGCTACATATTCTAAGCTTACAGGCTCTGGTGACATCAAGGTCTTTAAGAGGTCCATGTATAGCTTTAAGATCCACAGTAGCCGTTTTGGCCGCTATAATGCATCGTAAGCAGCTAGTGTTATAGCTCAAAGTGAATTCTACCACCTTAATATCTAGATGAGTAATAAGCAGCTGCAATTTTCACTTAAGGTTCTACACAGGCGATAAAAAGTCTTTTATAGCTCCGTGTATCATAATCGCTACTTAACTCTTTTGTATCACTTACAGTCGAAAAGAGAAGTTATCAGTCACCATTATCGATCATGTAGTCGCAGACGAGCGGCATTCAATACCTTAGTACATCTTATACTGTTATTAGAGTCTTACTTAGAACCTAAGCCTATAGCGCCATGTTAAGATGACCGATGAAGGCGATGAATCAATAAGCAAAACAAAAATTATTAATTAGAACGTAAATACTTCATAAAAATCGATACTTTTACTCAATATTGACCTAATGTTAGTATTGTTATATTTAAAACCGGACTTCACGTATATTGAGTAATTTTTCGAAATTTAAATACGGTGGACCACAAATAAAAAAATATTATATTCAGATAAATATGCAAAGGATCAGAGGCCCATTAAAATTTTGTTAGTAATACATATAGTTTTTGACAGTGTAATTAATTTCGCAATCATAAATCCGCAGATAACTCCTGCATCAGTGAACTAAAATAATTATTTGCTTTTAATTATCCGCCATTACATTTCACTTCAAGCTGTCACAGAGCAAGCTTACGAATAATAATACAAAATGGAAACATCTGCAACCAAAGCAGATAGGGTTAAGGAAAAAATGTGCAATTACCTTCTTGAGTGTTACAAATATTGACTTAAAATGCTAATATACCATCTAAAGCTGAAAGTATCATCTATATGGCCCTACACTACTACTCAAATAGTTAGTATTCGCTTATTTGGCACCCTTTTAAATCCTAAGTACTTAATCAACGCTATTACAACACTACTTTAGCGCTCTTCTACTACAACAGTTTGTAGTCACCTATATGCAACCCATCTAGCTCCTAAAGAATTAATTAACACTATTGTAGCTCCACTATACCGCTCTTATGTCTCTTTTTTTATCCGCTAACCCTACTGTAGCACTGTTATAAATCTTATGGTGATAAAATTTGTGCCCAATCCGGGGTTAAAACGGGGTTATAGCCGGCTATAACTCCTATTTTTAGAGTACTAACAACACCTAAAGAGTAAAATATAGGCGCTTATATAAATCTCTTCTAACCCTTAAATTTAGCGCCTAATGTTAGTTGGGGTATTACTAGTGCAATATCATTATGTAGTATGCATTATACTTTCACTCTAGTGTTCAACCAAACCTAAGCTAATTTATCAGCCACATATTCGCAAGAATTTATGACCCAATTTAGGATGCAGCTAATTAATAACACAATGCCGTCAGTAAATCTTATTATACTCGTAGCTGCGTTTCACCAGAGATGTACATCCGCCGCATCAGTGATGTGTTCCGCCTGTGCCTGATTCTGAATTAAACCAGCGTTTTGTATTTTATTTTATTTATTATTAGGAAACAAACAGCCAAAAAAAAATACATATGTTTAAACAAATAGTTCGCCGTTGTTCAACAAATAACGCAAACATAAGCAATACATTTGAATAAAACCTGGAGCCAGATTCTGATTTTAATATCTTGTTCCTAATCTGGATTTGATAAGTCAGCTGTCAAAAGTGACATTTCTGGTGGGCTCGTGAAACTATTTTCTTTGGTAAACAGAATGCACTTGCTGCATGAAGCTAAGCTATAATAGTCCTCCAAAGGGTTGACTTAATTAGCGTCGCTGACAGCGTGACGAACTGTAAACGGTTGACCTACCCACCCGTCCCGCTAACGCCGGGTAGGAATTATAATGTACATCGTCAGCACCTTTAATCAACGCATCCACAACGCATTTTCAACCTTCATGCACTAGCATTAGAGCTTTCTTTTCTTTGTTTGTGTTTCTGATCTACGTCACAGGTATATATAGTTTATAAGGTTGAAAATTGCTTTTAATCGTTATTAAAACCTTATCCGATCTCGTTCTGTGTGTTATTTGTTCCGCTCTAATTACCAATACTGTTTGGATCGTAACTATTAAGATAACATAGGTAGTAATAAAATGTTATATGCTGTAGGCGGTGCGTTTATACAAACAACTTGGATACCTATGGCTTATTACTATTATATAGTTCGTCTTTTTTTTAGCATTAGAAAGAACTCCACAGAAGCAAGCGTGCATTTTTTATCAGGCTCTTTAATTGTTAATAATTATTGAATTATATAATGAAGCATGGTCAATACATATAATTTACTTCAAATTATTACCGCTAATAGTTAGTGCCGGATTTGGAACCACAAGCTTACTTCTGCGAAGTTCTTTCTAATGCTGAAAAAAAACGGACTGTAACTAAAATATTAATAAACACAGGAACTATCATTGTGCATATAATAATATAATTTGGCTGTGCATTAATATTTTAGCGCCAATAAATTAATATTAGCCTAGAATATAAGAATCATTTTATTAAAAAAACTGGCAGCAAAATCAAGCCTCCCAAATAATTTATATATTTTTTTTTAAACTCCCCAAATTCGATTTATCAGTTGACCGGTTAAATACGTGCCGATGCCTATTACGCTATATATATATGGAAAACTATATTCCTATACCTAGAAGTTCAAACTTTATTGAAACTTCTACTTGCTCTAGTATTGTATCTTTGTACGGCATGAGGGGCTTATGTTTTTCGTACAAAGGGATGAGACCCCACCCATCTCTTAAAATCAGTCCCAGTCTTGATAACTCTTAAGTAAGGTCACAAAAGTGCACAAAGTTTAGATGATACTTTAAATAAGCGCAGGCATCCTAAAAATCCATCATAAAATATCATCATATCCAAGTTTACACAACATTATCCTCCCACAGCAACATGGCTTTGTCAAGAAAAGATCAACAACAACAAACCTAATTCTATATACCTCTTCTTTTCAGAAGTTTGGACATAAATAAACGTGTTGATAGTATATACACGGACTTCTGCAAAGCTTTCGACAGAGTAGATCACCAAATTCTGTTAGAAAAAATATACTTCAATGGCATTCGTGGAAATCTGTGGAGGTGGTTTAGGTCATACATTACAAACCGCACAGAAAAAGTTGCAGTCAACGGATATGAGTCTAAGTGTGTCCATGTAACTTCTGGAGTCCCACAAGGGTCTATATTAGGGCCTTTGTTATTCACCCTGTTTATTAATGACATAGACAGTTGTTTTAAATTTTGTAACTTTTTACTTTATGCCGACGATCTTAAAATCTATCATATTGTTGAAAATGAAGAGGACCGTTTCAAATTCCAAAATGATTTAAACCGACTCGGCGAGTATTGTCACAAAAATAAACTGTGTTTTAGCTTGCCTAAATGCAAACAAATTACTTTTACCAAAAAACTCCACATCCTTCCCACTTCCTACACCCTTAACGGATCGGCTCTCGAAAAAGTCTCGGTAATAAAAGATCTTGGTGTCAATTTAGACTCAAAACTACATTTAGATTGTCATATCAGTCATATCATCGGTAAAGCGTATAAAATGTACGGTTTTATCATGCGTCTCGGTACGGATTTGAAACAACCCTCAACTTACCTCTATTTATATAAGTCGCTGGTTAGGTCACAAATAGAATATGCCGTGTCAATATGGAATCCTTTCTATGATAAGTACAAAAGCTCAATAGAGACTGTTCAAAAGAAATTCTTGCGTGCCATGCATTTCCGATGTTGCCGATCGCGTTTAAGTTACCAACAGCTTCTTGATAAGTACAAATTACTCAACTTACAAAACCGACGCCTCCTTCTGGACGCGATGGTCCTTTATAATCTATGTCATAACAAATTTGACTGTCCAAGCCTGAGCGGGACTATTTGCTACCGCGTACCGCGTAGGGCGCGGGAGCGCGCTGCACGTAAGCACCAGCTGTTTGCAGACTCGCGCTGCCGCACCCACGCTGGAGAACGAGATCCCCTATACAGGCTGGTTAAATGTTACAATTTGTATTTTAATGATATTGATATTTTCATGTTCTCTGATAATGTGTATAAAAAAAAAATTGATTCAATTGCTTCAAACAAAACATAATTAAAAGTTGCTCCCATGGGCCATGCTGTTTTAACTGTTTACTCGCTCATTAAACTGTATAAGACTACTTCTGCCAATATGAATTTGTAATTGCATCCACAAACCTATTTTGTAATCTTATCTTTGTTAATTTTACTTTTACAATTTTTACATACATCATTTATATTGTTACCTTGCGCTATATACATTGTAGATTTATCAGTAGGTAATCTAGTAATCTGTGGACGATGTTGTTGGTCTCACACTTTATTATCCTTTGTACTTTATTTCTGTGTTTGAACCCTGTGTGTTACTGTTTTTTGTCCCAAATAAATTGAAAAAAAATAAAAATAAAAGGCATCTCTTTCAGCTAATCTTTGAGAGAATGAGAAAGCAATAAACATTAGGTACTTAAAGGTGAAAACAACTTGATACTTATAAGCATACTTAACTAAAACTTACTTACTTAAGTTTTGGATGCACTTAAAGCTTACATTCGCTAAATCGCTACCCAAACTAGTAAGTCACAAAGACGTCCGGATTACCGCCAAAACGGCCGATCGTCGTCACAAAAGCGGCACGATCCACCCGACAGAGTTATCATACGAATGGCCGATGAAGGCAAGCGCCGACATGTGCTAAAAGGATATCAGTGTGAAATCTGTGGAAGCTTTTATATGACAGCCTGACAGGTCATGTTTTTGTGATGGTGAAATTTTCTCGACGAGGTAAAAGGCAGGAAGATTATTTTATTGTGCAATTGCACAACCTACGTATGTACGTATACACGTAAAAAACACACTTTTTCAGTAGGATCATTGGTATTTAGGATATACTGGCAATTGTAATGAGAATAAAAAAAACCGGGCAAGTGCGAGTCGGACTCGCGCACGAAGGGTTCCGTACCATAATGCAAAAACAAAAAAAAAAAGAAACGGTCACCCATCCAAGTACTGACCCCGCCCGACGTTGCTTAACTTCGGTCAAAAATCACGTTTGTTGTATGGGAGCCCCACTTAAATCTTTATTTTATTCTGTTTTTAGTATTTGTTGTTATAGCGGCAACAGAAATACATCATCTGTGAAAATTTCAACTGTCTAGCTATCACGGTTCGTGAGATACAGCCTGGTGACAGACGGACGGACGGACGGACGGACAGACGGACAGACGGACAGACGGACAGACGGACAGACAGACAGACGGACAGACGGACAGACGGACAGACGGACAGACGGACAGACGGACAGACGGACAGACGGACAGACGGACAGACGGACGGACGCACGGACGGACGGACGGACAGCAGAGTCTTAGTAATAGGGTCCCGTTTTACCCTTTGGGTACGGAACCCTAATATCCAAGTAAAAAAGCAGGTTGCTCCATCATTCTTAAACAAACAAAGAGCCTACTTTCAATGAAAAATCCTGCGTTTCGCTATACTGAAAATAAATAGTGGAATATCCTTAAAAAAACAAAGCTGCTTTTATTAACAAAAGGAAAGGCATCAGCAGGGCCTGATAATGGGCCGGGGGAGGAAACAGCACAAATATATCATTATTATTATCCATTATTTGAGGGAAGTGCAGATAAAAATATGACAAAGAGTTTTTTGCCGCTCATGAAAGGTCAGTGTTGGGCCACTAAATGTAACTTATAGGTATTTAGTATTCGACTGATAAAAATGAATCAGCCACGTTTTTCTGCAGGAATGTTAATTTATTTCCACAAACCACCTCTACTAGACGAAGCCTAACATAAGGCACTGGAGGTCAACATACATATTTATGTAAATGTATTTCTGTGTATTGGGTTCGGCCACTAACTCCTCGATCTCAATATCGTCAGCGAAATGAAAGCGCACAGACTTCGCTGGTTCGGTCAAGAGGGCGTTCTTGGGACGACCGACTGGTAGCCGTCCGGTGGGTCGGCCCAGGTATCGCTGGGACGACAGTGTGACGGCGGGTCTGCTTCAGCTTCGCGTCACGTCACAGTAACTGGCAGGAAGTTGCGCAGGTTTGGGACATGTGGCATGCTCTCGTTTCGGAGGCCAAGATTCTCTTTGGATCGCCGAGCCAAATTAGTTAGTTATTTTGGTGTATTGTTGTTTTTTTTATTTGATACTTTTTATTACCTACCAGTATTGTTTCATCGTATGGTCTTAACGGAAGATCAGCGCTGGAAATCGCCAGCATCATGATGAGACGACACCTTTTCGTCGCACTTTCTCCTTCCTATTTTTTTTGATTTGTGTACAGGTTGTTTATCTTTTTTTAACTTATTATAATCATATCACAATATATTGCCGGGAGTAAAAAAAACACCCGTAATTTTCTCTCCTAAGTTGGTACGTACGAATAAATTATTTATATTTCAAGATATTTTTCAGCATAAAAATGTAAGCAGTATCGACATCCCTGTTCTCATGGCTCAACATCGACGAAGCTGTACCACGATACAAATCTCCAGTATTTATTGTTCCGGCCGGACTTGTCAGTGATTTGCTCCAGGCGACTTTGGCCGGCATTCCCTTTTCTAACCCAGCTAATCGTCTCTCAAGTAAACAGTCTCCAGGCTACAGGACAGAGATGTTTCGTAATTAGATAAATCTAATGGTTTTCGATATAATGACACGGATTCACCAACAAAAGTGGAGATGGCCGGGTCACATGTTACGCGATCCACAAGAGTAGGTACCCCAGAGATGACAAGAAGTAAATACCTACACAATAGTAAATCAATTTGGTTTGTATTTTGGGCAAAGATTGCCTAAAAGTTAGTATTCATGAAAAACAGTTGTACTCTATTGTATGAATATTCATAATATGTAATAGCAGTTATATAGTAATATGATCCTAGACAAGCGGCGGTTTGCCTCTCGCGCCGCGCTTCTATAAGAAAGTTGACTCAGATATTGATAGCAGTCATTTAATTAACAAATATAGAAGTACTCCGGCACAGTTTAATAAATATTTTGTGCGTTGAGGAACATTTCTTCGGTTTTCGAAGTCGGCTACTCCCTTAACCGAACACCGCAAAAGTCTCAATAGCAATTAGTAATTAGAACCGAGACGGGCTGAAACCGAATCCCTAGTGCCCTCTCTAATTAAACAAGTTGTAAAGCAATTAATTTGTATCGTGTTGATTGAGTCTCCTGCCCTTGACCTTTTTTACTTGTAGGTATCGACAGGAGATTTGTGCTGTATCATTGGTACGTAAGCATATTTTTGGCCCGTACTGTAATCAACATTTAGGTTTTACTTTAGTACCGAGTAGGTATATAAAGATTGCAATATATATTAACAACTAGCGACCTGCCCCGGCTTCGCATGGGTTAACAAATACGCTTAAACCTTTTCAAGAATCTCTCTATTGATAGGTGAAACTGAAAACCGCATGGAAATTCAATCTGTAGTTTTTGAGTTTATCGTGAACATACCAACACACAAACAGACAGACGCGGCGGCGGCCTTATTTTACAAGGTGTATTGATAATTTCGTGACATTTCTTCAACCAGAAACGTCACTTTTGACACCGACATATCATACCCATAAGCAATCCAGATCTAATTCATAATCTGTTATAAAAATCAGAACACGCCTGTAAGCTAAAATTCAGTTTTTTTCTTCGTTTTAAATAAACAACTAACGCGATCGTTGTTGATTAAAATTTCAGTAAAATTACGACAGAGCCAGGAAGCGACGCTTTGGCAGTTTTAATCAAAACTCCACTGACTCGTTTTACGCCATGTTTAAAGTTTTTAACAAAGAGTGATCCACGGAACGTATTATTTTTCACCTGCTGAAATTTCAGTTAATTTCTGCTACCTTTTGCTTGCCAAATTATCAGTTTTAGCAAAGTTATGTACTTGACTTTTAAAGTATTCAGTCTAAAGTGTAATTAATTCTATGTACTTACTTGCAAACTTTACATATGTAAACAAACCGCCATATTGAAATTCTCACTGAATGATAATTAAATTTCATAATGTTTGAGTCTCACAGAAGTTTTATAGTTAAATTCCACTAAACAGTCTAGAAAAAAAAATTGCCACCACGAGTGTTAAAAATAACGCCAAATTGTAGGTACCTTCTGAAAAGCTTTTGTAAAAGTTAAATTATTTATGTCATGTCGATGCCACATCTATATTTTCATTTTAAAATACATAAGTAAAATAGATACTATTCAATAACAAAACTTATAAACTATTATTAAAATTAAATTAAATTAAATTTTAATACATCAATAATACTTACTATTACATTTTCTCGTATATCTAAAGCGAGATAAAATTCTTAAAATATACAAGATGTTTTATCAAAAAGCCGTAATCCGAGAGATACGTACCGACCTGAATACATTAATCTTGATAATGCTACGTGGCCTCGGGATGTAGGGCGGAGTTTTTGGGGTTAAACACACAGAACTGAGGGTAATTATTAAGTACTTTATGCTGTTTAGTATGCTGCAGGGAGAAGTCGAATACGTACAGGGTGCTTTTAAAACAATAAATAGGTATAGGTCGAACGGAGCAACTTTTACTCTAGGTGAAACCCCGATATCGCGAATAATTTCTGGCTCTCCCTTAGAAATTATTAACATGACAATTGACGCCATGACGCCTAACGCTGACAATTTCATGTAGATCAAAGAGTACTTATAGTAAGTACATACTCGTATATGTATATGTAGATTTAGAGGTCGGTAAGTAACGACGTTGGGTACAAAGCGTCAATGTTTATTTGTTGGACCAATAGGTAGATGGTAGATCAATATCAGACAACAATTCTCAGTGTGGTGAAATAGGGACCAGGGGCCATTTCTCGAATGGTATAAACATATATTATCCACTCACATGAGTGATATTTTTCAGTGACCTCTATTATTAGGTATGTGAAAATAAGGGTGACAGCTTGCAACTACAGTTGCATAAAGCATGTGAGTGATCATCAGTGTATTGGCATGGCAACTCATAAGATTTGACAGTTCGTATATTAATAATAATAATATTATTCTAATACCGTTCAAGAAATGATCCCTTAAAATTTTTGACAACGTATTTGATCCATCCTGTAACAATGGCGCGTAGAAAGCGACTATCATCATTATTCCTCGCTCGACAAACAATTTAAGCCAGATATTTGAATATTTTTTGCTAGAATTCATATCTCGCGTTCCTAGATTCTCAGACATTGTTCTTAATGCTTATGTAATTTGGTAAACAGAGAGGCCAAATCAAATTTACATTTTGATATCATTTGGAACGTCACATATCTTTACTATTTCATATCTAGTGAGTTTTCATATCAGTTGACTATCGGCTCGATTCGATACCGAGCCGATAGTCAACTGATTTCAAATTTATACATATAGGTATAAGATGGTCTTATGTACTTGTTACTGTCGGCGGTAAGTTAATAAGTAAATAATAAGTCATACATTTTAGCAAAAACTCATTGTCAAGAAGCTTGGAACGATGTCAAACTTTTCTGAAAGGAAATTGAAACGGTCCACTTCAAAACTTTATGTTCAAATAGGAAACTTGGAACCTGATTCAAAATTACTAAGAAAACAATCTGAAAACAATAATGGAACTAATTTGGAGCGCAAATTTGTGAAATTTGTGTCCAATCTTAGTCTGACTTGAGTATGACTTGGAAACTCCTTTATTTCGTTAAAATAAGATACAAGTTTTATAATTTATATTGTTTTGTTGAGTTCTAATTTCATTACATAGAAGAACCTAACCTAACTAGTGGCTCATCTGTGAGTTGTAGACCACCCGAGAAGTTTCTTAGGCTTAAAAAATGTAAAATAAAAAATACTTACCTCGTTTCATGAGTCATCACCGCGAACTCACAATGGTTTTAAGGTTGTGGTTATATTCTCTTTGGTTTTAAGTGCCATAGACCACGTCACGTCACGTGTCACTTAAGTATTTTAAAATGGCAATTTCCACCATTGTGAAAACTTTAAAAAAACGAAACAACGGAATATTTTTATCTAACTCTTAGCTAACTACCGAACCTGCTCACAAAATCACAAGAATCGCTCGATAATCAACTTATCTATTCAGGTATTTTGTTTATTTACTAGTGTTGTCATTTTGTTTTGATAAATCCTCAATCTCTTCTTTCAATTTAAGAGCTGGGCTCTTGTCGGTGCAGCGTGATGAAGATGTCTCCACCTTGGTCGGTCCAATAGTAGAAGAGCCGGCCGCAAATTTTCTAACCGACTTGATACCACGATGAAATGCACAATGGTTTCCCATAAAAGTGATGCTAAGTCCGAATTCGATAGTCTGCCACGGCGGAACTTGCCGAAAGTACGAAAAAGAAGGCCACTTCCGGTGCGAAAAAAGGGGGCTGATTTAACCCATCTGATACCGAAATAATAGTTATGGCAGCAGTTAGAAATTTACATGTAGACACATAAAAGCGAAGTCTGCCAGTATTTTTTTTGCCGGAAGTGCTTGGCAGACGCTCTCAAAGGTGGCCAACGGGACCCCTAATTTAACCCATCTGATACCACCATGAAACCAATTCCAGTTGGTAGGTATGAACCCTCATGTCAGGAATATATAAGTCTGCCAAGGCTTTTCCTGCCGAAACACCTTGGCAGACGAGATTATGTAAGCAAGGTCGGCATCGGTTACCCTACCCTAACCCATCTGATACCACCATGAAACCAATTCCAGTCGGTAGGTACGAACCCCCATTTTAGGAATATATAAGTCTGCCAAGGTTTTTCCTGCCGAAACACCTTGGCAGACGAGATTATAAACAAGATGACCATCGGTTACCGTACACTAACCCATCTGATACCGCCATGAAACCAATTCCAGTCGGTAGGTATGAACCCTCATTTCAGGAATATATAAGTCTGCCAAGGCTTTTCCTGCCGTAACACCATGGCAGACGAGATTATGTAAGCAAGGTCGGCATCGGTTACCCTACACTAACCCATCTGATACCACCATGAAACCAATTCCAGTCGGTAGGTATGAACCCCCATTTTAGAAATATATAAGTCTGCCAAGGTTTTTCCTGCCGAAACACCTTGACAGACGAGATTATGTAAGCAGCATCCACATACGAGGGATCCGTATTTTGGGATTATACAGATTACGGACATCATTAATAGCTGTAAGCTTATTTATTACTTTATGCTTATACATATTTGTATATAATTATGTTACTAATTAAAATATATTTATAATTTATTAAACCTAAACTTAATACATTGGGAATTCATTACCTGCTTACGGCAGTAGTAGGGATAAGTGGGTGAGTTCTGGCTCACTGAGCCAGGCCAACAGTCCCTCCCCCTTTTTTCCCTTGTTGAGGCCCTGCAACCTTGCCTTGAACCCAAACTAATGTCATTGTAGCTCGAATCTAACCTAATCTATTTTTATTGCTTTTAGAATATTTCAATTATCTACTTTTGCAAAATTAAAGGTTGAAATCTCTATTTCGCAAAATGGAATTTTAATGTGACTTTAATGTATGTGCAGTCTACTTAGTAATTGGGTTTAAAGATATAAAAACACACATTTTATTTCCTATCCTAAGTATCCTATCCTAAGTTTATTCAAATAATATTCTGAACATATATAGTAATTAGACTGGTCATATTTTTCATAAAATCGATTTCGACTGGCAAAGCATATTACTTTTTGGCAACCGGGTTTTTTAACCTAATTAGACCCCGCTGAATTCGAATTTGCCGGTTGCTCGATCGAAATCT
Organism: Cydia fagiglandana; assembly: GCF_963556715.1. Lineage (NCBI taxonomy): Eukaryota > Metazoa > Arthropoda > Insecta > Lepidoptera > Tortricidae > Cydia > Cydia fagiglandana. The sequence continues at coordinate 331,124 of NC_085951.1, read as the reverse complement.
TGACCGGAAGTGAGATATTTGACATTAAAGGTCCGTTTTTTTCGTTTTTCGTAAATAACTCTTAAACGGTGGCACATAGCAAAAAATGTTCTATTACATAAGTATTTTGCATAAAATTGCCTACAAGAAAGAATCAGTAGAATTTTTCGCTAGGATCAATATTAAAAGAGATTTTAACGCGGGAAATTTAATTATAATCACTTCTAAGGTCCCGTTTTTTAGGTTTTCGTAAATAACTCATAAACGGTGGCCACTATCAAAAAATGCTGTAAGACGTTAATAATCTACACAAAATTTTGAACAAAAAAGATTCAATACACTTTTTGCAGGGATCAATATTTAAAAAGATAATAAAGAGGGAAAATTAATTATAATAAATTCTAAGGTTCCTTGTTTTTATTTTTTCGTTAATAATTTGAAAAGTATGACTCATAGCAAAAAAAAATAATATATAAATAATAAACGTAAAATTTCCTACAAGAAACATTCAGAACACTTTTCGCTAGGATCAATATTTAAAAAGACAAAGCAGCGGGTAAGTTAATTATAATCAATTTTAAAGTCCCTTTTTAGTTTTTTGTAAATAACTCGTAAACGGTGTCCCATAGCGAAATAGGTTTTTAAGAATAAATTATCTACATAAAATTTCCTCCAAAAAACATCTAGAACACTTTTCTCTAGGATCAATATTTCAAGCGATATTAAAGGAAGAAAGTTAATTACAATCAGTTCACAGGTCACTTTTTTTTAGTTTTTCGTAAATAACTCGTAAACGGTGGCCCGTTGCAAAACAATATTCTACATAAATATTAAACATAAAATTGTCCACAAAAAAGGTTCTGTACACTTTTTCGCTACGATCAATATTTAAAGAGATATTAAAGGGGGTAAGTTAATTATAATCAATTTCCAGGTCCCTATTTTTAGGATTTCGCAAATGACTCGTAAAATAAGGCTCATAGCAAAATAAGTTCTTAATAGTAGGGTCAGTAAGGTCATTTAGCATGCACTTTAGTCTCAGGCGATGCCGCTTGGCACGATTGTTCCTTAGGTCAAACAAAGTTGATCTGACCCGGTAGACAGGAGATCGTACCATGCAGACCCCCCAAAAAGGGGGGGTGAAAGGGTCGGCTCCCCAGGTCCAATCTATGCTATATTCCTTCCTAGTCTTAGCAACTAGGTCAAGTTATATATCATTTTCGTATAAATAAGGGACGAGGAATTCATTTTTGAAAGAATTATTATGCCTTTCCATACAAAAAAAAATATTTTGTATAAAACATGAAAATGTTATGTAATTTTTGGTGACAATTTTGGATGGTACAATCACAGTGTGACGATTTGCACTAAATAAAAAATTGGACGATGTAGCCCATGTATTCTTTATTCTGAAAAATATCACTCTAATGTAGGCATTCATACATTTTTTTGTAGTAAAAAAATATTTATAGCGTATGGCGGTAACGATTTCCATACAAATGGAACTATGCCCTAAGTCAATGATTAAAAATGTTTACTAAAACACTGAATTTGGCATTTTAAAAGTTTAAATATAATGTTTGAATAATTTTTCCATGCGTTATTGCCCTTTTTTGGTACAAATTTGTTGTTTTTATTTTTCTTCCATACCAACTTTCTCCCCCCGATTTCCCCCCTTAAGGGTAGATATTTTTAAATTTGTTTTTATAACTAACTTATACCTTTAGTAATTAATCGATGTTCAAACTTTCAGGTTAAAATGTTCAGTAGTTTGGGATCTACATGTGTTTGAGCTAAAGACATTTTATTTCATAATATCCCATACATTTCATTTCATTTCATTTCATTTATTTAAACCACATGCAAGTTTACAGTGCAGAACCAAAACACTTACACATTAATTACATTTTTAACATTAAAAAATTCAAAAATTATATACAATCAATAAAAATTATACTTAAAGAAACAAAATGTCATCACATCAAGCTTATTCTAATATAAATGTCATTTGATAAATAAAGATAAAAGTCAACAAAGAAATAAAAAATAAATAAAAAAATAGTCAAATACAATTAGCGAATAAATAATTAAATACTATAATCATAATACAATAAATACCATTCTATGTAGAGCAATTGTTAAGATACAGCGTCACAAGCCTCACAAACGTCCCTATACTGTCAGCGAATACGTCGACCTCCGGGAGGTGCTGGACCATGTCATTCAGAAGCGCACACGCCCGGCGCGTCGGCGCGTTGTCAGTGCGGCGAGTACGCGCCACGCTGCGCGCGAACAGCGGCGGCCGGCGACGCGCCGCCACAGACTGTCCCGAGCCGTCCCGAGCGCTCCGAGCCGGCACCGCCAGACCTACCCGCTCTAACACCGCCGAACCACTAACTCTACCATTGAGTAGTTTATAGTAATGGATAAACGTCAGCGTCTTCCTCCTGAACTCTAGCGTATCCAGCCCTACCATCCCTGATACGAATAGCGACGGATACAGATATGGGTAGTATCCGTACTGGCGCTTATACAAAAACCTAGCGAATTTGCGCTGTATTTTTTCTACCATAGTGGTGTACTTCGATTCGTGCGGACTCCATATTATGGCTCCAAATTCTAGCCTACTCCGAACAAAAGCATTGTACAGCATGATTGCGACTCTGACATTCGAAAATTGATATGCTACTCTCATTATAAATCCGAGCATTTTACTTGCATTTTGGCATGTCATAGTCACGTGCTGTCTGAAGTCCAGTTGTCTGTCTAGTGTCAGTCCCAGATCTCGAATCTCAGTTACACGTTCCATCTGATCGCCGCTTAAAGTATATGTAGCATAGATCGGCGTCCGGGCTCTGGTAAAAGTAATAACTTTACATTTTGCTGCATTAAAATATAATTTATTTTCTTCACTCCACCTTACCACTGCATCTATATCTTTTTGGAGTGCTACACAATCGGTGATGTTGCTTACGCCCAAGAATAGTTTGAGGTCATCAGCAAACATTAAGCACTTAGCAGACCTAACAGCCCTCGGCAAGTCATTTATCATTATAATAAACTGCGTAGGTCCAAGGGTGCTCCCTTGGCTTACCCCAGATCGAGTGTAATACGGTTTCGATTCATATCCTCCTACCCTGACAACTTGGCTACGATTATCCAGGTAGTTCGCGAAGAATCCCAAGAGCTTAGGTGCAAAACCTATCGCAGCAAATTTTTGCAGAAGGATGTCGTTGTCGACGAGATCAAAGGCCTTTCTAAAATCAAAGTAAGCTGCGTCTACTTGTCGGCGCGCATCCATTTCTGCTGTAACATAATCTACCAAATCTACATGGTTAGTGACAGTGGAGCGCCCAAGGCGAAATCCATGTTGTGCTTCAGTAAGCTGTGACGCAATTTGACGACTGATTCGGTAGTCTATGATAGATTCGAACAACTTGCCGAAGACAGAAAGGACCGCGATCGGTCTGTATGTGCTTATATCTGACCCCAACCTACCCTTAGGTACAGGTGACACTCTTGTTTTCTTCCAACAGGACGGGTATACGTTGGTTTGCAATGAGAGATTAAATATATGCAGAAGCGGCTCTTCCAGAGCAGACATACAATCCTTTACCAGATACGGTGGGATAGCATCGAGACCCGCCGCCGAACGCGATTTGAGTCTTTTTGCAGCTCGACGAAGATCAGAAACATCGACTCTGTGCAGTACAACGAGTGGCGCCTCGGCAGCCAATCCCGGTGCTACCCGCATCGCCTCCGCCACATCGAGCCGCGGTACCGCTCTCTGGAACACTGAGCTGAAATACTCTGCAAAAGCATCCGCTGCGGCTTGCCCCGATACTCTTCGGTCCCCATATGTCAAATCATCCATCTGTCGTCGGTCTTTCCGTTTACTTTTTACATAACCCCAAAATTGTTTCGGATCGTCCGCAATGTCCCGTTCCATTTTGCTCATGAACTGTCGGTAAGCGCATGGTTTGTGATGCATTCGTTCAGTTGAGTATAGAGAGAATCAGTGGCAATCTCAACACATTGTGCGTTCGTGACATAACCCCAATCTAAATCAGCTACAGCTGAATATAATGCGCGTAAGTCGGCCTTACGGAAATTCCACGCGGGAGCGACCTGGTCATAAACCGGCGGTAAAGGCGGCGGAGGCTGTAAACCCGCTTCACCTCGACACAGCATGACAGTAGTTTGCAACGGTGGGTGATAAGCGTCCACCGGGACCAGCGGCTCTACCTCGTCAGATACGCTAACATGCTCAGAGTCTAGAGTACTCAACACCAAATCTAGGATACCACCGTGAGCGTTAAGCACATTGTTGTGCTGGTGTAACTTCCCTAGTTTGAGAAACGATTGGTACTGAGTCTTAACAATTGCACTACACGAATTCAGGTTAAAATCTCCTACAATTAAAACATCTAATTCCGAATACTGACAAATCACATTCTCGAGACAATCTAGAACCATTAAATATTGGTTATCCTTATAATTCGGAGGCAAATATACGACACAACAGATAAATTTTACATTTTTCCAAGTAACCATCGCTATTAAGAGCTCCATGTCTTCAGCTAGCCCATCAACGTCTGTGATTAACCGTACTGAGTAGGTGTTTCGCACAGCCAGTAGCACACCTCCCCAACCAGTGTCGCCACTACGGTCTCGTCTCAGCACTATATAGTCGGGAGGAAAGAGCTCTGCGTCACACATTGAGCTATTTAAAAATGTCTCCGTCACCGCAATAATGTCTGACTCACAAACTAATACGTTATTGTGGAATATTTGGGTTTTAGAGCGCAACCCTCTAACGTTCTGATAATAAACAGATATTTCTTTGGGCTTTGCACGTCCACGTATATCAATTAGAGGCACGAAATTTCTGCCGCCACGGCTTAATGCATATGTCTTTGGCCCAGTTTCCCGGTTCGAGCACTCGCTCCGCCAACGCACTAGGGACTCCTAGTTTAAAGGACGCGTATTTTCCTCTGGCCTTTAACTCCACCACCGAGCAGTCATCGCTTCTGCAGATGTCGACTAAATACTTATGTACCTGATCCTGAGTGGTGCCTAGTTTAACATAATAGAGATGTAAGTATGTCCACCGTTCCGCCGCTTCCAGCAAACAAGTCGTTCCAGGCGCCGCGGTTCCATGTGACACATCGTCTGGCGAGGCGCGCCCGTCCTGACTTTTGGTTTCATTTATTTCACTCTGAATAGGCACATTTATTGTTATGTCTCTAACCGCGGATGTTGTTGGGGGGCTATGGTCGATAACGGACTCTGGCGGAATATTGTTGGAGGTCGTCTTAACTACAACGGGCACAGCAACCGGCTCCGGGACGGCAGCCCTTACTGACGTCTGCATATCGCGAGTTTTGTTTTGCTTTCGACTCTTCGTGGGTTTCTGCTGCCTATTACCATTTGTCAATTTTGAACACATTATAATATCTAACAAAACTCTGCTTACTTCCAGACATCATACAATCTAAACCCCTGAAGATATAGTAAAGCTGAAATTTTCAACATCAATTAAATGCAACAGGTTTAAGTTTAAGATAAAATAAAATTTTATAAAATCAACGCTTAAGGGGGGCAAATAAGGGGGGGAGAAAGTTTGTATGGAAGAAAGATATAAACAACAAAGTTGTACCAAAAAAGGGCAAAAACGCTTGGAAAAATTATTAAAACATTATATATAAACTTTTAAAATGTCAAATTCAGTGTTTTAGTAAACATTTTTAATCTTTGATTTTGGGCATAGTTCCATTTGTATGGAAGTCGTTACCGCCACGCGCTATAATTTATTTTTTTATTACATAAAAATGGGCTACATCGTCCAATTTTTTATCTAGTGCAAATCGCCACACTGTGATTGTAACATCCAAAATTGTCACCAAAAATTACATAACATTGTCATGTTTTATACGAAAATCATTTTTTTTTGTATGGAAAAGCATAATAATTCTTTCAAAAATGAATTTCTCGTCCCTAATTTATACGAAAATGATATATAACTTGCCCTAGGTTGCTAAGACTAGGAAGGAATATAGCATAGACTGGACCTGGGAGACGACCCTTTCACCCCCCCCCCCCTTTTTGGGGGGTCTGCATGGTACGATCTCCTGGCTACCGGGCCAGATCAACTTTGTTTGACCTAAGGAACAATCGTGCCAAGCGGCATCGCCTGAGACTAAAGTGCATGCACTTCCATACATTTGTGTTCCTTACTGACCCTACTATTAATGTTCTTGTAAATAAATAATCGATATAAAATTTTCTACGAAAGACATATGGAACACTTTTCTCTTTTTAGGGTTCCGTACCTCAAAATGAATAAAAACCGGCCAAGCGCGAGTCGGACTCGCGTTGCAAGGGTTCCGTACATTACCCAATTTTTAACAGTGTATTTTATATATGTGAAACGCGAGTGAATTGCCTTTAAAAAACCTGTAGGGATCGGTTCAAAAACTATAAGTTATATCCGACTCGCGCTTGACTGCATAATTCTAATAGGTTTTCCTGTCATCTATAGATTCTATTCTGTGTATCTTTTCAAAATTTTAGACCCAGTAGTTTCGGAGATAAAGCCCCCTTCCCCAAAATAAAACATTAAAATACAAAAAATACCACCCCCCCCCCTTTATCTCCGAAACTACTGGGTCTAAATTTTGAAAATAAAATAAAATAAAATAGTTCTTTACCTATATAGACGTAAACCTAAAAATAGGGACCTGGAAATTGATTATAATTAACTTACCCCCTTTAATACCTCTTTAAATATTGATCGTAGCGAAAAAATGTACAGAATCTTTTTTGTGGACAATTTTATGTTTAATATTTATGTAGAATATTGTTTTGCAACGGGCCACCGTTTACGAGTTATTTACGAAAAACTAAAAAAAAGTGACCTGTGAACTGATTGTAATTAACTTTCTTCCTTTAATATCGCTTGAAATATTGATCCTAGAGAAAAGTGTTCTAGATGTTTTTTGGAGGAAATTTTATGTAGATAATTTATTCTTAAAAACCTATTTCGCTATGGGACTCCGTTTACGAGTTATTTACAAAAAACTAAAACGGGACTTTAAAATTGATTATAATTAACTTAGGGGTCATCCATTATTTACTTCACACCAATTTCTAGGTTTTTTGACCCCTCCCCCCCCCTTGTCACACTTGGTCACATTTGGCAAACCCCTCCCCCCCTAGTGTGACGTCACATTTTCTCTACGAAATCGCCAAATCGAATTAAGTAAGTACCTAAGTATTTTTAATATTTTATCAAAATATTTTTGACGATATAAATATTAGTAATTTTATTTTAACCCAAAACTGCTTAGGAAAGAAAATTAAACGATTAAAAACTATTTTCGTTTTAAAAACTTGTTATTTAAATGTACAGCGAACTAAATAATTTAAATAAATTTTCGGTTACTGATGAAGTTAAAGTGACGTCACAAAGTTTGTGTCTCCCCCCTCCCCCATGTCACAATATGTCACATTTTCTTGACCCCCTCCCTCCCCCTAAACGTGTGACGTAATTAATGGATGACCCCTTACCCGCTGCTTTGTCTTTTTAAATATTGATCCTAGCGAAAAGTGTCCTACATGTTTCTTGTAGGAAATTTTACGTTTATTATTTATTTATGTATAAGATTTTTTTTGCTATGAGTCATACTTTTCAAATTATTAACGAAAAAATAAAAACAAGGAACCTTAGAATTTAGTATAATTAACTTTCCCTCTTTACTATCTTTTTAAATATTGATCCCTGCAAAAAGTGTACTGAATCTTTTTTGTTCAAAATTTTGTGTAGATTATTAACGTCTAATAACATTTTTTGATATTGGCCACCGTTTATGAGTTATTTACGAAAACCTAAAAAACGGGACCTTAGAAGTGATTATAATTAAATTTCCCGCGTTAAAATCTCTTTTAATATTGATCCTAGCGAAAAATTGTACTGAATCTTTCTTGTAGGCAATCTTATGCATATTACTTATGTAATAGAACATTTTTTGCTATGCACCACCGTTTAAGAGTTATTTACGAAAAACGAAAAAAACGGACCTTTAATGTCAAATATCTCACTTCCGGTCAAGATTTCGATCGAGCAACCGGCAAATTCGGATTCAGCGGGGTCTAATTAGGTTAAAAAACTCGGTTGCCAAAAAGTAATATGATTTGCCAGTCGATCAAGAAGGAGAGCGATTTTGTTTTTTTTTGTCTAGTCTAAATATCATTACTTATTCTGTGTACAGTGGAGAAAACGAATGAAATCATGCAATTTGATTTTGCTATTTTTAAATAAAGAGTAACTAAACAGTATTTTCCACAGTTGTTGGTAATGATACCATCTCTTACAATTTCTCTTCATGAACATTTTATCATACCTAAGCTTCCAGTTTTCGCCCGAATTAATCAAAAAATTCACCAACTCCATTTACACCAACCAAATAGAAAACGAGTCCGTGTCCGAATTCGCGATCTCGAGTTCGGGTCCGCGTCCAGGTCCAGGTTCAGGTAGAAGTCGAATTCAAAATCTTGCTTGTTTTGCCAGTGGGGTAACTTGCTTAACAATCAATTAGAAAAAGACAAGTCGTCGAGGAGTTCCGTTCTGATCACCATCAGCAATACCACTTCATCATATGCTACTGTTCTTAATGTAAATCCTTGTTTGCCTGATACAATGCCATTAAGATTTGTAGAGTTCCCTCGATTCCTTATGGATCCCATCATCAGAACTTGAGCTTCACGATAATATGACTTAAAAATCTAACGTGCTTAACAAACATAACGAAGAGGACAAATCCCCAAACATGAGCTATGCGTCGTTGAAGAGTTCCATTCTGATCATCAGCAGTTTCACTTCATCAAATGTCACAATTCTGAATGTAAATGCTTGGTTTGTTTAAAATACACCAGTATCACTATATGTTAGGGTGGTTCAAAAAACATTTTTTTTCCTAAGGGGCACCCCCTTATTTTGTTACACTTATTATGTTGATAAAATACACCAAGTTTCTTAATTTATCTCAACTATACTTCGTTTTTTTTAGCATTAGAAATTAGGTAAACAATCTTGATGTGTCTTTTAATTGAAAAACACATTTTAAGAATAAGTTACGGCAAATACACTCGCGTGCAAAAGTATTGCATCACTTTGCATTTTTTCGTCCGCACCCAATATCTTTGTAATTCTAGAGCCGATTCTGAAAATTTTGGTATCAACTGAAAGATTATAATCTAACGCATTAGAAAATTGGGAAATTTAATGAAATTTCAAATCTGAAGACTAAAAAAAATCAGAAACTGAAAGTAGCGACATAATGGTCGAGAAATAAATTTAGGAAAGTTAAGAATAAAAGTCATTTATTTAATACAAAATAAATTATTATTATTAAATTAATACCTGGTGTTGCCACCCCTAGCCCTCCTCACACAAATCAAGCGGTTTTTCATAGACCTAATTCATTTTCTAATGAAATCTTGTGGAATAGCGTCCCACTCCTCCAGCAAGGCTCCCTTCAGCTCCTCAACATTGGCCGGGGCAGGATTCCGCTTCCGAATCCTCCTTTTCAGGTAGTCCCACACGTGGTCAATGGGGTTAAGGTCCGGGCTCATCGCTGGCCAGTCCATGGTGTCGATGCCCACTTCGAGAAGGTAGGCTGCGGTGGCCCTAGCGGTATGACACGGGCATTATCCTGCATTTGCAGCGGTCAATCCACCGCCACGGCCTCCGCCAGGCACGAAAACCAGCTCTGTTCGCGCGTCGTAGGAAACGCCGCCCCAGAACATCACGGATCCACCGCCATAGGCGACCCTTTCGGAGAAGCAACATTGGGCGAACCGTTCTTTTGGCCTTCTGTAGACTCTTCCTCTTCGGTCACATCCATTCAAACATATTCTGCACTCGTCCGAGAAGAGAACTGGGGTCCATTGCTTAATGGTCCAGTCCATATGATTTTCTGCAAACTATCTTCGGGCTGTACGGTGTCGCGCCAGCAATCTGGGCCCTGTTGCAGGCCTCCTGGGTGTCAAGTTCGCTTTCTTGAGTCTTCTTCTTATTGTCCACTCACTGGCAGCCACTCCTCGTATCTCACGCAGACGCTGCTGGATGGCAACGCTTGTCAGGTGTCGATCTCGGAGAGATGTTGTGACAATGAAGCGGTCGTCCCTCTCTGATGTACTTTTTTTGCGGCCGCTTCTTGGTCTTGAAGTAAAGGATCCAGTCCGTTGGAACCTCTGGTAAACTCTGCAAACTGTAGATTGACTTAAATTCAGCGTGGCAGCTACTGAACGTTGGCTACGCCCCTCTTGCAGGAGCTGGACGACTTGGCGGACTTCAGCTTCAGTGGTTTCCATTTTTCACAGGTCTTCTTCACGGGAAAATATGCGGAGATGTGTACCGGTCAACTTTTGATAAGTGACTGATAACAACCCCTGCCCTACCCCCCGTTTTATAGGGGTCAAGGGTAGCGCAACTCGTGCGCGTGATAACGCGAAACCGCTCACAAATCGGGAAAATGCCGATAATTTGAAAAATACTAGGCCGTTTTCCATGTTTTTTAACTTTTCGTAAAGCTAAAACTTCAAGGGACATGATCCCATTAAAATAATTAATGGAAAATAACCGGTTTACAAAATTATTGGGTGCAGTTGAAAAAATGCAAAGTGATGCAATACTTTTGCACGCGAGTGTATGTAATAATTATTAATCTAGTACGATCATTTATATTCGTCTGCTTTCATAAGTAATAGTTTTTGAATTTTGGAAAGCGTTTTTCAATTAAAAGACATTCTAAGATCGCTTACCTTCTTGCAAGTTCTTTCTAATGCTAAAAAAAAACGAACTATACAAGGGGGTGCTTAACCACGTTGAAATTTTGTATGTTGTTTGAAACCCAACAAAAAGAGTATTTATGATTCAGAATTTTATTTAAATATCTGGTTTCACACTATTTGCACATGTGATGTATAAGTTTTGAAGTAGAAAAACATTTTCTTTCAAAATAATATCTTTTAAATCACACTTTCAAATAATGTGAAAACTACTACTTACATAAAAAAAAAAAAAATAGTAACTTATTTTTTTTTGATTTCATACAATTTGAAAAATTTCAAAGGGGGTCCTTGTAGTTAAGATTGTAAGATTACAAACTTGGCGTATTTTGTCAACATAATAAGTGTAACAAAATGAGGGGGTTCCGCTTCTTCTAGCTAGAGTTTGAATTTTTCCCATACAAACGTGAACCACCCTTACAAGATTTGAAGAGTGCCCTCGATTCTTCATAAATCTCACCATCAGAACTGGGTTTTGACAAAGACGGAACCAATCTGTATGTATATACTTACAAGTTACAACTCAACTAAAAAAATAATTTTCAAAATCGATCCCGAAATGACAGAGATATCAAACATTAAAAAACCGAATTAATACCTCCGTTTTAGGGTTCCGTAGCCAAATGGCAAAAAACGGAACCCTTATAGATTCGTCATGTCTGTCTGTCTGTCCGTCCGTATGTCACAGCCACTTTTGTCCGAAACTATAAGAACTGTTGAAACTTGGTAAGTAGATGTATTCTGTGAACCGCATTAAGATTTCAACACAAAAAAAAAAATTTGGGAGTCCCCCATACTTAGAACTGAAACTTAAAATGTCTTTTTCATTAAACCCATACGTGTGGGGTATCTATGGATAGGTCTTCAAAAATGATACAATACAATACTCTTTATTGCACGCCTCACATACACTTAGTTTACAATAAATGGACAATAACATAAACAAAGACAATAGAGGTAACAACAAGCGGTCTTATCGCTTATGAAATTGAGGTTTCTAATATCATTTATTTCTAAACTGAATAGTTTGCGCGAGAGACACTTCCAAAGTGGTAAAATGTGTGCACCCTCCCCTCCCCCTTTAACTTCTAAAATAAATTTAACTTCGCACTGAATGATGACATCGTACGGGGCTTAAAGCCCCCGTAACGCAGTGAACGTGTTAAAGTCACATTAAAATTCCATTTTCGAAATAGAGATTTCAACATTTAACTTTGCAAAAGTAGATAATTGAAATATTCTAAAAGCAATAAAAATAAATTAGGTTAGATTCGAGCTACAATGACATTAGTTTGGGTTCAAGGCAAGGTTGCAGGGCCTCAACAAGGGAAAAAAGGGGGAGGGACTGTTGGCCTGGCTCAGTGAGCCAGAACTCACCCACTTATCCCTACTACTGCCGTAAGCAGGTAATGAATTCCCAATGTATTGAGTTTAGGTTTAATAAATTATAAATATATTTTATTAATAACATGTAAGATACAAATATGTATAAGCATAAAGTAATAAATAAGCCTACAGCTATTAATAATGTCCGTAATCTGTATAATCCCAAAATACGGATCCCTCGTATGTGGATGCTGCTTACATAATCTCGTCTGTCAAAGTGTTTCGGCAGGAAAGGCCTTGGCAGACTTATAAATTCCTGAAATGAGGGTTCATACCTACCGACTAGAATTGGTTTCATGGTGGTATCAGATGGGTTAGTGTAGGGTAACCGATGCCGACCTTGCTTACATAATCTCGTCTGCCATGGTGTTACGGCAGGAAAAGCCTTGGCAGACTTATATATTCCTGAAATGAGGGTTCATACCTACCGACTGGAATTGGTTTCATGGCGGTATCAGATGGGTTAGTGTACGGTAACCGATGGTCATCTTGTTTATAATCTCGTCTGCCAAGGTGTTTCGGCAGGAAAAACCTTGGCAGACTTATATATTCCTAAAATGGGGGTTCGTACCTACCGACTGGAATTGGTTTCATGGTGGTATCAGATGGGTTAGTGTAGGGTAACCGATGCCGACCTTGCTTACATAATCTCGTCTGCCAAGGTGTTTCGGCAGGAAAAGCCTTGGCAGACTTATATATTCCTGACATGAGGGTTCATACCTACCGACTGGAATTGGTTTCATGGTGGTATCAGATGGGTTAAATTAGGGGTCCCGTTGGCCACCTTTGAGAGCGTCTGCCAAGCACTTCCGGCAAAAAAAATACTGGCAGACTTCGCTTTTATGTGTCTACATGTAAATTTCTAACTGGCTGCCATAACTATTATTTCGGTATCAGATGGGTTAAATCAGCCCCCTTTTTTCGCACCGGAAGTGGCCTTCTTTTTCGTACTTTCGGCAAGTTCCGCCGTGGCAGACTATCGAATTCGGACTTAGCATCACTTTTATGGGAAACCATTGTGCATTTCATCGTGGTATCAAGTCGGTTAGAAAATTTGCGGCCGGCTCTTCTACTACAAAGCCAGCCCCTTTGTGTCCTGGTACGACACGGCCCCTACATGCTCCTTTACTTGGCTCATATATAACAATAAATCCTCAATATATAACAATAAAGCACTAACAAAGAATAAAACCTAGGCACTATGCTGATGTACACGTCCCCAGAGAGCCGTTCGTCTGATTAATACGCAATATTAATAATTCCACATTTTACAAGCACATGAAGCATAATTTAAACGCCTTTTTATCGTGTAATAGTATTTTATTTATCCCCAGGGAGTTTTACGACAGTACATAGTTTCTTTTTGTTTTTTAAATCAAACTTACCTAAGCTGAGTATTAAATAGGCCAACGTAACGATATAAGGTAAGGTGGAGTAAGACCAACATAGTTTATTTTGCTCGGGGCAAGACACACGGTATGAGGATTCCATACAAGTATTTGTCTTGCCCTGGTGATAGTCTTACTCCATATTACCTTAAATAACGTAATAAGTATTTGCTCCTTTATCTGTAGAAAATAAATTTCGTCTAAGCTAACATTGCACGTACATATAATAAAGTGATGGTGGATTGTAGTGTAATCGATACCTTTTTATAGAAATTAGATATAAGTAGCCATATTTTGTAATTGCATATGCCATGCAGAGTTAGGTTGGTCCGACTCTGTTGACCCTCCTAATATACTCGTAGCTAGCTTCGATCCAGCATGAAGTTTTGGAAGTAGTGCTGGTGCGGGCTAATCTCTTGCAGTGGCGAAACGCGCAATTGACAGCTACAGCTAACTTCGGTTGGCAACGCACTGTGTCAGCTGCTGCAGTGGTTTTTTAACAAGCTTTCTAAGGAAGAAAGGAAAGAAGGGTTCGAATCCTGGTGAATCATACAAATAAATACCCTTATCAATCAAATCAATTTGATGATACAGATATTTGTTCCTGAGTCACGGTTGTTTTCTACGTATTTAAGTAAGTATTTATATGTATAATATATATAATTATCGTTATCTGAATACCCACAACACAAGCCTTCTTGTGCTTACCGTGGGGCTTAGTCAATTTGTGTAAAATGTCCCATAATATTTATTTATTTCTATTTAAATGTTAAAGATAAAATCCAACTAGTATCAATTTGATCGCTTTTGCATCGCCAATATCTACATCAGTCAAATTGTACAGGTCAAATCTTGCAAGCTAAATTAGACCCAGTTCCCATTATTCAGTTGTAAAATAGCCATAGAGGCGTATTTGGAGTATTCCACGGGCTGTCCCGTACAACCGCATTTTAGTTCCTGTGTTGTGACTTTTTTTCGGCATTTACTTATTAAAGTAGGCGATTCTTTTTCTGTGCATATTTTTGACCATTTGTCATAGAAAATAAAACTCTTATCCCTGAAAATCTTCAGAAAATTCGCGTTTCTACGGGATAAACTGTACTATAGACAATTTCACGGAATGCTCCATTTGCAGAATAAATAGAATTTGACGGAGATTTTATTATATTTTATTAAAAACGTCGCTGTTTCATCTCCAGTGCGTGACTAATTCCGTGTCCGCGAGTGGCAAGTTACTCGACCAACTATTTACTTAGCGGTGCAGCCCAGTTACTGCTTGCTATTGGCGATGACGTGCTGAGACCGTTCAAAACTTGTTCAAACAGCAACTCTCTTAACTGTCCATCGGTGGACCTTATTACAAAAGGCATAAGGTCCACCGATGAGCAGTTAACAGTGTGGGTGAGTGGAGGTACCACGTGACTAAACCATTCAAACTATTATCAAGTTTAAATCTGATTGGTTACAGAAGAGCCAGTTGCACTGAACGGTAAACGTAGGTATAACTACCCTTTAACAGTTTTAATGTGACTGCTACATAAAAAAGCATTAGAGTCGGACCGAGAAAAGTCTGCCCCGGATTTGATAGCCCACGTAGTATAAATGCTATTTATACGTCATAATTTTATAGAAGTTTGACGTTTAAAATTACACGCACACTGCGTGGGCTATCAAATCCGCTGCAGACTTTTCTTGGTCTGACTCTAAAAATTTTAAAACACGAGTTTATGAAACAAATGAAATGAGTTTCATAAAAGGATCACACGAATGTTTTAATGCCTAACTATGTACAGTTACATACACTGCTTTACCTACACACATATTATAAATATTCAGGGACAACTCTCACTCTGTAATATATTCCGGAATCGCATGTTACGGCCGGCGTTCGGGCACCGTTGAGGTGGTATTTTCGAAATATCTTTATCGCTCATATTACACTATTTTTAGCTTCAGTTATCAACAACAAAATGATAAACCTGAACGTCAAATGGCGGTAAATAAATAAAACTTAATAAAATAATTTGATTTGTTCCCTAACTTGAATCGTTTCTGTACTGTACATTTTCACCGGGCAAACAAAGTGAGCACCTCAAGTTCTTTAAAGCAAGATACTTTAATGAATGTCTAACCAGACCAGACTTCTTGGGAATGATTAATCAACATAATTACTCCATTCTCCGAGGAAAAAGTTCTCGACGGATTTATAGCTGGCATTTTTGTAAAACTGCAGAAAAGTGCAATTTTAAGCGGATAATGTTGGGAAGACGACGGACGAAGGGAGCTGGCTTTCTTTTATCTCTGGCGTCCAATTTTGTTTCATCACATTAAGGTCGCGTTGCACCAACCAAATAATTATTAGATACAAGCCTCTGCTGGTGACTTCGTTTGCGTATTACTAGTAAATTTATTACCATAAATACCTAAATAAGCTTTTTTTTTTTGTTAGCCTGGTTGAGTGTCCCACTGCTGAGCAAACTCCACTCGACCCTGTTTTTTTGTAGTTTCCCGCCAATCCGGATAAAATGCGTCCAAGTCGTCCCGCCATCTCCTTTTCGGTCTGCCTGCACTCCGGCCAGCACCATTTATGGTGTTCCGTGGGTCCCACTCCGTAACCATTTTGGCCCACCTTTCAGGGTCCATGCGGCAGACATGTCCAGCCCAGTCCCACTTAAGCTTAGCGGTCTTGACACCTACATCACAAAACAGATAGGTACAGAAATCAATCTACATACAAAGCGCGCTCGAGCAACGCACACATAGACACTGCTGACGGACACGATATCTCGGACCGGTTGGGACCACTGCGAGCGCGAGTGCTATCCGCTTGAGACACGCGTCTGTGAACTTTTTTGTGCAATAATGGAGAAACAAAAAAAAGTTATTATAACTGTTTAGTAGATGGTTGTTTAAATTCAACATTAAACGGTGAATTATCGTTTTTTAAACTACCAGTTTAACAATGACTTTAAAATTAAAATATTTTAGTTATTATTAATTTATATTGCCATTCTTCCCGTTCCATCCTCAACAATAAATCAAACAACTAGATACGAGCTGATACGAGTGCCACTACCACGATAGTTTTTTGTGCATAAGCTATAGTTAACAACCCTAGAGCGACCGCCGAGCGTAGGTATGAAAAGTGAAGTACATACATGTGATTGACTTCTGTACCTATCTGTTTTGTGCCTACATCTACAACTCGAGTTCTGGAATTAATAAGCTTACCTAATAAAAACTATAAAATATTCAATTTTATTCCCCACTACCGACCCGCCCGGTCTCACACGGGTTAAGAAATTATAAACTTAAACCTTCCTCAAGAATCACTCTATTGGTAGGTGTCTGTAGTCTAACGGCATGAAAATCCGTTCAGTAGTTTATGAATCTATCGCGAACATGCAAACACACAAACGGACAGGCGCGGCGTGGGACTTTGTTTTATAAGATGTGACTGTGCGTCACAGAATAAATAATAAATACCTAGGTACAGAAGATTCACTCTCTAACAAAACGCGTCTGTTACGATAAGGGCAGATATGACCGCTAGGTGGCGACAGCGCCACGTGCGGCTTATGGCAAGCACCAAAATTGGTGTGGGACGGATGTACTTACTTGTAGCTAACAGACCTGTTGCTACCTATGAGCTTTAAAAAGCCCATGGCTACCGCATATTACTTCAAAGCGATTCTTTGGCGACGGAACCCTTCCTTCTAGGGTTTTGTTAATTGCCTTAGTTAAGGTAACGAAGTACGTAATCGTTTGCAGCCCCAGCCCTGGTGCCTCGGGTGGTATTTAATTCTGTACAAATGAAACTTTCTGTTAATGAGTTCGCTATGGTTACTATGGTTACTATGGTTAAGAGGACAGGGGACAATCGGTTCTCCATACAAACGTAGTCCCTATTTTTTCTCTCTGTATTGTACATAATAGAAAAATGTTTATATAATAATAGATGTTTGTTCATTATAGCTATGCCCCTTCGGTTTTTGATTACTATAAGAGTTAGGAACGTAAAATTAATACCATACATTTTTTTTTATTCTATTAATGTGGTGTTTTATAGGTAAATTAAAATTTAAAAATGGTGTTCGGCTTCGAGAAAAATAATTCGGTTTTTTCTCCATACATTATACATTAATACGCAGTTTTTTATTGCAATAGGTATATTAATTATTTTTTTAAATCGAATTCTCTATCGAATCCGCTTTTTGTAGTGAAATAAGCAATGTTCCAATTTTCTGGATTTGGAGCGTTATTGATTGTTCTAGGTTCGTAGATAGCCACCCACATGTTTTCCCAATCCTAAAACCTATCACAACCTATCCTCTCTCGATCTCGGGAACGAGTACATCTATTTGTTTTCCCTCAATTGATTGGACGGCCCTCTCAACGCCGAACAAACATAATAGCAATTTGTACGTGAGATAACCTCCATTCTAGAAAAATGTTTGAAAATAATAAGGTAGTGTAATAACCAGTCGAATCGATTCTTTGGTGAAACTTCTGTATTTATTTTCACCACACAAGCTCGGAAAGGCTTCTTTCAAATCAGGCTTCAAAATCTGATAAAATAACGCATTTTTCCACAAGAGTGTGGTATGCATAGTTGTATAGGTTAAAGACGGATTTTTTTCAGTTTTTCCTTAATTATAATAATTTTTATGTCTGAAAAAACTGAATACTTCATGATTGGTCATTTATTTCGTTTCCTTTTCAGTTTTCACGTGACAGACATCAAGGGCGGTGGAATCATGTACTTATATAACTGATTATGATATCAATAATTTACGTAAAGCAAGTGAGAATCGAGTAATTACATATTAAATCAATCGCAAATAACTTAATAAATACAAAATAAACAGCATTGATGGCGTCAATTACGGCAGTTACATTTTAAAATTATTATAGGTAGGTACCTACATATAAAATGATTATGGCCTGCAGCAGCCCATATTTCAAATATATTGTAAAATACAGTAAAAACTCTGACGTCACACTAGGTACAATAATTTATTACGAGTAAATTCAGTAAATTTCAATGGGGCGTATTCAGTTTTGAAAAACATAATAGCAATATGATAATCTCAACCAATAAACAAATAAAATATCATTTATTTTCAAGGAACGAAGTTGCCAATTTTCTGCTAAGTCAGTACCTAATTACTGTTATTCCAACGGAACTGCCGAAGTACGCGAACTTCTGGCTTCAGCCAGAAGCTCGCGCTCGCGATGATTTCCAGCAGCGGCCGCGGCACGCGCGTCACATACGATAATCATCATTGGCCTGTCTCATCAATAAAATGATGGTTTAAACAGAGTGCGGCACTTCCGCAAATGACTATTAAGTCCAATGCGAGAGCGGCAGCCGCGACCGCATAGCTGGCAGGTAGGGTTTGCACGACGGAGCCGAAATGTATGGGAAGATCCGCGGATCCGTATCCAGATCCGGATAATTTCATACATTTCGGATCCGGATTTCAAATCCTACTGGCAGGAGAATACCGTACCCGGTGACGAAGGGAGAACGGCGCGCTGATGTCTCAGTTCCCGCCTAGTGTGAAGAAGGCTAAACCACGCTTCATCGTGTGCAACTACCCCTTCACCCAAGGTTTTCCTCCAGTGGTCGCGATCTTCAGCCTCCCTTTCCCAGTTGGTGGGAACGATCGATCGATCATACAACATCGGGTCGAACATACAATAATATCGTATTGGTATCCCATGTTTAAAGCGCGAATAGATGCACCCTCTGTATTCCATTTGCAGTTTTCCAGGCTATTTAATCTGCAAATGATGTATGCGGGATCATTTTTTGGGATGAATTATTTACAGCATTTGGTGCTGTGAAGGGAATTTTATTAAAATTCTACCTCTTGGGTAATTGAACACGAGTGTTTCAGTTTATTGCAATTCATTTGAGCTAATGTTAAGTATGGGTAAAATGAGTTTCAAGTTCTTAAAGTACCTGCATGAGGGGCTACCGCGAGAACCGAAACTCGCAAATTGCGGGGATCTTTCTCCTTCACTCCAATGAACGCGTAATTAGAGTGACAGAGAAATATAGGCCTGCCTACCTACTATTGTGATGAGTGTTTTTAGGAATTATTATGAGATATTTTTTCAAATGAAATGTCGATACAAAGTACCTACATTAAGTTTTGCGGATTTAATTAAGTATTAAATTTGCCTATTATACATTGTGTAATAAAATTTTAATAAATAAGTAAGTACTTACCTACCCATATAAAATCTCCTAGAGTCTCTTTTAAATCATGTGCTAATGTTTCCAGAAATAAAACGAAATAATGAGCAATATGGATTTATATTCAGATTTTATGTATAATACCTATCTTGTTTCACATTATAGGTAATGATTATGATAATTTATTACACATAACGTAGAATATTGATTTATAATCGATATTTAATGGACTTTATTGTACTATTTATTAAATTTTATAAATAATTATTTATTTTGATTAGCAATAACTTAATTAACTGAAAGTACTTTTACAAATTTTCAACCACATAGTTAATAATAAATATGTTTAAGCTTAACACAAATTCTTATACAATAGTTGACTTATAATATGAGTATTAAGGAAACGTGGCGTTCCATGCCTAAATGGCCCTTATGCTCCCCGTGCATAAGGACCCGTTAAGCAAGCAACATCACACACAATCTATTACTGAATCGTGATTAGAAAGGGATTGAGATAGCTGTCAATCCATATTGATTTTGACGTAAGTGTATGGTAATCTGTTATTTCTAATCCCTTTCTGATCGCGGCATGATAATAGTTCAAATGAACGGATTGTTTACCATGAGCGTGTTCTTTTATCCCTTAATCATACAAATTAGCAAACGTTTGTTCAATTTTAATTTGAATAAATAAAGCATTAAATCCTATTAAACCCCATTAAGTCTAATTTTAGTCAGCAAAATACAGTGGTCATCGACAAATAAACATGATTTATTTTAATACACTCTGAAATTGCTATCTCACCATTAAACTATTTAGTCTAAACAGGTTGAATAATATATGTCGGTCATCTTTTACTATGGGGCTAACTCGGAAATCGCGAAAAAATATCTGCCGTCTCATACATTTCGGTAAATCAGAGTTGTTAAGTGTGACCTACATATTCACCCCTCAGAGTTGGTCAGAGATAACATCACCCTGTATAATAACAATGCAACCGATATATATGCCTAATATAAATAGCCACATATATTGAATAAAGTAATATTTGCCTTATAAATATCATTTGGGTGAATTGCACAAAAATGTAATACCTACCTAACCTACCTACATTTGGGAATTCTGTAACATTAAGATATAAGGTATGAGCTAGTAAAGTTATCTGTGAGACGAAACAAATGGATTTTATGCCATTTTCTATTTCTTTATATAATTAAGTATAACACTTTTTTTTGTTTTTCTGTGTGCAGTTCACGCAGCTCATTTATTTTTTTATTTTATTTATTAGAGATAAATCACAATTACATAATATTTTGATCCAAGAGCATCGTTAAACCAGAATGGTTTGTCTCGATACTCCAGAATGTATCATGTCATGTTCTAAGAATACAGCATATTTGATGTGACTTATATTTGGTACTCCTTATAGTTCCAGTTCCAGGTCTTGTTGACGCTGTTCACCTCGCCCACGCTCTGAAGGACCCCGTGTTCATGAATCTGTGAACAAAACACATTTAAGATATCGATTCCGAATTAAGGTTATGGTATCCAACTGGTTTTGATACGATGGTCAATCGTCTTGGAGATTGGCTCCAACGCACGACTTTTATGGCTCCTCTACACGGTGGACCAGCGCCGACCACTCCAAGGGACGCAGCCATGCGGTAGAATATATAGTAGAATATCAATATCACTTGCTCCCTCTAAGGCATAAATGCGTCCCTTGGAGTGGCCGGCGCTGGGCCATCGTGTAGAGGAGACATTATTTCATTTCGCATGCACCAATCAGTAGAAGCGATATTCATGGTCATCCAGCTACGGAACAAATCATTTTTTTTAAGTCACACTAAATAAATAATAAATAACTATATAAATAATAAACACGTACAGATATCATACACTAAAGAGAAAGTGACCAAGTCCACCGGTAGCCAACGTGGGAATGGAACCCGAGTCTTCAGGTTACGGGCTAACGTCCTTACCACCTGGCCACGGCGGTACCCGTCCCAAATTCCCTGATGCATGCTATCTTTGAAAAGATAGGCGCCTTTGACCAACTCTAACGGCGAGCACTGTGTGCTTGTACCTCCTATACGAATCCTTTACTAGATTACGGTATAGCGAGAGAGATGGTGCTGCCATCTATCCAACTAGGGGATGATAAGGAGGGTAGTGTTTAGCTGAGATAACGATAAGATAAATTGCATTGGCCCATAATTCCCCTCCTTCCTCCCATCCAAAGACTTCAAAGGCTCGTCAGCAATCCGCTGTTAGCAGACTCAAATAACGGCGCCAATGCATCCAAGTAGCTTTGTACTGACTATTTACTCACGTTAAAAGGTCCGTAGTCCCCTCCTTCCGTCCATCCAAAGGCTTCAACGGCTCGTACTCTTCAGAAGCTACTCTGTCCGTAGACTCAAATAACGGCGGTAGGCATCCAAGTAGCTTTGTACTGACTATTTACTCACGTTAAAAGGTCCATAGTCCCCCTCCTTCCGTCCATCCAAAGGCTTCAACGGCTCGTACTCTTCAGAGACTCCGCTGTCCGTGGACTCAGGCGACGGCATCGCCAGGGCGTTGAGGTAGCCCTTGGGGGGGCGGGACTTGTTCACGCAGTAGTCACCCGTGAACGGGTTCTGGTACGCTACTACGGTTCTGGAAAAGGTTATGTATTAGTCACTGCTATAATATCTAATTATAGGCGATACAAAGATTATGTCAGACATTTATGTGCCCTTTGTTGTGCAGGAATCACGGTTACTGATCAAGAGCCTGATATAAAATTGATTTTGATCGTAAATATAATACAATATATTATGTTGTAGTCTTAGGAGAGGTAAAGTGTAGGTAAAATTAGGTGTCCCCTTTACCTTAACTCTTCCTTTCCATTTTCTTCGTTTTTGTGCGAGAACATAACTTTAGTCGGTCGCAACAAAATGGTCACCTAAAACAACGGTTTCTGTAGCACGTCATGTTAAATTAAAAAACATTAAATACATAATTACTAACTAAACACTTGTGCTATTTTTATTACAAACAAATCATCTTGCAACTTGCGGTAGCAAAAAAATATTTAAAATAAATTTAACTAATCACCATTTACTTAAGAGTTATTCTCTTGTCGGTGGAGTATCTTCTACTTTTCCTTATCTTGCGCCAGCTCATTGACTTCTTTTTAAATAGGTACATATATGTTATTCAGGGGAATGTATAATTTACCATATTAATTATTATAGTGTACATAAAAATGGAGTAATAATCTTTTCTGAGCCCATATTCAGATTTTAATTACTTGTTCTGAAACTGTTAAGATGCCACACCGTAGTAGATTTTTGTGGAGCAATTGTGTAGCAATACTTTGCAGCAGTAGTTCTACCTAGTTACTGGTAAGTTACTTAATGTTACCGTGTTACTCAGTGTTGCTCGACAAAAGCTACCTGCGGTGTGGATGCACCTTTATACACTTGATGTGTGAGCTGTCAAAAGTTACATTTTTGGTCCAGAAATGTCATTGTTAACATTTCAGTCATCTTATGTTTAGAACAAGAATATAAAATCAGATTCAGGCTCTCTGTATCGCTGTTGGTTTTCTAAATAAATAACTACGTTCGATGTAAATGTAAATTAACAATATTTAAATTACCTGTCCATTTTGCTGCAGCCTTCGTATCCGAACGACGCAGTACGTGCACATACATAATATCAGGCAAAGCTGGAACAAGCATTTATTTTAGTATAATAAATAGAGCGACCTATTTATTTATTTAATTATAATTCCTTACATGTATGTACATAAATCAGTAGTGACTTCCTATAAAAATTGTTTTAATACAAATGGTATCCATATTGTGGCAATGTCAGATGCTTAAATAAATAAATATTATAGGACATTCTTACAGAGATTGACTAAGTCCCACAGTAAGCTCAAGAAGGCTTGTGTTGTGGGTACTCAGACAAAGATATATATAATAGATAAATACTTAAATACATAGAAAACAACCGTGACTCAGGAACAAATATCTGTGCTTACTGGGATTCGAACCCAGGACCATCGGCTTCACAGGCAGGGTCACTACCCACTAGGCCAGACCGGTCGTCAATATAATATAGGTACCTACCTAAAATAGAGAAAGAAAAATTTTACTCTGGAAACCGAACTTTTTAATTTGTTTACTATTATCACCTAATAACATCTATAACACAGGGAACTATTGGCATTGTCTGATCATACTCTAATGGGTAAATCTGAATCTCGTACTAAACAACCCTGAAATCACGGAATAAACGCGGAAAAAAACAGTTGAAAACTTTGTTACTCACCAAAATCAGTAATAACACAATATCCACATACATAATCACCATATTCGTTAAAACACTGAACATTATTGTTTATCATCACCCTTTTATAAATTTTACTGTAATATATAACTATTTAAAAACAGAAATAACTATGAAATAACAGATATGGGCCAACACTGCGTATAATTTCGTACGTTTGAAAACAATGCTCCTGATTGGTTGTTTTTGAAACTATACAGCGTTTTGAATGGTGGGTTAATGGGATGAAATGTTCTGATTCGTAGATTCGAAGCTGGGAAATCAATGTTGTCCAATGGGGAGCTCTGAGCGAATCGCGACATAGTAGCTTCACTGCCTTTGGCAAAGAATAATGCAGATCAGTTTTGTTATATTATTGCCTACTAGCTTTAATCCAAGGATGAAGACACCTTGCAACGAAACGTATGATACTTAATTCATTCTTTCATACATAATACTTAGGTATGATTTTAAATTTTTCCTTTCACATATTTTTTAGGTATGATTTGCATTGTTTTTCTTTAATCAATCGCAATCTTAATATTTTTATAAACGTAGAAGTTTGTATATTTAAATAGGTATCGCAAAAATGGTTAAGCAGTACGGATATGATGGTCAGTATTGTATCATCGCCCACACTGTTAACTGTACATCGGTGGACCTTATGCCTTTTGTAATAAGGTCCACCGATGTAGTTAGGAGTGTTGCTCTTTGTACATGTTTGTGATTGTCACGAATAGATATCTCTCATTTATTTAGTGAGTACTTAGCGACATATAATGCAATATGTACTAACCAAATTTTATCTTATAATAGTTATAACCTCCTAGTTCCTGTTACAATATCGAATAAAACCTTATTTTATGAATTCAAGTGTAACACCCCAAACGGTGAAATGACCCTTAAATGATCACAATATTACATATAATTTTACATAAAATCTATATTTGTGTTCATAACTGTATCATGAATTTTATTGTAAAGTGAAAAGAGTGTCTAATTTTCTAATGTGTTGTATTCATGTCCGAGGCCACGGCCGACGGTCCCTTCTGACGTTAGGTACCCCTCTGCGTTCCGTGTAATCTTTGCCGGTATCTGGAGAGTTGGCGCCACAGCTGGCGCGCCGTCTGAGTCCGCGATCTATAATCATACTAGCTCACCCCCTCAACCTGTCTGATATAGGTAATAAACAAACCGAAATATTACAATTTAAAAGAAGAGACCTAGAGGTTTTATTAAAAAAAGGATTCTGGTCCACGGATTTTAATTAACAAGCATAAGGTATAAGTTAAGTAATTTAGTTCGTAAATAAATAAGTATTATACCTACTAGGGTATTATACACAGATCGACCTAGCCTCTCACTAAGCTCTTTTATAAGGCTTGTTTTATGGGTACTAGACAACGATATATATAATATAATATATATTGATATTTATAAATACTATATATACTTACCTAGAGAACACCCATAAGTCAGGAATAAAGATTTGTGATAAACACAAATAAATGCACATGTCGTCAAGCTCACCACAGTTGTTAACCTATCGAATGAGATGATGCCTTTACTGAGATTGGTCAACGATATGTAATCATACGACATACCTATATGAGGCCTGGACGTTAGTGAGATGACGATTCACTCATTGCTGGTGTCCTACTTTATTACCTACATATAAAATTAGTTTCACCTGATTATCCACCTGGTTTCCTGAACTTCGTAGTCGCCTCCAAACCTCCCCTTATAGCGACCCCATTCCTCACACTAGTTTACCATAAGTTCATATTAGCCATCAACAATTCCCTCGGATCACTGTTCACTCTGATTACTGATATACGTTGTTCACAATTTACAAGAGACACATCATTAATCTAATAACACCATAAGAAACTCGTTGAATTGATCCAAAAGCAAAATTCTCTCCCTCCGTAGATTTGTTCGCACATAACCTCCCATTATCCCTCTCGTTCGGCGTCTACCCTCTTGTCTCCCCAAAAAATCACAATAACCTAGAAGCGGTTATTTTAACTTAAACGTGACTGCGAGCGCCATCTACCCCATGACGCTGGCAACTATTAGCCGGTTCGCGATATGTTCGCGACACTCCCGCCCCGCAGGAAGAAGCTACTCTTTTAATTGAAATTAGATGTCCATAGGCAAACATGTAAATAAATCAACAATTAGATGATAAGAACACTAATGTGAATAATAATGTATTTGAGCTGTTCATCCTCTGAATGCCTCTCTAGGCTTTGGCGCTGTGAATCGGCATGACCTGAGATTTCGTACAATTTCTGATGATGTTGTAGAAATGTGCTGAGGCACACCGTTTCTGAGACTGATCCGATTGTTCATCTGTATTTGTGCTGAGCTGATAAAGAACAAAATCCTGAGACTGGTCTGAGCATTCATCAATGTTTGTGCTGAGCTGATTAATAATTTGATCCTGAGATTGGTCTGAGCATTCATCAATGTTTGTGCTGAACTGATTAATAATATGATCTTTGATATGATAATTATATGATTCATTGATATCTGTGCTAAACTAACTGATTTCTGATCTGAGACTGAAAGCAGGATCCTCAGACATCGTAAGCACGATGTCTGAGCTGAGCTGAGTAGGATCACGGCTGCTATTTGTCATCTCTGGTCCGTTACTGATCTCTCTGTCTACCTATGACTATTACTATTGTATTTCCCACAATCTCGCGCGTTCAGTTCCAAATTGCTCCAAGCAGTCCTTAATTACAACGTGGCAACACCGATTTCATACCAAACATCGGTGTTGTTAGACAGTGAGAACTCAATTCGTGTTATATTTTATCTATGACTACCATCTGTGATGTTATATACTGCTTTGCTCTTGTGATATCGTTAATAACTTGTTTCACTATTTCAAGGGTCACAACTTCTACTACAGCAGACGTATACATAATGTCCAGCATAATTTGCGTAATTAAACAACTGTAAATTTATTAAACACCGCGGCGACCGCGCGATCGAACGATAGTTATTACACAGACAAAAGCAACCGTCTTATCCGAACGTGACGTGTATATGTAACCTAAGTTCCCACTTCTCTTTACTTAATACTACTGGCAGTAATCTACTATGTGAAGTATTTTAATCTACCTGCTTATTCATTAAACCTACTGCTGACATATCCATCCCTACGTCTATCTACTTCATGTCCGGCAGCCCTCCCCAGCCAAGGAAGAATTACGCTATTCTCATTTAATCACAAATCAAAATGTAAAAAAGAACTTTACCTACAACTCGAGAGAACATTATTATTATTATTATTTTTCTTAAGCTAAGCTCAAATTAGACACTTATTTCGAGTCAAGACACCTTTTCTTGCAGTTCGTTCTGATTTATCAAATAGATATTGTGCCAAAAATTACTGCAGTTTTTAATTATCATTTTCTGATGCTGGCGTGAAATAATCTAGTTTAAATAAGTTGGGACAGTCGTGTCAGCCTCTCTATTAGGTCTGAAAGCCATCTATGGATTTAACCTGAGCTACACTCAAATAATATAAACTAAGCACTTTATCTTCATCTTCATCTTCATCTTGGTTAGTTACAAAACAATTCTTTTTTACTGCGTTACATTTACTTTCTAGTGTTATACATATATATCAGTCATGCTAACGATTGTAGAAACAGCAAAGCAAGCTGTACCGAGGTACCGATTCATTACAACTTTACAACTATTCTTGAATTGATGTAACTGATCAGATCTTCAAGTGTAATAATCGCCAGCTTCCCGTATTACGGTATTTTCACTGTTGTGTCTATCAAATTGACCCTCTCTGTTTCCTTTATTCACGAATTTCCACTTCACAGCTTTGAGAACCATGAGAGACATAGAAGAGTACTCACTCAGTAGCAAATACTCAATGTGGCAATTAATAGAAATTACAGTGGGCGCGGTGTCTGTCTGTATACTCTTTAAAGGCTTTCGCAAATACTTGATTTCCTTAACTGGAGTAAAATGTCAGGGTTATGAGAGAAATGGGGATAACACGTCGAGTTATCTTTTTAAAGTTGATCAAGGAGTGCAACTGTTCACTAACATCGGTGAATACATAATGAGTCAAGCCTTCCAATGAAGGCTGTGAGGGTGGTGTCTGAGTTGGTAGACTTGGTAGCCAACGTATCAATAACCTCAGTTAAGCAAATGACATGACTATAATTAGATTAAGTGCCTGTGGAAAGTAACTTGCGGTTTTGCTTCTTAAATTGAGCATGTCAGATATGAGTCCTTAACTTCATACATCCACACCAGATTCATACCCTAGGATCAAAAGAAATAAGACGGAGTTGATGTATGTCGATATTCCTGTTAAAATGAAGAGTACTAATGAATTGCACGATCTAGAGGCAAGTTGTTGGTTTACTTGGGATCTTAAATAAGCGACGATGGCGTTTTCGACCAAAGGGTGGTCAGAAGAGTTCAGGTGGCCAAAGGTACGGTGAAACGACTCGCCAGGGTATGCATATGGGAGAACATACAATAAAGATCACACTAATGCGGACGCCTTGTTTTCTCGAACTTTCTGTACATGTCCAAACCTAGACTATTAAAACTGAAACCCACCATAGGACAGATGCATTTGAGATGTGGTACTGGCGAAGAATGCTTGAACGCAGTAGGTGAAATTGCATCAAGTCTCGACGAACTCAACATGAAACCGAGGTTATCCACTATTTGTACTCATCGCGCACGTACTTTCTTCTGCTATCGAGGCAGAAGAGGACCCTATAGTCTGGAGAAGCTCATAATCACTGGCCACATGGCAAGAAAGCGTAGGGATAGGGATGAACGTATGGCCACACGGTGGGCGAACAGAAAAATATTAAAGACAAAGCCACATTACAGGCTAGCATATCTAGGTACTGATGGTGAGCACTGGTGAAGAACCACACAGGACAGGTGTCCAACTGTACACTGTGACTCAAGAGGATAGTGCAACGAATAAGGCTGATAACTGTCTTGTGACTATTGCTCCTGTAGTAGTCGTGTCCTTGTCCTTAACACTCCGATATTTCACAGCAATATTAAAATTAATAAAGACAGATACCTATTGAACTTCATTATATGACATCTGATTTTAATTGTGATTCTGATTCTTGTGTAGCTGCAGCCTGCATTTTATATCTCAATATTCTGATTAAATCTGATAATCAAGCTAACAGTTGATGCCACGATCATACACCAATAATTACTTGGCTCATGATTAATCTCTTCCTTTTACTATAACATAAAAAGTTTAATACTTAATTGAAGTTACCTATCACCCTTTCCTTCCTTCTTCACAGGTTTAAAACAACACATTTTGTGTTAAAAATAATGTTCACTCGCATCACAATGTCTGCTGTGATAGACGACAGACAACCATATACGTTCCAAAGGTAAGCTTTTGCAGAGTTTTCAATAACAGGCATTATAACTAAGTACATAATATTACAATCACCTAATGTTGGTACACACTGTATTATCCATACTATTTTATTAACATCTAAGCAAAGCTGTGTTGACAGACGAAATAAGATATTTAGCCAATACGCTATTGAGCCTGGAATAGATACTATATGATATGATATAAAAGGCTAATTTCTAGCCTAGTGTTGAAAATTATAAAATTATTATTTATGTTTCGTCTAGACCGTCTAGTATTATTACAGTTTACCACACAACATCTATCGTGGCCCATTTTTATTGTAAATATGATTTTTAAGGCAAAAGAAACGTGAACAAAATAACTGAAAAGTATGTGAATTGACAGAAACACTTGCTTGCAAACTTGTCATATTTAGCCACATCAAGCGCTGAGTTTGTTTCGGCTCCCCCCACCACTTGCTTTGCACGCAGCGAATACCTGCTATTCCTTTTCGTTACCTATACATAGGTAATATACTCTGTAACAAATGCTCTTGTGTCTTTGTCATTATACCATCATTTAATTTCATAACTACTTGCACAGAGTCGGATAATGACTACTATCATTGTTAAAAATACTTTATCACATTTTTTTTAAATAACCGAATACTTACTTGAGAATTTCTCTTATTCAGAAACCTATCCACCATGGTCTTACTACTGTCTCTATAATTATTATGAATATGTAGGGTCGTATGCTTTAGTATTTAGTATCTTGATTGGGTAGGCGATATCAATTAATATGTGTTGCTTGATTCCAATTCATTTAACAAAATCAAATTAGTTATGCATGGCTATTCATTAAATTATCTACCACTCCCTTATCTATTTCTGTTCGAGTAAAAGTAAAGTATGTACTTAGAAGTATCTAAATCAGTTAGCAAACAATATAGAAACCAGTAGGCCATTCAATCATTATGCCTTTCATTGGGAGTCTTTTCAATAATAATTTATTTTAGCGTTTTTAACCCCTTAGGTTTGGGTCATCGTCTCAGCGTATGTACCTACATACACATTTCAGAAGTTTCGTTAATCTTTATCTAATCACTAATCTATGGACTTTCCACACTAAGAATCAATGGTTCAGTAATAATAGGAAGTCATTATATCTTAAGGTATTGCTCAAGTGCAAACGTATTGGTGGTGGCTTATACTAAACAGTTTTGCCTTTGTCATTTACCGTTATCCAAATATTTACTGACTCTCTGATAACAATCTATATTGGAATGTTAATCGGGAATAAATTGAGATACTATACTTTGTGACATCAACAGACAAGTCTTTGGAACCTTAATGTAACGCTGATATACGCAATCCATAAGTAAAGTAAGTGAATATTGTTTAAATTAATTCGGCAGTTTTTTATTCGTTTACAATCATTTTACCCGTTTATTCTTTCAGAACAGAAATATCATGTATGCCAGTTGAGTATGTTACTATTGTTTAATCTAGCGAGTGGCATTTTTGGCACTTTGCTGGTACCATTGGAATGGCTGAGTGATTCGATTGAGTTCCAATGATGTTCCTGGTCCTTTGAGTTTGAGTAGTATGTACATTGTACGAGTACATATGACATCAAATTGTAATCTGATTTGAATTGCCTCCTGCATTTTCATCCAGGCACATTACAACTAAATTATACCGACTTCTAAGAAACCAATCCGTTACAATTCCTTACGATTGTAACAACAAACAACGACGAGGCAAGAAATTCCAAATTAACATCTTATGATATGAGTGGATCTAGTCCTTCAAACTAGGTGAGTGTAAAATTAGAGTTTTTAAATAAACTCAATGATTCTGATTAAAGCCCAGTGAAAATATGGATCCGCAAAACATACCACTATAATAGCCTGGTTTGCTTGTCTGGAAGATATCAATCTTTTTGCGATAAGACCGCCCGTTCTGCACAATAGTATAAGTGATGTGTTAAGTTCCTTCCCGGCTGCCACATCACAGGCATAGCCTAGTGTGGGGCCACAGGATATAAATATATATATTGTCAACAAGGTTATTTGAAATAAATATTATTCTTATTCTTATTCTTATAAGTAAAGAATATTGTGTTGTTGTAAAAATATTGATCATATAAGTATAAGGCTAATACGTTAAACATGATACATTCGTTTAATGAAAAGATACGCAGTATAAATTGTTGTCAATTCACCACGCTTGCGCTCACAACTAGTTTAATCATGGCTGAGCTGATAATTTGTGATGAAGCGAGTATTCTGCAAGCAATGCATGAAAAGCATGCAAGCCAGTAAGAATTAACTTGGCGTGGAACACCATGATCACAAAATATTGTTTATCACCAATTTAACTAGATGCCGATGTAATAGAAAATACACAAGATCGGAGGTCAGACCTAAACTGGTTTGTAAGCAACAACAGTTGGTAAGCCATAATATCAACTACCCGCATTAAAATAAACTTTCAATTTGGTTCTAAAACTATTCGGCCACACAGAACAATGAATGTGAGATTATGATTCTTATTATTTTAATATTAAGAGCGTAACTCCTGCAACGTTACAAACAAAATTGCAAAGGCATAGATGCCAAAAAAATCGAGTATAATTATTGTAACAGATCTAATAATTTATGCGATTTCATTTATGTCTTACATTGAATTGTTTGAACATTACATTGAACATTGAAATATGAATTTATATTTATATATTTTATAAATGTAAATATAAAATGTTTCTTATGTTATTGTTATGTTGTTGTTATGTGGAAGTATACATTTTATTTTGACGAAACCTGAGGTGGATGAGCTATCTGTATAGTGACGAAGCCTGCGCTGTGGATCTGAAGGTGCTGCTATTATTATGTTTTTTTTTGTGGGTCAATAAAATGTTTCTTTAGTTATAAGTACATCCTCTGTTTTATACGCTGTGTAAGCATATTATACCATGCTATGTACTATTCTGATCGCCTGCCGAGCGCGGGCAAGTTAATGGCGCACCCGAGCTAGCTCAGTAACCATGATCTCCAACACACATAGTCGCTACGCATTCCGCGATCTGTAGTACTGGTTAGCCTGAGACCTCGCGCCTGCGCTCGCGCATGGGAACTAATATAAAGCGTACTTACTTGTGTAAGTCGCTGCGGGCAAAATAAATAAAAAATGTATACCTACCTACATATATATTATTTTTGTGTCAATTTTGCAAGAAACCAATAAATTTTCACTTAATATTATGTAACAAATAAAAGTGTACTCGGCAAGATAAAACTTTTTTAAACCTAATTAAATTACGAAAAAGGTCATAATCGTCACTTAAGAACCCAATTTAAAAACAGATGTACTAATAATAATGCAGATGTAGTAATGTTAAAGTCGTTGTTTGAGAGGATCCATGCTGGTTCACAAATCGACCAGCAAACTTTAATTCAAAATGTATATATATCGACCGGGATATGAACCGTGATTACCTTTCCCTTAACCGTGAATCATTTAAGACTGTTATTTCATCCAAAATGTCGTAAATTTTTATTAGTGCATGATTTTATCAAAGATTGGTCAGGTAACTTAATCTAAACAAGTAAAGCAACTTGTCAACTACATCATCAAACATAATAAATATCAAAATGAAACCATGTTCTTGTGAACATAATCATAACAGACACCTAAATATAGATTACGATTAAACCTCCTGTTCAACTTAAACTTGTTAGGCATGAGCGGGTATGGTAACGGTACCAATCATATGATATTTAAGAGAACAATGAGATTATTCACAACTTTGAGAAAGAATCAAGTTATTTTTATCAAATATTGGCTTCTTCACCTTTTCTTTGATACATGACATATATGTATTTCAGTTTCTATTGGATTATTACTGATACGTGTAAACTTTCTATTGCTTAGGGCGTTAAAACTTGAGTTGAATGTCCATTTCGTCCCCCACGTTTTTAGACATGTTCAATTAGAAATGTACGTAATGGTTGGTTTCAAAGTAATGAAATCTGAGACCTAAGCAGTTCCATCGCTCTTGTTGAAGGTAGTGTTACTAAGCTAGTGTTTCAAAACTGATTACAAACACCTCTCTGACAGAATTTATAGTAAACATACCAATATTGTACAATCTTTGCCACTCTCTCATTCTTATAACATAGAAATGTTGGAATACTGAGCGTTGCGACGGTTTCAAGGCACGTCGGTTAAAAACAAACTTTGCTGCCCTGGTGACACAAACATTTTTATCACATCAACCAATGACAAATACTTGCTGTAAAACGTTAAATATACAACTTAATGCTTTCAAATATTTTTATCATTCAAAACCATCACTTGGAATTCCATTCTACTGCTTAACATGAGGAATCAACTCCAAATTTGCACTCTATAGGACTGATTAATTAACACACTGCTTTCAAAGATTAAAGCGCGCTTTTTAGTATTTTGTATTACAAGAAGAATTTTTGAAACTATATTATTGCATTTAAATAATATACCAAGGAAAATTTGTGTTTAGATACCTATTTTTTTTTAAACTATATATATTTACTGACATTTGCAATCTCTTGTATATCAAAGAGCAAGAATGTTCAATAAAATGTATGCACTTAATTGCATATGTGCTCCGGTGAAACACAAACATATTCGCCAGCTTAACGCCTTTTTGCAAAAATAGGATTACATAAATATGGGCTTCATTTCATGCCTGAAAAAAAAAACATTAAATTGATCTGAACAAACAATAAAAAAATTAACTCTTAAGTTGTACGTGCATAATTACATAAATTGACTTTTCATATGTTACTTTTGATGATGATTATGCATGTGCATAAATAATCCCAGCATCTCCACCATGTCGTCAAGCTCACCACAGTTGTTAACCTATCGAATGAGATGATGCCTTTACTGAGATTGGTCAACGATATGTAATCATACGACATACCTATATGAGGCCTGGACGTTAGTGAGATGACGATTCACTCATTGCTGGTGTCCTACTTTATTACCTACATATAAAATTAGTTTCACCTGATTATCCACCTGGTTTCCTGAACTTCGTAGTCGCCTCCAAACCTCCCCTTATAGCGACCCCATTCCTCACACTAGTTTACCATAAGTTCATATTAGCCATCAACAATTCCCTCGGATCACTGTTCACTCTGATTACTGATATACGTTGTTCACAATTTACAAGAGACACATCATTAATCTAATAACACCATAAGAAACTCGTTGAATTGATCCAAAAGCAAAATTCTCTCCCTCCGTAGATTTGTTCGCACATAACCTCCCATTATCCCTCTCGTTCGGCGTCTACCCTCTTGTCTCCCCAAAAAATCACAATAACCTAGAAGCGGTTATTTTAACTTAAACGTGACTGCGAGCGCCATCTACCCCATGACGCTGGCAACTATTAGCCGGTTCGCGATATGTTCGCGACAGCACACACCAGGTAACCAGGTCATCTTACGATAAGTATACAATAGAATATTTATGGGTTACCCTCATCTGGCATAATATTGTTTCGCGTTTCTGTGGTAAAATATGTTGTTCCACGAGGGAGCAAAGTGTGTTTGACCCTCTTGCCTTGAATCTAAATATTAGCACCAGGATTAAACAAACAACTTAACCCCCTTGTAATTAATTTTTCATCTCTCCTATTCGGAAAGTTTACCTTTCCCACCCTAGGGTGGAAAGTATTTTTTTTTTAATTTTTACTTCGAACAACGGCTAACAGCAATATATGCCATATTATAAGCTCCCATATCAGCTTCCCCATGACTGAAATTGGCGCCGTTTACATTTTCAAGTGATTCGAGTGACTTATAGTTATGTGGCTATATACTCGTATCTGTTAGTAATTTGTTCTAAATAATTATACCTACTTACCAATAATAAACCTACATTTCTTGTGTTTAACTTTCCTCATAGTCGAAATGAAAAGTAGAGTGTTTAACTTGGGTAAAAGTAACCATCTCACCCTCGAACTATTGGCGCTCTCTCTCTTCGTTCGAGCGCCAAAATATCTCGGGTGAAATACTCCACTTTCCACCCTTGGTTAACAATCTACTAAACCATTTAACTAATTTACCTCGGTAAAAGTACTAATGAGTATTTTTTAAACATCATACAAGGTAAATGAGTGTGATGACAATGACATCTCCATGCAATCTTAAGCAAGCAAAATCTCCCAAAATACTGCTGGAGGACTAGCCAAGATGACAATCGTTTTCAGAAAACGACACGAACCGCTTTTGTCTCTCTATCACTCCTCCATATTACTCGTAGTGCGATAGAGACTGATAGCGTTTCGTTTCTCTGCGAATGATTTTCATCTGTCTAGGCCCACTTAGATAACAATCGATGAGATGATCGTACCCATGTTGTTTATAAAATACTACAGATAAACGTTTTTCAAAAGCTCATTTCTATCGTGTAAGTCGGAACACAAAGAGCCAAGTACCCCAAACTTATAACTCGTGCTCGGTGAGGCCATTATAAGACAAGTCAGAACTTGACTGGTTCTATAGGTATTGAATAGAACTTGTCTTGCATTCGTATTCGGGAAATGAGATAATCACAAGATCTAGAGACGATATAGAGATCAACTAGATTTACATTAGATATCGACTAGATGTGACTTGGATATCTAAGTCATAACTTGTCGAAATCGTTCAAGAGGACCTCCAGAATCGCGGAAATGTCAAATTTGACATATGTATCTTACAAATATCTTTAAATTATCCATATCGTAACTTGTTGAGGTCTAGTAGAGATCTAATTCATTTCCCGAATCGCGCCGTTGCTCACTTGAGGTTAGTTTAAAAGTTTTGGATATTAACTTTGCATGTGTCTGTGGTGGTCAACACTCGTGGGTTCTAACCTCGATTGTGATGTATTGTATAGGGCAGAAAAAATCGTTCTCGAAAAAAAAATGCAGTATGTTCACTAAAAATTCGATCAGGATCCTTACCATACACAGACAAGACCATACCATACACAGGACTTAAAGTTAAGTCCTAACTGAAAATTTTATACCTACAGGTCACTATTTATTTATTTTATTTTGGTGTTAATTTTTACAGGTTTCAGGGAGTGCAGAATTCGAAAATGATGACAGTTTTGGAATCCAACATATATCTGCCATGCACTTTGACATGTAAAAAGACATCCATGACGACTTTTATGTCAAAGTGCAAGGCAGACATGTCGGATTCCAAAACTGTCATCATTTTCGAAACCGGCACTCCCTGAAACCTATAAAACGACACCCATGACGACTTTTATGTCAAAGTGCACGGCAGGCATGTCGGATTCCAAAACTGTCATCATTTTCGAAACCGGCTCTCCCTGAAACCTATAAAACGACACCCACGACGACTTTTATGTCAAAGTGCACGGCAGACATGTCGGATTCCAAAACTGACATCATTTTCGACACCGGCACTCCCTGAAACCTATAAAACGACACCCATGACGACTTTTATGTCAAAGTGCACGGCAGACATGTCGGATTCCAAAACTGTCATCATTTTCGAAACCTGCACTCCCTGAAACCTATAAAACGACACCCATGACGACTTTTATGTCAAAGTGCACGGCAGACATGTCGGATTCCAAAACTGTCATCATTTTCGAATTCTGCACTCCCTGAAACCTATAAAACGACATCCATGACGACTTTTATGTCAAAGTGCACGGCAGACATGTCGGTTTCCAAAACTGTCATCATTTTCGAAACCGGCACTCCCTGAAACCTATAAAACGACACCCATGACGACTTTTATGTCAAAGTGCACGGCAGACATGTCGGATTCTAAAACTGTCATCATTTTCGAATTCTGCACTCCCTAAAACCTATAAAACGACACCCATGACGACTTTTATGTCAAAGTGCACGGCAGACATGTCGGATTCCAAAACTGTCATCATTTTCGAATTATGCACTCCCTGAAACCTATAAAACGACACCCATGACGACTTTTATGTCAAAGTGCATGGCAGACATGTCGGATTCCAAAACTGTCATCATTTTCGAAACCGGCACTCCCTGAAACCTATAAAACGACACCCATGACGACTTTTATGTCAAAGTGCACGACAGACATGTCGGATTCCAAAACTGTCATCATTTTCCAATTTTGCACTCCTTGAAACCTATAAAACGACACCCATGACGACTTTTATGTCAAAGTGCATGGCAGACATGTCAGATTCCAAAACTGTCATCATTTTCGAATTCTGCACTCCCTGAAACCTATAAAACGACACCCATGACGACTTTTATGTCAAAGTGCACGGCAGACATGTCGGATTCCAAAACTGTCATCATTTTCGAAACCGGCACTCCCTGAAACCTATAAAACGACACCCATGACGACTTTTATGTCAAAGTGCACGGCAGACATGTTGGATTCCAAAACTGTCATCATTTTCGAATTCTGCTCACCTGATTCAAATAAGGTGCATTTATATCTAGTCAGCCAACATCAACAATATCTATACATATCTACTATCGAAATGTACTTTTGATAGTAGAAGTACGAAATGTAATCTGAAAGGAATCAAGTAATGCATTCCTGTAATGAGGAATCGACATTGATTCCAATTACTAGGAATTGTAATATTAGAAAAACTGATTCCTGATTCCTCAAATGGAATTGTACTTAGTAATTTGGTATTGTAGATTACAAAGTAATCTGGGAATCGGTAATCTGATTACAAAGTAATTTCGAGTAATCGTGGAATCAGGAATCAATTACGAAATGCCCATCTCTGTATTAAAGTACCTAATCTCTTCGTACTAAAATAACTCTTGTTAGAGATATTTTAATTAGAAATAAAAGTTTTTGCTTGTTAAATCCGACATTTATCTCAGAGCTAATTTAGATTGTCCATTTACTTCGTAAAAACTTACGGTAGGCAATTATGATACAAAGTCTGTAAAATAATTGATGAGCAAATAAATATTGTTAAGAAAAGTACATAGATCCATTTTATTGTAGTTGCTTATTGGAGGCGTTTAAATAAAACAAAATGTACAAATCGGAAGTATAATTAGTCACTAAATTAATTAATTACGTAACATTATATACATTAATATAATAATATGTCGTCATCTCTTGCAACGACATATCCTCCTTAAGGCGCGCTTCATCCCCGCGAAGTAGTGGCGCACTTGCTCCTGAAAATATAATTTAGAGTGAGGGTGGTTTTCCACCTGTCTAATTTCTTTGTCGAATGTGTATTTGCATCTCACATTTTGCGTAGTGAGAGAGTGAGACGACAAGGTATTGGACAGGTAGAATACCAACCTAAGCGGCTTATTTTCATAATTTTCGTAACGTATTCAGATTTAAGAAAATGATAATAATAATTTTCATTTAAGATGCATAAGACGCGAGTTGGCACAGTGGCTGGTAACAACCACTGGGTAGAAAGCGGCGCACACCTCTCGACACCCCTGAGCCGCTCACACCGATGTTGCTCCTGGTCGTCTTTACGACGGCAGTTTCAGGGGCTCATCTAGTCAGCGGCGAGTCACCACCTGCCTCGATGACGGTGTTAACATTGTTATGGCAGGTGTCCGGACCTCTTTGCAGTAGACCAGTTTCATTGTCCACCCAAACTTCAATCTATAGACCGGAACACTGTTTACTTTTTCTACAATAGTCCCAATGCCTGCTGCGACCGGTTCATGGGTGTCTATTGTTGCGCCTGTGAACGGGTTCCAGCAGGCGTTCTACATGACATTAAAGCTCTCCAAAGGGCCTCTACGTGTTGGATCTGTATCCCCACGCAAGCCTATCAAAAGACCGGGATTTACAGGCCCGTGAAATCCAGAAAGGAGATACAAATTTTCATTTCATTTAGACCCTTGATCGTGAGCACCAAAAAGCTTTAGCGACTCACGCTAGTGTGAAGTTAGTAGGTACCTACTTGAAATCGGAGACATGTCGGTCGAGTAACTAAAAATACGTGAGTTAGGACTCATTTAGACGATGCGAGAACTCGCATGCCAGTTTCATTACATTGTGGGTTTTGATCGGTCGGTTGAATTGGACGTAACCAACAGTCCACAATGTAACTTAAATCCCATGCGAGTCCGCGCGCCGTCTAAATCAGCCCTTAAACTTTAAAATCGTCGCTCTATGGGGGAGGCCTATGTCCAGCAGTGAACGTCTTCTGGCTGATATGATGATGATGAAACCATAAAATTAGCATATTTTTTGTTTCGTAGAGATTGTCGAACACATCCGTGGCAGCCTCGGAATCCGTGACGTAGCGGATAAGCTGCAGGAAAGTCGCCTCCGATGGTATGGCCATATACGCCGCAGACCGGTAGACTACGTCGGAAATAGATGCCTCAATCTCACTGTCCAAGGCTGATCACGCGATAGGCCTAAGGCGCTGGCTGGACGTCGTGACAGCGGACATGGGAGAGAACAATCTCACACCCGAGGATGCCGAAGACCGGGCAAAGTGGAGAAGACTGAGCAGGAAAGCGGACCCTGGCGCTAGGCCGGGAAAACGCTAGGTCGAAGAAGAGAGATTGTCATGTTACCTGCATGAGATTGAAGCACATGGCGACTAGAGCCATGCCCAGCATGAGATACATGGAGCACACGATGAAGGAGGTCTCTATGCGCTGCGTGTACACTCGCTCGCCCGGCACGAAGATTATAACTGTACCTGCATGAGATTGAAGCACATGGCGACTAGAGCCATGCCCAGCATGAGATACATGGAGCACACGATGAAGGAGGTCTCTATGCGCTGCGTGTACACTCGCTCGCCGGACACGAAGATTATAACTGTACCTGCATGAGATTGAAGCACATGGCGACTAGAGCCATGCCCAGCATGAGGTACATGGAGCACACGAAGAAGGAGGTCTCTATGCGCTGCGTGTACACTCGCTCGCCCGGCACGAAGATTATAACTGTACCTGCATGAGATTGAAGCACATGGCGACTAGAGCCATGCCCAGCATGAGGTACATGGAACACACGATGAAGGAGGTCTCTATGCGCTGCGTGTACACCCGCTCGCCCGGCACGAAGATTATAACTGTACCTGCATGAGATTGAAGCACATGGCCACTAGAGTCATGCCCAGCATGAGATACATGGAACACACGATGAAGGAGGTCTCTATGCGCTGCGTGTACACTCGCTCGCCCGGCACGAAGGTTATAACTGTACCTGCATGAGATTGAAGCACATGGCGACTAGAGCCATGCCCAGCATGAGGTACATGGAGCACACGATGAAGGAGGTCTCTATGCGTTGCGTGTACACTCGCTCGCCGGGCACGAAGATTATAACTGTACCTGCATGAGATTGAAGCACATGGCGACTAGAGCCATGCCCAGCATGAGGTACATGGAGCACACGATGAAGGAGGTCTCTATGCGCTGCGTGTACACTCGCTCGCCTGGCACGAAGTCGCCGAAACCTATACTGCGGAGCGGAGGATCGCTTTAGTTTTATTAATCTGGGTTACGGTTAAACAAGTCGTGTGATTTTGGGCTAAAATTAGGTTGAGCTGTAAGCTTAATATTATATTTGAGATGGATTAAACTATTATTAAACTGCACTCCCCTTATAATATGATGCCGTTCGGATTCAAGAAACGTACATTTAAATTTCGCGATAAAATTACCTTTTTAACATTTCTTGCAGCAATGCAGTAATGCTAGTGCAGTCTGAAACCGAACGGTCCCTTCACGTTTAGACACGCGACATACACACATAAAACAAAAGTCGGTACTATTCCTGAAAGTGTACACACACTTACCTACCTACCTAGGTACCTACTAGAAAAATAATTTACTTAGAACGATCTCTCTTGGGGAAGCGGTTTAGAAATGGTAGGTATATGTCTAGGGGTTTTTAAGAGCTAACGTTTGACGACCCAGTCTCTACAAAACGTATGACGCCGTATAGCGTCATCTGCTTCAGGGTACAATATTTTGCAATTACGCGTCATAGAAGTACTTTGTTAAAGTTGAAACTAACCTGCTGAGCGAGATGAAGCAGAAGTAAGCCCCGTCCAGCTGGTCCCACTTCTCCCACATGCCGAATATCATGGATCCGAACATTATGTACCTGCAACCGTACCATATACCATATTCAGATATACCACGTGTCCCAAAATTCAACGATAAGCTTGCACCAGAAGATAGACCTGCTCATAGAAAAAAAAGAAACTACTCTAAAAGAGACTACTAGGAAAAAAAAGAAAAAGAAAACTCAATTTAATATGGAATTACAAAAAAAAGTGAAAATCGACTCCCCTAGTAGTATTTTAAAAGATCATGTGTACAATTTTTTTTATTATTTTTCCTCGAGTAGTCATGAGCAGGTCCATCTTCTAGTGCCAGCTTATCGTTGAATTTTGGGACACGTTGTACATATTATTATATCTCTAAGTTGTTAGAGAATAGTAGCGTAGTAGTTACAATGAGCACCCGCAGTAAACGGCATGAGATCGGCCCATAGACCTATAATATTACTTCGTAAGGACGAGCCTTACGAACACTTCATTGTCGCCCTAAAGAAAGAAAGGGACTAATTTCTCCCTCGAGCTATTGTTCTAGACAAGTTCTTTGGAGGCGAAAGTGCAGTCTACTTTAATGGATGTCTCTGGTCAAAGAGAATTGATTACATCTTTGCTCTGACCATCGGCCATGTAATTAACGCATTATACAACAGATGGCGCTGTATTTTGCTTAACGAAAATGTTCGGTCGGAATTGTATGCATGAGCGGATCCTTACTTTGAAATCATTGGATCGGCCATATTTTTAACTGGCCAACAAACGTTCTAGCCTCTAAGATAACGAGTTCTCAAGACACGTTAACCTTTTTTCCTCCATTTGTGGAACAATGGGGGGGGGGGAGGGTAAATCGATGCGGGGCCATTTAAACTTTCTGTAAGCTCGCTCGATTCCATTATAAAAACGAATGCATTCAACCGTGAGAGACTTATTGGATTTCTAGATAGCGGCAGGGGAATAACGTGTTTGAATAAGGATTGTTTAATCAGTTTAATTGATTTTGTGTTTAAATGGTTAAGCTCATATTTTTGTAAAAATAGCCTAAAATTCGCTCACTTAAATACGTCTATTCGACAGGCAACAATTTTTTTTTACAAATTATTGTATATCACACCAGTTCGTAAACACTATCTTTACCTATTTTTCGAAAGTACGTTTTTTTCTAATTTGGCTAATTATAATAGTGAACAGGCTGCGCTACCCGCCGCGCTGGTAACCACCTATGAAATTGGCAGTATATTAGTTTTGCAGTTCAAGGTGAACTCACTTCGGCGTGACATGTCATATCTGATATCGACCGTTTCTATAAATATGGAAATGTTGGGATTTTGTTATAAGGCAACAACATTGAATATTTAACCTTTGCTTATAATACGTAGAGTGGAATGTTTTTCGGGTTCTGTGTTAGTTCAGTTAGTTGTCTTCTGTCTCTGTCTGTCGTAAGAACAATCCTTGGAAACCAAGCAGTTATTTATGATTATTACAGTTACAATACTTTAAAAAAGTTATGACTGGGGCCCGTTTCTCAAAAGCTTGTAATTTGTAATACAAGCAGATGTCACTTTTTGTAAGATTTTCTTAGAAATGGCCTTCCACTTGTATACGAATTACAATCTTTTGAGAAACGGGCCCCTGTAAACGACTTGTATGTTTTAAAATGGAATAATTGTCTGCTTGCTGGAATGCTTGTCTGCCTGCTGGAATGCTTGTCGGTACATACCCGACCATGATGGCTACGCACACGCTGATGGGCACAGTGATGGTCTGGGCGTCGAAGGTCACGTAGCTGAAGTCGCTGGTGACACTCTCGGGAGGCTCGGACCAGCGGCGCGGCTGCGGCGCGCGCGGGGCGCCCCGGACCGGCATCGACGCGCTGCGGAGGTAGTCTGGCCTCCTGGAAAATATTAACACATTCAGCGCCAAGAACCTGACTGACTGGTACACTGTTCGTAGCGACTACGTGCTCCATACAGCGAAACCGTGGCTACGCGCTACGAGCG
Organism: Cydia fagiglandana; assembly: GCF_963556715.1. NCBI lineage: Eukaryota > Metazoa > Arthropoda > Insecta > Lepidoptera > Tortricidae > Cydia > Cydia fagiglandana. Next base: position 287,525 of record NC_085951.1, on the reverse strand, counting down.
TAACCCGTAGCACTTGGTGGCAATTAATGTGTTAAGTGTTTTTAAAGATCCAAAGATCCATCTTAAAGGCCGTCAACGCACTTCCAATCCCTCTGTTGTTTGTTGCAGGTGTCCATGGGCGATAGTAATAGCTTACCATCAGGCGATTCGTCTGGTCGTTTGCCTCATATATCGTAGGAGTCCAGGGTTGTACTCTCCTTGAAACTCATTACATTATTAGTTTCCTACATTTTTCTTAAAATTCGTGCAATATCGGGTGGGCATTGTAACACGAGAATATCTAAAACATACATTGTATCTACACAATGTATGTTTTAGATATTCTCGTCCGAATGTCCACAATATTTTTTGTAATTTTTTAAAAAATGTACACTTTTTCAATAATAAATATGAGTTATTCAACTCGCTTTCATCGTAAAACTATAACTGTCCCATTCAGGCCCCTAAAAGGGCCACATTAAGCCATTTAAAGGATCCCATTGTCCCATTTAAAGTGTTCAGATCGTCCATTAGGGGTATTTAGGCCGATTAACCCGGAACCCTAACCCTTGAACCGGCAGATCGTTTCCCTTTTAGATGAAGCATGCATGAAAACTCATAGGCACTATTTACACATTGGCGCTCCCATATTCATTTTGCAAGAGAGCTGCGTTTTCGTTGCGTTCGCTTGTAAATTTTATTACTTACACATAAACTATATTAAAATAAATAAACTACATTAAATAAGTATAGTTTTTAGTACAAGGTATGGGTTAGCAAATTGTTACTGGTATAATTTCAATATAACTGGGGACTCCGGTGCCTTTAAATAAATGATGCTATGCGTCTCCCTGGGCAAGTAAAACAAAAAGTAACGAAATAATTTGGTACATAGAGTTTTAAAATCTCACATTTTGATTATAATAAATAACAAGTACTGTAGATTATTGTTGTGCAATCTTACTGTAAACACTTGATAAACAGACATTTCGTTTTATTATACATATTGGGTAATCGGTAATCAATTGATCATATGATGTTTTCTATAGAAAACGAAGTGTTGGACGCCTTAGCGTGAGCGGCGTCTAACGCAAGTAGTCTATGCTTGAGCCACTCGCCCGATTGTGTGATTTTCTTTTGTTAAGCTGTACGCTTTCAAATAAGAATTAATATCCGATTGGTGGTAATTCTGTGACGATTTTGTTGTGAGGAAAATGAAAGAAAATTTATTGGAAAATTACGGTAAGATTGAAATATTATACATAAAGGCAAAAATAAAAATTTTGACGCTGTTTTCTTGGAAACTCAGTATGGGTATATTCGAACTAGTAACCATGGAACTTGGAACAACGGCACAACGCTCATCCTACCAACTCAGATACTTACCGAAGTTTGCCTAATCACAGTGTCTAATAACTTATTGGCAAAAATTTCATTTTTGGTACAAGCTTTTATCGCTGACTGTACTTTTCTTCCCATAGGCAACTAATACTCATCGAGACAATTCTAAAAGCCCCAAACACAATAAGGTTTCGTTGTTTTATCACAGAGTTCCTATGGCCACCTCCGGTCTCCATCATCAGATCAGCTCAATGACACCATAAAATTGCATTGTCACCCGACTTACATATGTATGCAAAATTTCAGCTCAATCGGAAACCGGAAAGTGGATCAAATTTAACTTGCAAGATTTGATTACAGACAGACAGACAACGGTCAGGTGAAAGTAAATAAAAGCTTGTAAAAAGACGTTTTTTCAAACACAAACGTCACTTTTGACACTGACATCTATCTAAGCCATATCGTATCTAGTAGTAGACGTAATATTTGACGTATCTTAAAGTTAAAATCGAGGCGATACACAAAAATTAAATTAGATATTAGAACCCAAGGATTACTAGGATAATAAGACTTTTAAGAGTCCTTCAGACCTAATTAACGCTATCGCGATCGCATTGAAGTTAAGGTAAGCTTTGTTAAATCTGTTGATATAATTTAAGTTTCATTATAAAGGGCTGGCTTAAGCTAGTAACTGCTTCATGACATTAGCATTTAAGTTGGACTATCAAGACCACGTATAACCTGGTATCTGCAATTTTTTGTTGGTAATATTCTAAGGGACTTTTTAGGATTCCGTACGTGTCTGTCTGTCCATCTGTCTGTCTGTCACCAGGCTGTATCTACAATTGAAATTTTTACAGATGATGAATTTCTGTTGCCGCTATACACAACAACAAAAATACTAAAAACAGAATAAAATAAATATTTAAGTGGGACTCCCATACAACAAACGTGATTTTTATGCCGTTTTTTGCGTAATGGTACGGAACCCATCGTACACGAGTCCACCTCGCAATTAGCCTGTTTTTTTTATTCATACCTGAAAAGTTGTGATCTACACCGTTTTAGAATAAATCAGTCATAATCTTCTAGTGAAAGAAGTCCTAGTTAATTAAAATATTAAGACAATGAGGACCCACGTACTAAGTACTTACTTGTATTATAATAAATTATGATTAATGATTATAAAGTCTCGGTTTCATGGTAATGCTGTAGGGATAATCTTAAATAATACCGTGACTTCTGAGAATACCTACTAAATAAAAATATATTAATAAATTTAAAACCAAAGTGTTTCGTTTTGTAGTAGACATGTTTCAATCATTACATCTGTCAAAATAACCTAAATTCAAAACACGTAAATTTCTTCTTCAGATACTAAAATAACAGTCTAATTAATTATACAATTTATTACCCTAAATGACAGATCGGTAGGACAAAATAGGGCAATGATCTGTTGTTTTACTAATATCTAGAATAAGTATAAATAAGTAGAGTCTACTTACCTCGCAAAATTATATGGATGCGGTATCGGTGGCCCATAGTCCGCCGTATCATCAGATTCGTAAATAAATGGCGCCCGCCTTCTCCAGTGCTCCGGGCATTCTATGCTCTCTGCGTCGCTTAGCTCCAACTGAGAAAAAAAACCTTTAAAAAACTTGGCTCGGCTGAAGATGCGACCGAGTGGGACCACGGGACACCACAGATGGTTGTCGACAGGGTAAATTGAGATGGTGGGATGACGTGGCCACAGTCTATCCTGTTGCGAAAAACAGCGTATCTACTTAGAAGACATGAAATAATGTGTACCTAATAAAATACGACGTTTTGTTTGCCGTAACAGGGCAGAAAATGGAACGATGGGAATTGACAAGCGACAGAACCGAATGGAGAAAGAGAAGTAGGCCTTTGCCCAGCAGTGGGAAATTTAAATAGTTTATAAAATAAATTTACATTTCATACTTGTCATCCTTTTCATATTTACGCTACCAGTTTCATAATTAAGGTGCCGGGGGCTGCCATATATGCCATATTTCCTAAAAATGGTACAACTTACAAAAGCGACAGCCATTTTTCAATCCAAAAAGGGAATTATGCATTATTAGGACTGGTTTCCGGACGACGTAGGTATTCCTTCACCGAAAAGCGTCTGGTAAGTGCCTAAATATCAAATATAAGTTCCTCGAATCTCATTGATATTACGAGCCTCGGTGGTGGGCTCCATAAATATACGTGTTTTATTCGCATCGGGTCCAAAGAAGACGGAATAATAATTACCCCATTAAATTCACTAGCAATAACGTGCCTTATCATTTCTGATCACGACTTCCCGCACACAAAGCAAATAGCCCTTATATTTATCAACTCACATAGAAAGCAGTTTGGAAAACCAATAGTGCAGGAGTCGGGCGAACTCGGAAAAAATACCCCATACACCTCATATCTCACTGAAACCTACCAATAAAAATTCAACCGTAATCTGTATAAGGGAAGGTTGGTTTTCAAATGCTTGTCAAGTTTAGACAAGAGGTTGGGAAAGTTTTAATATATTCATGCTTTGGGCGACAAATCGGGCCTCAAATTTATTCTATTCGTTTGTTCCGCGGCCATTTTTCTATTTCGGCCACTGTTTATTTGCCGGTTTGCGTATTTGCTTTTCAACTGATCTAGTTTGTACAGGATTTACACGGCATCGCTTTTAACAGACACCAAAAAGAATCTTCGGCCTGCATTTTGCAACCTGCTTTTATTATTTTGTTTCTATCGGTAAATGTACCGACGCTTTTACGTTACACGTCGGATTTTGTTTGAAAAAGTCAAAAAAAATAAATGGTAAAAAAGTTTGTCGTTGAGTGCGTGAAGTAGATTGAGTTGGTTTAGAAAGTTGATGATTAATAAAATAGCTGACTATCTATCTCATTAGTTATCTTAAGTACTTAATTAAGTTTAGTACCTTTTCTATAAATTGGAGTCCCTGAGACCACACATGGCATTACGCATGCTTCATTTATTATAGATTTTGTATTCAGCATATTACTAAGCTTAGTCATCTTAAGTCTAGAAATGAGGTCAACCTTGGAATGAGAGATAATATGCACGGAATACCTGACGTAATCTGATGACTCGTCTTCTTGTGAACCCTGGACAACCACGGCACAGGCACACCAATGCGTAGATGCATTTGAACCACCGCGCCAAAAGCTCTCCTGCAGAAACATAATTTTTACAGTTACTTTCTTTTATAATAAATATCGACCAAGTACAGGCAGAGGTTTCTATCTTCATAATCATCATCATTTCAACCTCCAGTCGCCTCTGTTTATGTACGCCACTTATCCCAGTCCTGGGCAAGTCTAATCCAGTAGAGTCCCGCGGTCTTCTGAATGTCTTTCACTCAACACCAACGGACGCTAGGCGCTTCTCTCTCCCGAAAGCGGCCACCAAACCGTCAACATTTTAGTGCACCAGTCAAGTTGTTAGGGTTTTCAAAATATGGCCTACGAGCCTGCCAATGCGAAAAGGAGGCGAAGGCCCGGCTTCGTCTAGGGTCACAATGTTGCGAGACCCCTGGTTCACTAATCGTCAGTAAATTGAAATTTAGTGATTTCTATGTTGTACCGAGTTTATATATGTGTTATATGCATCCTATAAGAGTTTTTACATAAAATAATGATACAAAATTTAGAATATGATTAGCTTGTTAATAAATCTTTCTGTGAACTTATAACAGGATCGCATATCTGAAACTTACCAACATTAGCGAGGTACAGCAGGAACAGCGGCATTCCCAGCAGAGTGTACATAATGGTGGTCACCTTGCCCCAACTCGTGCGTGGAGACAGGTGCCCGTAGCCTGTACATGGAAACAAAGGAGCCTTCTCTTAGTGGGTTGGGTTGTAAGAGGCCCAAGAAGACAGAGACAAAGAAATAACACTTTAAACTCTCGCGTTTTGTACACATATTTAATACACAAACGGGTCTACCGCGATATAATTTCATTGTTTTTACCTTTAATTCCAACGTTTCAGCTGAGTTGCACCAGCTGTGGTCAGCTGTGGTTGGGACGTCAGTACGCCAGTCGTAAAAACAATGAAATTATATCGCGGTAGACCCGTTTGTGTAAGTAATTAAATATGAGAGACAAAGATAACCAGTATTACAGTCAGAATACGTCCTAGTACCTATAGTTGTGATCACAGTGAGGGAATACAGGAAGGATGATGAGAAGCTCCACTGCCTGGAGGACCGGCCGCCGTCCCAGCCTCGCTTGACTGCGTGCACCACCTTGTCTTGATACTGCTGGATTGTGATGCTTATCCTGAAAATAAATATGTTCAATTTGGATTAGAATTGGGGATATCCGCAATATAACTAAAGGCTACTTTCAGTTAATGCTGCTCTGCTGTGGGCCTGTGAGTAGTGTTGGTACAGTCACCATCAGATACATCGGAGCGGCCAAGGTGTTCACAATATCTGAACACACGCTCTAACGCCGGGCGTGTACAGATATTTGTGATCGCCTTGGCCGCTCTGTAAGAAAATAAGTCTTTTCAATCTAAATAGCTTCGACCAACTCACCACTTAGGTCTTTCTTCTATATCTTGGAAAAATTAATCTGGTATTTACTTCGAATACCACGTACAAACGTCAATATATTTTCAATCCCCAGTTCCTTTAGCGATAAAAGTATGCACATAAAATATGCATCGAGTATGCACTAGACGACGCTATTGCCGTCGGAACTTCCGATTCAATTAGTGCTCAGCCAACTGCACTCAAATTTTAACTATCTTTTGTCGACCTTATTACGTTGAGGTAAGGTTTAAATTTGGTTAATTACTAGTGGTCACTATTCAGCCATTCCATTGGCAAGTTTATTATCTGTCATAAACCTTATGTAATGGCAATAAAGCTTAAAATCATTTAGTTAATAGTGACGATGGTTCGACTAGCAGTGCGTTCGCATAACGTTATTCTGGCGTCGGTAAATAAATAGGACTGAAAATTCCAGCAAAAAAAAATTTAAGACTGTGTGAGTTTTTCACTTTTAACTTTCGACGATCGGCCTGACCTACTCTGGGTATTGACCCTACCTATGAAGCCCATGGTCCCGGGTTCAAATTAAGAGCATATTTGTGTGATATTTGATCCTAAGTCATGGGTATTTTCTATGTATGTAGGTATTTACTCATATTTATACATGGTGTTTTTGAATAACTTGCGCAATATTTTGCGTTGTTAATACACCTATAAGTAGTCATGCTGAGCCACTTTTATTATGCGACCAACCCCGAAATCATGAAAAAAAATGGCTTTTTGACGCCGGGTTTCTGTAACTCTTAAAACCGAAAGAATTTTATTATTGTAAGTGCCCTAACGGTCTTTAAATCCATAACAAACAAAATACTTAGCATAATGTTCTCGTTCACGGAGTCACGTGTAGAATGTAATGTTCTATTGAGTCTCGAGTGCTCGGATGCCGACGCAATCTGCATCGCTCGCTAAACTATGCGGGGCGATTGCTTGTTGTTTTCAAATGCTAAGGGAATTCTTCTTACTGGAATTATATTTTCTAGAATCAGTCCAACTCATCTCATACCTGAGGATGCCGAAGACCGGGCAAAGTGGAGAAGATTGGGCAGGAAAACGGATCCTGACGCTAGGTCGGGAAAACGCTAGGTTGAAGAAGAAGAGACCAACTCAACTCTGTGCCGATTTAGGACAGTTTAGGACTGCATGTCCAAAATGTTAGTGCTTAAACACAGAACAATATTCCAAGTGTCTAAATGCGAAGGCCGAAGGCTGAGCTCCGCGTAGGGCCGAAGGCCCGACGCGTCCACAGGAGGTGAGTGTTTAAATATGGAACAATAGTACAAAGTGTCAAAATGGTAAGGCCAAAGGCCGTGCTTTGCGTAGGGCCCTTAGGCTCGAAGCTTCCAGGAGATGAGTGCTCAAACACATGTATATTGTCTTACCTGTGTTTAAGATATGTGTCATTAAATATGTTGACTTTGAGCACGTCCTGCCATAGACACTGCGCCGTGTTGTCTCGCTCTAACGTCATGTTGTGCGCTCGCTCCATCTCGCTCGCACCTTCTATCGCCCGAAACATAAATGCACCTGTAAAAAAATAAAAAAGTATGTATTATAATAAGTTCATGAACAGAGTCACACCAAGCTAACTCTGCGTTGATGATTGATGATCCACGTCTTAATTTTAATCCATTGTTCGGATAAATTTGCACTGAATGTACCTACATGTATTTGTTACGAGGTAAATAAAACCCTATTTTGTTTGTTAAAATATATATAAATATACCTTTATACTTATTTTTAACTAATAAATTGGAACATAACACAATACCTTGTTTGGAAACTCCAATTTCAATACGTAGCAATAATATTGAACTGCAAAAACAAAATATTTCAAAGTAGACTGCCTCCTATAGATGGCGCATTAAATAATAATATGGAGACTGAGCTTTGCTCGGAAAACATCAAAAACTCAAAAATGTGCGTTTTTCCAGAGATAAGTAAGACCTAACTAGATCGATTTTTCGCCCCCGAAAAGTCCCATATGGCAAATTTCATCGACATTGTTAGAGCCGTTTCAAGATACTCGAAATATATATAATATACATAGGTACATACAAGAATTGCTCGTTTAAAGATATAAGATACCTAGTTACTGGCATGTACGAACACTCGCGCTCCCCACATACATAATATCGTAATATAACGTAAGCTACCAAAATATATAAATTATAGCTTATTCGTGTGTGGACTCTGTGAAATACTACGTGTAAGATATCGTAAGATGCCTTTCTGTAAGATATCTTATACGCTCCGTCTGTGTTTAATGTTTGTTGTAGTGTTCGTGACCGCTAAAGTCGGTGTGCCCCGCGGCTTGACTACGCGGACGTAGGATCCCACGCTCCTACGCCTCGCCCTCTCCTTACATGATACCTATGCTCCATATATACATAAGTCATCTATGTACAAAACCCATTCAAACTTTAACTTCCTTTCAGGCCAATACAACCTGCGGAAGACAAAGGAGGCAAAGATTGGGCTTCATTAGCTCTGAATGCCTCTCAGGCCACTGGCTCCTTTGGCCCTTTAATGCCGTAATGCGATTAACTTATTGTTACCTTCTAGTTGATCAACATTGCCTATTATGCGAAACTTTGCTCAAATTGAAAATTAATTCTTAAGTCACATGAACCCGCCGCCAAAAAGCCGCTTACCTACCGAGTGTAGCCTGTAATACGAACAAAATACTCCTCATACTGACCAAACTTTGTTTAGCAACTTTTAAAAATAACTTGTTTGATTTTTAATACACTTTAAAGTTTATTCTAAGACGCAATGTAGTGTGAATTTTGTTATGTTTAAAGGTGACAGTCCATTTCCAACGACAGCTGCACTACTGTTCATTTTACTATGGAAATTGACAATGACAGCGACGCGTTCAGTACCGGTAGTGCAGCTGCGGTTAGAAATGGAATGTTACCATAAGAGTGACATTCCATTTCCAACTGCAGCTGCAATACTGTTCATTTTACTATGGAAATTGACAATGACAGCGACGCGTTTCCATAGTAAAATGAAAAGTATTGCAGCTGCAGTTGGAAATGGAATGTCACTTTAAGGCGTGACAAGTGACAAGCAACGTCAATCACAATGATATGGCGTGGCGATGGCGTCCATTGAAGATAATATTTATTTTATAAGAAAAATAGGGAGTCTAAATACATCATAAGTTGTTGAACAAAAGTGTCACTGTTTGAGGAGTACAATCTGTTTTAATTATTTGCTCGTGTTACAGGCCACACCCGGTATAAACGAAGTTACACTCTCATAAAATACGAACTTGTACTATAGAAATTTTGGAAATTTCTCTTACAATGCTAGTTTTACCTAGTTTTTCATTAAGAGCAGGGTTTGATACTAAAGCCAATAGTTTTTATGTAAAGAATAAACAGTCAATAAAGCAAGGGACCAATTTCATTGGGACATAAATTGCCACGGCCTTTCAACTAAAATACGGGCACCGACGGACCGAACGGGAAGTTATTGCCATGAGAACTTATTACGGGGCAACTTTGGCCCGCCTTGATACAAATTAATACTTATAAAGGTTTCGGTATCTACAGACCTTCTCAACTAGATACAGCAAATGCAAAATCTCACTTAAGGGGACGTTCGGGTGTCAACTGCAGCTGCATTAAGGTGACAGTCCATTTCCAACAACAGCAGCACTACCATTCATTTTACTATGGAAATTGATAATAATAACACCGACGCGTTCGTACTAGTAGTGCAGCTGCGGTCAGAAATGGAATATTACCCTTATTGTTGCGGCGTCTTTGTCGCCGCCGCTCTCTTTCCTTCTGTCAATTTCTTTGATATATACAGTAATATGTGTGATGTTGGCCGTCGTATTACTGCCGCAATTATGACGTTCACGTATGTATACTATGTATGTATGCAAAAATCGACATGCTTGATTTCGTTTCTTACATATATTTTAATCCATGGTCTGTTTACTTTTTTGTAAGCTTGAAAAGGGTAATTGTTTTTACCACGACCCGCGACATCCAAGAGTGAGTGATAGGGTCTAATGCTCGAACCAGCAGGGGTCCCGTAATCATGATTAACTGATGGGAAAAGCCTTTTAGGTTGCTATTGTTTTTTGTGGGGAAAAGTTGCCAATGTTGGGAACTGAGGTTTACGCAAATGATAACCGAACACAGACCATTTACCTTATAAATGAGAGTTGTATAAAAGATCTGGTGCCTATTTCACCAACTTGACAATCACCTGACGTCACCTGACGCTGACAATTTCCTGTAATTTCTGAGTGGGCAAACACCGACGGTAGCCGTATTGACGCTTGTTGTTTACTTGTTGGATCAGTAACGTAGTATGGTTTGTCACTCGAAAATCTATGTAGATATAGGTACATGGATATTTTTGAAATACGGGCCATCGGGAATCTAGTGGTATTGATCATTCGTTTTCAATTCTATTTAGTAGCATTAAAATAACTAGTAGTGGAAATATATAAATAAAACATTTATTCAGGCGAAATAAACCCTATTTGTACAGTTTTTTCTTCTGCCAAACTGCAGGACAGTTTGTTGGCAGTTGATTGGTTGGTTGGTTTGTATATTGAAGGGCACACGAAATCGAGGGCTAGAAATTATATTTGAATTGATATTCAATTATAGAATACCTACAATAGAATTTCCTGGTAATAACTTACAAGGCACCCCCAAACATTTTAAATTACGGACACCAGGCACAAGCTAATAACCACTCATAAATCAAATTTTCTAACAATAAAAGACTTAAAATACTTTTCAGAGCCCGCCATTCTTTGTATGATTGAAAGAACTTGGCTTCTTTTTTACTGGGCATTGTGTGGCATTAGGGCATCAGGAACATTCCATAAATCGTTTTTTTTAACAGAGTAACATCTTATCGAATGTTAAGGCAAGTTGTTCGTATTTTTTTAAGATTGGCAAGTAGAGATAAGAGGAAAGGCCAGCTGAGCCCCTTCTCAGATTTGAGAATTTTAGGTGAATATCTCCGTCAAGCTAACGGGGGCGACTTAGGCAAAAAACCTGCGTAATAAATCTCAAAAAACGAGACTTTTCTCTTCCAAAACTTAATTAATCGAAAAAAAAATATTATTCCTAAACAGCAATGTGATTACTATCTTTTAAATTAATATTTTCGAAATAATTATAGGTCTAATCCTAAACTTTTTTTTGTATTCCTCTAAATTTAAATAATTTCTGGTTATTTTTCCTACACGTGATTTTCTTGCCCCATAGTTTCTCTTAGGGCCACCCCACATCTGGCGTCTTTCGAGCGTTGGCTTCTACAATTCTATGGCCGGTGCTCGACGCAACGTCGACGCAACGTCGACGCAACTGCGCAGCGACGTCATTTTCCATAGCGCTGAGTGGCGCTGACCAGACGCCGACGCTCGAGGGACGCTAGATGTGGGGTGGCCCTTATCCCACCCAACCCTAAGAATGTTTATAACAAAATTATAAATATCAAGTTCCGGCACCTAATAGTTATTCTTTTAAGTCTGGAACTTCCCGAAAACGGTACATCCCTATTACCTTCCATTAATTATAGCTTGTGATGAATTGACTCCAAAACTGTGTCCATGACGATCGCTATCATTCTCTCCAATTGCTTGTAAAATATTAATGCGATTCTAGAACAAATTGACTGTAACGGTGGAGATATTACATTTCATTTTGAAGATTAGGAATTATTAACGCTACAATGAGCACAGACTAATTTCAATTACAATATAAAGCTATCACCATTTATGGTTCAAAGTGGGTTTTAGTTAATATCGCCAAATAAGTGACGCTGTACAAGTTGACAACAACAACTTGAGTTGAGTTGGTAACAATTTTTGATATACCTATTTTAAAAAATATAACAACTTTTGATATAATTTCATGGTGTATAATCACTTAAGTGCATGGTATAATGAACTTTTAATATAACAACAAAATAACCATTTTCATGGGGTATAATGTTCAATCGATATAACGTTTACTGGATATAATGAATATTTGTTATAAGTATTTATGGTATAATGTATTCAAATGTATAAAAATAAGTTGAGTTTCTAAACTCGTTGAGATTGCAGAGAGAAGCGAAACGTGTCGAGGATTTCCATTACTTATTCCTAAAAAAAGTAAAGTAATAAAAAAGTCGGTTCTGGCGCTTCGCCGGCCGCTACCGCGGCACGCTCGCTTGGCTCGCTCGGCTCACGCATTATAGGGTCGCAGTCCTCCCTAACACTCCTCCTCGCTTCGCTTGTCGTCGTACCTAACTGAGACCTGCCTTAAGTTCGAATACGTAGGTTGTTATAATAGTAGTAAATATTACAAATTATACCAGTACTACATTATGCCAACTGAGCGTTATTATATCGAACATTATTTCCATTGCAACTTACCAGCTACAGTGTAAGCGACGGCCAGCACCACCACGCCCACGTTGCTGAACAGGAAGGCCAGCAAGTTGCGCAGGTAGTCCCTCAGGCGCGCCGCCACTCTCCTGCAACTTACCAGCTACAGTATAAGCGACGACCAGCACCACCACGCCCACGTTGCTGAACAGGAAGGCCAGCAAGTTGCGCAGGTAGTCCCTCAGGCGCGACGCCATCAGTCTCCTGCAACTCACCAGCTACAGTATAAGCCACGACCAGCACCACCACGCCCACGTTGCTGAACAGGAAGGCCAGCAAGTTGCGCAGCTAGTCCCTCAGGCGCGACGCCATCAGTCTCCTGCAACTCACCAGCTACAGTATAAGCGACGACCAGCACCACCACGCCCACGTTGCTGAACAGGAAGGCCAGCAAGTTGCGCAGCTTTTCCCTCAGGCGCGAAGCCATCAGTCTCCTGCAACTCACCAGCTACAGTATAAGCGACGACCAGCACCACCACGCCCACGTTGCTGAACAGGAAGGCCAGGAAGTTGCGCAGGTAGTCCCTCAGGCGCGACGCCATCAGTCTCCTGCAACTCACCAGCTACAGTATAAGCGACGACCAGCACCACCACGCCCACGTTGCTGAACAGGAAGGCCAGGAAGTTGCGCAGGTAGTCCCTCAGGCACGACGCCAGTCTCCTGCAACTCACCAGCTACAGTATAAGCGACGACCAACACCACCACGCCCACGTTGCTGAACAGAAAGGCCAGGAAGTTGCGCAGGTAGTCCCTCAGGCGCGACGCCAGTCTCCTGCAATATAATAATTTAATAATCAAGTAGGAGCTGACCCAAAGGAGCAGACGACAGTAAGCGATTACCATTGTTCATGGAAAACATCAGAGGGGTTGTAAGTGCGCTGTTGGCCTTTAAGATGGGAACACGATCTTTTCTAGAAGCTTTTGAAGGTCGTGTACACTCCCTTTTTAAACTATAGTGTATTCCCTCTAGAGAAAATCTCTCCTCCTCCTGCCTACCTACCTATTAAGTATATTCATAATATGATCGTTAGACGACAAATAGGTCTCCTCACTGTTGTTGTGCGTTGTCACATGTAAGAGTGTTAAAATACTGACCTCCTGCGCCGGGGCATGCTGTCATCCTGTCGAGTCTAGAGCCGCCATCTTGGATTCACCACATTTCAGAACTCTTTCCACATATGAGCATTTCTGAGCGATGCGTCTATAGTTTAGCACGTAGTAACAAATTGAGTCATTGCTAATGTTGCTTAGATTTGTCTGAATGGCAAAATGTTGCTATTGTAGTCTTTGCTAATTAATCGCCATGTTTCTATTTCAGCTAGTTTTTTGAGTTAATCAGACTGCAGCAGGATCTGAAACAATGAAATATTTTATTACTACTTTGTTACTAAATTGATTATTTACCAATATATAGGTATATAATGTAGGTAAAGCCTATATGTGCACAAAGTTTTCACCAGACCAAGAAGATTGTCGAGGTCGCATCAAAACCATAACTAATTGTTAAATACTATCGAGCTCCAAGTTCTAAGTTTACTTTATCTAAAGATCTGGATTACTTTAGCGTGTTGTTTATTTTATTGCGAAACATCATTATTTATTAAACACTAAAACATCCGCTAAACACTCCTAACAAAATCAGGAGATCGATTCAAATTTAACAATTTATTATGGTTTAATCAGGTTTTGATACGACCTTGCCCATCCTCTATGTAGTAGCTAGAGTTCTGTAGTAGTTCCGCGTAGCATTATTCCCGGTCGGATTTTTCCCCACTAGCGTTAGTTCCGCGTAGCATTATTCCCGATCGCATTTTTCCCCACTAGCGTTAGTTCCGCGTAGCATTATTCCCGGTCGCATTTTTCCCCACTTTTCATGGACGTCACACTAAATTAATAGGTTAGATATGTCACCTCGTTTCGCACGCACCATTGCAGCGTAATCGTTCTTCAATGTTGTATGAAAGTAAAATCAAAACCATAACAATTTGCTACATCAGAATCATGCTCCATTCCTATTTATTATGGTAATATACCCTCGTGTTGCCCACACAAAGCCATTCCTCACAGAATAACGCCATTACTCTATCCATTAATTACCCTTTCCACACTACAAAGAGAAACTTACGTATAATAAATGTTCGATAGTAAACCTTATCTCCTTTCAATAAGGGTTACAAAATATGTATTAATAAGATTACAACCCATTTTTCCCGTATTGCATTATTAAATTAAGATTACAACCCATTTTTCCCGTATTGCATTATTAAATTTTCTCTGCATATTGAATAAATAAGATTGTGTCGAATATTTTTATGAGATGCTGTTAAAAGACGGCGAGCGTTCGTATGAGGATTGAGGATTAGATAACTAGGTAGGTACCGTTTGGATTCAAACTACAACAGAATTCTTGCTGCAGTACGCTGCTGCGAGTAATGTCGCATTACAATGCTGATGCAGTAGGTAACGCTGCCGGGTCCATTACTACTGCAAAAAACGTAAAACTTATAACACTACCTACTAGCTTTTTCCCGCGACTTTGCGTGGAATTAGTGACAGCAGCTAAAGTAGGTATAGCGCCTGGATAATGACATTAGTATTGCCATTCTTTTCTCTTTCAATTGCACTCTCTTCTAGGATGATTTCCGACATAAAAAATTTCCTTCCCCGGGACTCAAACTATCTCTATACCAAATTTCTACTAAATTGGTTCAGCGACTTAAGCGTGCAGAGGTAACAGACAGACATACAGACACACTTTCGCCTTTATAATATTCGTAATGATTAACTAATTATTCATTTATATCGTACTTACGTACTTAAATACACTATTATTGGTAAAACTTCGGCTCAATGGCGACACAGTTTTAATTTTTTTTCGTTATTAAGGTCCTACCAACCAAAAAAGTGTGACTTCGTATCTTACCTACGAGCCCGCTACGCGTAATATTTAACACTTACAGGCCAATTTGATCATACGCTGACATCAGAATTACATCTAAATGATATCATTCAGTTTTGATCCACCCTTTTTGTTTTTCGCTGTTTCTTTTATCAGGCATTTCGCTCGTACGTATCTCTACCAACAGCAGCAAAAATGCATGATTTTATCAACGAATTCATTCATAATTTCTCCATGCAATTCCGTAGCTCACTGTACATGTATTTGGCTAATGGCCTGTTATTTTCAATGAACTGCAATAACTGCTTAAATTTTGTCCCTTTCTTACAAAGATTTAATATCAAAAAGACAGATAAGGGCAAAACTAATTATCAAGTTGATAAACCTTAAATGAATATCTAGTCTTTGCTATAGTCGATCAAAAAGTTAACTATCGTGAGGCCACCCGGTCGGTGCGCGCCCGCTAGTTAATGCCTCCACACTCCACACATCGGTTAATGAAATGAAGATATTTATAAACATCATATATTACCAGCGAATAAATTATCGCTGCTGACATTCATTTCCCGCGACGCCTTTGAAATATTCACTGAATTACGATTATAGAGCTGAGTAATTATTGAACCCGTTTTATGATATTATTAGAAGGAACGAAGTTTCTAAATCTAAGAAGGTATATTTTGATGTGTGGGAGTAAGATTAAAAAGCTTCAAAATCACATTGAAGACGGTGATTGCCTAGTATCAGGCGATTCGTCGCCGTCGGCTCGTTTGTAATTCTATATCATGAAAAGCTAGTTTACCTTAAATATAAACCAGTCAACACTCTTCAGTCGCTAGTTAAGTATACATCGATGAAGTAAAGCTAAGTTTATTTTCAGAGTAGTTAAGATAAAATATAATAAAAACTTTTTACAAAAAAAAGAAAACCGACTTCAAAAAGGATGAAATAAAATATTATCCTTTTTAAGTCTATGCGTTACCAACTGATATGTTTGAAGTCGGTGCCAAGCCAACTTTAGAAGCATACCATGATTTTGGTGCGATTCGATAAGGATGTACGTTGGATTGCCTTACAATGAACGTACTTGCTGTAGGTACAGTCGACGTTAAAAATATGTTTACACTTTTCGTCATATTACAAAGGAGTAAGGTGCAAAAGTGTATAATACATATCTTTGACGTCGACTGTACCTAAGAACACACCTCAGAACACACGATCAAACCTTCTTGGCACAGTCCGTACCATGTTTGTCGGCACGCAAGCGTGGGATTGGGAATGAAGTTATTTCCCGTCCCTTATTCAGAGGACTACATTTCAAAATATAAAACAATTCAAGGCATTTACGTTCTTGCCAAATTTCACCTAAAGCGGTTCAGTTGTTTAGCCATGAAAAGGCGACAAAGAGGCAGACAGAATTACTTACACATTTATAATAGTTCTAATGGTACAGTTCTAATGGGATTTATAGTCATAAAGCTGATTATTTTTGACGGGTATTCTTTACTACTTGGCTTGGCACCGACTTCAAACATATCAGTTGGTAACGCATAGACTTAAAAAGGATAATATTTTATTTCATCCTTTTTGAAGTCGGTTTTCTTTTTTTTGTAAAAAGTTTTTATTTTTCCATTTTTAGTTTTAACGCATTATTGTTAATAGGGCGACGCATGAATGAAAAACAACATCATGATTAACACTAAATTCGTGTATCTACTTTAATAAATATGTAATCTGGAATTTTCTCGAGTCCGTCTGGGAAATTATAATTCCTGTCACTACACTAAATCCATCCTCCGCCCCGCCAATGACCCAATCCCTCAACCCCCCCCCCCTTCAACCACCATTACCCGACCCCTTAATCCCCGACCCCTTAACTCCTAACCCTAACCCCCGATCAGTAGCCTTACCAGCTTACCAAGAGTTTGACATTGATTTATTCGCTAGCGTGTGTGTAACTTACTTTCTTTGCATCTCGCTCGTACTGGCATATTAGTGCGAGCGAGATGCATAAAAAGTAAGTTACGAAGACGTTAGCGTCGCTAACTTAGCGAATATGTCAATGTCAAACTCGTGGTAAGGCTACACTTGCACTACATCAAATTAGCGGTGTTCGGAAGCAAATGCTCGAGTTACTTTAGAAAACACCGAAATCACTTTACACGTGCCTTTTAAAACTGAGGAGTTCCCTCAATTCCTCATGGATTCCATCATCAGACCAGAACCAAAAATAATACGGAAACACCTTGGAGGCAACTCCTTCCAAACAAAAAAAGAATTACACAAATCGGATCACAGGTGCCGGAGTAATCGCTGAACGTACTACATTTAATAAATCATCATCATTATCATTAAAACAATTATCATCATCGGGTCTACTTCATCAAAGTGGTGGTTTTCGGGAGAAAATGCTCGAGTTGCTTAAGAAAACACCCAAATCACCATGCATGTGCCTTTAAAAATTGAGGAGTTCCCTCAATTCCTCATGGATCCCATCATCAGAACAGAACCAAATTAAAATGGGACCAACTCGGAGGTAGCTCCTTTCAAACAAAAAAATAATTACTCAAATCGGACTACGGATGTCGGAGTAATCGGTGAACGTACATAGAAAAAAAAAAAAAAATAGCCACAACCGAATACAGAACCTCCTCCTTCTATGAAATGGAAGTCGGTTAAAAACCCACACGCGGCTTTCCATATTAAGTATTTTATTTCCTTCTTTTCCTGGCTTACGCCCTCTCTCAGAATCATTTATTCATCAATTCCTTAAGGTCTCTACAAAAAATCAACTTGACTTTTGGAATTGTATCGTATTTCCTACGTTAACTAAAACCAGTCGTTAATTATACATAGATGAAGTGAAGCTAAGCGTTCGCACTTCATTTGTCATTCTCACGCTGTTTAGATTCGCTGGTGAATAAACGCTGTGAACGAGCTATTTTGGTCCGAACACGGGAGTGGTTTATACGAATTCGATTTAATGTTTACTGGTCTATTATTTATTCAGTAATCGGGAGGTTAATTCTAATTTAACAATTTCTTATGGTTTTGAACTGGTTTGGACACGACCTTGACGTTCGTCTTGGTGATTGTCATGCATCTTACGCACAATTTTCACGTCATTTCGCATTCGCATACACCAATCAGAGTGAGCGATCTTCAATGTCGTATCAAAACAGTTCAAATTAACGGGCAGTGGGCATATAAAAACCATCAGGGTTTATTTATTCAATTAATGATAATAAACATAAGGGTCAGATGCAGAAGGCGGTAATTTTCGACACGGCGCGTATAGTAGGTCGGTTCCTCACTCTGCGGCCCTGACCACCGGCAGCTTGAGCCCAGCCCCGCTGCCGGCGGCACCCTAGGTTAGGTTTTCTATAATGTCTTTACTGTTTATATGTATTTTTAACCGACTTCCATTTCATAGAAGGAGGAGGTTCTGTATTCGGCTGTGGCTATTTTTATTTTTTTTCTATGTACGTTCACCGATTACTCCGACATCCGTAGTCCGATTTGAGTAATTCTTTTTTTGTTTGAAAGGAGCTACCTCCGAGTTGGTCCCATTTTAATTTGGTTCTGTTCTGGTGATGGGATCCATGAGGAATTGAGGGAACTCCTCAATTTTTAAAGGCACATGCATGGTGATTTGGGTGTTTTCTTAAGCAACTCGAGCATTTTCTCCCGAAAACCACCACTTTGATGAAGTAGACCTGATGATGATGATTGTTTTGATGATAATGATGATGATTTATTAAATGTAGTATGTTCAGCGATTACTCCGGCACCTGTGATCCGATTTGAGTAATTCTTTTTTTGTTTGGAAGGAGTTGCCTCCAAGGTGTTTCCGTATTATTTTTGGTTCTGGTCTGATGATGGAATCCATGAGGAATTGAGGGAACTCCTCAGTTTTTAAAGGCACGTGTAAAGTGATTTCGGTGTTTTCTAAAGTAACTCGAGCATTTGCTTCCGAACACCGCCAATTTGATGTAGTGCAAGTGTAGCCTTACCACGAGTTTGACATTGACATATTCGCTAAGTTAGCGACGCTAACGTCTTCGTAACTTACTTTTTATGCATCTCGCTCGCACTAATATGCCAGTACGAGCGAGATGCAAAGAAAGTAAGTTACACACACGCTAGCGAATAAATCAATGTCAAACTCTTGGTAAGCTGGTAAGGCTACTGATCGGGGTTAGGAGTTAAGGGGTCGGGGATTAAGGGGTCGGGTAATGGTGGTTGAAGGGGTGCTGGTTCAGGCCGAGGGGTACATGGATCAGGGGTTGATACGCTATGAGGTTGAGTGATCGGGGGGGGGGGGGGGTTGAGGGATTGGGTCAATGGCGGGGCGAAGGATGGATTTAGTGTAGTGACAGGAATTATAATTTCCCAGACGGACTCGAGAAAATTCCAGATTACATATTTATTAAAGTAGATACACGAATTTAGTGTTAATCATGATGTTGTTTTTCATTCACGCGTCGCGTTATTAACAATGCGTTAAAACTAAAAATGGAAAAATAAAAACTTTTTACAAAAAAAAGAAAACCGACTTCAAAAAGGATGAAATAAAATATTATCCTTTTTAAGTCTATGCGTTACCAACTGATATGTTTGAAGTCGGTGCCAAGCCAAGTAGTAAAGAATACCCGTCAAAAATAATCAGCTTTATGACTATAAATCCCATTATAACTGTACCATTAGAACTATTACATAAATGTATAAGTAATTCTGTCTACCTCTTTGTCGCCTTTTCATGGCTAAACAACTGAACCGCTTTAGGTGAAATTTGGCAAGAACGTAAATTCCTTGAATTGTTTTATATTTTGAAATGTAGTCCTCTGAATAAGGGACGGGAAATAACTTCAGTCCCGATCCCACGCTTGCGTGCCGACAAACATGGTACGGACTGTGCCAAGAAGGTTTGATCGTGTGTTCTGAGGTGTGTTCTTAGGTACAGTCGACGTCAAAGATATGTATTATACACTTTTGCACCTTACTCCTTTGTAATAAGACGAAAAGTGTAAACATATTTTTAACGTCGACTGTACCTACAGAAAGTACGTTCATTGTAAGGCAATCCAACGTACATCCTTATCGAATCGCACCAAAATCATGGTATGCTTCAAAAGTTGGCTTGGCACCGACTTCAAACATATCAGTTGGTAACGCATAGACTTAAAAAGGATAATATTTTATTTCATCCTTTTTGAAGTCGGTTTTCTTTTTTTTGTAAAAAGTTTTTATTTATTGTTTTGTATGTGTTTTTATATTTTACTTTAATATTTATACATATTTTAAAAACCCTAGCCTAAGAAGAATGATGAATAAAGAGAATGAACATAAAACAAGAAATTACTTTTAACGCTATTAGCTACCCGAATCAGTAATCAAAAGTAAAGAATGCGTCAGGCCTTTTTAAGGGTTAAGACAAGGACGCAATTGAGGGATCAACGGCCGATGGGACGAGGCTAAACATCGTTTTTTCCAGCTCCATAACAGTTATAGTCTCAAAATTGACGTTGTTTTAACCAACCTCTATTTTAACTCACCTCGGTCTCATAGGATCTTAGTGCTGAGTGACGGATCTAATAATTAGAGTTATCATTGCCTCTGCACCTGCGTATAAATCGCGACAACGATTTGTCTTCTTGTCGCGAGGCGTCCTCTTGTCGCGGGTCGTTTGTTATCAGAAATTGTGAGGGCCGCTAATCTCTGAGATACTACATTTGCAGCTGGGCTTATAAAAGGAAAGGAGACGGCCGGTTCTCTATAGAAACGTTATCCATGTCCTCTTGCAAAATTAAAATATTACTTGTAAACTAGCCAACTTTGCTCCCGCAACACAAACCCTGTCATATTTTTTTTTGAAAATCTTGACTTCCCAATAAAGCGCGAAGTTGGCTAGATTGACCGTCATGCTAGACTTAACTTTAAATAAGTATAACTTGGTTCTTAAGTTTAAATTAGTAAATTCTGACTTGGAATTCAGTTTAAATTAGTATATTCTAAAAGCGTAAATTAAACCAAATAAATATTAATGGAAGAGCAGAAAGGGTTAAACAAATGTCTGTGCTGAAGGAACAGAAACTGGAATATCAAATATCAAATATCAACATTTATTCAGCAAATAGGCCACAAGGGCACTTTTACACGTCAACATTGAATTTACATAAAAGCAAAAATAATAACATCAACAATTTTATAAAATAAAACTAACAATTCAATCTAACGTATTACAATTACTAAGAGATGTATATGGTCTCTTAATGTCGAATTACATACAAAATACAGATAAAAAAACACACACAAAAAAATCTATAATATTTAGAGGTGTAAATGTCTCTAGGTGTCAGAACTATAAGATTATATAGTTTATCAAGTTATCCTTAGAGATGTATAGGGTCTCCAAGAGTCAATATCCTGTATAATTAATACATTCATTAAGAGAAAAGAAACATACGAGAACAGAATGAGGCGTCTCACTGTAATTAATTAATAAAAATTAAGTTACTAAGTATGTATAATAGCTCGTGTTAGCTTAAACAGACCAGTCTCCACAAACAGCACCCGTTCACGAGTATGACGCGTATCTCAGCCATCGTCTCCCTCAACCTTCATTGGAACTATTGAAACATCTACTTTGTTTATGTTTGTGCCGGTTTGTTTGACTTTGCACGGAGGGCCACACTCTCATATCGCTAGCGTACTAGGTCAAGGAATTTAATTTCAGTAGGTACCATTTCGTAACTTGTCACAGTATTCCTGTACGTACCTCGTAGTACCTCGATTTCGCGAGTGGTCCCAAGTAGAAGTACCTATGCCCTGTATATTCACCCTGTATATGATTATAGAAAAGCCAAACAATAAAATTGGCACAATCGCAACCTGTACCACGCGACTAAAACGTCGTAAGCGCCGCAAAATTCACGGCGCTTACGCGTTTAGGTCGCGAGATTCACGCTCCGCTTCTATGGTTTGTTGTCAAAACAACAACAACTCATGGCGCAAAATACTGGTTCTCTGTGCTGATTCTATGCGTAATAGTAATAGTTCATCGATACCAATTGGTAATAAGGTACTGACCTCTTAAACCATTTTACACAAACATTATTCACCAGCATCTAAGAAGCGTTTGCTTTGCAAAACCTCTGATGTCTTACAAAACATTCTATCGTCAAGTACTAGGTTTTGCTTTGGCATCGGCAAGCCCACGCAACCATTCAAACTAACCAACTTACTGTCATCCTCGTCTAACAATAACCGACTCTATCACCACGGCGCAAGATGCTATAAACTTCTGTGCTAATTTGGTAATCTATGTGCTTTTCAAAAAGTCGTATGAGCTTTAAAATGTTGGTAGACTTACGTCGTTTTAGAATCAGAAGGAGTTTTAGTAGTTAGAGTTGGTTTTATTGCATGTACAATTAGAAACGTCTATTTGGTTTAAGATATTTAAGATTTATGAAAGGTCTTTGACTAGATTATTATATGTGTTTTAGTGAAATAGTTTTAGCATAACGTGGGAAGGCCACCAACTAATTAAGTAAAGTAGTAGTAGTTTAGTAGTAGTAAGTAAGTAAAGTATTTGGTAAAGATTGCAGCGAGAGTTCTTTGGGACAAAAAACATCGAACCTTATCTACATTTCTTGACCAAATTGTTCCTTATATATCAAAATAAGCCGATTTAGATCGGGAACGAGGTACCCTCAGGGGGTCGAAAGAGGGGGAAGGTAAAGTACCGCTCCGCCTAAATTAATGAAACTTCAAGTTGGGTTGCGAATGAACTAACGTTTTATTTAAAAAAAAACACGTTACTAAATAGTTTACACAGATGGCGCTAGTGGTACTACATAAAGTATTATTTTGTTACTATGATAGAAAATTAGATTTATAACATCCTCTCCTAACAAAATAATCTAAAACTTACCTGAGAGTTTTAGTCTCAAAAACAACAAACAGAAGCTTACATAATATAAAACTTTTATTTCAGAAGCTTACATTCCAGATATGCCCATTAATTTCATAAATTTATAGTGCTTGTCTGCACTAAGGCTTTTTGTGAGCAAATCAGCTGGCATGTTAGAAGTTGGTACATATTCTAGTTTGACCTTATTATACATAACACACTCTCTAACAAAATGATGTCGCACATCAATATGCTTGGTTCTCTTGTGGAACAATGGATTAGCTGCTAATTTGAGTGAACTTTGACTATCACTGTATAAGCATATTGGTGTACTCTTACATGGCTTTAAGATATCATTTAACAAATTGTTTAAATAAATTGCCTCTTTACAAGCTTCACTTAATCCCATGTATTCCGATTCACAGCTCGACAAGGCAATAGTTCTTTGCTTTCTGGATTCATAAGATATTACACATCCCGACATTATGAAGCAATAACCTGTGTAAGATCTTCTATCTATAGTACATGCTGCCCAATCGGCATCCACAAAACCATGCAAAGAACCATTACTCTTTCTATAAACTAAACCATAGCTTTTAGTTTTCTGTAAATATCTTAACAGTCTTTTTAAATGTTTCCAATGAGTTTCATTATAACTGTTGTTATACTGGCTAAGAAAACTTACACTATAAGCGATATCTGGTCGTGTTAGAACAGACAGGTACATAAGACTACCTATTAATTGTTGATAGGGATACCTCTTATCACAATTATTTATTTCCTTTTCTAATTTTAAATTGACCTCCATAGGAGTACTTGATCCCTGACAATTAGGCATATTAAATTTGTTCAAAATATTCTCTACAAATTGTTCCTGGTCAACAGTGATATAATCTTTTTTAACATTTACCCTCATTCCCAAACACTGCTTTATCTGGCCTAAGTCTTTTATTTTAAATTTATTAACAAGTTCAGACTTTAACTCTTCATATGAATTATTGCAATTATAAAACACAAAGAAATCATCCACAAATAATGCAATATATACTTTCACATTGTTTTCACATTTTATAAACAGACAGGGTTCATACTTTGATTTCTGATAACCCAGTTTTAACAAACATTCTTCTACCCTAGTGTACCAGGCCCTAGCAGACTGCTTTAGGCCATAAATTGCCCGCTTTAATTTTAATACCTTATTATCACAATTAACAAAATTTGAACATTCTGGTATTTCCATGTAAACATTTTCTTTAATGAAACCATTCAAAAAAGCTGTAGGTACATCTAAGTGATTCATATTTAAATCTAATTGAACACTCAGGGCAAACAAGAGTCTTAGAGTAGAGTACCTTAACACTGGTGAGAAGGTTTCTGTAAAGTCTATGCCCTTCTTTTGCGTGAAACCTTTTGCGACTAACCTTGCTCTATAGCGCACTTCACCATCACTGTTAAATTTCTTTTTAAACACCCACTTATTTTTCACCACTGTACCATCCCTTGGCCTATCTACCAGCACCCAAGTGTCATTATCACTGAAAGATTTTAGTTCCTCTTTCATTGCACTTTGCCACTGCACTTTTTCTGGTCCGGTCACAGCCTCGGTAAGTGAGATATTTTCTCCTGGAACCTCGTCAACACACATGGAAGCATAGCCATAGTAATCTGGTTGACGTCGAACACGCTTGGACACCTCCTGCATTTCTTGCTCTGTCTCCTGTGTCGAATCCATTTCTAGCTCATAAAAGCTGTCATCCTCACTTGGAACATATGTCACATCATTGTTATCCTCGAGAACGCTGTCATCTGTGGTACTCTGTGACATACTTCTAGACCGGCTACTCTCTGCCTCTAGAGTCACACACTCACTAGCCTCCTCTTGATCATGTTCTACCATAAGTGTTGTTTCCTTTACACCAAAATTTTCCATAATTATTACATCTCTGGCAATAACTATATCCTGAGAATTTGGATCATATAAGCGATAACCTTTGGTGACTTCTGAATAACCAACAAGGAACATCTTGGTCGCTTTCTTGTCCCATTTTCTACGCTTTTGCTTTGGGACATGCATCATCACTGGGCTACCGAAGATCCGCAAATGGCCAATGTTCGGCTTCTTGCCTGTCCACCTTTCATACGGTGTAGTATCTCCATATAGACCTGATGCTGGTGACCTATTTTTCACATACACTGCTGTGTTTATGGCTTCTGCCCAAAACTTCTTATCAAATTGAGCATCAAAGAGAAAACAGCGTGCTTTCTCTACTAAAGAACGGTTGTATCTTTCTGCAACGCCGTTAGATTCTGGTGTATAAGCAGTGGTTTTCTGATGCACTATGCCACACTGCTTCAAGTAGTTCTCCATTTCAGTTGAACAAAATTCTCCACCGCCGTCACTTCTTAAAACTTTAATTTTCTTAGACTGCTGGTTTTCAACTAATTTCTGGAATTCCTTGAAGTATCTGAATGTTTGATGTTTTGATTGAAGAAAGTAAACAAAACACATTCTGCTATAGTCATCTACAAATAAAAGGTAGTATCTTGCATTTCCAAGCGACTTATTTTCCATTGGGCCGCACAAATCCGTGTGGATTAATTCCAGGACCTCCTTGCTTCTGCTTGCACTCTGAGGAAATGGCAGTCTTGCTTGCTTTCCCTCGCAGCATACTTCACAGCTGGATTTATCTAACCTGCCACTTTTTTCTTGAAACGAGACACCTTCAACCACTCCTTTATTCATTTTACTGAGATCATTTGCATTAATATGGCCTAAACGTCTATGCCATACTTCATCCATACTTGAAGTTGCTGTTGCTGCTAGCATACTTATTTACCTAATGTTTAAACGGTACACTCCATCTATTAAATCAGCCTTTCCAATGACTTGATTTCGTGCATTTATAATGTAACAGCCAGTTTCCTCAAAATGAACCTTGTTACCATTCGCAATCAGCTGACTGACTGATAACAAATTCGTGGTTAGGTTAGGAACGCACAATACATCACGGACTGGAATGTCATACTCCGTATTATTCACCACTGTAGTAATCTGTGTATCTCCTGAACACACTACTGGCACACAGGCTTTATTAGCAACTATTATTTCTTTCATTTTCGGTTGGTAACAAACATTGGATAGAATGTTTTTATTAGACACAAAATGGCCGCTCGCGCCTGAATCAACGTAAAAATCATTCGGGCTAAATTTTCCAGTTGAAAATACGGCACTAAACGCATTCATCTTCACTTTTTGCCTCTCAGGACATTGATTTTTATAATGCCCCGCCTGTTTGCATCCATAACAAAGAATCGACGCTTTTGACGTTTTGACGTTTCCTTTGACAGATGTCGATGAACTCGAAGATTGCGTTTCGTTACTCCCACTGTTGTAACGTTTCTTTTGAAATGTTTTATTGCTACCTCCAATTCGTTTGTGCGAATTATTAGCAATGAATGCGGTTTCTGATTTAACCTCAAAATCTGTACTCATATCCAATAACTTTGTTTTTATAGCATCTGCACTTATAGTCATCCCCGAATGCTCGATAGCCATAATCATCGGGCTAAATTTCTCTGGAAGACCCGCCAATAACAAGGAACCGATCCACTCATCGTTTATCTCGAAACCAGTACCTTTTAATTTCTGTGCCGTTTCCACCAACTGTGTCACGTACGCAGTCATAGACTCACTTGTTTCTAGGCGTATTGAAATTAAATTCCTCAGTAAGCTAATCTTACGCGTGTAACCGGAGTCGTCAAACAATGATTTTAGCTTAGTCCAAGTACTTCGCACTGTTGTCTCGCCTTTAATATGGACATAAAGCGATGGATCCACGGTTAAAATCATCTTGGCTCTGGCTTTTCTGTCGCTTGTCTCGTCTAGCACATGCTGGCTTGCCAAGTCGACGCCCTCCAAAACGAGAAAGTTTTCCACAGCAAACGCCCAGTCGTCATAGTTTTCTCGCCCTTTTAACTTTGGAACGTTCACTGAATAGTTCGCTGACATTTTATTACTGTGCACTATAAAACACTACCGAAAAACTCCGAAAATCTAATTAAATTCGAGCTGGGGCCGTAACCTAATGAAACTTCAAGTTGGGTTGCGAATGAACTAACGTTTTATTTAAAAAAAAACACGTTACTAAATAGTTTACACAGATGGCGCTAGTGGTACTACATAAAGTATTATTTTGTTACTATGATAGAAAATTAGATTTATAACATAAATGTCAAAAATCCAGACAGCTACATCGATTTTGACATTTGCGGCAGTAATATTGAAATCTTCCGCTTTAATATATAATAGCACGATGAGGATAGATATATATATAATATATAATAACAACAACTTTGCCTCCTTGTAAAACAAATACTTACATAACTATTTTTGTATAAATCGGTCCCTACGGTGAATACAGTCATTGTTTGCGTGTTTAGTTTAATAAAACATGCCTAGAAATAGTTTGATGTGTACCAAAATTAGATATTATGTTATATAGCTAAGGGCCCTCATAAAAATATAAGTTGTTGACCCTTGGGACCCCAGAGAGACGAAGCCGTGGCCGAAAGCTTACGAAAGTAAAACTTTTTTGTTTTCATTAAGTAGGTACCTACTTGTATTAAAAAGTATTTTCCTCTAATTTAAGCAATGCTCGCAGCATTTAAATATTTTTGCGATCATTTTGTTTAAAACTCATCGGTTGTCATTATATATTTTGCTCGGGGCTCGTTTTAATTTTTAAATAGCTCTCGGATTTTCATAAAGTTCGGCAAAATCATTCGTGCCAATAATTACCTATCGACTGACAGAAATAAATTCATTAAATATCTCATCAAAGCATTCATTATTATTTAAAAATAAAATCATTTTCCAGTAAATCACTTGAAACCAACTTTTCTCGAACTGATCAGATAACACGCCGGTGACAACGTAATACGTATTTTTGAACGCTCCTCGTAAACATGTCAAACGCCACCGATCAAAGTTAGACTCTGTCGTGCTAAGGTTAAGGTTTATATTGGTCCGGCGGTCATTAGTGATTAACGTTCGAAAACTCACCTGTGTAAGCGCTGCCAAAACTTTTATTGTGCGACGTCGATAAAATACGAGTTTTTATGACGTTTCAGATTGTAAACCCGCGCTCTGATTTGACGCGGGCTGGTTTTTCTTTTTCGATTAAACTTTTTAGGTAGGTACTTTAAATTGAGTACCTTTTACAGATTCTAAATTGCTAATAGATCATTCCATTCTTATTAAATTGTTAATATTTAAAACTTATTAGGTAGATACCTACCTAATGCGATGATAACTTAATGTGACGGTAAATATACAATTCTGACTATACTGATAAAATTAAAAGCAGACAGCCAATTTTCAATATATGCACTGCGGCGCTGAAGCACTTTCCTGTAAAATTTTCCTAAAACTTTCGACTAAGTACTTTAACTTTAGTGTATACTTACAATCAAAATTGAATACATCTTTACAATAAATAAACTAACTCCTTATGGGTCAATTTCACCAAACGAACATTTTTGTCTAATTTCCATGGAATTTTGAAATACCAACATTACACAAAAAAAAATATGCTGAGAATTTGATAAAAAATATAATAAATATTAATTTTCTTATGGGATAAAAATATTCATAAAACTATAAAAGTTATTTAAATTTAAAATTTTGGTCAGGGCACGGGAATTAGTGTGTCCATGGAAATTAGATTTTACTAGGACGGAAATTAGAACACGGCACGGGAATTGTTTTCTTAACTTATTTTGGTACTTAAAACTATTATTTATGTATATTTTAATCTACAATAATATACTGCAACCATACTGAAGTGGCATCGGACATATTTACCTTCTTTAATTTTAGTTACGAACGACAAATCTACGAAAGTATGTTACACTAAAAACTACGTATTTGACTAATCCTTTCCTTTATTTTAATGGCAACTAATCTCTCTTTCTTAGTAAAATGTACATATTTAAAAACAATACTTTGAGTAGTTTCGTAAACTTGTCCCCCTTTACATACAAAACTATTCATTAAAAAGTGTCATTATGTATCTGCATGTAGATAGGTACAAGGTGTATGATCTGGTATATGGTCTTATAGGAAATGATACTAAGAAATAAATAGGGGCACAGTGAGAAGAAGTTATTATGTAAGTTAATCTGAAGAAATCGAATATGCTGCCTTCATAAATTAATAACCCAATAAATTGTTTGAACACATATGAGGTAAGGTGGGGTAAGACTATCACCGGGGTAAGACTATCACTTGTATGGAATCCTCGTGCTGTTAGTCTTGCCCCGATCAAAATAAACTAAGTTAGTCTTACCCCTCCTTACTTTACACATAGGTATACGGGGTGTCCCTGCCCTGCGGGAAAATCTTCAAAGTGTAGGTTGGTTAAGTAATTTCTCAAAAATATCATAATCTTCCTAAAAAAAACTTGCTTACAAAATACCCCCTGGCACTGACTAAAATAACCGACTTGGTTTCACATTACATCCCAAAACTTTTTTGTAGTAGAGTAGAAGAACTGCGTTGCGAGATTTGCATCTTTTTACATGAATTGAAATGATCCCATCTCTTTTTGTAGGCTGTCCTTCTTTTCGGGTAATCATACCCATACCATACTGATACTATGTATATACATATCATAATACATCTTTATTCATACTCACATCGTCCATCGTAGTGTACCCTTACTTTCCCTACTAATTGTAAGAACTAAAAGGTAACGTTGTTATCGCATATATTTCTATAGGATTACAAACTTAATTATGCAGTTATCTTTAGAACGTGACTAATATTGCAGTATTATTAGATTTTTGTTGGCTTAAAAAGCTAAAACCTAATTACGTTTCAAATTTGGAACTTGTGGGTATGCTAGAAGTACCTTAAAATAATATTGATTGAGAGTGATTGTGCCAGTGACAAAACTAAGGGATTTTAAAGTGTATTAATTCTTAGACTACATGCTCAAATTAAATGTTATTTAGATAGAATGTTATTGAGATTTGATGGTACGGCCGTGCCACTTTGTTTTGCTCGACTTGGCGGCGGCACTGCCGTGATCCTTTGTCCTTCTTCAGGCCTCAAACTATCTCCATACCAAATATGTATTATCAAGATGATATTGTTTCAGCGGCTTAAGCGTGACGAGATAACAGACAGACAGACAGAGATACTTTCGCATTTATAATATAGTAAGAATAGGATATACTTAATTTTTCTTGTACCTATTAGAAAAGCTAATTTATAACAACTAATCTATTAAACGAGCAATTCTTGTACATATTTCGGGGATCTCGGAAACAGCTCTAACGATTTCGATGAAATTTGATCATGTATGGGCGTTTTCTGGGATGAAAAATCGATCTAGCTAGGTGTCTCTGGGAAAACGCGCATTTTTGAGTTTTTAGGTAGGTATATGTTTTCCGAGCTTTTCTCCCAGATATTTAAACTTTATACGGCTTACGCTGTCAGCTGTCAAATTTACAAAATAAAACCATTGTAAATTTGATTCATTTTGTTTCATGTAACCTTAGGTACGGGTATTATAATATGTAATAATTCCAAAAATAGTTTTATGTTTATATAATATTTTAATATTATAATATGATAAATGAATAAGGTAAGACTAACAGTACGAGGATTCCATACAAGTGATAGTCTTACCCCAGTGTCGTCTTACCCCACCTTACCTTACGGATTAAAATTGCCCGGGTTATTCGGGTCCACCCTGTAAGTATGCACTATAGTACTTATACTAAAAAACCGTTCATAGATTTTTGTGCATTCTCTGAGATTTCCTTAAATGTAAAATAGAAAGATATACAGTACCGGTCAAAAGTTTAAGTTCACTCTGCGAAATAAGGTTATCATATGTAATTATGCTCAAATATAGAATATGTTTTGAATTTCAAACGTTTAATTGTTTCCACGACTACCAAATAACAATAAAAATACCTCTTGGAGGAATCGTTTTATGTTATTCGGAAAATTTGATCCATTTAATATTTTTGTTCCGTATTTCCTATGAGATTTCGTGAAGTTAGAAATCATTTAAAATGGGTCGCAAAGCCGATTTTAGTGTCGAAACTCGTGCTGTTATTGTAACTCTGTCAAATGAGGGCTACACGACGCGGAAAATCGCTGAAAAAATGAAGGTTTCTCAAACCGCTGTCGTGAGTACTTTGAAACGAAAACAAAAAACCGGTCTTAATTGCAGTCGATCTCGATCAGGTAGGCCAAAAGTCACGTCTAAAAGCGAAGACCAATTTATTTGCGTGCAGAGCAAACGCCAACGTACTCTAACTGCTCCAGAAATTTGCGAAGAACTCAACGCCACCCGAGAACAGCGAGTATCGGTTTCGACAGTGCAACGGCGTCTGCGAAACTATGGTCTAAAAGGTCGTATTGCTGCCAAAAAACCCTTGTTACGTAGTCAGAATAAAGTTAAGAGGTTGAAATGGGCCCAGAAACACAAAAACTGGACGTCTGAACAGTGGTCTAAAGTTTTATTTTCTGACGAATCGAAGTTTGAAATTTTTGGAGGGAGACGTCGTCAATATGTTCGACGACAAGTAGGCGAACGAATGATAAAGCAATGCGTGATGCCAACAGTGAAGCACGGTGGAGGATCAGTTATGGTCTGGGGATGCTTTGCGGGTGATAAAGTTGGTGATCTCGTGAGAGTCAATGGCATAATGGATAAGAAAATGTATCATAACATTTTGCAACGTCACGCTTTTCCATCTGGAAAACGGATTGTAGGCAGAGGTTTTGTTTTCCAACAAGACAACGATCCCAAGCATACGTCGAAGTTGTGCAAAAACTACATTTCATCCAAAGAGAACCAAAAAGAATTAAAATATATGGATTGGCCTCCTCAATCGCCCGACCTCAATCCGATTGAGTTGTTATGGGATGAATTGGACAGGCGTGTGAGAAAAATGCAGCCAACTAATAAAGAACAGCTTTGGGAATACCTATACATTTGTTGGAATAAAATTTCGACATCAACACTGCAAAAACTAATTACGCGAATGCCGAAAGTGTGTATGGCAGCATTGAAAGCAAAAGGCGGATATTTTGAAGAGTCTAAAGTTGGCAAAAACTGATCTTTTTTATTTAATTGTGGTTTTAAATTAGAGAATTACCTTTAATTTATTATGTAATAAAAGATTATTAAATACTTTTATTAGTACATTGTGTTATAGCTTCATTTAACCGAATTTACAGAGTGAACTTAAACTTTTGACCGGTACTGTACGTCATATTATTATTACATATAATATATATTCAATGCCAATATATATATATGTAATAATAATATGACGTAAACATTGCCAATTAACTTACAGTGCCCCCAATTAAAAATTTGTTGACAATAAATGTAATACTTTCTAATTCCCGTGCCACTTAATCAGCTGTTTTAGGTAAAAATTCTATGGGAATTAGGGCACGGAAATTAGAATTCGTAATAAAAAAATTCGCCAAAAATTTAAATCGTGTTTAACCAAACTGTTATGTTATCGCTTACATAAAGATACATAAAGGGCTCCTAAATATGACAATTGTTTTTGAAAAGCTATATGGGAAATAAAATTTATAAGGGGCATCGAAATTAGAAAAAAATTGTCCCCCACCCGGATTCCGAAATACTTATGCGATTTGCTCGAACACGCCGCGGCTTGACGTACATCCGCTTGCATTGAGAAACAGCCGAATACTGCCAGTACAGGTGAGGCGGGACACGAGGCGGTTCAGATACAGACGTCGGCTGTGAGAGCCCTTTGAGTTTTGCCGACGAAATTTTACTCGCGCGCTCGGACAAATTTTAAACTTCGATCACGAGTTATTTACCACAATGAAGTTAATAGTGTATGTGCTCAGTGATAGTAAATATCATCTAGTTTAAGTATTTGACACTAAATTAGTGATACTAATGTAGAATTTTTCGTAGGATTTTTCATTATGCTCAAAAGTAGATTCCGGACAGGGCACGGGAGTAGTAATTTGAGCCTTTAGGTATTTTTAAGTGTACTCTAAAAACCAATTAATCAGTGAATTCATATGGAACCCGGTGTGAAAGTGTGGCTTCTTTATGTAAAAAAAAAATGGTAAGTATTATTTGATGCTAACCCGCGATTTTCATCACGGACAGAAAAAAAATCGTGTTCAGAAATTGACCCTTATTAATATTTTACTGACATGTGATTCGACCTAATGCCAACATTTTTTTTTATATTATACCGCCGTTATTAATAGGTTAATAGCGTCTGCGGTTACTAATAGATGTATCGACACATTGTCGACGCTTTTAATATAAACAACTCGGCCACATTTCACCACCACTTTCCTATAATTTATAAGATATAATGTCGTAAAAATAGCAATTATTCAAATGGTTTCTACATTGTTTGATGGTAATAATTTGATAAGGTACTTACTCGCTATTCGGTGATGGAAAACATCATGAAAAAACCGGACTAATCCTTATTAAGCCAGTAGGCTTTCCCTAGAAGGAAAATTATTTTCTGCTGGTTTGAATGGTGAGATGACACTCACTAGAGTGACGCTGACGGTGATAACGCGTAAACGGTATATCAGTAATACAATACAATACTCTTTATTGCATATCTCACACAGTTTACAAAAGTTGCAATAGTAGGTAAGTACGCTTCTGCAGTCAACATCCGAATGTAATCTTTATCATTTTATTGTTCAGGTTATTTAATTTTTATCTATTTTAGTACACAATATTTTGATAAAATTTGCCTTGTTGCGTTACACAAACATCTGTAATTCGTGAAGGCGCTCAAAGGCAAATGA
Source organism: Cydia fagiglandana (assembly GCF_963556715.1). Classification (NCBI taxonomy): domain Eukaryota; kingdom Metazoa; phylum Arthropoda; class Insecta; order Lepidoptera; family Tortricidae; genus Cydia; species Cydia fagiglandana. Next base: position 253,533 of record NC_085951.1, on the reverse strand, counting down.
GCACAATTTAGCCACTTCTTATGCTAACTGTAATTATTTTATCATTGTCTGGTTACTCGTAGCTTTAGGTTTAATTAATAGGTACATTACTTATTGCGTAACATTTAACAATAACATTCGAAAATCCCTGGAAAACAAAGGATTTTAATTTGATCTCATTTCTAGTACTCGTATCAGTCGAAATGACGTTTTGTATGTGTGTGGTCAAATGCTTCAATGGCGTTCAAACATGTAGTTTCTGAACACACCATAGAGTGCTTATAATATGTGTGCGTAAAAGTACATATGTAATTAGATGTCACGTTTGTTAGATACCCGTGTGATGTTGTTATGAAACCCGCTATGCTCGTTTCAAAACCCATACTCATATTTAAATAATGCCTTTCATTGTGTAGCAGCCACATAAACTACTTACTATTATTTACATAATGATATTTCATCGCTAATTTGAGAACATACCCATTTCAATCCACTGAAAGCATATTTTAAAAATAAAGTAATACTCTCCATTTATTTGATACGTCGCACAATATTATTATATTCACGTAAATCGTGTTTACAAATGAGCTGGCTTCATAATATCTTAGTGTGGCTCCGTTTCATATGATTTATATGACTTTTATTACGGCAGAAAAGAAAAATCACTTCCACCGAACATATTTCATTAGCAAACGTCTTAGAATTTTGTCATAATGCGTAATGAAGGTTTTAAATCATATTGAAAGCGTTTGTTGTAAATGATGGGGATTTTAATTTTTATCTATAAAAAAGTGAGTTCAAAGAATATATTACTATGAAAGATATATTGTTACGGGTCCGTTTCCGCTCTTATAGGACTACAAATGGGACCGTGAGTGTGTGTTAAACATAAACACACCTAAATAAACGTCAGTTTAATCGTTTATAAACACCTCCGTAGCCTCACGGGTTTCGACACCATCTAAAAGTTGTTTGGAGAGACTAGAATTAAAATATACGTTTATTTCACATTAACCTATGTTTATTAATTTAAAATAAAATCTTACTTTTTTGCGGTGTTCGCTGTATGACAACAGATGAGAAGAGAAAGATCAATTTTGCCACACGCAGGCATTTTTACGGTAAAGGTGGTAGTACTGACGTTTATTTAGTTGTTTTTCACACAGAGTGCTAGTTACATTTGTTACACAGAAAAGTAGGTAGTTATAAAAATAAGTAGTATTTTATTGTAATGGCGACAAATACAGGGTGTTTATTCAGATTGTAATAGCAGGTTATTAATTTCAAGACTCTTTAACCAGAAATGTCACTTTAGATACTGAAAAATCATATTCATAAAAAAACTATTATGAACAAATCATACTTACAAAATAAACAAGGCTGACACTCTTATCCAAACACAACACACTAAGAAAACCCAAGTAAAAACTAGCAATCTAATAACACATGTATTTTACAATAGGTCCGATAAAATCCACATCTCGAGTATATTATTAAATGTAAAAGGTTTTCTAAAGAAACTGAACTACCCACTAAATCAAGAAAAACACTGAAGACCTCTGGCCACGAGTAAAAGAAAATCACTTGCCTAAGAATCTTAGGTGTTTTTACGAGTATTATTAGGCCCAACCAAGTTTACACTTTTTCACAAAAGATCAAGGAATAGGTAAAATCTATACCTAGCACTCGTGAGTTTAGGTTTTATCATAAAAATTGTTAATTGATCACTGACACTTCACTACAGTTTTCACTTATTTCTACGAGGTCTACGATATCATCATCCATAATCAGTGTGTAGGTTTAGTGTTAGATTTTGGTTTAGTGCGAGGAATGTTGGCGGCCGAGGCGCAGGCGGCGACTAACCGCTGCGCCGTCGGTTTACGACGCGCTATAGATCAAAATTGCGCAGACGCAGAAGCTAGCTCAAAGTAAACGTCATTTACTAAATAATAATAATAATAATAATCGTGCTGATAGATCGGTCGCAGCGCCGGGCCGTGCTCGTCGACGTCACCATCCCCCATGATGAGAATCTCGTGAAGGCCGAGAAGGACAAGTCCAGCAAGTACCTAGACTTAGCTCATGAGATTACCGCCATGTGGGATGTTGACTCGACGATCATTGTTCCGATAGTCGTGTCAGCAAACGGTCTCATAGCGAAGAGTCTCGACCAACACCTAGAGAGACTCTCGCTGGGTGGTTGGATCAAGGGTCAGATGCAGAAGGCGGTAATTTTGGACACGGCGCGTATAGTACGTCGGTTCCTCACTCTGCAGCCCTGACCACCGGCAGCTTGGGCCCTGCCCCGCTGCCGGCGGCACCCTAGGTTAGGTTTTTTATAATGTGTTTATATGTATTTTTTATTGTTTTATAAGTGTTTTTATATTTTACTTTTATATTCATATTATAAAAATACCTAACTTAAGAAGAAAAATGAATAAAGAGAATAATAATAATAAGCCCCCAGGGCAGCTTGTGGCGAGCTGAATGGGAAGTGACGTCCCTTGGGTCCCATACCCCCGAGAGTCGGTCAGGCCCCTCTCTCCAGCTTGCCTTCATTGGCCGGCTGGAGTGAACACTGAGCAGGGGCCGCAGGACTCTCACCTCTGGCTTGCCTTAACCGGCCGTCCAGAGTGGGGTGTCAGAGCTATATGCTCGCAGGGCGGAAGTGAAACATGCCTAAGACGCGAGTTGGCACAGTGGCTGCTTACAGCCACTGGGTAGAAAGCGGTGCACACCTCTCCACGCCCTGAGCCGCTCACGTGATGTTGTCCCCTTGTCGCTCCGTGCGAGCGGCCGTTTTCGGGGACCCATATAGTGAGTTGGCGAGTCACCACCTGTCCATTTTTTTTCGTGTTTTTAAACATAGATTGGGGCAGGTGCCATAGTATTTCCATAGACCGGTTACCAGTACACTAACATCTCAACACAATAGCCCAGTTTCTTTTGTTTCTTATCATTGCAATAGTCCTACACTAACCGGGGCTTATCCTTGGGTGCATTACTATAGTGCACACAGGGATAATCGTCGGGTGGTGTCACATCACCTTTTAGAGTAAATTGTCTTTTTACAAGGGGCCTCTGCGTGTTGGCTTTGGCTCCACGCACGCCTTCCAAATGTCCGGGACCCCATGGTCCCGAGATTATGTAAAGGACGAACATAATAATAATATATTCTTTATTGTGCACCACATAATGAAAAGGAATACAGAAAAAGAACAGATATTACATTAGGTAACAACAGGCGGTCTTATCGCTCAAAAGCGATCTCTTCCAGACAACCTTTGGGTAGCAGGAAACCAATAACTTACAACAATGAACGGGTAGTGCAGATACGAGATTACGTAGAATACTAATAGAATAGCCTCACATATCAAGAATAAATATAAAAGATATATTAAAGAATTATTCTAAGTAAATACAATAAATATATAAAATATATACAGTACCGGTCAAAAGTTTAAGTTCACTCTGCGAAATAAGGTTATCATATTTAATTATGTTCAAATATAGAATATGTTTTGAATTTCAAACGTTTAATTGTTTCCACGACTACCAAATAACAATAAAAATACCTCTTGGAGGAATCGTTTTATGTTATTCGGAAAATTTGATCCATTTAATATTTTTGTTCCGTATTTCCTATGAGATTTCGTGAAGTTAGAAATTATTTAAAATGGGTCGCAAAGCCGATTTTAGTGTCGAAACTCGTGCTGTTATTGTAACTCTGTCAAATGAGGGCTACACGACGCGGAAAATCGCTGAAAAAATGAAGGTTTCTCAAACCGCTGTCGTGAGTACTTTGAAACGAAAACAAAAAACCGGTCTTAATTGCAGTCGATCTCGATCATGTAGGCCAAAAGTCACGTCTAAAAGCGAAGACCAATTTATTTGCGTGAAGAGCAAACGCCAACGTACTCTAACTGCTCCAGAAATTTGCGAAGAACTCAACGCCACCCGAGAACAGCGAGTATCGGTTTCGACAGTGCAACGGCGTCTGCGAAACTATGGTCTAAAAGGTCGTATTGCTGCGAAAAAACCCTTGTTACGTAGTCAGAATAAAGTTAAGAGGTTGAAATGGGCCCAGAAACACAAAAACTGGACGTCTGAACAGTGGTCTAAAGTTTTATTTTCTGACGAATCGAAGTTTGAAATTTTTGGAGGGAGACGTCGTCAATATGTTCGACGACAAGTAGGCGAACGAATGATAAAGCAATGCGTGATGCCAACAGTGAAGCACGGTGGAGGATCAGTTATGGTCTGGGGATGCTTTGCGGGTGACAAAGTTGGTGATCTCGTGAGAGTCAATGGCATAATGGATAAGAAAATGTATCATAACATTTTGCAACGTCACGCTTTTCCATCTGGAAAACGGATTGTAGGCAGAGGTTTTGTTTTCCAACAAGACAACGATCCCAAGCATACGTCGAAGTTGTGCAAAAACTACATTTCATCCAAAGAGAACCAAAAAGAATTAAAATATATGGATTGGCCTCCTCAATCGCCCGACCTCAATCCGATTGAGTTGTTATGGGATGAATTGGACAGGAGTGTGAGAAAAATGCGGCCAACTAATAAAGAACAGCTTTGGGAATACCTATACATTTGTTGGAATAAAATTTCGACATCAACACTGCAAAAACTAATTACGCGAATGCCGAAAGTGTGTATGGCAGCATTGAAAGCAAAAGGCGGATATTTTGAAGAGTCTAAAGTTGGCAAAAACTGATCTTTTTTATTTAATTGTGGTTTTAAATTAGAGAATTACCTTTAATTTATTATGTAATAAAAGATTATTAAATACATTGTGTTATATTTTATTAGTACATTGTGTTATAGCTTCATTTAACCGAATTTACAGAGTGAACTTAAACTTTTGACCGGTACTGTATATATATATATATATATATATATATACATATATACATACATAAATAAATAAAGGCAAATTAAGGCAGTGACAGATAATGGGATTTTAAAAGGTTTTTAAATATGGAAAGCGATTTGGCGCATCTTATATCCGACGGCAAAGCATTCCACAATCGAACAGCCCGAAAAGTGAAGGAGGTATTATAAAATTTAGAAGAAGAAGAAGGAGGAGCAAGGAGATGCTTTTCCGCACACCGCGCAGAAGAGAGATATTTAAAACGTTCTTTAAGGTAAGGGGGGGTAGTGGGGTTGAAGAGAATGTTATAAAGAAGGGTGAGAATGTGAGAGTTGCGACGCAGACGAATTGGCAACCACTTGAGCTTGGTTCGAAATTCCGAGACGTGGTCAAATTTGCGCAGGCCATATATGAATCTAATACAAGCATTTTGTAGTCGTTCTAGTTTGTTTAGCTGGTCCTCCGTAATATCCAGGTAACAAATGTCGGCGTAATCTAGTATGGGAAGAAGAAGAGATTGTGCAAGCGCAATTTTGGTGGCAAGCGGTAAAAAGTTACGAACTCTACGAAGTGACCCCAAGGAAGCAAACAATTTCCTACTGATCTCACTAATCTGTGGTATCCACGAAAGTGTACGATCTATTAGAATACCAAGATTCTTTACTTGACTCGAATAAGGAACCTGGACGCCATCAAACACTATGGCTGGTAAGCTGTGCAAGTCAATCCGAGAGGTGAGTTGAGGACTACCTAAAATTATGGCCTGCGTTTTAGCCGGATTCACTTTCAGTCCATAGCGTTTACTCCAACTGGAGATGCATTCCAAGTCCCGGTTCGTGGAGCTAACAGTTTGAGAGAGATCACTAATTGCACACTGCGAGTAAATTTGGAGGTCGTCGGCATAGAGGTGGTATGAAGAGGAAATATCACTAGTAATTTTATTAATAAATATTGAAAATAGGAGAGGAGACAACACGCCGCCTTGCGGTACACCGGCCAACGTGCTGCACCACGAAGAACAAGAGGAATCTATTTTCACACGTTGCCGACGGCCTTCAAGATAGCTATGAAACCAATCAATGACTGAAGGGGAAATGTTAAGAGAACGCATTACGCCAAGTAAGACATCAAAATCAACTGTGTTAAATGCATTGCTAAAATCTAACAGCGATAGTACAGTGAGTCTACGGTTGTCCATTCCGGCCCGAATATCATCAGTAATCTTGACAAGGGCTGTGACTGTACTGTGACCGGAACGAAAACCAGACTGGTAAGGATTCATGAGCTCATACCTGTTTAAGAAGGACGTAAGCTGCTGATGTACTAGCCGCTCAAGAACCTTAGAGAGAAAAGGAAGAATAGATATGGGTCTATAGTCTGAGAAAGAAGATGGATTGGACTTTTTGGGAAGGGGGATGATATCAGCATCTTTCCAAGCAGAAGGAAAAATGCCAGAGGAAATGGAGCTATTAAGGATATGAGTAATGATAGGGACCAAGAGATCAAGAAGAGGAAGAATCATTTTCCGGCTAATACTGTCAACTCCTACGGCATTGGACGAAATGGCTAATACGTTTTTCTTAACATCTCCCTCAGTCAATTGAGTAAGTGCAAAAGCAGGATAGTCAGGAGCAGAGAAACTCGAAACATGGTCGAGAGTTTTAGTTTTAACAGGCCCGGAGAAGGTAGCAGAAGTTGAGAAGTGTTGGTTAAGCTGAAGTAAGTCTAGATCTTTGCTAACGGAAGTTTGAGAAGACTTCCCAACTCCTACTGACCTTAGGAACTTCCAGACTTTAGCTGGCTCCCCATTCTCTACTGCACTGTGAAAGTGACGCCTTTGGGCATCACGACACACAGTACTGCATCTATTTCGAAGAGCATGGTACCTAGCTTTATTCTTTTCACAGGGGTTACCCTTAAACTTCGATTTGGCCAAGTTTTTCCTAGCTATAAGACGCCTGATGTCTTCGGTAAGCCAGGGGGCGGGGACGTACTTCATCTTGACTGGGCGTATGGGAGCGTGTATGTCATAAAGCTTAGTTAAAGTATCGTTAAAGAGAGCCACCTTATCATTAACACTATCAGAACGCTGTATCGAGCTCCAGTCAATAAGCAAGGCATCTTCACGGAGCTTATCGAGACTCATCCTACCAAAATTGCGCTGCAGAAGAACTTTCGGCTTATGTTTAGGTGGACGAATTTTATAAGATAGAAATAACAAATCGTGGTAGGAAAAAGCATCAGCACAAAATTGAGTAAATCCCCCTACATGATCGGGAGAAGAGACGAGGGCGAGATCCAGAAGCGATGGAGAAGAATTTGGAAAATAATGTGTTGGACCTGACGGCATGATAACCATATTACAGGCCTCAACAAGTGCTTTGAGAGAATTAGAGCGATAATCATTTTTGAGCAAGCACGTGTTGAAATCACCCATAATAATATGATGATCGTAAGATGGCATTAGGTCCTCCAGGAATTTCTCAAAAGAAGCAAAATAGTTAACGTGCAGAGAAGGTGAGTAAAAAACACCGAGAAGAATTTTAGAGTGAGATAAGCTCAATTCAAGAAATAAATACTCTGCGGTATCAGAAGATAATGATTCAGTGGACATGCCCACAATGGAATACGGAATGTGCGAACGTAGATAGATCGTAGATAAATAGTAATACGGGAAAACCTTAGCCAAACTTAAAAGGTTGTTATAAAACAATCATGGTCTGCTTTCAAATTATAATTTCGGTTGAAAATAAATATGTTACGTAAATAAGTTATTTAGAACTCGTTAAATTTTGGCCAGGATTCAAACCATCGACCCGCAGTTCTAAACTAGCAAGTAGCAAGCTAAAATAATATATGTATAAGGCAAAAATAATATGCCACTGCAACTATTCAGTCTGGACACGTCGCTCTAGGAACCGACCTATCGCCACTTTTAAAATACGCTGTGTATTTTCCATTTACTTTTTATTAAAAAAAATACATTAGTAGCCAGCTCTGCTACATCCAAAACTTAAACATGAATCTGTAAGCAGTCAAAATTATATTTGGTCTAATCAGGATGAAAGTTGATATCAATGAATCCAAAACGCCTCCTAATATGAAGGTGTTGTCAAATATGGCCGCCATCATGAATATTGTCTTCCTTTTGCACCATATCAGAAGTTGGTCGGCTCTGCGAGCTCCGCTCGTTGCCGTGCGCGTCCAAGAATACGCGCACGCGACGGCGCGGCGTATCAGTTTTAGTTTTTATTGTGCGATGTATTTCGGTGCGCGGCCGGCGTATGTGGGACAGGTCAACGAGCCGTGATCAATGTTCTTGACAGGTAGACATCATTCATCCTTGATGCCTCTCCAAGGATAAATCCTGCTCAAAGATCTAGAATGACGCTTAGGGAAGCCATCACGTAGGTATATTAACCTTTCAAGAGCACGAAAGGGTGCATTGAGTTTATTAGCGGCCGGTAACAGTTAAAATTTAGGGGACCCATCCTCTTAGGATCAAGTCTTCCCAGTCTCCTCCAAGGATATTGCATAGCATTCGGTCCAATTGAAGCCCGTTGCGTGTCGTGAGAAAGTAATCTCATCAGCAAACAGGCGGGAACCCCCGATTTTCCTCGAACACCCACCAGCTTGTTTATCCTTAAAGCACACATTCCTGAATAAACAGTTATTTCATGTCTGTGTTTATACTTACATAATATTTTCAGATGGCTGGACGTTTACGTCCATTATATTTATGTAGGTACCTACCCCCTTAATTATAAATGTTAACTAAAGTTGACAAACAGATAATAATCGTTTGTCCCTTTCCGACGTATTGGTACCTATGATGGAAAAGGGACAAACGTTTATTATCGGCTTGTCAACTTTAGTAAACGTTTATTATGAATAAGGGGGTTAGAAAATAGAAGCAATACGCACTCATAAATGTTCTTGCCGTAAAAATGTGCCCCAAAATACGAAATTAAACAAAAAAAAAATATAATTATTATAATGTTGATAAAATTCGATTGTAGTACCTGGACAGTTCAAGTTCGATGTTGACATACAGGGTGTTAATGACCATGGGGCTTGAAATCCAGGGCTCGATTCTCCTCGCTAAATTGAGCTACTTTTATTATGGCACCAACCCCGAAATCCCGAAAACAATTTTTACTTTTTCATACATTTTGGCTGATCAGATGTCGACGTTTTCTAGCCAAAAAATTTTCCCCGATTTTAGGGTTGGTCCCATAGTAAAAGTAGCTCAGTTTAGCGAGTAAAATCAAGCCCTAGAATTAAAGCCCCATGTTCAGACACATACTGTATATTTAAAGTAGATCATCACAGTTGTAACACTTAAATAAATGAGGTTGTAAATGTTTTAATACATCAGTACCTGTGTAAACGGTTGGAGCACAATTACACAGTGGGGAGCAAAGAGCACATTTTGCTCTACAACAATTTTGATGTTGACACATTTTTTATCACCTACATACGGCCCAATTCGAACTTTAAGATACATCAGTTAATAGATCTAGAAACGATATGGATTAGATATGTCAGTGTCAAATGTGACGTTTCTTCAAACAAAAACGTCACTTTTGACACTGACACATCTAGTCCATATCGTTTCTAGATCTATTGATTGACGTATCGTAAAGTTCGAATACGGCAGTTAGTTACATTGAAAGTGCAAAATAATGACGGAGTTATAGAGTAACAAACATAAAAAAGAATAAAAAAACATACAACCGAATTGATAACCTCCTTCTTTGAGATTTGGAAGTCGGTTAAAAAACCAGTAATATTTCAAGAAAGACATTAGAATCGCTTTGCATTCATATTTAATAAAATAACATTTCAAAGGTTTCTTTAAGTACAGTACAAAGCTGCTCACTTGCAGAACGCCTTTGGGAAATTACAGAAAAGTCCACAATGTCTGTGTTTTATGAGTTTTATCTTCAAGAAACATTGCTATTCTTTGCAGTTTTAAGTAAGAATGAAATATATGCATTTCTGAGGTGTCATTCAAGGTGATGAAAATAATCAGGAAAAGCATCAAATGTAGCGCAGATTATTATACCTATAATTCTTTATGAGCCGTTTCATAAAGAATTATATAGGTACAGATAGTTCCAGTATAACTTGCTACATCAAGTCAACATACCTACTCGTAATTACCTACCTACCGTCAACAGCATTAAAAAACAACATGATATGTTCTAGTATTCTGTTGAAAATACCCCTCCATATTTCGTAGGTATGTATCCCCAAAGGACAGCAGAATGTTTTCGGCAACTTACTCAATAAATCTGAAACAATGACTATATGCATATTATTTCGATTCCCTGAGCCATTTCAGCGACAGGGTGACATATGAGAGTTTATATCAAAACGTCAGTACTGATTTCGAGAATTTTGTCAAGTTTTCCACCCATCCTCACGATCTTTTGTTTTATTTTACGCGGTTAGCCTTTGATGTCGGTATAAGATGTATTGGGGTAACTCCATATAGGATCGTTCCGGCATTTCAAAAACAAAGTCAGCTTATTTAAGGACATTTTTTTGAATATAAACAATAGGTACATCATACAAAAGAAGACACAAAATTTACACATAAAATGACAAACTAACAAAAATCCTTACATTTTATACTACATAATTATATTCCTTAAAACTACCTAACCCAAAACCCATTCTATGTTATGCCCGGTCCAAAAGTCCCCATCACACTTGCAGCATTGCCGCGCTGTATGGCAATGGAGACCTGTTGGACCAGCCAAGACCCAGAACGGGGGTCGTTACCCCTCTCCCTCAGCCGCCGACCCAGTTCCCTGAACAATTCGCCCGCCTCGCTGCACCAGGGTCCGGCCGTTTCTACAGCAAACGGCACAAAATCGTACGCCCCCTGCAACTCGGAGTACTTGGCGCGCCTACTTTTGGCCGCTATTACTGCCGCTTTTTTTGAATTGTTGCTAGTGTAGATATAACAGCAATAGCTATTAGTTTTAGATAGAAATGTACAAATTGCAGAACATTCCCAAAAAGCGGAAACGTTCTCGAGAATGTTCTCAGAACATTCTGCAACATGGAAATTTATTGTACCGCCATCTTGGATTTTTTCCAAAAAAATTTTTTTGTCATGGGAATCTAGAGGCCTTTATCTCCCGCCATGCCAAATCTCAGCGAGCTCGGAACAACTTGAAAAAAGTAAAAAAAAAGTCGGCCTTTTTGATTTTTTTTAATGCAGTTTTTTTGTCTCGGGGCCCTCTATGACATTTGGTTGAGCATCCCCCACCTATCACGCACCGTTTAAAAGTTGCCATACAAAATAAAAGTGGCCAGTTTTCCCGCAATTGTAGCATTTTTCCAAAAAAAATATTTTCATAGGTACCTATCTAGGGGACCCCGAGATTCCGTGACCAAAATTTCAGCGCGCTAGGACAAACATGAAAAAATTAAAAAAAAAAGCCATATTGAAAAAAACATGACTGCGTCAAAAACTGCCAGGGTCCCTCTATGACATTTGGTCGAGCACCCCCCACCTAGGTACCGTTTGGCCGGGCCGTCATACATTTTTCTGACCTGAAGCGGTAGACCAAAAGTCGGAATTTTCTGGGGGTAAGGATACTACACCTAAGCTATCGTGAATATTCATGGTATAAACTACGATAAATAAATAAATTCTCGTTCTCGAGAACATTCTCAGAAGTTACCGAGAAATTCTCATATGGAAAGTTTCGCAACTTTGGAAAGTTCTCGTGCGTGCATTGCTAGAGCTAACTGCTATTCGATGTCATTATTACCATGTATGCTGAACTCCTAAGCGTTGTTACAATGCATTTTTGAGAGCTTAAAATATCTGTGAATAAACGTGAAATTATAAACTTAAAACTGAAAACTTTACTTCAGCATATTGTGGAGTTTTGATCTTAAGTGCAACAGTAGAAACTATTCGTATGAACAGACTGTAATATATTTAACATTTTTATACTTCCCAGGACCCGGTGCGCATCAAAAATATTAAAAGCAAACACTCAGCGCGACTACTGCAAATATTAGACTTTTACTATATTTATATATAGGATTGAATGTAGGTACCTACAGTTGATAGAAAACTTGAATTACTACCTATTTCAAATGGAAATGTAGATATACTAAACTAGGTAATAGGTTTTTTTAGAGTGTGAAATATTTTTTCAGGTATAATTCTAGAGTAATACAAAATTAAAACTAAAGTTAAAACTAGAAATAAAATAGGTATATCTCGACCTAATATTTATCATTTTTTGCTAAAACTAGTTCTATCTTTAAATCTAGTGATTAGATAACTAAATGCTTTTAATCATATGTACAATTTCAAGATAAAACTTATCAAATTACCTATATTTATCGTTATTTTACTGCCAGTTATTCTGAAAACGTCAAAAGGGCAACATGACAATGTGGCTGAGGTTTGAGAAGCAGAAAGATGGGACGGTGATGAGGCTGAGGATACAGGATCTGCCGCCGGAGAGGATCGAGGAAACCACGGAGCTCATGGTCAAGTACTTCCTCAGGGATGAGCCAATTCGAAGAGCGCTAGGTAAGGATTATAAATGAACTAGCGACCCGCCCCGGCTTCCTTACACGTTAACCCTTAAATCTTAACAAATTATATACCTATACCTTTCTCATGCGTCACTCTATTGATAGGAGAAAACCGCATGAATAACCGTTCGTAGTTTTTGACAGACGCGATCGGATCGCGATACAGACGGACAGAAGAGATCAATTAATAGTATGGAACAATCTTACACAAGTCGGCCTAGTAATTCGGTCAAATTGTGTTTTTTGAAAAACTAATTATAGCCAGCATTCTATGAATGTAGTATGATACCTTTGGGTATGGTGCTTTACGCAGGCTAGCGTCCCGTCCCCTCCCCCTGACGCAACCCCCCCCCCCCCTTTTAGCATAAATATGTCCCGATTGGGAGTTTTTTTTGTTTTTTGGGGAAAGTATACAATATAGGAAAAAAGTGTCAATGAAAGAAATGTTCCCTATTAAATTCTAAACAAAAAAGGTTATATTCATTTTTTTGATACGACGCACCATATTCATGCTATGGCTAGATGAACTTCGACAAAATTTAACCGTTCAAAAACTTGCAGAAGATCAATATAACATAGTACGTGATAGTACTAAAAGAAATCATACAGGACAATAACCTTGCAAGCTTATTTTCCGTATAAGATTTTTTTCAGTACTATCACGTACTAACTTATAATGAACTTCAACAAGTTAATACATGAATATGGTGAGTCTTACCAAAAAGTTGTATATAACCTTTTTTGTTTAAAATTTATTAAGGATTATTTCTTACCTTGACACTTATTTCCTAACTCTAATACTTTTCTCAAAAAAAAAAAAAAAAAAACCGTAAAACGGGACAAATTTCATGCTAAAAGGGGGGGTTGCGTCAGGGGGAGGGGGAGGGACGCTAGTGTGCGTAAAGAACCTTACCCAAAGGTATCATACTACATTCATAGAATGCTGGCTATAATTAGTTTTTCTTGCCCATACATTAGAACATAATTTAACCGAATCATAGCCCCAAAGTAAGCTCTATAAAGTGTTGCAGAAAATTGTTTAAGAATTTTGTATTGCATAATGTTAGGTATTAGCAGAGATATATCGACCCTTATCATGAATAGTGACACAAAACAAAATGAAATGCCATTCGACTTTAAATCTTACCAGTAAAAGATAGAATATTAAATGCAATAGCATTTCATTTTTAGTTGTACCACTGTTCATGATAAGCAACGATATATAACTCCGTATAAGATAAATAAAGTCTGAGATAAAAACGTGCCTCGGAAATCAAGAAAAAGTCATTCTCGAATAGATGGCGCACACACCTTTGGCCTATGCTCGGCTAGATGGCGTTGACGACAGCGTTTGATATTTAACAATTTTAACACACTCGTATCAGTGAAAGAACATGGGTCAGTATGGAACAATAAAAATTAAAAGTCATTTATCCGTAAACATATTTTGATTAATTTATACATTTTCAATTTTATTTTAAGTTTTAATCGTGTGTCGATAGATGACAGTAAATGTACCGTGACTACAAAATTTACTTTGGCAATAGCCCTCTATACTATCTATTCTCTTTGGTACTAGGTAGAAAATAAATATTTTTTGACAGAAATACTTTTGGCATATACTACTTACTTTTCACATAGTATTACTTCACAGAATTTCCTTTGTTCGCATAATATTTTTTGGCAAAAAATTCTGAAATATTATCGCTTGGCCTACTAGTTAACCTCCCACTTAGAAAATTCTACCAAATGAATACTATGATTCGGTTAAATTATGTTCTAATGTATGGGCAAGAAAAACTAATTATAGCCAGCATTCTATGAATGTAGTATGATACCTTTGGGTAAGGTTCTTTACGCACACTAGCGTCCCTCCCCCTCCCTCTGACGCAACCCCCCTTTTAGCATGAAATTTGTCCCGGTTTACGGTTTTTTTTTATTTTTGAGAAAAGTATTAGAGTTAGGAAATAAGTGTCAAGGTAAGAAATAATCCTTAATAAATTTTAAACAAAAAAGGTTATATACAACTTTTTGGTAAGACTCACCATATTCATGTATTAACTTGTTGAAGTTCATTATAAGTTAGTACGTGATAGTACTGAAAAAAATCTTATACGGAAAATAAGCTTGCAAGGTTATTGTCCTGTATGATTTCTTTTAGTACTATCACGTACTATGTTATATTGATCTTCTGCAAGTTTTTGAACGGTTAAATTTTGTCGAAGTTCATCTAGCCATAGCATGAATATGGTGCGTCGTATCAAAAAAATGAATATAACCTTTTTTGTTTAGAATTTAATAGGGAACATTTCTTTCATTGACACTTTTTTCCTATATTGTATACTTTCCCCAAAAAACAAAAAAAACTCCCAATCGGGACATATTTATGCTAAAAGGGGGGGGGGGGGTTGCGTCAGGGGGAGGGGACGGGACGCTAGCCTGCGTAAAGCACCATACCCAAAGGTATCATACTACATTCATAGAATGCTGGCTATAATTAGTTTTTCAAAAAAACACAATTTGACCGAATTAACTATACGAAATGACTATTATGGCAAGTACATATAACATTTATGCGAAAGTATCATTCGACTAAAAAGTTTTCTGCGATATACATATATTAGATATGTGATTTCTGAAAAATAATGTTCTGCCAGATGAGGGTAACTTTTAAGGCTCATACAGAAAGTGATTATTACAGAGTTTCTAAAGAATCCAGAGGCAATAGAGGAATACAGAGTGTATATTGACAAAATATTGAGATCCAGCCACAATGTGATGTGTTGCCTCGACAACGATGACGCCCATCCCGTCATAATGGGCATCTCCATAGTCAACCTCGCCTCCTCAGCATATTGGGAACTGGTAAACAGTAAACACTTTGTTATTTTATTTTTCCTTACAGTATCTGCGAAAAAAATTTATTTTAGGTACAGCGAGCTGCAAAAGTGCATATATATGTAGGTGCGTTATGAATTCAGTTTCATGGAAGGTGGCCATGCACTTTTGCGGTTGGGTGTAGGTACATTTACTATTGAAGTAGAAGTTCATCCGCACGAACGCAAATATCCACGCACGCACGCACTCACGCACACACTCACAGAGAGGGAGAGAAACTTATTCGAAAAGAATACATACTGCGGTATTCGAACTTCCAGATATTCACAAGAGACGACACGTACTAGATCCAATCTAGATACGTTATAGTATAGATATCAACTAGTTCTCTTTTGCAGCGCAATTTGGGCAACCAGTGTCACTTTTACGTTAGATAGAGTATGATATCTATTAGATGTGAATTAGATCTCTAAGTCATATCCTGTGGAAATCGTTCAAGAGTATCTCCAGAATCGCGCAAATGTCAAATTTGACAGGTTAGATCTTATACATATTGTTATCGTATCTTGGTGATGTCTACAAGATGTCTAATAGATGTCTATATCATAATCCGAATCGGGCCCCTATATTTAATTATTGGTAGGAGTGATTGTTTTTTTTTCAGACTGCTGGTAAAGGAACACCAGAAGCGGTAAAAATTAGTAATATGTACGCGGACTGTATCCAAGCATGTGACGTCATGAAGGTGTTCAACCTCACGTCTTACTATTCCGACAAATCTATATTAGTACTACCGGAATACAGAGGACTCGGAATAGCAGAAAAGTTTCTGACAGTTAGGTGAGTAAAAAAGTCGCTTTCTAAGTAGGTTATCTTAAGAAGCCACTTTTGAGATAGGTCACAGTAGTTAATTTCTAAAGGTGCATTTACACCGCAGTTAAGTTTGTGGATGGATAAATTTAATTGCAGTTAACATACTTTCACATAGCCCAGTACATTTTATTAGATTTATACAGGGTGGAAAGATAAGTCGGGCCCTGGAGGGAAACTACCTTAAATCCTTAAGCTGGCTCATTTTACTTAAAGCAGACATTCCTTTATTTTTAAAAATAAACAAAACTGCATTCAAAATATTTCTTTTTTTCTTCAATTTGGCTTATCTAAAAAAATCTTAAGTAGTAAATATTAGATTTTATGGATATTTTGTACGACAGACGAGTGTAAGACCTAATGTTTCTTGGAGAAATGTTATCATTAACATTAACTGTATCGACTAGTAGAATAAAATTGCAAATTTTTATTTTTTGATATTTTTAGTCGGTTCGAGTCCCGGGCGAGGCAAGCGAGTTTTAGAAAATCTTTGAATGCAGTTTTGTTTCTATTTAAAAATAAAGGAATGTCTCCTTTAAGTAAAATGAGCCAGCTTAAGGATTTAAGGTAGTTTCCCTCCAGAGCCCGACTTATCTTTTCACCCTGTATATTGAGGATGTAAATTTGCTTCTAAAGTGATTTATTTCGCCAAAAGGGGAAAAAGTATTCTGTAATTTCTGTTCAGTTACCTAAATATGACAATAAAATGGACAGGTAGGTAAGTAACATTTTTGTTGGTCAATATTGCAATTGGATATTCAATAGTGCTATATCTTGACTCTTCCGAAATATGAGTCGAAAGAAATTATTTTTCATTGTTAGTAAAATTTTTGATAACTACATGCAATTCTTCTCACCTGATCCATCGTTGCCCTCGCCACTTCAGGAGACAAAAACCAAGACCACATTTAAAGATAAGAGTCATAAACGAAGCCTCCTCTTTCAGACGGCTGATGTGTGCAGCGCACGGCATCTCCGTCACAGCAGGCTGGATGACCGCCACTGCCACCCAGATCGCGGCCAAGCGCGACGGCTGGGAGACCATCCATGAGATCCCTTATGACTTCTTCGCACGCAAGTACAACGTCACCTTCGAAAACATTCCGCCCACGGTTAAACTCATGGTGGGCAGGCCTGATCCAGATAACCCTGCTGCTATTGAAGCCTAATACAATTAATATTATACGAAACCTCTCTTTTTTGGACTGCGTCACTCATTAGCGTTGCGTTGCCTCACCTTTGAAGCTAGGGATGCTATTAATTGTCCTCAGATACCTACTCCCGAAATACATGAACGGATTTGTTCAGATGGATCTCAGTAAGACAAAAATATATGAATAGCTATTTCGTACGTTCACTGCGGTAGGGGGTCTAAAAACTTTTACGAAGTATGGTTAATTACGAGTAAATCTAATTGTCGCAACGAAGGTGTTAAGATAACGATGGCCAGATCGCGGTCAGAATACAAACATGGATTTCTGACTTAACAGAATTTAAATTCAGTATCTTACTGTAGGCTGTAGGTATGGTAGGCTAAGGTTATAAATGTTATAATTACGGTCGACTTGAGCGACCGTCGCTATGATCTTTAATCGGTATTATGATGTGTAATTAGATTCTAACCTGTAACCCTCAGTAAAACAATTTAGCGTGCCCGTGGCACGAGCATTAAGTCTTACGATAATAATTACGAAGCAACTTGTGTTATTATATGTATGAGTACTTACGGTTTACACTCCGGATCTAATTGTAAGAAATTATTCTGGATACAAAATAGTAGACTATACAACAAGGGCATACTCATAAAATGGGCATTTATGCCCGACTTATACCTATACTCTTTACTTCGATTGCGAGGAAAATATAGAAATATCAAATATATTGTTATTCAAGGCCGCGTGGGAGGGGATCGTGCCAGCCGCCAGCTGCAGTAGTAGTGACAGTAGTATTAAACGTTTTGACTTTATTTATAAGTCCTAATAGATGGTTTAACTTCATGCACTAGAGCAGCGGTCGGCAACCTTTTAGCAGCCAAGGGCCACATAGCAGTTAACGAAGTGGACGCGGGTGGAAGGCGCGAAGTGGAAGTGGAGAGCATAAAAAGCAACTTTATGTCGCTTACACGCGACTTAACTAGAAATCGAGTTAACGAGCATCAGAAGTGATATTTATTGATTTGGTTAACATTGAAAATATAATTCCTCCACACTCCAAAATATCTTGAAATAGTCAGTCATGTGCACATTTACTTCATAAAGCGGGCTTCGATGCAGTTCCCGTTGTTAAGAAGTAACTCGGCTCCGACAAAAGCGCTATCCGACAAATTGCTATTTTCCGGCCCTTTGTGGCCGAAACAAAGTGCAGGAGATGCATTTTCAGGGTTTTTAGCGAAAACTGAAGAAATTTCATGATATATCGCTACAGGTCACAGCGACGATAAAAGGAAGATCGAGCTGTAAAAATGTAATGTAAGAATTTATTGGTTTGTGGGTTACACAAACAACATTTATTATTGTGGTTTGTGGTTATCGTGAAAAATAGGGTTATAATAGTTGATTTGTAAATCTAAATTCATGGGTCCTATATTTGGCAGCTGTGACATCACAAATCTTATTTTAATATTATATTATTATTGGTATCATATTAAAGGAGGATACAAAGTACAAAAACAAGTAGGAACAAAAACAGTGGGGATCCATTTAAAGGCAAAAGTAGAAAAAAAATGTTTGACGCGAAACATTTTGGCTTCGGATGGAGGGTTGGCCGACTTGGACGCGTTGAGTTTTCTTCTAATTTTCCTAATCACAATACCATACCAAATATGCCCTTAAACTATTTTTGTTACACCTTATATGCAATTTTTTTCTATTCCAGCACTTAAATGTGTCAATTAAATGACTGACAGTGATATCTAAAGCAATGTCATTTGAATGATGGCAATGAAGTCTATTTGTCTATAGGCTCATAAGATGACTGCTAGCATCTTATGAGTATAATACAACTGCTTTATTTTTTTTTAAAGATACAACTTCCGATCATCTTGATTGAAAGAGGTATGTTTTCATTTACAATAATAACTCATTTTCAAATTAATATAATACGTATATAAAGATTGAATAAAACATAATTGTGTCTTAGTATTTTAAATGTTTACGAAATACATAAAAAAACATTATTCTATCAACTTCATTTTACATTTTGACATTTAGATTTACTTGAACGCGACCACATTTTTCGTAGAGTCTGTGCGGAAAGAGAAGAGTCGTGGCAGAAACGGGAACTAACATTTTAAATTTTATATGGCAATCAAACCTTTGACACCTGTCTTGTAAAAAGTAAACAAACTTCTGTCAATGTATATTTTTATTAACAAAAACCGCAAGTTTTATGTATAAAATATTTTCAAAACACGATAAAACCGTACATAAAACCACAATGAAAATTATATTTAATATTGTTCGGTTTTGTCAGCGGGAAGAAAACGGCTAAAAGCCGACTATCGACTTACAAAAAGTCGCGGAACGTGTTTCCGCTATTCGCGGGTATTGATGTTGTATTTAATATTAAATAATTACCTAAGTATTTAATAAGCCCCCTAAGTAACTTGTCTCCGGTACATAATCGGTAAGTATATTCATTCAAAATATATTAATTTTCATAAATATGCAGGTCATTCATGATCTTTAAAATAACTGATTAATAGTCTTGATACTTGCCATTTTATGCATATTTATATGTAATTTCTTTTTCAGGATTGTGTAAAAGTACCTACGGTATCTCGAATAAAAGACCGCTAAGTAGGTGAATTGCAAGAATTCGTATTCTACGTGCCGGATTCAAGCACATCCAGTTCAGATGAAGATAGTTCTATGAGTGTCCCTGGTTGTTTTGAAGCTAGCTCAACTCGGTAGCTCAAACATAAGTGACATTGAATATTTTAATTCAGACTTCGATTACAAAGAATGAAACTTTTTCTAATAAAATATTTCTTTATTTGTAAGTTCGTTTACTAGGTTCTGAATAAAACTTTTTCTAATAAAATATTTCTTTATTTGTAGGTTATGTTAGTTACGTTAGTAATTATTTCATATTTAGCAGTGACTTTTCGTATCGTGATTGACGGCGTAATATCGTGAGATGAGAGAACCGGACATATCCCAATAAGGCCTACCTGCTTATGCACTATTTTTATTCATATTTATTATTAATAATGTACACATACATTACAAGTCAAGTTTACAATAGGTGAAATATATCCCAGATAAAATTACAGTTCTATTGCCCAATTTCTACCCGATCTACCCGGTTTAAATAACTGTTGGAATGCACAGATTAGGCAGTATATAAATGAGACTCTATCTTGTTTGGTACTAAAATTACAGTTGTATTGGGCAGATTCTTAACTAGTTTTAGCAGTTTTGTCAATCGCAGTCACTTTTTAGTATCTGAGACATAAAAACAAGTGTGTTTTAAAAAGAAAACTAGTGCCTGCGCTAAATCAGAGGATTGAGTTGACGAGCCGACACCACCACCAGGCTCCGTTTAGTAAGCCGTGGTAAAAAACCGGAACAAAAGGGATTCAAGTATCATGACCTTTAGTGTCGTACTATAATCACGTGACCAGTGTTGTCAGCATAGCAAAAACCATAAAATAGCACTGGCGCGCCCTCAAATCCCACGACTCTTCTCTTTCCGCACAGACTCTAATCGAGAACTGTCTTATATTGTATCTTGTCTATGCTATTGAGTTGATGTTCCGATTGTTCCGTGTTCGAAATTGAAAAAGTTTAGCAAATCTGATTATTGTTGCGTTTTTAACCGGATTTAATGTGAAAATAACCTTCTATGTACAAATAACTTGACTTTAAACAGTTAAAATGAGTGGAAGTGAGAGTGACAACTGTACTCCAGAAGAAATAAAGGCTTTGGCCCTAATAGCGACCGACAATTTGTTACCCGAAAAGTCGAAAAAAAGCCTACCAA
This sequence comes from Cydia fagiglandana, assembly GCF_963556715.1. Classification (NCBI taxonomy): domain Eukaryota; kingdom Metazoa; phylum Arthropoda; class Insecta; order Lepidoptera; family Tortricidae; genus Cydia; species Cydia fagiglandana. The sequence continues at coordinate 232,403 of NC_085951.1, read as the reverse complement.
AAGAGCTATGATACTTTCATTACATGGAAACTACAAAAAAGTGTCGGGTGCAGCTGTCATAGAAAAAGTAATGTATGCAACAGCTCATAATTGGTTCTTAAAGTTCTCGGGTCTTTTTTTACAAAACTCGACTACGTCTCGTTTTGTAACTTCGACCCTTGAATTTTAAGAACCCTTATTATATCACTGTTGCATAAACTACTATTATATCATCGATTTTTGAATAGCCTGCATAATAACACACACTTTATAAAATTTATAAAATCGTGAGCTGCATAGGTTTGCATAGGTATATGTCGACCACAAAAGCGATTAGTATGTTTTTGCCTCGCCCCACCCTGCAGGATTGAAAACTCCCTGGATCACCGCTAGATGGCTTTAAACTTGCAAACATCTGTCTGCGTTCCCAATGATTCATAAGTCCTGTTGTTGCGCGCCTCGATTCATTCTCTTCTCAAGAGTAAGCTCGTGTCCGTTAACCGCCTTCATCATGACGTCGATCTTGACTCGGATGTGCGGCTTGTTACCCCCCTCCACCCTCCCCCTCACGCAGTGGAAGCGCAGCACCGACGACAACGCCGACTTTATAGACATCAGGGCATACTGGTAGCCTGCAAAACAATATACTAATTTCATCAGAGCAACGTATTTAAACAAGCGCTGAAGTTACAAGTAACTGTCATTGTTTTTCGTGCGTCACCAATATACCTATGTGCAGTGAAGCTAATTAAAATAGGACAACACTGATAAACGATGGTATTGTTCCTTTCTAGAGATTTGACAGAGATGATTCCGATGATGTTTCCAAAAATACCAACAAATTATAAATTTACAGCTAAATGGCTAAATCGTGTTCAGAGAGGTGATAACGAATAAACTGGAAACAGACACGGGAAACAAGTAAGTTTCACTAGGTATCCATCGCCGTCAGCTTTGTAAGTTTCACTATCGATTCCACTACTGCGTCATAGCATACGCGTGTCAGTACTCACCGATGCAATTCCTCGGGCCGGTGCTGAACGCCATGAACGCGCAGGGGTGCCTCAGCGCGGCCCGCTCCGGCAGGAAGCGGTCCGGGTCGAACGCGGCCGCATCGGGGCCCCAGTACTTGGGGTTCCGTTGTGTGCCCCACACGGATGCCGCTATACCACTACCCGCGGGCAGCACGTTCCCTGATGCTGCAAGAAAAAAAAATACATGTATATTACACACCAGCCTCAATAGTGATAAACCTGATTCTACTAGCGCTACGGAAATTCTGAACCACGAACTGAACCTGTAGTTCTGTCTCTGGTAATTCAGAATCAGTAATAGTATTTCATACAAAATGGCCCGCACCACCCGGCGGTGGCAGATTCACTACAGGTTGACTGAATATAAATTCTAATTTGATTCGCAAAGCTATGACGGAAAGTTGAAAATGCCATCCATAATATTGTGCCATGTATGGATGCTTGTCAATTTTTGTAAATAGCTACTTTCTTTCTCTGTTTCCATGATTACGCCAAAATATTTAGAACTAGATGACTATGAATATGAAATTCCTAAGACTAGGGTGAGGCTTAAACTACTCCACAATCCTCAACAATCTATGAGAGTTACCAGCTTCTCTTCCCAATAGGTAACTTACGCAAGGTCACTTCCTCCTCGACCTTCCTGATGAGGAAGGGTGCTGGCGGGAACAGCCGGAGCGTCTCCTTGATGACACAGTCCAGGTACTTCAGCCGCATCAGGTCCTCTTTTTGAAGAAGACGGTCCGAGTCTCCGAACACTTCGTCCAGTCTACAAACACATCTGATTTATGAACTGTTTGTGATGTGCTGTTTTACATATTTAAACAAATTACAAATAGAATTAAAACTAAAATACGTAATACGCTAAATAATTTAATCCAATTAGCAGCATTATACGAAATCCTTATTAGTAGCCTTTCCTTGGCTAGTGATAAAAATATTTAAGGCATCATCACTAATGATTTCCACTTGCCAAGTTAGATATCTCTCTCCAAGATTGAACTGAAAGAAACGGGTCTCTATTGTTTCCCAAATAGTTTTAAGCCATAATGTATTGTTTGTCCGAATTTTCGTTAGTCATAATTGGTTTTTCTCAGAAACGCGTAACTTTTCAGGATTGCCATAAAACAAACCTAACCTAACCTATCCTATCTATCTGTAGAATAGCCTTATGAAAATCCTGAAAAGTTAACGGTTTCCGTTTTATGACTAACGATAATATGACAAACGTAACATTATGACTTAAAACTTTATGGGAAACAAAGGGACCCCGAAAGAAACATTTGCAGTCATCAGTTATCTGGAGCAAAACAAACTGATGGGTATAGGACTATAGCTCGGAGATCACAGAAGTAGGCAGGCCACTTACGCCATAGACATAATGGAAGATGGAGGAAAGTGCTGGAGTGGAGGCCTCGTTCAGGTCTCCGAATCGTGTGTACCCTGCCAATGACATGGAATAACGAACTAGTCAAAATAACCGGTAGAAAACGTATAAGTATAGTACAAGAATAGATTGAGAAGGACTTACTCTGCGTGAACCTTGTCTTGTACATGTGGATACTTGGCCAGAAGGTCGAGTGCATATCCTATGGTAGAAGCGGTGGAGTCGGTGCTCCCGATGATCAGCGTCAGGATTTCTTCCCGCAGCTCCTCATCGCTGTACCCACCCTCGCTGCCCGAGAAGTGGATCAGCAGCTCGAGGAAAGATTTGGAATCGTAGTCTGATAAGTCTGCCAATTATAATGTTACAGTATATTGTATTTACTATTCAAAATAAAAGTAGTTAATTTAAGGTGTATTAAATCCATAACGAATTGATTGCAAGTCGTGTCTGATGTATGGCCACAATTTGTCGCATTAAAGTACACGCGAAAGGTAATTGACCATAAGTTACGAGTAAAATATCGATTACAATCCCATTGCAAATATGTAACTGGTTTGTTACTGTAATTATCTACTTACATGAAGCATTCAGACTAGTCAAGACAGTGGTAAAACTAGACATGGTGGAAGGAGGCGCGCGCGGATAGAGCCTTCTTGAGACTCGAGATTCCTGTGGAGTTTAACACCGGCTTTCTCCTCAACAACTTGCCATGTGGCATAAACCAGAGAGTTGACTTCATGTTGAAAGACGTTATAGTTTTATAGGTACTTTGTGACTCAGCAAACCATCTCGTACCGTAGGTACAGCAAACCGTACGTTCGGTCATCGTCATTGAGAGTAGGTAAAACTTTGTAACATGAAACTTTATAAAATAAGGCTTTGGATTTTAAGTAGGTATAACATAGGTAGGTATTTACTTACCAATAGTTCGATTCGCGTTAGGACTTTTTTGTTCAGCTTTTAATTCTTCGCGTTTCTTCATTATCACCTAGAAAATTGTAAAGAGTAGTAATTAGACCTCTTTATTTTACGTTCATCATGTCCCTACATCGCTTCAGGAGTTACATACTGAAACCGCTTAACAGATTTAGAAGAAATTTGGTATATGGAATTTGAAATATTGAGGTTTTTTTTAGGCTTCGAGAAGGACATCGGGTAGTTTTTATCAATCATCATCATTTTTCCATGCTCCCGAAGTCGCGGGCAGGAACTGATCGTTGTATTTTCATTTGTAGTCAACAGAATTAAGCTTACAAAAGTGAATTCTCAGTAAACGTACGTGATCAGTGAACCCATGCAAGACTTCGCAGCTGGTCCGCTGCTGGCGGTACTGCGGGGAGCACCGGAACAGCCACTCCGGATGCAGCCAAAGGCGGAAGATGCGCTCCGCAAGCACCCGGGTCACTCGGCCCAGCTCCACGAGGAACGGGGACACGGAGTCATCCTGGCTGTCTATCTTCACGCCGAGTGTGGTCTCTGCATATCCACAAATTTTAATTGAATTTTGATTGAAATTTAAATTTTCATATAAATTAAAGTCCACCACCTTTTACTTACACGTAATATTCATTAATAATCTACACATTTGATATTGCCAGCGAAGTAGCGGACCGCCTTCAACTTTCACCCAGATTATTTTCGAAATGCGAAATTATATTGATGTACAGTCGACGTCAACGATGTTTACACTTTTGTACTTTACCACTTTGTGATAATGTGAAAATTGTAAACATATCTTTGACGTAGACAGAGATGAAGACCTCATTATTAAAGAATACCTACAAACAAGTAGGTAAGTAGACATTTCCGCACCCTAATTAGTTTTTATAATTATTTTGCTTACCTGCCTCGAATCATTTTAAAACCTACTTAGAAAACATGCAAATAAATATTCAATAATCACAGGTGACTGAAATGTAGACATTTTCTGGTCATTTTTAATGCTCTGCAAGCGAGCTTAATGCTCTGCTCTATGGAGACTCACTACAAATGGAAGCCAGGTTGTAGGAGCTGATGTGAGACCACAGCTTGACCTTGCAGTCTCTGGCCTCGCTCAGCTTGACAGCCAGCTGCATGCTCTTCTATGTGGAGACTCACCACCAGTGGAGTCCAAGGTGTAGGAGCTGATGTAAGGCCGCAGCTTGATCTTGCGGCCTCCAGCCTCGCCCAGCTTGCGAGCCAGCTTCATGCTCTGCTCTGCAAACACGGGGACGAAGCTCTCAACTATCTTCGGTTTGAATGCTGGCTGCAGTATCTTTCGCCTTGGCCTCCAGATTGAAACTAAAAACAAAAATTAACTATAAGTGTTCTTGGAAGCCCTCTTGGAAAATCATTTAATTTAAGCGATACGGATACACGTACAAATGTACTTAAAATTGATACCAATATGTATCAGGTGGTGGTGGTGGTTGGTGGTGGTAAGAGCTAGAATTACTTAAGTCCGATTTTTGAAAAAGGTGTGTATTTTTCGACGGCGAGTGTTTGGGGAATTGTAGGTCTGTAACTTATATTACATATGATTTAATTTTATAGGTTTTTTTTGTTAAAAAAACGTTTTCTTATAAAAGTGAAGCGATATATCTCACAACTTCCGTATTAGAAGAACAACATACCTACACATTAGCATAAAATCAAGTTTGAGATGGAATAGAATGCTATAAGAGTACCTACCTGGAGCAAATATAGCCCCAAAGCCGATGACCGGCCTCGTGAAGCGGTGCAGGTCATCCTTCTCCATGCACGTGCGCATCACCACCTCCAGGTCCGCGGGGTCCACGGACACTGCTCCAGAAAACAAACACACCACGACAGTTTCATTTGGGAAAAGTGTAACAGTGATTAACGATTCATTAAAAGATCCTAATTTTGTATCTGTTTAGCGGTTCATTACTTTTCACATCACCTAATCAGAAAATGGATTTTTCTTCCCTACTAGGAGGGATCAAAGTGGCACTTTTCTGTTCAACGACATTTCATTGCCAGTATAAAAATATGAACATCATATGTACACAGTCTGTCAAAAAAGAGTAGAAATTAAAAAGTGGCAACACTGTAGTGTCAACACTAAGATTTTGTTATTTTCCTCATATACTGCTTTGTTACTATATTATTATATATAGTTGATGTGAAAAGCAGTATGTGTTCCACGATATCAAAATTATTTCGTCTTGGGCGTTAAATAACACTTGAATCCCTCATTACGCTCAGGATTCTACTTTAGAATCCCTCACTATGTGCGGGATTCTTTTGTAAAATCCACCGCTTCATTTAGGATTCAATGTACGCCCTTGACAGACATATATCATTTGATCCCTTGTAACACATACTCTACTATTTTCTCAAGTGATTGATACTCGTAAGTTTCATTAAATCGTTTTTTTTACTAAAAATGTTTTGGGATTGAGAAGCAAGGTCCTCCTTCGACATTTTGAAGTCAACTATAAAGCATTACTCACAAAAATAAAGTATGGGGCCCAACCAGGCTTTCATTAAACCGCCATTTTCAATGGCAAAGTAGCTCAGTTCTTTTAGTGTAGACATGATATCTGAAATCATAATCATAAAGTAAATAAAATTTAACATCTAAGCCATGCTCTTAAAATGCGTTTTTTTTTTGGTAATACGATACCATCTTGTTATGTGTCAAAGAAACAGCAAATAAAGAATTTAAAAAGCAGTTAAAATTGTTTAATATTTTTGTCGAGTGAGAGGCTGAGAGGACCGAAAACACAGCATGTAACTGACATAACCTACGTGACAAAGTTTATAGGTACATACATAAATAAAGTTATGTCTTATATAAAAAAAAAACAACTTCACAGAACGATTTAAATTTTCATAATTTTTGAGTTTTCGTCGTAAATTACCTTCAATTTTTCCAGGATCTCATCATCAGATCCCCGATAAGGGATGACCCATAGCCCTCTTTTGGCGGTAGCAGTGTTGAGTTGTTGACAACATGTACTAAGTAAGGTACGCTCACAGAACATATTAAAGAGGTTAGAATGGCTATCGCGCGCAGTTAGTATCGGAACCGGCGTCGCCGCTCGTTCCTCTCCACATTTACTAACACTCGCGCAACGGTAGTCAAAACTAACTAGCGCCTTGTGTGCGTGGTGAATTCTTAATCTGAAGGTTATTGTGGCGCAAAAAGGCATGTTTACTTCGTTTTCGGTCAGCGCGGGCGAGTAGCATGCGAGCGTTTGCTCAAAACCGGCGGCGACACGTAGCCTGCTCGCATCGCCATTCTAACTTGGTACGCTCTCTGTCTTCTAGTAAACTTATGGATCATCCCTTGGTTAATAGTCCGATTAATCCCAGAATTTGTAAAAGCGAGTTCAATATACCCTCCATCGGAGCTAGCATTCTCGATACGTACTCACCCTCTGTGTTTCCCATGAACTTATGGGCCGCCCCTATGAGAGGTAGCTCGCTGACGCCCGGAACCCGCGACGCCAGTTCATACATCCTCCTCCGACGATACCGGAACGTTAAGAACCATAACAAAGGTATCAGCACCCACCAGATCATCGCGACGAACAATGCTGTACTAACAAGTCACGCTACTTTATATAACGTACATTTGCTACAATGTAACGATAATACACAGTAGTTACACGAGACCAATTACTGACAGAATATATACCTACTAATTAAATACAAAATGTACATCCCCTAAAATAAAGACAGTAAAATTAGACGAGGACGAGCTTGATGTGACTCGTAAAACTCGTATAATGTGATCTGCTAAGACTGATGTAGACTAAGGTCAAGGGTAGGAAACCGTGACCCTACCTTTATAGTAACCTAGGGTAGACAGGGGTAAATTGAGACACTCCTAAAAAAACCTTGAATAAATCAGAATATTTTATTATTTGGTCTGATTTAGCAAATTAATTTACCACGCTCAGCTGTCAGAACAGATGCCTGCCACAAAAATTGTATTGATAAATAGTGTTTTCTTGTCAAATTTTTAATTCTAATCGCTCTTATTCACATGAGACCCAAGTGAACTTAAGGATTTATCTTTACTTTAGCCTTCAAAAATAGTAACATTAGAATGAAATGAAACCCATGTAATTAAATTGTTGACATCGTACTTTTTAAGGATAAGTACCTAGATATTAAATCAACAATAATATTAACGGTGTAACAGTGCCCTAAAACACTCAACATTACATTAATTTACATAGTCATGACTTGACTATTGATCATAAAGTCTAGCAATAATAGTGACCTAGAAAACGAAGCAATTAATGAACTGCATAATACGACTAGATGGTTGGAAAATAATTGTCTTAAATTAAATTTGGCTAAGACTAAAATTACATATTAAGTTTAAAACTCGTAACTCTACTAATACTAACCTTAATGTTAACTGTAACAATTCTAATGTAGAACTTGTTGATTCAACCACGTTTCTTGGTATTACTCTAGATGAAAATTTAAATTGGAAAGCACACGTTGAAAATGTGTGTTCCAGATTGGATAGATTTGTTTTTGCATTGCGGCGGCTTAGATCTATAGCATGAAGAGAAGCTGCAATGTCGGCCTATCATGGTTATGTCGCCTCAATCTTGCATTACGGGCTTATCATTTGGGATATTACCCGGTACGGATATCCAAAGAGCATTTGTGACCCAAAAAGCTTGCATCAGAGCTGTAAGCGGAAGTGAATATCTCGCCCACTGTAAACCAATATTTCAAGAACTTAAAATTCTACCATTGCCTTGTCAGTACATTTTAGAAATTACTAAATTTGTCAAAAAACAGCCTCAGCTTTTTCCACTTCACGGTGAAGTGGTCAATAAGCAAAGGCCTAGCAGGAAGCCACTGCAGCTACATCAACCTGCGCAGAAGCTGAAAGTGTCCCAGTCAAATGTCTGTAATATGGCTGTAAAAATATTTAATAGAGTGCCAGATGACCTCAAAACTCTACCGATATGTAAATTTGAAAAAAAATAATGTTTCAGTGGTTACTTGGAAAATGTTTTTACTCTGTAGATGAATTTTTTAAATGACATTTATTATAAATTGTTAATTAATTTTGCTTATCTTATACTGACTGAATTTTAATTTTAATATTTAATTTTACTCCTCATGTACATAGCTATGTAAATATTTCTACGCCGATGCATGCCGGCAGAATATGCTGACCTAACACCTTTTACTAACCAATATTGTATGTACCATATTTTAAATTGTTTATACGACAACGGTTTCACTCACTTGAATTTTTAGTCGCTATTGGCGACATGTTTCGGGCCCGTCGGGGGTCCTTCCTCAGGCTCGAGTATATTCATATTCTTGGAAATAAAGTATTGAATTGACTTTATACCTTACTTATCTCGATAAGAAAACATATTTCAGTAAGTAGGTAATACTTTGATACTATGGCGATTGAATTTTTACTAATAAGACCAAACATAATCTATAAACTCGTAACGATACTTTGAACACAAGAAAACAAAAAAAAAAGTCTGATTTTAATTCCTCTCGCGTCGGTCGGCTAAAAGTGAGCCGGTTGAACTCAAGACGCACCCGTAAGTATATACAAATGAATACCTATATATTTCATGTGGTTATCAAAAAACAGACCTTTGCTCAACTGATCCCCGCTTACCCTATTTATAAGCTTGAAAGAAACTAGGTATTGAAACAAAGCTTATGCGCCATCAGGTACCTAGGTTTTAGAAAGTTATTTTTTTCTGAAATTCATCTGACTATGACCGAATACGTAACTCATACCTACTCACAATTTATTGGTACCTAATAGGTAATAACATGTCAACTTACATGACTAGAAAAACAGAATTATACACGCAAGACGAAACCGCAGGCAGAGTTAGTATATCAAATAAAACGATTTGACCCACAAACCCTCCCAGCTGCGATATAACTCATGATTGTTGTTTTTAAACACATTAATTACTCAGCTACGTACTGTCGTGTCACGACTATTAAATACCTACTACAACATTGTATTCGTACAATTAAATACACCGTGTTTTTTAATTCCGTTAATTTGACGGGAGCATTGCTGAGCTTAAATTAGGTTGATTTCTCAAAGACACCGTTATAAGAACTACTTTCCATTTAGTTTCTTTAAACATTATTATTTACTCAGCCATACGCCGAAGTTTAAAACGTATAGTTATCAGTAAAAACACCGTGTATAACTGAGGAAAAAACGAAATATAATACGTAGGTACATATGTCTGTAAAATGTAGTGTGATACAATCATAATTATGTTATCCACGTGTCGTTATTATTATAAAAATTGGCCAAGTGCGAATCAAACGCGCGCCTCAAGGGTTCCATACCATAACAATATTTTTCAAGACACAGACAAATTTCAATCTCTGATTAAATGAGTGACGGACTGAAGGTTCTAATTGCGACAGCAATGCGGCAACGACAACAACATAATTAAATAAAGGACATTGACATTGTCAACGCTGCAGCTGAGGAACTTTGCAACAGTAAAGGTGACAGTCCATTTCCAACGACAGCTGCACCACTGTTCATTTTACTATGAAAATTGACAATTACAACGACGCATTCAGTATCAGTAGTGCAGCTGCGGTCAGAAATGGAATGTTGGTAACAGGTTAAGGTGACGATCGGGTGGCAACTGCAGATTACTGTTGCGACATTTCTGCTGCTGATAAAATGAGTGACACATGGAACGTCATCATCGCGGCAGCAATGCGGCGACAAACGTCACTCATTTCTTATTTCAACTGTTAATATCTGACATTGACTCTAGTCATTCTATTCATTCATTACCTAAAAGTAAGTACACCGAATAATAATTTAGTTGGATTTATTGTAAAATTTATTATAATGTTTATTGACATTGACTTTCAGTAAGTTTCACTTGTCCTTGCACTTTTTAACGTCAAATCAAATTAAACCATCATATCAATACAGGAACCCCTAGTGTCGTTCAAAAGTGTGACAGACATACGCGTTTGCGATGTGTCATTTTGTATGGAATTTTGAGTTTCCAAAACGTCCCGCTTGGCGCGCTGTTCAAAATCATATGCAAAATGAGACGGGTCCATATTGGGTGGCCTAATAATTGATTGTCCTAATGTATACGTAATGTTACGCATAAAACTCATTTCGCATAATTGTTATTGTGCTGGAAATATTAACATTTCTGAGAAATTATAACACAAACCTAACCTAACCTACCCTGTTATACACAACCTATGCAAAACATTTTCGAAATTACCTTCTGTTTCAGCTGGAGAAAAAATATGCGAAAAGAGTTTTATGCGTAACATTACATTATGACAATCAATTATTATGCGACGAGATAGGATCCCAAATGAGATTTAACGCAGACGCGTAACGTCCGTCACGCTGTTGAATATTTACGAGTACACTAGGGGTACAGATACGAAATAACCAGCTACCATTCTACTCGTAACTAAGAAACAAACAAAACAGCTGAAAATAAGATGTTATCTATCTGCATTTGGCTTTTAATCTCTTTTAAAATACTTGTATGTAACAGACAGAACAAAATGAGATTTTTATTCATAACTGCAGTTGTAATCATTATTTCTTTGTTTAAGTCTCACTTTATGAAAACCAAAATATATGTAAAGTTTCAGCGGCAAGTGCAAGTTGTAACTTTCAAAGATAATTTTTAAGAAAAAAAAACCGACTTCCATGGGGGCCGATGAAAGATTACTGTAGATGGTAGAAAAGGAGGTAAAACCACCCACTTTTCTACTAGCATTTCGCTTCTGTATAATGGCGCCTCTACAAGATGGGCCAACGCCGGCCACTCCAAGGGACGCAGCCATGCGGTAGAATGAGATAGCAATATCACTTGCTCCCTCTAACGCATAAATGCGTCCCTTGGAGTGGCCGGCGTTGGCCCATCGTGAAGAGGAGCCATGAGGGTCGTAGTTCTACCCTAACCTAACCCACTCCTCAGATAGCAGTTCGGTTCTGTGCGGATCGCAGTTCGAACCTAATCAAACCCACTTTTCAAGTAGCATTTCGTTTCTGTAAGGCTCGCAGTTCTAACCTAACCTAATCCTTGTTCGGTTCTGTGAGGATCGCAGTTCAAACCTAACCTAACCCACTTAATGGCGCATGCCGTGCGGTGTACGGGGGTTTAAGCGGGAGGGGCTAGTAAGATTGGCATCATCGTACTTTATACCTACATTAATTTTATGGTAGGTAATCATAGTTGTTTATTTAGTTAAGGTATCATAGTGGTTTTCTGGATCAAAGTCCGGGTCCGAGTCCGGGTCCGAGTCCGGGTCCGGGTCCGAGTCCGGGTCCGAGTCCGGGTCCGTGTCCGGGTCCGAGACCGGGTCCGAGTCCGGGTCCGAGTCCGGTTCCGAGTCCGAGTCCGAATCCGGGTCCGAGTCCAGGTCCGGGTCCAAACCGGATCCGGGTCCGAACCGGATCCGGGTATGAGTCCGAGTCCGGGTCCCAGTCCAAGTCAAAATCGAAATTCGTAATCACCAAACGTGTACCATGCGTCATTGAAGAGTTCTGTTCTGGTCATCATCAGCAGTTCCACTTCATCAAATGCGACAGTTTTTAATGTAAATGCTTGATTTTATGATGAAAATACAAAAAAAAATCTATACATATGCCTTTAATATTTGAGGAGTTCCCTCGATTCCTTATGGATCCCATCATCAGAACTCGAGCTTGACAAAAATGTGGCTTAAAAACTTAACTTGCTTAACGAACATAACGAAAAGGAAAAATTGCCAAACCTGAACTATGCGTCGTTTAAGAGTTCTGTTCTGATCATCATCAGCAGTTCCACTTCATCAAATGCAACAGTTTTTAATGAAAATGCTTGATTTTCTAATGTATATACAAAAATCTCTATACGCATGCCTTTAAGATTTGAGGAGTTCCCTTGATTCCTCATGGATCCCATCATCAGAACTCGAGCTTGACAAAAATGTGGCTTAAAAACTTAACTTGCTTAACAAACATAACGAAGAGGACAAATCGCCAACCGTGAACTATGCGTCGTTAAAGAGTTCCGTTCTGATCATCATCAGCAGTTCCACTTCATCAAAAATCACTTTTTTGGGTGTATATGCTTGATTTGTTGATAAAAACCCAAAAATCACTATATGTATGCCTTTAAGATTTGAGGAGTTCCCTCGATTCCTCATGGATCCCATCATCAGAACTGGGTTTTGACAAAAACGGGACCAATCTGTATGCATATACATTCAATCAAAAAAAGAATTTTCAAAATCGATCTAGTAATGACGGAGATATGGAGTAGGGAATGCAATACCGGGATACCAGGATCCCGAAATACCGGGATCCCGCATGCAATTTGCGGGATTAATCCCGCTCGTAAATTAAGCGGGATCCCGCGGGATTTGCGGGATCGAAGAGCGACGTGGTTCTTACGTGTTACTACAAGGAACACAGGCTCGGGCACGTACCTACTGGCGAAAATTCTTCACGGAGCTTAAATGCATCTATGGAGGAAAGGGGTAATGACACGGAAGAGCATTTTGCCCAAATTTGTCTATTTATTTTATGACACTTGCTCGTAAAAGGTGTTATTTTACGTAGGCGACGCGGTCCGTAAATCTTAAATTTGTACCCAGGGAATTTTGTTATGTAGGTACGTCCGAAATTAGGCAGATTTTCTATTGTTTTCCTTCTTTTTTCCTCACAGGTGTGATGAAAAACATTGTGTGTGCCACGAGTGGTACAGGACTTACGAAATCGCGTTAATTAAGTCTTTACACACGTTCTTAAATTCTTGATTACTGTCATTATACCATATTCTTTTAATACAAAATGTACTACTTCTAATTTTAGTTTACTTTTTGTTTTCAACCTTCAAATTTAGTACTAATTCGTAAAATTGTATACTAACTTGCGGGATCCCGCAAATACCGGGATCCCGCGGGACTTAAAATGGCAATCCCGCGGAATACCGGGATTGAGTTCCTCATGCGGGATTGCATTCCCTAATATGGAGTAACAACCATAAAAAAAAAATAAAAAAAAAAAAACATACGAGTACAACCGAATTGATAACCTCCTTCTTTGAGATTTGGAAGTCGGTTAAAAATATAAGATAGAGACAAAGAAGTGTTTTCTTTGAAGTTTCGCTCAAAATTACCTCTCTTCTAGAGACCGGGTCTCGGTAACAGAGCACCTGCGCGAGTGATGGAGTTGACTTAATCATAGATAACTAAATACTATAGACTTCTCATATAGAGTCAAGGTGAAAGTCATACAAACGTAGACCCCATTTTCCTCCCTGAATAATGGGGTATTGACGAAGTAATGTTTCAAAATGAACATTTCTTATCTGTGCAACTAGGCTGAATCATGTGAGCATATTACATTTCACACTCCAAATATAATAAGAAACACACCATTAACACTTTCGCTGCGGCAATTAAGCATTTAGTTAGGACCCGATGCCGCAGCTAATGGCTCCTCTACACGATAGCCGAACGCTGCGCCAGCGAGATGACCTTGTGGTGGTTGGAACGCATCTACACGATGGCGACATTCAATTGTAATCTAACCGGTTTCCAAGGTGGACGTGGAAGCATTAGCCGTTGCAGCAATTTATCTAAGATACGCCACGTACCATTAATTATCATCAAGTAATTTAAAAAAATGTCGTAGAAACTGCAAGAGTTTTTTGTTCTCTACTTCCCGAAAATAAATTAATGTTAGATTTTTTTAAAGAATTAAATTAATTTAATATCTTTTTAAATTTCATGTTACCTTATAGTTTGCTATAATAAATAAATAGATTTATTCAATAACAAAACTGATAAATTATTATTAAAATTAAGTATAAACTAAATAAATTAAAACTAATAAAATAAATAAATAAAACTTACCCACTTATCTTAGGTCCCCCAGATCTGTCCCCTGCGGAAGGGTGCCCATAAGGCTGGCTACATTCCCACGCTGAATAGCTATACCTATTCTTTGGCCTAGGAATGAGCCAGCCATAGGGTCAAATAGTCTTCCTTAAATTTATCTTATCTTTCAAATTTGCTTAAATTATTTTAGAGCATATTATAATTTTTATTTAATTTTGTTACCAGCTTACCAACATAGCTGTGCAAATTGTGCAGTGTAGGTAGTACCTACTTACTATATATATTAGATATGTATCTAATATTCATTTATTTAACTATAAGTAAATAAGTATGTATTGTTATATTTATTTATTTAAATTGTATATGTACTGTCTGCGTAAATTTCCTATTCCTTCATTACTTCCATAACGAGGCCACATACTCGTCATTTTAATTTTAAAAAATAAACCAAAATTGATACTGAGCACAAACCTCCGCACTCGACCACGTTCGAGCACGCACTGTGGATTGGGCCACGTGTAGATGCGTACCGCCATCGCTTGCCCAAGCCGAAAAACCGACACCCGGCCAACTCATTGCCATCCCGCGCGCCATAAGCCAACCGATTAGGTATATGAATAGCTATTCATTATATACGTTCACTGCGGTAGGGGGTCTAAAAACTTTTACAAAGTATGGTTCAGCATCATCATTTCAGCCTATTTCCGTCCCACTGCTGAGCACAGGCCTCCTCTCATGCGCGAGAGGGCTTGGGCTATAGTCCCCACGCTAGCCCAATGCGGATTGGGGACTACACATACACCTATGAATTTCTTCGCAGATGTATGCAGGTTTCCTCACGATGTTTTCCTTCACTGAAAAGCTAGTGGTAAATATCAAATGATATTTCATACATAAGTTCCGAAAAACTCATTGGTACGAGCCAGGATTTGAACCCGCGACCTTCGGATTGAAAGTCAGACGTCATATCCACTCGGCCACCACTGCTTCTACAAGAAGTATGGTTAATTACGAGTAAACCTAATTGTCGCAGCGAAGGTGTTAAGATAACGATGGCCAGATCGCGGTCAGAATACAAACATGGATTTCTGACTTAACAGAATTTAAATTCAGTATCTTACTGTAGGCTGTAGGTATGGTAGGCTAAGGTTATAAATGTTATAATTACGGTCGACTTCAGCGACCTTCGCTTCGCTATGATCTTTAATCGGTATTATGATGTGTAATTAGATTCTGACCTGTAACCCTCAGTAAAACAATTTAGCGTGCCCGCGGTAGGAGCATTAAGTCTTACGATAATAATTACGAAGCATCTTGTGTTATTATAATATGTATGAGTAAGAAATTGTAAGAAATTATTCTGGATACAAAATAGTAGACTTATACAACAAGGGCATACACATTAAATGGGCATTTATGCCCGACTTATACCTATACTCTGTTTTTTACTTCGATTGCGAGGAAAATATAGAAATATCAAATATATTGTTATTCAAGGCCGCGTGGGAGGGGATCGTGCCAGCCGCCAGCTGCAGTAGTGACAGTTATGGTATTCCATCTAACCGCAGCTGCACTACCGGTACTGAACGCGTCGCTGTCATTGTCAATTTCCATAGTAAAATTGACAGTAGTGCAGCTGTCGTTGGAAATGGAATGTTACCCTTAGTATTAAACGTTTTGACTTTATTTATAAGTCAATGATGGTCCTAATAGATGGTTTAACTTTATGCACTAGAGCATAAAAAGCAACTTTATGTCGCTTACACGCTGATAATGATTTGGTTAACAAGTTCACATTGAAAATTTAATTCCTCCACACTCCAAAATATCTTGAAATAGGACAAGTCATGTGCTCATTTACTTCATAAAGCGGGCTTCGATGCAGTTCCCGTTGTTAAGAAGTAACTCGGCTCCGGCAAAAGCGCTATCCGACAAATTGCTATTTTCCGGCCCTTTGTGGCCGAAACAAAGTGCAGGAGATGCATTTTCAGGGTTTTTAGCGAAAACTGAAGAAATTTCATGATATATCGCTACAGGTCAAAGCGACGGAGAAAAATAGGTGTAATAAAAGGAAGATCGAGCTGTAAAAATGTAATGTAAGAATTTATTGGTTTGTGGGTTGCACAAACAACATTTTATTATTGTGGTTATCGTGAAAAATACGGTTGAAAATATTTGATTTGTACTTAATTCCAAATTGATGGGTTCTATATTTGGCAGCTGTGATATCACGAATCTCATTTTAATACTATATTATTATTGGTACATACTTACATACAATGCAGTGAGTATTGCATCATATTAAAGGAGGATACAAAGTTACTTAAGTACTTAATGACGACCATACAAAAATAGCGGGAATCCATTTAAAGGCAAAAGTAGAAAAGAAAAAATTTGACGCGAAACATTTTTGGCTTTGGATGGAGGGTTGGCCGACTTGGATGACCTGACCTCTAGAAAAAAACGTGTCAAAAAACTTTTCTTCTACTTTTCCTAATCAGAATACTATACCGAATAGGTATGCCCTTAAACGGATCTCCACTATTTTTGTTACACTTTGTATGCCATTTTATATCATCGATTTTTGAATGGCCTGCATAGTAACACACACTTTATAAAATTTATAAAATGTGAGCTGCATAGGTTTGCATAGACATATGTCGACCACAAAAGCGATTAGTATGTTTTTGCCTCGCCCCACCCTGCAGGATTGAAAACTCCCTGGATAACCGCTAGATGGCTTTAAACTTGCAAACATCTGTCTGCGTTCCCAATTATTCATAAGTCCTGTTGTTGCGCGCCTCGATGCATTCTCTTCTC
Organism: Cydia fagiglandana; assembly: GCF_963556715.1. Lineage (NCBI taxonomy): Eukaryota > Metazoa > Arthropoda > Insecta > Lepidoptera > Tortricidae > Cydia > Cydia fagiglandana. The sequence goes on along the minus strand of NC_085951.1, from coordinate 215,318 downwards.
AAGAGTAAGCTCGTGTCCGTTAACCGCCTTCATCATGACGTCGATCTTGACTCGGATGTGCGGCTTGTTCCCCCCCTCCACTCTCCCCCTCACGCGGTGGAAGCGCAGCACCGACGACAGCGCCGACTTTATAGACATCAGGGCATACTGGTAGCCTGCAACAATACTAATTTCATCAGAGCAACGTAAACAAGAGCTGCAGCTACAAGTAACTGTCATTCTTTTTGTACGACACCTGTATATATATGCAGTTAAGCTAATTAAAATAGAACAACGCTGAGTAACGATGGTATTGTTCCTTTCTAGAGATGTGACAGAGATGATTCGGATGATGTTTCCAAAAATACCAACAAATTATAATATTACAGCTAAATGGCTAAAACGTGTTCATGGAACTATAAAGAGACACGGGAAAGAAGTAAGTTTCACTAGGTATCCATCGCCTTCAGCTTTGTTAGTTTCACTATCGATTCCACTCTTTCATAGCATACGCTTGACAGTACTCACCGATGCAATTCCTTGGGCCGGTGCTGAACGCCATGAACGCGCAGGGGTGCCTCAGCGCGGCCCGCTCCGGCAGGAAGCGGTCCGGGTCGAATGCATCTGCGTCGGGGCCCCAGTACTTGGGGTTCCGTTGTGTGCCCCACACGGACGCCACTATACCACTACCGGCGGGCAGCACGTTCCCTGATGCTGCAAGAAAAAAAACACACATTTATTTTACACACCCACCTCAATGGTGATAAACCTGAATCTATTTACTAGCGCTTCGGAAATTCTGAACCACGAACTGAACCTATAATTTTGTCTCTGGTAACTCAGAATCAGTAATAAATAGTATTTCGTACAAAATAGCCCGCACCAATCCGCGGCGACAGATTCACTACAGATTGACAGAATCTGAATTCGAATTTGATTAGCAACGCCATGACGGAAAGTTGAAAATGCCATCCAGAATATTGTGCCATGTATGGATTCTTGTCAATTTTAGTAAATACTCGTAACCACTTTCTTTCTCTGTTTCCATGATTACGCCCAAATTTTTGAAATGGATGACCATCAATATGAAGCTCCTAAGGCTAGGGTACCTCCACATTAAAACACTCCACAATCCTCTACAATCTATGAGGGTTACCAGCTTCTCTTCCCAATAGGTAACTTACGCAAGGTGACTTCCTCCTCGACCTTCCTGATGAGAAAGGGCGCCGGCGGGAACAGCCGGAGCGTCTCCTTGATCACACAGTCCAGGTACTTCAGCCGCATCAGGTCCTCTTTTTGAAGAAGCCTGTCCGAGTCGCCGAATATTTCGTCCAGTCTACAAACACATATAATTTTCAGCTGATGTATGAACTGTTTGTGTTGTGCTGTTTTACATATTTAAACAAATTACAAATAGAATAGAACTGAAATACCTAATACGCTAAATAATTAAATCCAATTAGCAGCATTTTACGGAATCCTTATTAGTGTCAGACCAAGAATAGTCTGCAGCGGATTTGATAGCCCACGCAGTGAAAGTGTTATTTTAAACGTCAATCTTCTATGAAATTATGACGTATAAATGACACTTGCAGTGCGTGGGGCTATCAAATCCGCTGCAGACTTTTTTTGGTCAGTCTCTAGTTGCCTTTCCTTGGCTAGTGATAAAAAATATTTAAGGAATCATCACTAATGATTTCAACTTGCCAAGTTAGATATAACTGAAAGAAACATCTTCAGTCAGCAGTCATCTGATGATTCTGATTCAGTCATCTGGAGCAAAACAAAACTGATGGGTATTAGCTCGGAGATATCAGAAGTGGGCAGGCCAGTTACGCCATAGACATAATGGAAGATGGAAGAAAGTGCTGGAGTGGAGGCCTCGTTCTCGTCCCCGAATCGTGTGTAGCCTGCCAATGACATGGAACAACGAACTAGTCAAAATAACCGGTAGAAAACGCATAAGTATAGTACAAGACTAGATTGAGAAGGACTTACTCTGCGTGGACCCTGTCTTGCACATGTGGATACTTGGCCAGGAGGTCGAGAGCATATCCTATGGTAGAAGCGGTGAAGTCGGTGCTCCCGATGATCAGCGTCAGGATTTCTTCCCGCAGCTCCTCATTGCTGTACCCGCCCTCGCTGCCCGAGAAGTGGATCAGCAGCTCGAGGAATGATTTGGAGTCGTAGTCTGATAAGTCTGTCAATTATAATGTTACAGTATATTGTATTTACTGTTTAAAATAAAAAATAATTAATTTAAGGTGTATTTTTGATAGCGAATTCATAACGAATTGATTGCGAGTCGTGTCTGATGTATGGCTACACATGTATGTATTAGTCGCATAAAGTACACGCGAAAGGTAATTGTCAATTGACCATAAGTTACGAGTAAAATAGCGATTACAATCACATTGCAAATAGTTACGATGTAACTGGTTTGTTACTGTAATAATCTACTTACATGAAGCATTTAGACTAGTCAAGACAGTGGTGAAACCAGACATGGTGGCTGGAGGCTATAGAGCCTTCTTGAGACTCGAGATTCCTCTGGAGTTTAGCACCGGCTTTCTCCTCAACAACTTGCCATCTGGCATAAACCGTTGACGTCATGTTGAAAGACGTTATAGTTTTCAATTTTCAATTTTCAAAGTGGTATTGGGTAAGATTTTGTAACATGAAACTTTATAAAATAAGGCTTTGGATTTTAAGTAGGTATAACATAGGTATTTACTTACCAATGGTTCGATTCGCGTTAGTACTCTTTTGTTGAGCTTTTAATTCTTCGCGTTTCTTCATTATCACCTGGCAAATTGTAAAGAGTAGTAATTAGACCTCTTTATTTTAGGTTCATCACGTCCCTACATCGCTTCAGGATGTTTATGTAACAGATTTTTCTATTTTAATTTGGTCATATCTTAATTTTTTCTTATATCCCTATATTCCCTATCACCATCCCTACTTACCATAAATGTGAAAATAACTCTGTCTATTTGAAACCGTTGAACCGATTTTGGCAATAAGATAGTTTGAGGCTTCTAGAAGGGCGTCGGGTCGTTTTATCAAGCATCATCATAGTTCCATGAACCCGAAGTCAAGGGCTGAAACTGATCGTTGTATTTTCATTTGTAGTCAACAGAATTAAGCTTACAAAAGTGAATTCTCAGTAAACGTACGTGATCAGTGAACCCATGCAAGACTTCGCAGCTGGTCCGCTGCTGGCGGTACTGCGGTGAGCACCGGAACAGCCACTCCGGATGCAGCCAAAGGCGGAAGATGCGCTCCGCAAGCACCCGGGTCACTCGGCCCAGCTCCACGAGGAACGGGGACACGGAGTCGTCCTGGCTGTTTATCTTCACGCCGAGTGAGGTCTCTGCACATCCACGGATTTTAATTGTCGATCATATAAATTCAAGACCTTTTACTTACGCGTAATATTCATTACACATTTGATATTGCCAACGAAGTAGCGAACCGCCTTCAACTTTCAACCAGATTATTTTCGAAATGCGAAATTATATTGATGTACAGTCGACGTCAAATATATGTTTACACTTTTGCACTTTACCCCTTTGTGATAAGGTGAAAATTGTAAACATATCTTTAAAGTAGACTGTAGTACCTCATTAGTAAAGAATACCTACGTTAAACAAAACAAGTAGGTAAGTAGACATTTCAGCACTTTAATTTGTTTTTATAATTATTTTGCTTACCTGCCTCGAATCATTTTAAAACCTACTTAGAAAACATGCAAATAAATATTCAATAATCACAGGTGACTGAAATGTAAGTAGACATTTTCTGGTCATTTTTTAATGCTCTGCAAGCGAGCTTAATGATCTGCTCTATGGAGACTCACTGCAAATGGAAGCCAGGTTGTAGGAGCTGATGTGAGACCACAGCTTGAACTTGCAGTCTCCGGCCTCGCTCAGCTTGATCTGCATGCTCTTCTATGTGGAGACTCACCACAAGTGGAGTCCAAGGTATAGGAGCTGATGTAAGGCCGCAGCTTGACCTTGCGGCCTCCAGCCTCGCCCAGCTTGCGAGCCAGCTTCATGCTCTGCTCCGCAAACACGGGGACGAAGCTCTCAACTCTCTTCGGTTTGAATGCTGGCTGCAGTATCTTTCGCCTTGGCCTCCAGATTGAAACTAAAAACAAAAATTAATTATAAGTTTTCTTGGAAGCCCTCTTGGAAAATCATTTAATTTAAGCGATACGGATACACGTACAAACGTACTTAAAATTGATACCAATATGTTTCAGGTGGTACAATCACCTACGGTAAAAGCTATAATTACTAAAGTCCGATTTCTGAAAAAGGTGTGAATTTTTCAACGGCGAGTGTTTGGGGAATTGTAGGAACAGAACTTATACTACATATGATTTAATTTTATATAGGTATTATTGTTAAAAAAAACGTTTTCTTATAAAAGTGAAGCGATACTTCGCACAACTTCCGTTTTAGACGAACCACATACCTACACATTAGCATAAAATCAAGGTTGAGATGAAATAGAATGCTATAACGGCTCGGCCACGACGTCGAGCGACTTTGCGACGGCGGGAGCGATAACCATAGGTTGGAGCGTGACACAACGATCGGACCTTTCGCTCCAACCTATGGTTATCGCTCCCGCCGTCGCAAGTCGCTCGATGTTGTGGCCGAGCTGTAAGAGTACCTGGAGCAAATATAGCCCCGAAGCCGATGACCGGCCTCGTGAAGCGGTGCAGGTCATCCTTCTCCATGCACGTCCGCATCACCATCTCCAGGTCCACGGGGTCCACGGAAACTGCTCCAGAAAACAAACACACCACAACAGTTTCATTTGGGAAAAGTGTAACAGTGATTAACGATTCATTAAAAGATCCTAATTTTGTATCTGTTTAGCGGTTCATTACTTTTCACATCACCTAATCAGAAAATGGATTTTTCTTCCCTGCTAGGAGGGATCAAAGTGGCACTTTCCTGTTCAACGACATTTCATTGTCAGTATAAAATATTAATATAATTAACTATGAAGATCGTATGTACAGTCTGACAAAAAAGAGTAGAAATTAAAAAGTGGCAACACTGTAGTGTCAACACTAAGATTTTTTATTTTCCTCATAGTTGATGTGAAAAGCATATGAGTCGCTTAACTTCCAACTCAGGTAAATCCATCTGTCAGATTATGCGATTTTGGTACTAAGAAAAGGTAATAGGGTAGCTATTTGCTGAGAGGGTCGAATGGATTTACCCGAGTTTGAAGTTAAGCGACACATATGTGTTCCACGATATCAAAATTATTTCGTCTTGGGCGTTAAATAACACTTGAATCCCTCATTACGCTCAGGATTCCACTGTAAAATCCACCGCTTCATTCAGGATTCAATGTACGCCCTTGACAGACATATATCATTTGATCCCTTGTAACACATACTCTACTATTTTCTCAGGTGATCGGTACTCGTAAGTTTGATTAAATCGTTTTTTTTTTACTAAAAATGTTTTGGGGTTGAGAAGCGAGGTCCTCCTTCGACATTTTGAAGTCAACTATAAAGCATTACTCACAAAAATAAAGTATGGGGCCCAACCAATATTTCATTAAACCGCCATTTTCAATGGCAAAGTAGCTCAGTTCTTTTAGTGTAGACATGATATCTGAAATCATAATTAAAGTAAATAAAATTTAACATCCAAGCCATGCTCTAAAAATGCGGTTTTTTTTGATACCGTAAAATGGGGTGAGTTGGGTGAAATTTGACTTTCAATGCTCGTTAAAATTTTATTTTTACATGTGAAAACTGAATGGTAATAAGTGGTTCGGACGTTTGTATTTTAGTTTGTGTTTTATTTTGGGTAGTTCCATTTCATAACTTTGACGATAAAGAGGAAAACCCACCTCACCCCGTAGTGCCTCGTATTTGGGGTGAGAGGGTTTTTCATACAAAGGTGATTTTGGAAGGTTGTTGGATCGATTTTTTTATTATTATGCGTCTTACTATAGCCCCATTTTAAATTGGAATACATTATTTTTGTAGCAGTAGCCTTGAAATCTCTTCTCACCCCCCTCTCAAACCTTCTCTCCCCATTCAAAACCCAACTCTCCCCGCGAAACCTATTCTCCCCGTTTTACGGTAATACGATACCATCTTGTTATGTGTCAAAGAAACAGCAAATGAAGAATTAAAAAAGCAGTTAAAATTGTTTAATATTTTTGTCGAGTGAGAGCCTGAGAGGACCGGAAACACAGCATGTAACTGACATAACTTACGTGACAAATTTTATAGGTACATACATAAATAAAGGTATGTCTTATATTTCAGCCTAATTCGCTGATATAAAAAAACAACTTCACAGAACGATTTAAATTTTCATAATTTTTGAGTCTTCGTCGTAAATTACCTTCAATTTTTCCAGGATCCCATAATCACATCCCCGATAAGGGATGACCCATAGCCCTCTTTTGGCGGTAGCAGTGTTGACAACATGTACTAAGTAAGGTACGCTCTCTGTCTTCTAGTAAACTTATGGATCATCCCTTGGTAAATAGTCCGCATTATCCCAGAATTTGTAAAAGCGAGTTCAATATACCCTCCATCGGAGCTAGCATTCTCGATACGTACTCACCCTCTGTGTTTCCCATGAACTTATGGGCCGCCCCTATGAGAGGTAGCTCGCTGACGCCCGGAACCCGCGACGCCAGTTCATACATCCTCCTCCGACGATACCGGAACGTTAAGAACCATAACAAAGGTATCAGCACCCACCAGAACATCGCGGCGAACAATGCTGTGCTATCAAGTCACGCTACTTTATATAACGTACATTTGCTACTACAAAGTAGCAGAGATGCAGTATTTACACGAGACCAATTACTGAGAGAATATACCTACTAAGTAAATACAAAATTTCCATCGTCTAAAATAAAGACAGTAAAATTAGATGAGGACGAGCTTGAGTGACTCGTAAAACTCGTATATGATCTGCTAAGACTGATGTAGACAAAGGTCAAGGGTAGGACCCCTAACCCTACTTTTATATAGTATACCTTACTACCTTGGGTAGACAGGGGTCATTAAGACACTCTTAAAAAGATTGAAAAAATCAAAATATTTTAATATTTGGTCTTATTTAGCAAATTTATTTACCACACCACACTCAACTGTCGGAAGTCGGAACAGACCCGAGTTTCCGACGACAATGTCTGCCATAAAAAATGTATTGATAAATAGTTCTTTCTTGTTAAGTTTTTAATTACAATTACTCTTATTTGCATGAGCCCCAAGTGAACTTAAGGATTTATCTTTACTTTAGCTTTAAAAAATAGGTAGTAACATTAGAATGAAATGAAACCTATGCAATTAAATTTTTCATATCGTAATTTTTAGGGGTAGTTTGATATTAAATCAACAATAATATTAACGGTGTAACATTGCCCTCAAATACTCAGCATTAATACAATGAAGTATTTGAACAAATTAAATTATTTTCAGGAAATATTTTAATTTGTTTTATTTTAGGGGGCGCCGCAAGCCTTCAGTAAAAAGTGCATATACTTGGTAAATTTGACTAATATCTCTGTGACCCGGTGGCCGAGTGGCTCAGGCACCTGCCGCGATAGCAGAGGACGCTGGTTCGATTCCAGCCTGGGGCACTGGAGGCCTTGGTCACTTTTTCTTAGTATATGACATTTATTTCAGTTTATACTCAGCATTACATTAAATTACACAGTCATGTCTCGACTTTGTACGTATGATCTTAATACTGTAACGTCTGTGATCCATAAGTCCATAACATACGTTACTAAATAACAAAAGATATTTCCTCGCGCGTTAATCGGCTAAAAGTGACCTGGTTGAACTCAAGGCGCACCCGTAAGTATACATATACAAATGAATAGGTACTTACCTATATTTCATGTGGTTATCAAAAAATAGACGTTGTTTCAATGGACTCCGGCTTACCCTATTAGAAGCTTGAAAGAGACTAGTTATAATTCAATTTGAAACAAAGCTTAAATGAAATGAAATGAAAACATTTATTTTCAGGCAACTATTTACCCATAGATAAATACCTTAAAACTAGCATACATGTTATTACAAAATATACTTAAGCTTAAGTGCCCTCAGGTAGGTTTTATAAAGTTATGTTTTGACCGAATACGTACTATTTTATTACTATTATTGGTACCTAATAGGTAATAACATGTCAACTTACATGACCAGAAGAACGGAATAATACAACGATTTGACCTACAACCCCTCCTAACTGTGATATAGCTCATAATAAATGTGATCTTTATACACATTAAATACTCAGCTAAGTACTGTCGTGTCACTACTATTAAATACTACAACATTGTATGAGTAGGTGGGTGTGTAATGAATTGATGAAAAATAAATAAAATATCGAGATTTTGTGAAATTAAATAATTACCTATGTCATGTGGTTCCATACCATATCATTATTTTTCGAGACACAGATAAATTTCAATCTATTTGATTAAATGAGTGATGGACTGAACGTTCTAATTGCGACAGCAACGCGGCAACGACAACAACATTATTAATAAAGGACATTGACATTGTCAACACTGCAGCTGATTCAGCTGAAGAACGTTGGAACAGGTAAGGGTAACATTCTATTTCTGACCGCAGCTGCACGTCCGGCACGCTGTCGAATATTTACGCTAGGGGTGGAGATACGAAATAACAAACTACGATTCAACTCGTAACTAAGAAACAAAGAAAACCGCTGAAAATAAGAAGTCATCTGGCATTTGGCTTTTAATCTCTAGTCTGTAACAGAAAATACTTGTAACAGACAGAACAAAATGAGATTCTTATTCATAACTGCAATTGCAATAACATTATTTCTTTGTTTAAGTCTCACTTTATGAAAACCGAAATAAGTGTAAAGTTTCACCGGCAAGTGCAAGTTGTAACTTTCAAAGAAAATACGTAGACAAAGAAGTGTTTTCTTTGAAGTTTCGCTCAAAATTACCTCTTTTCCAGAGACCGGGTCTCGGTAACAGAGCACCTGCGCGAGTGATGGAGTTGACTTAATCAAAGATAACTAAACAATACAGACTACTCATATAAGGTCAAGGTGAAAGTCACATCTCCATATAAACGTAGTCCCCATTTTCCTCCCGGTATTGGCGAAGTAATAAATAATTAAAATAATTAAAGTAATTAAAGTAATTAAATGTTTAAAATCGAATGCTGAGGGTATTGACGGGATAAATCTAAACATGCTTACTATGACTTTTCCACACACAATTGATTTCATTACGAGCCTAATAAATACCTCCATTCTTACATCCACCTTTCCAGATATCTGGAAGTTAGCAGTTGTGACTCCCTTGCCTAAAGTATCGAACCCATCTGTGCTTACAGACCTTAGGCCTATAAGTATACTACCTTGTCTGTCCAAAATAATGGAAAAAGTAGTATGCTTACAGCTAACCGCCTACTTAGAAAACAATAATATCCTACCAGATGTCCAATCAGGTTTTCGGAAGGGACGTAGCACTGTGACCGCATTACTCGATGTCTCTGATAACATTTTGGATGCTCAAGACAAAGGAATGTGCACTATTTTAGTCCTCCTCGATTTCTCAAGAGCATTTGATTGTCTCAATATAAATCTGCTTCTTTCCAAATTGAGTTTTTACGGATTCGATCACAAAACTGTAAAGTGGTTTGAAAGCTATTTACATAATCGATCACAAATTGTGAAAGTATGTTGCAGTGACGGATCTTCATTTTTATCCGAAAAAGCTGATATAACAAGAGGAGTTCCACAGGGATCGGTGATCGGCCCACTCCTGTTCATATTATACTCCGCAGATATAGGGTCCCACATCGCGCATTGCAAATACCATATATATGCAGACGACATACAAGTGTATATATCATGTAAGCCAGCTGACATTGACAGTGCTATAGAAAAATTAAACCAAGATCTCACCTCAATAGCATCATGGGCCACAGAAAACTGCCTGTTGCTTAATCCAAATAAAACTAAATACCTAGTATTTGGCAGCAGGCAACAACTGGCTGGTGTCAGTATATCAACCGATGTTATGCTAATGAATACACCGGTTGAGAGGGTGTATGAAGCGCGTAATTTAGGTCTCATAATGGATTGTGGACTACGTTATGAGAAGCATGTCTCCGAGGCCATTAGGAGTTGTTTTTACAAGCTTAAAGTTTTATATAAAATTCGGCCATATTTAAGCGAAAACCTACGCTGTCAACTAGTTGAATCACTTGTCCTATCAAAATTAAACTATGTGGATGTAGTGTTTGGGCCTAGACTTCTTGCAAAGACAAAGAGACTCATTCAACGTGTTCAAAATGCCTGTGCTCGCTTCTGTTTCAATATTCCGTTGAGAGCTCACGTGACACCATTTCTGAACAGCCATAAGATCCTCAAGATGCAACACCGTCGTAAACTTCATTTGGCTTGTCTGCTCTTTGGTGTGCTTAAATATGGTACTCCGCCTTATCTCTTCAATAAGCTTTCTTGTATTAAGCTCCGCGAACGCCGTAACTGTGGAATTCAATTGTTAATGCCACGCCATGCCACAGCAGCGTTTCGGGGAAGTTTTCGCTATGCCGCGTCGAAAGTCTGGAACAATATACCTCCGCCTTTGAGAAACCTGCAAAGTATTCATAGCTTTAAGTCAAAGATTAAACTGTATTTACTTAATCACCAACTTAGCCAAGAAACCTACAGACTTGATACCAGCTGCCTGTAGTTTGTTATTTTACTTATGCTTACCTCAAGTGTTTTGTTCCTTTGGCCTGACAAGGGTTCATCATTCCTTATACGCCATACTTAGTAGAGTGCTGTTATGTTAGTATTTCGTACATTTTCGTAAATTCGTCATTCTACAATGCTGTTTTGCTAATAAGCTAATCTTACAAGATTTTTTAACGTAGATTTAATGAACGCTCGATATTGGTTTGGTCTGACATTGCTTTTTAGTTAGTGTAGCCACCGTTGGCGCTAGTAGTATATACAGCTGCAATGCTCAGCCAAGATATGGTCGGACCGGATCGATACAGCGATTTAGAGCACGATGCTTGTTTTATGTATTAATTAATCTTATGTAATTGTAAATAGTCATTATGTTGTATCTTCTTGCTGTGTAACTTTTTTTTCTTATTTAATTAACTGTTGACTGTATGTTATTTCTGTCTTTTTTCTTCTTGTTTGTTACCTTCCGTGATTCTTCTCACTTGATGGTCTCATCGGAAGATCAGCGCTGGAAGCCACCAGCAACATGCTGAGATGGGGCCATTTCGTGGCACTTTAATCTTATTTTGTGTTTTCTTTTATACTATGTACTGTTCCGATTGTTTGTGCTTACGAATAAATCTATTCTATTCTATTCTATTCTATTCTAATATTTGAGAAATGAACATTCCTTATCTCTGAAACTAGGCTGAATCCTAAGACCATACTACATTTTCACACTCCAAATATAATTAGTACCCAAAGCACTTAAAAAGCATTAGTACCCGATGCAGCAGCTAACGCGTAAAAATCTTTTAGCTTTGCCAAAAATTCTACACATGAAGTTGAGACCTCACTAAGGGCCACCCCACATCTAGCGTCCCTCGAGCGTCGGCGTCTACAACTCTATGGCCGCTGCTCGACGCAACGTCGACGCAACTGCGCAGCGACGTCATTTTCCATAGCGCTGACCAGACGTCGACGCTCGAAGGACGCTAGATGCCCTAGATGCTAGGTGGGGTGGCCCTAAAGTAACTCAATTAATTAATGAGAAACTCTACCTGCGTAATATCGGTTTGACAGTCCTTATTATATTGTCTCTGGTCCTGTAACACAGCACCAGCGACAAACGAGAGTTGACTTAACTGACTTCACTTGAGTGTGGAGGACGTATGAATTCAATTTGTTTAATGGAAGAAGGAAACAATACAGTTTCGCGAGAAAAGTGCGAATTGTCCGCTTGGACAATAGGACTGGAAAATATACTGGATTTTAGATTTATTCGATCTTTTTCTGTTATTTCTTTCAACTTGTTAAATTAAATGGGAAGCTAGGTAAATGCTCCGCAGTCTTAGGATAAAGAATTTTGTTGTATTTTGTAACCTCTTTTATGCAGACAATGTTAAGTTTTCTATTTCTATTTTTGATATATTTTAAATTTGCTTAGTTACCTTACTTCGAATAAAACACTCATGTCCTGAACATCTCTTTATAACTTAATTTTTACAACAATTTTCAATCAGTGTTTGCCGTATCTACCTAAGCTATGCGTTATGGATGTTATATATATACTATATAAGTATTTTATGTATCTATCATATAAATGGAAGTTGTAACAAGTGAAAGCCTCCATGACTTGAAGACCATTGTATTAGAGATTCTTTGTGATAATAATGATGATGATGCATGATGTTATCCCTCATTAGGGACATAAAGGCTCTCAGAAGAATCCTCCAGTTGTCACGATCTTGAGCGGCTACTTCCAGCATGCTTCCAGCTCTTTCCAGCCGAGTCCAGGTGAGCCATCATCCTTCTGATTTTAAGCGAAGGCATGTAGCAATTTGCAACAATCCAATGATTAAATACAATGTTCAGGACGTGACAACAGCGAGGGACAGAACTCACGTCTTGTGTTTATTAATTCCTGACCCAAAGCTTATCCGGAGTTCGAGAGCCATCAAAATCATTAGAACAACATGTGGGGACAGAGACAGCCAATCGAATACGGTCCAGGGCAAAAGCGGTTGTCTTTTATACCGAACGACGTCGCGTCTAGCTGTATTTTTTTTTGCTGACCAACAAAAAACATAAGCGAATGCTTTAGTATGTATGCTAATAAAGTGTTCGCTTGAACGATCAGAATTACAAGCCTCATATACAGTTACTCTCATAAAATCATTCTCTGATTTTACATGTTACGAAATATTTAGTGCTACTTTACCGCCCTAGTGCGGTAATTAGCACACTTTCGAATGAAATTTACAGGGTACTGAGAATATGCATCTTTTTAAAAAATCCTATTTTATGTTGTCCTCTCTCCCATGAATCCGCAAAATCTCAAAGTGATTGCCCCCTTAGGGAATAATTGTGTAAAACATTAATCCCTTAGGGAATAATTGTGTAAAACAAATGGTTTTTAAGTAACCGCTTTTTCTTGTGTCTTAAGCAGCGGCCGCATATTGACGTGTGTGGGAAATAATTCGGTGCCGTTATACCGCCACGTTTCCTGCATGCTAAGTGGAGTCTTATTTGGGGGAGCACCATTTCGTCTAGAAGAGACTCAGTGTAGGGTTCGTCGTAGATCTGGTCATTTGGTATAACTACGAACAGATGCGTATGGAAAATAATTCGGTGCCGTTATACCGCGACGTGTCCTACATGCAGAGTACTTGTTAAGGAAATGGTTAATTTATCTAGAAAATACGGACATTCATGTTTTCATCTCATTTGTTAGAAACTTAGAAAGCAGATGATATTTAATATTTATCTTGAAACCTGTGGCCTATTTTATAAAGCTACAAGTTACAATTTACAAGCGGAAGTCTCTTTCTAACCCTATGTGTTAGAACGAGACTTCCGCTTGTAAATTGTAACTTGTAGCTTTATAAAATAGGCCACTGGTCGCTTGATACAGACCTACAACTACAAACGCACACACACACACTTATTCAAGAAACGTTATAAATTGGTATGAAATATTTATGTCATGGCAATAACTAATTCAAGAGTTCATAGTAAAAATAAGTATATATATTTTAAATTGATCCAATCTGCGATTAATAAATAAATAAATATTATTTTTTGCACCATTAAATAATTACATTAATAAATTAAACTGAATAAAGTTTTTCCCTAATAGGCAACATAAAATGTAATAATGACTCCGGATATTAATAAATTAGTAAATAAAATTACAAATGATTGTATTAGTATAAAATAATTAAGTTATATTTATATTTCTGCGTAATAATCCAGTATCATGTCTACCTCAATCTGCGTTTGAAGCTGAACCTCATTAGCGCTTGGTTAGTGAACATTTTGTACTTATCACTAATATGCTACAAGTATTTACTGCATGCTGTTGACATAAGTCGTTTTAAAATGACGGTGGTTTGTTTTCAAATCACATTAGGCTTGATGCGAATCGATTCTAACTGGTTACAGCAGATTACTACCATTACGTAACACGTATTACGAAATGCCATCCCATTTAATCCCCGAACAAAGCGTTTGTACGATTTACCTACATCCACTAATTTTCCCAATTACTGGTGTCATCTCTGAGCAGGCGCACCTAGGTAGGTACCACCAATTGTAGACTCGATCCAAAAGTACTGTGCTGTCGATGGTTCCCAACTAACATCAAAGAGCCCAAAACGACAATCGTAGGTACATCGACAAACGAATAGAAAAAATGTATCGAGATGACAGGACAGACACAATGATTGGTGCGTGCGAAATTTGATAAAAGTTGTGCGTGAGATCACAGTGGCAATTTATCAAGGTAGTAGGTACCTATTAAAACCTGATGATGATGGATAAAACTAGCCTATAATCCTTTCCCGGGCCTCAAACTTTCATAAACTTTCATTTAAATTGGTTCAGCATTTAAAAGTGGGAAGATTTATATACATATATAGACATACAGTTACATTTGCATTTACAAAATAGTAGGGATTACTTATTTGAGTAACAGCTAGCTTGTTTGAGTGTCACAAAAACATAAAGTTTGCGTAGAAGCAAAATTCAGCAAGCAATTTAATGGAAGCCGCGATAAGTTGACAGTTGGCAGTGTCTCCAACTTGTGTCATCAATCCAGGTCGTTCTATAAAATAAACGAGATTTGTTTCGTTTCTAAATGCTTCTCACGAATAAATGTTAAAACTTATGATTATAGTGGAGACTGCTTCAAGCTAGGTGTCGTTAGATATTTTCGCGAGGTTTCATATAATTTACATGATATTTTGAACTAGGTACCTAAACTTTGTTTGCGTGGCCTTTGAAGCTTTATTATTTCATAAACGGTAGTTTTATTATTTTATTACAGTTTATCATCGCAAATAATGAATCTCAAGCAGTTTTATCTCTTACGACACCAACGTTCTTTGAAGGGTGAGTCGTCGTACTAAATGTATGGGAGGGTTAGAAGTTAATGTTTGGGATATTTCTGTTTTTATTTAAAAAAAGTTATTAATGTAATTTTACTCATTGGGTAACGCACTTTCGATATCAGTTTGAAGTTTTCTGATATCTGTTATATTTACGGAATTATAGCCTGGCTACACTTAACGATTACACCCTGTATATTAGCTTTATAAACCGCTAGGGGGCACTGTCGCATGTTTATACCACAGTGCTCCCTGAACTGATTCGAAAATAATTGGGCACCTATTGACATACGACATTGTAATAAAATGTAAGGGGTACACTGAGCGGATGGTGCTCTTGCCCGTGTCACGGGACACACGCAGAGCACCAGCCTGGGTGTATGGACTATTGAGAGTTAATGGGATCAAAATGAACTAGGCTATTGAAAAATACTGGATTAAAGGATAAAAAACGGACGCCTGCCTTATAAAACGGTGAGTATTTAATATCCGGCAGACGGTGATTCGCCCGCATATAAGCTTTTTATTGTAGGCACTATTTTATGTTTATAAATGTACGTAAGAATACGACGATTGGCATCCGAAGTACAATGTTTAATGTCACCCAATTTGATAACCTCGACTATGACCTCGAAATGAAGTTTAACAAGTCCATCTTATTGACCCTATATTTCCACCTGATCTCGATAAAACCTTTCGACCCAGACAAACCCAATCAATCAACAACTTAATCTAGTTTTCCCCAAACGGTCTCACGTGTGACTGTAATGACTATAAGATCCACCTGTCCAACTTCCTAGACACTATTAAAAAAACACTTTATCATGACCTCAAGACTCTTCAAAACTATGCATTATCATAGTTACACTTATACTGGTCGCTTTAAAACGCTCTTGCTCGGTTAGCGATTAATACACTCGTGTCCAGGATCATCGATCACTCTGAGACCATCATAAACTGACCCCTAAGGTCGTGGTTTTGAAAGAACCAATGAACAACAGTACACTGGCCTCAGTATAAGCTGAGCTGTCCACTTCTGTAACATACTAGTAATCGGAGCTCAGTTAATGATGGTCGAAGCTAATCAATTACGTCCTTCGGGATTATCGGTTTAATACCATCTCATGCCACTGACGGTTTTGAAACCTTATTGCAACAGCATAAGGTCCTCCAATGATCATGATTATTTTAAGTGTTCGAAATACGAAATTACGAGTGGAGCTGTCGGAGCTGCTGAAGGTGACACGAGCTTTGACTGAACCGCCGGACTCATTTTGTTGTAATTAGCGTGTTTTTATGTATGACAAAATTACTTTTTAAGCCCATACCAAACCCATAACCCATTAAGGTTTTTTTGTGCTACGATAATTTGTTTTGAAACATAAAGCTATTGTTTTACTGTTGATATGGTCATGAACATACAAAAATGTAGGGTCCTGTCTCACACTCAATAATATTCTTACATTTACATTTTAATTGCATAAAATCTAAATAAAGGATTTAATTGTAATGAGGTAGCGTACCTATTTATGCTAGAACTTCTAAAAGATTGTGAGTACGGTCCCAGAAAAAGTGTGTAAAGTATCAATTTCCGACCTCCGTGACTCTGCGGAAACTCTCCAACAATGTAACTCTTTTCCCACACGTTACAAGAGACCAAGAATTTAGATTAAAAATCCTTTTGTACTTATAAAAAAAAAGTTCCGGCGATGTTGCGGTAAAATGAAGAAAGTTGTTAAGTACAGTCAACTCTAGAAACGGCTACACGAACAAACTAATTGAACAAATTATTTGAACAGAAGTGATATATTTGGGGGATTTTTCTCTGGAAAAGTATTTTAAATGGGATCCATCAGAATCAGAAATCAAGGAAAGTTTTAATTTCTATGGGCACATGCATGTGATTTTAACTATAAAACTCCTGTGAGACTCTTATATATTTGAATTACTTTAAAAAACGGGTTAGGTATTCACGTATTATTAAGTGGAATAAAGGCTCCTCGACATGTTTAGATCTGTTTTACACATCGCGCGCTTGATCTATTAAAGACGCTCCAGTCAAAGATCGTCATAATCGGATCGAAACATGTTGAGCGTTAATTAACTGTCTGTCACCGCTTCACGCTTAAAGTGCTGAACCAATAATTGAGATGAAATATTGGTATGGAACTAGTATCCACCTCCTCTAAGCACTACCACTTAAGAGTATGATGAAGTATGATGTGGAAGTTAATCATTATCTAGGGAAAGTCTCGGACAGGAGCTTTAGAACATATATGAACATGATTTTGGTAAATATGGAAAATACAGGCTCATGTTACTTTATTTTGATTTATACCAACATGATTTTCACTCATAATGTAAAGTAAAATTAATAATAAAGGTAAATGCATGCGAAAGTCCTGTTTCAGTTTTAAAAATAAATGATGATGTTACTTTTACTGCCAACTGTACAGAAAGAAAAACTTTACTGTTAATTACTTACAGGCTCGTCTTAAAAAATTCTTGGACAAATTGAATGGGCCTGAAGTTTGCCCACCGTTAATAAGTAGGTAGTATCCGGAGAACAAGCATACTTCATAATTTTTAAAGTCATTGATAAGCTGGAAGTTTAGAAAGTGACTTATTACTTGTGTGAAAATATATTATACAATTCATATAAGATGTAAATTTCAAGAACCCGTTGAACACATCTTAAAAACACCCTAAAATCTGGTTTTTGTATGGGGTTTTCGTTAAGTATTTTCCTTTATTTAACTTTTTAAATTACTTATTATGTAAAACCGACAGACGGACGAAAAGAGCAAGCTTAGTACCTACTCGATATAGGTTTAATATTTATCATGAAACAAAGTGAGTTTTATTTTTTATCGATCATTTTGTTAAGCTTTCCTCTACTTGAGGGACATGAGGCGAGGACAACCATCAAACAAACATTGTAATTAAATCATCAATTATAGCTTATTTTTAAGTAAAACTTGCAATGCGTTAGTGTCCATAGGAAAATATGGAACGCTTATTTGGTTCTTGCGTGGAAAATATATGGCGAAGTACAAAAATCAGACGAAGTAGGTAAGTATGTATCCCATCAAAAACATAAATGTAAAAAAGGAGAGCCAAGTTCAATACAAAAATTATGCTTGGCTGTGGAGTTCGCCGCAAAAAGAATGGAGATCTAAATGAGTGCCAAGTTCTATGCAAAATCCAAATATGTATTTATAGGAACAAAATAACATTATAAACAAGTATTAAACTCTATCTTTGCTTTATTGGATACCTATAACAATTGCTGTTATTTAAAAAAAAAATGCGAGATCTTAAAGCAGGTTAGATTTGACTTGGCCAGTTTTCATTACACCAGTCATTTTATAAAGTTATTCAACATATATATTTTGTAATTCTGATAAAAACTGGCCAAGCCAAATCTAACCTACTTTAAGATCTCACATTTTTTTTTAAATAACAGCAATTGTTATAGGTATCCAATAAAGCAAAGATAGAGTTTAATACTTGTTTATAATGTTATTTTGTTCCTATAAATACATATTTGGATTTTGCATAGAACTTGGCACTCATTTAGATCTCCATTCTTTTTGCGGCGAACCCCACAGCCAAGCATAATTTTTGTATTGAACTTGGCTCTCCTTTTTTACATTTATGTTTTTGATGGGATATCAATACTTTTTGTAAAGAAAACTAGGCAGGTATTGAGATTTAATGTTTTTTCTTGTGTTTCCGCTGCATGTTTTTTACTTCTG
The DNA here is from genome assembly GCF_963556715.1 of Cydia fagiglandana. NCBI lineage: Eukaryota > Metazoa > Arthropoda > Insecta > Lepidoptera > Tortricidae > Cydia > Cydia fagiglandana. The sequence goes on along the minus strand of NC_085951.1, from coordinate 196,463 downwards.
TTCTTTGTATTAATTATGTGGTGCCGCGCGCCGCCAACGACACACCGTTGGCCGGTTGTTTAGCGCGTATTACAGGTTTTTTGTATGGGGACCCCCCCTTTTTTTATTTTTAGATTTTTTCCTACGCTTACACACAATTACCGAGCTGGATTCCAAATTTCATCCTTCTAGGTCATCTGGAAGTAGGTTAGGTTTAGGTACTATATTATGTCAGTCACAATAAAAAATAAATTTGTATGGGGACCCCCCCTATTTATTAACTTTTTTTTGTTTTTAGATTTTTTCCTACGCTTACACACAATAACCGAGCTGGATTCCAAATTTCATCCTTCTAGGTCATCTGGAAGTAGGTTAGGTTTAGGTACTTATATGTCAGTCACAATAAAAAATGTTTTTTTTGTATGGGGACCCCCCCTATTTTATAACTATTTTTTATTTTTAGATTTTTTCCTACGCTTTCACACAATAACTGAGCTGGATTCCAAATTTCATCCTTCTAGGTCATCTGGAAGTAGGTTAGGTTTAGGTACTTATATGTCAGTCACAATAAAAAATGGTTTTTTTGTATGGGGACCCCCCCTATTTTATAACTTTTTTTTATTTTTAGATTTTTTCCTACGCTTTCACACAATAACTGAGCTGGATTCCAAATTTCATCCTTCTAGGTCATCTGGAAGTAAGTTAGGTTTAGGTACTATAGGTATGTCAGTCAGTCTTAAAATTTACGACTTTTTGACCTTCATATCTTTATAACCGTTTGAGCTAGCTTCATGAAATTTGGGCTTCTAGATGTCCTTATGGATATAATTAAACACACGTAGTTTTATGTGTTTACGTTAAAGATGTTTTGAGTTATAGAAGGGTCAAAAGTGGCACCAAGTGGTTCGTGTAATATTACACTTGGCGCTGGCTAGCCAGTTCCTTTGCTTGAACTTGGCTTGACACGCTGCCGCGTGTCTAGATATGAAAATTATTGACGTGATTGTGTCCCGAACAACCCCTTCACACGTCCATTAGTACATTTTCCTAGAAAACATTTTACCTGTAGGTATTATAAAAAGGGCCTTTCCCCGAACTTGCGAAAGACCCCACCTTTATCACCACGTAAAACAAACGTCATATATTTACAGCCCAATTTCGCTTGGCACGACCTTGGCGAGTGTATACAAATAACAGAGACGTCATACAACGAGCAAATGTCACCAGATGGCCTACCGCGAACCACGTTCGACGTGTTTCCTCTCTGTCGCACTTGTAAATTCGTACGTAAGTGTGACAGGGAGGCAACACTGCGAACGTGGTTCGCGGTAGGCCCTACAGCTATCTTATAAAACACTGTGTCGCACTGTGTCAAACGCTACTCCTAAAAACTATACACAAGCATTATCCTCGTGACCCACGGTCCTACCTGTAGTACCAATTACTTGATGGAATTTAAATTATTTTCCATTGGAACAGAGTTGCATTTTAAAACAAACTGAATTTTACCATATTATTTCCTTTGGTGTTGATTTCAATTTTTTGTATGGGGGGCTTTAGGAGGTTTACGACTATTAGGGCCAGTCGCACCAACCACATTTGACAGACTGATCAACGTCAGCCGGCGCGCCCCGGCGCTTTACTATTAAACTTTCCATACATAAAAATTTAACGAACTCTTTAACGATACGAACAGTTTGGTGCAACCGACCCTTAGTTGGAAATCAGTGTGTCCGATGCGTTAGGTTTTGGTTAAGTCTAGTGCGTGAGTGACTAATGATGTTTATACATTTGATTTTATACCTTATCACAACCATCGTAAAGTCTACATTACACGCATCACAGTATCGGACAGCGTATTTAAATATAGACTCTGTTCCAATTCGTTAAGGTCAAAAATCAGATGAATAAAATGGTTTATCATTACCAAACTAAAACTCCGCTACGCTTAACCTGAAACGTCCTCCACGTTTAACCCAGTACTCTTTGGATTCAATTTCAACTGCCAATTTCGTGCTTTTAACACTTGAAATTGAACCAAATTGTGTAGGTTATTAGGTTCATTGTTTATTTTAGTAGTATTGATGCGTAAATAGGGTTACTTTTCCTAGTATGTTTTGAAATGTTTTGGTTTAGTTCGGGATTTTGCGATCCGCACTAAAGTTGTCTAAAGGCCCTAAATCTTGGTTCTTAGTTAACAAAAAGTACTTCGTTATTCGGCTAGGTTATATCCAAAAATCTAAAAGAGCTGTGATTTGAATTCTAGTGCATAATATTAAAATGGACGCCGGTATTGTAGTAGCCGTGCTGAGTTTGGTAAGGAAAACTTTTATACTTAACTACCATTCAAGCAGAATATTGTACTTAATTGAGGTACCCTGTGTGTGATGTGCGTGAGTTTCTGATCCCTAACAGCGCTGAAATATCGGTAGCTCACATAATTAAATACGTTTTGCTCAGAATATTGGTAATAATATTATGGTTCCAGACTTGACTGCATGAAGTTTATTTGTGTACCTAATGTTCATTAAATAGTAAAGATGTAAATAATATATAAACCAGTTACGAAACGATAATGTTAGATGTCTTTAAGCATATGAAAATGAAAATGATAAACATATATTACATTAATAAATGTTACATAATATTAAGGTAACAGGTTGGGACTTCCTATTTAGTATATTATCCCTGTATCAGATTCACACTGACAGATCATAATTATTCATGACAAATCCAATTCATAACCTGTTGTTACGATTAGAATACGCTTATTCCCTGTGAAATCGATACAGTCATTCTGATCTACCCTCTTTGAGCTTACGTCAGCTAGATTACGTCAACCGATAACAACGGTTTCACTTGACGAGCTATTATTAACATAGTTTCACCTTCACCTGTCCCGTTGTCTGTAATCAAATCTTGCAAGCTAAATTAGACTACTACCCACTACAAAATGGGCATCACAATCGAATACGATTGTGATCAAAATTCTAATTGATTTTCAGACTACCATCGCGATGACGGTCTTCTGCCTTTACATATGCTTATGCGTGCATCCATACGAACACACACACAAAGTCGTCAACGGAACACCTCGCGAAAATCATCAAACCAATGCATGTGCACCAGATGAAGCCAGTCAACTTGCTCCGAACATTCTTCAAGAATTCAACCATCTTTTCATGAACAACAACCAGAATATCCACCAAAATTATTACAACACGACCAATCTTGCGACCATATTCGGTCAAGGGTGTTCCACCATCACTGATAATATCAACCAATCTCATATTGGCTGGTCGCCTAGGATCGATTATAGTTTCCATGAGCCTTCTACTAGCTATGATGATGACTCTTCATCAGATAATTATATTAGACCTCCAAGAGTGGAGACTCCACCACCTAGTTATTCTGAAGCTACAAGAGGTCACCATTCGACTCAGCATAACAATTTAGAAGACCCTAGGAGATCAGTAGATGATTCAAGATATAGAGATCCTAGAGGTGGTGATAGAACAAGTTCTGATGAAGATAGGATCCGGAGAGCTTCTAAAGATCAATGTGTTGGTGCAGATCACATCTAATTTACATTTTGAAATTGAAATTTTAAAATTGTGAAACAATCAAATCACCAAATATATATCGTGTGTTTCCAAATTAATGCAATGCAAAATGAAATTAATTAGCATGCACATGAGCTTATTTCTAAATTTTATTCTAATGCCATTTAAATTAAATAGGCGCACCTATATGGGTACAATTGATACATTACGTGGCTTTCATTCGCATGTGTCTAATAGAAAAGTATGTTCATTTCTTTTATATACATATAGGTAAGGTAAACGTACTAGTGCTCGACATGCTAACTGTCACCTCTATTCATAATGACTTAAGTTTCAAGATGACATGTACTGGGACCGCGTTGAGCACCAGTACCACAAAACAGTTAAGTACAGAAGTCAATCACATGTATGTACTTTATTTTTCATACCTACGCTAGGCGGTCGCTCTAGGGTTGCGAACTATGGCTTATGCACAAAACCTATCGTGGTAGTGGCACTCGTATCTATCGTATCGTATCTCGTATCTAGTTGTTTGATTTATTGTTGAGGATGAAACAGGAAGAATGGAAATGTAAATTAATAATATCATTAATAACTCAAATAGGTATTTTAATTTTAATGTCATTGTTATATTACAAATTTGTCACGGAAAATATCTTGCGATGATTTCGAGATTGGCGAAATGCACGATTATTATATTTTAAAGTGTAATAAATTCGCATTCTCATGTACAATGTAATAAATTCGCATTCGCATTCTCTCTGAAACCACTGCAGGTAGCTTAAAAAACGACAATTCACCGTTTAATGTTGAATTTAAACAACCGTCCACTGTACAGTTATAATAACTTTTTTTTTGTTTCTCCATTATTGCACAAAAAAGTTCACAGACGCGTGTCTCAAGCGGATGGCACTCGCGCTCGCAGTGGTCCCAACCGGTCCGAGATATCGTGTCCGTGAGCAGTGTCTATGTGTGCGTTGCTCGAGCGCGCTTTGTATGTAGATTGATTTCTGTACCTATCTGTTTTGTGCCAGTACGCTTACCTTACCTACACTACCACCTATATCGATCTAATTTTGTCATTAATAGCAAACGTTACTGCTGAGCAGTTAGCTGATTAAGGCTGCGTTTCCACCAGAGATGTGCGCGGATGCGTAACGAGGGATGGGTGTTTTTCAAAAATCAATAGAATAACTTAATTTGTTCCATCAAATCAGATGTGTAAAAATATTTTCCATAAGGTCACTTTCCAAAGAGGAAAATAAGGGCTACGTTAGTAAGGGAAGCGGTCGTCCCCTTTCCCCTTAAAGCAATAAGAAATTGTTTAATACGATAACAATTGAAACGCACAGTGTTTTATGAAAGCCAAAAAAGTGACATCCCCATTTTATTGCAAATTACTGTAGTTTAGATCATTATAAATGCGAGACTAAAACTCCCACGTTTCTAATTTGTGTAGTTTTTGAGAAATATTTTTTTTAAAATCGGGTTTAAAATACCCGGGTATTACGAAAAAAAATTATATGCTGCAAATTATTTAACAAACTGTTCTGTTGCCCTAAGTGTTTAATAAACCCTTCAAAGACGTACGTTTAGAGGTAATCACGGCCTCTATAAGTACATTTGATACAAAGATATTAATTATTTATTGATTTTAGTTTTTATTTTTTTTCTTCCATTTTCCGCCGTAGTCGCCAGCGATATTTGCATGGCAGCTTTATTATTATGTCTTCTATCTACCCTATTTTTTACAAGACATAATTCCGTGGAACATTCAAGTAATCGCCTAAACACTTTATATCCGGGTTACCCGGCCTCTAGGGTTGACACTTTGGTATTTTTAATTTTAAACATAGTTTTGTCGGGGATATCTATTGTTCTTGGTTTTTATGTGGTAATATGGAAAAAAAGTGTTGCCAGTGCTTCGAAGACTGATTTAGTAAGGTACATTACAAAAAAATCGAATGTAGGTCACCTTATTGAAGAGCGCAAAAAAAGGATACAAGATGAAATCCGACAAAAAATTGGTGTTTTAGTCGATGTCGTACGACCAAATAGTGGCACTACTAATGACGGCAATACTGCTAGGACAGTTTTGTCCGACAAACACCGCGGAACTTTTGCAAACATACTTGGAATAGAGAAGTGGCTTCTGGACGATCTCCACACAATTTTGGTTGCATTATCAAGTGGTCTTCCAATAGACTCAGAGAAGTTCGGTAATTTCTGCAAAGAACTGGCCGAAAAATATGTTCAGAGCTATAAATGGTGTCCTATGACAGTGACCATACATAAACTTCTGGCCCATGGAGCTGCAATTATACGAAACTCTTCTGTTCCAGTAGGAATGCTCTCCGAGCAAGCAGCAGAGTCTCGTAATAAATATTGGCGTCACGATAGAGAACATCATACTCGCAAATCGCATCGTATAAAAACAATGTTTGATTTGTTTCATAGAGCGTTAGTCTCATCAGACCCAATAATATCGGGGCATCGTATTTCGCAACGACAAAAAAATATTAAAAAGCGACCCCTACCATCTGCCGCAATAGAATTGTTAAAAGCACCACAGGATGCATCTATACCACCATCTGATGAAGACACAACACATGACGACAGCTTTTATGAGCTTCAAAATGGGGCAGAGAGCTTGGAAGTAGAAGAAGACATACAGTAACTTGTTTTAAACATTTTTTGCTGTTGATTTTTTTTTTTGTAATTCATGTTTTAAAACAATATATTTGCGAAAGTTTATTATAAACACTATCAAACAGCATTTTGTTGTATTTCGCATCATAATAGATACTTAGCGTAGCATAACAGACACTATTAGCAGTTTAAAAAAAATATTGTGTAACTGGTTTTAACCGATTATCGGTAAATTTTTACGATAACCAATCGAATATCCAGCGTTGAAAATTTACGTTAGTGCATTCCTGTATAGGTACTGAGTTAATTTTATATCCGAGGAAATCCGGATATTGGGTAGTGGCAGCCCTGAACGAAAATTTTAATTCACTGTAGATTAAATGTTCCACGGAATTATGTCTTGTAAAAAATAGGGTAGATAGAAGACATAATAATAAAGCTGCCATGCAAATATCGCTGGCGACTACGGCGGAAAATGGAAGAAAAAAAATAAAAACTAAAATCAATAAATAATTAATATCTTTGTATCAAATGTACTTATAGAGGCCGTGATTACCTCTAAACGTACGTCTTTGAAGGGTTTATTAAACACTTAGGGCAACAGAACAGTTTGTTAAATAATTTGCAGCATATAATTTTTTTTCGTAATATCCGGGTATTTTAAACCCGATTTTCAAAAAAATATTTCTCAAAAACTACACAAATTAGAAACGTGGGAGTTTTAGTCTCGCATTTATAATGATCTAAACTACAGTAATTTGCAATAAAATGGGGATGTCACTTTTTTGGCTTTCATAAAACACTGTGAAACGTGAACTCTTCATAAACTACGTAATTTACCCCCGTAGTAATCATCAATCGACTCTTAACCGTATTATAAAGCAGTAAGGTTGGAAATAGGTAAGTAGGATTAGTAAATAGACGTTTATTGGATCGGTTTGATTACACGTGCGTAAAATTCTTAAGACCACGTGTAAGATTATGAGTACCTAAATAACTAAATATTTGTTACCTATTTATACATCATAAATTTAAAAAAGATACCTTTACAAAAAATTCATATCGTGCTAAAACCTGCAACCGTTCCTAAATTTTTTTGAAAGGCGTGTATAGTGCGTAGTTTTGTAACAGAGCCCGGCGGCTAATCCTATTGTCTATTGTTAAGTAAAACCGCACGTGCTACTTACCTGCAAAAAAAGGTCATACTCATTCTATTTGGCACCTGAGCGCGGGCTAGTCCAACGCTCAAAAAACCAGTGTAGGTGCGCTCTCCGATAACGCGCCTTTGTTACGCATCTCGATGACACATTTTAGACTGGTTCTGTAGTGTTCGACTCGCCGGCACTCAGTAACCGAATTACGCAGGTTTTTATGCAGGTGGTTGTGGCACGTGGCACGAGCGGTTTTACTTAACAATAGACAATAGGATTAGCTCGGGCTCAGTTACAAAACTACGCACTATAAATAAAAGGAAGAGATGGCAAAATTAGCCGGCTACCGGGTATGTTTCCCAGCCATGGCTGAGATGATGATGATGACTGGTATGTTACGGTAGCTTAGTTGGATAAGAGCAATTGAATGGGTGTTTCAAAAGATTGTTACTTCGGGCAAACCCGGAGCGGTGAATTTTTCATTTTTGCATTTATTAACGCATTCACTGCCAGGGAGTGTGGCCTAGGAACAAACTTGTATGATGGTGAACGCACATGTGCGTTGGGGGCAGTGAATGTGTTAAAAAAATTCCTAATAGGTACTTTCACTTTGATGTCTCCTAAATTTAAATACATAAATATTTAAGTATCTCAAAACCGACATCTTTAATCATATTTAGAAATGATAAAGGTCGGTTAGGATATTCCTGGAGCTTATCCAACATGCCTCACAGACGCAAAAGCAAAACGTCACAAATGCCACAGCAAAGTGTTAAAGTTACGACTTTATGGATTTCCTCACGAGCCCAGACGCATAAGGTAACAACTGCCAAAGGAAAGGGCTGCAGATTGAACCTTACTGGTTTAGGCTCAGGAATGTAAATATGATGACAAAAGCCCTATTATTATGCCTACGTTATTAATGCTGGATTACTATTAAAATAAAAGTACCGAGGTTTAAGGGTTGCCACAAAAACATTGTAGCTACTTAAATAATAAGCTCATTGTAGCTTTTAATAACTGTATACTAATACCCAATGGAGTCATGTGCTTCGAAATAAAGATTTTAATATTATACTTTTTTGTAGGTATTCCATTTTGGATTTCATGGGCCTATAAATCCCAGTCTTTTGATAGGCTTGCGTGGGGATATAGATCCAACACGTAGAGGCCCCTTGGAGAGCTTTGATGTCATGTAGAACGCCTGCTGGAACCCGTTCACAGGTGCAACAATAGACATCCATGAACCGGTCTCAGCAGGCATAAGATGTTATTATTAGTATTATTTTTTGTAGTCCATTTTGGATTTCACGGGCCTATAAATCCCGGTCTTTTGATAGGCTTGCGTGGGGATATAGATCCAACATGAAGATGCCCCTTGGAGAGCTTTAATGTCATGTAGAACGCCTGCTGGAACCCGTTCACAGGTGCAACAATAGACACCCATGAACCGGTCTCAGCAGGCATTGGGACTGTTGTAAAAAAAGTGAACAGTATACCGGTCTGTCATCGGCATTACGTAACCATTTGGGGTAGAATGCGTCCAAATCGTCTCGCCATTTCCTTTTCGGCCTGCCTGAACTCCGGCCTGCACCGTCTATGATATTCCGTGTGTCCCACTCCCACCAGTCCCACTTAAGTGGGACCGCTTAGCGGTCCAATTTCCATTACAATATTTAAATCCTAATTCCATAAATAACTATCCTTTTACCTAAAATGTTAATTGAAAGTAGGTACCTACCTACCTTTTTTTAAATTAAATAAAGTCTAGTTTACGTGTGATTTTTGTCATTACATTTTCCCATGATTAAAACGTGTAAGAATTCAATATAAAACTACAATTTTCCGTTAGGACCCTCTTAAATTAATTGATTTTGTAGTGTGTGACAACCCTAAGGCTAGCCCTATAGTCAATAAATCAGCGCCGGGAACGGAGCGAGCTATGGTAATGCAATGTTATTGATATTGGAATTAATTGTTGTTCCAGAACAGGCATAATCAACGGGAATCAACATAACTCCAGACATCGGATGATTGAGTTACATTCTAATTGATTCTCAAATTCTACATTACGACGAGTAGGTATCATATTAAATACTAGAGAACCGCCCCGGCCGGCCTTCGCACGGGTTTACAAATTATACACGTAAACCTACCTCAAGAAATTAAAATTATTTATAGCGATTTAGGTATTTAATACCCGGGTATGTCCTTAAACTACGTCCAAAACCACCGGTACGTGGACGGGCAGCAGCGTCCCTCAAATTCGGTGTACTCAACTGCGATCGCCAACCCGCCTGCCAAGCATGGCGATTATGGCATTCACCCCCCATCCGGCACGTATGGAGGTCCAAGAGGGAGGCCTATGTTCAGCGGTGGACGTCTTATGGCTGAGATGATGATGAGGTACCTATTTAATAGGTAATCTCGATTATTTTCTCATATCAAGGAAAAACGCTAGTAAACCTTTTCTTTCAGCCAAGAAAGGAGTTGCGGAGTTCATAACTTAATCAAAGGTTGGTATAAACCTATAAACCGCAGTTTAACGTTCTTAACGCGAATAAAACAAACCCCATGCATCTGTGCGACGTCATAAAAAGTGAGGAAGCCACATTAAACATTAAATTAGAGTGTTTATTGCAGCACTGCTACTATCGCTGTTATTGCTAATACAATTATATCGCCCTTGCATCTTCTATAAATCTCGAAAAATCTCTGTTATAACCGTAATAATAAGAAAATTATTGCATAAAGTCGACGCCATTAAATTTTTTATTCATTTTTCATAAAGAACGCTATTAATAATTAGATTTACGGGGATGCTTGATAAGTATTAAGCAAGTTTTGAACTTATTAGCTATACGTTTTGCCATACCTTCCATACAAACTAAAGCAGGCCACTGACGAGCCTTCCAAATGGATGCAGTTACAATGGATTCATCCAAATGGACGGCATCCTAATACATTGTACGTTTTTGACATTCACGGACCGATTTTGGATTGCAGCCACGCTATATGGACTGTTGGAAGGCTCGTTAGTGGCCACCTTTCCCCGCTAGTATCATCAGGTCGTCAAATATGTTACATGCTAATACCAAAATTTGCGATTTGTTTAGGTTCCTACATAATTTGCGATTTCTCTTGAACTCTACTTAAATTGTAGTGTATTTACATTATTTTAGAGGCGGGGAATGGTGGTATTTGAGTATTAATTTTATAATAAACGAAAAACACTGGGAGAAAACTTATAAAGTTAACATATTTACATTTCGAATACTCGTAGTTTAACTTCGTTTTATGAATAAAAGGGCGACGTGAATAAGATTATAGGTACATATGGAATGACTCAGTAGCAAACTGAAGTTCGTGTAGGACAGCGGTTCTCAAACTTTTTTGGTGACGGAACCCTTTCGGCAAGCGAAATATTTGACGGAACCCCAAATTAAAAATTTTCGTTCATCACTGTGGACCAGATATACATTTAGAAGAGCTGGTTTTATTTTATTATTACAAGTATATTTTCGCGGAACCCCAACAGAGGCTTTGCGGAACCCTAGGGTTCCGCGGAACACACTTTGAGAATGGCTGGTGTAGGAAATAAAAACTCATAATTAAACACTATTTTTGCGTCAGTTCGCTACGTTTTTTCCTATAACCGCAAACTTCCGTCTAGATAAGTTATGTAGAGTATTATATTGAAGTGTACGATAATTTGTGAACTCATTCTATTCGCGGCAGTGCAACGGAGGTGACTACTGAAATACAATAAGGTATGTACCTACTTAATGCTTAGAACGCTATAATCAGGACACTAACTATAATGCCGATGACGTCAAACAGCACGCAGGTGATTTCTAATTAGTCTTTTAGTAAACATTTAGCACTTATATCAGCCTCTTTAAGTAAACGTTATCGCAACATGACATGTGCAGTACATAACGTCATTGACTGACAAGTTCAAGATTAACAACACACTTGGCAATATCAATATATTTTTATAAACGTGCCTTGCGGTAACGAGTTTCGTAAAACTTATTTTTATTTGCCACATCACCTGTGTGTAAAACGACGTAATTTTTACGTGACCTGCACTAGTATGAGCCCTCTCCTTCATGTGTAATAATTAGTGAATTTCACAAAAAAAATACAAATACATTAAAATTAAATAAAAGTAAAGTAATAAGTAATACTTAATTAAAATTTAATAATTAAATTAAACGTTAAGAGAGACTCTAAGGGCTAGAAGTGTTTTTTTGTTGTGTCTCATCATAACGGTCTAATGTACAAATTTAGATGTACTTTTTTAGTTAGCCTGTTGTGGTGTCCCACTGCTGGGCAAAGGCCTCTCCCCCTGATTTCCATGACTCCCGTTGTAGTGCCTTCTCCTGCCAGCCACTGATGAAGGCGTCCAAGTCATCCCGCCATCTCCGTCTGGGCCTGCCACGTCCGCGCTTCTTTTGCGGCATCCACTTGGTGGCTATACTAGCCCACCTATCCGGATGCATGCGGCAGACGTGACCCGCCCAGTCCCACTTCAGCCTGGCGGTCTTCTCCCCTACGTCAGCTATGCGTGTTTTGGAGCGCAATGTGGTGTTTCGGATGCGATCCGTCCTTTTGACACCTAGAATACTGCGCTCCATTGCTCGCTGGCAAACCTTCAATTTGGGCACTTTAGATGTACTTAATTAAAAAAATACACTGCAAAACAACAGATTTTAAGATTCACTTGCAATAATTCAGGAAACAAATTTTAATTGTGATTGTGCTTACACTAGGTCGGTTTTGTTTTTAAAGAAAAAGCCTAGATTTTTAGCAGTTGGTCCACTTTAGTGCTCCTCTGTATTACGCGGGTGCACGGAGTGGGTGAACTTGAAATTGAATAATAGTATGAGCAACGCTAACTGACGCGGACGCGTGCGACTGATTTTTCCCGCGGCCCTGCACCCGCGCAAGAGAGCGAGCGGACGCGGCGCATTTATTTGAAACATACTCAAGCGATATAAAGCATTTTCTAAATGTCATTTCAGTGTGCCAATGCTGCTAAAGATCGTCTTTCTCTGCATGGTGCTGCTCATGTCACCGGTACAGTGTGGCGATGAGCACTCGGGGGGCGGAGGGGGGATGGCAGACGAGGCCCTGCTGTTCGTCACCAACCTGGTGTTCGCCCCGCACCTGAGCAGCGAGCCGAACGAGGCCGGTGATGCCTTCAGAGTCCCCGCGGGCTTGTGTGCGAGTGATAGTGTATGTCCACTCCTGTGACGTTATGTCCATTCATTATGTAGGTATATTATGTGCGGATGCTATCGATAAGTAGTTAAAAAACTGTAAATAAACTTTATGATTAAATTACTTTCTTTTTACTTTTTTTTTTAATATTTCACAAACTTAAATAGTAAGCTTTAAGTAGTTGCAGAATAGTAAAATGATGTTTATCCTCCAACGTTTATCAATAAGTATTAACTTACTTAGGTCATGCTGAAAGTTTCTGGATTCTCAAAAACTGTAGTATGTATAGATAAGCCATTAAGGTAACTTTCGAAAGTGAGGTAATAATTATGAAAATGATAAATATCTACTGAAAGCATTTTCTACTAAGTATAGCAACATTACAGAAAGCAGCATCCTTGGTAAGCGTTGTAGTAGGTACTTGCAGTAGCTTAGCGTACTCGTATTACTATTTTATGATGTCATTGTAAATGTTGTATTGATGTGTGAGGGTGCTCTTGAAGCGTACTTGCAGAATTTTAATTTAGAATTTTGAACCTACGAAGCCTTTTATAACTTTGTTGATGAGTGAGGGCACATACATATCATAACAAGAAAATGTTCTAGGATTAAAATAGTTAAAACACCCGACATACAACTTTTAAACTACCAGGATTCCTAAAACACACCCGAATAAATTAAACCTCAAAAAATAAACAAGGACTTCATACTTTCCAAAAATAAATATTTTATTTATTTAATTGCGTGAACTCTAAGTGGCTCATTCCAGAATCTTTCAGTACTTATTGATCGCGTAATAAAAATAATGGCAGGGTTTTCCTGTTGTTCTGATATCAGCATTTACCTTAAGCTTATAAAGTATTTTTTGTTTGAATGGCTATGTGCAATCTATATAATTTGTAAAGTTAAATATAAAATTACAATTTATTGATAAGATCGTTTGCACTTATTGTAAAATGGCGAGATGCTCTGACATTTGTGTCAAGCTCGTAGTAGTAGTAGTTATCACCCTATTGTACACAACACAGGTTTCCAAAAATAAATTACAGTAATGGAAGTACAAATGCGAACTTATCACTATAAGAGTTAAGGTTTTAATATCTCAAGGCCTAACAAAAATCGCCAACATCGAAAAAAAAAATCGTTTAAATATAAATATGCAAAAGCAATAAAGACGCAGATTACGATTTTCGATTTTTCAATTTGGCAAATTGTCGGTAACCCCATGAACATCGCTTTAAATATTCTTTTAAAGCTTCATTTGTAAAGTGGAACAGCGTTACAGCGTGAATATAGAAGATTGATTGAGGTAAATCTTATAGTAATTTTAGGGCCAAATGACTAAAATATAGCATTACTCACAGTAGAACAGAAGTCCTACATCGAAAATAAGAGATAAGAGAAAAAATTAATAAGAGATAGAGTATCGATAGAGGGGCAGATAACGAAACTCAGTGGAAACTTGTTCGCGTTAGTACATGATAACGTTCCTAGTGGTAACTAGGAATACTAGGATTAATATCTAGTATTCAGTACTTCATTAGCCTTGAGAGCGTATTAGCTTTAGTCGTGCTAACGAAGATGTAGCAGGAATTCCGGGAATTAGGTTTCTAGTTGGGTTAAACGTCTGGGTACTTGCTCGTAGTTTCAGCTTAGCGAAAGCGAGTAAACTAAACCTCTTTGATTGAGATTCAGATTTCCAAAATCTTTCGTTGACTTGACGTGATATGATCGATTCACCACTCTTGCATCAATATAGAGTCTGTGCGGCAAGAGAAGAGTCGTAGAATGTACAATGGGGCCCAATACATTTCACGACTCTTCTCTTTCCGAACAGACTCTAGTCAATAAGAAATAGTTTTATGTTTATTAATTTCTATTTATTTGTTTTTTCTGTGTTAGGTAATTATTAAATAAATTCTGAATTCCTACAGTGATAAGCAATCATCAAAGTGACATTTGCAGCAATGGTGTAAAACAGGAAAATTTGTAAGGTAAGAAGTATATTTTATTTTGCATCAATGACTCAATGTTTCATCCAAATCTCTTTGAAATTGGAAAAACTTTCTGACTATAATGAGATCTCAGTGCCAAGTTTGGTCAATCTATCTCCTGTCTCTCTCGCATAGGTCTACTGCAGGTTAGTTCCCGATTCATCGAATTTACCGGATTTACTTTAGTATGTCAAAATCCATTCAGATATTATCTACTACAAGAGAATCCGGCGAGGCGCCGACAAGAAAGCAGCGAATCGGGAACTAACCGTTCTGCATTGTAACTATGCAATCAGGAACAACGTCATCTACAATAATCTTTGACCAGCCTTTCCCATCTATGTCTTCTTCTTCTTCTTCGTCGAAACGTCGTGACCGCCATAAGTCGCTTTAACTTGGTTTGCTCTCCAACCTGGCCGATCTTCTGCCTTCCGCATAGAGCCCCGGAACTTGACACGTGTGACTTCCTCAATGGCATATGTGTAAAAGCTATTAAATGCCTGAACGTAATATTACCTACTCTAATATCGAATCAATCAGATATTTAAAACTGAATGCCGCTCCTAGTGCTTGACAGTCTAATTCCTGTTATTTATATTTATACTAGTACTCGTAAACTTGCAATTTAAATAACAACTTGATATAAATAGGCGTTAATTGGCCACTTAATGAATAAAAACAAGACCCTTTGTTATTGGTAATCTATTCCTTCCTTTATAAGTTTATTGTTGCCATTTAATTAAATCCAATCCAATAATAGCCTCAAGGCACTTACTATCTAACGAAATGCGAAGCTAATCAAAACGAATAGGGGGATAATGTTACTTATTTATACGAGACTGAAACAAAAAAAAAATGTAAGTACAAGTTTATTTCACAAATGATAATAAATACTCAGTTAATTCTATCAGACTAAATAAAATATATTTTTCACCACACCAGCTCGGAAAGGCTTACTTTGCACTTCAAAAACCGATAGCAAAGTTGCATTTTATTCATATGTGAGACAAAGTAATCAAATGCAAATTTTGAGTTGTTTTCTAATGTTTGCTGCTAGAATTGACTTTTTAATGATGATTTTGGATGATAAATATTTAATAACATTCATTTGGATTTGATCCGGTTTGATTTTGTTTGATATTTTACATTTAATATTTGCTTCGGGTTGGTGTGGTGAAAATTTTTGTGTTTCACTCGGGGGCAAATTTTGTTTAACCCTCGTGCTTTGAAACCCTCGCAACACTCAAGATTCCATTTTTCGAACCACTCGCTACGCTCGTGGTTCAATTTTGGAATCTTTCGCTTGCTCGGCTATCAATATTAGCACGAGCGGTTAAACAACAACTTTGCCCCCTTGTAAAACAAATAACTATTACACCACTGCTCGGAAATGTGGCAGTAGATTGCCTAAATCGTGACTAGAAAATAGTGCTTAGTTGTACACCTAAACTCATCACTTTACGTAACCACACTTTATACCTATTATGTTTACGCTAGTAACTTAACAACAGCTTAACAAAATTACAGTAAGGATACACAAAATACATTAATAAAGATAGGTAGCGGAAATTAATTAAAACCGCACCGTACTTTTGTTTTACCTACTTATGTAGTATTGCATTGTTAAGTTCTTTGTTAAATAAACAAACTTGAAAGGAATTACTACAATGTAGTCTTTACTACTCAGCCACCGGCTGTACTAGGTAACATGGATACGAGACTTTGTATAGAACCGAACAGTCTTTACGAGTACTACCGACTTGTTTTTGCGTCGAGTTTCGTTTATAGTCGTTTTACATGTTAATAAAATTCCTTATTCCCTGCGAGTGCCGAATAAAACAACGGGAAATTCTCCAAGTCCTTTATTACATATATAATTAACGTTTCATAACTGCTGATCGGAAGGGGACTATTTAGTTAGTTAACGTTATTTCAATATCGGTTGAATCGGGAAGACAATCGGACTGTGTGTAGTCAGCGATCGAAACAATAGCCATCTCACAACTCTCACAACATCGCTAACCTTATAAAGTTAAACATTTACACTACATTAAGGTAGTTTGAGGTTGATTTACATCGAGAAATTTGAAAGGAATTTTATTTTTCATCTCTCCTGTTCGGAAAGTTTACCTTTCATAAGCTGATAACCGGGTGGGAAATTGCATTTCCCACCCTATGGTGGAAAGTATTTTTTTTTATTTTTACTTCGAGTGTTGCTCGCAGCAATATATACTATATTATAAGCTCTCATATCAGCTTCCGCATGACTGAAATTGGCGCCGTTTACATTTTCAAGTGATTCGAGTGACTTATAAGTTATGTGGTATACCTATATATCTGTTAATAATTTGTTCTAAAGAATTATACTTACCTATAATAAACCTACATTTCTCGTGTTTAACTTTCCTCATAGTAAATGAAAAGTAGAGTGTTTAACTCGGGTAAAAGTAACCATGTCACCCTCGAACTATTGGCGCTCTCTCTTCGTTCGAGCGCCAAAATATCTCGGGTGATATGGTTCACTTTCCACCCTTGGTTAACAATCTACTATTAAGGTCATATGTAAGTATTTGAGAAAAAAAAACATTTCTCTCACAGTTTCAGATCTTGTCTGACTGTCTAATTTGGATTAGACCTGTTTGAAAGTACCAGTGAGGATTTGAACCGACCTTGTGATAAAGATCAGTCCTTATCCGACGTCGCAACAATTAATAAACAAAGCTGCTCAGGCGCTTACAATCTGTTTTAATTGTAACAGTAACAGTATCCGATACTTCGATTAATTAACGGTGTTATTATTTACTTGTTTGGCTAAAGTAACGAGATTTTATCAGTTTATAAACAAAGTTTATTGAGGATAACACATAATCTTAAATTAAATTCATTTGCGGCTAATTATAAACTCATATTACCCATGACGTGTCCATGCAAATAATAAATTATGCCCTAAGTTTTTTTGGGTTCTGTAGCCAAATGGCATAAAACGGAACCCTTATGGATTCGTCATGTCTGTCCGTCTGTCTGTCCGTCTGCCTGTCCGTCTGTCTGTCCGTGTATGTCACAGCCACTTTATTCCGAAACTATAAGAACTATACTCTTGAAACTTGGTAAGTAGATGTATTCTGTGAACCGTATTAAGATTTTTATACAAAATTAGAAAAAAACTGAAACTCAAAATTTCTTTTTTCATCAAATTCATACGTGTGGGGTATGTATGGATATGGCCTTCAAAAATGATATTGAGGTCACTAGTATAATTTTTTTCTAAACTGACTTTATTTTTTTGCGCGAGAGACACTTCCAAAGTGGTAAAATGTGTGTGTCCCCCCCTGTAACTTCTAAAATAAGAGAATGATAAAACTAAAAAAATATATGATGTACATTACCATGCAAACTTCCACCGAAAATTGGTTTGAAGAGATCTAGTAAGTAGTTTTTTTTAATACGTCATAAATCGTAAACCGCTATTTTATTATGTTACTTGCTGTTACGGAACCCTTCATGGGCGAGTCCGACTCGCACTTGGCCGCTTTTTTTCCATAATACATACAAAATATTTTAGCAACAAGTACTCGTAATATTAAACCCTGCTTCAGTTTAGATATCCTGAACTTTTCTTTCTGATCCTTTGAAGCTCTAATAATAGTTTTTTTTATAAAAATGGACGAAAAGGGGACCTTTAAGATTTTCACATAATTTGATAATTATCAGTAAGTAGTCTCATTCAATCACCACTCGCAGTTAACCGAGCGAGAGCGAAGGTCTCGTTTCAGCTTGGGTGAAAATGCTTTCGCATTTGTGTCCGACTACTTTCCTCTGCAAGCCACATTTCCCCGCAGTTTTTGGAAAATTTCCAAAACCAAAAAAAAACAAAATATATGATGTACATTACCATGCAAACTTCCACCGAAAATTGGTTTGAAGAGATCTAGTAAGTAGTTTTTTTTAATACGTCATAAATCGTAAACCGCTATTTTATTATGTTACTTGCTGTTACGGAACCCTTCATGGGCGAGTCCGACTCGCACTTGGCCGCTTTTTTTCCATAATACATACAAAATATTTTAGCAACAAGTACTCGTAATATTAAACCCTGCTTCAGTTTAGATATCCTGAACTTTTCTTTCTGATCCTTTGAAGCTCTAATAATAGTTTTTTTATAAAAATGGACGAAAAGGGGACCTTTAAGATTTTCACATAATTTGATAATTATCAGTAAGTAGTCTCATTCAATCACCACTCGCAGTTAACCGAGCGAGAGCGAAGGTCTCGTTTCAGCTTGGGTGAAAATGCTTTCGCATTTGTGTCCGACTACTTTCCTCTGCAAGCCACATTTCCCCGCAGTTTTTGGAAAATTTCCAAACCACTATATACAACCACACTATGTATAACCATTATATACAACCTTCTGTATAACCATTTTATATAACCTGTTGTATTAAATAAATTATTAGTTTACCTGTACCTAGGCATGCTCAATACAATTTGAAGTGTAGAATAGTCGTGGGCTAGTTTGATTAGTTTTTAGAGTCGACTCGCGAATATCATGCATTTTAACTGCGTTTTTAAAAGGTTTTCGCACATAGAGATAGAAATGTGACAATGGTGCAATCAAATACGGGAATCACTTTTTATGTTACAATCGATTTTAAATTGAAATAGTTTGATAGCACGGGCGGCTACGATAGGAAATAGTTATTTGTGATACAACAATTTCAAACGAAAGTCGAGATTGTGGAGCACGAGCGAATACAAGTGTTTTACAATAGGTATCTAACACACGGGTTGAAAATTGTCCCCCTAATTGTAATTTGTTTTTCTTAATCGTCTCAGTGAAACCGCGTTTTCGTGTCGAATTTTAATCATAAGTTACAATTTACAATTCACTTTTAAGTCATTTCATTGGCAATTACTTTAGTATATATTCGCAAATAAGTATAACATAATAAAATAAGTTTTTGACAAAAATTTCATTTTTGGAACAAGCTTTTATCGCTGACTGTATTTTTCTTACGAGAGAAAACTAATACTCACCGAGACAATTCTAAAAACCCCTAAAATTAGGTTACGTTGTTTCATCACAGAGTTCCTATGGCCACCTCCTGCTTCCATCATCAGATCAGCTCGATGGTGCCATAATATTGCATTGTCATCCGATTTATATATGCATGCAAAATTTCAGCTCAATCGGAAACCGGGAAGTGGATCAAATTTAACTTGCAAGATTTGATTACTCCCAGACAGACAGATAGACAACCTGACCGTTGTGAAACTAAATAAAAGCTTTTAATTTTTTTTTTTATATTACTAGTTACAATGATATGCACGATTCCGGGCACGCAATGGCAGTCCGCTCAGCCCTTAGCGAGCTGCGACTTGATCTCACGGCGCCTTAACAGAGACAAAATTATCGACCCATCAGGCGTATGATGGCTTAGGTACAGGCACCATCAGATATATGGGAGCGGCCAAGGTGCTCACAAATAAGTAAACTAAGTAACTAGAGCGCGTGTTCATAAATTTTGAGCACTTCGAACGCTCCGATAAACTGGTTTTCCGATAATTACTCGTCAAATTTATTATAATAATTAACTTTGTATTTTATTTTATTTTATTTTTAAATTACTTGCATATACTATGTTACTAACCATAGTTTTGATAACTCTTGTAAATATGTAATTACTATCAATTTTATGGATATGTATGTCTGAAGTAAATAAATGAATTGAATTGAATTGAATTAATGTTATTACGTACCTACATGATAAATTATTTCAAATGTAGGTACCATCGCCCACATTGTTAACTGTACATCGGTGGACCTTATGTTATGCCTTTTGTAATAAGGTCCACGGATGTACACTTGTACAGTTACGAGTGTCCACGGCGAGCATCACAATCGACTCATTTTGTTAATCACTGAAATTAATGGTTTTCAATAAAAACCATTCCACCAATTTAATTTACCTGCATTTAATATTTAACAATTAATAATGAGCAAGTAACTACTAAAAGGCACCTAACGGCGCGATTCGGGAAATCGAATTAGAGATTAACTAGATACGATATCTTATATTTACTATTTCATATCTAGTGGATCTCTAATTCATTTCCCGAATCGCGTCGTAAATCTAAAAGGGATAAGTTCGCATATTTTGTACTAATTATATGTGTTCTTTCATGTTTTATGTTTCTTTTTGTACAATAAAGTGTTGTACTACTATTACTAGTACTACTACTAAAAAGGGTTAAAACTGTTAAAAGTAACTACCTACTCTGTTATTATCGCACGGTGGTCTCACTGGTAATTTGGTAAACCACTGTTTACATCGGAAATAATAATAATTTTCGAGCTTTAGAGTAAGTAATACAATTGTATGCCACGCAACGCACTCGACCACATTTAAATCCTCTGAAATCATAAATGCAAAACTCATCGTTAAGCTCTCTCGAAAATGAAACGGGTATTTATTATGAAGCTTGGAACTGCAGGTAATTACTTGATGTAATTCTGTGCCCTTTCAAGCGAGCTTTACCGCACTACGGGCGAAGAGAAGTGTTTGACAGTACCTTGACTCGAAAACCGAAATCTAATAAAATTGTGGTCCAGATTCAAAATTCAAAAAATATTTTGCAAGTATGCTTCAAGGGCTCTTTCACAAGCAATGCAACATTTACAGTGACATTACATAATAATTATGAAAAATATATAGCTACATTTATAAACATTTACCATTAATACCTGAGTAATCGCAACTTTATATAAGGTACCTTTTGCCGTGGAACGTCACATATCTTTACTATTTCATATCTAGTGAATCCCTAATTCATTTCCCGAATAGCGCCGTTAATCTTAAAATAAATCTTTACTACAATATAACAGGGAAAATACAACAACCTACTAATAAGATTTGAAAATAATATGAAGTAAAATGAATAAAGGAAGAAGAAGTACTGCTTTCAGCCTTCTGCGGTTCACCACACGTGTGGAATCCCGACTCTTTTAGCGAGTGCAGCAATTTACCAACCACCGTTAAAATGCACTGTTACCCTGCCAACGTCGTATCTTCCATCACCAACGCAATCTATACGCGACCTAAGCTTTTGTGAATAGAGTCCATTTTCCTGTGAGTTGAATCGTGAGGCGTGAGGTGTGGGCGGAGAGGTGGTACATTAGGTCGAGAGCGCTTGTCCTGAGCCCTGAGATAGTGTGAATAAGTTCTATGAGCTGAGCGTAATTAGACATTTAAAACGGTTCTAGTTCATTTTAATTTACTTATTTGTGGGAATCGTCCTGATTCTGGAATGAATTTTGGTGCATTTTAGTAGTAAAATCCAAATAGTATAAATGTCTGTTCGATTTGCGGTAAGTTTGAAAAGCCCATCAGATTGGCAAACTTTCTTGTCTCGATGGTATCAACACGGGGTCTCCAACTACGGCCCGTGAGCCGGTTATTGCAGGTCGTATCAAATAGAGTCCGTCTAAACTAACTTAGCACCGTCTTCAACGGAACAAAATGAGGGTGCGTGATTATCCACGGCATAATTATGTTCATATATAAATTTGACATTCACGATGACATGGACATACTGTCATTGCAAATTGGATGCAGAGTTAGCTTGGTCCGACTATAGAATAAAAACTTTATCAAATAGGTATGGTAAAAGAGAATCCACCCGGACGCACTGTAAGGTGTGTACTGCAACTATAAAGGTGTTACATAAGCGTTGCCGACTTTTTGAAGAACCTCATACGGTTAGTTCTTCAAGTAAATAAATAGATGATAATTTAATGCCGCCATAATATGTTGCTTATGGCGGTGCCAGTGTGTGATCCCCCTAACGGTGAATGATCCTTGTAAACGGCCTTGTCTACACGAGTACGGTAAAAGCATCAATTTACCCCGACCCATAAGCGAAACGTAATGAAATCTAATAAAGGCTTCGTAAAAACGCCCTTCGCAGCAATAAGCCAGCTTTAATCGAGTAATATTCCAAATTCTATTTACTCTGAAATTCAATAAAAGAGTTGAGAGTGGAGCCTGGCAACGGTGATGTTGCCAGGAACCCTTTTATCTTTACAAGATCTTTTTTTAACATACCTGACGGACGGTCTAGGAATTTATTTAGGAATTTAGGGTTTTTGTGCCACTTCGTTACCTTTCCAGGCCAACGTTTTTTAGGCCGATTCGAACTTACATTCTGATTGCGATATGAATATCATGTCATTTTGTTATTTAATTATTCGGGTGTCCATTGCGTGTGCAGTGAGTTTTGATTTGGGCGTCAACATCAAAAAGGAATGTAGGTTAGGTTTGTGACATCCAAGCGGCTGAATGGCGTCGGAGCGCACAGGACAGGAAGGAATGGCGAATCTAGTGTCGGAAGCCAAGATCCACATCGGGTCGCTGAGCCAGCGAAGTAAGTAAGTAAGACAGATGATCTTTAAGGTAAGTTACAGTTACCTATATTAAAACAATAAAACATGAAGATATTATAGCAAGTGTTAACGAGTGGTAATCCTAAACGATATGGATTCCCAAGGACTTCATAAGAAACTTACATTAAAGCCTAACTATTTAATATGTGTTATATGAGCCAGTCCTGTCCTGGATAAATTCTGACGTGTGGTAACCCTAAACGATGTGAAGGCTTCATAAAGAAGACGCGAATGAGATAACGAGCGGTAAGTGCTTTTATAAGATCGCACTCGACCTGGGACGTGTATAAATAGGATTGGTACTAATAAAATTATTCTTATTAAATATGGTGCATTTGGAGTAACTTCGGTAGCGAGATAATTTTCACGGAAAGAAATAACATAATATGCCGAACGACTCCCTCGCAGGTGAAGCCACGGGCACAGCTCGTAACAATAAATTTACAATTTGTTCATAAACTAAAATTGCTGGCCACTCCCGGCCATATCAGATAGGTATGTAAACTTTTTTCATCCCGCAGCTGTCCAAACTTTAACGAACACATTTCACCGTGAAGTTTTCAAATGAAGCTATTGTTATGAAATATCCCAGCGAGACTATAAAATAACAATTACGTGCTTACTACTTAGTTCCCGAGGGCCGGAACTATACAACTCCGTGTTTTAGGAGACCGGAGGCCGATTCTGATTTACCAATCGTTTTAGTTTCATCTTGACACGACCTTGAGTCGTCTGTCTCTATCACACACCAATAGATGCCCCGATGATCACCAATCCGCTGCTAACTCTGATTTTTACCAACTGAATGCATGGAGTCAATTTGTGAGGCATTTCAAATATGGGTGTCCCGGAGATGCTTCCAAATGTGATGAAAATGCTAGCTTGAGATGGGTTATGGGTTGAATAGAACCGGATTTCTGAACACAACCGGCACCAACATATTCACAAGTGTAGAGGAAATTTAATATAGCTCTTTGTTTGTGTGTATGTAAACACGTTATTGTACACAAAACAGGGTCAAATACATATTATAAAACAAAATAATACATTTACAAAGTCGCACAAGTCTCTATTAGGTAGTTTTTCAGTTCCGGTCTTTATTAATACCCATATCTGGTAATCTTCAGTTTAATGCATTACAACCAGTATGCTAGACTAAGGGTCGACTAGTAAAGTAAAAACTCAAATCCGATAGTTATTTATTATGTTTTGAAACTCTCTTTGTCTCTACGTCTATGTCAGACGGGCTAGGTACTTAAACCGATTTAAACTTCATTCTTTAAACATGACATACTCTTACCTAGTAATTGTTATGCTATTAAATAATAATGTTTGATACAAACATACTCGTAAAATATATTTACCTTAGCCTCTTCCTTGGTGTGCTTAGAGTTGTTAAAACTTTCAACCCCATTTGCAGACAATAGAAATAGATCCATTTTATCATCATACTCGGCTGTCCAACACTAGTACAGCGTAGTGCAAAAGTTTCATTTTACTCCCTAGAGAGAGGTCAGCTCAAATCGAATTGCAAGCGAGCGCTCGTGGATCGTCCACAGAGCACAGAATATATACAATAGTATTATGTACGAACCTACCAATTAAAAATAAATTCCATAATAATAAAGTATTGCACCTGCTCAGAAATGTTCGCGAGTAGGTTCAGAAATTGGACCTATATGGATATGATGGTTGTACTCATACTCATACTCATACTCATATTTTATTGATAATATAAATTACAGGTCAGGCTTACATGACTAAACTACATTAATGATTCGGTCAAATTGTGTTTTTCGAAAAACTAATTATAGCCAGCATTCTATGAATGTAGTATGATACCTTTGGGTATGGTGCTTTACGCAGGCTAGCGTCCCGTCCCCTCCCCCTGACGCAACCCCCCCCCCTTTTAGCATAAATATGTCCCGGTTGGGAGTTTTTTTTGTTTTTTGGGGAAAGTATACAATATAGGAAAAAAGTGTCAATGAAAGAAATGTTCCCTATTAAATTCTAAACAAAAAAGGTTATATTCATTTTTTTGATACGACGCACCATATTCATGTTATGGCTAGATGAACTTCGACAAAATTTAACCGTTGAAAAACTTGCAGAAGATCAATATAACATAGTACGTGATAGTACTAAAAGAAATCATACAGGACAATAACCTTGCAAGCTTATTTTCCGTATAAGATTTTTTTCAGTACTATCACGTACTAACTTATAATGAACTTCAACAAGTTAATACATGAATATGGTGAGTCTTACTAAAAAGTTGTATATAACCTTTTTTGTTTAAAATTTATTAAGGATTATTTCTTACCTTGACACTTATTTCCTAACTCTAATACTTTTCTCAAAAATAAAAAAAAACCTTAAACCGGGACATATTTCATGCTAAAAGGGGGGGTTGCGTCAGGGGGAGGGGGAGGGACGCTAGTGTGCGTAAAGCACCATACCCAAAGGTATCATACTACATTCATAGAATGCTGGCTATAATTAGTTTTTCTTGCCCATACATTAGAACATAATTTAACCGAATCATAAAGGTAGATTTATAAATAAGTATACAAGATTCATACATTTGAGAAAAAAAGGAGAATTAAGTAAACTAACAAGTCAATTATTGTGACATTATTTAACTGCTATTGTTATTTTATTATTAACATTATTTGGTATTCATTATAAATATTTTGAGGTCAAATATTCCTCGACACTATAAAACGGCCGCTCAATCAGCCAATTTTTGAGTCTAGCCTTGAAACTCATCAGACTAGGCGCATCAGTTATGGATACTGGTAGGTTATTGTATACAGCGGGGCCCATAACATGTATAGATTTAGCCGTTTTGGCTAGACTACGTGGCACTGCCGCTAATTTGTGTCCATAGCGAGTTACACGGTCGCTTTTTTCACCCCGTCTGGGATATTTATCCAGGTTCTCCCGTGTGTATACGGCTGTCTGGAGTATTAGGAGACCCGGCATTGTGACGATACCTAAGGCGGTGAAGTGTGGCTTAGCCGACTCATGCCATGGTACTCGAGCCATAGATCTTACGGCTCGTTTTTGAAGCCGGAAAACACGCTGCCAGTCGGCCGCGCGTCCCCATAGCTCAAGCCCATATTGTACTATGGACTGTATGCTGGCATAGTAGCAGCTGCGGACTGCCTGCCGCGGAAGAACAGTAGTCAGCCTACCCAAGGCAAAACAAGTTCTTCCCATTTTTCCGCAGATGGATTCAATGTGGTTCTCCCACGTTAGGGTTTGGTCAATATGAAAACCCAAGAAAGAAGTAGTACTGACCTGACCAATAACACCACTGGCGAGTTCCACATGCAGCGGGCGACGCCTGCGTCCGGACAAATCGAACTGGATGAATTGGGTTTTGGTTAAGTTTAAAATGAGACCGTTATGTATAAACCAGTTCGATAATTGCCCGGCAACCGTGTTTAACTTCAACTCCAGTTGGTCAATGGTTGGAGCGGTTACGATAGCAGCAACGTCGTCCGCATACATGTAAACCTCGCTCTCACTTACCGCCATGGGCAAGTCATTGAGAAGGACCGAGAAAGCCACATTTGACAGAGATGATCCCTGGGGGACGCCGATGGCGGTCGAGAGCCCATGTGAGTTCAGACTACCTCTTTGACCAGTTACGTATTGCGTCCAGTCGCGCATGAAGTCCGACATCAGGTCTTGCGCAGGTTCTCGAACACCATAGTGGTAGAGCTTCGAACATAGTAAGTTGTGGTCAACTACGTCAAAAGCTTTCGAGAGGTCGCAGAAAAGGACTGCGACCTCGAGCTTTCGTTCACGCGCTTGGAGTATAAGGCGTACTACTTCACGCGCCATCATTGTGGTAGAGTCTATACGCATCTATACGCATACTGGCGTCCCGGTCTATACGCATACTGGCGTTCTGATACGCAGTTATTGTTCAAAAGGAACTGAGATAGACGGGTTGTCAGTCCATTCTCGAAGATCTTCGCCACTACTGGTATAATACATATCGGACGACGATAATAATAAATTTGTATTTGTCGACATGACCCTTGATCCCTTTCACTTGCGCTGTGTTAAAAAGTACTACGTGATAAATAATAAAATCGGTACCTACTATTTTATTTATCACGTGTAATGAAGCAATAAGTAGGTAATACGCCTGGCCTGCTGGACAAGAGAACAGCCTAACATAGGAAAGCATATTTGTCCAAGGTCCAACAGACACTTTTCGCTATAATTAAGAATTCCATGCAATATTATATTAAGCACCGCTAAAAACTTTTATTTTAAATTATTTCGTACGCCAGCACGCCCGTCAGTTATGTTGACAAACTAAACTAACCAAGATGACTGACAGCAGGCCAGTGACCAAAGCGCGCGTGAATTTGAAACTGTTTTACTCGCATACCCGCCCGTTTTTGTACTATAATTTTATTTGTATTGATTATAAGTACATTAATTGGTTACAATTTCAATTCGTTTAACATTAAATTTTCCCTAACTTATGCTAAAAAAGTATTTGGTCATTATTGACCTCCTGTTTTAAGTGTGGCCACTGCGTGCTAACTCGGCCATTACTAAAATAGTTCGCTATAAAGATATTTAGCTGTTCGTCGTGACGGCGACTACTCGCATTCGTCGCCAGTAGGCACGAGCGCGAGTGACTCCAGCGATATACCTACCATCATTCAAGCAAATTGATTGACAGATAGATAAAACGTAATTCAACCACAACTTACATGCTGCTGGACACAAACAATAACAAGAGATATACATAAAGAAAGTTGACAAGAGACAAAAATAAGAAGAAAAGGCTACATACAATTCGACACTAATAGTAGTAATAACGATGTACATTTTTTACATTAGTAGAGGGTCATGTGCTGTGGTAAAAAATAGGCGCTGACTCAGCATAATACTGCTGATAGAGACAGCGCTTTGACGCGGGCGCAGTACTTACGTATCAATTTGCTTCATAAAATAAGTGACGTTCGCCGCCGAATTATTGCTGCAATTATGCGGCAGTAATGCAGCTACTGTTGATAAATAGAATGACACTTTCTCGTATTAAATATAGGGTATAGGGTAAAGGTGACAGTCCATTTCCAACGTCAGCTGCATTACTGCTCATTTTACTATGGAAATTGACAATGACAGCGACGCGTTCAGTACCGGTAGTGCAGCTGCGGTTAGAAATGGAATGTTACCCTAAGTGGTTCCGTAAGTTCCGTTAATGCCATACTAATAGGGTATTTAATTGACTGCTTGTCAAGTCTGTGTCTAAAAATAACTGCTACGAGTGGTTTCCCTATTCATTTTCGGGTGTTTTCATTCATGCACGGTGTGAAATAATTTATTTCAAATACAGTTAGCATCCCTATTGAGTATGGGCGTTTCTGTGTGGTGACGGCAAGTTATCCTGGCCGAGCTCGGCAAGCGTTGGCAGTGACACCCTGGCCTTAGTTCACAGCGGCCCTAACTTGGGAATTACGTTTCAGTCTGACTGGCTCCACTTATCTCGACGGAAAGCCGACGAGGATCCACTTAACAGTGCATATGCTCAGAAAATGCATCTTGAATAAAGAGGAAAGTGGACGCATATCCATACAAACGTTACTCCCATTTTCCTCGCTGGATATTGACATTACGGCTAGTCTGTGGCCATGAGTAAGCCCATTCATAATAAAAAAAAAAAAAAAAAATTACGGAAATAATACATTTCGATGCTAGTGCGGAAGGTATATCATTACTCCACGAGTACCGAGGTGTGTAAAGCACCATACCCATAGGTATCATAATACATTAATAAAATGCTCGCTATAATTTGTTTGTCTTCCCCATATATAGATCATAACTTAATCGAATCAAATAGACGTGTCTTAAAAATAACATAAGTGGAGCCGTATGGGACAAGTTAACAATTAGATTT
This sequence comes from Cydia fagiglandana, assembly GCF_963556715.1. NCBI lineage: Eukaryota > Metazoa > Arthropoda > Insecta > Lepidoptera > Tortricidae > Cydia > Cydia fagiglandana. The sequence goes on along the minus strand of NC_085951.1, from coordinate 167,529 downwards.
CAGAGAGAACAAAATATTCAATTTACGCATATTTTTAGAAGCTGCTCTCTCTTAAATATCATAAAAATATAAAACGAATGTATTGCAATTTGACATTTATTTGTTTTATAATATATTGTAAAATATTGTTCTATAGAGCAATTACACTGAACGAAATGTTTGCATAAAAGTAGGTAACTAAATATTTTGTTAGAAGTTACTACATACTTACCTACACACAAAATGGAAGTTGCGAACTAATGTGTTACCTGTGACAGATTCGTTTTTGGGATATTAAGATAATTTTATTTATTTATTGCTTTAGTTCAGTTATTTTTTACTTACTCAATTAGTTCGGCTAATAATTTCTTTCAATGTAAGCGTAAGCGAAGCGAATTCTGAATAGGTGCCTTAACATAAAGGGTGCGCAGTCTGCGGCGTGCCAACCCTCAAAGCCCCCCCCCCCCCCCTGGCCTAATATCGCTTTGATTACAAAATGAACTAACCCTCGTCAGCACCAAAGGCTTGTCTTCATTTAGGCTTGACGTAGATTCTAATTACAATCTGTGTTACCTAGATAGGAACAAACACACTACAGTTTTGCATTTAAATTGATATAATTTTGTTAGAACCCGAGACAAAAACTTAATTCTTTTAATCGATTAGGTACAGTCACCTGCAATAATATGTTACTCTTCGAAGGCCGCAAAAATATGTGACATGCTCTTATTTGTATAGCCATAAGAGCGTGTCAGATATTTTTGCGGCCTTCGAAGAGTAACATATTATTGCAGGTGACTGTACATCCTATATTACTTAGGTATTATTCTCGATAGTGGAGTTAATGATTTCGTTGAATATAATTATGTATGTAGGTACAGAAACAAGTTAATGATCACAAAACAATTATTTCTCTGAAACCATGAATTTTCGCTGAACATTGGTGGCTTTTAATAGAAGTCAAATCGGTAGTTTGATTCATATTACCTACGTCACCCTACGTTTTGAAACTGACACGTTGATTGTGTATAATTGCATGTGAATTTACCAGTTAACTAGTTTCTACCATAGCGAATGAGATTTTCGAAACCAGTTTGTTTCAGTTATAAATGCGAAAGTAACTTTTTTTTGTCTGTCTGGTAGCAGCCTCATCGTTTTTAATTTACTGTACCTATGTAGCACCGTTTGAGACCCGGGCAAAGACGTAGGATAGTTTATATCAATCAATATCATCATTAGACGCAGACAAAGCCGCGGGCAGAAACTAGTGATTTTATAAATGCTAAATTCTGTATGCCACCAGCTCACGCTTAAACCGCTCAAATGTTTTAGATGAAATTTTGTATGGAGATAGTTTCGAGTCCAGAGGAACGACATAGGATACCTACAAAGTTTATTCCAAAAATTATCACTCTACACAGACAAACTCTGGGGCCAAAGCTAGTTCTATTGAATCAACTCGTTATCTCTGCTCAAAGCTGTACAAATTAGCCGTCTTCTTATCTCGACACGGTCCTAACTCGCTCCCGCTTAATGAGCCGGACAACCTTATCTAAGTAAGACAGCGTGTTCTGTCTCTGAAAGGATGTGAGAACTAAAGGGTGTCTCGGTTATTAGTACCTTCCCCTACTTATCGTTTATTTTCTGTTGCCAAGTCTCAGAAACAAAATATTGAACTATTTTTTCAATTTAACTCACTTGTTTTTCAATCACTTGAGCGACATGTTTTGGAGAGAGCCGAAGCTAAGCTTAGACTAGTTTTAGTATAACTCGTAGATTGTTAACTAAGGGACGATAGACAGCCGTTTTTGACAAGTTATTATAGAAATTGTACGGCAAATCTATTTAGAATTAGAACTAAATTTTAATTGCTTATCGCAAAAAAATGTAAGTACTACATTTTTACATACCTACTTGGAAAGTAAAATGCCCTAAGTGAAGAATATAACTTTCAATGTCCTACTTTCAGAGCAAGAGAGATGAAAATTTAATTAATAATTGGTTTCAGATACCGTTACTTATTGAGGTAACGTCTCATGATTTTTAATATTAAAATGTTTTTAAACTTTCGGAATAAACGTTCTATGCACATGTTATACGTGTTAAAACAAATTAATATAATAAACATTTTATCAAATGTCTACAGTTTCTGTAAATTTTGGTTATTCAGTCAGTAGATTTCTCAAAGTGAGTGTCTTTTCCGTGTAAACTTAGGCTCAGGAAGCACAAAAATGTATCTTGTACCTACCTAGCACTAGCAACCTATTTAACCTCGAAAAGTAAATTCCGTTAGCAACTGTGGATATTCAATTGGCGGAGTGAACGAGCACCTTCCGCCGTTTTCTTCTTAAGCGGCTATTTCTAAGCAAATAGGTTTCTTTAACAATACACTTACAAAACTTCCATACCTACTACCTAAATGAGAGTACATAATATATTTCCTTTAAATGAAATAACACGGCCATCACAATCGTCGTTAAGTAGGTAGGTATTGTTAAATATGTGGAAATAAAGCGCGCAATCATGGAACGACACCTACCTAACTACGTGACACCGTGATAATTCTGTCTCTTTCAATCGCACTATGCTAAAACGAGACGCTTGCTTTATCGTTTACGTAGATAATCCAGTCCTTCATTTATGTCCGTAGAGGGACAAAGGTCAAATGTCTACATAGATTACTGATAGATTACCTATAAGTATTTCCCAATTATTTTTTCCGAGAAAGAGTCCTATTAATGGAGGACAATAGTAAGTATAAAGATAGGTCATTAATATGTCTACATTGGATATTACGAAGTAATCTCTGGTTGATTATCGTACGTAACGATATAACTAGCAATAAAGTAGTTATGTGGAAGAAAATTGTTATGAGGAATAATGTAGGTACCTATGTAAGTACACAAGTTACACAACTTGTGAAGAAATAATAAGTATAAAAAATCTAACCCCTCTTTTCTGGACCTTTTCTTCAACCAGAAGTACCACTTTTTATAGATTCAGATCCATAACAATTTCAAAACTAGATTGTAGAGTTCGAATCGCCCCCTAGGTTTTATCAAATAAATGTCCTGGAGGTCAAGAGGCCAATTCAAACTTAAATTGTGACATCAAAATGATATCTAAATGATATCAGTCGCGCGTCCATTTTGTTCATACTTGTCCGTACATGTATCAGCGCGAGCGAGACGCACGGTCGACTAATATCATTCAGATATAAGTTTGATGTCACAATGTAAGTTTGAATTGGCCTCCTGGCCGGCACGCGCGGCCAATCGTCTAGAAAAATACCTCGTTCACGCTTTATTTATTCCTTACAGGCTGTCCAACAACGTGTGGGACGTGGCGTGTCCAACGTGTGGGACGGGGGGCACGCACGTCCGCGGGGGACGTTACGTCAAGTTGACTTGACCACAACACGGTGTTGGGACGAGAATATTTTACTTGGTTTTCCACGGGCCAGTGGCGGATTTCCCATAAGGCACAGTAGGCCCGGGCCTAGGGCGGCGAGATATTACTGACTGGCCCGTGCCCTCCTCGGCTGGTTGTGAGTGTGTGTGGGTGTCAGTCCCTCTGACAGCCTCGCCGAGCAATAATACTAATGTAGGACCGGAAATACGTACCAATACCTGTCATTTGAATGTTGCTTGCGTTTACATACCGCATGGACCCCATTATAGGGAATCATTAATATCATTTTTTGATATATTGTGCCAATTAACAGTTGACCATAGTGATGAAGTATTTCTTATAATGGGTGACTTTAATGTATCTCAGGCAAAATGGATACCGACATCGTCAAGTGTAATGGAGCTTTCATCGGGTAACGATTTTGCAACGCAAAACTTAGCAGACTTTTTATGCTTTTCTGACTTAAAACAATATAATTGTATTATTAATTCGTACAATAATTTACTAGATTTAGTATTATGCAATAGGGATTGTAAAGTATCTATATGTGATGAACCATTGGTATCTGAGGATGTATTGTACCATAAGGCATTAACAATTAATTTTGAACTTAGCTATGTGCCACAATTAACGCCTCTTGGTAAAGATATTTACAATTTTCACTCGGCTAATTACGAAGACATTAATAAAGAGTTAAGAGATATAGATTGGGGTACTTATTTTTGTAATATTAGTTGCGAAGCTTCAGTAGAAAAATTTTATAATTTAATAAATCACTTAATTGACAAGTATGTTCCTCGGCGAAAACTACGGTCTTTATCAAAGACACCAGCTTGGTATAATAAATCTTTGAATAAAATCCTTAAAGAAAAACGTAAGTTTCACAAGCGTTGGAAGTTAAATACAGGAACCCACTTGATTACGACAGTTTTAAAATTCTACGAAAACGTGCCGAAAAAATGGAACAAAAATGTTACCGTGAGTTCATTTCTTTCTCAGAAAACAATATAAAGAATAATCCTAAACACTTTTGGACATATATAAAATCAATTTTTTCAACTAACGGTCTACCGCAAACTATGGCTTATAAAGACATTGTCACCTCTAACGGCGAAGATATTTGTAATTTATTCAACAGCCACTTCCATTCTGTGTTTGAAGTTTATGACAGGAGTTCTACTGATACGAATAATTTAGCTGCACCAACTAATCCCTTGATAGATATGAATTCGATAGAAATTAGTGAAGATATTGTTAGACGATATCTCAAATCTATTAACATTAATAAGGGCGCAGGACCTGATGGAGTACACCCACTTTTTATTAAAAATTGTTCAGATTCCCTAACAGCTCCAGTTACAAAAGTTTTCAAAAAATCTATCGAGGAAGGTTGTGTTCCAGCTATTTGGAAAAAAGCCTGGATAACTCCTGTGCCAAAGGGTCCAGTAAGCCGTAATATTGAAAAGTATCGACCTATATCTAAATTATGTCAGTTTAGCAAGCTGTTAGAAAAAATTGTAACTGACCAATTAGCTGCTGTTGTGCGACACCATATAATACCCAATCAACATGGGTTCTACAGAGGCCGTTCAGTTGATACAAATTTGTTAACTTTCACCAATGATATATTACTAGCTATGGATGACGGATTCTCTGTGGACGCCGTGTATACCGATTTTTCCAAAGCATTTGACAAAATATGTCACTATACGTTATTATGCAAGCTTTGGGAACTCGGTATACACGGTGATTTGTTTTGCTGGATTAAGTCGTATGTAGAAAATCGCACACAGTCAGTGGTACTATCAGGGTTTATCTCTCAAAGTAAATATATCAGCTCAGGCGTTCCCCAAGGCTCCCATTTGGGGCCTCTGTTGTTTTCATTATATATAAACGATATCGTAAAATGTATCTCCCACTCTTGCGTTCTTCTTTATGCAGATGATGCAAAAATTTATAAAGTTATTCGTAACTCTTCTGATTGCGAACTGTTACAAAATGATTTGTGTAATTTTGAGAGCTTTTGTAGAGAAAATAATCTGTTTCTAAACATAGACAAATGTAATACTATTAGTTTTTCTAGAAAAAAAACTTTGTCTTACTTTAATTACAAATTATGTAACCAGGACCTGGTAAGAGTAAATGAGATTCGTGACCTTGGAGTAGTCATGGACAACAAATTATCATTTATACCTCATATCGATTCCATCTTAGCTAAGTCCTTTAAACAATTGGGTATGATTCTGCGAATTGGTAAACCTTTCAGGAATACTTTAACACTTAAAATTCTTTATAACAGTTATGTACGAAGTCGGCTTGAGTTTGCATGTGCGGTTTGGAAACCCCATTACAGCATTCATATTGACAGGATAGAGAGATTGCAAAAAAAGTTCCTAAAAGCACTTGATTTAAATGCGGTATTGAATACAAAGATTATGTGGAATCCTTAAACCGTCATAAAATGCAGTCGCTTGAGTGTCGAAGAGACTGCGTTGATTCTGTTCTATTATATAAAATAATAAATAGTCATATTGATGCCCCTAGCCTGTTAAAAGACATATGTATAAGAGTCCCAGGTAATAAAGAACGCCGATGTCGTCACAGATTCAAACATTTATTCTCCATCCCACGTAGTAGAACTAACTATTCTAAAAATATGTTTATTAAGCGAGCATGTGCACTTTATAATGATAATAATATTGTAAAAAATTTAGACATATTTTACTGTACCATAAGCTCAATTAAAAAAAAATTCTGAACTAGTAATATGTTAATTAACGAAAGTTGTCAAAATTTTAAGTAGGTATTAATATAAGTCATGTCATGTATGTCGATACTTATTCAATAGTTGTTGAAAACGTAGAACAAGTATTTCATTGAGTTTTATGTATACTTAACTTTTAACTTCGCAAACTCAGTGTAACCTCTTACTAATCAGCTGAACTTAAGCCAAGATAGGTACTTTTTCGTGCTTGTATATAAATAAATGTTTAATAAAAATGGAAACTATAGGTCTAGATTCTTCTTCTTCTTTAGGTGCCATATCCTCTACGGATGTCGGCTACCACAGTCCGGAGCTCTTCTCTATTCGCAGCTTTTCTGCCTAGCGTGGCAGCGTCGATTCCCGTCCAACTCCTAAGGTTATCCATCCAAGTTGTTTTTCTTTTCCCTCTGCCCCTTTTCCCTTCGATTTTTCCCTCTATTATCCCTCTAACAATATTGTATTTGTCATGCCTGTATACGTGTCCAAAATAAGCGGTTTTTCTTTTCATTATTGTAAGTACTAATTCTTGTTTCTTTTTCATTCTTTTTAGTACTTCTTGATTGGTAACTTTGTCACGCCAAGATATCTTAAGCATGCGTCTGTATAACCACATCTCAAAAGCATCAAGTTTATTGAGCATTTTTTTAGAAAGAGTCCAACTCTCCGATCCATAGAGAAGTACTGACAAAACATAGCATTTAACCATCCGCCATCTTAATTTTAAATTTATATCTTTGTTTAAGAAAAATGAATTCATTTTCATAAATGTGCTTCGGGCAATTTCTATTCTAGTTTTAATTTCTTTGCTTGGGTCCCATTCTTGGTTAACCCAGCAGCCTAGATATTTATATTTTTCTACTCGTTCTATGTAATCACAATCACAGTCTATTCTGACTGGTTCACATTGTCTTTTTTCCTTGCTAACTAACATGAATTTTGTTTTTGAGATATTCATCTTCAAACCATATTCCTTTACCTTGGTGTTCAGGTGATTTAATAAGTACTCAAGATCTTCCTTCGATTCTGCTAAGATAGCTGTGTCGTCGGCATATCTTATGTTATTTATTATGGTTCCATTTGATTTTATACCGATATTAATGTCATCTAATGCTTCTCTGAAAATAAATTCTGAATATACACACCGCGTCACATGAATAGGACCAGCATATTTTTCTATGTTATTTAAGATATGAGATAAAATAAATATGTAAGAATGGTACGTATAAACATCTTTAGGCACGTGAAGTGTAACTATAAACATTTGAACTTAACCGCCCAGCGTGACCGCGAGCGACGCTTACGTTGGTAATATTGTGCCGCGTCACTTGAATACGACCAATGACTTCCCTCCCCCCGCGCGGCCTCAGTTGCAAAACAAAAACGACACAGAGTGCACGTATTACGCGTATTTGAAGTGAACAACATCGAGTAGTAACGATATAATATTTTTTGATTTAATATGGGTCGGAAAAAGTGTTTGAATCTAGAGGAAATAGGAAAAATAAAAATTCTTTGCGAAGAGGGCTATTTCTTAAGAAAAATCGCGAAAAAAATAGGGCGTTCACACCAGGTGATAAGTCGTTTTCTTGACGATCCTGAAAATTATGGTAAGAAATTCAAAGGCCGTACCAAATTCGCTACAACTGAAAGAGAGCGCCGAGCAATATTACGCGAAGCGTCGAATTCTACGCTAACAGCCGGACAAATAGCCCATAATGTTGGAACTGAAGCATCTGTGAGGACTGTTCAAAGGGTATACGCAATTATTCCCATTTAAAACGTTTGAAAATTAAGAGAAAGCCATGTTTAAAAGAGCATCACTGTACGGAACGTCTTCGGTTTGCACGAAACAAAATGCACTGGACCAAAGAGTGGCATAAAGTTATATTTAGTGATGAAAAAAAATTTAATTTGGATGGCCCCGACGGGTATTCTTACTATTTTCATGATTTGCGAAAAAATGAAATAATTTTATCGCGTCGGCGAAATGACGCAGGCTCAATTATGGTCTGGGGTGCGATATCATACAACGGACCGATCGATTTAGTAGTGTTACAGGGTAGACAAAATTCTAAAAGCTACATTAATCTTCTAAAAAATGAAATATGTAAGTTTAGCAGTATGACAGACGATGAAAGTTTCATTTTCCAACATGATAATGCCAGCATTCATAGAGCGCATGATGTCCGTCAATGGCTTCAACAAAAAAATGTCGACGTTCTCGACTGGCCATCACTCTCCCCCGACCTAAACATACTAGAAAATGTATGGGGGTGGTTGTCACGTGAAGTTTATAAGAATGGTAAACAATATAGCAACAAGCAAGAACTCGAGAAGGGTATAAAAAAGTGTTGGAGCAAACTACCAATTAAATATATAAGAAGTTTGTATCATTCTATGCCATCTCGGATTTTCGATTTAATCCAAAAGAACGGACACAGTATTAATTGAAAAAAATGAAAAAAAAAAAATGAAAAATTATATATTTAGGTAAAGGTTTCGTTTTAACAATACAGTTAATGGAGTCTCCTAGTAAGTATAATTATACCTGTGACAGGAGACCCCGCTCTTCCCAGCTAACATTTTTGTTCTAACAATTTATTCGTTATACATTTAAAATTTGATTTAGTTTAGTGTAATCTAATCTAAAAACTACCTTACACTAACTTAAGCTAAAATATACATTTTTATTATTATTAAGTGTGTGCGTGTGTGTGTGTGTGCGTGTGTGTGTGTGTGTGTGTGTGTGTGTGTGTGTGTGTGTGTGTGAGTATGATTCTACTATTAATACATCTATACTGCAAAAGAAATAAGGGATTCTATTTCTTCATAGGTTAAGGATTTCAGTTTTTCTGTAACTGTAATTTTACATTTGTTTGATGTCAGGTTATAGATAGATACATAATTATTTATAGCATTGTAAAGTCTGGCAGATTGTGATTCATATTGCCTTTTTGCGAATGCAGACTTACATAATGGTACTGGTTTTACTCTTAATGTCCTTCTTCTGGAATTTACGCCCTGATTGTATTTAACGGTAGGGTGAATTTTTAATATTGTTAATTATTAGTCAACATTTTATTAAATAAATATTATTTAATAACAATTTTTTTTGTGTTTTATTTAATGGTCGTATTCAAGTGACGCGTCATAAATACCTACCAGCATTGTCACAAAGACTCGCTGAGTCTTAAGAAGTTCGATTGTTTATAGTTAAACTTCACATGCCTAAAGATGTTTATACGTACCATTACTATATATATATTTTGTCTTATATCTTTTGATGGCAAAGGAAAATATGCTGGTCTTATTCATGTGACGCGGTGTGTAGATTGAATAGAACAGGTGACAGAATGCAACCTTGCCTGACTCCTTTTAATATGTTTAAATCTTCTGTGCAATGTTGGCCAACTTTGATGTGTGCTGTTTGCTTCCAATACAGGCTTTTTAAAGAATAAACGTCTTTGCTGTCCACGTCGGTTCTATCCAATATTCGCATTAATTTATCATGCTTGACATTATCAAATGCCTTTTCAAAATCTATAAAGCATATATAAACGTCTTTTTTAAATTCTAAGCAATGTTGTATCAGTACCTGGACGGAAAGAAGAGCCTCCCTCGTTCCTAATCCGCTTCTGAATCCAAATTGTGTTTCACTGATGTTTTTGTCAATTTTGTTGTATATTCTATAATGAATTATCTTTAAAAATATCTTAAGAACATGACTCATATAAGACTTATCAGTCTGTGTTCTCCGCATGTTTTGGCGTTAAGTTTTTTAGGAAGGGGCAGAAAGGTGGATGCGAGCCAGTCTTTAGGGAGATTTCCGGTGTCATAAATTTTATTAAATAACTTAGTTAGAGTACGCATGCTATCTCTATTTAGGAGCTTAAGTATTTCAACATGTATTCCATCGGGGCCCACTGCTTTTCCATTCTTCATTAATCTTATTGCTCTTTCAACTTCTTCTACTAGAATTGGCGGTCCTTCTAGTTTTTCTATTTCCTCTGTGTTCTCATTCCATATGGATCTATCGTCGTCAAAAAGTTTGTGAATATACGTCGCCCAGATCTTACATTGTTCCTCTTTGTCTGTGATGAGTTTATTACTATCAACCAATGTTGATGCCATTTTCTTTCTGTCTTTATTTGTAAATTCTTTAATTTTCTTGTGCAAGTTAAAGCTGTCATTATATCTATCTAATTTCTCTATTTCGTTACATTTTCCCTCCAAGTATTTATCTCTTTCCTTACGAATTTTGTTCCTTATTGATCTATTTAATTCTTTATACTGTTTTCGATTATCTGTGAGTTTACATCTTCTACGTTCCTCCATTAACACTAATATTTCGTCTGTTATCCACTCTAATTTTGTAGATTTATCCTTACTTCCGACACATTCTTTGGCTGAATTTAGTGCTATAGTTTTTATACAATCCCATAGCTCCTCGATGTTCTCATTGCTGTTTACAGACTCCAGATGTTCCTTCATGTGACTATTGATGTACTTTTCTGTCGTATGTTTGATGTAAGGTTGTTTTAGTTTATTGATATCTATTCTAGCGCTGTTTTTGTTGTTTATTTGTATTCTCTTTAGCCTTATCTTAAATTTAGCCACCAAAGGGTTATGGTCCGATCCTATGTCGGCCCCTGGATATGTTTTAACGTTAAGAATAGCATTTCTGTATCTAGATTTTATCATTATGTAGTCTATTTGATTTCTGACTATCATGCCGGGTTTGTCCTGCGGCGATATCCACGTATATAACCGTCTCACTGGATGTTGGAAAAATGTGTTAGTTATTATCAAATTTTTCTCGAAACAAAATTGTAGCATACGGTCTCCTCTATCATTTCGTTTACCAAGACCATAAGCTCCGACTGTTTTCTCTACCGCACCTTGGCCGATTTTTGCATTCATGTCTCCTATGACCATTGTTATCTCTTGTGAGTTGATACTACTAATAATGTCTTCTAGGTTTTTGTAGAAATTTTCTATTTCATTATCATTGCTTTGTGCTGTAGGAGCGTACACTTGTATTATGTTAAGTTTAAAGGGACTAGCATTTAATTGAAGGAGCATGCATCTTTCTGAATATGGGATGTAATTAGTTACGTATTTCACAAGTTCCTTTCTGACTAGAATACCAACACCTTGATGGTGATTTTTCTCTTCTGACGCTTTCCCCGAATAGAATAAAGTTGTGTCGTTACTATTATGGATTCCATTATCGGCCCATCTTATCTCACTAAGTCCAAGAATATCTAATTTGAGTCTTTTCATTTCCTTAATAGTATTTTCTAGCTTACCTTCTCTTATCAGGCTTCTAACATTCCAAGTGGCAATCTTCATAATTTGGTTCTTCTTCTGTTTAAGTTTGATAGCATGATCTTCTCCAGTTACATATTTGTCGTCATTCGGCCTGGAAACCGATTGACGCCGGGTGCTATCCGGGTTGCATAGCTTCTTTTTATCTGCATGTTCGAGTTCCATTTGTGGTTTTACTAGGAGCAAACTTGATGCAGTGGGGCCCCAATTCCTTCTGCACCGTAGGGCTTTTTAGGGGGTATTTAGTCCCCTAGGCCGCCTACTATACCTCATCTGACCGGTTGCCCGATCAGGAGTATGGATATACCGCCATTGCTCGGTCGCCAGAGCCCCGTCTGTTATCTAGCAGGGAGCACCGCGACGTCCCTAAAGACGCCGCCGTCGGCTGCCCATATTGGACAACCAACGCGGGCAGGTGGGGTTGGCAATTGGGTCGGATAGATGTTGGTTCCGTTCACCCCTTACTCCCCAAAGGTCTAGATTAAGAGAAGAAAATGTAACAATATTTTTTGTATGACCGTTTGTTTCATATTTAAACAAACAAATAAAAGATATTAGGGGCGGCAAATTGTGACAAAAAATTCGCTGATGATAACTAAAAATAACTCAAAATTAGGCTAGGCAACGAATTCTCAAAAAAAGGTACCTATAGAGGAAATGCTTGATACACAATTTTTGACTTATATCTTAGTTTTTCGCTTATATCTCGGAAACTATGCGTTCTAATGACATGATCATTATACAAAATGAAAGTTGGTTAAATTTGCTACAAGCTACAATTTTTACGATATCTTGAAGGCCTTCCACACTAGTGCGCGAATCGCAGCGTGAAGCCGCGAACGCGAGTGTGGCGTCGATTTCGCAAATTGTTGACGCCTTCGCGCCTTGTTCCCCGTTTATAGAGTTCCGTACCTCAAAAGGAAGAAAACGGAACCCTTATAGGATCACTCATGCGTCTGGCTGTCCGTCTGTCACAGCCTATTTTCTCCGAAACTGCTGGACCAATTATGTTGAAATTTGGCACACATATGTAAGTTTGTGACTCAAAGATGGACGTGTAACGTAAATAAATGAATTTTAAATATGGAGGCCATTTTTGGGGAGTACTCGTAAATGAGAAAATTAAAAAAAAGTTTTTCAAACTATATCGTGTTACATATCAAACCAAAGAGCTCATTGTAAGAATCTCAAATACCTTTTTTATAATTTTAAGATAAATAGTTTAGCAGTTATTCAAGAAAATAGGCAAAAAAATGTTTTTCTTGTTTCTTTTTTAGATTTTTTGAATGTTTACCTATGTTTACCTACAAGGTACCTACACAAAAGTCAATGTTATTGGTAAAACTGTCACTTAAAATTAATAAGTACTTAAATTGCTTATTTTTTTCGTAAAACCTATGTTCTGTCGTGTATAAAAAAAATAATTTAAAGTAGTGTGACGTTGTCGTGAATAAAAAATAATAATGTTTTAAATGTTTTAAATAGTTAATGGGAGTAATGCCTCGGATAAGATCCGCAGTAAAACATTGGACTATTGGAGTACAAGGGTCCTCTTGTTATTCTAACCTGGTTAATGGGGACTTGGTAGGATATTGAAAAGATACAACCAAATATCACACATGCAATTTAATATACCCCGCTAGATAATTACAAGGCACTCCGCTTCGGGGCGGGCGCTACTCAAAATACAATTTGTTTCTATAAGCCGTTGGCGGCTGTGGGGTGACACTATAGCAATCCTTAATCTACGGTCGCGAGACGGGCGAAACGCGGAGTTTTGGCCAAAACCTGAAACGAAAGTCTAGTGCACTCACGGATACCGGGTGTAGCTTTCATCCTGGAACTTAGCGTAGCAGACAGATCGACGTAGATCAGCGGCGGGCGTTCATCGAGCCCCAGCTGTGACAAGCTAAGGCGAGAACAACCCGCGGCGCTCGGAGTTTTACGGGAAGGACCCGCGCGAAGACACCTTGGAGTCGTCGGACGGCAGCATAGCCATCCGACACACGGCCTGCAGGTCAAGGCCGCGTCCTACGGCGTAGAAACAGCGTCAGCATGACGCTCAGCAAAATCGGGGACGCGCAACAGCGCGCCAGGGAACACGATCACCAGCCGTGCTCATGTCCATCGGCGACACGGGACGCACTAAGTAAATCACGCGCACAATTCACGCACAGTGATATACGCACTTTACAAATCGGTCTCCCACCAGCCGGACCAGGCGGCGGAAGGAGACGAGTCGACTCCTCTCAACCTTTAATTAGGAGCCATCCACACGCTAGCGTATTCCCATTCCAAGTGCAAGTGACAGTTCGAAATCTTCCCCTACCGGTCACATTGCGTTTCGATTCACATCAACACATTAAACGTCAAACCAACTTAAATCTTTTTAAATCAAATGATTCTCGAAAAATGTCAATGCTCGTTAATACTTGTAATATTTTAAGTGGTTAATAATAATTACTAATCATTATATTTTTTATTACTGTTTTCTACATTGTTTCATTCAGAATATCTTCCTTCCGATGCGGTAACTAAACGCGTAACTTATTTTCTGACAGTTCATCTGTCAAAAATTTCAACTCATTGACACCGTCAAAATCGTCATTTCTGTTTCATAAAAATTCCTAAAATGATTCTAAAATACAAATTAAATTAGGATGTGACCTACTTGGGCAGTTAGGATGGATCTCGAGGATCATTTTGATATACGTGAAGCCAGGTTTGGTTCAACAACCTCTGCACAATCTGGGTGACAAGTTCCGTTCGAGTGGCATGCTCTTTGGACTTGTTTCTTCGAAACCAGTTAGCCAGGAGGCAGTATATGCTAATCAACCTACAGCTGAGAAGGTACATTACAGTTTTACATAAGTGTCATACTCTGGTGTATGTTATTCTGTCGAAAATGCGACACTAATGTTGTATAGGTCACGTTGTATGAAAAAGTATGTATTTATCATAGGCAAATATGTAGCATCGCTACAGTTCCTATGATCATGTCACAAGGACGTATAGTTTCTGAAATATAATAAGCGAAAAACCGAAAAATGTGACCTTCAAACCAAACCCCCCTACCCCCGGTCAAGGAGACTTTTGATATGTTCACCTCCTAACGAGCCCAAAAAAGTTACTAAGTTAAAAATGTGTCCCAAGCATTTTCCTCTATACCTTTTCGTTGCCTGATCTAAATGTAGTCAATATGATGGGTGCTGATGCTGAGAAAGGGGCGGCTACAAGGCCTGGGGCCTAGGGCGGCAAAGACTGCAAATCCGCCACTGCCACGGGCTGTATCCTATCCTATGTACATAAATTACATAATTCTATATAAAATGTGTTTGGACATAGTGGAGTCGATAACCTCGTATAAAACATCGCAGCAGCCGTAAACCGACGAAATTGCTATCAATCTCTTTGATAAAATGAGTGATGTATTGAACGTTCTAATCGCGACAGCTATACAATTTGTCAAAAAAAAATGCCGCGACAGATTGGATACCTACACAATTTTATCCATGTTTTTTCCGCAGACCACGCTAACTTTATATAATCGTGACACGTCGGTGATATTTCAGTAGAGCAAACATTGTCCAAGCTCGGCTCGGCGCTCCGTGTGTGGACATTGGACGCACTAGTGACTGCTGTGGAACGCAAACAGCCGGCCAATGCAAGTGTCAAGCTCACACACACAGGCACAGCAGTCAGCAGGCAGGGACAGGTGGGTCAAAAACTAAGCATGTATTCAAGTCGTCAACTTTTGTAACGTCCACAGTAAAGACTTTCGGCTTTTCCCCAAACATTTTTGCCCCATCTCTCCCATGTGACCGAGCAATATTTTATACCATCGCGCGGGGTTCCCTGAAACAAAGTAAACATGTTCGTTTGATGACTGCCGCGAATCGAATAAATAAATCGAAGAAAATATTCATCAATCTCTATCGTCCTTACATCTTTCAAGTGACAAGGTCCTCTTTTCTCTTTAGGCAGAGTAACGGTTCGATTCTGAAAATGTATTAGATCTCTACTAGACCTCAACAAGTTACGATATGGATATTTTAAAGATATTTGTAAGATAGATATGTCAAATTTGACGTTTCCGCGATTCTGGAGGTCCTCTTGAACGATTTCGACAAGTTATGACTTAGATATCCAAGTCACATCTAGTCGATATCTAATGTAAATCTAGTTGATCTCTATATCGTTTCTATTCTAGATCTTGTGATTATCTCGTTTCCCGAATACGCGTGTAAGTTCTAGCTATCAAATTTCATGTTTAACTGACAGGCCAATATCGTCCTGCGGACTAGTAATCAGTGGGCCCCTTTAGGCTGCCTGGCCATCGAGGTGGAGCGGAGCGGAGATTACAATCCATGCTATCGGGTGATTCCTCATACTCGTAACTCCGCTTCGCCCGAGCACACTCGGTTAGACTCCCCAAGCAATGTAAATAGCCAGCGTTGTTTGCGACGAGGTGACCATAAATCTCGCTCACGTGCGGGACATTTGTCCGGCGGACGAGAGCTGGACACATCCTTACCACGGCCTTACACACTGAACTACATGTTTATAGGATGCTCCGTATGCTTTCGAGTATAAGGACAATCGTCAGGGTGCCTGGTGAATTGACAATCGTATGCATATAAAAAACGCCAATTATAAGTTTAATAATCAATACCCGCGACATTCGGAAATAATCTCGTGACAAATTCAAGCTTATAATATCAAAAATCTCCTAAAATTTAAGTTACTTACATCTGATTGATTTTGATTTTCTACTCCGTTTTTTGACTTTTTATTTAATTTTTTTCTCAGTTTTGTGACACGGCTTACTATACGAGCCTAAAAGTTCGCTCGGAAAGCGGGCCCCGAGATTTGATGACGACACCAAATATATTTTATGAATGCGACAGCCATCTAACATCTGCGTACCCGTATTGAGTGGGGACTCAAATAAGGAAACTAGGGTAATGGATTGTTCGGACAAAATCTGTAGTTGTGTACATATCTCTACTTAAATACACCCGTTACACGTAGCTTGGGCTACATTAACATGTTTGGATTACCGAGTACACGATGTATGTTTACGTTAACCTGCTTAACATTTACCCCTAGTAGCCAAGAAGATTCGCTGTAAATATTTATACGTCAGTTTGCCATCAAAACAAGCGGCTGCAGTTCCACTAATGGTAACTTTCCATTTCTGACCGCAGCTGCACTACTAGGTAGTACTGAACGCGTCGGTGTTATTGTCAATTTCCATAGCAAAATGAACAGTAGTGCAGCTGTCGCTGGAAATGAACTGTCACCTTAATTCTATTTTCGACCACTCCGCCCTGATCTGTCGACCGGAGTACCTTTAACCGCACCAAACGCACTAAACCTTACGCTACGTCTTACGTAGGCGAACAACGCGCGAACGCGGCGCGGCGCGGCGCGGCGAAAGCGGCCGCCGCCGCGCCGCGCCGCGCCGCCTGACATTCGCGTGCAAATCGCGCCGCACCGCGTTCGCAACGAGATCGCTTACGTAGGACACTTCTATGGGCATCAAAGGATTGATTTCGCCGCGCCGCGCCGCGCCGCGTTCGCGCGTTGTTCGCCTACGTAAGACGTAGCGTTACTCAATAGATGGTATACAGTCGGTGGGGTGGCCGAAGTAAAGTTGCTCAGGCCGGCGACGTGTCCAAAATTATCTGTGCACATCTTTACAATGGGAAGTCAAAATGATTCATTTAACATCAAAATAATAGCAAAGTAGATGCTATAACCGACCACTCCGATCCGCTCCGCCGACCACACCACGGTATCCGGGTAACTATGCGTATATGCAAACCCCGTTATCAATGTTGCAGTCCATTGAAAATAAGGCTTGACAAATAAACGTACTCTGAATACGCATTTAATCCATAAATTCGCTTTAGTACTAATTAAATCATACTCCACTAGAACCTGTATCATGGGCGTTTATTGGTAATTAAATAAGTAAATATTCAGAAATGGAAATACATGCTTAGTTTGAAGCCCAACCTTTGAGGTCATTCTCAGTCCTTGGCATAATGATAATGACTGATAAAAACATCCTAGGTCCGTCACAAAGGACGTTTTATTTTAGTTCTTATACTTTTTAAACTTTTGGGCAACGAAGAGGCAAATTACAACATGCTCACAAGCCACATAGTTTCCACTAATAAATAAATACATCACCATCATAATGCCACGCAGACGACGTCGCTGATAGAACGTAGTTTAATATATTGCTATAAGTCAAGACCAGGACACGCTGATTCGATTACTGGCCTCTCGACCCGCTCTGAGACCGCACTAGGTATGTACAAGTACTCAAAGGGATTGTACTGTAGATTGGCTGTAGCATATCCTTTGTACTCGTAAGCCTCCGTTCGCGTTATGCACCTGCTTTGTGTTTTTTGTTGATTAAATATTCATACTTAACATAAAGCTTATGGCCAGACCGTATACGTTTTGTATCATTTTCGACACAGCAAATTTCCTACCCGCCACAACCATTTCTTTTGAAATTCTATGTAAGGTTAACGTACTAGTGCTTGACATGCTAATGCCCAATGGATGACACCTTGCTGTCACCTCTATTGACAATGACTTAAGTTTCAAGATGACATGTACTGGGACCGGGTCGAGCACCGGTACGTTTACCTTACTAATTTCCTCAGTTGTTCAAAGCAGTAGGCGATTGCGCCGTGACAATCGCGACGTAGACTACACGACTCTTTCCGATCAATACAAAACAACGGGTAGGTTCTTAACTCTTCGCGGTGCACTCATGGCTATGGAGTGATCCTGAGAAGAGGCCGCGAGTATCGTAATCAGTGTTGGCCGAACTTTAATTCCAATTGACCATTAACCAGTACAAGTTGAACCGTCAATTTGTACTGGTTAATGGTAACACTGATCGTAAAGGTGACTGAAGTTCGCCGCGATTATGATGTTCATTCTGTAATTTTTTTATAGGGATATAAAGGATGACTCACGTTAGACCGGGCCGTGTCCAGGCCGGAGCTTCCAGCGCATCGTTTTCTATGGAAAGCATCACGTTATCACCTGTCATGCCATAGAAAAGTAAGCGCCGGCGCCGGAAGCTCCGGCCCGGACACGGCCCGGTCTAACGTGAATCATCCTTATGTCGACTATCTTTTTCGTTAAAATTATGTTTGTACATATCTACATATTTTCCTCGAATTATACCTACTACTACGCTGTAAGTATCAAAAACCATAAAAAGTTAACAATGTAAGACGCTGAATGTTCCGCGTCCGTGCAATTTAGAAAATCACCACTACCACTGCGCAAAATAAATAAAACTTATACTTTATAGCGCGGCCTTTAGAAAACGTCTGCGGCTGCATCTAATTTCCACCACCCTCCTTGGAGTCGTGGCAATTAGAGCACAGACATATTTTACAATATGCCCAGCACTACCACTTTGTGTTATAATACCGCACGAAGGCACATATTTCAGTCAACAACAAAAGCTAAAGTGTCTTCAGGTCATTACGCCGGCCACCGCCAACGAAGGAGCGACTTAATTCCCCCAGCTCCCAGCATTTTTATGTAAATATATACAAATTATTGTGAAGAGCGTTTGTTATCTTGCCTACAAGGAAAATGCAGGTAAAATTCAAGGTAAATATTGTTCCGTTCCTAATTAAAACAACATCTTGGTGAATTCACAAGGAGGAGATATGGAGCGGGCGTAATCTTATTAGAATGCTGCTTTGGAGCGAGCCTCGGAATAAATATGGCGCGTGGAACAAAAGGCCTCTTGTGAAGATAGCGTAATTGTAGTGTCGTCAATAGAAGGGGGTTATTTTAAAGCCTGCGGAGCGTAAGCGAGGTCCAGCTCAGAGCATCCAGTTGCATACGTATGTAACTTTGTAGCAGCAGGAAGAAAGTTCCACGAAAATTATCTGTCTTTTTGGACATTATTTTTTTATTAAAAAGGTAATAAGCCTGTAATAATTACAATTTACCTAAATTACCTATACATGTTGAGTTATATTTGAAGACAATCATTTTTATATATAAGGTACAAATCATGTCATAAACAATAAATAAAAACAACATAAAATTACAATTACACTAAAATAAACTAAATCTAAAAAGAGCCCCTACTGCGGCAAGGTCCCGAAAATGCTAACTGCGTTAGTTAGTTAGTTTCTTTGAAATACGTCTATCTGCCGTATTCGAACTTCAAGATATTCACAAGAGACGACACGTACTAGATCCATTCTAGATGCGTTATAATTTAGATATCAACTAGTTCTCTTTTGCAGCGCAATTCAGGCAACCAATGTCACTTTTACGTTAGATAAAGTAAGATATCTATTAGATGTGAATTTAATCTCTAAGCCATATCCTGTGGAAATCATTCAAGCGTATCTCCAGAACCGCGCAAATGTCAAATTTGACAGGTTAGATCTTAAACATATCGTTATCGTATCTTGGTGATGTCTAAAAGATATCTAATAGATGTTTATATTAGGTACATGCTTGCACTAATTGATACAAAATAAATGTAAATGTTTTTACAGGCAGGTTCTCCGCTTTATACTAATAAACTAATAACAATTTAAATAATTGTCGCATTCACTCGCTCCGATCACTTGAAGCTGTGGGCTGGAGCGATCCTCGTTTTATTTGGGGGCCACTGACGGATGGCCGGCGTTTAGACCTCGCCGCGCCGGCTCCGATTAATCTAGGCGAACCTAAAACCCTGCGTTATCGCTAGTCTGGTCTAGGTATTTTACTTCCTATGCCTATCATACATTACGGCTTTTAATACACAAAATAAACAAGTAATCTACTTTTAATAAAATAGGTATATTATGTATATGTAACTCCACAAAAATCATTTATTTTATTTAAGAGAGAGCGTGAAGCTAGGAAAATAGAAGGAAACAAAAATATGGGGCGCGAAAGAGAGTAATACAACTGAAAAAAAAAAATACTATTTGACATGTTTTCGTGATTTTTTTCTGTTTAGTTATTTTTAACCTTTTTTAAGGTTTTGTTTTGATTCTTCCCTTGCAAACATGGTCGAGTTTCTGAGGTGTGATTTCTGTCATGGCAACCTGTCCTTGATTAAAACAAGACTGTCAAAATTCTTTTTAGGTACCGAACTACAATTTTGCGTTAGCAACGCTCCTATCTGAGCGTGAAGCATGGTGTTCAATAGCTCCTTCATTACGAGATCGTATACATAATACCCGCGCTGCTTCGAGATTTATCCGACTAATTTATTATTATTAAGTATGCTATCTAAGTGCCCGCGGAAGCAAACTTCCGCACGTCAGGATTGTGTTAAATAAACTCAAGTTCCTTAGTTTGCTAGTAACTAATATTACAACGCAAGTAAATAAATACTAATTGAGTTTATTTAGTATAATATATTAATAATGAAACGTTCCTAACGGGGTATTATTTGAAATTTCCACTGTCAATACTTAGCTTTTGCTCAGTAGTAATATTTATAGTATAATCGAGTTCCACGAATATAGTATTCATTAGTCCCGGCTTCATTACGAGCTCGCATTGCGTCACGATTTATTACTTAGTACAGTAATTATTCTAACTAAGCTATTTACTCGTAAGTTCCCGCGAATGTAAATTTCCCATGTCAAACTTGTATTACGTAATACGAACTTCCAAGAATTTTATTAATATGTAAGTGTAGTAAAAACATAAATGTAAAAAAGGAGAGCCAAGTTCAATACAAAAATTATGCTTGGCTGTGGGGTTCGCCGCAATAAGAATGGAGATCTAAATGAGTGCCAAGTTCTATGCAAAATCCAAATATGTATTTATAGGAACAAAATAACATTATAAACAAGTATTAAACTCTATTTCTTTGCTTTATTGGATTCGTATAACAATTGCTGTTATTTAAAAAAAATGCGAGATCTTAAAGCAGGTTAGATTTAACTTGGCCAGTTTTCATTACATCAGTCATTTTATAAAGTTATTCAACATATATATTTTGTAATTCTGATAAAAACTGGCCAAGCCAAATCTAACCTACTTTAAGATCTCACATTTTTTTTAAATAACAGCAATTGTTATACGTATCCAATAAAGCAAAGAAATAGAGTTTAATACTTGTTTATAATGTTATTTTGTTCCTATAAATACATATTTGGATTTTGCATAGAACTTGGCACTCATTTAGATCTCCATTCTTTTTGCGGCGAACCCCGCCACAGCCAAGCATAATTTTTGTATTGAACTTGGCTTATATTGTTTAATTTAATTTTAGTTTTGGACACTTGGAGACCTTATACATCTCTAAGTACATATTTATTTATTTGATTTTTATTTTTGATTGTACATACTTACCTATATTTTTAATGTTTCTGACACTTAGAGACCTTTACATCTCTAAGTCAACTTAGGCTAGTAATTATGTGAAGCTATATTACTGTCTTTTTATGTAACATATGAGCACAAAATGCCGTGTCTTACAGCTACATGTTATTACTATTTTAATATTAATATAGGCCGGTAGCTTGAATATGTCATGCTCGCTTAAAAGTCTTTGCTTACGGTGGCGTTGTTGATCGGGTCGCCACTTTCCCGAATGAAGGTTGAGGGAGGCGATGGCTGAGATACGCGTCATACTCGTGAACGGGTGCTGTTTGTGGAGACTGGTCTGTTAAGCTAACACGAGCTATTATACTTAGTAACTTTTATTAATTAATTACAGTGAGACGCCTCATTCTGTTCTCGTATGTTTCTTTTCTTTTAATGAATGTATTAATTATACAGGATATTGACTCTTGGAGACCTTATACATCTCTAAGGATAACTTGATAAACTATATAATCTTATTGTTCTGACACCTAGAGACATTTACACCTCTAAATATTATAGATTTTTTTTGTGTGTTTTTTTATCTGTATTTTGTATGTAATTCGACATTAAGAGACCATATACATCTCTTAGTAATTGTAATACGTTAGATTGAATTGTTAGTTTTATTTTATAAAATTGTTGATGTTATTATTTTTGCTTTTATGTAAATTCAATGTTGACGTGTAAAAGTGCCCTTGTGGCCTATTTGCTGAATAAATGTTGATGTTTGATGTTGATGTTTGATGTTTGGCTCTCCTTTTTTACATTTATGTTTTTGATGGGATATCAATACTTTTTGTAAAGAAAACTAGGCAGGTCTTGAGATTTAATGTTTTTTCTTGTTTTTCCGCTGCATGTTTTTTACTTCTGTTCTTTGTATTAATTATGTGGTGCCGCGCGCCGCCAACGACACACCGTTGGCCGGTTGTTTAGCGCGTATTACAGGTTTTTTGTATGGGGACCCCCCCATTTTTTAACTTTTTTTATTTTTAGATTTTTTCCTACGCTTACACACAATTACCGAGCTGGATTCCAAATTTCATCCTTCTAGGTCATCTGGAAGTAGGTTAGGTTTAGGTACTATATGTCAGTCACAATAAAAAAGAAATTTGTATGGGAACCCCCCCTATTTATTAACTTTTTTTTGTTTTTAGATTTTTTCCTACGCTTACACACAATAACCGAGCTGGATTCCAAATTTCATCCTTCTAGGTCATCTGGAAGTAGGTTAGGTTTAGGTACTTATATGTCAGTCACAATAAAAAATGGTTTTTTTGTATGGGGACCCCCCCTATTTTATAACTTTTTTTAATTTTTAGATTTTTTCCTACGCTTTCACACAATAACTGAGCTGGATTTCAAATTTCATTCTTCTAGGTCATCTGGAAGTAGGTTAGGTTTAGGTACTATAAGTCTGTCAGTCAGTCTTAAAATTTACGACTTTTTGACCTTCATATCTTTATAACCGTTTGAGCTAGCTTCATGAAATTTGGGCTTCTAGATGTCCTTATGGATATAATTAAACACACGTAGTTTTATGTGTTTACGTTAAAGATGTTTTGAGTTATAGAAGGGTCAAAAGTGGCACCAAGTGGTTCGTGTAATATTACACTTGGCGCTGGCTAGCCAGTTCCTTTGCTTGAACTTGGCTTGACACGCTGCCGCGTGTCTAGAATTACAGCACAACTACATTAATGATACACCTAGCACGACTTACACAACCCAAGGAAATATGCGAACATTTGATAAACTTTACACTTAAATAAGATAAGATGAAGAAACCCTTTAGGCGGAGTAAATCACTTTCTTAGAAGGTCACTTTCGAGTTCTGTCGCATTCCGTGACGTCACTTTTGAGATAGATCACTTTCTAAGGACGTCACTTTCTTAGGACGCCACTTTCTTAGGACGTCACTTTCTTAGGACGTCATTTTCGTAGAATGTCACTTTATAAGGTTGACATTCAAAATGTCAACCTCAATCAAGTGTGTGTAATCTTGGAGACCGAGCTTTGCTCGGAAACATATAAAAACTCAATAATACGCATTTTCCCAGAGGTAAGACCAAGCTAGCTAGATCTATTTATCGCCTCCGAAAACCCCAATAAAGCAAATTTCATCGAAATCGTTAGAGCCGTTTCCGAGATCCCCGAAATTTAAATATAAATATTGAAGGATTGCTGCTCGTTTAAAGGTAGGTATTAGATTAGATAACGTGTTATTATGGCTGGTGTGTCATGGCGCCAGGGCAACCGGACATATCCGTGAAAGGGAAAACCGAGCTAAACTAAAGCTACCTACTTAAACTAATTAAAAAATTGGAGTACACTGTACCAGGGACACAGCCGCAATGGTTTACGTGAAACGTGGCGTGGACCACCGCTATTGAAACAGCCGAAGGCTGAGGTCCGCGTACGACCGCACGCGACGCAAGCGACCGATGTCTTTCACAACTGGTTCCGGGGCTACTTCCACCGCCTTTTTAATTACGATTGAGCCACGGTAATCTGTAAAGTGAGATATGAAGTGATTTGTTTTATTGTAAATCATGAATTGCGAGGAACCCGGGAGCTCTAATAATCCCGGGAAGCGCTACAAACAGTGAATCACATTAGTAAAAACGTCGATATGTTAACGAAGAGCAAATGTGTGCGTTTGGACAATAAAAGTGATATGGACATGGACCCAATATGGAATCATGCAACAAAACAGATAAGGACAAAGTTAAACTAAGTTTGTGTGCGTATACTGTGTAGGCATAATGTTTGTCGTAGTGGGCGTGACCGCTACCTACAGACGGCGCCCCCGCGGCCTACGCGGATCGGATCGCACAATGTGAAAACGCTCTTAGGCGGTCATCTACGGTGTGCGAATGGGACCCCGCTATTTAAGTGCTCACACACCGGAGCGGCGTGCGTGCATCAGTGTGATAACCGCGTTAGTGCGCCCACGGCTGCGTCCCGTCCTCCACACGACAGCTATAAGCTGTTCGCACTAATTACCGACCATTGTCACTAACAATCAAATAAAAACTCTAAAGATATGGATATACGACTCAAATTACGCGATGAGCGAGTGTATACTATAACTCGATCCCCACTATCTCTAAAGTATGTCAACGTATTGAAGCTCGAATGAAAAAGTCGCGGAAAAACTTTAGGAGCTGAAGGAACGATAAAGCTGACAGGGAAAATTGCATTTGGTAAGGCACAGATTATGTTTCAAACAGTTGTAAGCTGTCAGAAGAATTTTCTCTGTGCGATTTCAAAGAAATTTTCTTTCACGAACGCTCCAATTGAAAGTACTGCCGATTAGATTGGACGTGTCGTAGTTTTGTCATTGTCAAAGGACTGTAGAGTAAATTTCGCACACAGATTTAATTAATAATTTACACACTGTTTGTTTTCAAAGCAGAATAGCAGATCCATTAGCAGTGAAGAGGCCGAAATTAAGATGTACCATTTTTAATTACAAATGTAATATTGAATAATTTTACGGTTTAGACTCACTTGTTTTTAGTCACACGCGCGACATGTTTCGGAGACTTAAAACAAAGTGAGTCTAAACCGTAAAATTATTCAATGTTAGTATGTCTCACAACAGTTTAAATTCGACAAATGTATTATTTCAACGTTAAAGTACAAGCTAACGATTGCTGGCTGACTGTAGCCTAGTCTTCAAAGATAAGCCAATACATTGCAGCGGGCGCTTCCTAGTAGGTAGTTAGTATTGGTCTAGCCTTTTGAGGCCTCTACGTTAGGACTCGACTCAGTTTTTCACACTAGTCATTAAGTCTAAACTTGAGCTGTTATCGAGACCTAAGTTTTTTGTAAATTGAATCTTGAAATATTAAATTGAATTATTATTTAGTTATTGAATTGATTTTTTTTGAAATTGAAATTGTAATAATGTAGATTAATTTGCTTATTGTTCAATAAATTAAAAAAAAAAAACTATGTACGAAAGTTTTCTCAAACGCTTTGTCTCCTGGTTAAATTCCTGGGTTAGGTAACACAACGTTCAATAACGCCTAAGACCTACAAATTTTAAGGAAATATTTATCCAAAGGATCAAGTAATTGTAAGTTGCTCTTAAAACACTCAAAAAACGACTCGATTTGGGGCTTAAAAGAATCGAAAGTTTTTTAAGCTCAGAGTGAGCGTAAAAACAAGTCGTTTTCTTCAAATGTAGACTCAAAAGACTCATGTTCCTACCAACACTATTTCCAGTGCAACATTCAGAGATTCTTCCGCAAAACCCTTTCATGCGTCAGATTGTATCCCGATTGTATTTGTTACCGACGCGCGCAAGAGAATTGCGGGGCTGAGGCAACTACCTACAATGCGATTGAAAAAGTTCGTGTCTCCATTGTGGTTGGTATCACTTTTATTATTGTAAGCACGTAAACAATTGTAACGCAAGCGTCTCGGGAATACGAGCAGTTTCACTTATTGCTATTGACTATATCCGTACATTACCCACCCTAAATGACGTACTCGGAGTTACATTACAAGCAACAGTACGACATAGTTCTTATACAATGATGCTGCAATACCGCCAGCTAAAGTATCCATACGTGCTTTTTCATATGCAGGCAGCGATGTACCTCTTTCACAGAAGATAATATCCACATGTATGATGCATATCACGGTACAAGCCACGTTGCTTAGCGGCGGCTCGTTGAATGGGCTCTTTAGACGGCTTCCTCGTGCTATTTCGATCTTTTCTGCATCTCCGGCATTGCATAAAGCTAATGAAGTGTTCAAGAAAGAAACGATGCCTTAAAAGAATTGATTTTGCTATAACGATTTTCCCGTTAAAATTGAGCAGCTGACAATAAAATTCGGGCTTTAGAAAGTTACGATATAATAACAACTCATCACAAATTCCCGAGCGACGCTACACCATCATTTTCGTAACACAATAATGTCTTTATTCTTGTAAAAAAGCGGCGGCGGCGGAGGCATTGTGGCGCGCGACAATGCGCCTCCGGTTTAATTCCGCCCTAAAATGCCTCTAACCTTAAAACTTGACACTCGGGAGAGTCGCACACACCCCTCCCCTATCCACCCGAACTCTCCCCTCAAAGAGATAGTTCGCGGAATTGTTAACAAAATAGGCGAAGATAAAACTGCAGGTATTTTGTAGGGAACGGAGTTAAGGGGTGTTACTAGTTTGTAGTGGAATGAAGATCCGGTGCCTTGGAATAAATAGGTTTACGAGTCAAGTGGTTTCTTAAATAACTCTTACAGCAAACACTAAACAACCTTAAAACTTATTTATTTATACTTTAGTGTATATACAACAATGAGTAGGTACACAATAGTTGACAGTCAACCACTGGCCCATAAAGAGGCTGCGTGTGCGTTGTGAAACTTAGTAGTACCTATTCGTTGATTTAATTAAGTTTAAATCAATTATCTAGACAAAAACGAAGTAAATAATTTACTGATACATAGATAGATAGATTTCACGCGTATTTTTATGACGGTAATTTGTAAAGGTACAACGAATTGATACAAAATTTAAAAAACATAACAGTTTCGAAGATAGTCGTCATTTGACCTTATTTGTAATTAGACACCTCTTATATATGCCCCGTGTAATGAAATGAAGGTACAAGTTCAATCAATAGAGGGTTGACAGCGACACGGAACGTTCATTACATGATTTGCTGAGAGATGACGAAGGCACTAAACTTGCGTCTGCAAGTGTCTTAGACCGCCTGTGCATTATATTGCCACCAGTACCGTAAAATGGGGTGAGTTGGGTGAAATTTGACTTTCAAACCTCGATAAAATTTTATTTTTACATGTGAAAACTGAATGGTGTATATAATAAGTGGTTCGGACGTTTGTATTTTAGTTTGTATTTATTTTGGGTAGCTCCATTTCATAACTTTGACGATAAAGAGGAAAACCCACCTCACCCCGTAGTGCCTCGTATTTGGGGTGAGAGGGTTTTTCATACAAAGGTGATTTTGGAAGATTGTTGGATCGATTTTTTTTATTATGCGTATTAGCCCCATTTTAAATTGGAATACATTATTTTTGTAGCAGTAGCCTTAAAATCCCTTCTCACCCCCCTCTCAAACCTTCTCTCCCCATTCATAACCCAACTCTCCCCGCGAAACCTACTCACCCCGTTTTACGGTATAGGTATTGTTACACAAAGCTTAATAGCAATTTCATTGGAACCTCTCCATAAAATCAAAGTATCACGTGTACAGCATGTTAATACATATTATCACCGTAAACGTTCCGCTTCTGGGCACTGTATGTATATATGTAGTCTTCACGCTAGTCAAGTGCCGATCATTGAGTTATTATTACTATAGAGAAGCCATACTAACCTGCTGGATTAAAAAAAGTAAAACCGACTTCAATAAGGATGTTTTATACGCCCTAAGCAACTGAAAAGTTTGAAGACGGTGCCAAACCAAATTTTAAACTTGATAACCTCCTACTTTTTTTTATGTCAAAAAGCTATCAAGGTTATCAAACGTTATCATGCGAAATATCGGCTTCTTAGCTCTATCGGAAGTGTTAAAAAATTGCGTTATGGACCAAACACTTTTCTTGACCAAAGATCAGTTCAGTTGGCAAATAAATAAGTATCTAAAGATATTTCGTAAAAAAATACGAAATTGACTATGCATTCTGATTGCATTAACACATTTGTTATGAATATGATCTATCAGTGTCAAAAGAGACGTTTCTAAATAAATAAATGACACTTTCGGCATTAACAGATCATATCCATAACAAATCCCTCCAAAACAAATCCAGTTCAAATTCGTAACCATAATGTAGAAGAATAATGAAGAAGACGAATCTTTGAGGCTTTAAGTGTGAATCACACACGCATAAAATATAAATATTCATCAAAGAGTACATGTATATTATTCATTGCCCATGTTTCAAAAAGCGGTATGCAAAGAAAGTACGCTTTTTTACACTGATTTAAAAATGGTCCCCCAAGAACGGCGTGGTTTATTATGCACTTTACAGATGTGAAAGGGGTTTTACGAGCCATGACGACCTCACAGATACCTAAGACGTATATTTGCACTTGAAAGCCCTTAGTAAAGCGTGAGGCCCATTCTGCTTTAACCATTTGATAAGATTTTGATCTTATTTAATCCTGAATGTTGTCATCAGGTATCTCAACTCAAGCGCACCAGTGAGTGCGAAGGAAATACCTTATGAGATAACTCCGGTTGCGTTTCATGAGAACCAATCAGCGCGCAGCGTTACCAGCTTACGCTAATTGGTGCAGTGGCACACGCTCACGTAAGGTACTATTCGGATTCAGACTGCACCTACCGTTAAAGCGTCAGCAATTGCTGGCGAAATATGCAGGCCTCGACATCGAGGAGAAAAGGTCAATTTTTCAAGCATTTTGTATTAAATTCGACGTTTCCTACAGTAATGCACTCAGCAGGATTAAAGCAGCAGTATTGCAGCTGCCAATACTGCCGACTGCACTGACTGCCGCAAATGTCAAAAACGATGTCGTGGCCCGGATTTTTGACATTGGCGGTAGCAATGCTGGGTCCGCAATACTGCAGCAGTAACGCTAGTGCAGTCCGAATCCAAACGTTAAGGTCGTATCGAAATGAGATATAAACCATATCGATTTGTTACAACAAAATCGGCCTCCGTATTTTCACGTAAACTCTCGCATTCGATCCACGTATAAGCCGGCACGCGGCGACAAGTTGATTTCCCGCGAACCAATTGTGAAAAGAGTCGTTTTCGCCTCTAGTGCAGGAGGTACTCGTCCTATAAAGCCTATTATATTATATTGGAACTTTGCGACTCGTACGTAGGTGTGAGGGATAAGCGCCGGGAATACTATAAGGAAAAATATTGCTGGCAATGTATATGTAAAATGTTATAAGACTAGATTTAAGTAGGTACGTTTGCTGCGTATGTGATATAGATACATCCAACTAAAATTTATAAGTACAGAGGTGTCACAACCGCATTGCTGTCCATTTAAAATCCTGCACACGGATTTCAGAAAAACCCCATGTACCTATCTCGAGGCAATTCTCAATGGCATCAATAATTTGCACCGGTGACTAAGAATGTTAGTTGAACAGTTCGGCTAGTGTAAACTGATCTGTCGGCGCGATTCGGGAAACGAATTAGAGATTAACTAGATACGATATAGTAAAGATATATGACGTCCCACGGGTAAAAGTACCATATGGCGGTTGGCGCTTACGCTATTATTAACGCCGCTCCAATATTATTGCTGCGCTGTGACGTAAGCGCCAGCCGCTATAAAGTGCCTTTTGCCGTGGAACGTCACATATCTTTACTATTTCATATCTAGTGAATTTCTAATTCATTTTCCGAATCGAGCCGTATATTTTTGTCATAAAAATTTAAAAAGAAATGTCAACTCTTTGAGTGCAGCCGGCTTGGCAAGTGACCCCTACGAACAAAGTGTGCTACGAGCTACAAAGCTAAGTGCTACGCCGTAGCACTTCACGGTCACTACGCGCCGTTCGTTCGCACTTCACAAATTAATATAATAATAAAGGAGGCCTTGAACTACCTAAATCACATATAATTGTCATTAAAATGATATATACATTTTGACATTCAAATGTAAGTTCGATTTGACCTTAAGGTCGATTCTGATTTTACAATTTGCTAATTGACATTTCGATTTCATTATGACCTTGCCACTATTTATATTGCATTTCACGTGCACCAATCAGCGTGAGCGATAGTCAAGGTCCAACCATCATGATCAAAACCTTTTAAGTCTCTTATACTATAGTATACTATAGAATCGGCCTCGTCCTGTCAAGATGAGATCAATTTGTAAATTTTTAGGCCTCCTGAATTCAGAATGGTTTATCAGAGGAAACAACAGACAGATAAACATTTAATAAAAGCAAATCAGCTGCGCCATCAACGAGCAATAGTTATACCTAGTTACCACAATAAATACGCGGTTCGAGCTTATTTGAACCCTAACTAAACTGCCTTAAGTTTAAAATCGAACGGAAAAGCTGGGCCTAATTACTTGGAATCCTTATTCCGATTGGTTAGAGCCCACATTCGTACAAATAATATCTTCCCTTGTAATTCGAAAGTTATGTAACCTTTCCCCTAGGGGAAGATAGTTTTTTTAGGCACCCAATACAAATCTTCCAATAAATAGGTAGTCGTATCTAGTTGTTGCAAAGCTCAAGGTAAAACTTAAAGATTAGGGCACATTTCGCACAATGTCCCCGAGTCCACGGTTCTGGGCTATAACCGCGAAAATCGAAGTTCGCAAATTGCGGGGATTTTTCTCCGTCACTCTTATTACGCCTTCGTTGAAGTAAAAGAGAAAGATCCCCGCAATTTGCGAATTTCGGTTTTCGCGGTAGCCGCTCAGATGAATTGCTATCGCTCACGCTTATGGTGCATGCGAAATGAAATGAAAGACGTGCATAATTGCGCGCCAAACACTAAGACGATCGTTAAGGTCGTCATCAAAACGAGTTCAAAACCATAACAAGTTGTTACAGCTGCATCGGGCTCCTTAATACCTACATAGTAATATATACCAAGCATTTTGTCAACAGAAGGCACACTGGTACCGTGTTTCAGAAATATTTCACTACCATATTCCCCCATTCATAAAAGGAGAACTGGGCGGAGCGCAGCAGGTCGCGGCATCATCGCTGTGCAAGTGCCATTGTTATGAGAATCGCGTCAAATACATACAAACTACATATCAAGTGCGTTCGGATTATTCCGGAAAATAGGAAATTTAGATTAAAAATCTTAGTTAAAGGAGGTACAAATTATACAGCTCTTATTGCAATTATATACCTATACCTATATTACATTCTGCCATTTGGCATGCGCTTACACATTTTTTGCGCAATAAACGCTTGATCGGCATTTACGGAATTGCCCCACATGGTGATTCCGTACCTTAGGATGGAGACGGACGCGATATTTTATTTATTTATTTTATTTTATTTTTAGCAAATATTTGAAACAGAAATATTGTATTGGTTACTTTTGCGATGTTAACATAACAACGGCCTATTTTTACAACAACGAGTGTCGTGGGTTCAGCCAGCAGAGTTTATTACAAAAGCGTAGGGCATTTTTAGATAACAATACGGTTGACAAAAAATATGAACAACAATCTTGAGTAAGGCCTCAAGCAACTCAACTTCATCAATTCGTAGCCTGATTCAACAACTTTTACTCTATGGCAAAAAATCACAAACAAAGTCTAAAACGCAGCATTAAACATTTTATCTACACACATATCATAAACTGTCTATGATGCCTTCAAAATTCGTAAATAATGGCCCACATTACGATAAACTATTTTGTTACAGCAAATTTCTTATCTGTTAAAATGTGGTAATAGCTTCATTACTATATCAAAATCGATTTGGTAATGCATTTCAAATTTCGAACATCTCTGAAAAAAAAGCAATTTGAGTTGACCCCTATTCTAATATCAGTTGTATAAAGTAGTATAAAGTTAGTGAATATATCATAGAAAGTTTATAATATGTGTGTAGATAAAGCAGTGTATGTAACTGTACATAATTAGGCATTAAAACACTCGTGTGATACTATTATGAAACTCATTTCATTCGTTTCATAAACCCACACTTGTATTTTAATGCCTTTCATTATGTAGCAGTCACATAAACTACTATTAAACATTGTTTGCACAAAAGGTAAAATAGAAGCAATTTCCAGCTTCTAACAATTTTAACTTTCAACTTGCTCAAAAACCTACTATAATAACCCCAATACACTCAAACATACTCCATTGGATATATTATACTTTACGCCCTTGTAATAAGACCGAGAAGCATTTCTTCCAGCAAAATAAATGTATGTCAGTTATTTTGTAGAATGCAGTCGTCGAGTGTTATGTTATCTTTATTACGCGGTATCGCGGCCATAAATATCTCCGCGGACAGGATGCACTTGTATTTTATTATCTCGAGCTTTGCCGAAGAACTGTTTAACTTGGAACAAAACATAAAGATATCTGAAGAAGCCACTTTGTTGTGCCTTAGGCTGCCTTTATTATAAATATTATAGATTTTTTTTCGTGTGTTTTTTTATATGTATTTTGTATGTAATTCGACATTAAGAGACCATATACATCTCTTAGTAATTGTAATACGTTAGATTGAATGGTTAGTTTTATTTTATAAAATTGTTGATGTTATTATTTTTGCTTTTATGTAAATTCAATGTTGACGTGTAAAAGTGCCCTTGTGGCCTATTTGCTGAATAAATGTTGATGTTTGATGTTTGATGTTTGATGTTTCCACTGACACAGAATAAATAATAGTACTATTAGGTACAGAAGACTCACTCTCTAACAAAACGCATCTGTTACGATCAGCACAGATATGGCCGCTAGGTGGCGACAGCGCAACGCGCGGCTGATGGCTTTCCCCAAAATTGGGGTGGAACGGATGTACTTTAACTACCTGTAGCAAAGCGACGAAATCGCGGAGTGAGCCACGCCTGCCACTGAGGCAGCGATGAGAGGGGATGAGCGGAGATGCGTCTCCGTGCGGGAATCAACCAATAACATTGGTTATACTCGTATTCCAGCGAAGTGGAGAAGAGATGTGGATTACAACCGATGCTGTTGGATCCCGCACGTCTTCTCTCATCCCCGCCTCAGTGGAAAGGCAGCCTCATAGTGTTCGCTATTCTCCTAGAGTTAGACCAAGCTAAGTTGGCAGTGATTGATACTCTGGACTGTGGACGGTTATTTTAAACGTAAAACTTGTATGAAATTATGACGTTCAAATAAGACTTGCACAGCCTGAGCTAGCAAATTCGCTGCTAACTTAGCTTGGTCTAACTCTAGATTCATGTTCCTATATGTAGGTACGTAAAAAGCTGACATAAAAAGCCTGTTTTCACACACTGCATGGCGGCGCGGCGTCCCAGTCGCGCAAAACCTAATATGATTTATCTACGACCATTACGTAACAAAATACCTTCGTACAGTCTGCATCAAAAAGGACGGGATCAAGCTACCCATTCTCCAATAACTGAAAAGGGATATGTCTCTTTATGCAGAACAATAATAATTAGACAACGACAGATACCTCCCAATTACTTTTGAATGCAAACTTATACCGGACTCTAGTTATCTGCGAAACTATTCCAGTGACAGACTTGTCTTTTGGTGCGTTGTTCCATCCTTTACTATCAGTGTTGCCAACTTGGCATAAATGGTGCTAGATCTGGCATATTTTCACTCGCTTTGGCACCAAAATTTTTCATTTAGCATCTGGCATATTTTTTAGCATAATTTAGTCTAAGCCAAGTTTGCACCAACTTGGCAGAAACAATATGCGCCATCGCCTTATGTGGTTCATATTTTCATATGAATTTTGACTTTTGTGGACGTCAACGGTACTATATAAAGTTGGTCAAGCAGATCTTGTCAGTAGAAAACGGCGGTAAATTTGAAAATGTATGTGTTTTAAGTGTCTAATTTTAGCATAGGTGTTTCAAAAATCTTTGGCATAATTTTGGCATAATCTAGACATTAGTCTAGCATTTTTTCAAAATCCGAGTTGGCAACACTGTTTACTATTGACGCTGACTCTACTCGTTCACATATATCTATTATATGAAGAATTCGTAAGCCAGTACCTACTCATCCGAGGGCTTTTAGCTGATATAAATAGATTTCTAATACATTCGTAAGAAGCACGAGTAAGTAATCGGTCATCACACCGAGCCTAGAAATAACAAGTTAATTGCTGATAGCTGTCGAGGTTTTTTGTGAAAAGCATTTTATAAATGTGCGACAGTCCATGAAAAATCAGGGTTCTCGAGACAGCTTTTTACCGGTAAATCAATTTCGCCTTTCAGCTTTTCAATTAGTAAAGTAAGTACGTTGTCTGCCTATAATTTGTTAAATTTGAAACCAATAGTAGAAGAAATGTACCTAGTAAAATTGCAATGAAGTAAATTAGTAGGTACGTACTATATACAGGGTGATTCATGAGACGTGAGCAGGACTAATCCTGCACACTCAGTAACTGATCATTGATCGATCACCGTCGTATTTAGGTGAAACAAGCACAATTTTTCCTATTTTTAAATTTTTGGCGAGTGCAAATTTAATTCTCTGCAATCATGGTCATCCTACAAGATCTAATTAATAAACATAAAACCTCTTTAACTGCAATGACAGCATATTGATTACGAAGAAAATAAACTGTTAAACTTGAGTGACATACGAGTTTTCAAAAGTAACCAGACCGTGATGACATTCAATTTGTCACTGAATATCGGTAGTTTAGTATTCTAACTGTAGGGTGACCATGCATGTCGTAAATAAATTAATAACTTTTTTTTTCAACACGACTAGAAAATTAACGTTAACCGCACTAATACTGATACGAAACAGTTGCTTATAATTTACGAAATGCGCAGTGTTAGTCCTGCTCACGTGTCCTGAATCACCCTGTATAGGACCATGGGCCTTAAGCGTATATGGTATATGAACAAGAGACAGTCGTCTAAACTAGCTCTGTACAGGAACAGGACGTACAGCCAGACAGACAGAGAGAGCTAGCGTGAACTAATCTAATCGGGAGGAGTGAAGCTGAGCCGTTAATCATGGCCGTTTTATTGCGAGGCCGTATCGGTTTCATGGGGTTGATTACCTCCTTCGTCTCGGCAGCCAGGGCGCGCCCGCAGGATTCAATTTATTTTATATAACGTCGGTATAACCACCGGGTAACTATAGTTCCAAACTTCCCAACTATGATACAAAACTAACTCGATCATTTTCGTTCAGGTGAGAATATTATTTGAAAGGCACAACGGAAAATATTTTGAGAAAAAAAAGAAAACAAAACTCAGGAACACCAATATGACTAATTATTTGTACAGACGACGTCAAATATAATTATGTTTACAATTTTGCACCTTACTTCTTTGTTATAAGGCGACAAATGTAAACATAATCTTTGACTTCGACTGTACCTAATTAATTACATGTTGAACGTGTAAGCCATTGTAGTATACTGGTCGATAGTTAGAATTTATAGTGACTATGTATTAAATCACTGAGTTGTGAATAAATCGCTGGTCTAATGTCTTCAATCACCTGTTAGGAAGGAGTAGAACAAGCGAGCCACTGGGGAGTCTGTGCCGCTTGTCGCATGTCGCAGCGGCGTGCGGTGACAGTCAGCGACTGCGATATATTGCCACTCCGTGTCGAGGCAGTTCGCGAAACTAACGTTAGCAGGCTAGTGTATTTAGTTGAAGTTTGCACTGGGTTATTGAACAAATAATGAATTTAAGAGAGATAGAGGGAACTGACTGACTGTTAATCCCTTTTTTTATTTAATAAAGTATAAGTTTTATTATGTTTGTTTTTGTTTATTTCATTTAGTTTTAATAAATACATATATAAAATAAAATAGTATTTTTATTTCCACTTTAAATAAAATAATAATTCATTTTTTTTAATCATGGAATGCACTTTTCTAAACCTTAATATACATACTTACGTCTGATTTGTTTACACTATCTTACTCTCGTCTCAGAGTTCAGTTGTATCAAACATGAGCCAATACAGCACTACTTGCACATATGCACAACATGTTACGTGTTGATGCAATTCGTGCGAGTGTGAATAGCTAGTAAGGCTGTCAAACCCCCCGCCCCGCCGCGCCCCGCCGCGGCGACTCGGCGACACGATTTACGCTGCGACTGCGACTGGTGACTTGTTTACGACTGCCCTGCCCGCTACACCGAGAAACGCTGACTATCTGCCGTATTCGAACTTCAACATATTCACAAGAGATGACACGTACTAGATCCATTCTAGATACGTTAGAGTTTAGATAATATAATCAACTACATAGTTCTCTTTTGCAGCGCATTTCGGGCAACCAATGTCACTTTTACATTAGATATCTCCGTGCGTCTATATTTCCGTGCTCTTATAACCCGGCAACCTTCAAATCAAGAGTGAACAGGCACCTTCTGGGCGAGCTCGCTCCATCGTAGGCCACGTCTACGCCTCGGCTAGTCTGTGACCATTAGTAAACCCATGCATAATAATAAAAAAAAAAAAAGATAGAGTAAGATATCTATTAGATGTGAATTGGATCTCTAAGTCATATCCTGTGGAAATTGTTCAAGAGTATCTCCAGAATCGCGCAAATGCCAAATTTGACAGGTTAGATCTTAAACATTATCGTTATCGTATCTTGGTGATGTCTAAAAGATATCTAATAGATGTCTATTTCAAAATCCGAATCGGGCCGTAAGTGTTGCGAACTTGCGCTTCGACATTTAGACAATATCTCTGATCTACAAAATGTATGTTCGCAGCTTGCTGGGCTGTTTGTTTTATAATTTAGCAATATTTATTAAATGTATTTTCACTTGTTTCGTCTTATGAAAGCCAATGTGTGACTGTGTAGTTAATAATTTAATTAGTACTTACTTATGTGTAATATAAACAAAGACTCGAAAAATTTTAGGTAGATACGATGGAATTCTATTAAATTTGATATCATAGCTGTTTTAAGCAATACATTACCTTGACGACTGGTCTGGCCTAGTGGGTAGTGACCCTGCCTGCGAAGCCGATGGTCCTGGGTTCGAATCCCAGTAAGGGCATTTATTTGTATGATGATACAGATATTTGTTCCTGAGTCATGGGTGTTTTCTATGTATTTATGTATTTGTGTATTATATAATATATCGTTGTCTGAGTACCCACAACACAAGCCTTCTTGAGCTTACCGTGGGGCTTAGTCAATCTGTGTAAGAATGTCCTATAATATTTATTTATTTATTTATTTATTTATTACCTCTAAAGTGTCATTTTATAGAACTTGCTAACTATGTAAAGAAACCGCCATATTGAAACTGTCGCTAAATGATGATTTCAGTATGGCGGTTTGTTTACATAGTTAGCAAGATCCATAGAATTACACTAAACGTATAACATGCGTACATCAAATCTTCACGCAGCAAAAGCTATATACCTACTATACTAGATAATATTTTACATTTATATTTTGCCGTACCTATGTCTTTGTTTCTACTGGACAGGTTTACGATCTGTATCACACGCCTTTTTTACTTAATCGGATTAGCGGAGCGGATTGTGCCCGCGATACGCCAAAAAGAGACAAAAAGCTTCACAGGTTCATGAGGAAAAACGGACAAAATATTCACAACGTGTATTCTCACACTCCCAGATTGCGCGCGTGAAAAAGATCCATGTAAAAATGTCGTGTCCGGTATAACGAAAGGTTGCTGTTTGCTTTTATATTTGTTTGTTTTCCTATTACAATGCTGACGCGAAAAAGTTTTAGTAGGACCCGGAACACCAGAAAGGAGTACATTATCGTCTTTAAGACACGGGAGTAGTACCCACCTACGCTCTCTTCTTGAAGGTTTGAAGTTCATAACGGTCCGTAAATACCGCAGGCGAC
Source organism: Cydia fagiglandana (assembly GCF_963556715.1). Taxonomy (NCBI): domain Eukaryota; kingdom Metazoa; phylum Arthropoda; class Insecta; order Lepidoptera; family Tortricidae; genus Cydia; species Cydia fagiglandana. The sequence continues at coordinate 129,180 of NC_085951.1, read as the reverse complement.
CGTATATTTCCAATATCCTATTAATATCTCACACACACTTGAGACTAAGAACAAGGCGTGCGCTAATAGAATGTCTTGTACAATTTGGCGAGGCTCTCGGCAATTCTTTATTAGATCGGGCCACAATAACGAGTCTTAAGAAGCTCTCAGCGGCCTCGCGCGCGCGCGTGGAGGCCCCTGGGACTGGGCTTTACCCTTCACTTATGCGTGGTAAAAGGCAATTGAACCTTGTTGGAAGCAAATAAACGTACCTACAGTATCTATTTTAGTCACATTATTATCTTTCATTAAATACGCTATAATTTGCCATTCGTGAGCTGCGCGCTAGCAAAGTTTTGACAAAGTATTTTGCGGCATTGCTTTTGCGATTAGAACATACATGTCACCCATTTTATCAAGAATTGCCAGTGACACCGCCCCTTTCGATCGAAACTTTGCATCAGTAATACTGCTGCAATTGCATTCATAATTACCTAACAATTAGGTGTACATTAGGTAGGTATACAGAGGCCGGGAAACTAGAGATATTTGCAATCAAGTAGCTATAGATGGATAAAAATACGAGGCTAGCTATCTCTCTCGCTTTGCACGAAGAAGTTTGTAAATAAATGTTTTTCTCTAAATGTGCGGAATTATACCGTAAAAAATTAATAGGAAAGACCTATATATAACCCGTAAATATTTACAACAAAAATCAAATCAGAACTCGTAAGGTCGCAGCCCGATAATAACTGATAAATAGTTTGATAGTAAGATTTCGACTACTTATGCCACAAAAATTGCCTAACCATACATAAGTCCACGTCTAAAATCCAGCCGTCAATAGCCTTCAGTGTAGTGTAACATATGTAACCTAAGTGCTTCAGATTGGTTCTATGTAGCGAGGATCACGGGCATATATTTACATAAATCTTGGACCTTATGTCGTGCGGAATAAGAATCAAAACTATTTGTCGAAGATCATGAATTGGAGTGAATTCGTGTCAATTGGGTGTATTCGTAGTAAAAGGATCTCGAGGTTGGTAAAGGTTAGAAAATAACGCCAGAATGTGATACAATATGGCATTGATACGTGATTTTTCTCACTTGATGGTTTCATCGGAAGATCAGCGCTGAAAGTCGCCAGCAACATGCTGCGATGTTGTCTTGTTTGTGTTTTTGTAACGTAGTACATTTTCTTAAATTTTAATTAAATAAATATATATCTAAATCTGGACTGGTAGGTATGCAGACTACTAGTAAATAAACAGTGGTTGAGGAACCTAAGTAAATAGCGTTAACATTTGAATCGCGTGCTTAATTAAAAATGTCACTTTATGTGACTGCAGCAGCATTAATGTTGCAGCTATGACATGACGTTGGCAACGACAGCACCGCGATTGATCAAGGAAACCGACAGTGACATCGATCGCGTCACGCTGCAGGTGATCTTCGGGTGTCTACTGCAGCATTATTGTAGCGGAGCCGCGCGTTGTTGCCGTCCAACAGTAATGCAGCTACAGTTGACATCCGAAGGTCACCTTTTAGGTAAAACAAAAGCCGAATTTAGCCGAATATTAATTCCAGAATATCATTAATTTAAAGATTTAACTGCGGTTGACTGCAACTTCGACAACTGGGCTGCAAAGCCGGCTGTTTGGTCGGACTTCACTCAGTTCCTCTAAACTCTAATCCGCCGCTCATAAATTTAGAGTCATGTTTAATATTAACGGCGGTATATCACTTCCGTGACGCGGCCACAGGCCGCGCGCGCGGGCAGGAACGCTACAATTTCGTAAAGCGATGGAGTTGCTTTTGCATTGCACAATACTATGTAATTAAAATGTGTTTAAAAGAAAATAAAATAAAAAGTTTGTAGTGCCGACTTTATGACGTCGCAGCAACTACTTGGCATCTCATATATTTGTGTTCAGGACATTACACTGACTGCATCGATACCATATTCAACCATTTCCGACGACTCGTGGCGAAGACGACTTAAGCGAAAATCAATTTCTAGAAGACTTTTCGTTGGCTGGCCTAGGTATTCAAGCGGGCTTCATTGGTTGCCTGTCTCTTTCGCACTCATGAAATGTTTATAATAATATACGGGATAGCTTCCCTTTTGCACAATTCGAAGCGTACCTAAGCGTCATTCTAAACCTGTTGTCAACTCTATCGAAGATACTAAAATAACAGTTATACCATTGCCCCATTCCGTTGAAAAAACAACATTCACAAATCTTGGCGAGCTAAATAAATAGTCAGTAGAAATAAAACCATTTAAAAAGCAAAACTCACCATGCAAATCTTACTTAAAATCACCATGGGAAATCAAATCTTCTCGCCTACATTTTTAAATTGGCTATCCTTTCCACTGACAAATTGGTTTGCCAGATTATATTTACGGTTCCAAAAATACATCCTTTTGAAGGTGAGTTAAACAGACAAATGGAAGGGAGGAAGTAGATAATAGGATTGGTTCCTTTTGCGCCCTCTAGGTGCCTACCTAGTGCCTTAAACGTGATTCATAGCGTGGACAAATTACTGCTATACGGAGCCCTGTTCGAACTTTATATACAGCCATCATCAGATATATGGGACGGTCAAGCTATTTACAAATTAAAGTGTATTCATTTATACGTATGTATGGCGGGGTATGGGATGTATTACCGGCCTCCTAGCCTTACAGGTCAATTTTAACATGCATCCGGCATCAAATCGATATTACAATGATATTGGAATCATGTCTATAAATATAAATAATATAAAAACTTGCCCTAGTTCCTAAGATTAGGAAGAAATATAGCATACTCTAGACCTGGGAACCGTATCCTTTCCCCTCCAAAAAATCTAAAATTATATATTTTGAAAGGCTTTATCTCGAAAACTATTAGAACTACAGAGACATTCTAGTCTCGTATTGTATCAAATTTAGTCTACCTACTTTAAAAACGCCTGGAGTAGGTTCTATCAAAACTAGCCCATTATATAATAGCCCAAATCTAAAAGAAAACTAAATTTTCGCGATTCCAAGTCACAAACTTGGATTATTAATTGAGTCAACATAAGTCTGCAATCAGAACTACCGAATTTGACGCAAACGCTAAGCGTATCATATTACTGTATTCATATCTAAGTAGGTAATGTCTTTCATTATCGTAAATAGATATAAACTGTCACGATTATTTTACATTAATGGTACTTATATGTACTTAAATTGTAATATTACCTCTGACGTTTCGAGGACGGCCGCGCTATAGTCTGCCGTTGCTGAGAACATAATGGAGTCAGGAACAAACCACTGAATTAAGCTGTGTAATATAATAAGTACATGAGCAGTTTACTTGTATAAATTAACACAAATGAATTCTGTTGCTCTCGAAAAAATACGAGATATCTTGTCATAAATGGAATCCCGATGGGCGTTGGGATGGTATTTAACTTTTCATGCCTTACACGTGGCGACGTCCATGCCTGGGGAATTCAGAAGGCAAAACATTTACGCCCACTGAAAAAAATACTTAATGTCCCGTTTTATTTCATACAACTTGTTTAACAATCAGTATAGTATTATATAGGTACTCCATTAGGTAACATCATCCGCAGAGACTTCTCTCTAGTATATGGTAAGAGCACGTTGTCCTACAAAGGTAATAATGTAAGACTAATGTAATAAAATCAACTTGTAAAACATGAATAGATCTCCTATTTCAAGTGTTCGATGCACCAAAGGCGCTTTTGCCCGTTTGAAACCAAATGGATTGATTGTAAGGGTTAATTCCAGTTCCATTGCTATTAATCTTATTACCTCCGAAACTTTAACTGGAACGGATCAATATCCTAAGAGTGAACGAGACTATCTCAATAACAAGCACTCCCTAGATCGCCGCGCGACAAAGGGCTCTCGGCGACACTTGCAGCAAACTATTACACGGCGCTTGTCAAGTGGACACTTTGCTACTTCAGGTATTATAGGTGTTCACAAAACGGTACTTGACTGTGGGCTGGCCACTGTATTGGACCCTCAGAATGGTGTTAGTAGGAACTCAAGTTTTTTAGAGAACTCGAACTTCTTTTAACGAGACTGTACCTACCTTAACCCTTATCTTGGCAAGACTCAAAATATCTTAAATATAAACATTTTTTTAGTTTTTCGACACCTTTTGAGCATACTAGACTATTAAAAAATAAGGAAAAAAATCCAGGATTTTCCAGTTTCGGAAAATCATATGTATCATATTTGATACAATGCCAATCCCTCGACAAAATAGTTACCTACTTTTTAAAAGAAAAATGTGGATTATAGTAAAAATAAAACATGTAATGCAACAAAAATTAACATTTATTGCTAATTAAACGCAATCTATAGCATCAGATGACTATTGCACCTGTAAAAATGAATTATATCTACGAATACCTGATCACATGGGCGGAAAATTTGATCCCGTAAAGTTGCAAAAAAGTCGTCAGCAAAAAGTTAAGTAAAATATGAAAAGTAAACAAATAGAGTGAAAGTAAAAAAAATATGTTTTTTTACTTTGGGGCCATTTTTTGCAATTCATATATTTCCGTGCTACGTGCTACGGCGTAGCAAAAAGGCTACGGCGTCCTAATATACTGTTAAATAACATCCATTACTTAAACAAAAACAAAGCTCACTAACTAATTACTATGATGACTAATATGGAATATTGGAAACATATATTTCAACCCCTCACAAATATAAAAAAATTAAAAATTAAATAAATCATCTACAGCTATTTTGACGACAACTTGGCAATGTATTAAATATAATACACATGTACTTTTATGAGTTCTTGGCAATGTATCAAATATGATACGTAATAGTTTTATGTAAATATTTTATGTGTTAAATGTTTTTAAATGGGACCACTATGTGAATCCTAATACACTAACAGATAGTAAGTGTATTAAAATGTAGATTATGCAAAAATATATACTAATCTAAGAAATAAGTGCAAAACTTACAGCACGAAACAAGATCTGTTGTTTCCGTGGCGCCATGTTGATAATTATTAATTAATTTACAATGACACTTGTATGTATTATTTTTTGCTATAATAAAGGAGGGTAGATCGACATATCTATAGCAGAATTATTTTGTTAAGTAATAAAGTGAACCTGCTAGATTTTTTTATGTTCCATGTATCACGGGTGTTACGATGCCAAGATAAGGGTTAAAGTTTTAGGTACGAACTTTTTGAGTCGTGAGTCCTTCAAGTCCTTCAAGAAGTATTTTTAAATTGTAGCTCAAAAACTAGGTACCGGAGTAGACGACGTCATTATTATAAAAGGCTATATTTAACACATTCAACACCAAGAACCCGACTGTCGGGTACACTGTTCGTAGCGACTACGCGCTACATACGACGAAACCGTGGCTACGCGCTACGACCGTAACCCGTAGCACTTAGTGGTATTGAATGTGTTAAAGTAAGAGTAAATATTGAAAAGCTACTTAAACTATCAAAACAAAGTTGTTAGTTGTAGAAATTTCTCTGAAGTCCGTCACAAGTTCAAAAGAATTCTAGTTTCGACGGAACGATGTCACCTCCAGACATCAGCACTGAGTCACCTCCTAGCTGATGCGAGGAGGACCGTATCGCGTCGCTCTTGTGGCTTGTATCCGCATTTATTATTATAATACCCGTGACAGGCGTCAGCGGAACAGGGACGTAACGTAATAAACAACTCTTTTTAGGGGTCCGTACCCAAGGGGTAAAACGGGACCCTATTACTAAGACTTCGCTGTCCGTGCGTCCGTCCGTCCGTCTGTCACCAGGCTGTATCTCACGAACCGTGATAGCTAGACAGTTGAAATTTTCACAGATGATGTATTTCTGTTGCCGCTATAACAACAAATACTAAAAACAGAATAAAATAAAGATTTAAATGGGGCTCCCATACAACAAACGTGATTTTTGACCAAAGTTAAGCAACGTCGGGAGTGGTCAGTACTTGGATGGGTGACCGTTTTTTTTGCTTTTTTTTGTTTTTTTTTGCATTATGGTACGGAACCCTTCGTGCGCGAGTCCGACTCGCACTTGCCCGGTTTTTTCTATTTGGCTTCAAAAGAATGTGCCCGACTCGTAAAGTGTAACGTGCCTCGGTTACAGTTACAAAAGAGGACTATTGATTGAGGAGGTATTGACTCTACACGGTGTCACTTTCAGGTACGGATTAAACAAAGGCTGATGTTAGAGGACCTTGACAGCTACCGATTTGACCTCTATGTATGTTTAGTTTCTTTGTGTACATTTGTTACCCTAACTTTTGTAACTTGATTATTTCAAAAAGAAAGAATGTACCTAACTCGAATACGAATATGTCCTAACAAAATAATGGTTAGGAGACCATCCAATAGCCACTCTTGGTTACCAAATGTATGGAACTAGATTAGGGTTAAATTGATAGACATTAAGTTTTTATATCGGAAGGTGATTAAAATAAATTAAGTTTTAAAAATAGAGTCTGTTTGATTCTAATACTTAAACCATCCAGAAAAAAAAAACAAGAACTATACAAGTAATACTTATGAGACTGATTTATCCAACATATAACCTACAAAACTAAGTAGAGTCGGACCAAGGAAAGTTTGCAGCGGAATTATAAGCCCACAGAGTGCAATTGTCATTTATACGTCATAATTTCATAGAAGTTTGACGTTTAAAATAACATGTGCACTGCGTGGGCTATCAAATCCACTGCAGACTTTTCATGGACTGAATCTAGCAAGTAAAGTTAAACAACGAAATATATTATATTTTTGCTAGAAAAGGCCACAAACAAGACTCAACCGCTTTGCGTTGATAAAGAGAATATGTTTTTAAACCGTGAGTTGTCACCGCGGCCGGCGCGGCGGGGGCGCGGGGGAGGGGGGCACGGCGCGGACAAAGCACAACGTTTCATAAAGGCAAGTCAGCTGCAAGAGGAACTTTATTTATTTATTTATTTATTTATTTAAGAAGAAACAAACAGTCGTTTACAAATAGGTTTACAAAAATATTTCTTAAATTAAGACCTGGAGTTTCCTTATTATATATAAAAATTGCAGTCTGTAAAATAAAGTAACATAAACATAAGGTACTAGATTAGTTTGAACATATAGGTATACTCACGAGAGTCGGAGTGAAATTAATGGGTATTGATTAAATTACCGGAAAGAGACATAAGTAATGAAAAATTACATACTTAATTAATTACCGAAAAGCACGTTTTAGTGAATTTATGGAACAGTTAAACAAATCTAAACTATAAAGTTTTTCATTTTCGTTAAAAAGTTTACAAACACGTCTCATAAATACATTTTTTACATAGCATGTTCTACTATAGGGAATGGAAAACATTTTTTTCTTCTGACATTGGCGCTGACGTCTATGAGGAACTCTCAAATGTATTTGATGTAGTAGTGAGGGGACATCTAACACATTATTCAATATTTTGAAAAGTAGGACAGAGTCTACACAGTCTCGTCGACTAGCAAGAGTTTGGAGTTTATGATGTGTCAGAGATTCATTATAGTTAAGGTGAGTATGACCAGTTCTAAAATCGAGGGTTCTAACAAACTTCTTTTGTACTCGCTCCACTCTATCACTATGAACATTATGGTAGGGTTTCCAAACTGCGCAGGCAAATTCGAGGTGGCTGCGGACAAAACTGTTAAAAAGGATTTTGTAAGTGACACTATTTTTAAATGGCTTTCCTAATCGTAAAATGAAACCTAGTTGTTTGTACGCCTTTTTTATAACCGAGTCTAGATGAGGTATAAAAGATAGTTTTGAGTCCATAATAACTCCAAGATCGCGAATTTGTGTTACTCTACTCAGACGATTGTTGCCTAATGTGAAATTATAATTAAGATTATTTTTTTTCTTAGAAAAACTTTACTGGCTACACGCTATAAACTCACGTGTTTCTACAATTGCAACTCTAACCCAACTGCTTAGCGTTTAAAGTCAAACCCGTTAACTTAGTTATACAATGTACATTAGAAACCTTATATCGGTTATTAAGAGCTGACATTTCAGCGGTGAATAACTCTTACTGCCGTATTTGGACTTCAAGATATTCACAAGAGACGACATGTACTAGATCCATTCTAGATACGTAATAGTTTAAATATCAAGTTCTCTTTTGCAGCGCAATTCGTGCAACCAATGTCACTTTTACGTTAGATGGAGTAAGATATCTATTAGATGTGAATTAGATCTCTAAGTCATATCCTGTAGAAATCGTTCAAGAGTATCTCCAGAATCGCGCAACTGTCAAATTTGACAGGTTAGGTGATATAATTTAAGTTCTATTTTTAATTTTAATTTATATTCTTATACAGTGTAAATTGTGACTGAATAAATGAAATGAAATGAAATGAAATGATCTTAAATATATCGTTATCGTATCTTGGTGATGTCTAAAAGATGTCTAATAGATGTCTATTTCATAATCCGAATCGGGCCCTTAGTTGTGGCTATTATTAAAAAGATTCGTACAGCGCGCCGAACACAGGAATTACAGCACGGTGCACTACACAGGTCTAGAATGTACAATCAAGTTAACAAGTAGATTATATAAGTGGAATGCGGCTCCAGCGTGTGATCTCCCTCGGGACGCACTTCAACTACTCGTTCGCAAATGTTATTTAATACCATTTATACAGTATAATGGAAACTTTTTTGTTTTATTTAATGTCGACCTGGATCCGAGGCTAATTGCCGCTATGGGTGTTTTTATGAGCGTGTGCGTGTTTAATGAACGCCCATTAGTTAGTACTGATACAGTGATGCGAGTAGGTACATACAACATGATTTATACAGGATGATTTTGCCAAGTGGATATGCTGGTCAAAATAAACAACGCTTACCATAGTTACATATCAATTTATTAGATTAGATTCATTTATTAATTCTTAATGAGATTAAATGATCTAAAACCTTATTTCTTATTGAAAATGCCTACATTATATTTTACATGTCAAAGAAAAAACCATTGACAAAAAGATCGTCAGAATACAATATGAATAATAATAATTAAAGAATAATAAGCTGTAAATTAATGTAATGTCCAAGGATAAATAATAAATAAAAAGAATATAAAACGGAAAAAAAGTTAAACTAGAAACGAGTGAAATCAATGCTGGTGCCATTTACGAAAAGTTTAGATACTTGCCAACCCCATTGTAGACCAAATTCTCGCGTAACAAATTCCTAATTAAATAAATAAATATTAAATAAATATTATAGGACATTCTTACACAGATTGACTAAGTCCCACAGTAAGCAAGAAGGCTTGTGTTGTGGGTACTCAGACAACGATATATATAATATACAAATACTTAAAAATACATAGAAAACACCCATGACTCAGGAACAAATATCTGTATCATCATACAAATAAATGTCCTTACTGGGATTCGAACCCAGGACCATCGGCTTCGCAGGCAGGGTCACTACCCACTAGGCCAGATCGGTCGTCAGATACTTGCCAACCCCATTGTAGACCAAATTCTCGCGTAACAAATTCCTAATTTAACCTGGTTTCCCGTGGCTATTACTGTTGCTACGGGCTATATGGCTCCTCTACACGATGGGCCAACGCCGGCCACTCCAAGGGACGCATTTATGCGTTAGAGGGAGCAAGTGTAATTGCTATCTCATTCTACCGCATGGCTGAATCCCTTGGAGTGGCCGGCGTTGGCTCATCGTGTAGAGGAGCCAATAGGCGCGGTAATGGCACATTTTATATGAGAAGCATTGCGTGTTCGAATGTGTTAAATGAGCCCTTCGTCCGCGGCCATTATTTAAATGCGGTGCGCAAGAGATGCGCCATTTCGGGAACACTGGACATCAACTCTGCCGACAGTGCCGACAATGTCACTCGCAGTGGGAAATGTCAATCCTGCCTGCAATGTTTGCCTGAGCCGTTACCCGCTCGAGCTCAACGGTCGCACTAAGTAGGGGCGAAAACGACTCTTTTCACAATGGGTTCGCGGGAAATCAACCTACGGCGCGGTGCGATGCGTGTCGTTTTATGTAGCATGAATTTTTCCTTACGAACGTAAGTACAAATATTACGCTTTAATGGCCTCTATATCCTTCAAGATAGGAAGGTACACGTGTAACATAATAACCTCCCTTCTACGTTAGTCGAACACCGTGAAGACTGATTCAGATTTAACAATTTGTTACCAACCAGCCGAGACAAAGTGTTCAATTAGGATCGACCTCCAGACCAATGTGCAATTGTGCATATCGATGGTACCTACTCTTGAAACGAGTTGCTACGTAGCATTTATCTCACCTAAAACGCAACTATACGTACATTGCGAGTTAGTTTAACAACTACTTTACAGTAAAGCCATGAGAAATATGAAACGAACCGTTCCACTTTAAACTCTGAACACCCCTTAACTCGCTTCTGAAAATACCTGCAATTTTATCTTCATCGCCTATTTTGTTAACAACTCCGCCAACTAAACCTTTAAGAGGTGGCAAAACTAGGGTGAGGGGGTGACGCCACGCTCCCCAGTGTCAAGTTTTAAGGTTAGGCATTGGAAAGGGGAATGAAACTTTTTTTAACAAGTATGAAGACATTTTTAGTAGAAAAAACGTAACACAATCGAGCGATATCTTTATGGCAACGTTTCGAACTTTACACAGTTGTCGCATTAGCTTTGTGCGGCGCACGCGATACAGAAACTTCAACGAGGAAGTCGTCATAAGAGCCTACGAGGCGCACCGGCTCTCAACCTGGCCTGTATATGACACACGCAGCGGTGGAGACTTTCGAAGATAGAGTTACATCGCTGTTTTTAAATGGAAGAGCGGAAATCAACAATGTACCGGGCATTAAGGCAGCCGCAATGTATAAAATCGCGATTTGCACGTTCACACATAGCTCCAAGCATGTCATTAGGCTGGGTATTATACGAATATAGTCAATATAAGTGAGTAAAATTGTGCTCATCTTATTCCCAAGACGCTTGCGTTAGAACAGCGTGTCTATAATGATGAACATTGGAGCCACAATATACCGTGTATTTTGATTAGCTTTTTCAATCGTTTTGTCAATCCCGCGTCGTACCTACCGCATCCACCGCGATTTTCAATTTCTGCCTTACCTCCGTATCAAATAGAAATGGAATACAAACTAAAATCCGACGCATAAAAGGTTTCATAATTCATAATTCATTTATTGCATTTATAATCATGTGTTACATAAGGTCTTACAAAGAGCATTTTACAGCTAGTGTTCACATGAACCCTGTTAGGGTACATAGCAATGTAAGTACTTAACTAAAACTTAATACTACAGTAAATTTAACCTAATTTTTATATGGCATGCAACATGACACGATTTTGTAGTGGAAAATTATTAAGAAAATTAAAATTTATTAAAAATAGTTTTCGGTTTGACTAGTTTACAAGTGGTTAAATTTAACATCGACAATAAAATAAATTAATTAAAAACATTTATGTTGTATATTAATAATAAATTAAAAATATTTATTCATTGCTTATCAATTGAGTGTAAAGGTTTCTGCGGAACAAGCGCTGCGAAAGCTGACTGAAAGCCGGAAAATGGAACGATGGCTTGCCTTGGCTTATCTTGAGAGAACTGTCTCGAGTTGTCAGCTGCGAGTTCGTATACAAATCCAAAAGGATTTGGAAATATAGTATTCCGAATATTCCATATCACTGTCATAGCTAGTCATGAGATTCTTTCATGTTTGGCTGCCATATAATGTAAACATACGTTGATCTCAATAAAATCGCGCATAGTTGAACCAATTTTGCTCGGACACCTCGTTTGCCTCAAAGAGTAAATAGGTACCTACCACTCCTTGAATTTCTCACGACGTTTTCATTCTCGCCTCAATACGTTGACTTAGCTTAGAATCGCATGCGAGCTGGACTGAATCAAGTTATGTACTCATGCGTATTGTAACCTGAGTCGTATATCTACGTATTAGTAAAGTTGCTATTCGAATGTCAGGAGCAATGGTCGGTATAATTAGTGCGAACAGCTCTCAGCCGTCGTGTGGAGGATGCGGCCGTGAGTGCGGTAACGCGGTTATCACACTGATGAGGATGCAGACGCTATACGGGTAGTGAGCGAGACGATGCTATGCAGGTATAGAGCGACGTTCCGTTCGCACACCGGAGCAGATTCAATGTGAAGCCCGGCTAAGGTCGCGGGTGGAGCCGCGCGGCCGCTCGGCAGTCGCACCACGTCCGCGGATATTTGCTGACAAACGATTGTGGGCTTCGATTCTCAACGTACGTGCCAACAACCGAGCTGAAACCGTGTGCATATCGAATAGCCAATCCTTTACGCCTTTGAAGTGAGATCCATTATCAGTATATTACATTAGCCACATTTACATCTGCTTCGTTATTCATCAACGCCTGTGACGGCTAGATTAGCTGTAAATAATAACAATCCGTCGCTTTATTTACTTATGTTTCTAAGAGACAATATCTTTGAATTAGGTATTTTAAATTTTTAACCGACTTCACAGACACAAAAGGAAGAATTTCTCAATTCCTCGGTATTTTTAATATGTTCATCGATGACTCAGCTCAGAGACTATTAAACGGATTTAAAACATTATGTTTTTGTTTGAAAGTGTCTGATTTCTATTTGGTAGGTAACTTTTTTACTTTATTGCTTTCTAGTTGGTCCTCAAGTCAAGATAGAAAAATCGAAGGAACTCTTCAAACTTTACATTTATTTAGTAGGTATTTTTAAAGTAATACGTACTTATGTACATTAATTTTGGTCTCAAAAAGTACATTTTTGAAAATAGATCTATAAAACCATATTGAAGGCATTTTAAACTGTGTATTGAAGAAGTTTTTCTAGGTATAGTTACTTTGCGATGTCTACAGGAAAGACGCGAACGAGTTAAGCATACAATTACTGCCAACAATTCACTAGGTACATCTTGTTTTGTAATTAGCAACTCTTGTATTCTGTTCATAATTTCTATGTACCTACCTATAACTATATAGGTAGCTAGATTGTGTAAGTCGTGTCTCATAAACGTACTTAATTGCTGTAATGTTAATTGCTCTCGCAAGTTTCCGTCTACAAGCTTGACACGGGAAGTTTACATTCCCGGGAACATAGATAGCTTATTTAATTAGAATAATAACGGTAATAAATCGAAGCAATGTGGTAACTCGTAATGAAGCCATTACTAATGAACATTATTCGCGTAATTAGATATGTTACATGGAACTAAGTGAAAGCTGAGTTTCGCCGCAAATCGATTTAAGAATAAACTATTCAATATTTGTGGCGTAAAGCCGTAGTGGACTGTAATTATAGAAATGTGAATATTGCCAGATTAAAATACATAAATACTGTGGCAGCTAAAATATTTAGTAAAATAAAAAAGTTATTATATTATGCGTAGATAGGGTTTATTTTTATTTTTTAAGTATACGTGGTATAAAATATATATTTCCCAATACCTTGATCAGAGTTTCATCGTTCGCCCGAGCTTACTGTCACACACCCGGCGCCGCCATTTGCATTTTAATCGGGTTTACGGGACTAACCGGGTTCGAGGACTATCAGTGGCCAGTTAAACCCGGTGTTTCCACACGTTCACAACACAGACATATCTCTTCATATATCCAAGGCCAAGGACGCTTTTTGACGCACACACTAATAAAAATGAGAGAGGCTGTATCAGGGACACAGCCGCTATGGCTGACGTGAAACGTGGTGTGGACCGCCAATCAAATGCGAAGGCCGAAGGCCGAGCTCCGCGTAGGGCCGAAGGCCCGAAGCGTCCAGGATTTAAGTGCTTTAACATAGAATAATAGTACAAGTGTCTAAATGCGAAGGCCGAAGGCCAAGCTCCGCGTAGGGCCGAAGGCCCGAAGTGTCCAGAATGTTAGTGCTTTAACACAGAACAATAGTACAAGTGTCTAAATGCGAAGGCCAAAGGCCGAGCTCCGCGTAGGGCTGAAGGCCCGAAGCGTCGAGGATTTAAGTACTATAGCACAAAACAATAGTACAAGTGTCTAAATGCGAAGGCCGAAGGCCGAGCTCCGCGTAGGGCCGAAGGCCCGAAGCGTCCAGGATTTAAGTGCTATAACACAGAACAATAGTACAAGTGTCTAAATGCGAAGGCCGAAGGCCGAGCTCCGCGTAGGGCCGAAGGCCCGAAGCGTCCAGAATGTTAGTGCTTTAACACAGAACAATAGTACAAGTGTCTAAATGCGAAGGCCGAAGGCCGAGTTCTGCGTAGGGCCGAAGGCCCGAAGCGTTCAGGATTTAAGTACTATAACACAAAACAATAGTACAAGTGTCTAAATGCGAAGGCCGAAGGCCGAGCTCCGCGTAGGGCCGAAGGCCCGAAGCGTCCAGGATGTTAGTGCTTTAACACAAAACAATAGTACAAGTGTCTAAACGCGAAGGCTGAAGGCCGAGCTCCGCGTAGGGCCGAAGGCCCGAAGCGTCCAGGACTTAAGTGCTTAAAACACAGAACAATAGCACAAGTGTCTAAATGCGAAGGCTGAAGGCCGAGCTCCGCGTAGGGCCGAAGGCCCGAAGCGTCCAGGATTTAAGTGCTATACCACAGAACAATAGTACAAGTGTCTAAATGCGAAGGCCGAAGGCCGAGCTCCGCGTAGGGCCGAAGGCCCGAAGCGTCAAGAATGTTAGTGCTTTAACACAGAACAATAGTACAAGTGTCTAAATGCGAAGGCCGAAGGCCGAGCTCCGCGTAGGGCCGAAGGCCCAAAGCGTCCAGGATTTAAGTGCTATAACACAGAACAATAGTACAAGTGTCTAAATGCGAAGGCTGAAGGCCGAGCTCCGCCTAGGGCCTAAGGCCCGAAGCGTCCAGGATTTAAGTGCTATAACACAGAACAATAGTACAAGTGTCTAAATGAGAAGGCCGAAGGCCGAGCTCCGCGTAGGGCCGAAGGCCCGAAGCGTCCAAGATGTCAGTGCTTAAACACAACAATATTACAAGTGTCTAAATGCGAAGGCCGAAGGCCGAGCTCCGCGTAGGGCCGAAGGCCCGAAGCGTCCAGAATGTTAGTGCTTTAACACAGAACAATAGTACAAGTGTCTAAATGCGAAGGCCGAAAACCGAGCTCCGCGTAGGGCCAAAGGCCCGAAGCGTCCAGGATGTTAGTGCTTTAACACAGAACAATAGTACAAGTGTCAATGCGAAGGCCGAAGGCTGAGCTCCACGTAGGGCCGAAGGCCCGAAGAGTCCAGGATGGCAGTGGTTAAACACAGAACTGACAGACTGGACGCTTCGGGCCTTCGGCCCTACGCGGAGCTCGGCCTTCGGCCTTCGCATTTAGACACTTGTAATATTGTTCTGTGTTAAAGCACTGACATCCTGGACACTTCTTGCCTTCGGCCTTACGTAGAGCGCAGCCTTCGACCTTCGCATTTAGTTAGACTCTTGTACTATTGCTTTGTGTTTTAATACCGAAGTCGCGCATCTCGCGAATGCGTGATGTGTTATAATAATTTTGAGTAATATCTAAATTTTATCTGTAAAGATTATTTGGGGTCATAATGATTTACTGTATGGTTAATGGGTAATTTTAAAATAATTAATTACAGCGTGACACCTATTTAAATAATTAAATGATCAATTCATTTTGGAGTTTGGAGTAATGAATGTAACGATTAGGTACCTAAAATTTTTTGTAAATAACACACCAAAATTACGAGAATAGATATTTTATACGGGTAATACACGTTTTATAGCAAACTCGTTCGTGTTTTTCCTGTAGCCATCGCATTTAAGGGAATCTAAAAGCAATTTTTTACGCAGCATATTTGCAGGCAGAATATTTCATTCAGTACTTGAGACTCAAATGAGAAAAACGGGATATATGAACCACAGTCGTTACCTTTTATAGTACCTATTGTCCACAGAAGTGACCTTTTCTAAATTATATTTTACCCATTACATCAGAAAGTACCTAATTAAGATTACTATATATTTACTTGCATTAGGAACTCGGGATTGTCAAGCAGCCGTCATACGTTATATGTGTTCTATCTAAGTAACACGCGCCGCCGCGCCGCTATAGATGCTAATGCATTATTTGAGGAGATGAGCATGTATGACTATGGTGAATGTGGTATTAAAAGAACCGTTATTGCTTTATCTTACTATTTCAGGTATATTTTGTCAGTTTTGCGCCCTTTTTCTCGCACACGGGGGCCTCAAACAAGAGCAGTGATAAAAATTCTGTAAAAACTGTCACATTTTTATTTTTTAACAGCTTATTATAATTCTACGTACTTTATTTTACTCATATTTCATTAAAATATAGTAAGATCTATCAAATGACATGTCAGTCATTACTAAATGAACACTGAAAATAGGGGTCATTTTTGCTCCGAATACGTCGTGTCTAGCGCAGAATCAGCGCCATCTATGTCAGCGGCACGTGCTGTTCCGAGTAATGGCTACTTTCTTCTACACATCTGTATCAAAACTATGTTTATAGGTATTATAGTTTCGGAGATATAAGCCGCCGCGCCATAACACTTTTTCGTTACATCGGTTTTTGATCCGAGCCCCTCTACGGGTTTTTAAAGACGTTTACCTACGTTTCACGTCAAAATTAATTAGGCGAAGCCTGTCCTTTCACCATCTTTATCCATTCTTTAAAAAAGCTCTGGGCTGATCTCCCATGCTATCAATCGAGTCGTTACTTATTACGTTGAACCGCAGTGAACCAGCCCACTCTCGATCGGCAAATTCACACACATTGGTGATACTTATATACTTAGTATCACCAATGTGTGTGAATTCTTGATCCTCCTTCTCAAATTATCTGCAATAATCGAAAAGAACAAGGTATCTAATGATTTTTGTAGCTAACTGCTCATGCGGTATGGGACTTATAACTTAGGATTAGGAGAATATAACTAGATATATCAACAGAAGTTGCCCGTCGCGTCGTTTGCCCCCCTTTCGACCATACTCCGCCGTCAACGCGGCTTGCGTTAGAGACCGCACATGCGTTGTCTTTTGCGACATATATCTGTGCCCGGTTGTATCAACAGAAGTTGCCCGATTAGTTCCCTCGTTTACCCCCGAGCCGACTCGACCAAACTGCGCCGTCGGCGCGGCGCGCGTTTGAATGCAATCTAAATAGTCGTGCCGTGCCCTACAGTACTACTAAGGTTCTGTTAGCCCGTCTTGAGCCAACTCGGCACTGAATTTAAGGTGACAAAGTGTGAACGATTACTAACTGCTAACTAAAGGGTGAGTACTATTAAATTGTCGCAATTTGAATAAAATTTTATACAATAAAATAATATACAATAAAATTCAAAAATGTTTATTATTGGTAAGTTTATGATAAAATAGGCGAGCTAAAACCGTTTTATTGTTTGTCTAAAGCACGACGTGAGAATTCTCGGACTTTACTCTTGACCCGACTCATAGAATTTTGCACGGAATCATTTGTGATAAGTTTAGTACATTTAATCCACTTCCTTTTGAAATCGGGCAATGATGTGGCCGGTTGGCATGTTTTCCGCAGTTTTGTTTTTATATTTGCCCAGTATTTTTCTATCGGCCGTAATTCTGGGCAATTTGGCGGATTTAATCCCTTTGGTACAACATCGACAGAATTCAAATTATACCAATCCATAGCTCTAGATGAATAATGGCAACTTGCCAAATCCGGCCAAAATAATGTCGAACAATTGTGCTTTTTAATAAGTGGCAACAACCTTTTCTTTAGGCATTCGGATATATAAATATCTGTGTTAATTGTGCCAGTGGTTACAAAAGGCGAACTTCTCATACCGCACTGGCATATCGCTTGCCACACGAGGAACTTTTTGGCAAATTTCTCGACTGGAATCACATTTTCTGATTCAGGCAGACCCGAGACGTTGCGGGAAGAAAAGTATTGATTGCCTGGTATTGAATTGAAATCAGCCTTTACATACGTTTCGTCATCAATGATTAAGCAACCTGCTGTATTTTGAACAAACAAGGCGTACAATAATCTAGAACGTCGAACTGCTCGATTATACTGATCAACCGTTCTTTTCGGAGCTTTTTGTTTTTTGTATGTAACAATACCGCAGTTTTTTTTTATTTTTTGTACATTGCTTTGGCTTGTTCCAACTTTTTTGGACACATCTCGGGACGGAATAGCCGGATTTTGATCAAACAGCTTACACACCTTTGATTCCAACTTTTTGTTCCGTTTTCTTGTCGGATGACCCTCTCGCTGCTTTCTTTCAGTAGTTTTACCTCGTTTTAGCTTTTTTATGGTCCTTTGCACTGTTCTCCGAGTTGTATTGCACGATTTTGCAAGTTCCAAAGTAGATATATAGGGATTCATAGTAAATTTTTGCAAAATTAAATCGCGCACGCTTTTTTCTTTTGACGACATCTTGAAAGACAAATACAAGTGAATGTTTTTTTTTAAGAATAAAAGATGCCAATACATTCTAATTTTGATATATATAATAAGTTTTACCAAAAAGGTTGAGAGTCTAGAAAAAAAAACGGAATATGTTAGCGACAATTTAATAGTACTCACCCTTTAGCTTGGACTGGCTCTATTCACATAGGTATATAAAGGGTGGGGTGTAATACTAAACTAAATCATTCATCATAACCATTACCTATTTATGAACATACATTTTAATATGTGCATAATGGTACGTGCTACACCACGAGCCCGATTCTGATGTAACAATTTCTTATGCCTTTGATCTTATTTTGACACGACCTAGAACATTGCTCACACTGATTGCTGCAATGTGCATGCGAGTCGTGCGTGAAATGCACGTCAATTACAAAAACGATAATCAAGGTCGTATCAAAACCAGTTCTGACCAGAACAAATTGTTAAATTAGAATCGACCTCCATAAAGCGCACTGATCAGTTACTCGTACCTACTAAATGAAAATAAATAAATTAAGAAAGAACTAAACAATGTATGCATATAACTGTCTAAAAACAGACGAAAGATTAATGCGGTTTCTAAAGGAGTGTAATCTATGATTTGCAATTGCTCCACTGACCGAATTCGCTCGCAAAGTGTTTTTCCGCTCAAATACATACTGGACTAAGAGTTGACTCTGGTTAAAACAATATCATTTTGAAATCAGAGCTTAGGTCCATATGGCAGACTCTTTGGAGGCTTTATTCTTCTTTCTTATTATAAATTAAAAATTGACTAAAAAAAGAAACTGACATTATAGATCTTCAGGTTTCATTAATTGGTCGTCTCAGATGCTGTGTTTTTCTAATTTTTTGTAAATACTAAAACATAATTAAACATACTTATCTACTCAGTATCGAAGGTGTGCTTCTAATTGTAGTTACATAAACTAACAATATTTTTTAAGATTTACTAACAAAATTGCAAGGGCTCGGTCTGATATAAATGTTTTTATTTATTTACTACTACCTATTACCCAAGCTATTTGAAAAATACTATAGTTTAGAGGGAGTTCAGTCACTCTCAAAATTGGTCTATTCCCGGGGCGAGCTCTGCGTCTAACCGGCGGTAAACGAGCCTCCGATGACGGACGAAACCCACGATGTGCCCTCAAAAGGACACTTTTATTTGCATATATATTATCGCCGTCGAATCTCAGAACGACGCCATTGGATATCTATCGGTCGTGTTTATTGCTATTCAAACCTTTTGCGTACCTACTTACACCAGCCGCCATTTCCAAGCTTTTTAGTCCCATCAATCGCCCTTCGTTCATTGAATATTAGGTAGATAAGTATACGAATAACGTTACAATTTTTGCGTCACCCTTTTGAGCTTCATAGTGCTTTGGATTGTTGACAGGCAATCCTGTGCATATACCTGCGATTTCCATTGAGTATACACCATACAATACAAAGTTCCATCATCACACGTTCCTTAGCACCTTCGCAAATAAAGTGACTTTTATATTTTTAATTTTTCCTCTTTACTCTATTTGTTTTCAACTCCCCTAAACCAAGCCCTTGAATCCTTTTCAGAAATCAGTTTTGAACTCTTAATCAGATATATCGCAAGGTACCTACATTTTATTTCAGGAGATCGTTGAAAGCCAGTCATGTGCTGAGTAAGCAGAGTTATGTATAATTGAATATTACTCGGAAATAGTCGCCGAAAAGTTGGTGAGCAGTCGCTTAATTTTACACCCGTGCATTTTCATGAATTTTCGTGCATTACCCAACTTATGAATATTCCACGAGCGAGTCAACAGGCGCTCAATTTCGTTTGTCCTTGTCCGTCAATTTGTCGTTTGTGTTTGTTAAACTGAGATAAAAATAGAAGCATTTTAGTGTTATGAGTGAGAGACTTCAGGTATTAAGATAGATTATCTTGCGGACATAGGGGAGAGTTGCCTAAAGCTGGTAAGCTAACGGAGAAAGCCTATTTTCTTACGAACGAATTTCAATCCATTCAATAGAAAAATTATCGAACTTTTTATTAGGATGTTGTGACAAATTCAGCATCTCCTTTATTTTGCATCTAATTACATTATTATAACTTAGTGCCCGATCGGAACTTGCAAATACTGAGGAGTACGTGTTTACATAATTATTGCATTCGTTATATAGGTATATGCAAACTGTGACATCCGCACTTTATTTCGCAATAAAACAGGTATATTTTTAAAATTACGTCCAGTAGGTAAGTACTTACTTCAGTATGTATGCCCACTATGACAGGTATCATCATCATAATTATTAAGGCATTACGGTCGACACTTATACCTACTATCATTTAAGTCGCAAAATTGATATAAACAAATTTGTGACATTAATCCGTCTCATGAGGTCAATATCGACGTTCGTTGTGGAATGTTAGTAAGTATTACCATACGTGTGGACTTCGTATGAATTACATTTTCCTATATAAAAACGTCTTCTAAAAGTAGATAAATACTAAAAGCTAACTAGTCGGTCCGCTGTCTAATGAATATCGCTACACGGCCAGTTGGCTAAGTAGATGCTTATGTCGTGTCGTGTAGCCTCCACAGCTGTCTATCCTACTCATAATCCCACTTCCACCTCGATACGACCTCGGTTCTAACATAACTTGACCCCTGCATCCACTAAAATTATACCAATTTGAAGATTTAAGTTACACTAGTCTGATAAAAGTGTGTGGGATAAGTTTGGGAATGGTCCAGGGCTTATACGGAAGCAGCAAAAAGAGCAGCGCGTCAGCGGCGCGGCGCGGCGAGCCGGGAGCCGGGATTTGACGCAAAAAGCGCACGAGCGTAGGACAGTATTCTGAACCGGTGGAAAGGAAGGGTTTAGCCTTTACACACGGACTCGATTAAATGAATAATAAGTAATATATCTATAATGATAGAGTAATTTCGGCGTTTAAATAGTTTTTGTTAAGTAGGTACCGTACGTCTCATTTTTCGTCAGTTAACTCACAAAGGGACAGTGATCAGCAAACGTTCCTTACGCGGCCTTTTCAATGTATCATTACGAAATAGTATGCAAAAATAAATAAGCCTAAATAACGTTTTGTGTCTGCTATTTCTGGATTTCATTTATTTTTACTTTTTCTGTGGCTGGTACTTACATCTTCTTAATGGTGTTCCAGTTCGCGCAATACGACATTTGCATTGGTCCTCACGCAATCTGAGGGGCTACCGCAAAAACCGAAATCCGCAAATTGCGGGGATTTTTCTCTGTCACTCTAATTACGCCGTCATTGGAGTAAAAGAGAAAGATCCCCGTAATTTGCGAACTTCGATTATCGCAGTTATAGCCCTGTATTTGCAGAGTCTGATTTGCTGCCGCTAGCTGCTTTGATATACTTAATGCAATGAAGAGCGACTCTGATGTGTTTAACGATTCTGGGTCACAGAGATTTAGGTGCTAATTTGCCTTTCATCCTCCAACACATGCCGTTACACACTGACACACTTACTTACTCACAGTAGGTACCTACTATATACAACTGTGCAGTATTGGGGCCAAATAATTGCCGACACTAGGCAAACGACCATCCCACAAAGTTATTACAGCGAATAGTAAAAAAACTTGGGCAACTAAAGTGTTATGTTTATACTTTTTTGCAGTGGCCGGATAAAGGATGACCCACGTTAGACTGGGCCGTCACGTGACATACGATCACGTGATGCTTTCCATAGAAATTGATGCGCCGAAAGCTCCGGCCCGGACACGGCCCGGTCTAACGTGAGATATCTATAACCCTTTCCTCGATAAAATCCTTTCCATTAGCGTCATTAAGACGGCTAATCCAGAAAAGGACCAGTTAAAACTGCTAGCCCATTCATTTGACTATCCCTGACCCAAAAACGACGATAGGAGGACGATATAAAATAAAATAAATAGGCATAAATACTACATACTGAGATAAATAGAAAGTATCGACAACTATTTCTATATACAAACAAAACTTATCCTGTTACTAGGTATAGCAAAGTCAGAGCTGTGTGTTTACTTGCCATTATACTTCCTATCCAAATCCAAGACAACAAATATAATTTACAAGCAGCAGTACATGGAATCATGCCGTCCTTGTCACACATTTTAGAGATATAATATTTAAAAAACAATTTCGCGCTGTTCCCCTACCTCACTACGCCATCGTCCCTCGCCATGCCACTCTAACCCCGCTCCTCAGATACCCGTCATTACATGTTTTTGTGTTAGTCCGAATCACACGTATTTTCGCCAAAATAGTGTTCCTCTAAAAATGTCTGTGTTTGTGTCGATTGATGAAGTTAGGGTGAGTAATTTTAATATGTCTATTAAGCGCTGAATGATAATTATAGAATCAAAACATTACTTGTACCGCCGGCCGCCGTGGCCGAGCAACAAATGAATGGTTTTTCGGCACGGCAAGTCTAGTCTCGTTTGCAATACTTTACATGGCTAGTAATCTTTAATTTGAAATCGTATTTTCATTTAGCGTTATAAAGTTATTACGTAATAAATCAACTAAGTAAGTAATCTTTGCTTCCGTACGAAATCACTTGTTACAACTACCTCCTTTTTAGAATAAAATAATTACGGATGAAATAAGTACGGAGCTATAAATAGATAAATCACAAAATGATCTTTAACCCAGTTATATGACTAATACAAAATCCAAAGATTATAGTAATATGTACCATATTACTAACATTTCATGTTTTGAATAAAATATGTTACATTCATACTATGCAATGTTCGCTCAGTAAATTGTTTACGAATGCGAACACCATATTATTATATTATATTGACATGCTTTCGCCTACAGATTTTATATACTGTATACTAGTAGGTACTAGGTATACAAACTATATCCGAATTGAATAAAAATTATAGATCTACCCTACTGTGTAATAAAAAAGATAGGTAACAATATTAATCCTTGCCGATTGGTAATATTTAAGTGCCTATGCACGGTAGCAAATGTGTCTTTGTGCAAATAGACTTATTCTTTACTTAACCAATAAGTTTAATTAGCATGTTATGAGGAGGTATCCTCATACCTGTAGGTATACAGATACCTACATTTTATATGTAGGTATATAAAAAATTTCATTAAATACACGATCTACAACATACTTGAAGAATAGTTTGACCGACTGTTGCCAGTGACCGATGTATACGACGAGCACGCGCTATGCGTGCTCCGATACCGACATAGTGAATGTATCGTAAGGATTAAAACGGATTAGGTACTGGTTTTAATCGCACATCGCGGTATCGTCGAGTCTTGGGTCCAGTCGGTGTGGTCGCCTCCTTTTGCTCATCAGATCTCCTGCTTTGTGATAAATAGACATTACTGATTGACACTATTAAGTACCAATGCTATATGCTTAACATCACATAGCCAGTTACTTTCTACAACAGTACTGTATAACGAAGGCGTACCAAGTGTGAACAGTATATCTTTGTACGAGTAAGTAAACCTCATGAATGTGCTAACATCAATTTCTTTTTATACACTCGCATATTATCAACTCAATGTAATTTTAGAATGAAATAAATCATGGTCAAAGTATTGGGACTTGATTTGTGTAATATTATGGACTACGTCAAATAATAATACTCCGCTAGTACAATAGCGTCGAGGATCGTAAACTCATGCGTAAATCGTATCGGAAATATAAGTAAACCTCCTAATGACAACTGGGATTCAGAATTTGGTAGTTTACGTAGAGTGAGTATTTAGAAACTTAGGTATACTATGCAACGAGATGATCATCAAACAGGTAGGTAAGTACTCGGTATAAACCGTGTTACCAAATAAAAGTCAATGACAAAAGGAGAGTTTATGATATTGCACATTAAAATTCATATAGGATAAATATTTAGTTACAAACGAGAAGTCGAGGCAAAATTTTCCACATTCATTGTGTCGAGAGCTCCGCCTTCACAGCGTTGAGGTTATATTTGCCCCACTTTAATAGTGAAAAGGCTATCTTAACTCCACATTAATTGTGTCGAGAACTCCGCTTTAACAGCGTTGAGGGTAAATTTGCCCCACTTTAATAGTGAAGAGGCCATCATTACTCCACATCAATTGTGTCGAGGGCTCCGCTTTAACAGCGTTGAGGCTAAATTTGCCCCACTTTAATAGTGACGAGGCTATCTTTACTCCACATTAATTGTGTCGAGAACTCCGCTTTAACAGCGTTGAGGGTAAGTTTGCCCCACTTTAATAGTGATGAGGCTATTTTTACTCCACAGTAATTGTGTCGAGAGCTCCGCTTTCACAGCGTCGAGGTTGAATTTGCTCCTCATTAATAGTAACGAGGTTATCCTTACTCCACATTTACTGTGTTGAAGATTTATGATGATAATTGCATAATATCAAAAACTACATAATAATGGCTGACTCGCTCTTCGATTGCTTCGGTCATTTGGTTTATCGGTCGCTTTGCTCTTCAGCCGCTTCGCTCTTCGGATGCTACGCTCTTCGGTCTCTCCGCTCTTCGGATGCTACGCTCTTCGGTCGCTTCGCTCTTCGGATACTACGCTCTTCGGTCGCTTCACTATTCTGATACGCTCTTCAGTCGCTTCGCTCTTCGATCACTTCATTCTTCAGTCACTTCGTTCTTCGGTCTTTACGCTCTTCGGTATGTTTGTTCTGCAGATGCTTTGACCGTTATAAAATGAGTCAAAGATATATAACCGTGCTCCACTGTAACAGTGTTGATGCCAATGTAATGTACTTGTCATAGTCTGCATCCAGACCTTTATGTTGCCTCCACTTTAATAGTGATGATGTGACTTTACGTATGTGAAATACAAAGGAGATTTTAGTTACGTTGAAGCAATTTAACTGGTGTTAATGCAGCCTAAAATCCTGTTAAGTACACCAACAGTGCTGTATGACGAGTAAACAATATATGGAAAGAGATATAACCCTTTAACCGGTTTTACATTCACATTATTATACATACATATAACGAAGTTATGTGTTCCAAATAGCTTCAAACAGCATCTTTGACCTGCAGTCAAATATATACCATCTCAACGAGCCCGATTTACCAACTCGTAACAAATCCATTACGATTTGCTTACTGGTTATCTCAGCTCTAAACTTCAGGGGACCGTCGCCGCAACTAACAAGGGCTGCACCGTGGTTGATGCATATATCCCACGACGCGAAATCAACGCTGGAATCCTTAGCTGAAAACCAATATGCACAATTGCACAACAATGCAACCAGAGTTAAATGCTGTAACCTGTTACATGAGTCGCCATCGCTAAATAGCTAGATTGACAATCGCAATAAAAGATTGATATCCATTAACAATAATAAAATTAAATATTGTCATTAATTTAAATGCCCTAGGTTGTCATATTATATTGCTGTACAGTTATAATAGGGTATTTTCCTACTACTACTACTACTACAAATCAGTTACCTTTTTAGAACTGTCAAAACGATTTGCTAACATGGAATTTATATGAAACATTAGATCGTGACGTCACGGTCAACTCACCTACTTTTTACACGACTGCCCAAACAAAAAGAGTGTATTGTTATATTTCTATCCAATTTATAAAATAGAACTTGTGTTTAACAATAACTCTAATCTGTGTATTTTATGCATGGTGTAAAATAGTTTATTTAAATACTTATACTATGTAATACCCTATTGAATGCTACGTAACACGAGAAAGCTTAAATAATTATTGTTGATTGTGTATCACAAGAATACTGTGCACGCTGCACAGTATAATTGTTATTTAAAAAAAAAAAGGTTACTATAAGTTACTCCTTGAATGATAAATTTCAAGTAAATGCCTTATACACAAATATATCATAATTTAAGACCTAACTACCTACACTACAATCTACCAAAGTTTACTTGCCACTTGTATCACGTGTAGTCGTCATCGGTCAGATACGTAAAGAAAGACGAGTTATTTATTAATAAAGGTAGTCTATCTATATACATTATTTAGCTATTTACATATCGTTTGAGAATGTGACTGTCTCATTTCAATCAAAGACAGAGAGAATCGTACTATCTTTGTCTTACACCAGTACTAGCACCCAAAAGGAAAGGATGAGTATAGTTTTCCTGTTACTGACTGACAAATTGGTTTGACCAACTATATAAATCTATAATTTGAAGCTGAATTATAATTGAAAATTTGAAAAATTATAAGTTTTTCAAAACAGCACCTACAGGCTTTTCTACTAGTCATTGTCCGGACTTAGTCTAAATGTACAGAAACTTGATTTCTATGACAACCTTACAATGAAGAAAAATCTCCTTTACCCACAGGCATTGTATAGAAGAGGGTATTTATTGTTGTATTGGATCTTCATTGCAAACTGTCATAAAGTTATATTTTATTCTACTTGTCAATACTTAAAAAGACATACATTCATAGATTAATCATAACGCAAAAAATAATTACATCCAGTGAGTGGTTGGTAAAATCTAAATGATAAAAAACAGCTTATTTATTATGTATAGTGTCTGGCAGAAAACAACCTAAACCGTTGTAGTAATTATAATCTAGAAAATTAAAACAATGAATATCTTAGTTAAATTTAAATTGAAATTCGAATAATATAATGGGTATAAAGTGCTATAAAAATTGGTTCAGAGCTATAACTAAAGATTGAACACACCTTTCAATGGTCTACATAAGCAAAGGCAAAATTACATTATACAACAGTTATAACCATAATTTTAAGAAGTTGTTTTTTAAAGTTATAGTTATAGTATTACAATAAAAACTAAGAAATTTTAATTTATTTATGATTATTTTTTTCTTTCACCAAAAAGGAATATAAAAGGTACCTAATTTTACCCGTTAATCAATGACGCTTATCATTATAATATACAATGCTATACTTATATAAAATTACATTTGCAGGTAAATCTCTTCAGCTGAAATCAGTCATATCAGTAACGGTATACGTAACTTACTGATTTCATATCGATATTTCATTTTATTTTCGCACCTGTATTTAGATACAAGGCTCTGAACATCTGCTTGTAAATTATATTTGTTGTCTTGGATTTGGATAGGAAGTATAATTAATAATCAAACGAACTTACCTGTGAAGTTTGATTACAATTATACGAGTATCCAAATCCAAGACAACAAATTCCCGCCCCCCAACCCCGAAAATTAAAATAAAATAGTCTCTGTACATAACACAAAAAAGATCCACTCTGAAATAATGACGGGTATCTGAGGAGCAGGGTTAGAGTGGCATGGCGAGGGACGATGGCGTAGTGAGGTAGGGGAACAGCGCGAAATTGTTTTTTAAATATTATATCTCTAAAATGTGTGACAAGTACGGCATGATTCCATGTACTGCTGCTTGTAAATTATATTTGTTGTCTTGGATTTGGATACTCGTATAATTGTAATCAAACTTCACAGGTAAGTTCGTTTGATTATTAATTATGAATGAAAGCAGATGGCTAATAGTGGCGTGCCGAACCGAAATAAACGAGTCCCTAATTAATGAGAAAGCGGCCGTGCGTGACGCGGACCGTGACGGGCCCGCAAGTGCACTTCATAATTAGGCAATAGATCGTTCCGGACCCAATCACGCTGAAAGGGTACACCGCACCGGGGCGCGGCGCGGCGCAGCGTGGGCGCGGGTAGACCGGTAAGGATAGGGGTTTGTAACTTTCTATAACATAAAAGTATAAGTACGTACAGGACGAGGTCCCGAGTTCAAATCTTACTTGTGTGTGCATCCCAAATATTTGTTCCTGTATCTATTATAACACATCGTCAACAACACAAGCCTTATTGTCCCACTGTGGGGCTGGACCGATTTGTGTAAGATTGTTTCCATTATATTTATGTACTTACCTATTTATAATTGCTTAATTATTTTAATGCCACGTCGGTGATTTTTGTATTTCATGCTATATTGAGAAATTTACAGATAATTATTTGCATTCCTGCATTCAGAAAACATTCCACTTAGAAGTACATATAGTACCTACATAGATAACAATACTTAAACGCTATTTTTTAACTAGGTACATTATTGTCCAAAATGAGTAAAAAGCGATTAAATAATTACTTATTACTGCATGTATGTAAAGCTGCTAAATCTACAAAAGTGTCGCGGGTATCCATATCGGATTCAAGACATTTGCGTCTTAATTTGCTAGAATCAGATATATAAGTATCACTTTGTTTAGATGTTGTTTTGTAATATCTAGTGTACGTAACTATTAACAGTACCTATTTACAAATATGTACATAACATATACCAGAAAAAACATAACGATATTTTGTTGGATTCTAGTTAGTAAAATGGTGATATATGATGTCCATTATACAAAATAATAACTATTATAAATTATTTCAAATTCACCATAGTTGGGTCTGTAAAATTAGTGGGGTAGTGAATAACGAAAAACCGGGCAAGTGCGAGTCGGACTCGCGCACGAAGGGTTCCGTACCATAATGCAAAAAAAAAACAAAAAGAAGAAAAAAAAAAACGGTCACCCATCCAAGTACTGACCACTCCCGACGTTGCTTAACTTTGGTCAAAAATCACGTTTGTTGTATGGGAGCCCCATTTAAATCTTTATTTTATTCTGTTTTTAGTTTGTTGTTATAGCGGCAACAGAAATACATCATCTGTGAAAGTTTCAACTGTCTAGCTATCACGGTTCGTGAGATACAGCCTGGTGACGGACGGACGGACGGACGGACGGACGGACGGACGGACGGACGGACGGACGGACGGACGGACGGACGGACGGACGGACGGACGGACGGACGGACGGACGGACAGACGGACAGACGGACGGACGGACGGACAGCGAAGTCTTAGTAATAGGGTCCCGTTTTACCCTTTGGGTACGGAACCCTAATAGTACTACGTAGTAGTGAAAGCATTCCGCAGCCGGAAGCCCGCCGCGCCGCGCCGCGGTCAGCCCGCGCCCGCGATATAAAATGCAAAGCAAACTGGGCCACAGCGGGGCCTACACAAATATTCATATTAAAAGCAAACATCTTCAGAAGTCGAGTTATTTAAATGCACTAAGCCTGAGTCTACGAGACTAACGCTCTGATTTAATCTTTTAGTTATTCAGGTCACGAAGTTTAGCTTTGGGCTGGACATAATTTGCCGTTGACGGATAACACATCATGCTGAGACTACTGAAAGAATTCCGATAATAGGTAGTTTACATGTTACAAACTAGAATGGGCATGTTACAATGGTCTAAGATTGTCCACTGTTTGAACCCGCTGCCAATAAAAAGCCACTCCCATATGTACAATCATAGTTACGCTCTCATTTAAAACGAAATGCTTATTATACATACTACATGAAGCTTAGCATGAACATTTATAACAATATCTGTTCGTTACTCCACGTTATAAAATAAAGTCCCTCGCCGCGTTTGTCTGTATGTATGCATGTTCGTGATAAACTCACCAACAACTGAACTGATTTCATGCGGTTTTCACTTATCAATGGAGTGATTCTCGAGGAAGGTTTATCTATATATATAATGTGTATATAAGTTGTTAAGGTTATGTGTAACCGGTGCCCAGGGCGGGTCGCTAGTATGTTATACAGAGAAAACAGACTACTCTCTAATATTTTAGTATTACTATTTCTAGCAACGAAAACTAGTACCAAACATGGATATTATGTTACTTGAGGGTTCATTTCAAATTTCATGTTATTTCAATTAGAGCGTAACTCGATTGCTTGGCGGCGCGGCGCGGTGGCTAGGTTAGTGAGACGACTAAGACCCATATGAATTGAGAGTACGAGGCCATACCAGGCCATAACTAACGAGAGGAACGAAAGTTATCATTAAATTAATAATAATAAAACTCTTTTACCACATTCATATTAGGTAAAAATTGCAAGGAGCTCTATTTATTTAGCCGATAAACAAACCCGAACAAAGCCGATCAACAGATCGGCTTGTTTTATTTTACCGCGTTAGCCTGGGGGCAAAATAATGATAGACATATAGGTATTAGAAAATAAAGATATCTAATCTAATATTGATGCGGTTAAACACCCCCGGCACTAACTAACTGCCCCATCCGAACTTTAAGATACGTCAATCAATAATTATAGATATTGAAAACATTATAGATTAGATGTGTCAGTGTCAAAAATGACGTTTTCGTTTGAAGAAACGTCACATTTGACACTGCCATATCTAATCCATATCGTTTCCAGATCTATCTTAAAGTTCAAATCGGGCCGTAAAAAATACCAACTTGGTTTCGCATTAAATCTCAAAACTTTTTTGTAGTACCTACAAGAATTGCGTTGCGAGACTTGCATCTTTTACATGCATGTTTTTTATGGGATACTGAACTTACTAATTTTGATAAAGTTAGCAACTGTCTTTATTTTCATGAGTTACGACATAAATATGCGCAGTCTTATCGGACGTCTTAGACTTACATAATTTAAGAAGACGACGGCAGAGGTTCTAGTTCTAGAAATATGATTTGTATATTTTCGCATGACGTATTTTTCCATTTATTTCCGCAGCGGCCAGATGAAAGCGCCGGAACCCCGCGGGAGAACGAATCGCCGCAGATACTCATGTACCCGGACCAATATGAATCCGGCAACTTTTATACTCGTAACTGCAGCCCGCACGGTCGAGTCAAAGTAAAATCCGGATTCCGTGCTCACGGACCGCGAGATATCCCGGAGGCTTGGATAACCTCATACTTTTTACCACAGATCCCGAGGCTCGCATTAGGGTTATTTTATGAAATGCCATTGTAGAATTGATCACTGCGTGATATTATTGTATCAAGCCAAGCGTAGTCACCTGCAGCAATAACATTTTACACAACGAAACAAAGGCGACAGAAATTACTGACATGATCTTATTTGTAAAGCCATAGGAGCATGTGACATATTTTTGCGACCTTTTAAGAGTAACATATTATTACAGGTGACTACTGTTTCCTAACAAGAACGGAAGAACCCATTTGTTACAGTTCAAGGTTTAACTATTTGGTTGACTTATAGTAGGGGAACTGAATTAATCATAACTAGATAACCAGTTCTGGTCCCTATTTCAAATACTATTGAAAAAATCAAACACGTATAAAAATCACAGCAAATGTATTCCAAAAGTACCACACAACACCTTAAATTTAACACAAAACTACTTTACCAACCAATGGACCGCACCTACGCTTGTCTACGTCAAATACTGGTAATTTACACGGCTCATACTTTCCACACCAAAGCATAGCTTTAGTCGTGAGAAAACCGTAAATCCAGATCACCTGCGACAAAGATCTCATGAACTGCAAATAAATCGTCAGCGAGCGCTAGTGGAGGTAATAAGCGTGGCGATGCTCGGCGCGTCACGCGCGATCGCGCGCGCTATCTGCCCCCGCGCTGGTCTCCCCCCCGCGCCCCGCCCTGCGCCCTGCAACCCCCCGGGCCATGAATAGACGCAATGGCCCGTGCGCCATCAGAACGGATGAAACATGGAGCCGAATGGTGGGATACATTCTCAACGGCCACAAAGGAATTGCAGTAAATTATTTCAAATCGGTGTAGGGCGATAATTTATGATAAAATTTGTAAGGTCGATGCGTTCTAACGTAACATAATACTCGTCTATCAACACATGTAGCTGACGGGCATGTTTTTTTAGGGTTCCGTACCCAAAGGGTAAAACGGGACCCTATTACTAAGACTTCGCTGTCCGTCTGTCTGTCACCAGGCTGTATCTCACGAACCGTGATAGGTAGACAGTTGAAATTTTCACAGATGATGTATTTCTGTTGCCGCTATAACAACAAATACTAAAAACAGAATAAAATAAAGATTTAAGTGGGGCTCCCATACAGCAAACGTTAGTTTTGACCAAAGTTAAGCAACGTCGGGCGTGGTCAGTACTTGGATGGGTGACCGTTTTCTTTTTGCATTTTTTTCCGTTTTTTTTTTTATTTATGGTACGGAACCCTTCGTGCGCGAGTCTGACTCGCACTTGCCCGGTTTTTTTCATATATTAATTAGTATCTCATTCAAAATCAGCTCAGTAGCTTACCTACTTAGGTAAGTAAGTAAGCTTTATACCTACTAACAGCCGTATTCGAACAATGAGATACGTCAAATACTAGATATTGAAACGATATGGATTGGATATGTCAGTGTCAAACAAGTGTCAAAATTGAAACTCGTTCCATCCATATCGTTGTTCGAATATGGCTGTAAGCCGATTTTTAATGAGATTCTAATTAATTTATCTGTGTGATTCCGGAGCCCGATTCTGATTTAACGAAATGAAAGTCGTGCGTGAGATACGCGCCAATCACCAAGACGATCTTCAAGGTCGTATCAAGTCCATATCATATTGCTAATTTAGAATCCTCTTACCGGTGACATAACCTGAAGAAACCCACTTCCATTTAGATTCAAAATTTTAGAACAAGGTTCTATAGGACGAAAATCCTTAAGCAGTCGGATTAGATCGAATAGATTTTCAAACAATTCACTTATGCACTGTGTCGCAAACGTAGGTACGTTTGCGACAGCTACTACATTAATACCTACATACTATATAAGCCTCCCCTACATTAAATGTAGGTATAGGTCCTCAAATTTTGAGGAGCTCTGGGGCCGCTCCAGGACCCTAAACTATAACTTACTTACACGGGTAAAGACATTTGCGGCGGCATTTTACTGAAACCTATAAAACTGTGTGAGCATTTGTCGCGTAGTTCCGTTGTTCCGGAGATAAATCTCCGGGCTATTTGTAAAAAGACGGCGCCCGTGCTAACCTGAGTCGTATATTACCGCGGGGCTCGATTCCACTTTTAAAACGTGCATGACCGTCATATAAATCATTGGTAAACAGACAGTGTGGTGCAGCAGCATCCGTGATAACCTATTCTGTATATATTTATTAATGTCATATATCATAGGATATCATGATCTCTCTCAGGTCTCTACCCTTACAGGCCTCACAATAGCAACCACCATGAAGAAGGCCGAGAGCAGGGTGGGATGGAAGCGATTGGTGACAGAGGTCATCAGAAAATTTCAAGACGGACACGACCTTCAGCAATGAAGAAAACGACTAGAGAGAGATCATAGAATATCATGATAGTAGACAGTAGATTCGACTCCTCGCAAAATCGCCATGTGAGGGTCTAGTTACAGAAGTTATTAAAGCAATATGAATAGAATACTCACCGCGATAAGGGGAGACCGGGCCGTGTAGTATATCACTCGACCGCGGCCCGCGACGTACATGATCGCCATGATTCACTGATTGAAGTATTGCCCCGATTCTTTGTTTCCCATACAATAGCGGTCATGCATGAAGAAGAAGCTGAACACATCTAATTATTTCAGATTGTAATTGATATCTCATTGAGAGATTCAGATTTAACAACTGGTTTGAACTGGTTTGTATACGACTTTCACCACATTTTGCTTGCACCAATCGGTGTGAGCGATCTTCAAGGTCGTTACAAAATAAGATCAAAAGCTGAACATGTTTTCAACTGTGAATCGGGCTCTAGGTTTAATAAATACGTAATAAAAAATCATCTATACATATTACCTACATATTTACAACTAAACAATACGAAACCTTGTGAAAGAGCTATATAACGTTTTTCGGCAGGTTCACAGTAATAACTCGCTAGCGATGTAACAACATTAATCTCCATGGACGATCCATTTGCGTGGCGTTCAATTTTCCGCTCCCCGCGGTTATCGGCGTCCGCACGCGGCGGGCGCGGCGCGCGGGAACGACACGTGGCCCTGTGTGCATGTGTGCTAAATCGTTGACATTAATTCAATGACAGGGTGAAAAAGTGGATCGCATTAACTATAACAAATGTATAAATACTGGAAACTCGCTCTGCTAAAATAAGATATGGTAAAACAGAATCTTAATGTTATAAGTGTAACAAATATGGACAAACTTTCCTATTATTTTCCTATTAGGTATAAAGTTTGGCCATATTTGTGACACTTATAACGTTAAGTGTCACAAATATGGACATCCATTCCTATTTTTTTTACAGCTCCAAATGGATTTTGCCAAAGTGCTGCCGTTCTTTAATTATACGTACGAGTATAGAACCTATATAGTACAAAAACTCCTGCGTTTTAAATGTAGGATATAAAGAATTTTATATACTGTAAGTGACGTCACATGTTAAGCGTGCAGTCCAAAAATCAATGTGATCTAATTTACTAATAATTTTGTTATTCTTTGTTGCATGAATTAACTTTTATTATCGTAGTATATTCCGGACAACATCGGAAACTTGTTGAGTAAAGGCCTTGCTGCGGCAGGTCGCAAGCTAGTTATCGTAATAAAGTGTAGGTAAAGTGAGTAATACAATTAGGGCGCGGACGCGAGCACTTTGCGGCTGGAGTGCCGTGCAGCGCGGCGCGGCGCGGCGGCGCGGCGGGCGCGGCGGTGCGGTCATACTTACATGCACACTGTTCATTGACAAGGCGTAAACCTTATTAGAAAGGTTTAAGGTCCATCTGTATACATACATACACAGTGTCTCGTTAAAGCTTAAACAATTCATTTTCGCAAAAGGGCCGATTTGTGGTCTATTTTTATTTTGTTATCGGTTTAATTTAAAAAAAAAATGTATTTGGATGGTTTCAATGGCTCCCCATTCTGAACGGAATAAATACGATATCAAAATTTGTCACGACAAAAATGTATGTTATAATATATTCCTTTCCGTAGGTACCTATGTAAAATTACGCTTACACAATAGGGAAGTTTTTCTATCCACCAAATTTTGTCAAAACCGACGAATATAAAAATTAGGCTACAAAATAAAAGTAGTCCGAATATAACATTTTCGATGCAAGCTTTTACTTATCACCTTGTACTGGCTCCTTAGACACTTTCCATCGGCGTCCAAAAACACTCTTGTACTCACGGACTTTTACATAGATAACTTTGCTTTCCTACCCCGGGCACATTACACGGGACTTACAAGCCAGTTAACTGTAACTCGCTCAGCGTACGCATCATGCCATATCTAGCTGTAATGACTCCATGTATTACTTGTTTTGGTGTTATTGTCACTAGTTGCATGCAAAGCGCGCGGTCAACAAATAGTTGTTTGATCAGGTACCCTTTTTTTTACGTCTTAAAATGTTGTTATAATTTAGTGCCTGTACGCTCATATCCATATTATTATAATCTTTTTATTATTAATGTTTTATCTCGTGCAAGTGAATTGTAAAATTCTTAATGAGATTAAATGATCTTAAACCTTAACTGTACCTATAGGAGTCAGCCGTTGGAAGCTCTTTGTTTTAGTGACAAGTCCAATAAGTACATTCCTTGGCCGACGAGGGTCCGCGGTCGTTCCGCTCCCAACGGCCCAATACTCCTATGCATTACAACTGAACTGTTTCAGCATTTTGAACTCTATTTGTGAAGAATTTTGCTTAAAACAAATAACGAATACCTCCGACCATCGTCCTGACAAGATTTAGGGGAGTGTCTCTTATTCCGGTGGTATTCCGCACTACTTTGATCGTTTGCTGCATTTTGGTCCCGGAGGGTCGCAAATAACTTGGAAACTAACAATATATTTTTTTTACACTCGGGAGTAAATAATGTTGATCATTTTGGACAGAAATTTTAATACTAAGTGATAAATCCACATTGCTTTTGACTGTAGTAAAGACCCGTGCGAGTGTTGCCGATCGTAATTGTGACAAATGGGCAGTCGGAATTTTTTACGATAAGCTTCTTTGTGAGACAAAAAACTAAATCCTGATTTCTTATCGACGAATATTGATTCCGAAAAACCATTAACTTACTTTAACGTGCATGAGATGACTTTGAGCTGTGATAGTTTCTAGTTGAGATGTTGGAAGAGGATCTATATCTGAATCCCTAAAGTTTTTTCTCCTATCTTTGCATTCCCTAATATTGTTTGTCATAATGATCAGTTGTCCTAACACTTGTATACCCTAATTTTGGTTTCCCTATTATCGACTGGCCGATTTTTTTTTGTCCTAACATGTTTTTCCCTAATGGCACTTTCCATATTGAGTATTTATCCTAATGTTATGTAGCATAATTATTATTTTTCCTAATTATTGTTATGCCTAAAAATTATATATCCTAACCATCATGTTACCTAATTTTACTTAGCCTATCGTTTCTTGACCATTACTCGTATGTCCTAATTTAAATTTCCCTCCTAACCTAACCAATGGCAGCACTTCATTTTTGCGAGGATCGCAGTTCTAA
Organism: Cydia fagiglandana; assembly: GCF_963556715.1. Taxonomy (NCBI): domain Eukaryota; kingdom Metazoa; phylum Arthropoda; class Insecta; order Lepidoptera; family Tortricidae; genus Cydia; species Cydia fagiglandana. The sequence continues at coordinate 92,456 of NC_085951.1, read as the reverse complement.
CCTAACCTAACCCACTTTTGTGACAGCAGTTCGTTTTTTCGAGGGTCACAGTTCTAACCTAACCTAACCCACTTTTGTGTCAGCAGTTCGTTTTTTTGAGGGTCACAGTTCTAACCTAACCCACTTTTGTGGCAGCAGTTCGTTTTTGCGAGGGTCGCGGTTCTAACCTAACCCACTTTTGTGGCAGCAGTTCGGTTTTTGAGGGTCACAGTTCTAACCTAACCTAACCCACTTTTGTGACAGCAGTTCGTTTTTTCGAGGGTCACAGTTCTAACCTAACCTAACCCACTTTTGTGCCAGCAGTTCGGTTTTTGAGGGTCACAGTTCTAACCTAACCCACTTTTGTGGCAGCAGTTCGCTATTTCGAGGGTCACAGTTCTAACCTAACCCACTTTTGTGACAGCAGTTCGTTTTTTCGAGGGTCACAGTTCTAACCTAACCCACTTTTGTGGCAGCAGTTCGTTATGCCTAAAAATTATATATCCTAACCATCATGTTACCTAATTTTACTTAGCCTATCGTTTCTTGACCATTACTCGTATGTCCTAATTTAAATTTCCCTCCTAACCTAACCAATGGCAGCACTTCATTTTTGCGAGGATCGCAGTTCTAACCTAACCTAACCCACTTTTGTGACAGCAGTTCGTTTTTTCGAGGGTCACAGTTCTAACCTAACCTAACCCACTTTTGTGTCAGCAGTTCGTTTTTTTGAGGGTCACAGTTCTAACCTAACCCACTTTTGTGGCAGCAGTTCGTTTTTGCGAGGGTCGCGGTTCTAACCTAACCCACTTTTGTGGCAGCAGTTCGGTTTTTGAGGGTCACAGTTCTAACCTAACCTAACCCACTTTTGTGACAGCAGTTCGTTTTTTCGAGGGTCACAGTTCTAACCTAACCTAACCCACTTTTGTGCCAGCAGTTCGGTTTTTGAGGGTCACAGTTCTAACCTAACCCACTTTTGTGGCAGCAGTTCGCTATTTCGAGGGTCACAGTTCTAACCTAACCCACTTTTGTGACAGCAGTTCGTTTTTTCGAGGGTCACAGTTCTAACCTAACCCACTTTTGTGGCAGCAGTTCGTTTTTTTGAGGTCACAGTTCTAACCTAACCTAACCCACTTTTGTGGCAGCAGTTCGTTTTTTCGAGGATCACAGTTCTAACCTAACCTAACCAACTTTTGTGGCAGCAGTTCGTTTTTGCGAGGGTCGCGGTTCTAACCTAACCTAACCCACTTTTGTGGCAACAGTTCGTTACCATTCATTATGGAAAGTAATTGTTATGATAATTGATCAATAGAAAAAGTAACTGTTATGATTATAGATCATTAGGGCAATAGCCATTAGGTCAAAACAGTTAGAGCATGTTATTTTATGCCAAACATTGTTAGGGATTTCGAAAATATGGTAAAAAACTCTAGGGATCTTGATAGTTATGGTATAAATGCTTAGGACAAATGATTCTTCGGCTAACCATTACATTATGGAAAATAATCGTTATGACAATTGATTGTTAGGGCATGTGCCCATTAGGACAAACCAGTTAGAGCAAGTGACTTTAGGACAAACGTTGTTAGGGATTCAGAATGACACCCGTTGGAAGATAATTTTGATGATATTTTGATGATTAAGAGGTTAAGATTAACTTGTTACCAAGAATCCTCTTCATGTCCTCTATTAATCGTCGTGACAAAGTTGTCGAGCGGTAATTCGATTGGTTTGAGCGCGTTTGACGCGGGTAGACAGTCGAGCCTTTGATTAGGTCGGATTATAAACGGTCGACCGTGTCCTTCTCACCGGCGCAACCATATAATCCATGAAACTGCCCACCCTATCAGAAATACCGCCGCACCTACACTTTTTACTACGTTTTACAACATCTACGTAGAATATTCCACTTCATACCTAAGTCTCACTTACACCGATCAATGTATAAAATATATGAGCAAGATGCACAGAGCGATAATGTCAAAATCTGGTTTGAACCGTGCTCCTAATACTTGTGTCTTACGCCAATATATTAGTCACTAAGTAGTAAGTACAGCAATTCCTTTACTTTTTTAGCGTCATTTACAATTTCTGCTAAATACTTAAAGATCAATCAGTACCATAAAAAGATTTTTAAAGTTTGAATGTTGCTCCTAGAAGGTACCTGAGCAATTTTAAAACCAAGCGATTCTCGATGAGTAACATAAATGTCACTGGAATAATACGGAAACGTGAAAATACTTGTACTTACACAGCCCATGGCAGGAACAAACAATGTGGGCGTCTTTCAGTATACTCGTACCTACTTATCAATCAAGAGTGGAATATATATAGTTACCTTCATATCTCTCGTTGCTTTCAGAATAATGTTTATTTTTACCTTGTATACAGACTGTTATCCAAATAAAGTGACAAAATCAGGAACTATACGAGGTATCTGGGGGCAGATTGCTAATATTTTTAATATGCATGTGAGCAATAGTCCCATTCGAAGGTACAATGACATCAGAATGATATTTGAATCATATATTATTTAGTTGCGTCTCGCACGCGTCAATACATGTACGAACAAGTACGAGTGAGATGCACGATAACTGTATGACATCAGTTAAATGTCATTCTGATATCAATGTACGTTCGAGCTGGCCTATAAATGCAATGAATAAATGAAGTCAGTCTTGATCCGACCACGTGGGTAGTTTTACTGAGGCATCCCAGACATCGCTGGCATGCTGCAGCCGGTAGGATACGCACCTACAACACTCCCAAAGGGAACTTAATTTCCGGTGTCATTCTGTAGAATCTGATTGGAAATATTATCTTGAACTTACCAGCACTTGCCCACTACTTGGCTTGAACATTGACGAAAACTTTAACTGGAAAGCCCACATTGATAAAATCTCTGTCAAATTATCCAGATTTGCTTATGCTCTCAAACAAATATTAATAAATACCAACTTAAAAACTGCTGTATGTGCTTATCATGCTTTCGCCCAATCATGGCTGCAATATGGTATCATTTTGTGGGGCAATAGTGTAAACGCTAAAGACCTATTTTTACTAATTTCAGTTCTAACCAAGATAAGAAATGAAGAAAGTTGTAGACCACATTGTACGAAATTAAATATTCTCATCCTTACATCCTTATACATAATAGAAACCTGCAAATTTATGCGAAAACACGAAAGCTTATTTATAAAACCCCAAAATACCAAACCACAACTACATAACTTACGTATCCGCAATAAACTTGTACAAGCAGTTCCCACTAACCTACATTTCTTCAACAAAGGCCCTTACTCGATGTCCATTCGAATATACAGGATGTCCCAAGGCTATGGGACATCAAGGGAAAGTACCTTAAATTTCGTAGACAGGATATTATGCTGAAAGAAGCGATTATTTTAATTTAAAAAACAATTTAAACTGCATTCATAGATTTTTAGGGTTCCGTACCCAAAGGGTAAAACGGGACCCTATTACTAAGACGTCCGTCCGTCCGTCCGTCCGTCCGTCTGTCTGTCACCAGGCTGTATCTCACGAACCGTGATAGCTAGACAGTTGAAATTTTCACAGATGATGTATTTCTGTTGCCGCTATAACAACAAATACTAAAAACAGAATAAAATAAAGATTTAAGTGGGGCTCCCATACAGCAAACGTGATTTTTGACCAAAGTTAAGCAACGTCGGGAGTGGTCAGTATTTGGATGGGTGACCGTTTTCTTTTTGCATTTTTTTCCGTTTTTTTTTTTGCTTTATGGTACGGAACCCTTCGTGCGCGAGTCCGCCTCGCACTTGCCCGGTTTTTTCATATATTAATTAGTATCTCATTCAAAATCAGCTCAGTAGCTTACCTCAAATACTAGATATTGAAACGATATGGATTGGATATGTCAGTGTCAAACAAGTGTCAAAATTGAATCCATATCCATCCATATCGTTGTTCGAGTTTTTTTTGCTTTATGGTACGGAACCCTTCGTGCGCGAGTCCGACGCGCACTTGCCCGGTTTTAAATAATTACATGGTTGAATCGGGAGTCGAACCCGCTACACGAGAAAAAAAAACAACCTGTAGTTTTATCATACCGATCGAAAGGATTCATCATAAGGATTATTTTTTGCTAAATAACATAGTGTCAGAAACAAAAGGAAGACCATGAATTTTAACATTTGATGTGAAATGCAGCGAAATAATCAAAAGAGTGCGGCTTTGTATTCAACAGAATGGGACTCAATTTGAGCATATGATAAATTAAATTGATTAATTTTGAATTAGGCATTAAGTTCGCCATTTGTACATTATTTTTATGTTTTGTGCAATAAAGTTTAAATAAATAAATTAATTAATTAATTAAATAGATAAGTAAGTCATGCGTGATAACATGGACCATAGCATATTGTGACCTATTTAATTAGTTTAATTACCCGAAATAATAAATATAGACAGTCAAACAAGTTTGTCACTAGGAAAAGGCAAGAAATTTAAACATATTTGGAACTCGAACTCCTCGCGCCTACATTTTTCTAAATTTGCCGCTCTTCTCTACTGACGGAAATGGCTTGACAAATTATAAATAGTTATTTAATGTATGAATTTTTAATTTTCTACGTATAATATGTTGCCACGCCCTTGTAGGGTCCATGCCGTACTGAATTTAACTTAAACACCTACAATACACCATGGATGCATCGAATAAATGATTATGATTATGTTTTATTATTTTAAAATATGTCTTACAATTAGGAGAAAAACTGTTATTCAAAAAAACGTATTGATTTCTAACCTATTTATACTAATGTGTAAGAAACTGGAAGGAAATATATATAGTCCTCCTCATCGTTTTCGATGACGGCGACCCCAGATAAACATCATGGACGCTGTCTAGCGTGAGCCCTTATGTGACTGGCCAGGCCGAACTTGGTCGTAAACACTCTATTGCACGTGTGACAATACAGTTGGCCAGCTTCGTTGAGCGTGTACACGTAGGAGCGCTTAGGTCTCTCTTTCCGTAATTGGCGTTTGGTGTCTAAGCTTTTGAGACGGTTATCCTCAAACATTTTGACACCGTTATGGATGGTAGAACGCCAAGATGACCTTCTTCCAGCAAGCTCCTCCCAATGCTCAGGGTCGATGGCGCAAGCGCTCAGATGCCGTTTGAGCACGTCCTTGTAGCGCAGGTGCTGACCACCGTGCTTCCGCTTACCCACTGCCAACTCAGAGTAGAGGACAGCTTTAGGCAAGCGGTGATCATCCATTCGAAGGACGTGCCCACACCATCTGAGCTGCCGCTGCATTAGTATGGCCTCCATGCCATACATTCCGGAACGACGCAGGACCTCGGAGTTGGGAACATGGTCCTGCCACTTAATCCTGAGTATAGAGATGCACCGGATATCCGGTTACTATCCGCTATCCGGCCTACCCGGTCATTATTTTACTATCCGGCCGGATACCGAATAGTGACCTTCTATCCGGTCGGTTAGCGGATAGTAACATTGCTTGATTTCGGAGTAAACAAATTGGATTTAAGAACAGACACGGTCATAATCGTACTTGTTTATTATTTTAAAACAATTTAATCATTCCACTGACTTGCACGCGCACTCATTTCGAACCTAGAAATGAGTCCGCGCGAACGGATACTAGGAAACAGGTCAAACCTGCAGAATACGCACCTGAAAAACCGAAATGTAGGTATAGTTCCGCTGGCCGAATATTCGGCGGCCGGATACCGGATATTCGGCCGATGGTCAGGCCGCGTATCCGGTATCCGGTATCCGGCCAAACAACTATCCGTTGCGTCTCTAATAATTTCTATGTACTTATGTCTAAAATAGTTGTGTATTTTAGACATAGAAATTATGCTATATAGCTAGCTCTATCATACCGGGTGTGGCCTGTAATGAGCAAAAAATTAAACCGTAGGCTGTACTCCTGATAATGACCAACATTTGTTCAGCGAATTTTAAAAATTACTTGTGGTTTGATTTTTAATACACTTTAAAGTTTATTCTAAGACGCAATGTATTGCGAATTTTGTTATGTTTAAGGCGTGACAAGCAACGTCAATCACAATGATAATGGAGTGGCGATGGCGTCCATTGAAGATAATATTTATTTTGTATGAAAAATAGGGAGTCTAAATACTTCATAATTTTTAAAAGTTGTTGAACAAAAGTGTCACCGTTTGAGGAGTACAATCTATGTTTTAATTATTTGCTTATGTTACAGGCCACACCCGCGGTATATAGTTTCCGTTTTTTTTCTCTAAGCGCCCCGTTTAGATTTAACGTAACACCCCCTATATAAATGCTTTTATATTTCCTTTAAACGCCATTTTTCCGAGACCGTAAACTTTTGAGGATTTCTGAACAACAATCCAAACATACGTAAGTAAACATTATGGGTTCCACGTGGATCAACTTAACTAAAGTTTAGGGTACAGGAAAAATGTCTTTCTAGGGAAATAAAAGTTTAGACAAGCTGTACTAACAATACTCTTAACTGATCATTGTTGGACCTTATACTGCAAGGGTACCTTATACTACTTACTTCAAATTGTCCGGGTGGACACAATCATGGGGCGTTCGGTAGTTTCACGCATTGCACAGACTGATTTAAAGAAATTGACTCATCGTAAACATTGTCACATTAGGAATTTGACAGATTAGGTTTATGAATCCATAGTCAGATTTTGAAATCTGCTTGTGTTCGAAATTATCTCAACTGAAATCAGCTGTTTGAGAGTAGGCAAGAGCGTGTATAGATCATTTTGAAAACAAGTTTACCAAGCTTAGCGTACCAAAGCGCCAAACTTTGCTGCATGTCATTGAACAACAACCCCGCGAACGTGAACTCTTCTCCGTTATACCGTAAACCGCTTAAGTTTAACAGGAAATAAGAGACTTCGGTCTTATTCACTACGTATAGTCGTGTACCCGAGTTCCCTCCAAAGGGTTATCTCGACACCTCCATCAGATGGCGCGTGTAATCCCGAATAATTCGGTTTGTGGAGCCGCGCTAAGGCGATAGGAGGCAGGGAGGGAGGGGGTGAATCAAAGCGGCGCCGGTAATTAATACGGAGTCGCAGCAAACACTACTCGCGGGTCCGCCCCGGACCCCGGAGCCCGGCGCCGCCGGAGCCCGGCGCCGCCGGAGCCGCGCCGCGCCGCGCGCCGGCTGCTACGAACGTGTTTTATTAGGTACCTACTCGCCTCCGCCTGCGACTTCAGCCACGTAGACGTCGTCAAAATTATTCTCCTCTAAGGGAATGAATAAGAAAGGGCTTTTTAGTGGGAGCTCTAAATCATTTGAAGAATGTGTGGCCTACATTTTAAAGTCTAAGGTGGCCTAATTTTCATTATAATGGGTTAGACTTAGACTACGCGCAGTGTATTTATATTTAGATTAAGAGCGAGTCACTCTCGTAGTCTAGACAATGCTACAATCTAAATAACTTGAGTGGCCCGTTCAAAGTATTTAATTCGATTTGGTTATCAGGATGGTGTCAGGATTCGGTAAACTCCATTAAGTTTACCAAATCCGGAAATAGCCAAATCTCTTAACACTCAATGGCAATGAGTCTACTGAGATTTAAATAATATTTTTTTTTATTTCAAAAATTAAGAGTGGTATAAGTTCATACACTGCCTATCCTTACCTTTTCGGCAACATATTTCTTCTTATTACAAGCTCTTTCATGTCTTAACATATTAGGACCAACGATTCACAAATCTCTAAGTTCATTGATAAACTTTTTATCGTGGGAAGGAGGAAGCTTTCATTATCTATTCAATTATATCGTCGCTTCATGTCGCTTCGTATCATGATTGTGACCTTTCCCTTCTTGTTTCAATATTTTTACTTACACGTATTAAAGTTGTACCTATATAAATAATTACATTTGTGAAATATACTTAATTTTTCTTGCCTTTTTTTGCTGTTAGTGACTGACAACTCAAATACTCGAAATTCATCCTTTTCAATATAAAATATTTGTTTTTCTACATTAACAGTTTCATACGTTGTTCGTAGTCGTCTCGTCGCCAGATAGTTATACTTATTTGTACTTTTATGGATGTAATTAATTAATACACCATTTTGAAAACACAAGACCGTTTATTTCAAAATGGTAATTAATTACATCCATAAAAGTACAAATATAACAATCTTAAGGCAACTGGAATGCATACAAATTGTAAGAAACTCGTAGACACAAAGCCTGGGGCAAGTGTTTCTTACAGTAACATTCGTACCTTTATCTTGTTGCACTTATAAATTAGAATTCGTGCATATTGAACCGCTTCTGACAGACGTAGCGTGTAACCCCCGGAGATGCCGCACAACCTCCACACACGTAAGCATGCTTCATAATTCAGTCCGTGGTTTCAAATGCCTTCCTTGAGCTCCGCATTTTGGATGAAACGTCTTCAGGTATTCGAAGCTTTGCAATTAACGTTTGAGGACAACGTGAGTTCAGAGAGTATTGAGAAGCGAATGCATGCTTACCTCACAATATGTAAAACAGTCGCTATATATAGAGATATTAACAGACAGCTTACATACATCTATCCGTTGAATAGAGGTACATTTCTGTAACGAAAATGTTGGAGAACTCCATTAAAACCGCTCTTTTTGATATTAAAAACCAAATAGGATGAAAATTGTATACAATGAAGTTGAAAATCAAAAGTTTCCGAAAGGATAAGGCTTAGGTAATGATGAAGCTGTATTTTTATAATGTTATAAGTTTATAACAATATTTTGACATATTTATTTAACTGCAATAAACAGGAATATTTAATAACCAATATCTATAACAGCAGGTACATGAGATTAAAATATCATAATTCCTAGGACGACCCATTTTATACTCGTTATATAATAAAAAATAAGAAAATAGACTTAATCCCAATACTTCCTCCTGAAATAAATTACCTCTTGGGAAATAACCCAACTGCGTCATATCAACAGACGTATCAGAATACCTTCTATTCTTATAATAAATATGCAGTAGTTTGCTACTTTGCTCAGTTTGCTCAAATGAATAGAGTTATTGCCAAAGTTTGGCGACCCGGTAGGGCTGCGGGAATTGATAGCTCGAGAGTTCTGCTCGGAGTGAGCTGTAGCCCAACTGTTGCGTGAGACGAACGGAGGCGATAATGATAACACGCACAATATGTACTTTAAGTAGCTACATTAGATCATAATAGGTACCTACTGCACGTCAAAATACAGTCAAGGATTTTAATTTCTGTACCACTTCATACCTTTGTCGACGTGACATTGTAATATATTTCGCATAGCTTGGATACGGTGACAGCTGTCATCTCCATACAACTTATAACCTTAAATCGCAAAATTGTATTGAAATTACAGCCGTCACCTCGCTGTCACCGTACCCAAGCTATTTGAAAAACTATAATATTAATAATGACCAGATAACAAGTGGCACAGAAATCGATACCCTTACCTACAGTGTACATTTGGCGTTGGCGGAGTCCAACTAGATTTATTACTAGCGTGAACGATAAAATGCGGCTACCACAGGACGTTTGGGGCCTTGGGGCCAAGAACACGGTCAAATTCAACTGTGAAAAATCAACTCACGATGTAGGTACTGGGTGCTTAGCCAACATGCCAATGCTTAACACTCCGTAGCGTAGCGCAGTCATCTCTATCCCGATGACTTTTCCATATTAGTGCGACAGTGACAGTTGCGTTTTGTTCGCTGCGGAGTGCTGCTCCACTTTGTAGTGAGGTAAGCAGTGTCACCCAATGTATGGGACGTGCAAATTTTGGTATCGGATCAATTCACTTGGCACAGATGTAGTATACGTAAATCTAAGCCAATCCAGCCCGGTAGCCAAACGCCACCCCCTGGTGGGTAAGCAGAGGGGCATCCAAAGTTACACGCTGCATATCGGCTTCTATTTACCTACCACCTCGAGTTTGGTATCATTTCCAGATAAATCGGGCATAAGGAATTCATTTTTGAGACGTTTAATGTACAGTTTAATAGAAAAACATAAAAATATTGACGAACAAATCAAAATCGGTTTGCAATTTTTTATTCAATTATTAATATTATCAGCCGAAACTACAATTGCTAGAAAGTTGAAATTTGCACACCAGATTACATTTATAATGTGTACAAGAGATAAGAAGCGATTTTGAAAAATTCAACCGCTAAGGGGGTTAAAAAGGGGACGAAAGTTTATATGGAGTTTATGTTTTATTTTAAGCTAGGAATTTCAAACTTCTTTAAAAGATATATTATTAAAATACAAGAAAACTAATTTCAGCGTTTTTGAAAATTTATCCCCTAAGGTGGTGAAATAGGGGTTGAGAATTTGTATGGAGATCAACATTTTTTTCGAGTGTGGGGCTTGAAACTTTTTATATGCGCATATTATTAGAATACAAGAAAAGTAATTTCAGCGTTTTTAAAAATTCATCCTCTAAGGGGGTTAAAAAGGAGTTCAAAGCTTGAATCCATTACAAATTATTTTGACTGCCCCCCTGCCTACCTGCCAGGGGGTGGCGGATGTCTACCGGGCACAATTAGCTTAGCTTTACGTATATTACATCTATGCTAAGTGAATTCATCCGATACCAAAATTTGCACCTTATGACACTACTTCCCAGGCTATTGTGCGTGTTATAGCCCCTCTAACAGGAGCTGGTGATACTGTCTATTCTAGTATTCCAGAGATTACAAAAGTTATTTATAATCAATGAGGTTTGTAGATTACGAGTATATTATAGGTAATGCGGCCTCTTCAAAGTAACAAGTTAAAGTGCAGTAAGTATGTAGGTAGGTATAATAGGCCAACAACTGTTGCGTGGTGCGTCCTGAATGAGGCGGAGTGTGTCAGCGGGTCACTCGCGACTCGCGTCTAAACACCAGTGTCGGAATGACTGCTTTGCAGCGCGCTCACTTATTTAGCGACCCGGTTTCTTGAATAGCGCGCGGCGCATTCAGCGCGCCTCATTGTGGAAATACTAAATGACACATTTCAGCGACACACTTTTACCAGTGATTTTTCAAGCGGAGTATTTAATTTAGATGGGAATTTTCCAGTTGCGGGGATCATTAATCATTGAATCGCCTAATAGAAATCTGGGTCGTCAAAACACGCCATTCATCGGGCGGCTGAATGGCGATCTCAGTAATTATCGTGTCGTGTCGGAGGCGGTGTTGATTGGTTTCGGCGTTAGGGAGAGAGCCGCAATCTGCCTAATGGTCGCTCCACTATCTGCTCTGAGTGAGTTGCTATAAGCGAACTCCACTTACCGAGGTAACCAATATTTTCCATTAATACTTACTCCTTCAATCCGGGACTATCTATAAATACAAAGTGATCGTACGTGAGACGTACCCAACTAATCGAGGTAAAAAAAACAAGTTACTGTGTAAAATGTAATATTTATTGTATAACAAATATCCCCACGAGCCCCGTCCCCCCGCGTCGTCACATGAACACGTCGTGCTGCGGCGCGGCCGCCTCCTCGAACGTGACCATCTTGTCGCGCCCCTTCGCCGCCGGGGCCGGCGCCGGCGCCGACCGCCGCCCCGACAGCGCACTCAACTCGTACAGTTCACCACTCATCGCACTCAGGTTGAACTCGCTCAGCGAGCGCGGCACAAAGTACTCGACGCAGCTCTCGCCGCCCGCGCCCGCCGAGCGCCGGCCCGGCCCGCCGCGCGTGAAGGCCGCCTCGCCGCCGCCCGAGCGCCGTCGCGGAAGCGAGCTGAAGCGCGCCGGCAGCGCCTCTACCTTAAAGGTGACCTGCGGCCGTCGGTCCGGCGGCGCGGCGGGCGCGGGCGCGGGTCAGGAGGGCGCCACGCACCGCTCCGCCGAGTGCACCGTGCGGCGCGCACCGCACCGCGTGCCGGCACCGCGTAGCGCGGCCCGCAGCTCCTCCTGAAGCAGGTCAAACGCGGCCGCGACCACGGCCACGCCGACCAGTATGTAGGCCGCGCAGGCGCCCACGGCTGCGTCCAGCGCGGCGGCGGCTCCCGCCTCGCCCGCGGCCGCCCGCGCCGCCGCCGCGCGCCCCGGCCGCAGCGCGCCGAACCCGATTGTCGCCAGGCTCGAGAACGAGAAGTAGCACCCGTCGAGGAGCGACCACCGCTCGGTGCGCGCGAACAACGCAGCTCCAAGCGCGACGTATAACGCGAGTAACGCCACGCTGAGCGCGGCGGGAACGCGGCGGGCGCGCGCGGCGCATATCCTCGCACCGGCGCCGAGCCCGTCCAGGTTTAACGCCGCTTGGAATGGCGTGCGCTTCTCGTCACCGTCTTTGAGTCGGTCGGCGGGCGGCGCGGGCGTGAGGCGCGCGTAGAGGCGGCGCGCGGCGCGAGCCAGCGCGGCGCCCAGCGTGGCAAGATACAGCATGACGAGCGGGATGCCCACCACGGCGTACAGCACCGCGCAGGCGCGTCCCGCCGCTGACGTCGGCGCCACGTCACCGTGACCTGTGGATAGCACACGTCATGTACCTCAATCATCATCATCATTGCAAGAGTTGTCAGAACATTGAACGCTAGACTTAATAACTAGAGCCATAGTAAAAATAACCAGGATAAACGCGTCGCAAACCTACTAGCCCTGACAAATAATTCCCCACACCTTCGATACACCCCATTAAAAGAGCTTAATGGGGTGTATCGAAGGTGTGGGGTGTTCCAGTATGTTAAAAGCGAGCGTCCAAACAGACAACTAGTTATTCTTGAATCAAAAATAACCGTACTTATATAAAAAAGGGCCCCATTACCCCCATTATTAAAGACCTTGAAACTTATAATAATATGTTTCGAAATAAACTGAAATCGTGGTTAATTGATCAAGCATTTTATTCTAATCAAGAATTTACGGCTTCTGACAATAGTGATAACGACTGAGAATTAATTTTACTAAAACCAATAACTTTGTCTCAATGTAATGGAATGATTTAATATTATAAATGAATTGACATTATTAGTTATTCTATCGCTTAGTGTTAGTATGACCCACGACAGCTTAAATTCGATTATTAATATTTGACATCATTTCATTATATAAACAAGGATAACATTTAAATTGGTATTTATTATCATTAGTGTTAATTAGATTCCATAATTAGTTAGTATCTATTTGCTGTGATGAAACTAACTAGATATTAAAGCAATACATAATATGTTTTTAAGGTAATTTTAAGTATTTAGCTATTACTCGTAAGGTTAATTTGCCATACTGTGCGTAATCAGGGTCCAGGTTGTTCAATTTACTTTAAAATACCATCTGTAGGTACATACCATGGAATGCAATAAATAAATGAAATGAGATGAAATGAAGAAAAACCCTAATATACTTTATCTACACACATATCATAAACTGTCTATGATGCCTTCAAAATTCGTAAATAATGGCTCACATTACGATAAACTGTTTTGTTACAGCAAATTTCTTATCTGTGAAAATGTGGTAATAGCTTCATTACTATATCAAAATCGATTTGGTAATGCATTTCAAATTTGGAACATCTCTGAAAAAAAAAGCAATTTGATTTGACCCCTATTCTAATATCAGTTGAGATGACGTTTTATTCGAAATCAAATGACAATTGCATACAATATTGACAAATCTCGCATGTAAGTTGGTATCGGACGATATGGTAATCAACCCCGACTCTACTTTGTCTCTGAATTAAAAAAAAAACTACGGAAGCGTGACGTGCGTGAAAAAAGTTTTCATTTGCCGCCATTTGACGTACAGTTTATCTTTTAATTAGTTTATAAGTAAAATATAATTTGTTTTGTTGTTTTTAAAGGAACTATAACAAAAGTTTCGTGTAAAATGTGCGATAAAGATATTTCGGAAACCCCATCTCATATCCGCGAGTTCCGCCAGAGAGCAAAGTCGGCTGTAATATGAAGTTAGTGAATATATCATAGAAAGTTTTTAATATGTGTGTAGATAAAGCAGTGTATGTAACTGTACATAATTAGGCATTAAAACACTCGTGTGATACTATTATGAAACTCATTTCATTCGTTTCATAAACCCACACTCGTATTTTAATGCCTTTCATTATGTAGCAGTCACATAAACTACTATTACTCACCAATGGTAGTGATGAGCGTGAGCGCGTATAGGAAACTCGTCGAAAAGGTCCATCGGAAAGGGTCGGAGACGGCGCGCGGCGGCGGCGGCGGGCCCGCCAGCCCGCGCTGGAACTCGAGCAGCTCGCGCGCCGCGAGCCGAGTCCAGTTGTCCTTGTAGAGGATGTTGAGGTCCTCGGTGAGCGCCCAGAGGCGCTCGACGGTCCTTGCGCGCAGCGCCGCCGCGCCGCCGCGGCCCGTCGCCACCGCCGCCACCGCGCTCTCCTCGCCGCCCTCCAGCGCCAGGAACAGGAACCCGCCCAGCAGGTTGTAGAGCAGCACGAGCGCGCAGGCGGCCAGGCAGGCGCGCGGGGACGCTCCGCGCCCGCTCCCGCCGCACCCCGCGCCCCCGCAGCACCCCGCCATGCTAGCGCCACATGCCGCCGCCCGCTAGCGACCCACCACCTGTAACAACAGACACGCAACTCATACTACAGCACATTCATGTCGTCTACATAAAACTTAGAAAACCTCTGTTAAATTTTGTATCCTTCAACAAACACTTATATAAAAGTGACGATATGGACAAACTGACAAAAATGGTGGCAGTGGACAGAATTATAGTCAGTACATAAAAGTGCAACACTCGCAAAGGTTTAAGCTCGGGACCACACATTTCAACCCACAATTTAATAGGTAACTTATTTCGAATGCTCCTCGTCCAACCGCTTTGCAAATTCACCCAACGCACGTAGCTTGAGCCGCCGTGACATGCCGCCGCCGCCGCCGCAAATGCACTAGAAAATAAACGCCTTCACCTGAGTTTGTCACCGCGCCTGGATGCGGGCTACGTGACGTTCCCCGCCGCAACTTGCAAGTGCGTCACCCGCACAACCGCACAACTACTCCTCACAGACCAAATACGATTTGTGTATCTATTTTGTTTAGGTTGGCAGCTTCCACGAACTGAGCGATGAAAGCGACGCGACACCTACATAATACAATAATACCTACCTATATAATATTGTCTAAACAAACTATATATCATATCATATGTCAAGTGATTGATATGTTCGTAGCATCACACTTTGCGTGACATTGTCTCGTATGTCGCTTAGTATGACGTTAAGTACCTAAATTACGTAGGGTGTGGGTACTTCGCACTTTACTTATGTTAGGTGCTCTCTCTAGATATTTTCAATCAAGTTGTGGTTTGAGTCCTACTCGTACGAGGTATTTCTTGGCGTATTTGGCGATACTGTAATAATTTGATGTCTGCAGAAAATGCAGCCCAATTGACAATAAAATTGGCACAGAATTTATCTTTTTAGCGCTGAGTTTTAAAACGAAACGTGTAGTTCTTTTCTTTAGCAGAACTTCACACTGTCGTTAAATACAATTAAATTGTCAAACAGAAAATAACGATTTCCAAAAAAAACTCTTAACATTGAATAACGTCATGATGTCGCCAATTTAGGTGTTAAAGAATTTTTACGTTTCTATTCACATAAAAGATACTGTATCCCCTGTTACAGCTTAAATTGCCAATTTCTAGCATTTTTTCAGTAAATTCAGGTTGTGTTAAGTGCTCAAACAATAATGCGATTTTCTCCCGGCGAACCATAAACGGCGCTACGACGAAGACGAGAGAAGTCGATCAAGCTGAGGCATTACGCACGATGAAGCACAACAAATCCGATAGAGAAAATTTTACAATTGTCAGTGGATCCGGCGAGATGAACTCGGAGCAGGTCGGAGCGGCGCGGTGGCATCAAACACAACGCGTAATTGCGTCGCCGCTTCATTATAAATGCTGTAAAGTTTTCTTTGACCGCCCGCGGCCGGAGATTGCCGGCCGCGCTCAAAGCCGCGCCCGAATCCTCTGCAAATGCAAAAAGGCCCTCCCGCTCATCAGCGGGGTGGTGAGGGGGGGGGGGGGGGGCGACGTGTTCAGGCGTGTAATGACGTCCGGCCGTAATCGACGGTAACTCGCCGCGGGCATTGTGTACTGCACTACGATAATTAATCACCCTGATCGCTCTTTCCACCGGCCCGCGTTTTATATTATGCCCAATTTCCTGGCTGGAAGATTAATCTACTACTACTATATAGATGTGGGCTGGCCGAAAACCCAGTCATTGTTGCGGGTTCGATATCGGCGTAGATCGCGCACGGAGGCGGCGGCGGCGCGGACAAGCCGCTGTGATTGCGTCTCGCACACATTGTTTGGCGAGCCCCCCTCTCCCACCCCTTCCCACTGCAATTGACACGAGAGCCCGCTCAATGCTCATGACTCCCGTGACATCCTTTTATACAAATAGCTTCTGATTTGTACGCGGTTCCGGGGACATGAATCGCATAAATAAACAACAGTTAGGTACTCTATGTACAACCCTGCGCGTGTATTTACGTTTATACGGACCTTCCTTCAGCCGATTGTGGGCGACATATTAATGATATCACTTAATTCGTAGCATTGAGCTAATGTTTTTGTACAAATATAAATATTATATGTATTTCTTTCCTGACATAATACCACTGATACCTACTTAAGAATACATTCGTCTCAATGCTATTGTATTGTATTCATTTAATCATTTAATTCAAGCAACATAGCTCATAAAGCTTTGAAACATAATTAAAAAAACCTGGCAAGTGCGAGTCGGACTCGCGCACGAAGGGTTCCGTACCATAATGCAAAAAAAGGAAAAATAAAACGGACACCCATCCAAGTACTGACCCCGCCCGACTTTGCTTAACTTCGGTCAAAAATCACGTTTGTTGTATGGGAGCCTCATTTAAATCTTTATTTTATTTTGCTTTTAGTATTTGTTGTTATAGCGGCAACAGAAATACATCATCTGTGAAAATTTCAACGGTCTAGCTATCACGGTTCGTGAGATACAGCCTGGTGACAGACGGACGGACGGACAGCAGAGTCTTAGTAATAGGGTCCCGTTTTACCGTTCGGGTACGGAACCCTAAAAAACAGCCTATAAACGT
This sequence comes from Cydia fagiglandana, assembly GCF_963556715.1. Classification (NCBI taxonomy): domain Eukaryota; kingdom Metazoa; phylum Arthropoda; class Insecta; order Lepidoptera; family Tortricidae; genus Cydia; species Cydia fagiglandana. Next base: position 75,385 of record NC_085951.1, on the reverse strand, counting down.
CCCACTGCCTCGCACACACAGGCCTCCTCTGATGCGCGAGAGGGCTTGGGCTACAGTCCTCACGCTAGCCGAATGCGGATTGGGGACTTCACATACATCTTTGAATTTCCTCGCAGATGTATGCAGATTGCAGGTTTCCTCACGATGTTTAATAAATTACAACTAGGGCTTTGACATTTTTAGGTTTCACGACTAAAGTCGTTGAGAAGGTACCTACCTATTTAATTAAATATTTAATGTGACGTTATATACCGAAAAAGGTGTCATATTATAAGAAATATAAAGTGACCAAGGCCATCAGTGGCCTTGTGGCCAGGGCTGGGATCGAACCAGCGTCCTCTGCATTTGCGGCAGATGCCTCAACCACTCTGCCTCCCGAGTCACACTACGTGTACCTATTTTTTATATTGTAGTGTATCTATGTTACTATAAAAGCCCGAAGTACGGCAAACCCTAGGATTTACCGCCGGTCGGTAAAAGCCCGAAATATTAAATCTTACTAGTTTACTTCGGGCTTTTACAACACCGATATGGTAAATCCTAGGTCTTACCACGGCGACCGGGAAAGTTTGAATCATGCACTGATTCTTGAGATTATTAGATGAAAAGTAGGTAGGTTTAGATCTCCACTAATCAGAATATATTCCTTAAATTATTTGATTTATTTTCTATTGGTCGTGTAAAGAGCAATAATGGTAGTTTTGTGGCCGTATAAAACCTATCAAAGTAACCCCTAATTTTCCTAAAGCCATGAAATAATAAATACTTCATTTTCCTGGTCCGCATTCCGTATTAAGGTTGTAGAATATCCGGTAACATTGCCAGAATTGGCGTTCTGGCAGTTCCCTCACGAGCTGTCCCCCGACGTGACGAATTAGCCGCAGGTGCGATTCGGCTTACTTTTATATTTAACATCATCTCGCCACTGGGCAAATTTGTGACAGCACAGGTGATTGATATATCTACATTTCATCACACGGTAACATCGTTTCATTTTATTGACTTCGGATATAACCATTTTAATCGATCGGCATTGACTTGGAGTGTCGCAGAAGCGGCCTTTCCGTTTCCGTGAAGGCAACTAAATATCTTAAATAGGTACCTAATAATTTTTGATGGGTGGTCTTACATTTTAAAAGGACCTACCAAAAATTCTACCAAAACAGAGTATTGTTTTCTCTGATAATTTGTCCTGTTCTTCTGAGATCCAAAAGCAATTGTTTTGCTCATAAAATTTTATAATTTTTATGCCAAAATTTGTGTTTTTTTTTTGATGTTTTAGCTCTCACGCAGTTAAAATTTTATTAAAATATTAATAATTACCACATAAGGCTGTTTTTATCTATGACCCCAAGTACAATTTTGAGTTGATTAAGATTATAAACATAAAATAAAAATCCATACTTATGTTAGTCTACTTCTATCTTCTTCTATGTTAGTCTATCGAAACTACAACCATATATTCCCAGGTTAATTATTTTAATATAATATAGGCCATAGTGAATTAACTTTCATATATTTTATAATTTTACTAAATATTTACGATTTTTTTTTCCTTTTTTAATAAATCAGCATGCCATGTATCAATTCAATACATTGTTTTTATTCAAAAAGTCTCACACTTCCGGACGAAACGTGAGAACTGTCACAAGTGATGCCTACCTAAGATATTGTGTATATTCTATTGAATATATTGCCGCTCGAAAAACACAAAATAATTATAGCATTCTGATAGTTGAGGCTACTAGTAAATTTAAAAATATATAAATCGTATATAGCACTAAACCTACGCCTCGTTTCACTTCGTTGTATTAAAAATAGGCTTATTATTAACCGGGCAACTAAAATATTAAACAAGAACTTTCACTGGGCATATAATAATATCATTTGGCTGTGCATTAATATTTTAGCGCCAATATATTTATATTAGCCTCAAATTTAAGCAACACATTAAAAAACTGGCAGTAAAATTAAGCCACTCAAAAAATTAAAGGGAACTTGAATTGATAGGCTGGCGTCTAAAATAATAAGTTGGCAACTAATATTGTAAAGCGATCATAAAATTTGGTTGTTGTACAGAATACCTAAGAACCTATATACATAAGCTTTAAATACACAATTTTTAAATAATTTAAACATATGCATACCTAGTACTTTAAATTGACAAATTTCGTAATCCACAAAACACCACAAATTTATTTACCAATGGTCAGTACCTATACTTGTAGTCGAAATTCCTAATTATGAAACACCTAAGGGCCATTATAGCGTAAGGTCTTTAAATTTTTAATTACTAATTTCAAAAAAAGTTATCACGGTGTTCTGCAAGAGTCAAAAGATAGGTGCGACAACGAGCGAAGCGAGGAGGACCGTGTTAGGTTGACCGTGTTGTGACTAAACAAAATATTTTAAAGAACTTCATTTTTGAATTAATAGATAGCCGTTTTCTTTTTAAAATGTGCTTCATAAATGGTCTCCAATATAATAATTCAGTTGACAAATAAATATTTGGTACCTGCCTAAAAATAAACAAAAGCTGTAACGGCATCAAAATGTTGTCTCATATTGATATATTTTAAGGCTCTGTTTTTGTTGCCAATCTATTAATTTTAGTAGCCAATTCTACTACTCAAATTCGATTAATTAGTTGATCGGTTAAATACGTGCCTTAAAAATACACGCAGTAAAGAAAAGTGAATCGGGTTTTTTAACCTACGATAAGTTTTCACAATGTATGGTCAAAGTCGTTGAGATTACCAGTCGCCTTATAATCTCGGACGGCTCGGATCCCACGAACGGACGTAGTGCCGTTGCCAGATTTAGGTAGGTATTCATCGTATGTCGTGCGAGCGCGACTGACCCGCCCGAATCACCCTGGCTCGGACACTTATCAAACCATTGTGAGAAAAGAATACATTGTGCCCTTGACATCAATAACAACTATGGGCCCGATTCGGATTTTGAAATAGTGATCCATCAGATATCTTTTAGACATCACCAAGATACGATAACGATATGTCAAATTTGACATTTACGCGATTCTGACGATACTCTTGAACGATTTCCACAGGATATGACTTAGAGATCCAATTCACATCTAATAGATAATATCTTACTCTATCTAACGTAAAAGTGACATTGGTTGCCCGAATTGCGCTGCAAAAGAGAACTAGTTGATATCTAAACTATAAAGTATCTAGAATGGATCTAGTACGTGTCGTCTCTTGTGAATATCTTGAAGTTCGAATACGGCAGTATGCGACAATATAAACTAATCAGCGAGGCTGCAACTGCGGTTGGCAGGCGACGACAATAGCACTAGTCGTGCCTGTGTATTAGATGTACCTACTAGCCGCAACATAACTGCTCAACGTTGGACCTTATGCCTTAGCAATAAGGTTTATGAATGAACGGTGTCGAGGATGCTACATAGTAGCTGGCTACAGGAGCAGCATCCCTAAGCTGGCAACGCTTATGCTCGCTTGAGTGTTTGTGTTGACACTCCACACGGCGTGCGTTGAGCCGTATGAGCATCTCCCAATTAGTGCGACTGCATTGAGGTGAACTACGCATCGTAATTATGTAGGTACCTAATGCTGTTAAAGAAACCCATACGCTACTTACTGCAATTTGTGAAGAAGATAATAATGTAGTAGTAACGAGTAAGTAGGTACATGCAAAACTACGTATGTGAAGAGCTTATCTGGTGAAATATGAGGTCTTAAGAATAATAGTTCACGGTAACGATTTCAAGGAAATTTAATATCTAAGTGAAAAGTGCCAGTCGAGATATGAACTGTGAATAGTGTCAAGCACTTGAACCCGCGTGCAGCTCCCAAGAGCCTCAATCTGAAAGACCCACAGTCGAAATACCCTATAGCCAAAGAGAATTTCAAATTCTTTTTAATTGTTTAGTTATCTCTGCTGTTTCCCGTACCGGTCTACATATGGCGCAAGTTTATGCGCATGCCAATATTGCGGCAATCATTGATAAAAGCCACAAATAAACGACGAGCGAGCGTACTCAATACACTCGTATCTCATGTAAGTCATGTAACGCCGATATGCGGCTTCTATACTCCGCTACACGCCACTGTTCGCCGCACGCCGCTCCGCGACATATTGCGCCTTGTTGTTACTGCGCCCATTCAGCCTGTTCATGATGCGAGGGAACACAATCACTCCTAACTTCCACCAATACTACGATGCAATTTGGCTGAGTGGAAACGAGTGTCAAGAAGTCGTATTTATTTATTGAATAAATATTATTATAACGGGAAAACTTGTAAAGTGGGAATATCTAAAGTAATAAACCATCGCTCGGTAAAGGGAAATGTTATCGTAAGTTCCCCGAAAGTAACAAAATCTTGTCGATGAAGTTAGTTTATTAAGTGGCGAGTGCGGGGCGCTAACAGCAAGCGAACTTTCCTGGACCTGAATCAATAAAGCCGTACTAGTGCGTGAAGTAAGAGCGTTTTTAGAGTTTTTACATTGTCCGATACGATATCGGATGTAAGATCCTACATCCGGGTAGTCAGGCCGCGGGGGCGAGCCCGGGCGCCATCTTTAGCGGTCACGCACACTACAATAAGCATTATGCTTACACATACGCACACAAACAAATATTATCGGTCTGACAGCTAACGGGGGGCTACGATATGGCTATGCCAAAAACAGCTGCAAGAGAGTGCCATTGGAATAAAGTCCGCCTTTTTTACGTTATTTATCGTTCATTAGTAATAACGATTTATTAAATGCATATATCAATACAGATAAACACACATATCTTACGTTTTACTTCCTTCGGACATCCGATATCGGATCGGACAATGGTGCTGAAAACGCTCTAGTCTAAAGGCTGGACGGAAGCGGCCATGGGCCGGGCTGCTGGTGCGGTGCGGTGCGGTGCGGTGCGGTGCGGTGCGGTGCGGTGCGGGCTTGCGGAGGCCGGCAGATTTAGAGTAGGCCGTTGACGGCACGCCAATGAACAGGGACACCGTGTGAGCGCCATCCTGCTCTGCACCTAGGTTACCGTCACAGGTGGTCCCACCCGAAACACCTTTCGGGCGTCAGCCAAAGGACCGATAGCGTCCCTAGCGAGTAGCTAGAGCAGTGGTTATACAATGCCCGTAAGAGCATGTTCGAGTCAGCTTTGCGATAACCCCTTACATATTTATTTATATTTCGTGGTAGGTATAAAGGATCATCATGATGTGCATGATATTATCTAATCAGTAGCAATTGAGCAGGAGTTTGAGCATAATGGCGTTCTCATTGCCTTATTGCTCAAGTGCTCCCTGCCCCCCGCCCGCGACGGCCTACTATAATATTCGTCTCATACGACGGCCTATTATAATATTCGTACATTCCCAGTACATTCCGCGGGCACTAATCATCGACAACTACTACAGTTCAATGTTAATCATAACAACGTGAAAACCTTAACAATGTTAAATCAGTATCTATCCCGGTGGAGTCGTGACGTGCGACTATCGCGACCCGAGTCAGCTGCGGCCGCTCGTCGTGGCAGATAGTTGACCGCGGCGAAGGTAAATACGAACATGGGGATGTAAGGACGTGTGAGCGCTGGGAAAGGCTCCTAATCGGTCCTGAGTTAACCGATGCCGACTGGCAATTATGTAGGTACAGCAAAATAACAGGACCTCCTAGGCTAGCGACTCGTTGGCTCTCGTAAAGGAATCTGTTTGCTGCTATCCCTGTCAGTTCGTGTTTGCTACGACCGTTCCTTAACCCTTATCTTGGCAAGGCTCAAAATATCTTAAATATAAACATTTTTTTAGTTTTTTGTCACCTATTGAGTATACTAGACTATTAAAAAATAAGAAAAAAAATCCAGGATTTTCCAGTTTCGGAAAATCATATGTATCATATTTGATACAATGCCAATAACTCGACAAAATAGTTATCTACTTTTTGGAAGAAAAATGAAGATTTAAATAAAAATAAAACATGTAATTCAACAGAATTTAGCATTTACTGCTAATTAAACGCAATCTAAAGCATCAGATGACTTATAAACCTGTAAAAATAAATTATATCTACGAATACCTGATCACATGGGCGGAAAATTAGATCCCGTAAAGTTTCAAAAAAGTCGTCAGCAAAAAGTTGAGTAAAATATGAAAAGTAAACAAATAATTAAAAGTAAAAAAAAATACATTTTTTTTACTTTGGGGCCATTTTTTGCCATACACATATTTTTCCGTGCTACGGGCTACGGCGTAGCAATAATGCTACAGCGTACGAATATATAGTTAAATAACATCTAGTACTTAAAAAAATCAAAGTTTAATAACTAAATAATACGACAACTAATATTAAATAATTGAAGCATGTTTTGTAACCCCACAAAAATAAAAAAATAAAAATTCATGTCAAAATATTTTGACGATAACTTGGCAATGTATTAAATGTAATACAATCCTTTCGATATGTACATTTCTGAGTTCTTGGCAGTGTATCAAATATAATACATATCAGTTTCATGTAAGGTTCTGTGTATTAAATGTTTTTAAATTCGAAGGCATTGTAAATATGTATGCACTAAGAGACAGTAAAGATATCAAAATGTAGATTATGGAAAAATATATACTAACATAAGAAATAAATGCAAAACTTCCAGTACGAACCGAAATCTATTGTTTCCGCGGCGCCATGTTGATTATTACTAATTAATTTACAATGACACTCGTGTCAATTATTTTTTTCTATAAGTAAGGAGGGTAGCTCGACATACTGATGGCAGAATTATTGTGTTAGGTAATAAAGTGAACCTGCTAGATTTTTTTAAGTTCCATGTATCACGAGTGTTACGATGCCAAGATAAGGGTTAAGTAGCCGTGGTCACGAGACCGGTACCTGAACAGTTATTTGTCGTCTCGTCAAGTCGGCTCGGAACTCGGAGCTTTGAATGTTCTAATGGTTGACTCTGCTCTGGCTTCACGACTCTTACTCATATTATCACATAATTGAATCTAGACTAAATGTTTAGTGCCTATTCTATGCGCGATGGGATCAATGAGTAGTGGTATGATTCAAAGTACATAGGTACCTATGCAATAAATAATTTGAAAATAATTGTATCAAGTTTAGTCTCTATGATGAAGAGATGATAATATATAATTATTGAGCATAAACACAATAAGTAACCCTTATACGCGGTGATGGTTATGATTCCTTATTTGATTTTCATTTTAGTTGTTAAGGTATGATCACCAAGAGAAAAAGTTTTAATTGTCAAGTAATGTTATATTATTATGTTGATTCATGAATGCGCTTCTTTTATATTGTTGTATGATTTCATGTACATATATGTTTATTTTTTATATCAAATTCTATAAAATTATGTACTCACTGAGTATAATTGCATGAATTCTATAGTAATTTAAATTGTATTTTTCTTAATTACTCGTAATGCATGTTAATTATAAGATGTAATAATGTTTTGAAAAGATGTGTCCCGCCGAGTTTGTTGTTGGTCCCATATTGGGTTACCCTCCTCCAATTGAGGGGGGATTTAAATCTTCTCGGGGCAGAGGTGTACGGTTGGAGCCGGTTTAGGTTTATTTGATGTTCATAAGCGCATTGTAATATGCCTACTTGAATAAACTATTTTTTATCTTTTTATCTTTATTGAGAATTTTGACAGTTCAATACAAATGTCTTAAAATCTTAATATACGTATACAACTAAGGCATGTTTTCTATACTCGCAAGATGTTAGCGTTGTCAGCCAAACCCCTCCCCAGCCACCTAACCTAACCTACCTAAGGCCAGTATCAAGTGATATCTAACTGGCCGTGAATGTCTGCCTCGCTATCGCCGCGACAGCGACCGCGCTAATGTATAATGCATGGCGCGCGGAGCGGGCCCGATACGCATTTGAACTTCAACGTTTTCAACTTGATGTGATATTGTTTCTGCAATTACTTAATTGCGATATTACACTATCTACACCTAAACATACATGCTGCAGCTGCATTCGTTATTAGCCGAATCGGCCCCAGACAGCACATGCTATATTAGGGAAGAAGTCATTTTTTACACGAGTGGTGGGGTCCTTTATTTTTACAATTGTTACATGTCATATTGCAGGTGCAGTAGAGTAACTCTACTGCACCTGCAATATGCACGCTGCCCAACTGTTGGGCAGCGTCAAGGGCACAATGAGAAATTTACTGTTCTTATATTTTTTTACTGTTACGCGGGCGGACGCTAGTAAATAGGTTGCTACGAATCGTCGCCAAATCAGAGCGTACGATGTATAGAAGGTCGTCGTTGTAGAGAAGCTACGAGGAGCTTCGTAGACATTGCTAAGTACGCGGTGTGTGATGTGTTAGTTTTTATAATGTTAAGATACGACCTTTACGCGAGCATTGAATTTGAGTGCCGGACCCGTGTCATGTTAATCGCAAAACCACATAATATTCATTCACATAATGTTTGGTCTCAGCAAGACTTGTCAGGAGATATAATGTAGGCGTCGGCGACCAAGATGACAAACAAAGCGACAAGTGTGTCGTGTTAACGTGGTCGCACCTCCCAGCTCCCCGCCACGGGACCTTTGCTCACCAGTTACACCTACAGGGAATATTATACACATACGAGAACTTGATAGGTACCTACTGTATAGTTTAGGGATTTTTTTAGAAGTAGTAGATTTTACAGAAATAGAAAAACTACCAGTTTCACCACACAGACATTACTATTCAAAATTAGAGACAGTTAGAAAATTCAGGAGTTAGAGAGAGTTTTACTGAAGAAGGTTTAGGTTACTTATACTTAGAAACTTAGTTACTTATACTTGTACTTAGTTATACTTAGAAACTTATGCCTAAACACTGTCATAATTAATGCGAATTAGATAAAATTGGCTTCCGTGTTCCCCGTAGGAATGAACGTAGTTGTCGCAGTATGTACCTAAGGCATTATTTAGCATTCCTAACAGCAGAACGAAACACGCACAGCATTCATATATTGGCACGCATGTAGGCAGTACAATGAAAAATGTATGGACACAGACTTGTTTGGCAGTTCATTAGGTCTGTTTAAGAAAACTATATATTCTTTGTTGAAGTAAAATAACTGTGAAATTTGCAACATTTCACAGTTATTTTACTTGTAATTTGCAACCGGATACTTGTAATTTGAGTCGTTTCTCTTTTACATCTGTTATGTAATTGGGTTTTACATCTGTTATATAGTTTACACTAATTTTATACATTTGTAAATTATCTTTGTAAATTAGGAAACTATAGGTCTATACCAAAATTAATTTGTAGCTACTAGCTAAGTTGCTCATAATATGTTTATTTTAAGACTGTTTGTTTCTCAATAAAATAAAATAAAATAATAATAACTAACTTTCACTGTATACATATTTAAAAAAGCGCATTACATTTTTATTGTTCACACGAATAATATGTACATTTTAGAAATTAACTCAAATCGTAGAATTATTATAATATAATTTCCGGAATTTGCAAAGGACTATACTCCATCCACGTTAACGAGCTAGTATAGCGTTCTCTCTTTTGCACTTTTGTATGCAGATGAAAGGGACAAAAAAGGGCAGTGGGCGTAAACAATGGCACCTCGCTGTCCGGCACGGCTTACATGCCGTCGCTTCGATGATTTATTTTATACATTTCTTATGGTTATAATATTTATTTTATACGCTATTTAGTTAAGTTTTAATAACCAACTGCATGTTTATGATCAATACTGAAATGACATATTGGTGGACTAAATACTTTAAACAACTGTTTATTGATTATAAATATGCAGTTCATAATAGTTAACGAATAATCAAAATATTGATTAATTAGGTCACTAAATAGGTGTTTGGATATATATAACAATTTAAAAAAACAAGGTGTTTGTTAATAAAAAAATATTTAGAGCAATTAGACACGTCCGCACCGTACAATAGATAGAGTGGAGTATCATGTAAACTCACCCGTTGCACATGCATCGCCCTTATCGCTGAGAAATCACGTGCAGTCTGAATTTTCTGGTACCAGCTCGTTAACGTGGATAGAGTATAGCTTCCCCTATTACAGCCTTTAACAACTACCTACGGAGCTGTATGTAACGTGTCGCTCGCGACGTCACTCGTTATCGGCTGATTGTGTAGGTACCTACGAGTACTTGTGAACTAATTTCACGCCTTACACAAACTAATCCAATATTCACACGCGCGCCACTTTGAATACGACTCGATTGGTTAACCAAATACGCGCCTTGATATTAATATATGTTCTTATGCGTCGACTCCTAATACAAGCTCACTCGACGACCAGACAGAGAAGACACAGCCCCTTAATTTAGCGCATTTATTCTAGTTCCAGCCATTTCCCACAAAATGTACGTACAGAAAGTAATTTATTAGGTACCGTAAAACGGGGTGAGTAGGTTTCGCGGGGGGAGTAGGATTGCGAATCCAGAATTTCATTTTTGAGTAGCTACTTTAATTTTTGGGCTTAGGTTGCTCTCAAATTAATTTGATTATATTTTTAGACATATTTTTTCTTCTTTTCGCAACACTAAGCTGCCAAATCATACAATTTTGAAACACAAATTCACTGTCAAATTTGTTGCTCGAAGTCGGCGGATTTTTAGTTGAATTTAACTTTGTTTTTAAGTGATGTTTACCAAAGTAAGTGTTCATCCACCTTTCGGATATTGTTTAAAATATACTTACATGGCTTATTGGAAACAGAAAAACTTAAGTTATATTTTCTTTATTTATAATGGTTTTAACATAGAAAACGATCCAACCGCATTTGAGGATTTTTATGGGGAGAGCAGGGTTGTACTGAGGGGTGAGTTGGCTGGACAACGGGGACAGTTGGGTCATGAATGGGGAGAGTTGGTGTTACGAACGGGGTGTACCGATTTGATATAGGGGGGAGTTGGTGTTCGTAGTTCAGAGTTGTTGATTTACATAAGTAGTCAAAAGTGTCTTACATTATGATAAAATAGTAAATATTATTAAAAAAAATATTGAAGTAGCGAAGGAATTAAGTAAATTGCAAATTAAATAAATATGTTGTATTAAAATTTGCATTTTATTTATTTCATACAGTAATTATGGAAGTCGGTAGTCGATATTTGATCATGATTAAATGTCAATGTGCAATGTGCTGTGCTGATCATGCATTTGCATACCTAAATACGACACTACGTCGAAAGACGTCCCTTCTGACAACGAAGTGTCATGCTACTCATGTGTTTGCATACAAAATTGTGACACTACGGCGATAGACGTTTCTATCTGTCGACGCGACGTGTCATAGTGTGTCATGCAGGTCATTAATTTCATATTAATGTTTTTGATGGGATTCGCCTTACTAATTCCATATAGATCAAAATATATTTTTATAAATTGATCTTAAAAACTATTTATATGTCATAAAAATAAGGGTCACTACTTACAGAAAACATTAAACCGGTTTAAGTAGGAGCATAAATAAAACATAATTTTGCTACATTAATAAAAAAATCTCTTGACAAGTCGAGCTATTGTTTTGATCCGAAAGTATCAACCCTAACAATTTTTCCATCTCATCCCATTGCTAGGCCTTACAACCCCAACTACGGGGTGAGCTGGGTTTGCCTACTATTCTGAATTTTTCATTGAAAATGCAATGAAGCAACAAACTATCATTGACAAACTAAAATTCATACCTCCGAAACACTTTTTTTGTATATAAATCAATGTGCCACATATAAAAATAAACTTTTATCCAGGTTTGAACTTCGATTTCGAGCCAACTCACCCCGTTTTACGGTACCTTAATATAATATATTTAAACTAATACTACCTACCTAAATATTTATAGGCCAGTCAAGTTTATTGTAACAACATTTATTTATTACACAAAAGGTTAATGGTATATAAAAAATCATACAAAAATAACTTAAATATATCTAAATAAATATTATAGTACATTTCGATGCTAGTGCGGAAGGTATGTCATTACTTCACGAGTACCGAGATATCTTGCCACGAGCCTGCGGCTCGTGGCAAGACTCGGGACGAGTGAAGAATGACATTTCCGCACGTGTATCGAACGACGTTTTTTAATACAGTTGCGAAAAAATAAGAAAAACATTGTTAATCGTACACTAAACAAAAGTGGTAACAGTGACAGCTCGGTTAGACGTCGTCTTTAAGTATATTATATCTATGGGCGTTTGGCAGCTATTCCGTTCCATTCAGTCAACTTATTAAGAACGGAATTTTCAATATTGAATATTAAAAAATAAACGTGTTATAATGATGAAGAGGTAAGTAATTAAATATGAAATATGTAATATTTTTCGTATTCTTACATTAACGGTAGGTTTTTATGCTGATTACGACGTTTAAAGGAAACTAATATTAACACTCATCAATAAGTAGTCGTGAATTGGAACAAGTATAAATTTAAAAAAATTGGAAAAGTAAAAAGCACTAGTTCGAGATAACCAACTTTCCGCACTAGCATCGAAATGTACTATTAATCTACAAGGCGAAGGGCTGTACCGGGTGCAAAGGTGCCCATGACAGTCAAATTAGATTTTTTCAGAAATTAATTCCCAGCAAGATGAACATCTTTTTAATAGGTACCTACATTTGGTTCTAAATTATTGTAATCCACGTTTTCTCCATTCCAGGAGTAGTTGTGTAAATATATTTGTTTTGTTTTAATTTTTATAAACTCGATTCAGCATAACGCGTAACGTAACGCTGACGTCATGTGTCACGGACAATGTTATTCACCAAAGAACTTTAGTCATAACGTATCATAATCAGGTCAATTATTTAAAACTGGACTTTTACATTAAGCAATAAAGCTCAATGTTCTAATATTGTACGGGCCGAAATACGAGGATCTCACAGACTAACTAACACTACATTCTAACTTTATATCACTCAAATATAATTCAATAAAGCTACATCTTGATGAAATCGCTAATAACAGTGAACTCTAGTACTGGTGAATAAAACTCAAAATATCATGACCAAATATATTTAGATGCGAGGTCTGCAAAGTAACTTTACAATTTCTATTCGAATTATAAACAATTAACGCTACAAATTTAAGCTCACTGGCCAGCAATTTCGGAACTAAAGTTTTTCAATAGAAAGGAGGATGGGTCAATTATACATATTGCTGCAGACATTTTGGACTAGTCATTGAGTTTTCACTTCTGTCGGCACTCCCGGAGTGCAAGCCGTTGTTTTTTTTTTGTAAAATCGTGTTAATATCCGACATTTTTTTGCACTAGTGCAACACCACCTCGCTGGTTGTAACATTGTAATTGATGGTGGGTGCCTTCTACATCGAGGGGTTTTGTCTATCCAAGGTAAAATGTATCTCCCAAGGCTCCCAAAATTTATCCACACCTCCTGGGAGGGAGCAAACTCGGATTATACATACGCATTTATGACCAAATGAAGGTATTTATTTAAATGATTTCCAGCTTACTGGGAATTAATTCCTCAGTACGCTTTTTTGGGTCAAATGTGACTGGCCTTTTTACCCTCCTCAGAATAGTCGCTATCTAATAGCCTCATTCCTAACATGTACAAACTGTTTTAGCTCCAAATGGTGGCTCTCAACAATAAAACCGTGGCAGCCGCCGCGTATTATAATAACCTTATAATGAATACCCGTCACCGTCGGCCGAAGAGACGCAGGTAACTGGGTAGGGCCCGTTTTCGCATGCATCCGGTTTTGTATTTTCTCCCTGATATTCCTTACACCCCGGAGGTTGCTTTCTCTGTGGCTTGTGACACCGGCGGCAAGCAGAGTACCAAGCAAGTGGGGGCTTGGTGTTTTCCTTGTCAAAAGGGTCTGCCTGTTTTGGCTCCGCATACACGCCCAAATGTCGCACAAACCATTCAAGATGAAGATCAGTCAAGATCGTGAAAGAAATACATAATAAATCGGGACCGCAATAACAACTCCTTACCCACGTTTCCAGTTCCTACCAAGGAACATACACCAGTATGTGTATTAATTTGTATAAATTAAATGTCATGTGAGCTGTGCTGTGGTACTCGGAGGGAGGCCGGCTGAATGGCCTGCGACCCGCTCCCCCCGCACCCCGCACCGCCACCCCGCGCCGCGTCACCCGCACTCTCGCCGGATAATTCCCATTCGTAAACTCCAACTTGGAATTCTTTTGTGTCAGACTTCGGATTTTTTGTGTTCGACAGATCTCGGGATTTGATTTTTATTCAAAAGACATTTTGAAGTCGGTAACGCGGCGTCGGTGGTGGTCCTGAGCGCCGTTGTAAACATTGTAATAGCGGAGGTTCGCAAGGACGAGGCTTGGTTTCGGAATGGGAGTGTCACGAGCAGCCGGCGGCGGAGCGTGACTACCTAATTAACATCCTTGAAAGGCAATTTTACTGTTTTTATTACGTGTTTATTTTACCAAAAGCTCGACAAAACATTATATTACTAAATTAATTTTACATCAAAGCACTAAAGCATTAAATTTTTAGGCCAATTAAATCATACATTTTTACGAATCAAATTCCCAGCAAGCTGAAAATCGTTTTAATACCTTTTCTCAAACATGCAATGGAATATTGAGGTTATGTTCCTTATAATAGGCTGCGAAGTATGACGTTTCAGGTGCGGCTAGGACAAGAGGTAGATAATGGAATTTCATACAAATCTTGCAGGCCTAGGCCGGCAAAGTCCTCTTTTTTAATTTCCATTTCACAGATATTTGTGACACAGCATCGTGGCATTCAGCCATTTAAAAAAAACTAGAGGCAGTATTTGCTTTATGGTTCGTAATGACACTCTGCCACTACGCCTATAAAAAAAAACAAAAAACAATGTTTGCTATAATTTGCAGTTTTATTTGTATAAACATGAACATTGAACATAATAAAATATAATACATTATTAGCCAAATTCTATAATTTAAAATTATAAATTTAACTACACAAATAAAAACATTTAAAATATTTCATATAAACCTTAGCGGTAAAAAGGTCTACTCAAACACGCGTAGTTATTTTTTTTTTATTGTTATGGAGGCAAAGTTGAAAAATGTTCATTCTGTATTTCTGTTTTATTAGATTTATGGTGCGTTGTTGATTCTATTATTTTAATATGTGTTCCGACAAAATAATGAAATTAATATTAATTGTAATCGTAGGAGTTGGAATTAGCAGCGTAAGCAGAATTGATTTTAAATAACTTACTGCCTCTGCCGCCAAGTCGAAGTAGGTATGTATATGGCTGCTTATGGCAATTTTATTATTTGAGAAACTAAGAAAAATGGCTTACAGTTTATTAGAAACAGTTTTGTGGCATATTTTAAAGAAATGAAAGTAACTACAAAATCGTCAACACTGTGGAAATTATACTTATTTACTCCATGCATAAAGCAACGATGTATGTGAATCATGATATTAACATGAAAGACTATGTAAACTTATGTGACGAAAACGACAATCAGACAGATACAAGGAGAAAAAATCAAAGATACATGAAAATATACGGGTAGTAAAAATCCACGACTCGTGTAAAACATACGCGTGATAAGTGTTAGTTATATTTTGGGTGTAGTTTACTTTTAGTTTTTTCTATAAATAAAACTTGGGTTTCGTGGATTTTTTATTTTATTTATTTCGTTACATGTTTGAGAAAAGCACTATACATACCTCGGCGGGAAATGGGGTTGCCCGCGCTCAGACCTATCCGGCCTCGCTTCGCTCGGCCGTCTATATGTCTTCGGCCGGCAACCCCTTTCGTCTCGGCCTCTGTAGTAATGTACTATTATTTGGTCCTAAAATGCGTGTAATCCTATTATGCGTATCCCAGGTATCGTCTTGGGTCGTCCCATTCGTTTTTCGTCAAGTTCTTAATGTTATATTCTGCTTTCTCATCAAAATGTTAAAACATAAATACAGGAAATTTCGAGACAAGGAGCCGTTACAAATTCTGATTTAATAAAGCCCAATTTGGCTGTAGAATGCCTAACGCGTCCAGGCTGGCTGGTAGCTATTTCCGGAATAGTTTGGTTTCTCGCAACACAAAATCATTCGCTACATTACACGCGCGAGTTTTGCTTGTATTTGCATTCATGAATGCTGATAGCGCGAGATGGATGGAGCGCCCCTGGCCGCCTGGCCGTGACCTGACATCGCTGTCGTCACGTCACTCCACACTAGATACGTCAGTCGTCAGCGACTTGTAGTCAGTGACAGCAAAAGGTTTGCCCGGTTTTAAAGGATCGGCAAACGGGCATTCTCCAGGGGTGCCCGTTTCCCGATCCTTTAAAAACCTGTAGGTACGCTTCTTTAAGAAGATGTTCTGTATTCCTTCAAAAATCCTCAACAGAGGGTACGTCAACACGTTTGCGAAAGGAAATCCCTGGGTAACTAAATTGTTTGATAAAATATTTGGGGCTTTGTACTTTGTATGGATGTTTACTGTAGGTACGTGGATGAATCATCATCAAACAGAATTGCCAAAGTTGCTTTTTTAACCGACTTCCAAATCCCAAAGGAGGAGGTTATCAATTCGGTTGTATGTTTTTTTTTTTTTTTTTTTTTTTTTTTTTTTTTTTTTTTTTTTTTTTTTTTTTTTTTTTTTTTTTTTTTTTTTTTTTTTTTTTTTTTTTTTTTTTAATTATTATTTTTGTTACTCCATATCTCCGTCATTACTGGACCGATTTTGAAAATTATTTTTTTGATTGTATGTACATGCATACAGATTGGTCCCGTTTTTGTCAAAATCCAGTTCTGATGATGGGATCCATGAGGAATCGACGGAACTCCTCAAATCTTAAAGGCATACATATGGTGATTTTTATGTTTTTATCAACAAATCAAGCATATACATTCAAAAACGTGACATTTGATGAAGTGGAACTGCTGATGATGATCAGAACGGAACTCTTCAACGACGCATAGTTCACCTTTGGCGATTTGTCCTCTTCGTTATGTTTGTTAAGCAAGTTAAGTTTTTAAGCCACAATTTTATCAAGCTTGAGTTCTGATGATGGGATCCATGAGAAATCGAGGGAACTCCTCAAATTTTAAAGGCATGCGTATAGAGATTTTTGTATTTTCATCAGAAAATCAAGCATTTTCATTAAAAACTGTCGCATTTGATGAAGTGGAACTGCTGATGATGATCAGAACGGAACTCTTCAACGACGCATAGTTCACGTTTGGCGATATGTCCTCTTCGTTATGTTTGTTAAGCAAGTTTAGTTTTTAAGCCACATTTCTGTCAAGCTCGAGTTCTGATGATGGGATCCATAAGGAATCGAGGGAACTCCTCAAATCTTAAAGGCATACGTATAGAATTTTTTGTATTTTCATCATAAAATCAAGCATTTACATTAAAAACTGTCGCATTTGATGAAGTGGAACTGCTGATGATGTTCAGAACAGAACTCTTCAACGACGCATAGTACATGTTTGGTGATTTCGAATTTCGATTTTGACTTGGACTGGGACCCGGACTCATACCCGGATCCGGTTCGGACCCGGACCCGGACTCGGACTCGGACCCGGACTCGGACCCGGACTCGGACCCGGACTCGGACCCGGACTCGGACCCGGACCCGGACTTGGACCGGGACTCGGACCCGGACTCTGACTCAGAGACCCGGAGCTTGACCCGGAAAACCCCTATGATACCTAAACTAAATAAGCCGCTATGATTACCTACCATAAAATGTAGGTATAAAGTATAATGATGCCAAACCCCCGTACACCGCACCGAATGCGCCGTTAAGTGGGTTAGGTTAGGTTTGAACTGCGATCCTCACAGAACCGAACAAAAGTGGGTTAGGTTTGGTTAGAACTGCGAGCCTTACAGAAACGAAATGCTACTAGAAAAATGGGTTTGATTAGGCTCGAACTGCGATCCTCACAGAACCGAACTGCTATCGGAGAAGTGGGTTAGGTTAGGCTAGAACTACGACCCTTACGGACACGAAATGCTACTAGAAAGTACTGTTTTTACCTCCTTTTCTACATAGTGCACCATCTACCATAATCTTTCACCGGGCCCCATAGAAGTCGGTTTTTTTTTCTTAAAAATTATATTTCATACTGCCAGGCAGCAGCTAAGGCTTCTTGGCCCTTACAAACTGTCCAATACCTATAAGTATATTAGGTACTTAGCAGTGGCGGCGCGTCAAACATATCCATAGGCAAGCCGGGGCTAATTTGGCTTACATATTTCCTTTATAACTATGCTCAAACGTCCAAAATCCGGCAAGCCGGTGGGAATCGGCTTTTATGGACGCGCCGCCACTGGTACTTAGTGAGTATTAGTATTGTATGGGGGTTCATTGGATCTTACTATTAATTTTATTCTGACACGACCGTCTTATCGAGCTTCATTTGTACTTCCGAGGGATTGGAAGGATATACGACTTTTGGGTTGTATGTTTGTTCGTCTCCAGAAGCTCAACTTACATGCCATGAGACTTCGTCCTTGGCATAGGTATAGTACGAAGTGTCGTGCAGTGATAGGTCAGTAGATTGTGCTGTTAAAGTTTTTTCGGGGGTCTTAAAATAAGGCTTATGCCACAGTTGCGTATTTTCAAACTGGCAAAGTTAACATAGTAGATCCGAAAAATGACAACGGATGAGCGGGATGAGGGCCAGTAGTTGCCACATTAATCTTTTAAAACTGAAGTATTGTAAAAATTATGTTAGCTCATTTAAGTACCTACGTCAGCAGTGACAGTGTGACTTCTAGCATAATCATCCATTAAAGCGTGCAAGGATGGCGACCGGCGCAGCGGTGCATGTGTGCATGGCATGTTCCGATGGATGAGCTGCGACCACAGAGCCGGCCGTATATTGGACCGATCATCGTCAATGTACAGGTAACTAAAATTCCTACATAATTATATTACATACCTATAGGTACTATGACGGTAGCTTTAATAAGGCAAAGTTCTAAGTATTCAGTTGTATTTACCTACCTACTATGTTCATGGGTCCACTATTTTTACAATTCATTTCGTTTCGGCAAAGCAGAAGTATTTAACTCTACTTACATACACCTAACTACTGAACTTTTTTGCGGTCAATTTTATGCGGTCAAATGCCTAATAATTATAAAATTGCCTGCTCCTATTTATTTCAATCGAATATGTCGTTGGTTGTGAACTGATCTAATCAACGGAATCCTCAAAAATTATATCATATTTCAACAATCATTTCGTGACTTAATCCGTTTTCGGTGGAGGTACTTGAACTGGATGCAGGGTGGTGAGAGGGGAAGGGTTTCAGAAGAATTAGCAGCGACCGGAAGCAGACAAGCCGGAAGCGCTGCCGGCGTCCGTTCCGGCGCTCACCTGATTGCTTTACCCCCTCCCTCCCCCTTTACCTCAGCTAACTCGATAAGGCGCTGTTGCGATACACAGCCACTGGCCAATGATAGCGATTAGTAACGAACCGACACACGGCAACACACGGTCGGGCGCGGCGCCGGCACGCACCGGCCGGCTCCTCGGTCCACGAACCAGATGTTGTCTAAGAAACACTCGAAATGTTCTGCAAATATTAAATAAAAATAAATAAATATTGAATTTGCTCTAACTCCTACGTAGAATGTTTATACATGTCACATGTGGCTTATAATAATTTCAATATGTTATTTAGTTGAATAGGGTTTATTCACCGTAACAACCTCATAAATATGTAGGTATTATTAGGAGAAAACCTCGTCATAGCCCAGATATTACCACCCAAGTACGACACGACAATCTAATTCAAAAGATAATGGAAGAAGAGATTGAAGGAAGATTGGCGAAACCCGAGAAAAGTTATATATTCGAACTCCATCAAAGGGGACGCTGTAAGTACCTGGATCCTATTTTGCCATTTCGAGTATTCCGGAAATAATTATCGCTTAATTGGTAATCGTCGTTATATGTATTGCAAGGACGAGATATTGTGATAATGTCGTCAAGCGTCGAAATGGGCAAAATTGTTGATACCTTTATAATTTATAACATGTTATCCTTTTTACACAATTTTGACAATAAAACATTATCTTATCTTATCTTATCTAAGCATTTGTTTTGTATTATTGTTATAACTTCTTAAAGTAAATTATCTATACTAATAGATATTTTTAGAATATTTTTAGAAAATATTTTAATTTGCTGTAAGAATCTAAATAAGAAAAACATAGCTATACTTGGAAAAATTCCACCTATGCCGCCGAGACCCAAGTGGCCAAATGGATCAGGCACCTGCTACGATAGCAGAGGACGCTGGTTTGATTCCAGCCTTAGGATCTGGAAGCGTACGTCACTTTTTCTTAGTGTATGAGATTTATTTCCGTTTATAAATATTAGCAATGTCAGGACAGGTGACTAAAAGCATCAATTTGGTAAAATAGGAATCACTAAGTGAAATAAGAAACAGCCGTTAAACTTCAATAAGTAAATGTTAAAACCTATACAAAATATTCGCTACAACCGTTTCTTTCAAAGAAAAATGAATCGTGAGGGATATTGTGGTGTTCAGTTCCATTAATTTGAAACCTTTTACCCGCGACGCGACGCGAGCCTCCCCCGCCGCCGCCCGGCCTCCGAGGAGAGCTCTCACGTTCATTATTACATTTGCCAAACACAATAGCTGGTAACCTGCTCGTAAGCCAAGAAGGGATCCCATGTGAAGATCAATTACCTGTAGCATGATAAAGTGGCGGCGTGTTCAGTTTTTTATTATTCGTGCAATGTGCTGTGATGATGTATGGCGTGGTAAGCCAATAAACCGAATAATAAACCGTACAATTTTTTTTATGTTAGTTTTTTTTAACTGTACCATATAGTTGACAGAAATGTTCACCCCAAAACACATGGGCCCTATGAGTTTATAAAGTCGGTTTCGGAAAACCGGTTAGTAAATCATTGAGCTCTTTTGTAGACGATGAAAGTACCCGAGGGACTTCCACAGTTTGGTCAGTGTCACATTTGATATCCTCCTGCTTTTCCAATTGCTGTAAACAATATTTTTAAAAGTCATATTAACAAATCTCAAATCAATTATTATCAATTTTCAGAAAAAAATAGATATTGAATTACACATTCAACACGGTTTTCGATAAAGAAAATAACAAGAGGAAACCTATATATTTATGTAGTGTATATTGACAAAGAAATAGTAACCATGTTACTCTATTTACCAAATCCAACGTTACCTTCACTTAATTGAATTGGCTGATTCATTAATAACTTTCAGACAACACTAATACAGATTGAAAACTCTTAACTTAAATGTCTTAAATAATTAAGGTAATTACTCGTATTTTTACTGGACGAATATAAAATGTAACATTTTTGGGGTCCTCGGCTCGGCGGTTCTGTGATTGAAAGGAGTTTTTACATTGCAATTGTAGCCGATTCGCGCTATTCTACTAAGTAGGTGTGGGTTAGTGGGTCGGCACCGCTCCGGCCGCGGCAGCCCGACGTGTCAGTGAGCCCGGGAGCGCCGGCTCCTTCCCCATATCGTTAACGGAAGGATCACAACGACTAACTAACGTACTTGTGTGCAATATGTGTATTGCACTTCTCCTAATCTTAGTGCTTCGCCGATAATATCCTATAGCATTTCTGGGTACTTTGGTATTTTGGTAACCTAATCCCATGTAGGTATGTAGGTATTAGGTAGGTATTGCCGCAAGTTTATGCGAAACCAATAGTCATCTAATATTTCATTACAGAGAGAAAAACTAGGTTTTTTCCAAAATAAAAAATCGGATATGACATTTATTAAGGAGAATCCGACGAAACTCACTTTTGCATCACCCTTTACATACTGGCGTACCTATTCTGATTATTCATTCTTTTAAAATTGTGGCTTCCGTCCAGTGGGACCACTTCGCCAGTGTCAAGGTATTAGGAGCTAAATACGACGACTAAAATTGTACGGTTAGTACAAGACAGTGTATGGTGATTTCATTAGCTTTTTTTGTAAAGCGATAGCTGGACTTTACCAGTAGCACGTGGACTACCGGCCGTTGACTCCACAATGGTGGTTAAACTATTTTAGCATTTCAAGATTAATTCTCCATTAGCTGCACATTAGTTTACTGTATAATAAGCTATCGATATTACACTTTAAACAATATTAATGAGCAAAAACCGTAGGAATCAATCACGACGCGTGACTATCAACATGGCGCTCGAACCGGAAGTCTCATTCTGATTAAGTATGTATTAATAATAGGTTAAGAATCTGTCACTGTCAAAAGTGACATTTCTCCAACCAACTACATCACTTTTGATACCTACCTACAGATCAAATTCATAATTATATAATCCAGATCTAACTTAAACTCAGAATACGCCTTAGTCCTGACTCGCATCTATGTACTTAATGTCTTATTATTATTATAGTTTCATGGATAAATGTCCTGTTTTATATTTACGGAGATATGTTCATGTCAAAATGATTATAAGTTAGGTTTCATCAATTCTGATAAATGTTTTTTTTTGTGAAAATTATAATTGATACAAAAGCCAGCGCAATTAACACACGCGAGCTTAACGAACCGGCTCGCGCACGATAAAGCTTTTTAACCAACTGAATTAAACAATTCGACGAAATATTGCCAACGCGGAATTCTGACAAAGCTTTTGTTCGTGAGGCGAACTGGATCCTCGCAGCTGGGCCCGACCAGACGCGACGCGCTCGAGAGCATCACCCCTAGCACTCGCTGGTGCAAGAATCGTTAGCGTTTTTACTGCATTTGGCAAAAATAACACGTGCCGCGGAAAAACATATCTTACTAAATACAATTTTGTAGGTAAAATTTTGCTACATTGGAATAGCGACGGCCAATGTTATTGATTATTGGTTCTTAATGTTCTAACTACAATGTAATCGAATATCTAATCACTAACTGATTCGCACCCAGGAAATGACTAGTACAGTTGTAGTGATCGTAAAATACGTAAGTCTAATCGTATTAGTTTATAATAACGTGTACATAACACGTAATATCTTGAAAGTACAATAATATTTCCTTATGCTCGTTAAATGCCTACCTACTTGTTTACTTTAGGTACTCGTACTGACACACTCGAAAACTCTCGACTCTGAAGCAACAACAAACTCAATCTGTCAGAAGAAGTTTACTGGCGTTCGAGTCCACTTCACCATGGTGACACTGTCGTTTGCCAAAAATAATAGGAAGTTTCCCGTACGAGTACGTACCTAATACACGAGCATGTCGGTTATTGTAGGTTAGGGTCAATGGAGAAAACACCAAGATTAATCTTTAAAAATTATATTTATGTTATTAAAATCTTGGTGACCTTGAGACCTAAACCTCTAAAGCAACTAATAATTAGCTACCTATATAATTAGAAATTCATTAAGTACATTAACTTTCCGTCACAAATTTAACCAAACTGTAGAGGCTTACAGTCTTAGACGTCCTTATAAGTAAGACATCTTTACACAAATTGACTAAGCCTCACAGTAAGTTCTATTACATTTCTGCCGTCCTAGTCTAAAAGGCAGTTTTTCGACAAATGCTAGTTTCGAGATAATCGCAAAAAACCAACCCAAACATCTTTCTTAAATTTCTAGGAAACGGAAAAACTTTTTCCATGTTTTCTTTTTGTATGTGGTAGGTATATATATGTATTTTATGCATTTATATAATGTTTCTAAACAGCTCAGTTTTTTTTTTAATTTTATAAAAAACACTTTAGATTAGCTTAAAAATGTGTAGGTCGTACTAGTCAAGAAGGTGGTAAACATCATGCGTTATGCGGCGTTCTAACTTAGTTACGAACAACTTTTATAAGCGCCACTTGCACCATTCCACTAAGCCGAGGTTAACCGGTTAAACCTGGAGTTACCGTGGTTACCGGTACAATTTGACACTGGGTTAACAGTTAACTCCGAGTTAGTGAGATGGTGCATGTGGCACGAAATAATAGGTAATAGACAAGGATATCCCACCAAAAACATTCTGTAAAAAACTAGCCAAGTCTCGATGGAGCTGCTTGTTTATCTCTAAAAAGTAATGAAATCTAGACAAAGTCGTGCCATTAAGTCTAAGGTTCCTTACTGCGATTTCTTTATTATTATAGTTAATGTTGTGTGACTTGGCCGTTGAAGGGTACACAAGGGTACAAAACCAGGTGCTCCATGACACCATTGCACCAATCTGCCATTGCACCAAAAAGAAGTGTTTTTCAGGCTCGCCCATACATAAGTATTATTGAAATACGCAGCTTTATCAAGCCTACAATTGACTGGGTTATTGAATCAACGTTTTCCAAGTGGCAATTTTCCATCGTCAATGGGTAGCGGTTCTGGCGACAGATTGGTGCAATGGTGTCATGGAGCACCTGGTTTTGTACCCTTGTGTACCCTTCAACGGCCAAGTCACACAACATTAACTATAATAATAAAGAAATCGCAGTAAGGAACCTTAGACTTGGCACGACTTTGTCTAGATTTCATTACTTTTTAGAGATAAACAAGCAGCTCCATCGAGACTTGGCTAGTTTTTTACAGAATGTTTTTGGTGGGATTTCACTTCTTTTTGTAGAAACCTCCTGGCACTGATTAAAATAACCGACTTGGTTTCACATTACATCTCAAAACTTTTTTGTAGTAAAAGTGTTGCGAGACTTGCACCTTTTTACATGTAATGTTTTTGATGGGATCTCATCTCTTTTTGTAGGCAGTCCTTCTTTTCGGGTACTCATACCCATACTATGTATACACACATCATAACTAAACATATCTTCATTGATACTCACATCGTACATCGTAGTGTACCTTTACTTTACCTACTATTTGTAGGAACTGCAACAGTAACTTTGTAATATCATATATTTATATGGGATTACAAACTTACTTATGCAGTTCTTAGATCTTTAAAACGTGACTGATATTGCAATATTTTTAGGTTTTCCCTTTATGTGGCCATTAAACCCTAACTCTGTACCAAATTTCAGCTCTCTGAGTTTATGGGAAGTACTAGTTCTATTCTGATGATCATGAGTGAGTTTCATAAATGCGAAACTTTGCTTTCGCTTAACTTCGGAACTAAATGACCTACAGACTTGAAAGTTTGGATTTTAAGTATGTGATTATAGCTTACTGGATGACCAAAATTTCTGCGTTCTGGTCTTATCCAGAGGTTCTCAAATAGGGGCCTGAAAATGCGGCGAAATGGTTCCAGTAAAGGATGGTACGGCAGTGTTTGCTTCGCGCTCGACTTGGCGGGGGCACTGCCGTGCCCCCCGATCGAGTTAGTTGCCTTATGACTCACAAGATATACTATTATAGCAAATAGCAGTAACAAGTCGGTAGATTATGGCACGAGCCTTCATTTTCAGTTTCAGTTTCGGTGCGAGAGTAAAAATTTGTGAATAGGTATTATAAAACATTTTTTTTTTTAAGTTATATAATATTAAGTAGTACTACGAAATACTGTCTACACTGAGTTATTATAGCCCGACGAATTGTTCGCTGAGTATCTAAAATATAATATGTATTACTGAAAATATTGCAAGTATCTTATATATCTCGATGACTAGGTATATATTTGTTTAATGTTATCAGAAATGTTTCATTTAAATGGCGTTTTGGATTATTAGGGAACTAACACGATGGTTCTTTTGATCCATATTGGCCAGTGTGCATAAAGGGCAGTCTCACGGTAAACGTTATACACCCTTATGTACTGACTATGGAGGTATAGTAAAGAGCATTGTGCGGAAATCAGGAGTAATCAGAGATTTATGATCAGCGGCGCGGGTCCCGCCGCCCACCACACAGCTAGCGGCGGTCCTTACATTCAATTAAATAAATTAATGGCGTAACAAATTTACATTGTGTAGTTTATTTTTAAATACATATTTCGAAACCACATGCAGTGCTGCAGCTGACACTACTTTAATTATGTTGTAATCGCCGTCAAACATACTCAGGAGTATAATGACTGTGCCGTTATAAATGAATCAGCTGACTCATAACGATATATAGTCATCAGTTATAATTGATGTAAGTTAAGTTGTTATAATCGTCGAAGTTGACAAGTTGTATAATGTATGTAAGCAACGAAATCAGATTTAATGTGACACAAATTAGTTTAAGTATGTGTCTTACAAGATGCAAGACGCTGATGAGGCAGGGACCCCTGTCCGAAGGTAAATCCCCTCCCAAACACACAACCACAACTTTAACAACTGTTAGAAAACTTGCGAACTACACTGTACGTGATCACTTGTGGTTGCACTCGCGGCGAGACTGAAGTCGTCGCGGGAAAGTTGTGCGGCGCTGGAGCCGCGTGGCGGCCGCGTGGTGTCGGCGGCGCCGCGGACTGCCGCCGCCGCCGCCGCCGGCCGAGAGCGCCTGCGCGCCGGCGAGCTCACACAAGACCGAGCGGCTATCTAACCCGCCGACCGCACCGCTCAACTACAAGAACCAGCCGAACTGGTGCTCGTACACGAACTACCCTGCGCCGGCTCGGCGTGGTGTGACGGACGCCCGCGGGTCGCGCCGGCAAGGCCACATCTACTTACTGCAACATTCTTCTAACACTGCTACTCTGTCCCCACTCGCGACTCGGCACGGTGTGAGGGACGCCCGCGGGCCGCGCCGTGGGGGCCACATCTACTGCAACTTTCACACTCGACAACACTCCACCGCCATTTGTCCCGGCACAGGCGCCGCTCTTTAACTACACTCACTTTTAATTACCCGCGACATATTTCTGTTATCTACCTACAACAGCATCAGTTTAACATCGCGCCCCACAATTATATGCAATTATCATGGTGTAACAATCGAAGCTTACACGTTATTTTTCAAAATAGTTCTTATTATTTGAACAAGATCCAAACATAACACTACAACAGACTGTACCTACTAAACCATTTTTTTTTGTTACCTACACCATTGGGTACACTTTGTATAACAACACAACATCACTCACTGTTTGCTTTTAATTTGGTACTAATGTTCCTTGGACCCTATATTCACCAAGTCATTAACAAAATCGCTAAACTATGCAAAATGATAATAATATACATACACAGGGTATTTAAAATAAATCATTTTGTACCTATAGAATTATTTGCCAACCCAAACAAAAGAAATAAGTTTACACATGTAGGTCTTCTACTACTAACGCCATCTATCGGTGAATTAATGACTTAATTCACCGATAGATGGCGTTAGTAGTGAAGAAAATGAAAATAAAACATAAGGTCAAAGAGAATAGATAAGAATGTATAGAGAGTTATTGTCAAAGTAAATGACTGTAATGTAGTCACAGTGAATTTACTGCCATCTTTCGACAGATGTTTAAAACTTTTAGAACGGCATTTTGACTTTCATCCTTAGATATTTTATTACCAGAGATCGGATAGGGTGAGCTGTTTACCTTATAATTTGACATGTCTTACGTCATATTATAAGGCAAATAGCTCACCCTATCCGACCTCTGTTTATTACAGATTGTGTTAATTTTTTTAAATATCAAAATGTGTCGCCGTCTACTCGAGACTAGGCTAAACAGCGCCATCGCTCGAAAAGTTGGAAACCGCCATTTAGATGCCTATTCGATTTGGGCGCTCCGAATTTCGCATGTCATTTCAGGTCAATTCAACGTCATAAAACTTTATACGATTCTCAACTGTAATCCAACAAAACAAGGTAAAAATTTAGACGTCGTGAAGGGCGGCGATATTTTAAATATGTTATCTATGTTTAATTATAAATAATAGTAGAAATCGCGCCCTTAGGGAGGCGCTCATAACTTCGGCCAAGCTTCGGTCATACGACATCGGTGCTTTCAAACACATTCTTGGTAACCCAACATCGTACACGGCACAAATACGGTAGATTGGCTGAAGTTATGCTCAAATAGGTTTTTTTTTTTAAATATTCACTTATATGGATGTAATTAGCATATTCTTTGAAGCTATAGGAATCGGACTTGATAGGGCCGATATGTACCAATGTATAAAGGTCCTGTTAAATAATAAATTAAAAAAAAAAAAAAAAAAAAAGGTAAAAATTGTATAGGGTCATATTTACAAACTTGACTGTACTACTACTAATACTTAACAAAAATACCTACTTTACATTTTTCAGCTGCTACTCCTAGTGTCGCTACGAACTGCTCACTAGGTGGCGGTAGTAGCTCCTCTGTTTATAATGTGTTTTGTCTTGTATCGTAATTTCTTATTATCCAATAATGTTTATTACCATTCGGCATTTAATTAGGGTTTTTAATATACTAAACTACCATACACTTGACATAATGCCATTTTATATACGAGTCACGTTTACAAGCTATAATTTGGTATTTTATTTCTTAAACAAATTGGATACTTAAAAGTCCATTTTTGTCTATTTTTAACTATGTACTAGTATGTCATTTTCTTTTTTGTTATAATATATTATATTTTTTATTTAATCCAATTAAATAATGTTAAAAATTTCATCTAATCGGTTCCGCAGTTTAAACGGAAAGAGGTCACATACCGCCAGAGTTACTTTCGCATTTATACTATGTATTATGAATATTATTCTATGCATGTAGTATGGATATTATTTTAACATAATGCGAAATAAAAGAATAAAATTGCCATAATTATTTCACAACAAATATCACCAAGAAGTGTCACGTGCCCATTTACTACGTAAAGTGTTGTCAGATCTATCCCTCTATCGGCATCTGACTGAACTTAAACTCAGTAGTGTTTCTAATTACTTTTTACTTTTTAGGGTTCCGTAGCCAAATGGCAAAAAACGGAACCCTTATGGATTCGTCATATCTGTCTGTCTGTTTGTCCGTCCGTCCGTATGTCACAGCCACTTTTTCCGAAACTATAAGAACTATACTGTTGAAACCTGGTAAGTCGATGTATTCTGTGAACCGCACTAAGGTTTTCATACATAAATATATGTAACTATGTTATTTAGAAAAACAAAATAATCCTATCTACGATATTTAAGGTACTTTCCCTTGATGTACCATATTCTTGCCTCTGATTAGCCCTGTATATCCGATAGATGGCGCTTACACATGCGTACATCGCAGATACATCACGCTGTTAAGATTTTTCCATAAACCACCTGGTCATTTGGACAATACACTGGTTAGGTAAGGTTCGGAGTTAGGTTAGGTTCGGAGTTAGGTTAGGTTCGGAGTTAGGTTAGGTTCGGAGTTAGGTTAGGTTCGGAGTTAGGTTAGGTTCGGAGTTAGGTTAGGTTCGGAGTTAGGTTAGGTTCGGAGTTAGGTTAGGTTCGGAGTTAGGTTAGGTTCGGAGTTAGGTTAGGTTCGGAGTTAGGTTAGGTTCGGAGTTAGGTTAGGTTCGGAGTTAGGTTAGGTTCGGAGTTAGGTTAGGTTCGGAGTTAGGTTAGGTTCGGAGTTAGGTTAGGTTCGGAGTTAGGTTAGGTTCGGAGTTAGGTTAGGTTCGGAGTTAGGTTAGGTTCGGAGTTAGGTTAGGTTCGGAGTTAGGTTAGGTTAGGTTAGGTTAGGTTAGGTTTTTTTTTTTTTTTATGATTGTTGCAGATAGTTTAATTACTATCTGCTTCTTTGATCCCCGGACATTTATCCGAGACTTTTTCTGCAGTTTGATTGCTTGCTATATTTATTTTAATTTTTATTATTTATGCTTTATCATTTACGTTCATTTTAAATTTACTGTTTTTTAAATTATCGGTTTTAAAGTTTCTAAGTAATTATTATCTTTATTATTTTTGGCAACTTATATGTTTACTTTCTTATTTTTATGCATTTATTTCTGTGTTTTATTTTATCTTATTATTTTGTCTGATTTATGATTAATTTTACTGGTCTGTTTTTGCCCACGGAGCAGTACTTCCATTTTGTGCACATACTTTTCTCATTATCGTTCGGCAGTATTTTGAGAATGTTTCATTTGTGGATTTGCCTATTAATAATATGTGGAGGTTCTTTTTCTCAATTCTTTCTTTCATTTTAAATTCAGTGTCAAGTCTATATTGGTCAAAGCGTGGGCATTCTGTCAGTATGTGTTCTACGTTTTCTATTTTTGCAGGGTCACAAGGGCATGACGGACTGTCCCTTAATTTAAATCGGTTCAAATAGTATGCTGTTCCGCCATGTCCTGTAAGTACTTGCGTAAGTAGATTGTCAGGTGTGTGGCCTGTTGCATACCTGTATGCTGTTAGGGCATCAGGAAGAAATTCCGCAATTTGTTTATTTTCTGTTAAGTTAATGTACATCTTGCACCAGACATGCAGAGTTTCCTCCCTAATTCTTCGCTTGGCATATGAACCTGGAAACAAGTCATAAGCTGCTCTGGTCTTTTTCCGCAGCGCTGCGTACTTGGCCAATTCGTCGGCTCTTTCGTTGCCTTCGGTTCCGCAATGTGATCTTAGCCAGAAGAGACGGAGAGTTTTCCCCATTTGTTTCAATCTATTGAATATTTCGCGGATCTCAAAGACTAATGGATGAAGGCAGGTTGTGTTTGAAATAGCCTGCAGTGATGACATGCTGTCACTTAATATATTTATATTTTGATCTGTTAGCTTTTCTGCTAACTCTCCCGCCTTTGAGATCGCTAAGAGTTCAGCTTGATAGACACTGCAATAATCCTCTAGCCTAAACGTGGATTGCTTGACTTCCTGTCCGTCTCTCCAAGCCGTTATTGCTGCCCCAACTTTACCCTCTATCTTACTACCATCCGTAAAAATACAAAGCCCGTTCATTTGATGTTTTTCTACCGTTTCCTCCGACATGTCTTCAACCTTTTCGAAGGTAAACGGGACTAGTTCTGCCGGGTGTGGAGTATTTAGGTGTGATACCCGGGCCTCATATTCCCTGTCCGGTAGATTTGTTAGTGGCCTACCATGCTTTACTTCATACAGACGTGCGGCTTCTATAACACGCAAGTCCAGAGGAAGCAAACCAGATATCGCCAGGGCAGGTGGTAATGAGACAGTACGGTATGCTCGACATATGCGACGTGCAAAACCTCGCTGAACACCTCTCAGCTTTTTTATTATTTCAATCTTATGTGCTGCTGGTGCCCACACACTGGCTGCATAGAGAGTTATCGGCTCTACTACTGCATGATAGATAGTTTTTTGTATATTTGGGTTTAGTCCCCAAGTAACTCTTGCTGCTCTCTCCAATCTTTGATAGAACGTTATTAATTTTTGACATAGTAGAGTTACATGTGTTTCAAATGTAAGCCCATCGTCCAGATGGACGCCAAGCAATCTAAAATCCTTGACGATTGGTTAGGTTAGGTTAGGTTAGGTTAGGTTAGGTTAGGTTAGGTTAGGTTAGGTTTTTTTTTTTTTTTTTGCGGTGAGGGAGGAAATACTCATGTATACCGCCGGCCCGTACCGACGGTTATGTCCGACTCAGCTGGGTATGGTGCCCAGCCGCCTACGGACTAAAACCTCCCCCACTTCATGTTGAGTGTAATGTGTTTTTATTAGATGTGTGTTGAGTGTAACTGGAGTGTTTGTTTGATTTTAATTTAGGGATAACTGGCCCTCGCTAGAAATACGGGCGACCAGCTATCCTAAAGTGAAGTTTTGGGGGGACAAGTTCTGCCGCCCGACCGCCCGCCTCATGACAGAGTGCAATGAGTGCGGGCGGCCGCCCGGCCACTGTCCCCCTGCAAGAAATTGGATATTACTAAGCGAGTAATTTCAATTGATAAATTAGTGTTCATGTGATAAAGAAAAAGATGCATAGATAGTTTTAAGATGGGGCGCTAAGTGCGCTAAGTGCCGACCGACCACCCGCCTCACGACAGTCAGTGAGTGCGGGTGGCCGTTTGCAAGAGATTAGAGAGTTTAATTCTAAGCTTTTGACAAAATTAGTATTTATATGTTACATATGTGATGAACAATTAACTGCAATATTCATCAGCGTAAGCCAGTCAATATTACAGTTCTCATGCAAAGCAAAATGGTGTAATAATAATAATAATAGTTTCAATAACGAAGATATTTTACAGATAGGATACACTAAAGTTACAAGTGTTGTCGTCAATAAGCCATTACCACAGAAGAGTTAATGTTTACAAACTTAAATGATTCGTTAAAAATTAAAGTTACATTTGAGTGAAATTTTAATATGTTAAATATTAATTAGATTGATAATCAATGCGCGATTTTATTCTCTGTAACATAGATCGCATTCGGGGGCAAAAAGTTGATGTTGCGCTATGTGCTGTGTTTAGCTTGTATTGGTCCTCAGTTACTTGTTTGTTGAATGCATCACAATTGTGGCACTTTGTTTTGGTCTGATCTTTTTGGTTCGGGCATGATTTATATTCATGGTCAGACGATGCGCAATGTGAACAGATGGTTGTGGTAGCCTTACAATGCTTTCGCGTATGGCCATACTGCATGCACTTAAAACAATGTAAGATAGGTACGTGCTCCTCTGCATGCACCCGTTGGTGATCTATGTTGATTTTACCTAGTTGAATGAAGGCCTTAAAAGTGGATGGCGTCGTCATGAGTACAGCATTATACAAACGAGGATTTTTGTTGCCTTTTTTATAGTGGAATGAAATCTTATTGCTTTCATTAATTACATTTTTGAGCGGTTGATTTTGACTTATTATAATGTCAACAAGATCCTTTGTTGGAACATCTCCGGATATACCCTTCAAAGTAATCATGGGGCGAAGTGACTTTGAAGCTTCAGCGGCAACCTCCGCATTGACGTCGTTAGTCTTAGATAACGCAATGTCACGCTGTTCTTTTGTGTTAAATTCAATACGGACTTTACCATTCGATATAAACTTTGTAGCGGTTGGGGCAAAGTCCGTATCACGGAAGGAGACTACTTTTCTCCATGTCTGCAAAGTTTCGGCAGCACCTTCGCCGGCCTTCTTAGAAGTGATGACAATCGCCGGATTCGTGGTCATCTGTGTAGGTTCCGAAGATACAGCAGCAGGCGCCTGTATTGCGGACCTACCCGTCACGGTAGCGTATGTAGTTTTAGTCGATGCTGTAGTGGGTTTTTCGGTCAACGAACGTATGTCACGCTTGAGAGACAAAATTTCCTTCTTTATTAGGTTGGCTGTGTCATTTTTTATATTATTCATAAGCGTTTCAATATTAGGTGGTGTTAACGGCAGCGGCACCCGCAGCGGTGGTGGCGATGGCGGTGTTGTTAGCAGCTGCTGTGCGGGCATGAAGTCCGTCTGCGTTTGGATGGTGCGGTTATCTTTGCGAGTTGTAGTGGTTAGGTTATTGTTATTAATGGTGACGTTATCAGTTGTGATTGTAGTATTAGCTAAGCCGCTGCACTTCTCTATATGCTCTTTGGCCCAATAACTTGATATGGATGATATTTTTCTTCCCGAAGTGTGTATATTCTTCTTGTTCTCGACCGTAACGCTTTTGTGCGAGCGATCGGAAATAAGATTTCTGTTAATATTTAGGATTTCCGCCTCAATTTTGCGCAGATAGTCCTCAACGCTATCTTTAATTTCTACTATGAGATTACGAGGCACTAAGACATTCGTTTGCGTTTCTTTCTCTCTTGTCAGTATGTTTATATTTACATCGAGGGAGTCAAAATTAATCAAATCATTTGAAGTATTCGATGTTTCAAGCAATTGGGCCGAGCCACCGTTCTTTGTCGCCGGCTGCAGCAGCGGCGACGGCGGCAGCAGCGGCGACAGTGAAGGCTGATCTTGCAGTGTGACATTAGGGTCTGTTTGAACCCCTTTCGACGAACGGTCGGTAGGTGTAGGAGTTTGTGTTAAGATGCCCCGGATTTGTGCGCGCATCTGCTTTGCATAACTCGCAAATATAGATGGGATATTTTTGGCGGCGATCTTAATTTGCCTCTTGTTCTCAACAGTTATACTGCGGTGGGTTGTCGTAGTTTCGAGGTTTTCGAGTATCTGTTTAGATTCGAACTCGAGATCGCCAGCGAGCTCGTCGAGCAATCCAAGCACCGGATGGATGTTAGTGTCACGCATAGGCGACGGTGAACGTTCTCGCTGGGCAGGTGTGCCCGGCGGTGTGGTGAAGAGATTGTCAAACTGCTCTGACATGTTGAGGCTATTTACACTTTCGCTACTCATTTTCTAATGTAATTATATATATCGAGAAATAAGGAGATTACAAAATAGGTTAAATTTTTTTAAGAAAAATATTAATTTTAATGCAACGAAGAGTTTTTAAGAAAGGGTTATCTAAAGAAAATGTTAAAAACAAAAAGATCTATCAATTGAATTTAAAACAAGAGAAATCTAACGAGTGGAAATGAAGATAAATAAGTTTTAGAGTGATTGCTATTATGGTTTTTGCAGGCACCGCTAAATTTCGAAGAAATTATTAATTTAAACTATGAAGATGTAAGAAAACTATTTACATGTATTAAACTATTTTATAGATATAACAAAGACAGATTTTACTGTGAAGTAAAACTATGAAAAACTTGAAAAATGAGTGAGTTATGAATTTTTTAAAATAAGAAATATTAAAGGAACACTAAAAATTTAATATCTCCGTAACCAAACAAAATACGAAGATAGAAATGATACTAAAAAATGGAACTTAATGAGCTTTAAATATGTACTAAGTTTCAGAATTTTTAAATAAAATTTGTTTAACAAACTATTAAAAAGTGTGGTAAAGTTAGGTCAGAAGACGACGGAAGTGAACTTCGAAGTTATTCAAAAAACCGTAAGAGATACGAGGTTGACTTATATAACAAAAATGAATAAATAAAATTTACTTTACTTAATAAAATAAAAACTAGAAAAATCTATTGGGTGGATACAGAGATATTAGTAAAAATGTAGATTGCTTGTAGCTTTTTGGCAGGTGCAATTAAAAAGTGAAGTAAATTGGATATTTTTATGTGAAGTTGTATGAGAATATATTATTTTTAGTATTGAATTATTAAGAAATGTCAAAAAGAGATTTTTAGGAAAGGAAAAAATATTGAAAAGTGAAAAGATGACTGAGTTACGAATTTTTGAAGAAGTGAGATTTTGAAAAGTAGTAAAAATTTGAATATCTACGGAACCAGGAGGACTATGAAAATAAGTATAGTATCAAAAAATCGGGCTCGTTGAGTACTAAAATTGTGCCAAAAATCAATTTATTCAGGTAGTGTTTAGTTTGGTTTTTTGTTGGTTCGTTAGGTTAGGTTAGGTTAGGTTAGGTTAGGTTAGGTTAGGTTAGGTTAGGTTAGGTTAGGTTAGGTTAGGTTAGGTTAGGTTAGGTTAGGTTAGGTTAGGTTAGGTTAGGTTAGGTTGGGGTGCGGGATTGGTAGACCTCCTCGTGGTGCACCCTGGGAGGGGGAGGATAGCCGCTCAGTTGCGCGCTTGCTATTCTCCCCCTGCGAACTACCAGTCACAGAGTGGTTATGGCAGTTGAGTCTTCTCCTGCGTTGGCTTTAGTGCCGTGTTGTTGTGGATGGCTGCTCCCGAGATGCCTCAGCTAATCTGAGGTGTCAGGGGATGCAGATGTCTTGGAGGTGGTGCGTTTGCATCGTTTGTTGTCGGGGCCCGGTTCAGGGCCAGCGGCCGCTTGGTGGCGTGGGATGGCGAGCCTGCAAGGCTTGCGGCGCGGCGGGTCTGGCGGTCACAGTCATGTGGCTGCTAGATGGGTTTCGGCCCCCCGTCGGGCAACCCGTAACCCGCACTGAGCGGGCCGGGGGCGCTGCTCATTGAGAGTAGCGCTGCGTGGAGAAAACCACTATAATAAATCCCCAATCCCAAGGTGAGCGGACCGTGCCGATGGGATGCATGGCTGGAGGGAGTCCAGTGCCAAGCGTGCGGGGGAGCTCACCCCCGAAAAAAGAGACGACGATGTGGAGCATTGGTAAAGTACAATGAAGGCTGATTGCGAAAAAAGTCCCCTGGCGGGTCTCCAAAAGGAGGAATCCCGTCCGCTCACTTCGGTGACCGGCTGCCCTCCGTATGCAGGGGTGGGCAACAATCGCCTCGTAGGCCGGCAGGTTGCCGGTCTCCGTGAACACAACCTTGGCGTAACGAATATGGACATTGATGCTACGTGGAATAAGGATTTAGTTGATCTGGAGGTGAAGGACTGTGACCTGATGTCGCACTCCAACACCAACGACCTAGACTCGAATACGGAAGAGTGCTCAGAGCTGGGCATTCTAAGACTGAGGGGTGGAGGATCGCCAGAGAGGGACTGTAAGGGTCGGTTCGCCGGCAAGGGCAGATCGGGCCCTAAGACCTCCAAAGAATCCAAGGACACCACGGTGGTGTCGGCAAGGACAGTGTCTCCCTCAAAGAGTGAGGTACCGGAAGCCTTAACTAGAGAAGAATCACAGAGTCGACCGGGGAGTCGGAGATCGCTTCCGGACTTAAGGGTGAATCTCTCTCGCTGCGATGAGAAGCATGAGTCCCAAACACCAGCTCCGTCTAGTAGCACAAAGAGGAAAGAGGCGGAAGCTCACGTGGGCGATAAAGGTGTGGACATTGAATCCGATACAGGGAGCATGCTCAGTATCCGCTCGGAGCCAGCTCCCGATAACAAGCATGGTGATGATGCCGAGTCTGACTCGGCCATGAGTTGTTATTCACTAAGTGACACCGAAAGGAGGTTCTGGCGGAAGCGCGGTTGCGGCGGCTTGGGGTCAGACTCAGACGAGACCACTGAAAAGCGGTCTCAGTCGGGTTCAAAGCGAGGTCGCGGTCGGCCCCCAACCACGGGACAGTACGTTGGTCTCACCAAGGCCAAAGAGGAGTATAATCGCGCCATGAGAGAGGAAATGCGTTTGAGGGCAGAAGAAGAAGTGGCCGGCATAAAGCTGCCCTTTTCTACTCGTAGTCAGTCGGGCGGCCTAAGTTCTATCTCGGTCCTGCCCTGTGCACAAGACAATCTTTCTGCGGCAGCGCTGTCTCAGCGAGTGCAGACAAGTCTGGATGCAATATCCTTGGTTGCCAAAAACTCCGGCAATTTGAAAGGCACCTTTGTAAAGGCCCTGAAGGACGCGGCAGTGTCAATTAAAGAGACTTTTGAGTGCCTACTAGAGCGCTCTACTTCAGAGGAGACGAGGCGTCTGCAGGTGCAAAACGATAGCCTGCGTGCTCAATTGACTGATCTCAAGGCTGAAATGGCCCAGCTGAGAGCAGACTTTCGGGAACAATTCAAGAGACCGGTCCCGGCTCCCTTAAAACCAACGGAGAATACACAGACAACTAGCAGCTCTAGCAAGGAGGATACAGGGTCTCTCAACTTTGAAGACATGATGCGTATAATGACAACAAAGATTGGGCTGATGTTGGACGCGAGACTGGGAGCCTTAGAGTTAGAGGGCAGGCTGCTGCCAGCCCAACCGATGCGGCCCCCGCTGGCTGCCGACTTGAGACGTCAAAATGAGAGGGTCACCTCCCATTCCCAGGAACTTGAACCCGCTCCCGAGCCGGTTCCAAAACAAGGTCCTCCAAATTTGACGGAGGAGCCTAGGAAGGGGCAGAAGAAGAAAAAGAAAAAGGCCACCCTTGCAGCAGTTGAAGCCGCAGCGGCTCGCGCGCGCTCGTCATCTATGCCTCGGTCCTTGCCTTCAGCTCCCTTGGCCATGGATAAAGCATGGAATAAGGCAGTCGCAGGGAAGAAAAATAACAAGTCGGTAAACCCTCCCTCTGTTATTCAATCTCAGCAGGGGAATGAAGCGCAAGCTCAACACCAGGGGCAGGCTCCACCACGGTTGCAAAGACAAGAGGCTCGCAAACTGCGACCACCCCGATCCTCTGCTGTGGTTTTGTCCTTGCAGCCGGAGGCTGAAGAGCGGGGACTAAGTTATAAAGAAGTGTTAGCTACAGCTAAAGCAAAAGTAGATTTGGCGGGTCTAGATATACAGTCGATCCGTTTTAAAGTTGCAGCTACAGGCGCCAGACTCCTGGAGATACCGGGGGCCTCCAGTGGGCCAAAGGCGGACAAACTCGCTGAAAAACTCTGCCAGCTATTCGATTCCGAGATGGTCAAGGTGTCACGGCCTACAAAATGCGTGGAATTGCGAGTATCTGGCCTGGATGACTCTGTGTCTGTGGAGGACGTCGCTGCGGCGATTGCGCAGGCCGGCGGATGTGCGGTCCAGGAGGTAAAAGTGGGAGAAATTAAATCGGACCCCTGGAGCCTAGGTTCTGCGTGGGTTCGTTGTCCAGTCGCTGCGGCCAAAAAAGTGGCTGGAAAGGAGAGACTGCTGGTGGGCTGGGTGTCGGCGCAAGTCAAGTTGCTGGAAGCGCGCGCCCAAAGATGTTACCGGTGCCTGGAGTCGGGCCATGTTAGGGCGCAGTGTCCTTCTGAAATTGACAGGTCCGGTCTGTGCTACCGATGTGGCCAGGCGGGTCACAAGGCGAGAGATTGCTCGGCGACGCCACACTGCACTGTCTGCGCGGTGTTGGGAAAAGACGCGAATCATAGGACAGGAAGCAAGAGCTGTACTGCCCCACCCAAGAGACCGAAGACAAAGGCTGGCGATGGCTCCCGGGCCTCCTCGCAGCCTGTCCGCTCGCCCACTTCGACTGTGGACGAGACTCAGGGGGCTTCTGGTATGGATACAAACTAATATGGCCATCAAATTTCTTCAGACGAATCTTAACCACTGCGTTAGGGCTCAGGACCTCTTGTTCCAGAGTTTGGCGCAGTGGTCAATAAATATAGCAGTGGTAGCGGAGCCATACTCTGTTTCCGCTCAAGCGGGATGGGTTGGGGACCTGGATAAAACTGTGGCCCTTGTGTCGCGGGGCACTGCTGGCTCCCCACCTTTTCAAGGCGTCATAAAGGGTCATGGTTTTGTGGCGGCAACCTGCGGAAACATTGCAGTTGTTGGTATCTACTTCTCTCCCAACGATAATTTGGCAGATTTTGAACAGTTTCTCGTATCAGTGGGTGCTGTTGTTAGGCAGTTGCACCCTACGCCTGTTTTAGTAGCCGGAGATTTCAATGCAAAGTCTAGGGCTTGGGGGTGTCCAGCGACGAACCCGAAAGGCGCAACTCTGGAGGAGTGGGCGGTTGCCACTGGCTTGGTGGTCATTAACCAGGGATCAGAAAATACGTGCGTGCGGCAACAGGGTGGATCTATCGTGGACATAACATTTTCGAGTGTCTCCCTGGCGCGCCGTATTCAGGGATGGGAGGTCATGGTGGGAGTGGAGACGCTGTCAGATCACCGGTATATCCGGTTCGATGTTGACCCACTGATCTCAAACAACGCAAGGCTGAATGGCCCAGTCAGGACTGGCCCTAGGTGGGCGCTCACCAAACTTGACCGGGAACTTCTGAAAGAGGCAGCGATCGTAGAGACGTGGTTGTCTGTTCCAGATGAAGCTGTGGTGGTAGAGTCCGAAGCGTCCCAAATTCGGGAGGCTATGGTGCGAATTTGTGATGTGGCGATGCCTCGAGCCAAGTCTCTACCAAATAGACGATGTGTGTACTGGTGGACATCCGAGCTCGCGCAAATGCGTCGCTCCTGTGTAGCTGCACGGCGTCGGTATTTGCGTCAAAGAAGGCGCAGGCAGCGAGATGAAAACGAGGAACGCCGTTTATATGAGGCCTATAAGACGTCCAAGCAGGAGTTTTCTGTCGCTATCGGACATGCAATTGAGGCGAGTCGTGCTGAATTCCTGGAGACCTTAAATAATGATCCGTGGGGAAGACCCTACAAACTCATTCGGAACAAGTTGCGCCCCTGGGCGCCTCCGCTGACTCAAACACTTCAGCCGGAGCTTGTAACGCGCGTAGTTGCTGGGCTTTTCCCTGAAAGGGAACCTCACCAGCCGCCTATCATGGCACCGCCAACGGTGGGGCTAAGAGAGGAGGATATCGTTCCTCCAGTTCTTCCCGTCGAGCTGGCCGTGGCGGTTTACCGGCTGCGTGGCAAGAACACGGCCCCAGGGCCTGACGGCATTCCGGGCCGTGCATGGGTCTTGGCTATGGAAGCGTTAGAACCGAGGCTGCTGCGTCTTTTGACCGCTTGCCTGGAACAGGGTTGCTTCCCGAAGGAGTGGAAGTCTGGGAAGTTAGTGCTGCTAAGAAAGGAAGGACGACCGATAGACTCTCCGTCTGGTTACCGGCCGATAGTTTTGCTGGACGAGGTGGGCAAGCTCTTTGAGCGAATAATCGCTGCACGCCTCATCAAGCACATGGATAGTGAGGGGCCGGACTTGGCCGACTGCCAATTTGGGTTCCGCAGGAACCGGTCAACTGTCGATGCTATTCTACGGGTCAAATCAATGGCACACGAGGCTGTGACGCAGGGAAACGTCGTCTTGGCGGTGTCATTGGACATCGCTAATGCTTTCAACACCCTGCCCTGGAACACAATAAAAGAGTCATTGCGATACCATCAGGTACCTCTTCACTTGTTCCGCATAATTGAAAATTATCTCAGTGAGAGGTTCGTCACCTGGCCTGGGCAGCAGGCATGGGGGGAGAGGGCAATGTCCTGTGGAGTCCCGCAGGGGTCGGTCTTGGGTCCACTCTTGTGGAATATAGGTTACAATTGGGTTCTAAGGGGGGCAAACTTGCGTGGGGTCAACGTCATCTGTTACGCCGATGATACGCTTGTGACGGCCAAGGGTCCCAATTACCGTGATGCAGCCATATTAGCTACAGCGGCAGTTGCCCATTGCGTGGGCAAGATCAGAAGTCTGGGTCTTGAGGTGGCTCTAGCGAAGTCTGAAGCCATATGTTTCTATGGTCCACGAAAAGCTCCCCCAGCTGGGGCGGCTATTGTGGTGGGAGGAGTCCCGATTGCCGTTATGCCATCACTGCTCTACCTTGGTGTTGTGCTCGACAGCAAGTGGAATTTCTGTGCGCATTTTGAGCGCCTGGCACCCAAGTTGTTGCGCGCCGCATCTGCCCTTGGGCGTATACTGCCAAACCTGGGAGGGCCAAAGGCTTCATGTCGTCGCCTCTACATGGGTGTGGTGCGATCGATGGCACTCTATGGTGCCCCAGTTTGGGCAAATGCTCTCAACAGGCAAAATATCGCTCGGTTACGCCGGCCGCAGAGGGCAATAGCTGTAAGGGTTATAAGAGGATACCGTACGATAAGCACGGAGGCCGCGTGCGTTCTAGCCTGCTCTCTGCCTTGGGATTTGGACGCGAGGGTCCTCTCGACCCTATACCAGTGGCGCGGAGAGGCGCGAGACCGGGGTGAGGTGCTGGCTCCGCAGGAATTGAAGAAGCGGCGTGATGAGCTGCAGCAGGAGGCGGTTGATGAATGGCAGCTGCGGCTGGTTCGGCCTAGGGCGGGCATTCGTACCATTGAAGCTATCCAACCTAATCTCCATGAATGGATTGGAAGGGATTTTGGGGTCTTAACTTTCCGGCTCACGCAGGTGCTGTCCGGGCATGGCTGTTTTGGAAA
Source organism: Cydia fagiglandana (assembly GCF_963556715.1). Lineage (NCBI taxonomy): Eukaryota > Metazoa > Arthropoda > Insecta > Lepidoptera > Tortricidae > Cydia > Cydia fagiglandana. The sequence continues at coordinate 34,002 of NC_085951.1, read as the reverse complement.
GTACCTGCACGAACAAGCCAAAAGGGAGCCGACCCCGGGTTGTCATGAGTGCGGTGCACCAGAAGACTCCGCCCAGCACACACTGGCGGAGTGCCCGGTCTGGGCCGTGGAAAGAGAAGACGTAATTGCCTGTATTGGGCAAGACTTGTCGCTGCCGACCGTAGTGCAAGCTATGCTGTCAGGCGGTGAGGCGTGGCAGTCTATTCTGGAATTCTCCGAACATGTCATGGCTGGAAAAGAGTCGGCGGAGCGCGAGCGGGAGATTCAGGCTGAGGCTGACCCTATGCGCCGACGTAGAATGAGACGCAGGCGTGCTGCGCACGACAGACGCTTGCCACCTTAACATAGACCTCCGGGTGTCAGATACGGGGGCGTTTGACACCCATAGGAAAGAGGTCCTCGGGTAGGAGGCGTGGAAAGTGTTCGGATACGCCCTTAATGGAGGTTTTACCTGGTGATGGGTCCTAAGGGACAGTTGCTGGCGGAGTTGTGGATGAGTGACGCCGCGTGCCCGTAACTCCGCCCTTAAGGCACCGAGGCGACAGACAGGTGGTTTTAGTGGGTAGACCGGATTCTCGTGGGAGTCCCACATAACCACTCGGGTGTCCCCGTTCGCCCGGGTGGTATGCGTAATGCATTTCCCCTGTATAAAAAAAAAAAAAAAAAAGGTTAGGTTAGGTTAGGTTAGGTTAGGTTAGGTTAGGTTAGGTTAGGTTAGGTTAGGTTAGGTTAGGTTAGGTTAGGTTAGGTTAGGTTAGGTTAGGTTAGGTTAGGTTAGGTTAGGTTAGGTTAGGTTAGGTTAGGTTAGGTTAGGTTAGGTTAGGTTAGGTTAGGTTAGGTTAGGTTAGGTTAGGTTTTTTTTTTTTTTTTTTTTAAATATAAAACTGTGAATAGTTCCAATGGCCCTCGCAAGGGATACGGGCGACCGTTGGACTTTAACTGGATGTTAAGGTTCCCGCTATTGATACGGGTAACCTTTAATCAATGTTATTTATTACTATTAATAAGGATTTAATCAATGTTATTTTTACTATTAATACGAATTTTACATTTGTGATAAATACTATTATAAATTAAGCAGGTTTGTTGATTTAATGTTGTACTTTAAAATTTAAATTTACGTGTTATTGAACTTTTTGAGTGTATTTACTATGTGATTAATATGATTTTTAAACGAGTCAATTGTTGTTTCTTTATTTATTATCTCTTCTATTTGGTAAGGCTGTATGTTGTTAATATTGCAGAGTGTTTCGTGTTCTATACGCGATTTCTGGTACCTCGGGCAATGTTCCAGGAGATGTCTCATGGTTTGCGGAGTGACATCGTCGCATGGGCACTCATTGGAGTCTATTATGAAAAAATGATTATTGATTCCCGCTCCGGACGCCGCGCAGCGCTCACGCGCCCACTGCTGTCGATTATAGTGACCGTTCGCTTTACAACCGCGTCGAGCCCTCCTGGCTCCGCGTGTTGAACCGTTCGTTTTTACCGCCGCGTCGAGCCCACCTGGCTCCGCGTGCTGTATCATAACATTGTGCGATTCATTACGAGACAGAGACTCTTACAGATCATATTCCGCTTCGCGGGCCATTGTGTAAAAATTATAGACTTTAAAATAGTGTGTGTACTTGCCCCCATATTGGATTTTGGATTAAATTACTCTCTTGGGTGAGTGGTTATAATGTATATATTGTAAGTGTTATATTGACCATGGCAAATTTGAATCCCATAAATAGCATAGGCTCCAGCCTCAATCAATTTAAAGTATTAGAGTGGTTCTCCCAAAAATATCCAGAGCAGGCCAAAGAATTTATAAATGAGCAGGCCGCTATCCAAAGACAAGCCAAAAATGTAAGTGAAAATATTAATTACAAAAACAGCGCCGCCACAAAGTCGGACCTCAAAAACAAAACATCGGACCCGCGTCCGCACAGGCGATCGGACCCACGTAGCCGATCCAGTTCGATTGACTCGAGAGGCCGCAGCCCCCTTAAAAACAAAGACTCACTTTCAAAAATATCCAAAAAGAAAATGGAACGTCTGAACACCGCGTCTTTTGTAGCTGCCGCCGAAGCCGGTCTAGTGCGTCATAACTCGTTGCAAAACAAGGACCTAATTAACCCGCCAACTCAGTCACAGACTAACAAACTATCACTGACAAATGACTCCATTTTACAACTAGGGCAAAACACCTTTGAGTCCCTGCCCATAGATGCCCATGACTCTGACATGGATTACGAGGACATACTATCATCATCATCCGAGACCTCCAAATACGACGACGACGGTTTTAAGGTAATTTCACATAAAAAAAGTAAGAATAAAAACAAGGGGCAAAAATCCCCACTGGCGGCCTCTAACATGCCCCCACCCTCCTCAACCAACCCTAAAGGCCCTCAAGCCACAAATAGTGCTCACAAAGCCCAACCAAAACACAACATATACAAAAATAACATGGATAATAAACAAACTAACACCAATAATAAAGACCAACCTAATAATAGTATATCCAACAACCAGGCGGACTCGACTGACCCCAATTTGGAAAACCCCACCCCCAAAAATCCCCCAAAACCCCCTCAAATTCTCTTATATGATAAAAATAGGTGGATGCAGGTATCACACGAAGCTGACTCCAAAGGGATAGGCTGGCTCAGCGCCTTGCCAGTAGATCCTACCCCTTGCTCCCCCGGGGGCATACTAATTACGACACAAACTAGCCGCCAGTACACCGCTTGGTGCGATCTTCTCGGCGACGGCTATTACACTCATAAGTACAAAGATGGCACTGAATTCAGTGTAGTCATTAAAAGAATTCCAGTAGAAATAGGTGAAGACGACATATACGAAGATTTAAAATCACAGGGCTATCCAATTTTGGAAGTTAACAGAATGCGTAGGACCCGTGGCAGAGCACCCATGGACCTAGTAATGGTCTCCCTAGAAAAATCTGACTCGGGCAAGGACATATTCAAACTACCACATCTATGCGGTCTAGTAGGTATTAAAATAGAACGACCAATCAGCAACGGGAAAATTCCACAATGTAAAAACTGTCAATTTTACGGTCACACGGAAAAATATTGTAAATTACCTTCAAGATGTGTAAAGTGTTTAGAACCACACCATACTAGGGACTGTAAACGAACCAAAGACACCCCAGGCCCGGTTCGATGTGTGTTATGCTTAGGCGAGCACACAGCCAGCTACGGTGGATGCCCAATGGCTCCTCAAGCCAATAACCAAAGGAGGCCCCCCCCTAAGAGACACGCCACGAACGCTTGGGGCAACTTTAACAGCCACATCAATAATAATATTAACACACCACAGGAATCAAACAACTCTGATCCTATCCATAATCCTACCCACAATCCAACCTCAAACGACAATCCACATCTCGATCAAAATAATTTCCCCTACCTAAAAACCAGAAATTATAATAAAAATACTTATGACCAACCTCGCCAACCCCAAACACTCACCCCACCCACACCAGCGCAGCCCCAATACCACCCAATAGATCTAAGTCATACCAATCCCAACCCAAACCCTAATCCATCACTACCCTATAACATTAATAACAGGAAAATCAACCACAATATACATCAAAATAAATCTCGCACTATCAACAACAACAATAACCATATTTCCCCCACTCCAAACCCGTCTCATAACTATGGGGTAGGACTGGCAGAGGACCTGCGGCTGGTGTTCGACCTCGCCAATGTAATAGACATCGATGAGGTATGCGCTCTGGCTGCCGAGTTCCGCAGTGCCTCCTCCCCCATGGAGAGATTCCAAATTATGGCTAACCATGCAAATCTTATCAGATCAATTAAACATTTCAACATTAATAAATAATGGAACAGAGGCCGACACGATATAAAAGTAACTCACTCACAATAGCCTTGTTTAACGCAAACAGTATGTCAAACAAAAGAGATGAAATAGCATTATTTTTACGTAACCATTCCATTGATATACTTTTAATCCAAGAAAGCTTTTTAAAACCAAGTCGCCGAGACCCTAAAATAGCAAATTACTCAATTATACGCAACGATAGAACCTCAGGCGAAAGGGGTGGCACAATTATCTACTACAGACGAGCCCTCCATATATCTGCTATATCTCTGCCAAAACTAGATACCTTAGAGGCCTCCGGGTGCAAAATAGCACTAGCAGGCCACAAACCTATAACTATCTTTTCTGTATATTTATCACCCATAAAAGTATTACCATATAGAGACTTAAAGGCACTTTTTGATACAGACGAATCTGTTATAGTAGCAGGCGATCTAAATTCAAAACATGTTTTATGGAACTGCAACGTCACCAACCCTAACGGTCGCCGCCTATATAAATACACTCAAAACCTAGAAGTTGATATTTTAGCACCTCTCGAACCTACCCACTTTCCTGGAACAGTAACCCAGAGGCCAGATATATTAGATATAGCAATTTTCAAGGGAGTATCACTTAAACTTAGATCCATAGCTGTAATTCACGAACTTACCTCCGATCACCGACCAGTCATTTTAGCTTTAGGACCCGATCCAAACTATACCCCACCCCCTAAAACCATAACAGACTGGAACAAAGTCCATAAAGAACTAAGTAAGGACGACTGCCCCTTACTTAACATCGAAAATATGAGCCTCTCAAACTCAACCCAAATTGATACAGCGATAGACTTATTCACCGAAGGCCTTAAAAACATAATAAAACATTGCTCAAAAGAAGTACCAGCGGAGGATGATCGGCGATGGCGGCTTCCACAGCACCTAACAGAATTAATAAGAGAAAAGAATGCGGCGGTCAGGGCATACGACGCATTCCCTTCTCCTGACAACAAAAATAATCTTAATAAATTAATTAAAAATTTAAAACGAAAAATATCAATCTGGCGAAACACAAACTGGAACAACACACTGGAAAAAATAACCCCCAACCACTTAGCATTCTGGAAGATAACAAAAGCCCTAAAAATAGACTCCATCCCACCCATGCCACCACTTAATAGACCAAATGGATTACCTCCGGCCTTTGAAGACAAAGAAAAAGCCGAGTGCCTCGCCGAAAGCTTAGAGGCCCAATGCTCCCCAAGCCTACAACCTACTGAACCCGACCACATTGAAATGGTCAATAACCTTCTTAGGATAAAACAAATTGACCCCATAAATCCAACCCCCTTACCCTATATCACCATGACAGAATTAAAACAACAAATTAAAATACTTAAGAACAAAAAAGCCCCAGGCTCCGACGGAATATCTAATAAATTAATAAAAGCCCTTCCAGACCGCGCCCTATCGATATTAATTTTAATATACAACATGTCAATGACATACTGCCATTTTCCAGCTTGCTGGAGAGAGGCAGATGTCATTGGCATCCCTAAACCTGGAAAAACTAGAGTGGACCCTACCAGCTATCGCCCCATAAGTCTTTTACAATCCCTCGGGAAGCTATACGAGAGGCTTATACTTACCCGCCTCAAACAACACCTAAACGACCACAATGTTATTATTCCAGAACAATTCGGGTTCAGGGCTGAACACTCTTGCACCAACCAAATTCATCGACTAGTCGAACATGTCATACACTGGTGGACGATCAGGGGCCGTTCCATTCCAACTGGTGCCATATTCTTTGATATAAGCAAGGCTTTTGATAAGGTATGGCACCAGGGCCTAATTTACAAACTCCATATAATAGGTATCAATAACCGACTAATAAAAATAATAGAAAACTTTCTCGCAAACCGGAAATTCAAATATAAACTAGAAGGCACAAAATCAGAATCCCACCCAATACTAGCAGGCGTCCCACAGGGCTCATGTTTATCACCAACCCTTTTCGCTATATATATTAACGATATCCCCAAAAAACCTCAAACTCATTATGCACTTTTTGCCGACGATACCGCTATTTACGCAACCTCACCCCGCCCTGACAGGATTTTTCAGCAGCTACAGGAGGCATCAACCGCCTTAGGGCACTGGTGCCGACTGTGGAGGGTTGAAATCAATCCCGAAAAAAGTGTTGCCATCCTCTTCTCTAGATCAGTTAAACTCAAAAAAATAATGAACACGGCACCTAACATCACCCTATGCGATCAATCCATCCCGTGGCAAAATGAAGTTAAATATCTCGGCATTACCCTAGATTCCAGATTAAATTTCCAAAAACATATCAAAATAGTTAAAAACCGTGCATCATTTTATCTAAGTCGCCTGCACTCATTATTATCTAAAAATAGCGCCATGAAAATTCAAAACAAATTAAACATTTATAAGATAGCTATTAGGACAGTTTTCTCATATTCGGCAGTTGCATTTGCCCAATCTTCTAAACACGAAATTAAAAAACTTCAAATACTCCAAAATAAGTTCTTGAGGAGAATATTAGGCGCTCCATGGTATGTAAGAAATATCGACATCCACAAGGACCTAAAAATAACAACAGTGGCCCAGCACTTCAAAACGTTGAGCCGCCGTTACTTTGAAAAGGCTGAAATCCACAACAACGACCTGATAAGACATGCCTCGGTGTACGCCCCTGAGATTCCTCCCAGGAAGAGCGTACGTAGGCCGAGGCATGTCCTACTAGATCCTGATGACGATACCACTATAGCCCAGGCCCGCGATCTAGAATTAATCAGAACACTAAGAGCCCAATCTAATAATGCAACTTTAACCAGAAACTACAAATATCGTAAGAAACAAAAACCGAATACCTATTTTAATGCTCGCCCTCATTGGGAAAACCACAGACGCAATAGTAATTAAACATTACCAAATTTAATATAAGGTCAATAGCACACAGGGCCCTCTGCCCTAGGGTCCTACTTAAAATTGTAAAATAGCTCATTATAAGATAAACATTGTAAGCTTATATCGACTCATTAGTTTTTGCTGAAAACTTGTATACTGCTCTCTTCTACACTCGATCTTTAATCTTTCACTTCTGTACTGTCTATTTCTCTCTCCTTTCTTCTTGGCAGCGCCGCGGCCCTTCAGGCCGCGGCGCTGACCCCACTCATATCCAAAGCTGTAACTGGCCCCAGGTGCGGCCAAACAGTAGAAAATCACATATAAAAAAAAAAAAAAAAGGAGTCTATTATATGGAACCTTTTTAAATAAGTTTTATTGTATCCATGACCAGTGAGCATTTGGGTCATTTCAAAGGTGAGTTCAAAATATTGCCTGAATTTGTTTATATTTTCTAGGGTGGGTAGCCATTGCTTTAAGTGTGCTCCGGTTGTGCTGGTTTGATATATTATGTCTGTATTTTTGGCTGCATCTATTCGAAAGTTTCGTTTGTGATATGACAGAGGGAACTTTGTATAGTCTGGGATTTTATGTTGGGAGGCAGCGGCTTTGGCAGTCATGTCTGCCTCCTCGTTACCGAGGAGGCCGGCATGCGCCTTAATCCAGCAGAACTGAATGGTTCGTCCCTGCGCTCTGATGGCTACAATGCTCTTATGTGCACTATTTATTGTTGCGTTAGTGCTGTTACGGTTTGATAATTCATGTAACGCGGCCTTTGAATCTGAAAAGATGGTAGCTTGTTCCAATCCGAGTGCGTGACACATGTTGCATGCCTCTTTAATAGCCAAGCACTCGGCCTGGAACACAGTACAACAGTTATGCAATTTCAGCTTTTTAGTTAAGCTACGGCCATCCGGAAAATGTATTACAACAGCAGCCCCCACTACTCCATCGTGCTTACTACCATCAGTGTAGATTCGGTGCATTTCAGTGGAGTAGTAAGGTTCTAGGTCATTCATGTTGTTTATGTCTTTCAGTTCAATTTGTGGGCGTACGATGGGATGTAATAGATCAGTAACTGGCACTCTCTTGTCGTAAAGTATATCATGTGGTAGGTCCAATCTTTGATAGAACGTTATTAATTTTTGACATAGTAGAGTTACATGTGTTTCAAATGTAAGCCCATCGTCCAGATGGACGCCAAGCAATCTAAAATCCTTGACGATTGGTTAGGTTAGGTTAGGTTAGGTTAGGTTAGGTTAGGTTAGGTTAGGTTAGGTTAGGTTTTTTTTTTTTTTTTTTGCGGTGAGGGAGGAAATACTCATGTATACCGCCGGCCCGTACCGACGGTTATGTCCGACTCAGCTGGGTATGGTGCCCAGCCGCCTACGGACTAAAACCTCCCCCACTTCATGTTGAGTGTAATGTGTTTTTATTAGATGTGTGTTGAGTGTAACTGGAGTGTTTGTTTGATTTTAATTTAGGGATAACTGGCCCTCGCTAGAAATACGGGCGACCAGCTATCCTAAAGTGAAGTTTTGGGGGGACAAGTTCTGCCGCCCGACCGCCCGCCTCATGACAGAGTGCAATGAGTGCGGGCGGCCGCCCGGCCACTGTCCCCCTGCAAGAAATTGGATATTACTAAGCGAGTAATTTCAATTGATAAATTAGTGTTCATGTGATAAAGAAAAAGATGCATAGATAGTTTTAAGATGGGGCGCTAAGTGCGCTAAGTGCCGACCGACCACCCGCCTCACGACAGTCAGTGAGTGCGGGTGGCCGTATGCAAGAGATTAGAGAGTTTAATTCTAAGCTTTTGACAAAATTAGTATTTATATGTTACATATGTGATGAACAATTAACTGCAATATTCATCAGCGTAAGCCAGTCAATATTACAGTTCTCATGCAAAGCAAAATGGTGTAATAATAATAATAATAGTTTCAATAACGAAGATATTTTACAGATAGGATACACTAAAGTTACAAGTGTTGTCGTCAATAAGCCATTACCACAGAAGAGTTAATGTTTACAAACTTAAATGATTCGTTAAAAATTAAAGTTACATTTGAGTGAAATTTTAATATGTTAAATATTAATTAGATTGATAATCAATGCGCGATTTTATTCTCTGTAACATAGATCGCATTCGGGGGCAAAAAGTTGATGTTGCGCTATGTGCTGTGTTTAGCTTGTATTGGTCCTCAGTTACTTGTTTGTTGAATGCATCACAATTGTGGCACTTTGTTTTGGTCTGATCTTTTTGGTTCGGGCATGATTTATATTCATGGTCAGACGATGCGCAATGTGAACAGATGGTTGTGGTAGCCTTACAATGCTTTCGCGTATGGCCATACTGCATGCACTTAAAACAATGTAAGATAGGTACGTGCTCCTCTGCATGCACCCGTTGGTGATCTATGTTGATTTTACCTAGTTGAATGAAGGCCTTAAAAGTGGATGGCGTCGTCATGAGTACAGCATTATACAAACGAGGATTTTTGTTGCCTTTTTTATAGTGGAATGAAATCTTATTGCTTTCATTAATTACATTTTTGAGCGGTTGATTTTGACTTATTATAATGTCAACAAGATCCTTTGTTGGAACATCTCCGGATATACCCTTCAAAGTAATCATGGGGCGAAGTGACTTTGAAGCTTCAGCGGCAACCTCCGCATTGACGTCGTTAGTCTTAGATAACGCAATGTCACGCTGTTCTTTTGTGTTAAATTCAATACGGACTTTACCATTCGATATAAACTTTGTAGCGGTTGGGGCAAAGTCCGTATCACGGAAGGAGACTACTTTTCTCCATGTCTGCAAAGTTTCGGCAGCACCTTCGCCGGCCTTCTTAGAAGTGATGACAATCGCCGGATTCGTGGTCATCTGTGTAGGTTCCGAAGATACAGCAGCAGGCGCCTGTATTGCGGACCTACCCGTCACGGTAGCGTATGTAGTTTTAGTCGATGCTGTAGTGGGTTTTTCGGTCAACGAACGTATGTCACGCTTGAGAGACAAAATTTCCTTCTTTATTAGGTTGGCTGTGTCATTTTTTATATTATTCATAAGCGTTTCAATATTAGGTGGTGTTAACGGCAGCGGCACCCGCAGCGGTGGTGGCGATGGCGGTGTTGTTAGCAGCTGCTGTGCGGGCATGAAGTCCGTCTGCGTTTGGATGGTGCGGTTATCTTTGCGAGTTGTAGTGGTTAGGTTATTGTTATTAATGGTGACGTTATCAGTTGTGATTGTAGTATTAGCTAAGCCGCTGCACTTCTCTATATGCTCTTTGGCCCAATAACTTGATATGGATGATATTTTTCTTCCCGAAGTGTGTATATTCTTCTTGTTCTCGACCGTAACGCTTTTGTGCGAGCGATCGGAAATAAGATTTCTGTTAATATTTAGGATTTCCGCCTCAATTTTGCGCAGATAGTCCTCAACGCTATCTTTAATTTCTACTATGAGATTACGAGGCACTAAGACATTCGTTTGCGTTTCTTTCTCTCTTGTCAGTATGTTTATATTTACATCGAGGGAGTCAAAATTAATCAAATCATTTGAAGTATTCGATGTTTCAAGCAATTGGGCCGAGCCACCGTTCTTTGTCGCCGGCTGCAGCAGCGGCGACGGCGGCAGCAGCGGCGACAGTGAAGGCTGATCTTGCAGTGTGACATTAGGGTCTGTTTGAACCCCTTTCGACGAACGGTCGGTAGGTGTAGGAGTTTGTGTTAAGATGCCCCGGATTTGTGCGCGCATCTGCTTTGCATAACTCGCAAATATAGATGGGATATTTTTGGCGGCGATCTTAATTTGCCTCTTGTTCTCAACAGTTATACTGCGGTGGGTTGTCGTAGTTTCGAGGTTTTCGAGTATCTGTTTAGATTCGAACTCGAGATCGCCAGCGAGCTCGTCGAGCAATCCAAGCACCGGATGGATGTTAGTGTCACGCATAGGCGACGGTGAACGTTCTCGCTGGGCAGGTGTGCCCGGCGGTGTGGTGAAGAGATTGTCAAACTGCTCTGACATGTTGAGGCTATTTACACTTTCGCTACTCATTTTCTAATGTAATTATATATATCGAGAAATAAGGAGATTACAAAATAGGTTAAATTTTTTTAAGAAAAATATTAATTTTAATGCAACGAAGAGTTTTTAAGAAAGGGTTATCTAAAGAAAATGTTAAAAACAAAAAGATCTATCAATTGAATTTAAAACAAGAGAAATCTAACGAGTGGAAATGAAGATAAATAAGTTTTAGAGTGATTGCTATTATGGTTTTTGCAGGCACCGCTAAATTTCGAAGAAATTATTAATTTAAACTATGAAGATGTAAGAAAACTATTTACATGTATTAAACTATTTTATAGATATAACAAAGACAGATTTTACTGTGAAGTAAAACTATGAAAAACTTGAAAAATGAGTGAGTTATGAATTTTTTAAAATAAGAAATATTAAAGGAACACTAAAAATTTAATATCTCCGTAACCAAACAAAATACGAAGATAGAAATGATACTAAAAAATGGAACTTAATGAGCTTTAAATATGTACTAAGTTTCAGAATTTTTAAATAAAATTTGTTTAACAAACTATTAAAAAGTGTGGTAAAGTTAGGTCAGAAGACGACGGAAGTGAACTTCGAAGTTATTCAAAAAACCGTAAGAGATACGAGGTTGACTTATATAACAAAAATGAATAAATAAAATTTACTTTACTTAATAAAATAAAAACTAGAAAAATCTATTGGGTGGATACAGAGATATTAGTAAAAATGTAGATTGCTTGTAGCTTTTTGGCAGGTGCAATTAAAAAGTGAAGTAAATTGGATATTTTTATGTGAAGTTGTATGAGAATATATTATTTTTAGTATTGAATTATTAAGAAATGTCAAAAAGAGATTTTTAGGAAAGGAAAAAATATTGAAAAGTGAAAAGATGACTGAGTTACGAATTTTTGAAGAAGTGAGATTTTGAAAAGTAGTAAAAATTTGAATATCTACGGAACCAGGAGGACTATGAAAATAAGTATAGTATCAAAAAATCGGGCTCGTTGAGTACTAAAATTGTGCCAAAAATCAATTTATTCAGGTAGTGTTTAGTTTGGTTTTTTGTTGGTTCGTTAGGTTAGGTTAGGTTAGGTTAGGTTAGGTTAGGTTAGGTTAGGTTAGGTTAGGTTAGGTTAGGTTAGGTTAGGTTAGGTTAGGTTAGGTTAGGTTAGGTTAGGTTAGGTTAGGTTAGGTTAGGTTAGGTTAGGTTAGGTTAGGTTAGGTTAGGTTAGGTTAGGTTAGGTTAGGTTAGGTTAGGTTAGGTTAGGTTAGGTTAGGTTAGGTTAGGTTAGGTTAGGTTAGGTTAGGTTAGGTTTTTTTTTTTTTTTTTTTAAAATATAAAACTGTGAATAGTTCCAATGGCCCTCGCAAGGGATACGGGCGACCGTTGGACTTTAACTGGATGTTAAGGTTCCCGCTATTGATACGGGTAACCTTTAATCAATGTTATTTATTACTATTAATAAGGATTTAATCAATGTTATTTTTACTATTAATACGAATTTTACATTTGTGATAAATACTATTATAAATTAAGCAGGTTTGTTGATTTAATGTTGTACTTTAAAATTTAAATTTACGTGTTATTGAACTTTTTGAGTGTATTTACTATGTGATTAATATGATTTTTAAACGAGTCAATTGTTGTTTCTTTATTTATTATCTCTTCTATTTGGTAAGGCTGTATGTTGTTAATATTGCAGAGTGTTTCGTGTTCTATACGCGATTTCTGGTACCTCGGGCAATGTTCCAGGAGATGTCTCATGGTTTGCGGAGTGACATCGTCGCATGGGCACTCATTGGAGTCTATTATATGGAACCTTTTTAAATAAGTTTTATTGTATCCATGACCAGTGAGCATTTGGGTCATTTCAAAGGTGAGTTCAAAATATTGCCTGAATTTGTTTATATTTTCTAGGGTGGGTAGCCATTGCTTTAAGTGTGCTCCGGTTGTGCTGGTTTGATATATTATGTCTGTATTTTTGGCTGCATCTATTCGAAAGTTTCGTTTGTGATATGACAGAGGGAACTTTGTATAGTCTGGGATTTTATGTTGGGAGGCAGCGGCTTTGGCAGTCATGTCTGCCTCCTCGTTACCGAGGAGGCCGGCATGCGCCTTAATCCAGCAGAACTGAATGGTTCGTCCCTGCGCTCTGATGGCTACAATGCTCTTATGTGCACTATTTATTGTTGCGTTAGTGCTGTTACGGTTTGATAATTCATGTAACGCGGCCTTTGAATCTGAAAAGATGGTAGCTTGTTCCAATCCGAGTGCGTGACACATGTTGCATGCCTCTTTAATAGCCAAGCACTCGGCCTGGAACACAGTACAACAGTTATGCAATTTCAGCTTTTTAGTTAAGCTACGGCCATCCGGAAAATGTATTACAACAGCAGCCCCCACTACTCCATCGTGCTTACTACCATCAGTGTAGATTCGGTGCATTTCAGTGGAGTAGTAAGGTTCTAGGTCATTCATGTTGTTTATGTCTTTCAGTTCAATTTGTGGGCGTACGATGGGATGTAATAGATCAGTAACTGGCACTCTCTTGTCGTAAAGTATATCATGTGGTAGGTATTCGGTGACTAAGGATCTCTTAACACGCTCAATTGATGCAACTTCACGTACCTTATCAGGTAGAGGTGTCAGTCCCGCCAGCGCGATTGAAGGAATTGTGGGCAACGTACGAAATCCATGAAGGATTTTAATTGCGAAACCGCGCTGGAGGCTAAGCAAAGAAGTGCATACTTTCTTATAATTGGTTGCCTGTCCCCAAATTTCGGCTGCATATGTTATAATTGGCTCTATTACTTGCCTATAAATTGTGTTAATATTTGCCGCATGAACCCCCCATGTGGGCTTAACAAATATGCATAGTCTCTTATATATACCTTGCGCCTTTTTAATTATGTACTCCGTATGACGGATAAATTTCAGGTGCTCATCGACAATGACACCTAGCAGTTTGAAATGTGTATCAAAGGGTATAAGTACATTGTCCATATAAATTTTAGCGGCTTTAGCCTTCGGTGTGTAGGCAATCATCTTAGTTTTTTGGGGGCCAAACTTTAATTTATTATTTGTGCCCCATTCGAAGACAGTTTTTAATAAGTTATTAGCATTTCGTTCGATTTCTTCAGTGTTCATGCCTGAGCAGATCAGCAAAATATCGTCAGCGTAGGCTTGGACATAATTGCCATCCGTCAGGTCTTTCTCTAGTAGGGTGTCAACAATAGCATTCCAGAAGATGGGTCCCAGTACCGAGCCTTGGACACATCCTCTGGTCTGCTCTTTTGTCACTGTAACGTCGGAGTAATTTAATATTATCTTGCGATCAGTAAGGTAACTGCAGATTATTTTTAGTAAGTTATGTGGACAATTTATATCGGAGAGTCTCTTAATCAATGCAGGCCACCAGGCATTGTCAAAAGCTCCTGCAATGTCGAGCGATATGGCAACTACAAGTCGATTATTGTTTTTGCATTGCTTTAGTTTATTGATGGCATCATTGAGGGCATCCGTGGTGGAACGCTGTTCTCTGAAACCATATTGTTTATTACTGCAAGCATGGTTAATTTGCATATAGTAGGTGAGTCTTGTGGATATGAGTTTCTCGAGTATCTTTCCAAAGACATTTATTAGGCCAATGGGCCGGTAAGCAGATGTTTCTTTGTAATTTGTTTTATTCGGTTTTGGGATTGTTCTTATGTATGCAGTTTTCCAGGAGGCAGGAAAATACTCGAGCGTTAGGCATCTATTGTATAATTTGGTTATAGTTTCAGGGTAGCATTCGATAGATTGTTTGCAGATGTCCGCAGTGAGGTGGTCTATTCCTGGTGCCCTTTTAGGGCTCATGTTTTTTATTATGTCCAACATTTCTTGCGTGGTAAATTGCGGCTCATTATTTCCTATTGCAGGTTCGTTATTTACTATATTATTGGCAACAGTTTCTCTTATTTGCAGATGGTGTAGAGTATCGTCAGCAGCGGTGTCTTCTGGGAAGAACTTTGCGGCGAGCTTTTCTGCAGTATCAAGGATAGACGTCGTGTATGTACCGTTATCTGTTTTTAGTGTAGCAGCCGGTTGCGGTTGCGGTGAGCTCTTAAGAAGGCGGTTAGTAACAGACCACACGTCATCCCTTCCCTGGCGACTGCAAAATTCTCTAAAGTGATCTGACGACGTTGTTCTTATTTTGTTGGAGTACTCTGCTCTTGCATCGTGGAGTTCTTTTATGATGTTAGTAATGTCCTTTTTACCCCGTTTGAGGTCTTGTAAGCGATGATGCAGTGATATAACCTTTCTCTTTAATTCAGTCAATTCTTGTGTCCACCATGGAATCTTTTGTTGGGGTTTTTTAAGAGTAAGCGTTGCGTCACAAGTTTTTAATATCACATTGGTCATTTCATTTATATAGTTGTCAAGTCCATTTTTGTCCAGTTCGTCTATGTCAGTTCTAAGTATATTGCTAGCATC
Organism: Cydia fagiglandana; assembly: GCF_963556715.1. Lineage (NCBI taxonomy): Eukaryota > Metazoa > Arthropoda > Insecta > Lepidoptera > Tortricidae > Cydia > Cydia fagiglandana. The sequence continues at coordinate 18,710 of NC_085951.1, read as the reverse complement.
AACATTTTCTTTAAGTTTAGTTTTGAAGTTGTCCCAATTTGTTTTGTCAGTTTGATATTTGTATGTTGATGTAGATTTCTTCTTATTGTTACGTATGTTATCCGATTTGATTTTAAATTCAATTCCATGATGGTCAGATGATGGAATGATTTCTTTATTGACCTTCCAATCAAAGATATTGTTTGCTGTGCACGGAGTGGCCAGGGTGAGATCGACTATGGAATGCCTGATTTGGCCGTGTTTATTTATTTCTGTCTCAAACGTTGGTTCGTTACCTATATTGCAGCAAATTAAATCAAAGTTGATAGCCAAGTCATGTATTTCCCTCCCTCTATCGTTGTTTCTTACAGATCCCCATGTGGTGTGCCACCCGTTAAGATCCCCACACACGATGTGCTCTCTATTAGCATACTGTTGGAGGAATTGGCCCAGGTGCATCATCGTATGTGAAGGATCCTCACCCGGCTCTATATAGACAGAGGAGATCAGTAATTTCCTGTTATTGTCAATCGTAATTTCGACGGCAATAAAGTTCGTGGTATCGTATTGAGTTAGCCCGATATAATTTACGAGCTTTTTCTTTACAGCAACGCATGCTTTGTTTCTGCAAGTAATATCGTTATGTTGATACAGGTCATACCCGTCAATACTCTTAACTGACGTTTTATTCTTACTAATGAACGGTTCTGATATGCAAATGATGTCATATTCATTGTCTCTAGCACATTGTGCCAATTCTTGAAAAGCATTATTTCCACGGCCTAAATTACATTGAACGACATTGATGTATTGTTTTCTGTTAGTGTTTACTGTTGGGACGCCCTTAGGAATAACGGACAGAGATCCTGGCTATGCGATCCCACTTGATCCAGTCCGGACATTTTTGGCTGAACGCAGGGTGATTATATTCTTTGTCCTGGCCCTGGCAGTTGGTGCAGCAAGGAATTGTTGAGCTTCGTGGGCAGTTACGGGTATCATGCGCATCTGCGCAGAAACCGCATTTACTGCTAGATGTACAAGTAGCCGCGCGATGGCCGTAACCCATACACTTGAAGCATTGCATTATCGGCGATTGGTCAACCGCGAGGACCGACTGATAACCGACCTTGATTTTTTGGAAAAGCATTTGCTTGTACAATTGTGGACTAACTTCAACCACTACATTTTTGATCGAGTCATTGCGCCCTTTGATGCTGCGTATGTATTTGACTTGCTTACTTTCTGCGCTAACACAGTCCATAATTCCGTGGTTCTGCTTTATAATCGCGTCAACTATTCGCTCGTTTGCGTTGTCATTTATAACGCCCAGGAGTTTTATGCAGGGGTTGCGTAGTTTCGGGACTCCGACTGTAACTCCTGTAGTATTGTGCTTGATAGCAGCGCTAAGTGTGGTCCTGTCACTTTCCGTCTCGCAGTTAATTACAACTTTATTATTCTTGGTGTGACGTACGCTCTTTATGCCAACACCCAGCTCTACCAAGTCTACCTTATCCTGCACTTCGATCATGGCGTCCTTACTCTCCTTTCGAGGATCCAACGTTTCCAGGATAACAGCATAGTTGGTGTCCTGGGTGGTTTGGATGATATTTCTATTTTTTGGGATTGCAGCGGTCTTTCTTGTAGCACCAGAAGATGTTGTACTCGACGTCCCGGCTCTAGCTTCTGTGCTCGTTTCTACGCGAGCTCTCTTCTTCTTAGCTTTCTTGCTGAGAACTTCGGTAAAGCCATCGATGTTTTCCTCCTCATTCTCTTCATCGATCGGGCGTGTTAGGCAAAATACTACTAGCTCATTGATTTTCTTTTGCTCATCAACGAGCTTTTCAATTTCTGCCTGAACCCCTTTGATTTCTGTTTTAAAGTCAGTATTCGTAGAATTGCCAGTAAATGCCGCTATGTCCTCGCTAACGTATACGTCCGTCTGTGTGGCGAAGCTTCTCGTTGCCGATTTTGGGGGCCAGTCAGTCTTTCCAGTGCAGGTAGATACTGCCAGGCGTTTTGCGCTCAATAGTTCACATTCCTGGCTGTATCTGTCTACAATTTCTTGTATTTCCTTGACACAGTCGATTATTTCAATTTTATTGCCTTTTGTAACGCTTCTATTTTGTTTAAAAATACTATATATTTTTTCCGCTTTTTGTTTGATCATGGTCCTGAGCCTGCCACTAGAGTTCCGTGTGCTTGGGCTGACAACGGACTCGCTACTCATAAAAAGTCTTTCCATTTCAAAGGACTCGGTGGTGATTGGGGCATCCGGTACCGCCATCGGGGTATCCGGTTCCACCCTCAAAGCCGCCGGTCCTGGTGTAGGTATCGGCGTTGAGGCATGAGCCGTATGCGTTTGCTCATGAATCTCCGCACGCGTTACCACGAATGTTTTGTTTTGCCCATTATTCGTTTCCGATTCTGAGTCAAAATCGATGAGGAGGGTGGGGCACTGTGCATTATTTGCCATTTCCTTATTTTCTACTGTTTGTGTTTGCTCCGCAGGAGCAGATCGCGCTTTTTTAGGCGAGTTGGGAGGTGTGTGAAACATTTTTCTCGGTTGCAAAAAAAAAATACAGATTAAAAATAAATTATAATTTATGATCTAGAATAGATATCAACACAAATTAAATACTGAAAAAATTAAATACTAAAGTGCTACTAACATACAAAATTTGAGATTTTTCGGATAAAAATTAGCGAAGTTACAGATAAATTAAATTTTAAAAGAAATGTTTTATTTTGAAGCTCAAGGAAAGATTTTTGAGATGAATTTTTTTTAATAAAATGTTGAAAACTATAAAATCTATCAGACAATTTTGAAACAAGAGAAATCTACCAGCTAAAAATGGAGAAAATTTGGTTTAAAAGAATTGCTGTTATATTTCTTACAGGCACCGCAAAAAATCGAGGGAATTTTAAAATTAGTCTATGAAGTTCTAAGAAAACTATTTAATATTATGATAAAGAATTATAGGAATGATTAAGGGAAATTTTATTGTAAAGTAAGATTATAAAAAAATGACAAAACGAACGAGTTACGAATTTTTAAAAACTAAGAAAATTTCAAGACTACTAATAATTAAATATCTCCGAAACCAAAAACCGTACAGACTAATAAATAGTACCAAAAAATAGGGCTTCTTGAGCTTTAAATTTATGCCAAGTTTCAAAATTTTAGGGTAAGATTCGCTAAACAAACTATTGAAAGAAGTGAAAAAGTTAGGTTGAAATACGACGGAAAGAAACTTTTAAGTTATGCAAAAAACTATAAGAGATGCAAAGTAGTATATAAGACAAGAATAGATGGAAAAAATTTACTTTACTAGATAAAATAAAAACCAGAAAAATCTATCGGTTGGATTTAGAAATATTAATGTAAATGTAGATTGCCTGTAGGTTTTTGGCAGGTGCAATTAAAAAGTATACAAAGTAGGATATTTCTAAGTGTAGTTGTATAAGAAGAGTCTATTTTTAGAATGTAGTTATTTAGGAATTACAAAAAGTGATTTTTATGAACAAAAAAAAATATGAAAAGTTGAAAAATGGCTGAGATATGAATTTTTGAAAAAGTGAGTTTTTGAAAAGAAGTTAAAATTAGAATATTTATGGAACTAGAAGGACTATGGAAATGAGTAATGTATCAAAAAATCGGGCTCATCGAGTACTAAATTTGTGCTAAAAATGAATTAATTCGAGTACTATTTGGACACTTTTAAAAGAGCTTGGTTAGGTTAGGTTAGGTTAGGTTAGGTTAGGTTAGGTTAGGTTAGGTTAGGTTAGGTTAGGTTAGGTTAGGTTAGGTTAGGTTAGGTTAGGTTAGGTTAGGTTAGGTTAGGTTAGGTTAGGTTAGGTTAGGTTAGGTTAGGTTAGGTTAGGTTAGGTTAGGTTAGGTTAGGTTAGGTTTTTTTTTTTTTTTTTTTTTTTTTTTTTTTTTTTTTTTTTTTTTTTTTTTTTTTTTTTTTTTTTTTTTTTTTTTTTTTTTGCGGTGAGGGAGGAAATACTCATGTATACCGCCGGCCCGTACCGACGGTTATGTCCGACTCAGCTGGGTATGGTGCCCAGCCGCCTACGGACTAAAACCTCCCCCACTTCATGTTGAGTGTAATGTGTTTTTATTAGATGTGTGTTGAGTGTAACTGGAGTGTTTGTTTGATTTTAATTTAGGGATAACTGGCCCTCGCTAGAAATACGGGCGACCAACTATCCTAAAAAGAAGTTTTGGGGGGACAAGTTCTGCCGCCCGACCGCCCGCCCCATGACAGAGTACAATGAGTGCGGGCGGCCGCCCGGCCACCGTCCCCCTGCAAGAGATTGGATATTACTAAGCGAGTAATTTCAATTGTTAAGTTAGTGTTCATGTGATAAAGAAATAGATGCATAGATAGTTTTAAGGGGGGGCGCTAAGTGCCGACCGACCACCCGCCTCACGACAGTCAGTGAGTGCGGGTGGCCGTTCGGCCACCGCCCCCTTGCAAGAGATTATAGAGTTTAATTCTAAGCTTTTGACAAAATTAGTGTTTATATGTTACATATGTGATGAACAATTAACTGCAATATTGATCAGCGTAAGCCAGTCAATATTACAGTTCTCATGCAAAGCAAAATGGTGTAATAATAATAATAGTTTCAATAACAAAGATATTTTACAGATAGGATACACTAAAGTTACAAGTGTTGTCGTCAATAAGCCATTACCACAAAAGAGTTACTGCTTACAAACTTATATAATTCGTTAAAGATTAAAGTTACATTTGAGTGAAATTTTAATATGTTAAATATTAATTAGATTGATAATCAATGCGCGATTTTATTCTCTGTAACATAGATCGCATTCGGGGGCAAAAAATTGATGTTGCGCTATGTGCTGTGTTTAGCTTGTATTGGTCCTCAGTTACTTGTTTATTAAATGCATCACAATTGTGGCACTTTGTTTTGGTCTGATCTTTTTGGTTCGGGCATGATTTATATTCATGGTCAGACGATGCGCAGTGTGAACAGATGGTTGTGGTAGCCTTACAATGCTTTCGCGTATGGCCATACTGCATGCACTTAAAACAATGTAAGATAGGTACGTGCTCCTCTGCATGCACCCGTTGGTGATCTATGTTGATTTTACCTAGTTGAATAAAGGCCTTAAAAGTGGATGGCGTCGTCATGAGTACAGCATTATACAAACGAGGATTTTTGTTGCCTTTTTTATAGTGGAATGAAATCTTATTGCTTTCATTAATTACATTTTTGAGCGGTTGATTTTGACTTATTATAATGTCAACAAGATCCTTTGTTGGAACATCTTCGGATATACCCTTTAAAGTAATCATGGGGCGAAGTGACTTTGAAGCTTCAGCGGCAACCTCCGCATTGACGTCGTTTGTCTTAGATAACGCAATGTCACGCTGTTCTTTTGTGTTAAATTCAATACGGACTTTGCCATTCGATATAAACTTTGTAGCGGTTGGGGCAAAGTCCGTATCACGGAAGGAGACCACTTTTCTCCATGTCTGTAAAGTTTCGGCAGCACCTTCGCCGGCCTTCTTAGAAGTGATGACAATCGCCGGATTCGTGGTCATCTGTGTAGGTTCCGAAGATACAGCAGCAGGCGCCTGTATTGCGGACCTACCCGTCACGGTAGCGTATGTAGTTTTAGTCGATGCTGTAGTGGGTTTTTCGGTCAACGAACGTATGTCACGCTTGAGAGACAAAATTTCCTTCTTTATTAGGTTGGCTGTGTCATTTTTTATATTATTCATAAGCGTTTCAATATTAGGTGGTGTTAACGGCAGCGGCACCCGCAGCGGTGGTGGCGATGGCGGTGTTGTTAGCAGCTGCTGTGCGGGCATGAAGTCCGTCTGCGTTTGGATGGTGCGGTTATCTTTGCGAGTTGTAGTGGTTAGGTTATTGTTATTAATGGTGACGTTATCAGTTGTGATTGTAGTATTAGCTAACCCGCTGCACTTCTCTATATGCTCTTTGGCCCAATGACTTGATATGGATGATATTTTTCTTCCCGAAGTGTGTATATTCTTCTTGTTCTCGACCGTAACGCTTTTGTGCGAGCGATCGGAAATAAGATTCCGATTAATATTTAGGATTTCCGCCTCAATTTTGCGCAGATAGTCCTCAACGCTATCTTTAATTTCCACTATGAGATTACGAGGCACTAAGACATTCGTTTGCGTTTCTTTCTCTCTTGTCAGTATGTTTATATTTACATCGAGGGAGTCAAAATTAATCAAATCATTTGAAGTATTCGATGTTTCAAGCAATTGGGCCGAGCCACCGTTCTTTGTCGCCGGCTGCAGCAGCGGCGACGGCGGCAGCAGCGGCGACAGTGAAGGCTGATCTTGCAGTGTGACATTAGGGTCTGTTTGAACCCCTTTCGACGAACGGTCGGTAGGTGTAGGAGTTTGTGTTAAGATGCCCCGGATTTGTGCGCGCATCTGCTTTGCATAACTCGCAAATATAGATGGGATATTTTTGGCGGCGATTTTAATTTGCCTCTTGTTCTCAACAGTTATACTGCGGTGGGTTGTCGTAGTTTCGAGGTTTTCGAGTATCTGTTTAGATTCGAACTCGAGATCGCCAGCGAGCTCGTCGAGCAATCCAAGCACCGGATGGATGTTAGTGTCACGCATAGGCGACGGTGAACGTTCTCGCTGGGCAGGTGTGCCCGGCGGTGTGGTGAAGAGATTGTCAAACTGCTCTGACATGTTGAGGCTATTTACACTTTCGCTACTCATTTTCTAATGTAATTATATATATCGAGAAATAAGGAGATTACAAAATAGGTTAAATTTTAAGAAAAATATTAATTTTAATGCAACGAAGAGTTTTTAAGAAAGGGTTATCTAAAGAAAATGTTAAAAACAAAAAGATCTATCAAATGAATTTAAAACAAGAGAAATCTAACGAGTGGAAATGAAGATAAATAAGTTTTAGAATGATTGCTATTATGGTTTTTGCAGGCACCGCTAAATTTCGAAGAAATTATTAATTTAAACTATGAAGATGTAAGAAAACTATTTACATGTATTAAACTATTTTATAGATATAACAAAGACAGATTTTACTGTGAAGTAAAACTATGAAAAACTTGAAAAATGAGTGAGTTATGAATTTTTTAAAATAAGAAATATTAAAGGAACACTAAAAATTTAATATCTCCGTAACCAAACAAAATACGAAGATAGAAATGATACCAAGAAATAGAGCTTAATGAACTTTAAATATGTACTAAGTTTCAGAATTTTTAAATAAAATTTGTTTAACAAACTATTAAAAAGTGTGGTAAAGTTAGGTCAGAAGACGACGGAAGTGAACTTCGAAGTTATTCAAAAAACCGTAAGAGATACGAGGTTGACTTATATAACAAAAATGAATAAATAAAATTTACTTTACTTAATAAAATAAAAACTAGAAAAATCTATTGGGTGGATACAGAGATATTAGTAAAAATGTAGATTGCTTGTAGCTTTTTGGCAGGTGCAATTAAAAAGTGAAGAAAATTGGATATTTTTATGTGAAGTTGTATGAGAAGATATTATTTTTAGTATTGAATTATTAAGAAATGTCAAAAAGAGATTTTTAGGAAAGGAAAAAATATTGAAAAGTGAAAAGATGACTGAGTTACGAATTTTTGAAGAAGTGAGATTTTGAAAAGTAGTAAAAATTTGAATATCTACGGAACCAGGAGGACTATGAAAATAAGTATAGTATCAAAAAATCGGGCTCGTTGAGTACTAAAATTGTGCCAAAAATCAATTTATTCAGGTAGTGTTTAGTTTGGTTTTTTGATGGTTCAGGTTAGGTTGGTTAGGTTAGGTTAGGTTAGGTTAGGTTAGGTTAGGTTAGGTTAGGTTAGGTTAGGTTAGGTTAGGTTAGGTTAGGTTAGGTTAGGTTAGGTTAGGTTAGGTTAGGTTAGGTTAGGTTAGGTTAGGTTAGGTTAGGTTAGGTTAGGTTAGGTTAGGTTAGGTTAGGTTAGGTTAGGTTAGGTTAGGTTAGGTTAGGTTAGGTTAGGTTAGGTTAGGTTAGGTTAGGTTAGGTTAGGTTAGGTTAGGTTAGGTTAGGTTAGGTTAGGTTAGGTTAGGTTAGGTTAGGTTAGGTTAGGTTAGGTTAGGTTAGGTTAGGTTAGGTTAGGTTAGGTTAGGTTAGGTTAGGTTAGGTTAGGTTAGGTTAGGTTAGGTTAGGTTAGGTTAGGTTAGGTTAGGTTAGGTTAGGTTAAGGGTACGTCCTTCGGTAGATTTGGCTCAAACTCGGTATATAAGGGTTTCTTAAGGAGATCTAAAATCTGAACCCCCCTTTAGGGGTGGAAATCCCCCCCCTTCTGGGACCTCCCATACAAATTTTTCAGTTTTTATTTTTTTTTAATTAAAGTTACAAGACTATATGATTGGATTTGGGGTTGAACAAAAGATATTAAAATTTTACAGAAACGGTTTTTTTTTCATCTCTCTAGCTCTAAAAATAAAGATTTTAGACCCGGGTCAAATTTTTATTTTTCATTTTTTGATTTTTTTTTTTGTCCAAATCGGTCTCAAAAAAGGTCTATGTATACGGAAATGCATTAATCGCTAGTACTTCGTACTAGCGACAGCTCAAAACTGAAGTCCATTTTGCTTTATCTCTTACCGTTTTCGAGATATATCGTTCTGAAGGTACGAATTTACGAAAAAACTTTGCTATTAGCTCCATCAGGGGCTGATGACTTTTTTGTATGGAAATATTGAAATCCGACTCGCACTTGACCGTTTTACATACATTAATTTTTTTTTTTTGTAATTTCGGGTTAGTAAGTTCGGGTCATGATTTATATGGTAATCACCATCATCATCATCATCATCATCATCATCATCATCATCATTTTCGCTTTCAGTCGCCCACTGCTGAGTATAGGCCTCTCTTCGTGTACGCCACTTATATACATGCATTTATGTGTATGGTAATATTTAGTACAAAGTGACATGGCATAATGTATATTGACATAATCTGTCAAACTGTCAAATTTGTTTTTTTTTGTCAAATTTAGTGTAGAGTATTATATTTTGTCATAGTTTAGTACTAAATGTCAATGTTGGGTAATTTTTTGTAGACTGCATTTCTCATCTTAAGGGCCGGCAACGCACTTGCAGCCCCAGTGATCGCTGTGCTTATGTATTTTTGGGCGAGTTTTTGGGTTTCGTATGGGAATATTTGGTACAAAGGGACATGTTACAGTGTCCCAGTGTATATTGACATGATCTGTCAAACTGTCAAATTTGACAGTTTTTGTCAAATTTAGTGTAAGATCATATTTTGTCATGGTTAAGTACAAAATAAAATGACTTAAATATTATTATTGAATAGAATAGAATAGAATAGGTAATTATATGGTAATCATCATCATCATCATTTTCGCTTTCAGTCGCCCACTGCTGACCTATAGGCCTCTCTTCGTGTACGCCACTTATATACATGCATTTATGTGTATGGTAATATTTAGTACAAAGTGACATGGCATAATGTATATTGACATAATCTGTCAAACTGTCAAATTTGTTTTTTTTTGTCAAATTTAGTGTAGAGTATTATATTTTGTCATAGTTTAGTACTAAATGTCAATGTTGGGTAATTTTTTGTAGACTGCATTTCTCATCTTAAGGGCCGGCAACGCACTTGCAGCCCCAGTGATCGCTGTGCTCATGTATTTTTGGGCGAGTTTTTGGGTTTCGTATGGGAATATTTGGTACAAAGGGACATGTTACAGTGTCCCAGTGTATATTGACATGATCTGTCAAACTGTCAAATTTGACAGTTTTTGTCAAATTTAGTGTAAGATCATATTTTGTCATGGTTAAGTACAAAATAAAATTACTTAAATATTATTATTGAATAGAATAGAATAGAATAGGTAATTATATGGTAATCATCATCATCATCATTTTCGCTTTCAGTCGCCCACTGCTGACCTATAGGCCTCTCTTCGTGTACGCCACTTATATACATGCATTTATGTGTATGGTAATATTTAGTACAAAGTGACATGGCATAATGTATATTGACATAATCTGTCAAACTGTCAAATTTGTTTTTTTTTGTCAAATTTAGTGTAGAGTATTATATTTTGTCATAGTTTAGTACTAAATGTCAATGTTGGGTAATTTTTTGTAGACTGCATTTCTCATCTTAAGGGCCGGCAACGCACTTGCAGCCCCAGTGATCGCTGTGCTCATGTATTTTTTGGGCGAGTTTTTGGGTTTCGTATGGGAATATTTGGTACAAAGGGACATGTTACAGTGTCCCAGTGTATATTGACATGATCTGTCAAACTGTCAAATTTGACAGTTTTTGTCAAATTTAGTGTAAGATCATATTTTGTCATGGTTAAGTACAAAATAAAATTACTTAAATATTATTATTGAATAGAATAGAATAGAATAGGTAATTATATGGTAATCATCATCATCATCATTTTCGCTTTCAGTCGCCCACTGCTGACCTATAGGCCTCTCTTCGTGTACGCCACTTATATACATGCATTTATGTGTATGGTAATATTTTGTACAAAGTGACATGGGATAATGTATATTGACATAATCTGGCAAACTGTCAAATTTGTTCGTTTTTGTCAAATTTAGTGTACCTAAATCTCAATACCTCCGAAACCAGCGAAATAAGTTTTCTGAATTTTTGGCCATTTAATCTATAAACATATCTCAAAAAGAAAACACTCTTATGGTACCGACACGACTATTTGTCGAAATAAGCCACACTTATACAGAATTAAAAATAAGTCTGTTGAAATCATAAAATTTTAAAACTCTAATTACAAATAATCTATATGGACAACAAGCGTCAAAAGTATTCTTAAACTATTTTTTAATGGAGTACAAGTAATCAAGATCAAAAAATGTGGAAAAAAGTGCAAGATAAAAAAGTGAATTTTCAAATGATATTTACGTAAGATCACGCTGTTTTAAGGAGTGGCGCGACTTGATATTACTTTACACAGAAACTTATCTATAGAAAATTCTTAAATTTTGTGTGATTATTGTCCAATAACAGATACATCAAAGCAGTATGAAATAAGCGTGCGTCGTCTTTCAAAGTTCTGAGAAATTAAATGTCAAAGTAACAATTTTCTTGAAGTAAGCTTTTTGGGTTACAAAATCTTGAATATCTCAAGAACTATTACACTAATCAGAGTTCTATTTGCTGCTATATATTAACAATAAGTTTTAAAATCGAATCCTATTATCAAAATTAGCCACACTTATACGGGATTTAAATAAGTCAGTTGAAATCATAAAATCTCAAAACTCTAATTACAGATAATTTAAATGAACAAAAAGCATCAAAATTATTCTTAAACCTATTTTTTAAACGGGGTCAAGTAATCAAGATCAAAAAATGTGTCAAAAAGTGCAAGACAAAAAAGTGAATTTTCAAATGATATTTACGTAAAACCACGCTGTTTTAAGGAGTGGCGCGACTAGATATTACTTTACGCAGAAACTAATCTATAGAAAATTCTGAAATTTTGTATGGTTACTGTCCAATAACAGATATATTAAAGCAGTATGAAATAAGTGTGCGTCGTCTTTCAAAGTTTTGAGAAATTAAATGTCAAAGTAACAATTTTCTTGAAGTAAGTTTTTTAGGTTACAAAATCTTGAATATCTCGAGACCTATTACACTAATCAGAGTTCTGTTTGCTGTTATATATTAACAATGAGTTTTAAAATCGAATCCTATTATCAAAATTAGCCACACTTATACGGGATTCAAAATTAGTCAGTTGAAATCATAAAATCTTAAAACTCTAATTACAGATAATTTAAATGAACAAAAAGCCTCAAAATTATTCTTAAACCTATTTTTTAAACGGGGTCAAGTAATCAAGATCAAAAAATGTGGCAAAAAGTGCAAGACAAAAAAGTGAATTTTCAAATGATATTTACGTAAGACCACGCTGTTTTAAGGAGTGGCGCGACTAGATATTACTTAACACTGAAACTACTTAATAGAAAATTATGAAATTTTGTATGATTACTGTCCAATAACAGATACTTTGAAGAAATGTGAAATAAATATGCGTCGTCTCTCAGAGTTTTGAGAAATTAAATGTCAAAGTTACAAGTTTCATGAAAATAAGTTATTAGGTTACAAAATCTCGAATATCTCAAGAACTATTACACCAATCAGAGTTTTGTTTTCTGTTATATGTTTTTAATAAGTTTAACAATCAAATCCTATTATCAAAATCAGCCACACTTATACGGGATTCAAAATTAGTCAGTTGAAATCATAAAATCTTAACACTCTAATTACAGATAATCTAACTGGACAACAAGCGTCAAAACTATTCTTAAACCTATTTTTTAATGAAGTAGAAGTAATCAAGATCAAAAAATGTGGAAAAAAGTGCAAGACAAAAAAGTGAATTTTCAAATGATATTTACGTCAAACCACGCTGTTTTAAGGAGTGGCGCTACTATATATTACTTTACACTAAAACTAGTGGATAGAAAATTCTGAAATTTTGTATGATTATTGTCCAATAACAGTTACATTAAAATTATATAAAAAAAGTATGCGTCATCACTCAAATTCTCGAAGAATTAAATGTCAAAGTTGAAAGTTTTTGAAAATAAGTGTTTAGGTTAGTAAATCTTGAATATCTCGAGAACTATTACACCAATCTGAGTTCTGTTTTCTGCTATACAGTCCTACTGGATTCAGAAATCCAATTCTAATATCAAAATTAGCCTCACTTATCGGGAACTAGATTTTTCCAAAACACGTGGTTTTAGTTTTTCTTCGAAATCTTCGGGGTTTTCATCAAGAAAATTATGAAACTTGCACAGATTATAGAGTTTATATAGTCGCTTTGGTTAATATATAGAAAATAGTATGTAAAAGATCTACTTTGCGAGTAATAGGCGATTAAGTCACTTTCCTTCCGACGGGTGTCATTCTGAATCCCTAACAACGTTTGTCCTAAAGTCACTTGCTCTAACTGGTTTGTACTAATGGGCACATGCCCTAACGATCAATTGCCATAACGATTATTTTCCATAATGTAATGGTTAGCCTAAGAATCATTTGACCTAAGCATTTATACCATAACTATCAAGATCCCTAAAGTATTTTACCATATTTTCGAAATCCCGAACAATGTTTGGCATAAAATAACATGCTCTAACTGTTTTGACCTAATGGCTATTGCCCTAATGATCTATTATCATAACAGTTACTTTTCCTATTGATCAATTATCATAACAATTACTTTCCATAATGAATGGTAACGAACTGTTGCCACAAAAGTGGGTTAGGTTAGGTTAGAACTGTGACCGTCGAAAAAACGAACTGCTGCCACAAAAGTGGGTTAGGTTAGGTTAGAACTGTGACCCTCAAAAAAACGAACTGCTGTCACAAAAGTGGGTTAGGTTAGGTTAGGTTAGGTTAGGTTAGGTTAGGTTTTTTTTTTTTTTTTTTTTTCGGTGAGGGAGGAAATACTCATGTATACCGCCGGCCCGGACCGACGGTTATGTCCGACTCAGCTGGGAATGGTGCCCAGCCGCCTACGGACTAAAACCTCCCCCACTTCATGTATAGTGTGTTATGATGTGATTTGGTGAGTGTTTAGTGTTTTTGGGGTGTTTGTGATTTAGATTTTATGGATAGCTGGCCCCCGCTAACGGTATACGGGCGACCACCTGTCCTAAATAAGAATTTTGAGGGGGTTAGTTCTGCCGCCCGACCGCCCGCCTCACGACTAGAGTCATGAGTGCGGGCGGCCGCCCGGCCACTGCCCCCCTGTAAGAGATTAGTGATTATATAATATAAAGTAGTTAATTATTATTTATTAGGTGTTTATGTGGTGAGTAACTGATAGGGCATACCCGAAGCATTCACCGACGTAAATCAGTTAACCCTGCGAGATGCAGTAAGGCGCAACTAGGCAACCTATTACAGATAATAACATTAAATAATGATTTTGATTTTTAACAGCTTACATGTTGCAAGATACAATTAATAGTCAAGTCCTGTTTACAAGTTATTTAAAGATCAACAAAGAAGATACTGTTAAGGTTACACAAACTATACAAACAAATTGCGGCCAAACGTCCAGCGGGGCACATAATGGGGGGCTTTTCCTGTGCGCCCCCACCAGCAAAAGGCAAAGAGGCTCTTCTGAAGGCCCAAAGAACCTCCCCAAAGCGTAACGCCGACCAACCGGCCTGTGAGGGACAAAATATGGATATCTAATGCCAGTACACCCGCATCTGGACATCTTACAGTGCAATGTCAACCACTCCGCTCGTGCTCAAGATCTGCTCATGCAATTCACGGCGGAGTGGGGCATCTCCATAGCGGTGGTGGCAGAGCCATATTATGTTCCTCCCCAAGAAAACTGGGTAGGGGCCACAGACGGCAGGGTGGCCATGATGGTACCGGCGGTGGGTGACTTTCCACTCCTTACGCCAATAGCCCGAGGCCGGGGATACGCAGCGGCAAAATGGGGTGAAACTGTAGTCGTAGCGAGCTACTTCTCCCCCAATAAACCGCTTCGCGATCTTGAGCGATTCCTGGAAGAGATCGGAAATATTGTAAGGAGAGCGAGCCCCAGCCAGGTGCTCGTATTAGGCGATTTTAACGCCAAAAGTGAGGCTTGGGGCTCGCCCCTCACAACCCCAAAGGGAGCTGCCCTAAGGGATTGGGCGGTGGCGACGGGCTTGGCTGTCCTGAACCAGGGCAACGCCAATACATGCGTGCGGCGGCAGGGGGGGTCTATTGTTGACATATCGTTTGCGACCCCTGCCATTGCCGCGCGTATAACGGATTGGCGGGTCCTTGAGGAGGTGGAAACTCTGTCCGACCACCTCTATATACAAATGAGGGTCCACAATGCGCCGGTAGTCCCACCGATGCCCGGCCGAAGAAGAAATGGTTTCCCTAAGTGGACCATAACAAAGCTGGACCGCGAGATGGCGGACGAAGCCGCAATGGTTGAGGCGTGGAATAACCCTCCTCCAATAGCGCTAGGAGTGGATGAGCGTGCCTCACGCCTCCGCGAAAGTCTGCAATCAATATGTGATGCAGCAATGCCACGCGCCGGACGACCTACAGCAAGGAGGAGGGTGTACTGGTGGTCGGGGGAAATCGCGGCCCTCCGTATCACCAGTAATGCGTGCCGCCGCGCATTCAATCGATGTCGACGGAGGAGGCATACTGAGGAGGAGGAAGAGGCAGCGTACCAGGCCCTCAAAGCGGCAAAAGAGGCTCTCAACCTGGCAATCGCCAAAAGAAAGGATGAGGCGAGAGAGGAATTCCTGGCCACTCTAGACCGGGATCCATGGGGGCGACCGTACAAGCTTGTACGCAACAAGATGAAGCATGCCCCTCCCATGGACTCCCTAGAGCCGGAACTCCTCACCCGAATAGTGGAGGGCCTCTTTCCGCCGGCGCCCGACTTTGCGCCACCGGTAATGTCGGTCCCCTTAGCAGAACCGGTAGGTCCGATGGAGATCCCCGAGGTCTCCGATGAAGAGATGACGAGGGTAGACATCCGCCTTAGACGATGTAAAAAGGCTCCTGGGCCTGACGGGGTACATGGGAAGGTCCTCCCTATCGTATTAAAGCATCTCGGAAATCGGATTAAGGAACTTTTCAACGATTGCCTAAAAGAGGGCCGTTTTCCGAGATGCTGGAAAGAGGGTAGGCTATGCCTCCTCAGGAAGGAGGGCCGCCCGCCGGACAGTCCCTCCGGATATCGGCCCATAGTACTTCTGGACGAGGCCGGAAAAATGTTGGAACGCATCCTCGCCGGCCGCATTCTCCAACACCTCAGGAACACCGGCCCGAACATCAGTGAGAGGCAGTTCGGGTTTCGGGCGGGGCTGTCCACGATGGACGCACTTTCCTCTCTGAGGGAATTTAGTGAAGATGCGGCGGGAAGAGGAGAGGGTGTCGTGGCGGTGTCACTTGACATCGCCAATGCTTTCGGCACCCTCCCGTATACTGTGATTAAGGAGGCACTTCGGTACCACGAAGTGCCTCCATACCTGAGGACAATCGTGGAGCACTACCTATCTGAAAGGGTAGTGCTCTACGAAATGAGAGGGGGCCGTCGCGAGCGCGAAATGGCCTGCGGTGTTCCACAGGGGTCAGTCTTAGGACCTCTCCTGTGGAACATCGGCTATGACTGGGTCATAAGGGGGGCACAGCTTCCCCGCATGTCCACCATATGTTACGCGGACGACACAATGGTGGCTGTGCGGGGAAAAGAATTGGGGGAGACCCTGCGGAGGGCGGCGGTCGCCACAGAAATGACGATCGGCCGCATACGCCTGCTTGGGTTAAGGGTAGCCCTCCCGAAGACGGAGGCAATTGTCTTCGGAGGAAAAGGATGGTGTCTGCCCGCCAACTTGACGATCCAAGTGGATAGAGAACCTGTCCAGGTCAAGGCCAACATCAAATATCTTGGCCTGGTCCTGGACAGAAAGTGGGACTTCCGGGAGCATTTCATCCGACTTGCTCCCCGAATTGTGGGCGCGGCTTCCGCCCTAGGTAGGCTGCTGCCCAACGTGGGAGGACCGAGAGCCCCATGCCGCCGCCTCTTTGCGGGGGTTGTTAGAAGTATGGCCCTATACGGGGCCCCGATTTGGGCGGACCGGCTGTCGAGCGAAAACAAATCCCTGCTCCGGCGGCCGCAGAGGGTGGTGGCCCTCAGAATAATTAGGGGCTACTCAACAGTATCCCACGCGGCGGCGTGTCTCCTTGCATCCACTCCTCCGTGGGAGCTCGATGCCCAGGTCCTAGCGGAGAGATACGTGTTGAGGGCGGAGGCCAGGGCTCGAGGAGAGAACTTGGACCCAGAAGCAGTAGAGCGGGCAGACCGAGAGGCCAAGGACAGGCTCCGAGAGCTATGGGAAGCCGGCCTGGAGGACTCCCGCTATGGAACACGCACCATAGGGGCAGTCCTTCCTTACATAGAGGAGTGGTTGAAGAGGAAACACGGGGCCCTATCATATAGGGCAACGCAGGTAATGACCGGACACGGCTGCTTCGGTCATTACCTGCACAACATAAAGAGGGAATTAGGGCCCCAGTGTCATGAATGCGGTGATCCTGATGACTCGGCCCAACATACCTTGGAGGTCTGCAGTCGTTGGGATGAGGAGCGCCGTACTCTTACGGCAGCAATAAGGACGACGGATCTCTCGCTGCACAGCGTCGTTGCGGCCATGCTGGGCAGCGAGAGAAAATGGAAGGCGGTAGTCTCCTTCTGCGAGGAGGTCATCTCGCAGAAGGAGGCAGCGGAGCGGGAGCGCGAAGACGCGGCCGACGCACACCCGCTTCGGCAGAGACGAAGAGGGAGAAGACGCGCACAGTTCGCTGCGGTGAACCGCGTCCTCCCTCGTTAGGGCCAGTGGGTTAAGGCCCACATTGCACGGCCCTACACGGCTGAAGGGGGAATCAGAAGCGTCCCTGATTCTCCCTTCCTTTGCTGCGGGTTCCCCGGCCTAATGCCGGGAAGAGACGGGGGGCACCATGGAAGAATGACTGCGCGAGCCCATGATGCCCCCATACAACGTCTGAGAGGGTGAGACGCCGGAGTGGGGTTTAGTGGGTATTCTCTTTCCCTCCCTCTCGCTAGGAGAGGGAGCCGAAAGTGTGAGTCCCACATACCCTCCCCATTATGGCCTTTCTCAAGGCCTGGGAGGGATGCGTAAAAGCATTCCCCACTCCGTCAAGAAAAAAAAAAAAAAAAAAAAAAAGGTTAGGTTAGGTTAGGTTAGGTTAGGTTAGGTTAGGTTAGGTTAGGTTAGGTTAGGTTAGGTTAGGTTAGGTTAGGTTAGGTTAGGTTAGGTTAGGTTAGGTTAGGTTAGGTTAGGTTAGGTTAGGTTAGGTTAGGTTAGGTTAGGTTAGGTTAGGTTTTTTTTTTTTTTTTTTTTTTTTTTTTTTTTTTTTTTTTTTTTTTTTTTTTTTTTTTTTTTTTTTTTTTTCCTTTTCCTGTCGCCTCCGACGTGATCGGAGATTGTATCTAGCGGTTCTCATGCATACCAGTTCTCGCTTTTCATGCTTCTCGTACTTCCATTCAACATACTTTTTCTTTCTTTCATTCATCTCTTTCGTTCCTGCTGTGGGTAGAGTCCCACCTATCCTCTAATTTCTTATTCATTTATTTATTTTATTGTTATTTGGGACAATAAAGGGATTCGACAGGGGTTTTCTTTATTTGTTATCTATTTTACTATTACATTTCTCTTATTTATCTATTACAGTTTTTCTTATGACTACTTTAGTTTTCATCTTATGTTAACATTACACACAGTTTTTCTTATGACTACTTTAGTTTTCATCTTATGTTAACATTACACACTTTTACATTTTCTTATAATAAATTTACATTTTTATCTTATATTTAACATAACAGTTCGCTTTTATTTATACTTGTACTATATTTGTTCAGATCTAATCGGTTTCACATTTCGCCCTAGTTTTTTAATGTTTGTCTATCTATTTTACATATGTTTTTCTTAAATATACTCAATATATTTTAAAAACATATATTTCTATCTAGTTTTGTTTCTTTCTACAACCCTCTTTACAATTTTCAGGCAGAATTCTAAGAAATTTTCCATCTCTGTACTGTCCATAATATTTTGCAGGTTGGCGGCAGTTATGTCAAGTTTGGTGTTTTGTTCTATTTCAAACCTTTCTTTGCCAAAAGCTGGGCATTC